>NC_092846.1:2432105-3843355 GCF_039878825.1 Excalfactoria chinensis
CAAGCGCTTACTCCTAAACAGCAGATGGGAAAAAAAAGGTTAAAACAGAAACACGGCCGAGTCGAGCACTGCTCCATTTCCCCACAGCAAAACAGCTGCTGAAAAGAAAGGCCCGCTGATCTCCATCACACGGGGCTCAGGGGCCGTTTAATAACCTCCCCGCCCACCGAAGCGCACAGACCGCTCGGTACGTTCTGAACGCGACCCCCCCCCCCCGCCTCAGGCCCAGCGCGGCCTTGCTCCGGCCCGCAGCCGCACTGAAGGCCCGCGGCCTCCTTCCTCTCCCTTCCCTCCCCGCCGCCATTTTCTTCGCGGCCGTTCCACAGGAGCCTGCGCAGGGCGGAGGCGGGGACACGGAGCCGGAGCGCTGCGCCAGACACAACGCGGCGGGGCGGCGGACGGCTTTACACCGTACGTTCCCCACCGGGCCGTGCCCGCCGCTCCGCCCGCCCGCCGAGGCCGGCACTTACGCGGAAGAACCCCGCGTCCATCTTGGCTCCTCCGCCTCCTCTGGTCGCAGCGCGCTGCCGTCCCGGCGTGCACCGCGCGCCCGCGAGCCCCTCGCACGCTCGCCGCGCTGAGGAGGAGAGCGAACTGCGCCTGCGCGCGGCGTGACGCAATGAAGGGCGGAGGGGGCGGGGCGGAGCGCTCCGCAAAGGCTCTTCGCTGCCTTCCGATTGGATGGCGGACGGGTAGGTTGGTTGGCGCTGGCCAATCGCAAAGCGCGGCGTTCCTCCGCGCGGGGGGCCGCGCTACGTCCCGTTGACGGTTTAACTTCTCGCGAGATGCGGGGCTCGTGATCTCACGGCCAACGGCGCATGCGCGCGGGTGTTGGCGCCTCCTCAGCGCGGCGCTGTGAGGTGGGGGGGGGGGGCGGGAGGCAGCGTTGGTGTGTAGCGCGGCGTTTAGTTTTGTATTAAACCGGGTTTTGACGAAGCAGAACTCAAAAATCACCCTTAGGTGCACAGAGAGAGGAACGGGAGGGCAACTCCATAGAAATCCCATTGCTTTCTGCAGTGATAATAGCGGTTATTCCCACCACCAGAACCAGGTGGAGATCTGGGATGAGAGAAACATCAGCAGGCCGCACGGGCTGATCGGTGTTTAGCTTGGAGCGAGCAGCGTTTATTCACAGGGATAATGAGCTGCCCTCGTTATCGACAGCATCTCTGTCTGTTACCACTTCATTGCTCTGAGAGCTGCCGGCTTTGCTTGGATTTCAGGACTCAAACTGATGAGGCAATGGCAGCACTAAGCACAGCAATGGAGCTGCAGCAGGACGAGGAAAGCCGTGGGCTCCCTCTGATCATCACTGACTTACAGCTCCCAAGGAGTTCAAACACCCCACAGCCTTATTGCACGAGGTATGTACAGACTGGGGCCCTCTAATGGTCGCAGCAGCTCGCAGCTGCCATCCCACACACAACAAAACACACTGTGCCACTCCAGCCATCCCAGTGAGCCATTCTATACTGCTTAAAAGCGGAGCTGCCCCTCACAGCTTTGCATAACCCTGTTTAAAACAGAGCTTACTTCATCCTCCTCCTCATCCTCGCTCCCAACCCCATCCACCACTTGTGTGGGGATGCTTTTCCATGCAAGCTTTGGACAATGAGCCACAGAGCATCCACACAATGCTGCTGTGTGCTTGCAGTCAGTGGGCTGTGAAACACCCCTGAGAATCTCTTTGGGTGCATTACTCTACACCCACAGTCATCGCACTTGGAAAACATTGCTGCATTCGGTGACTTTCACTGACAAAAAGCAACAATTCAATTAATATCTCCAGCCTGGTCTGCAGTGGGTGAACAAAGCCCTTCAGGTTGTAGAAAAGCAGCACAAAATGCTTTGCTTGCTTTGTGCTGCCTTCTCATGTTTACTTAACTTCTCCGATTTCAAGATAAAGCACTGCAATGGCGGTAATGAACCCAGAGTGATTGCGGCAGACATTCAGTTCACTGGGAAACGAGCAGGTTGCTGTTATTAGAAACACCTCAATATACACAGGATAAAAACTCATCCTTTTCTGCCTACAACCACACAAAGGTGGTATCAGAAACGTGAAAGATGACTAAATATGGTTCTCCTACTTCCCTACTATCCGCCATGCATAGAACAGACTACAAACCTGCTTCAATATGAACCTTAACACAACACAACCTTAACCTTAACAGCACAACCTGAGCTGCACATCCAGTTTTCCCTTCCATTCATCACCAGTCATTGCAGGAGAGAAAAAGCTTAAGGCTCTGAGCAAGCAAAAGCTCTGCAAAAATCAACGTGTGTGGCTTCTCCAAAGGAAGAGCTTGGCTTCTTTGGCCTTCCCACACCCGAAGCTCTGAAGGATGGCTCCTTGCATTTCAGATGCTTTGCATCCCTTCACCACTTGATTCTCATCAGACAGTTTTCCTCCCATAGACAGAAAGCGGGATGAATCATGATACAAAATCAGAGCTGACGGCCATTCCAAACGCAGTCCCACCTCCCAGAGCAGTCCCACCTCCAGCTCTTCTCTCTCAAAGGGAGGGATGTATTCACAGTTATCTGCTCTGCGTGTGGATAGGTATGAAAGTCACTGTGGAGTGCTGGGTGACGCTGCTGCTGTTGTGCCCTAAAGGAGGAGGCACTGCTGCTTTGCTGCTTTTGGGTTCCAGCTCCCTCTTCCCTCTCATGTGCCTGTCAATGCAGAAAGGAGACACTTATCAGTGCTGACGTTTGCGGTGCTTTCTCCCATGGTAAGAATTGGGAAGATTCCCAAAGAAATGGGCTGAATTGAGAAGTTAGCATCGAGCAGGACTTCATTCCAAAGACGGAAGATGGCAGGTCAGCCCTCCTACCACACATACACAGCTCAGTGCCTTCGGATGGAGAGATCTGAAGGTCAGGACTCAGCCACGTACCTGTTATATGCCTTCAGTATGAGCAGAACCACTGTAAAAATAACGATGACTCCCACTACGATGGCAGCAACGATTGCTCCCGAACCTAACAGGGAAGCAGAAAGAGAAAACAAGGCCTTATTTTAATGGAGTTGTCAAAAGACGTTTGAAATCTGCTCAATTCAAAGGTTCAAAAGCGACAGGGAAACAAAGAAACAAACAACTAGAAACACAGAATATTCTCCCTTTAGAGATAATCTCTGTTATATGCAGAGGAACAGTTTGGGATGGGAGCACATGGGAGGGAAGGAAGGAAGAGGAGGGGGGAGCTGAAAAGGTGCAGCACCCATTTGCTATGCAGCAAGGCAAGCATGCAGCGGGCTGCTCTTCTTATACCCTGTCATGTCTACATAAAGATTTAAGGTATGGCAGAAAACAAGAGAACAACCCCGTCTTACTTTGATAGAGACTCAGTCCTTGAGACCTCGTTACGTTCACTGACAGCTGCGTGCTGCTGCTCTGCGGGGCCGCCGTGGTCATCTTGATTGGGCTGCGGAAGGAAAAAGAGGAGTGATTTCATACAACATCAGCACCGAATCGGGACACTTCATTGTTCATTAGCAGCTGCCTCTTAAGGGATTCATCAGCCCTGAAGCCAACGGGACACATATATACAGCAGACTGAAGCCACCTGCTTTACAACACACACAGACACAGCGATGCATGACTGATGTTACAGCGGTCTGGGATAAGCACACACACAGCTGGGAGTCCGGGCTGTCACTCCAGGTTCTGAGACTCTGATCCATTAGAGGAGGAAGGTTCTGAGCAAGGAGCACCCAGCCCTGGATCTGCAAAGGTAGAGGAGGCCAGGTTCCGTGCACGGAGGGAAATGGGGCTTTCCATTGCTGCGCTGCGTACAGGTAAGCAGAGGCACACAGCTCTGTGTGTTCTTCCCCCACGGCTGTACCCCGGGGTACATTTTCCGGCCCGTTTCGTGTCTTTTTTGCCGTGCAGTCCCCGCCGTTCCCACACCGCCCAACGTACCGGCTGCGCGGTCCTGCCGTGCGTGCGCCTGCATTACCGGATTGCGTTCAACAGGCGGCAGCAAGGAGTGCCGCGCAGATAGACTGCGCATGCGCGGTGCTGGGAGGCGGGCACATGTCAATCAAGGGTAGTAATGAGCCAATCACGTGCCGCGTGGGACTCAAAGCGCTCCGTTTCCGGGATGGGGGGGGGGGGCTGGAACGGAATAACAGGGAGGCAGAGAAACCGGGAGCGGATTGGGGGCCTTGCTGTGTGATGGAGGTCCGTGACGGGACTGGGCGCCCGCACCTCATTGCTGCCTAGAAACGCACGCTCTTTTTCTCCTTGTGTCGTCGGGCGCATGTGCGTTACTTCCTGGAGATAGAGATTGGCGGACTGGAGGCGCAGAGCGGTTAAAACAAATAGACTTCACTTCCGCGTTTGCCCGCATGGCGCAGCACCCCACATCATCAATTCGGTCGTTTTTTACATAGATGTTATGAGAAAGGAAAATAGCTGGTGCTCCTTTTTCACACCAGGCTCTGCAGTGCACCCCAGAGACCTCCCTAGGCCATCCACTACACTCTAGGACACACTATAGGATTCCCAAAGCTTGTCTGTGTCTCCTAGTGCATCCTACAGGCTCCCACGGGTGCCTCTGGGGTACACAATACTCCCACAGCTACTCAGTGTGCTCTACGGCATCTTAGAAGCCTCCCAGTGTACTCCACTCCAGTCTATGTATGCCCCAGTATGCTCTGGGCCACACCAGACTGCTCCCAGAGCACTCCAGGATGCTACTCCTGTGTTTCTGAACACACATTACCTCCTAGAGAAGCAGACAACAGACAGGCAGCACAAAACAGTCGCATTTTGTAAAAGGTATTTTACTATTATAACAAAAATAGTTACATACAGTAATGGTTAAGTCTTAACAGTAGAACTTCTAAGGAATGGTATGCCTGGAGTTACGTATCTAAAGGGATGATGAGGTGAGAAGGAACTGTAGGACTCAGTGGCACATCTGCTGTGCCCCAGCCCTGCATTCAGCTGCCCCTCCAACTCGCTCTGGTTTTGTTGCACATCTCTCCTATGCTGGAGGCTCCACACCTGGATATCACACTCTGAATATTTCCTGTCCAGGCCTTCCTGAAAGCTCTTCTTGGGAACATTCTTCCTCACCGAGCATCTGAATGGAAGCTCTGGCATCATCCCTCAGAGGCCCACAACACTGACTGCTGCACCACTGCAGTTCTCCCACCTGAGGGAGCTCCCAACCACCATGAGGTTATGCAGATCACTGCTTCTTCAGGATTGGAGACACTTGGGTCTGTATTCCATTTAAACCTAACAAAGGAAAAAAAAGAATTCATTTTGAATGCAGTGCAGTGACAGTGTGCAGTGACTTCAGCTGATGCTGGAGCCCGGCCTCAGCCCCATATCCGCAGGATTCATCCAGCTGTCTCCAAAGAAAGGTGTCATCACTGACCAGGCTGTGCTCAAAGCAACCCTACAGAACAGCCCATCCCATGTGAGCTCTGCCCTACAAATGAGGCCACTCAATTACAGACCTTTAACGAAGTCTGTAATTCCCATCTTCAAACCCCATTCCCGCTGCCCTCTGTCAACAAGCACTGACAAGAACTCACTCCAACACCCCGAAATGCTGGGCCATTACTCACAAGGGACACTGACACACTCCAGTTTCTCCACCATTTCAGCCTTAAGCAAAGCAGACCAACACCCTCCACAGGGTCCCAGAAGCTCTCTCAGCCTCTTCCACTAAGCGTGCAGTTCCTAAAAAAGACAACAGAGCCCCAGGTAGGCATCACCAGCTTAACAGCCAGTGGGCACTAAGAATCAGGGCACGAGGATGCAGCAGAGCACGAACCCTCACTGCATGGCCCTGTTCTGCTGCCATCCCCAGTGCAGCAAAGCAAACACTGTCTTCAAACTGGCCTTGCTCAGAGCAGGGCTGTGCCAGCAAAGAGGCCAAGGCCAGTCAGAATGTTACTTTTCCTCCTGTTTCGACCACAAGATCGGTATTCAGATCTGATGGGAAAGGGATCTGGAGGGACAGAGCTCTGGCAAAGGCACATGCTCTCACCTTGGGTCCATCAGCAGGCAGGCAGTGAGCTCCAAACAGCAAGAAAGCCTGGAACACAATGCAACAACACCCCCAAAATCAGCAAGAGGCTTCAGATATCAACACTGACACAACCAACCCCCAAACCATCAGAGCCCTCACAGGAGGGGGAGCAACACCCCAGCTAGAAGCTGAAAAACATATAGGAGGGGTGAGTGACAGCAACAGGCAGAAGAGGCCGAGCAGTCAAAGACCTTCCTGTTACTCTTGCATGTTGTTGGAGACCTGCAGCTATGTCAGAGCCACAGCTCTTGGATTAACATGCAGGTGGGTTTGGCCAAGGCCTGTTACAGCTGGAAAAGCCATACAAAGCAGCAGACGCAACAGAAGCCGAGCAGTCTGCTGGCTTTGGATTGCATCTGATTCCCAGTTCTGAGCCAAGGGATGCTCAGAAAACCTCTGCCCCTACAGACATAATTTGGGTAGAGGATGCAGTGAGGGGAAGCCAGCATCTCGGACTGCACTGAGTTCCTATTGCAGCTGTGAGGACCCCCAGCACCACTCACCTGCCCAGCACCAACTCCTGCACCGCGTGATGCCGTGAGCAGCATCTCCACATCGCTCCTGAGGGAGAAAAACATTTAAAGGCACATTAACGCTGTGCTGTGCCCACCCACCAGCAGCAGCCCTCCAAACGAGCGCCCTAGCAGCACCGGTTCGGTATCACCGATACCGCAGAGCACCGCAGCCCGGCCCCTGTACTTTCCCGATGTGTTGCTGGGCAGTCACATAGGACCCAACTGCACAGCGACCGTCAAGGGAAACGCGTGGCTCTCGGCTCCTCTTTGACTGCGGCTGCCACAGCGCAGGGCAGGCGCAGCTTCGATAGGGCCGGGTGGGCCCGCTGGGCCCGGAACCCCCCAGCACACCCCGGACAGGCGCTCACCCACGGCGGCCCGAGCCCCATCGGCACGGATGAAGCCTCGTCATGTCGCTGAACCACCGGGACGCCATCGCGGCGGGGCTGTGAGGCGGGACGGCCCCGACAGAGGGCGGATGGCGGCGGATTGTCCACGCAGCACATCCACGCAACCACCGGCCGCCATCGCAAACAGAGACAGGGGACGGGCCTCAATAGGGTTTTATAGGGCGGCAGCGCGCACGCTGATTGGCTACTGAGGGCACTGCTGCCCCGTGCGGTCGGTGCCTGTAAGTCACAGCAGGCAGTTCTGCTGCTGAACGTGTCCCAGCGAGGGAAGTTCATCTAGGAGGAGCACTGATGGAGTGCGAGGCTGCTGGCTGGGCTGCCGTGATGCTGAACGGTCACCAGGCGGGAGAAGAGACCGTGGGATAGAAGACTGCGCGTCTGTGTTAATTATCTCGCGTGTAACTGATGAATGTGTGCGCTCTGAGTTCGTTGTAACCACAAAAACCCCCACAGACAACGTTGTGCTTATGGGAGATCATCTTCTAAATGGGGAAAATCCCCTGAGGTCAACGTGAAATCCAGCTGCAGCTCAGCAGATTCAGCCCACTGCAGCCCAAGCAAGACAACGCACAGAGATCCAAAGCAGAGCAACACAAAGTCACTTTGTGCTGCAGTGCTGGGCTGCGGGGTCAGCAGGCCTTGGTGGAAGCTCTCCATGTCTGGCTCCCAGCCCTGCTATTGTCCTGATCCCCTCCTGTGTGCACACAGCTATCCCAGAAGCTTGGGGATGCCATAACGATGGATCAGACCAATCATTCCCAACGTTCTCTCTGCCACAGATCTAAAAGAAGACAGAGAAACAGTCTTGCCCAAAGGCTCCTGCCTGCAAAGGGAGCTGCTCTGCAAGAGCTGCTCTGCAATTACCTTCAGTGTGGCTTCCCTTCATTCTCCACCTCCTGCAAGCACTGGGCTGTGTCAGTCAGCAGTGTGTAACACAGCTTCTGTGGGCACGGTTTATCTGTGCATTCGGGGACACTGAACAGGACAGCAGTGCTGGGCAGCCTTTCAACAGCAGCACAGATTTCTGTTGATAAAGTAAGAGTGCCTTCAAGCAGGAGGGATGTATTATAAGAGCTGAAATACTGGGGGGGGGGGGGCAGGCCAAAAAGAGAGAACGAAGGGTGCACAGAGCAGCACTCTTACAGCACATCAACAATGATGTAGAACACAAGTAACAGCAGAACATAAAAGCCTTTACATCGCCTCCCTCCTGAACGAGGGCTTCTCAAGCAGAGTGACACCACCTTTTAGCATTCAGCACCACTGAGCAGCTTCATGGAAGGGAAGAAGCTTCTCCTCCGCCTCTGCGTTGCCCTTGAGATGCTACAGCACGCAACAGGAGCATTCATTTCCTTAAGTACAGAGCAAGTGAAGGTCAGATTGCTGTTTACAGTCCACTGCGCTGCCCAGAGCACAGCAGGGGATAAAAGCTCCCAGCTGATGAGAATGCAGAGTCCTCTCAGCACACCAGAAATATCCTGAATCCAGTGCAGCTCACCATTACCCTCATATCCACGGTTACGTCCAACACTGCAGGTGATAAACATGACCACAGACTGACAAATACATCACAAGCAAACAAAGGTGTAGCAGAAGTAGGCTTTATGAAAGTATTCACATTTTGTGGCAAATCTCTGTATCAATAATGGGGGAGGGAGGCAACTTAATGCTGTGCACGAGCAATCTCAGTTACCAAACTCTTTCTTGGACAGACATTTATTACAGGTAGTTTCTCTCTTCCTATTTCTCAAAGAGTTTAAGGCACAAAAGCCTGAAAAGGGCTTATAACATGTACATAAGTGCTACCATATTCGCTTAAATATATTGCTTGTCCATCCAACTTATACAACATTCAGTAGAAAACCGCTTTCCAAGTCAGCAACAGTTTGCTGCACAATATATTGATTGGATTGCTCTGACCCGTTTTTTGCTGCAAGATCTTCAGCTTCACCATATTAACTCTGACAGTGGAAGACGCTGTGAAACCCTGACGTGATAAAGGGCCCATCGAGGCCTGTCCACAATGAAAAAGGCATCGTACATACAGTGATATTTAAACAAGGTTGCTGGTAGAAGTGTTTTAAACTGCTTGGCTGGTGGGGAATTCTTTCCTCACACGCAGATGGAGAGGCGAAGCCAACCATGCTGGGGGCCATCAAGCAGAAGGCATCAGTCTGTTGTAGTTTTCTAACACTCTTTCCTGTCTTTGCTCTCCAAAATGCTTAGGAACACCAGGCTGTAAACTTGCTAGTTCAAGATCACAGCTTAGATTAAGCAGATCATAGGCTTTCATCTGCGTGATTCCTTTCCACTCTCAACTTACAGCAACTTCACCCAGTCACTAAGAAGCTCCTGGGACATTTTAGTGGTACCTGACAGTGACTCTTAAAAACCAAAACAACCCATGGACAAGAGCTGGATCAAATGACTAAAGACAGTTAAAGGGGCAGCAAAACAGAAAGGGGGGCACGAATCAAAAATGAACCCAATTTTACTTAAAAGAACCCAATTTTACTTAAAAGACCAACTTCTTTATTGTACGTTGGAGTCTTTCCCCTGTGCCATCCTGTTGCGAGTTTATAAATTACAAGCAGTATTCAGAGTTCACTTCAAGACAAAAGGAATAAAACCGTTGCAGTCCAAACTTCCACCACAAATAGAAGTTATCACGATGCTCCCACGGTACTCGTGTCGTACAGGGTACATCACACTCCTCCTGTACTTCCAGTAACAGACCTGAGTGGGAATGGGGCCACCCCTCACTCCTGCAGGATCCATTTGCAGTGTAACAGAGCACACCGGAGGATTCGTCACACAGACAGTGCATCAGCAACGAGGCTATAACATGGCTGGGATCTCTGACGAGACAGTGTCCAAAGGCTGCCAATGACAGTCCATCAAGGCATCGTAGAGCTCCTCACTCTGCTCCATAAACTGTTTATTTGCTTCATGAATGTCCAACTGAGGCGCTGGATCTAAAGGAGAAAAGGCAAACAAATAGGTTGTGTGTTAAATGGGTTAGGAAAAACCCACACCCCACAGTCACGTCACAGTAATGTGGAGGAAATCCCAGATCATCCCCATCACTTGCCCAATCACGACCCGCCTAAGTGCAGCCCTAGCAGATCTTTCAGCAATGGGCTAAATCTAACAGCAGACATGCCCCTGCTTTCAGTGCCGTTGCCCCAACAGCTGAGTCAACAGAGAGAACGCATACCTGCACCTCGCAGCGCCGTGTGGCCACTTAAACTGCCAAAGGAGGAGTGCTGGCACTACGGCACGGCCTGCGAAGCGGAGCTGCGGAGGCGCAGGCACAACATTCCATTCTGCTCCCTCTGATATGGATGGGGATGGCAGCCTCTGCTTCTGCAGCCACAGTCACCAGAGCTCACCTGCTGGAGCCTCAAACATCTCAAAGCATCGCACAGTTAGTAACCAAAGAAGTGCCAGCAACAGCATTAAGCACAAGTACGTGTCCTGTTTTACAGCTGCATGAAGTGCTTGCAAAGCGTTCGGGGGGCTGGAGAGCAACCCAGTGGGATCCATTCCACTGCTACCTGGTGCTAACTGGTGTTTCACTGCTAACTGGTGAACAGTTTGCAAACCTGGTGCCAATTGTTGCTCCCAGCAGCCCGACCACCCAACAGCTCCTATGTTTATCTAAAGCCCTAATAGTGTTCAGTGACCCGTTTCACCCAATGCCTGCTAAAACTAACACTTCATCAGTATGCTCTCTGATATCATTTCCTTTCACTGATCCTAAAGGCCAGTTTGAGAAAGGCCATCTCCAATCAAAGGAAATGCAGGACTTCCAACAAAGAATTCAAACATACCTTCCAGTGCATCCTCACCAACTTCTTCATATGTCTGTAAGGACAAAGAAACCCTTAGGACAGCAGATCAAAGTATTAAAAAACCAAAAACACCAACTGCTGATTATGGTTGTCATTCACTGAATTTAAACCTGAGCGCTTACAACATTGTTCTTCACATCCAAGCCCTCTGATCTCCTCCTGGCAGTGTTCAGGGTGCCTCAAACAGAGGCAGTAGCTCTTGAAACGGCTGTTTTAACCTCTAAAACAAAGCTTATGATCCTAGAAGCCTTCTACCACAACAGTTGTATTCAGATCCCCATTATGCCCACCTGGTCTGAGCAATAACCCCCTGAAAGACAAGAGTGCAAGCCAGGTGCTGCTGAACAGTTCTGCTTCCTTGCTCAGGAGCCATGCTGAGACACCAGAGCCTGCTGGTATCATGCATCCATCACAGCTCTGCAAGCTGTGCTGTGCTTCTGTGCTGACATTCAGTTCAGGGTGAGCTCTCCACGCTGTCCTACCTGCATTGTGCTCTGTGTGTAGCCATACTGGGGGTAGCTGTAGCTGTAGCTGCCCGTGTTCTGGTCGTAGCCCCACTGTGCGTAGTAGCTGTGGTACTGTTGGTAATATTGGTGGTAATTATAGTTGTACATCTGGTTGTACTCCGTGGGTTTCATGCGGTTACTTAAAAAGATAATGCAGGAATAAGTTACATATAATGCAGAACAGTCATGTAAAAGCAGAAGTGAAATAGTTTAAGGCACAGTATGGTACATTAACAGGCTTTATCCTAACATGCACAGTTCAGCCTTTAAAATGCATTCCCTACTGAATGAAGAAATCTTTATCATTTACATACATATGCAGAAAGAAATAAGTGGTTTATATTCAAACCTCCTTCCTGTATTCATATTCATCTTCATTCACAAACACTGCTTTAATTCTGTATGAGTAATTTAGGATCACCTCCTAGCTTTGGAAAGGGAACAGTTTGGGACTACGAGCCTCGGTTTAGAACATCCTGAACCATGATCCACATTTCTGGGTCCATTTTTCCTTCTGATAAATGAGACAAAGGATTCTGCAGCCTCCAGAGGCGAGATACGGAGTTTTGCTTCTCATGAAGAGTTAAAGGCTGTGAGCCTCGCAGGAGAACTGGGGCTTCTCTCAGTAAGAAAGGTCCCAAACCTCTCCTTTCTGACACCGCCATAGAGAAGTCTAGGCAACAGCAGACTGTCCTCATCCTCACTTCACTGGATGACCTTCAATGCAAATAGTTGAAGGAGTTCTTAAGTAAAAAGGACTACGAGTAATTAAAAATTAACCTCAAGCAGCGAGCTAACTGAAACTCTCATTCCTTGCCATAAAGAGACTGCATTTCCAAAAGGCTGGGAATCCCACCTCACCACTGAGATTTGAAATGAGATGACAAACGTTGCTTGAAAATGAGAACACTGTGCACCAAGCTGTGCCTAACAACACAATCAGTGAGAACCAGGCAGAGGGAAACATCATTCTTCTCACCACAGCACAGCCCCTTTTCTCTCCCTTATCCCCCCACCCCAAAGGTTTCTGAGGTCACTGCAAATCTACATGTTATTCAAATAGGGAGCAATAACTATTATTCGTATTACCCTATTGCTACGAGCCCCAAGTCAGAGCAGGATCTCATTGTATCAGGTTCTGAACAAACACAGAAAAGAAAGTTAATCCCTGCCCCAGAAGTTTTATATTTAGCAGACATTGTAATAGAATGAACAAGGTAATTGAGCTTTGCTATCCAGGAGTCAATCAGCAGATTTAGGCAAGTTCAATGAAATGCAAAGGAACACAGACTTTTAATATAATCATAATAGAGTGTGTGTTTGTGTGTGTGTTTAATCATATATATAATTAAAAACAGAGCAAAATGTTCAGTCTCGATCTAACAGCATAAATTTTAATGCCTGTGCATTCAGATAGTCAGGCTACTTCACTAGATTTGTGTGCATTCCTCCACTTTGTGATGGAAACATGCAGGCTATGCACCCAAAGCACTATCAAATATCTAACAGTGCGTGTGATTTCACACGATGCTGCTCTTCCACAGCCACCTGGGTGCTCTCATACTCACACTTTGGGTATAGCCACACTCAAGCGCACCGGTTTGGAGCCCAGCCCCACGGCTCCCTGGCACTCTGTCAGTGCTCTTTTCTGCTCCAGTTCATCTGTGAATTTCACGAACCCGTAACCTCTGTGGAGATGTGGAAGAATTTGTATCAAAACAGAAGCAAACAAAGACTCAACTGCTTTTGTGAAATCTAAACTGGCTTTGCAAAACACAGGTCAATGAAACGCTTCCGCTGGGGCCTCTTAGTAGAGGTTACACGATTCCCTCTTCCAGTTGCTTTGCTTTCTTTGCAGAGAGCTGGAATGCTCAGATCTCAGCTTCAGCAGCACTTCCAAGGGCTGCAGAGAAGTAAGCCAAGCCTTCTGCCAGCTGATCCCAGGGAACTCAAAGCAAGCTGACACAAGACACGTCAAAGTGCACAAACAGACAGCAGCAAAGCCTCAAATCTCCACTGGGAGAATACAGGTAACATGAACGGATGCAACTCGGCACAGGACTGCCAAGACAAAGGCATTGCCATTGCATCTACAGCTGCCTCACACGGAACACAGAGCTGCTTTTCTGTAGGACAGGCTGAGACACACTTTTTAATCAAATCCAACAGGGAAACACCAATTGGACTTTCTGTCACTCCTAACAAGCACCTGATCCCATCAGCACTGTCAACAGTGAATGAAAATGAGTTCTCAACACCAGGCTGCTAAAACTTGCTCTGAGAGCACAGCTTGAGCATCAGCAGCATTCAGACAGCAAGCCCTCAGCTGCGAGCACTACAGCACAGCGTACATCAGCTGGACCAACCCCATCAATTCCCTTCCCCCTCCCTGATCCCAAAAGTCCTTTGCGTGGGCCTCGATGCTGCCGTGAGTCAGAAGCAATGCAACAGCAGCCCAGAGGGCAGTGCCAGGATCCCAGCATGGGATGGGCCGCCTCACGCAGCACAAAGATCAAAGACTTGGGTTGGGAGGGGAAGAGGAATCCACCTGGGTGATTGAAGGAGCATGGGAGGTGTTGGCTACCCAGGAAAAGAACGAGCCCTGAGCGAGGGTGTAAATTTACAGCATTATGATCTATTCTGTGGGAACAATTAAATGCAAAGGAACATACACAATGGTTTTGAAAGTGTCATCACGAAGCACTCATAACGCATCCACACTGGAAGTTATTACAGAACAGTTGGTACCCCATAAAATGCAATACCTTGCACAGCAAGCTACAAACGTAGATCTGAATTTTTATTTAGGTGTACATCTATGCATGCACATACGTATACTGCCCTTATAAAGGAGCCCAAGTCAAAGCTCAAACTTGTCTATATACAAACTGGATCATTAACCAAGAGCAAAACTCTACATGGGTACACGTTCTGTTTCAAGTTGGTGACCTTAACTCAACTTACCCTGTGTGAAAGCACAGCAACAAATCAAATCAGTGTAAGTCAACACCTACATCAGCTATGGTTGTTCACACACAACAGTAGGTTTCTAAGCAGCTACAGAGGCTGCAGCAGCCTACAGATGGGAATAGAAGTGTGTAAGTGCAAGAAGGGATGTTGCTAGCTCTGAATGAGAGGTGGACAAAGCAGGTGGAGGGTGTGGGTACAGATAGATGGCTGCGCCAAGGCAGAAGGTGATTCTTCCAACATTTCCAGATGCTCAGCTTTCTCATATCAGTGGCTAAACCAGATTTTAATACAGGCAAAAGAAAAAAGAGGAAGAACCTCATCCACAACAAAACACCAAAAAAACCCAACACCTCCAGACCGAACAAGAACCACCATTCTGCCCTGTCCCAACAGGAGGACTCCCAGCCAGCACCCATGGCAGAAAGCAAGGAAGCAGGCACAGCACGACAGCATCAGGCTCCAGACTCCTCTCTTGCTTGGACAGCAGGTGGTGAGAAAACCCTTACAGGCTCAGAGCTTCACTGGGCACATCCTCAAACACCAAGATCCATTCTCATATCACCCTGACACTTGCAGATGCCTCAGCTTTGAGTAAGTGCAGAAGTCATAAAGGAGCTGGAAGCAACACCCCAGCACTGCTGGGTGAGACTGCTGTGCTCTCCCAGCAACCAGCTGGACATGAAAGCTCCAGATATTCCTTCAAACCAATGTATCTTAGAGTGAGAAACTTACATGAGAAAGAGGGAGATCTACAGCCACATTCTACACCTTGTGGCTCCCAACTCCTTGCTAATGAATCATAGCTCTGTTTGCCCTGCCCTATTTGAAACAAAAACCTGCAAAGCTTCCATAGGAATACATACTGAATAGCCTAGAAACTGTGAAAGCACAGTTCTATCTGAAAGTCCGGGATCCAGGTTTCCTAGATCACTATTCAGCACTTTCAGAAGTGCAACGCTGTACTGCCAACACAGAGCACAACACTGACCCCAACACTGCACACATCCAGGAACAGTGCTGCAGTTTTAGCAGGTGTGTGTTCTACTCAAAACCATTCTTCTTTCCTTGCTGCATATCTCCTATGCTAGAATGGGGAGTTAAAGAAAAGAAGGAATAAAAGATGACTTACTTGGATACTCCTGCCTGGTCCAAAACAACTTTTCCACCTCTACACGATGGATAAACTTTAACAAAAAACTCATACAACATCCCATCGTCCACATCAGCGGTCAGGTCTCCCACAAAAAGGGAATATTCTGGACTAAAGAAATCAAAAGAAAACTTCTTAGGCACGAATACAGACATGCACAAAGAAAAGTGTGACGAGCTCAAAAATGTGACCTCAGAGAAAACTGATCTCAAAGGACCATTTTCATCAGCGATGCTTTTTTACAGTGAGTTAAGCAGCACAACGAGTCTATGTTACACTGCTCTGGATTTAAAGGGGATTTCAGTTTTTAGTTCTCAGATGCACCGAGCTGGGCACTGCACAGCAAGTTCTAATGTGTCCAGAAAGCATCACTGTCTCATTTATAGGTTTGCTATTTCCTGCATGCTGACTTGAAGTTATAAGACATCAATTATACTCTGATCCTACAGAGTTTAAATATTTCAACAGACATCCCTGACAAACCTGCTGTGCCACACAGAAGGTAAAGCAGGAAACTGACAGGTGGTCTGAGTTATCCTCCCTCTGCTAGACTCCTGGGCAGGCTGCTGGAGTCAGAAAGGCTGTGTTATCCATCTGCTGTACGTGACTATTTCCAGAGCAAACAGAACTGCAAGCATGATACAAGATGTAAATCTCATTCTTGGCCCCATCTCTCACGCCTTGATTCTAATCTGAAGTTATTTTTCTCCTTTCTTTTTTTCTTAATATTCAGAAATAATTACCTAAACTAAAAATGGAATTGCTGAGATATGACTAACACAACCCTCCTAAATTGCAGGACGGTGTTCTTGCACCCTGGTACACACCTACCTGAACACACCGTGTTGTTATTACTCCAACTGTGTAAGCACTTCTTACGGCCATTAGGAAAGCGATTTGAACTGCCCAACTCCTGAAACTCCATTCAGCTGCTGTGTCTCCTCGTGGGCCTTTCATTGCCCATGGAGAGGGATGGGCTCCTCCTGAAGGCAATTCAGAGCACCTCTCCTTCCCTTTGCTGACTGCTGTGGTACCACAGCCAGTTAAGCCAGGTGCTGTGAAACCACTGCACCCATCTTCAGGTGCCAAACACACTCCTGGCATAATGCAGTATTACGATGGGCTGCATCCTCAGACAAAGTCCTAACATGCTGCAGCATCACAAATATTTACGGTACGTTTCAAGGCAGTTTATTGCAATCCACGTTTCTAACTGTGGGATTTAGCTGTCTGGCACTGCTAAGCAAAATGGCAGAAGGTTGAGTCGTATGCATCTCATCAACTCTCTCCTGTCCAAATCTGCTAGCTGTACATCTTGTCCAGCACCAACAAACTTGTGGGTTTACATCTTTTGAATACTCTTTGCAAGGCAATTGATAAAGGGACATTAAACAGGCAAAAGTAATGTTTGAATATCGGGTGTTTACCTGGTATCGGGCTGTTTTCCATACGTTGCATAATTCAATTTAAATCGCTTTGCCTGAAAAAAGGCAAAAATGAATCCATACATTCAAATGCTCCCATGTAAATCCATGCAATTAGGAAAAATGCAATAAGCTTACTTTATGTGTCTATTTCTTTTCATGCTGGCAGGCATTCACAGCTGTCAGGCCATTCAGTTCAGGTATCTAGGACATTTTTCTTTCCCATCAATACAGCTATAATAATGAAAAGCAGCAAAAGACCTGCACCAAGGGATTGCTCTGCCTTTATTTCAACACTGAGCTAGTGAAAGATGAGCAAACCTTACCCAGTACCACAACTGCGTATCTTTATATAAGACAGGAAGGTTGAGGTTCCAACAGCAAGTATTACATGACTTCTGATGTTAAGGTCACACAGTGAAATGAGAGCACACACTGTTGGATGTTCGATGTTTATCATTTACCAGAATATAGACAAAGCAAAACCTACCACACTGGGAAATGGAACCAATCCCTGATTCTGGAAGTATGGTTAAATACTTTGCTCTGCATGACGAGCTCATTTATTTGGATGGGGAGGAGCTTTTTCTGAAAGATGTACCCTCTGTTTTTCACACTAGTTTCCCAGGAACACACATTTGTGCTACTGGAACACCTCCCCCATATCCTACCACAGTTCAACCACTCATGTCCAGCTCACACACAGGTCTGACCAGGACCGAAGGAGCTGATGCCTTGAAATGCTGTGAGTCTCAATCCCACAGGCACCCTCACACGATGCTCAGTGCACAATGACCCACAGGCTCACTGCACAGTGCAGCACTGACTGCTGCTTCCTTCCAAAATAGTTCAAGATTTCACAGTTTCCAACTCAAGGGACCAACTACATTGAAACTGCCATCAACACACCTTCATACATCATACTACAACACAAGTGATTCCCGAGTTTCTTTATGAACCAGCCATCCTAACTACTGCAGCCACATCCTGTGGATACAATGAACAGCTGTGTCAGCCATCCCTCTTTAACACACCTCACATTCAAGTCAACCCCCTAAAATCAGCTTCTGTGACTATTCCTCCTTTTCTTCCCATCTACCTAGCTTTGAGGTACTTGTTACATGTCACAGTTATACAATGGACCAGTTCTTTCTCCATTGTAAATGGGTCTAAATGACTTTTGTTTACTAAGGGCTAAGAATAACGCAATGTATTAAAGTCACTTCTGCAAATCAAAGCCACTGAAAATTAAGTGTAAGCTTGAGAGCTCATCTTGTGTATTTATCACTGCATACAGATTGCAACCAGTTTATATGGAGCCACAAATGCAAAGAGACAGAAGGACTGTGGCATGTACGCTCAACCTATGTTTTCCTTATTCTCTGGTTTCTTGTTGTTCCAGCTTTGCTAATGGCAGAAAGACTCAGAAATTGAAAGCCACATTCACATAAAAATTAACATTTTCCAATGCTTTTCTGAGCAAGAACATCAACAGCTCCGTGGTCATTAAATCTAAAGGAAAGAAAAGCCCCGGTTTGCTACTTAATTTATCTGTCACCATTACTCCAAGCACATATTCGACTCTACTTCTCTCTCACAGTTTTGCTTTCCTACTGACTGATGTGATCTACTCACCGGCGTAGCACCAGGAAGAGGTTTTCCATTGATTTTGTGCAAACACTTCTCTGCAGTAGCCAGATCTGCAAATTCTACAAAGCAATAGCCTGCAGGAATTCTGGACACAGACACAGGACAGGAGAGAACAAAGATTTCAGAGTGAAAACATTTGAGGAAAAACATTCTCTTTTCAGCTCACTGGTAGAAAATTTGCTCCAGCAGCAACACACGGAGGGATTTCTTTTTCAAAGTATAAACGTTAGCTACAAACAGAACCTGGGACAGTAACACTGGATCTCCTCTGAACTGATAGCTCCTACTTACCAGTAAGTCACATCAATATAAGAACACAGAGGATACTTCTGCTCACAATTACTCCCCTTCCTCCTTTCACTGACCATAAATATTCCCACCCAAGTTTGAGCAACTGAAGAAACGAAATGGCAGCGCTTGGAAGAACATAAAAATACTTTATCTTGTTTACAGTCACTGTCTGCAGATGCACTCTCTAAGTTAGGCCTCCCACCTCCGCCAGCATCACATAGCTGTGCCCTCTGAAGCCCTCTGCCCTGAGTGTGCATGCCATGTGAACTGCACAGAGTTCAGTGCAAGCATAGTGACACAGCATTAGAATGAATTGAGAACAAGGATAAAGAGTTACCCTGTCAACCTGTTTCGAATGATTTTTACACTCAGTACAAGCTCTCCCATGGTGGCAAAGGCTCTCGAAACAAAGTTCTCATCCATGTACGGCTCCAGCTACAAAAGCAAAAACATAAGTTAGATCAGAGCGTCCACCAGAAGGAACGTATTTGTGCCAATGTCCCCCTAAGCAGTTAAAACATGATTGAGAAGTATTTTACCCTTAACGCTTCAAAAAGAAGACTCATTTAAGAGGGTCGATGCCACTCAAAATCAGCAGGCATGCATGAACCAGGCTCAACAGTCTGCAAAGTGGAACCCAAGAGACAGTATGAATTTCAGAGAACAGAGAGCTTCCACAGAAGGACAAAAGCCCCTCAGAGACATACAGCAACAAACTGAGCACTTGCTATGCGGGAGCAGGGGATAAAGTGATGGTAAGCTCCATCTCTGTGTGCAGAGATTGGGCCAGCAATAACAGCACAGGGGCGCAGCACAGCCCCAGGTGCTAGGCTGGATGGTTGCTGTGCATAAGGCAGCACAGCCTCCATCAAGCTGGGGTAGGGGGCTGCAGAGCTGTGACAACCTCATACAACCATGGAGTTACATGGGGCAGCACTGGAAGGGGAGACCTCTAACCACAGCTTGCAGCAAGGTGTGCTGAATGCTGCAGTGTGCACATGAGAAACAGCACTGCGGGTGTTGGGGTGAATGTGAAGTGCTGTGTGTATGAAGGCACTGGAGAGCAGTGTTCTCATATCTATTGGGAACCAGGTGTCTCCTTCACGTGTAGATGGGGCAAAGCATGTAGGATTGTGTATGAGTGTGCCTGATAACACACAACCACACTGCACTTGTGTGTGCAAAAGGAGGCAGAGGAGTGCCAAGCAGCAAGGATTCTGCTACACCAGCAAGCAGCAGGAGGGAGCCCTGCGTGTCATGAGGGTGATCCTGTGCTATGTGTGTCCATGAGAGACAGACTCATTAAAGCAACAGGTGACGGCTGCTGGGATGTGCATTCCAAAGAGCAACGAGCTTGTGAGAGAGGTGAAGTCCTCACAGTGGAGAGACTGTATATAAGTATATAACCCTCTGTGTGGGTAAGTGTAGAGGCAGAAGTGTGAGTGCCAGAGTCTGTGTCCCCTTAAGCATGTGAGCACACAGCTTGTGAGGGTGGAAGAGCCCAGAGAGCCCGGACATGAAAGTGTGAGCAGTGAGTGCAGGCAGAAGGGGGTAAGCGGCACAAGTGTGGCTGTAAGGGGGTCACCCAGGGGCTGTGCGACTGCCTATGAGTGTGACCAACCAGACAGAGCCTGCGGGGGTCAGCGTGAGCAGGGACAGCTGTGTGTCAGCTGCTGCGTCAGGAGGTCTGAAAGTAAGTGTGAGTTATGCCGTGTGGCAGTCAGCGTGCATCAGTGTAAGCATGCAAGCGTTCACATGACAGTTAGTGTGAGTGTCGGTGTGAGCGTGCCAGGCAGAACACGAGTGCCAGTCGAGCACGAGTGTCAGTGTGAGCAGGACGGTGTGAGCGTGTCCGACCACGAGCGTGGCTCGGTGCGTGTCGGTGTCAGCCCGAGCACAGGCGTCGCTCCGAGCACGAGTGTCACTCAGTGCGTGGTGCCGTCAGCGGGGCTGTCAGTCACTCAGCGGGGCTGTCACTCACTCAGCAGCGCCCCCAGCCCCGGCGCAGGGACCCCCAGCGTTGCCCCTCTCCCCTCCGTTGCCCTCAGCCCAGGCCGCCCCGCTGTCCGCCGCACAACACCCCGCGCGGGTCCCGGCCGGACACTCACGTCCCCCATCCATAGGCTGGCGGCCATAGTGCTCTCGCAGGCCCGGGGCGGAGGACTCAGCGGGGCCGCGGCTTCGCCTCCCGGCTCGGCGCCGCCTGACGCCGGGCGCCCAGCCCGCTCCGCTCCGCCGCCCCGCTGCCCCGCCGCCTCCTCCGCGGCGCCCGTCGGGCGGAGAGAGCGGCGCCCCCGCCGCCACGGGAGCGCAGGGCCGAGGCAGCGCCCCCTGCCGGCAGGAGGAGCGAGGGCGGGCTGAGGTTGGGGGGGGAGTCGGGGCTGTATGGGGAGGGTTTGGGGTTCCGGGAGGAGGGGTTGTTGGGGCTCTATGAGGAGGGTTTAGGATGCTGTGTGGGCGATTTTAGAGCTCCGGGGGGAAGTTTGAGGTGTCTGATGGGGCTCAGCCCTGTGAGGAGACCTGAAGTGAGGGGATGAGCCGGACCCTGGGCTGGAGAAGGCTGAGATGCGGTGGGAGTTGGGCGGTGGGTCTGGTGGTGGCAGAGCTGGGTGAGGAGCAGGGCTGGGAAGGCCCCGTGTGCTGTTATTGCTGGCCTGGCCTCAGTTCAATAGGAGCTTCCCATCACATTACCCCCCTGCTCCTGCCTTGTGCCCGAGGAGCTCTTCCTGCAAGAAGAACACGAGTTTCCACCTCTCTCCGTATCCTATGGAGTGGGAAGAAAGCGGGGCTTATTGCAACCTCCAAAGTTTTGTGTATGAGAAAGCAAACACATAGCTGCCAAAGCACTGCCTGTGTTCTGCATCACTGCAGCACGGCCATAAATCGGGCAGATGACAGAGACGCTCCCAGCCCTCCGGACTGTTGCATTTATTGCTTCTGCGTCTGGGCAGATGCTGCTCTGCTGCTTGCAGCCCGTCAGAGGGCAGCAGAAGGCTGCGGGTTGTTGGCTGGAGCTTTTATAGCCTCGAAACTGGGCATCTGTTGTGAGCTGCGCAGGGCAGAACAGCAACTCCTTGAGAAGCAACGTGTGGACGTTCACTTAAACCTTGCTCTGCAGCATCCCCATGCCAGAATAACGTGTGAAACCGAGCAGGAATGGGAAGAAATGTTAATCAAACTGTTTGGCCCTGCAGGTGAGCAGTGGCTGTCACTACGTTTTTGCAGGACACTGTGAGCATCCTTTATCTTCACACTGGGCACAGTCTGTATCTCTATCATCAATCCTCAGTATGGCCAGTTATTGAGTAGCCCAGAATATTACCTCATCAGAAACTGTGAGTGTGTAAGAGATGTGAGCTTAAAAACATGTTTACAGCCCGTTTGTTTTCTCCCCTTGGGGATCCTTTTTGATCCCCTCGGGCATCCTCAGCTCGTGTTTCCAAACTCTTTCCTACAAACGTTGCAAAACGTGGCATAGAATCAAGGCAGCTGGCAAGAGCCACCACTGTTAAACCATTGGATAAAGCTGTCAAGTGGTGCTTTTTGTGCCTGGATGTCAGCGGCAACCTGACCTCTTACACACTCATCCTCTTTGGAGACCCTGCTGAGGCTCTTTCTGGGTTGTTTTTTGTCCAGCATGGCATTTAATGCACTGGAGAGCCCCAAGAAGCTGTTGCTCATTCTGTTCTTAACTTACAGCTACTCAAAGTGAATCGTTTGTTCTTTGTCACTCGGTGAAGTGAGGCCAGCATCTTTAATAACTCCTTTCCGTTTTTCCTTCCAGCTGAGTAATGCAGGACTTGCTTCTTTCTCATTGTCCTGGGATAATCCATCGAGATGGATATTGAGCAATAAAAATGCAGGAGGAAGCCAGGATCATATGATTGTGTTGGACGAGGAGAAGGTCAGAATGTTATATTCTGTCCTATATCTGAAGTGACAGGCTCCGGGTCTGTCCCTCACCTTTAGGCAACTGCAGCCAATGGGTTGAGATCATGAATGAGCTTGGCCAGGGATAGTTAAGGTAACAAAGAACATCACAAAATAAAGATGCATAAAGCAAAAGCTTGAGCTTGGAATGGCTTCTAGGACCCTGAAAGTCCTTTTAGCAACTCAGGAGAAAACAAACAGTGAAGTCTCCATGGTTGCACGAGGTAGCGTGCCTTATGTTTTGGTCGAGCACATGTTTTGTATACAATAAACATAACAAGGCTTAAAGTGATAAACAGATCTGGGATATTTTTTGTCAGTGTAATATTTACAGATGATTGTAGCCTTCTACATCTGTCTGCTCTTCAGCCACAATGATTCCCGTGTTATAATGGGTAACATAAGGTACCATTCCAACAACAGGACTGTGTCAAAATAAGGCACATGTTATCTTTGCCAATGCAGACAGGAGTAATGAACCCAGCGCTGAAAAGCCATAGGTTTGGGTTGTTGCTTTGGGTCTAAACCAAGGAATGTTACCCTTTTTTTTCCCCATTGTTTCTCAGAAATAAGGCCTCCAGAACTTGAGTCAAAGCTCTCAATTGTGGGAAGCAGTCTGAGGGTTGCTCAAGGTGCCACGTTTAGCCATAGAGGCAACAAAATGGGAAATACTTAAGTGTATTTATAGCAAGAAGGATGATTTATGGGGTAACGATGGTTGCAGTGCTTCTCTCTTAGGAGCTCTATATGGAGCAGAGTGCTTCAATGTTTGGCCTTTAAAGAGAGGGAGGGGGGAGGGAAAAGAAGCCCACAACAACAACAACAAAAACCCGGATGAATAATGGAAACCAAATCCCCTCCCTGGTGAAAAGCCAAACGTGTGTTTTGAAAATCAAATGTTTTTTTTGGGTTAAGCAGTGAATATAAAACAACAAAACCAAAACGGACTTGATCTTTGCAACAGCTTGGATTTATTATTGGAACCGGTTGGCTGTGCCATAGAAGAGAGGAATTTTCTGGTAATTAGAGCAAGAAGCTGGAAGTCGGGAGCAGTCGGGTCTGTTTCTGGCTTAAGCACCAGCACGCTATGTAGCCTTGGGAAACACGCTGCCTCATTTGTACCTTGGCTTTCCCATCTATAAAACGGGGCTGAAGAAATGATTCAACCTCCCAAATCGTGTGCGCTAATTAAAGGCCGTTCCTGCAGCACCTCGCCGTCTGTTCCGCTGCGGAACGGATTTGCACAAGCCCGTGCTTCAAATGCTTCTGAAAAATCCTGCCCTAAACATTTACAAACCTGATTGCCCGGATTCCTACATCCACGTGTGGGCCTCTAATTGAACACGGTGTGACTCCCAGACGTTTGCTGCTGAAACAGAACGTGATGGCAATGTGTTCAAGCTGGACGTAGCTGTGAAAACAGCACCATCGTGGGACATCTCTCACCAGCTACATCTCCTGCCATGCAGCTTCTGCAGCACCCTGACACTGCAGCAGTGTGTGATCCCACAGCCTGCAGGGTTTGTGCCCCATTGCAGCACTGCTGGGGGAGCAATCAGTGGGGCCGCTGTGTGCCGATGGGGGTCTCCATGCAGCGCGAAACGCTCCTTGCTTTGCTGGATGCAGCTGCTGTAGGGAAGCAGCAGTCAGAATGACTTTGAGCTCCCAGCAGCATCCCCCAGGTCCCATATCTGCTTTGGTGCGGCTCTCCCAGCGCTTCAGTTTCTAAGCTGCCATCTGTCAGCATCAGGAGCCCTCGGGTTTGGATGCTGCCGCACTCAGTGAGCAGGAGGAATGCCACTGCCTTGGCTGCTGCCCCTCCCCAGGGCAGAGGAAACGTGCACTGACAAGGCAGGAAATTCTCGCCAGCCACAAGGACCTGGAGTTTGCTTCCCAGCTTCCCGTGGGCCTTTCCCCAGTGTCAAGCTGGATGTTTTCAGATTATTAATAGCAAGAGTTACATTAACAGGTTTGTGCTTTTCTTTTTCTGTCAACGAAAATTATTTCTTCCTGGAAGACTTTCAGGTTGTTTTTGTTCAAAGAGGTCGGGAAGGACCCAAGAACTGCAGCACAGCAATCTGTCCAAGCCAACGAGCAGCCAAGCAGGGATTTTGCTTCGTGGAAGGTTCTTGGTCCACACAGGCTCTGAAGTTCCTGTGCAAAACAAGTAGCTCCAAACCGGGGCAGGCTTAGCATGGCAAAGGATTTTGTTCCACAAGTATTTCCTTGCAGCAGCTGAGCACTTACAGAGAGCAGCCACTTTCTCCTTGCTAATGGCTGCAACCCTCGCAGTGCTCCCTTCAAGAGGCCATGCAAGAATGTGATCCCAAAGCACATCTTTTCCTTCTCTCATAGGTTTTTTTAGATTAAAACCAACACCGGTTTGCAAAATGTAGAATGGACTCTTTTTTCTCCTGGATTCCCTACCGCATTGGTTACCCCAGTCAATAGAAACTTGTGTGCTGGGGTTACTGGGAGGAGGAGATCGCTCCATTACAAACCATGGTTTGAAATATCTTGGCTCTCGTTGCTGAGGAACGTTATAAATACTGTTCCCAGGACAAACATGCTCCATATCTGAGAACTAATGAGCCAAACAGCTGCTCTGAGGCTATCCACCTCTGACACCAGGAAACACTAAGCCATGTGAAAGAGATCTTAACGTGCCCAGACACTCCAATATAGAAGCTGTGCGTGTGTCTGAAACGCGGCGTTCTCACCGCTTCCATTTTGCACCTTCAAAAGAAAAAGCTCCTTGTTATCTTTGACACCTGCAACTGTCAGAACAAAACCCGCACAGCCCATCATCCCTTTGATACTGCTGCAAATCCAGCTGCTTTCAACCAAGTGCGCTGTGTTTAAGGAAGGGAATAGAGCACAAAGCGTCACGAGCATCTACCTTGGGAAAGTACGTGCCTTTTGTAAGGGTCCACCTGCAACATTCATTGCTATCCTCTGTCTGTCTGAACAGCTTCAAGTCAAAAACACCAGTAAATCCATGCATTCTCCTTCTTGGGCTTTCCTGGCTCTTAGCCTTTAAATTCAATGGAATTAAGCCTGATTTACACCCACGTGAGCGGAGCAGAATCACTCCCTTTTCTGCAGCAAAACAAACATTTGTTACTTAGAAAGAAAAACAGCGGAATCTTAAAATGTGATCCAAAGCTGAGCGGAAATTCTCAGTAACACAGGAATTTGGGTTCCTCCAGTTTGTAAACACAGGAGGAGGGAGCGTGTTGATGAGGGCTGGGGGGGTTGGGGGGTGATGCTGGGGCTGTTCTGCCATGGGCACAGCAAGCAGGGCAGCTGAGTGGGTCCTGGGGGAGCTGTAATGGGACTGAGCTCTGTCAATGCAGGCTGTGATTTATCTGCCAGCTGAACCTTTGGACAGGCCAAAAGCT
Organism: Excalfactoria chinensis; assembly: GCF_039878825.1. Taxonomy (NCBI): domain Eukaryota; kingdom Metazoa; phylum Chordata; class Aves; order Galliformes; family Phasianidae; genus Excalfactoria; species Excalfactoria chinensis. The sequence continues at coordinate 2,458,261 of NC_092846.1, forward strand.
TGATGCCAACAACCTCAGCTCCGAGAAGAAAGTGAGATGCAGAGCTGAACCCAAGGGGTCTGAGTGCCCAAAGCCTGAGGGACTCCAATGGTGCAGACTGGTGCAGACCTCCCCAGGGCTGCCCAGTGGTCATCCTGTGCTAGCTCCCTCTGGATCTCAGGTTCCCACAGCTCCCATAAATGAACTTCATGCTCACCAGTTCCAGATGGTTTTGTGTGCATCCCCTCCGTAAATATACCAGCATTATTTCCAATGCCAGTTTAGCCTAAGCTGAGCTGCAGAGCTCCTTGAAGCTGTCAGTCATGTATGGAGAACCCAGAGCGTCTTCCCTCTGCCTAGAGAGAAGAAATGCACACACACATCCCTGCTCACACTACTTGCTTAGCACAGCCCACTGAACTCAATATGAACCCCAGACCCAGCAGTAACCCACGATATTTATGGAGTGAATAACTTCCTGCGAAGGATGTGGAAGAATAATATGGCTGCTGTAGAGCCCTTGCCCTTCCTTGCATTCACTTTCATCTCATCCATGTGATCCTGGAACCATTTCACTTCGCTGGGACTGGAAGAGCGGGGTCATATCCTGGCTGCTTTATCCTCTGTAGGAAAGGACAGGAGAAATGCTGTTGCCTTCCTTCCCAAGTTCTGTGGTTCTCTAAGAAAAGGACAAGCATAAGGCACCCGGGAAGGGTTGTTACTGCCTTGTACCTGGTCCCTGATGTCATCTGAAGAGACAAGAAACGTGGGGATGGATGATGCCAAACACAGCTACAACCCTTGCAATGAGATGGGAATGGCCGTGCCTCACTTAGCAGCCTCATCTCAGAGTCTCCAGCAACAAGATGACCTTGAGGTGCCTTGAGATGCCGTTATTCTTCCTTCCAGCTCTCAAGCAGCTTCCTCGCCCAGCTCAGTGTGATGTCCCACATTGCTGCCTCCCTGCTGTGCCAGCCACCCTCCCCAGCAGCACCTACAGGGCATGACTTCAGTGGGTAACTCCAGGAGGGAAGACCCCAAGCCCCTTCCCACTGCCTCCTTCTCATCCCTGCTGTGCCCCACGTCACTTTGGAGCCCCCAGCACAGACCAAGAACCGTCCCTTTTTGTTTGGTAGGTCACTGTATTGGAAGACTTGGAACAAGCTCCAGTTCCTCTGCAGGGAAGGGGTAAAAGGCTTTGCTCTCTGTCTCTCCTTCTGAATGAGCTGCAAAGAGCTTCAGAGCTGTCCAATTTCAACAGCTCCCTGACAAAAATAGGACGAGAGGGAGCTACTTTAAAAACAAAACAATTCAGCACAGCTTATCCTTTCTCAGGGGCTCCTATGGAAGTGCCAGCTTTAGAGCTGCGTTGGGTACTTCTGCCATTGGAACCCACAGCAGGCAGTGACCTCCGGGTGCTGGCTGGGAGTACATGGCAGTGAGTGAGAGCAGGCTCGCAGGCACCATCACGTCTCCCCTAAAGGCTGATTTTGCTGCAGCCCTCAGAGCAGAAATAAGATTCTGAGTGTGGGAAAGAGCAGAGCAGATGTTGGCACATGCAGAGCCAGCAGGCAGCCAAACCGTGGGAGGCCGTGCAGTAAACACCACTTCAGGCCCTGAGACTATGAAAAGAGAGAATGGGTTTGTTCTTCAGCGCTGGGTCCAACTCCAGGTCCCTGCAACCTGGTGCTGGCACAGCTCTGCGGTCATGGGAACCCCTCCTCAGGAAGGGCTCTCCTGTCTGCTTGCTGCTATGGCTCAGTGTGAAGAGCAGCTGCTGATGGCAAGGCACGCAAGCAGCTGCTGCACTGAGCAGGCAAGAAGTTTCAGTGGTGATTCAGGAATTGAAAAGCCTCTCTGCTCACAGCGATGCTGCTTTAAAGGTTCTTCTTCGTCTCATAACACAGCTGATGGGAAGCATGAAAAGGGGTCTTAGCTCTTCCTCGTGAGCCTGGTTTGTTGGGATTCCTTCTGACTCAGCACTGTCCCCTGGGCTCTTCAGATGAGACTCCATTGAGATACACCTAAGGCTCACAATAATCCCACAAGCTCTTCCCCATCTGTGTTCTGGTAAAGCAAAAGTCTCCAGTCGCTACTTTCCAGTCTAATGCACAAGGGAGAACGCTGTGAAATGACAGCAGAGAAAGGCATTAAAGTAGGGATGATTCGGGGCTGTTTGCCTGGTACAGAAATGGGTCCATCCACAGCTCACTCTTTTACCTACTCATGACTGTCCTGCAGGATCAGGCTGGGTTGGACAAGGTTCCATTGGATGGAAGATGCTCCTGCTGGGTGCAGAAGATGAAAGCAGGCTCCTATGGCTGCAGTGCTCCTTGTGAAGCAGAATCATTGAGGAGAACAAGATTTCACACAGATTGGGATCAAAAAGGGCTGTTCACACCCCAAGCAAAGCTGAGACGGAAAGCTTTGGAGCTGGCACTCATGGGTTGCTTTTATTAAGCCAATACATCTATCCTTGAACCAACGTACCCTGTTGCTAAACAAAGCAGCCTGTACCACTGTAACAAAATAGCCCCACAGCAACAGGTTGAAGTCCTGAATACACCTCCCTGTGAGGACCAGATCCCATAAAGAACCGAGTGCTTCCCAGAGGTTCTGGAATCAAGAAGCTTCTTTACATGGACTTGCCCAACTCCACCTTAAATTCACCCCCACACACAGCCCTGAAGGTTTCCTCCAGGGTAATGAAGCATGCAGTGAGTTAAGAAGTGGAACAAATGGGAGGAGGGACCCATTTCACAGGTGGGTGCAGCTTGTTGCTTCCTCCCAGGGCCTTTTCCTCCTGCATCTCCATGCACACCACATGCGTGGCCCTGGAGGCGTGGAAATTGCTCTCAGCTTTGCATTGCCCATGAGCTTTTAATTGGAGGAGCTTGATGTGAGATGCTGGGCCCAGAGCACAGACTTCTGCCTCCTGTACCAACTGTACCTCTGCTCCCAGCGGTGCGTGTTCCATTCCTTCTGCATCCAGGGTGGTGTTTGGGAAGGTTGGGGCTGTGCCACGTCCTTGCTGTAGCAGAGCAAACAAGCAGGATGCAGGTTCTTGTTGCAGCTTCTTCTTCCCTAGGTGAGCAAAACCCTCCTGCCTGCGTGGATGGAGCAGCGTGTGGATGGAGCTACACGTTCAGTGCAGAAAGGGCACAAATACAACACTGTCATCAGCTGTTCCTGCCTCCTGTTTGCTGATGGCCCAAAGTGGCCCAGTATAAAGATGTTTGTGCACTTCTACACCCATCCCTAACCCAGAGCTACGGCTCTATGTGCTGCTGCTGCTCCCTGCAGTGCAGAGCATCGCTGCCCAACCTGCTCCATCCCACCCAGGCCAGCAAGGGCTCACAGTGCCCTCTGCTGCACTCCTTCTTTTCCCAGTAGCAAAAACTCACTCCCTGGGGTAGGGCTGTGTGCTGTCCTGCATCAGTCCTGGGGCACAAACCAAGTGCTGGCAGGAACTGCTGTGCTTTACCAACAACCTTCACCCTGCAGCTCTTTGTTGCCCCATAAAACAAGCAGCTCCTCACTGCAGGAGTGCAGGCGTCAGTCTTTGTATCTGTGCTTCTTCAAGTCCTCACCTCTTGCAGCCAAAAAGGAACGGATGTAAGCAGGGAAAGCCGACCCGGACTTCATACTTTTGGTGTTAGAAGGAAGAATTAAAACCATAAGAACTTTGCTTTGGCTGGGATTTGGTTTCCCCACGTGGAATAAAACCGACCTGCAGGCTCCGCAGCTTCCAGGGCCACAGGAATCTGTTCGCCTTCCCCGGAATCTGGGCATTCCTCTTGCACCCATCTGGGGCTGCTCTGCACACTGTCACTCAAGGGCAGGCACGCCTCCTCCGAGAGGCTATTTAAGGAGAAGCTGATGTGCAACTTGCTCCAAAGAGAGACTGGAAATCCCGAAGCAGAAAGCAGTGCGTGGGTCAGCGGGCTGAGCGCCTCCCTTCCCTCACTGGGGATGTCTGGCAGCGCAGGGACAGCTGCTCACACTCTGCTTCTTCTGCTCCTTGCCCCTGACTGGGTATGTATGTACCTATGGCTGTTTGCTCTCTGGCTGCTGCAGCTTCTTGCTTCGATGCATGCGATGCTTTGGGGATGTCTGTCCACTCCCGGCTGCATGGAGCAATGCAGGCAGAGCCCTGTGGGTGCACACAGAGCTGCACTGTGCAAGATGCCTGGAGGGTAGCAGAGCTCGCTTTGCTGAGCCAAGAGCCAGCCCTGCCTTGGAAGAGAGTGGAAGAGAATCAAGAGGTGACGCCGCTGGGTTTGCAGCACTGCGAGGAGTGGATCTCATAGCCCACATCATTACCATCATCATCCAATACCTATTTGCCCCTGGAGCAATGACCTGAGATAGAAATCAAACCACAGACCCTGCAGGGTTTGGGTCTGTTCTGTGTCCAACTGCACACACAGAGCAGCGGGTTCTGCTCGGGACGTTTGTGTGCAATGCAGTGCCGGTACGAGTGGGAACACTGCTGCATAATTAATGTGTTTGTGAGCATGGGATCTAATTGCAGCGTCTTTTCGGGTCGGTGAAGAAGTCGAGTTTGCTGCTTTGAGTGCCTGTTTGTGTTAATGGGTGCAATAAAGCTTCTGATCAGGTTCCTGTGTGGGAATGGTCGTGTTCTGACTGCTTTATCTTCTGCCAATCTTGGAGCGTGGAACGGAACCAATTCTGTGCTTATTGAATTAACCCCTGGCTCCCAAAGCAAACTGCCATCCCAGCTCCCAGGCATTCCTTCTCCAGCTCTGTGAGTGCAGATTGCAAAGGCAGTGCCATGCTGTCTCCCTACACCCGACTGCAAACTGTCCAGGAGCTGCAGAGCTGCTCCAGTGTGAGCCCACATCCCACACTCACACCTTCAGAGGGAGCAGAGGGAGAGGTTTGGGGTGCGTGCAAAGCAGGGAGCACATCTTGCTCCTTTCCCCAGGCTCAATGGGAGCTGCCAGCAGAGCAGGGAGCATCAGCATGCCAGGTCTGGGCTCTCACCTCCCTGAACCTTCCCCTCGCTCTGATGCTGGTTCTGCTGTTCCTGGAGTTCCCAGCAATGCACTCTTAGCAGAAAGGAGAACAAAGCTGGAGCGAATCTGTAGCTGGGATCCCACTCAGTGACGTTATAGGGTGGTTTTAAGGACAGACCCTTCAGCAGAGGGGAATCAAGTGCCAGTCCTATAGGGGGAACCCCTCTGCATCCATAGCCGTGGTGGGGAAATGCTGTGTTTGCTGGGGAAGCAAAGCTGGGTGTTTTCTGGGGTGAGCTCTTAAGGAAACAAACAGCACAACCGAGGATTCATGAAGGCAAGAACTAAAACTCAGCTGGGTTTCATTCGGGTTCTGTGTTGTGCAGAAAGAGGCTGTTTTGGTTTGGTTTGGTTTGGTTTGCAGCAGGAGAGAGATTTGGGGTGTTTCTTTATATGGCCTGTGGCTGAGCTGGAAAAAGCTGCTTGTCATCGTATCTTTCAGTGCGTGGATTGTAGTTTAATGCAGGCCCGGTGCCAGCAATGCTTTACCCTTCTACCATCTCATCCCCCCCCCATCCACGTGGCTGCATGGTTAAATAACACATCACCTCAGCATGCATGGAAACCAGCAGGACATCGCTGCTGCATTTGCAGTGTATTCAATGCTTTACTGCCATTACTGACAACAAACACAGCATCCCAGGAAGCTGCTCAGACAGGGCTGGGTAGCACCCAGCGTGACATAAAAGCCAGCTGGAGCTCACCAAGTGTCCAAGATATGAGAAGGAGAAGGCAGAGGGGACCTCTATGGGCATAACGAGGTGCAATGGACACAGTGTGTGTGTGTGGGGGGGATGGGGTGGCTGTGCAGACGATGGGATGATCCAATGGGATGTTCTCACGTCTCCAGTCGCACTGTTGCACACTCACTTTCTCTGTTGCAGGCAGGAGCCCAGGGCTGCACGTTCCCATGCCGGTGTCCCTCCCAGCCCCTGCAGTGTCCCGCTGGCACCAGCCACGTGTTGGATGCCTGCGGCTGCTGCAAGGTGTGCGCCCGGCAGCTGGGCGAGCTGTGCTCGCTGCAGGAGCCCTGCGACCACCACAAGGGGCTCTACTGCGACTTCTCCAACATCCACAGAGGCAGCGGGGTCTGCTTAGGTGAGAGCCGCGCGTTCCGTCCTCGTGTGCTTCTCTTTCGGCCCTCAACAGACACGGGTGGAAATGCCTTTTGCTTGTTTTGCTCCGTTCATTTGGATTGGGAAGGAGTGAAAAGCTCCGAGGAGATGAGAGATCAGAGCAAAGAAAGGAAGGAAGGAAGATGGTCATCAAAGGGGACGATCACAGCGGAGCCCAAAGCTCGTCAACTCAGTGCATGATTTTCCTTTCTCAGCCCACATGCAGACGTGGGGAAGCAGCTGCTCTTAGGAGGACGGTGCCTTTTGCTCCCTTACAACAGCCAGCGCCGTGCAGGGCCGGATCTTAGAGCATCACTGCTGCTCCCACACCTCCTTCTCCTCCTTCCTCAGCTCGTGAAGGTGCAACGTGTGACCTGCTGGGCAAGGTGTACCACAACGGGGAGAGCTTCCAGCCCACCTGCAAGCTGCAGTGCATCTGCCTGGACGGGGCCATCGGCTGCATCCCGCTGTGCTCGGCCGACCTGCGCCTGCCATCTCCTGACTGCCCTCAGCCACGGAGGGTGAAGATCCACAACAAGTGCTGTGAGGAGTGGGTCTGTGAGGAGGGCGGCCAGGAGGACAGCGAGGAAACCGTCATGGCAGGTGGGAGATGGGCGGATGGATGGAGGGGGTTGCTGGGGGATGGAGGGGGTTGCTGAGGGATGGAGGGGGTTGCTGGGGGATGGAGGGGGTTGCTGGGGGATGGAGGCTCTCTCTGGCTGCCTGCAGTTGCTTTATTTGCAGCTGGAGGCTCTTGCTCAGTGCAGGGGATGAACTGCGTCCTGCTCAGCATCCTGCACAGCTGTTGGGTGTTTGCTGGGCTGGGGGGGTGGATCACAGAATGGCTGGGTTAGAAGGGACCTTAAAGACCCTCGGCTTTGCCTCCCACCGGATCAGGCCATCCATGGCCCCGTGGGGTTCCTGACCTTCACGTCTCTTCTTCTCGGCTCAGTTTTCAGGGAGGATCCTGAGCAGGAGCCGGAGCTGAACAACCTGCAGCAGAACTGCCTGGTGCAGACCACCGAGTGGAGCATGTGCTCCAAGAGCTGCGGCATGGGCATCTCCGCCAGGGTCACCAACAACAACCCCCAGTGCCACCTGGAGAAGGAGACGCGGCTCTGCATGGTGCGGCCCTGTGACTCCCCCTGGGAGAAAGCCAAGGTAGGGATGTGGCACTGAGGGACGTGGTTATGGGCACGGCGGGATGGGTTGGTGATCCTAAAGGTCCTTTCTGAGCCAGGTGAGCTTTGGTCTGACTGTCACATTCCCGTTGAGCTGTTTGCTGCTCTTCTCTCCCTAGAAGGGGAGGAAATGCGTGCGCACCCCAAAGCCCCGCCAGCGTCTTCTCTTTGAGTTCTCAGGCTGCACCAGCACCCGCTCCTACAGGCCCAAGTTCTGTGGCAGCTGTATGGACGGGCGCTGCTGCACCCCATACATCACCAGCACCGCTGAGGTGGAGTTCCGCTGCCCCGAGGGCGATTCCTTCCTGAGGAAGATGATGTTCATCAAGTCGTGCTCCTGCCACTACGACTGTCCCCGGGACAACGACGTCTTCCTGGCCACCTTCCATAGGAGGATGGTCGGGGACCACATCGAAACAGACAGGCAGTAGCTCTCTGTGTGCCAGACCCATGGGACGGGGTGGCAGAAGGGCCCTGCAGCGTTCTCATGGCTGCACCGTGGGGCATCACCGCCTCCCCCTGCTCTGTGAGGGGCCGCATTCTTCATCACGGCACCGTTCCTTGTTAATACAGTGGATGAGGGATCAGCCCCATCTGTCCTGTGCTGCTGGCTGACAGCAGAGGAGCTGGGAGCAGACCTGAGCTGCCACCTTGATCTGTTCTCCCATAGACTGGGTGGGAGAGCTGACTAAAGCCATTTGGCTCCAGCTTGGCTCCAGAAAGAGTGTGGTGGGCGCAGCACCCTGTGCCATTCAGCTGCCCACACCGTGCAGGTAGCCCAGGGCACACAGCAGGGCTGGAGCTGCATCTCAGCTCTGTTGATGGTGGGCTGGGAGGTGGAGGATCAACCCAGCTCTGCTCTGAGTTGGGCAGTGATGCAGAGCCCTTGGAGCCGGGGGTTCTCCAGCTGTTCACTCCATCTCATGGCGCTGAGGATCCAGGACAGCCACCCCTGAGCCCACAGGGCGCTCAGCAGCCTCTTTCATTTGCTTCCTGCTGATCTGAGGAGAAACACAGAGTGAAGGGCCCGACCTCGCGCCTTCCATCCCCCCCATCCTCTCTATATCCCCACTGCTGCAGCCCAGCAGGATTATGGGCCACGCTGCAGTGCTGAGCCCTGCTCCTTCCCTGCTCCCATTCCAAAGCAAAGCAGTGGGCCGATCCAAACGCACAGCAGCTCTTCTCCCTTTGCAGCCCCTGATGCAGCCCCCATCTCGGCCCCAATCCCGCTCCCATCCCGTGACCTTCATCCCGCTGTGCATCCCCCCCAAGCTGCAAACAACAGATCGATGCTTTCTATATCCCAGCTGTAAATTCCCTTTGCCCTCCAGCTCCGGGCTTTGCTCACTTCCCGCATCCCGCAGCAGCTGAGGTGGCACGTTACTCCACGCCAATAAATCCCTTCCCTTTCTACATCCCGGATCCCCGCAGCCCTTTACCGCCCGGTCGGAGCCGTTTCCAGCCGCTCGCTGGGTGTGGGGGGTGTCGGGGAGGAGCCCCCCCCGGCGCTGCCCTTCCCGTATCGGCGGCGGCCGCGTGTAGAGCTGCGATAAGGCCGGGTGTGTCCTTATCAGCCCGGACCGCGAGGCCCAAAGCACCGCTGGTACCGAAACGGGGGTGTATGTGTGTATATGTGTATGTGTGTGTTTGAGGGGGGTCGTTCCGTTGCCTTATATGGCGCGGTGACGTCACGGAACCCACCGACACGACCCCGAAACCCCCGCGCGGAGCTTTCCTGCCCAGCGACCCGTGACGTCACACCGCACCTGCCCGCCCCGCCCACTGCAGCGCCGCCGCCGGCCCCGCCCCCCAAACGCCGCGCCGGTGGGCGGGGCCTGCACGGAGTGGGCGTGGTCAACGGTGCGGGGGCGGTGCGCGTGACGTCACAGGGGGCGGGGCCGGCGGCGCAGGTGGAGGCAGCGCGGAGCGGCCCCGGTAAGTGCGGGGGGTCGCGAAGGGGGGCGGCGCTGGGGGGTCCCGGCTGCCGCTTGTCGCTGTTGCGGGGCTGCAGCTCGGCCGGGTCTGTGCTGCGGCGCTCGGGGCTGCCCCGTTCGGTCACTCCGTTCTCTGCTCGGGCCGCTGTACGAGCGCCGGGCTCCGCGGGGTTCGGTCTCCCGGTGCAGCGTACGGGGGTGGGGAGCTTCACAGTCCGTCGCCGTTCGGAGCGCTCCGCTTTGTGCCGGTGTTGGAACCGGCTCCGAACCGGCTCCGAACCGGGTCCGGCGGTCCTGCCATCTCATCCCGCCTTTCCCTGCCCGCTCCCATCCTCCGTTCCGGGGGCTTCTGGTTCCCCGCGTCCCGCTGGGCTCCGAGCCAGAGTCGCAGGGGCCGCTCTCTATCTTTAGGTCCGCGTTGCAGCGCAGCGATCCGCCTTTGGCTCGGCCCGGCGCTGCCCGCCTCGCTGGGGATTGATTTACCGGAGGCTTTTCGCTCGGGACGCGGGGGAGCGGCGGGGCCGGGCGGTAATCGGGTTTGGCCGTGGGAGTCACTTGCGACCGTGCCAGAGTTTCAGGTGACACAGGATTGAGGTTCCCAGCTCCGTTTAATCCCGCACGTTCTCTGGGTCTGCAGCCCCTCCGGGCCCGGCCGGAGCTCGTGGGGTTTGGATCGAGGTGTTCGGCCGCTCCCTGACCCTATGGGATGCGTCCCCTGCTCGGCTCTGCGCTCAGAACGGGGCACGATGGGAGCAGAGCGAAAAGTTGCTCCGTTCGTGGAGCTGCATCCTCAGGGCTGCGCTGCAGCTGCTCCCTGCGCTCTGTGCTTCGCTTCGCCGCTCCTTTAAGAGCAGCTCCGGGCTGAATGGAGGGTCTGACAGCGCCGAGCTGCAAAGTGCCGCCTCATCCGCAGCGGAGCTGCCTGCAGTGCAGCGTCTCGCGGTCCCGTCGCTGGGGGCTGAGCGGAGGCAGCTGCCCTTTGGGCGGAGCTGGAGCATCCATCGCACGTGGAGCGGAGCTTCTGCTCCTGGTTTGCAGCCGTACCCCGGGGAGCAGCGTCGTGCCGCCGGTGCTTCTGTTGGAGCGCCGCGTCCGTGCTGTGGTGCAGGGCGGCGTTTTGGCTTCGTTCTCTGGGCAGAGGCTCAGCGCTGCGGCGGATGAAGGTCTGGGGTTGGCTCGTGTTTGGCTTTGGTTGGTGCGGCTGAGTCAGGCTGGTGCTGCAGTCGCTGCTGAGCCAGGAGCAGCGCGGAGCCGTGGGGGCGGCCCCCAGCCGGGGTGATGCACCCATTAACCATCAGCGCTGCCACCCCGGGGTGGGCTCTGTGGGTCTGTTTCTTCCCACTAGAGGCTGCTGATGGACAGAGGATCGGCGTTCCTCGGCTCTGGGATGGGCAATGGGGGCCTGGAGTTCTCAGGGCTGCCCCTCATGTCTGCTCTCCTGCCCAGCCCCCAGTAACTCTCTGCACGTTGTTAGGTCTCAATTAGGATGCAGAGGGGCTCAGCTGTGGGCTCTATTGGGACACTAATGGCTGTGTGAGCTGCTCAGCCCTCCACAGCAAAGCCAAGGGTTGGTTGCATGGTGTAGGGAACACCTCAGTGCATGGGATGTGCCCAGCAGGGAGGCTTTGCTTGGGGCAGCAGTTCGGTAGCTGGTGCTGGGACAGGTTGGAGCGTCCTGGAAAACCCCAAACCTTGGGAAGATGATGAATTGCTGAGCAATTAGACGTGGAGCACAAGGCATTCTCTGCTGAGAGCCATGGGGGAAGGTGCCTGGGAAGGAATGTTGCACCCAACCTGCTGTGGTGGCTGCCAGCTGGCTCCGGCTCCACGATGGGCACGGCAGTGGTTTACATAACACAGGGCTTGCAAAACAAGCTGGAAGGCCTGGAAAATCCTCCTGCTGCTGTCACTGCTCCAAGTTGCTGAACTTCCTGGTTGTTTTTTGTAGATCTGATTAATTTGGGGGGAGGAAGGAATGCACTCTGCGCAGTGAAAAGGGCTGTTGGTTGGTGGTGTTTAATCCCTGCCTGCTCCTGAGATGGAAACTCTTTTTGCTGTTCACAAGAGGTTCTGAGCAGCTGCTCCCTGCCTTACAGGGCTCTCGGTCGATCCAATTAACGTGGTTTGTCTGCAGCCCCCTCCTGCTACCCTTGGGGAGAAGCCTGCAAAGTCAGGCTTGTGTGCAGAGCCCCAGGAGCAGCACGTGCACCATCTGGGCTCCCACTCCATGTGTGCACCCAGCAGCACGGAGGGGCAGGTAGAAGAGGCTTTGTGTTGCTTGAGCTTCACGTGAGCCATCAGAAAGGCAGAGCTTTGAAGCTGTCTCTCGTTTGCAGCTTTTTGGGTGAAGGAGAGGTGGGAAGGGAGCTGGGATTTGCAGCGCTGGAGTTTTCTGCCTCCTCCTCAGTGGTTCCGTGTGATTCTGTTTGGAGGCAGCTGGGAAAACACGCCTGGAGGATGCTGAGCCTTTGGCTTCATGGAGTCATAGAATGGCTGAGGTTAGAAAGGGCCTTGAAGAGCATCCAGTTCCAACACCTGCTATTGGGGCTCACCATCAAGCCCCAGCTCGGCCCCTCTGAAGCATTTTAGGGAGCAGGGCCTGTCTTTGCTCTTCCCTTTGCTCATCCTAAAGCCCTTTGCAAACACAAAATCACCGACATCCTCTGCAGCGTTCAATTAAATTAATGAATCCTATTAAAGTGTTCTCTGCTGCTGGTTGTGAATAGGTGAGTAAGGAACCTGCAGTTCCTGGGAAAGCCTTGTTGGGGGAGCAAAGAGTGAGGTGAGCACTTGGTAGTTTACTGAGCACGCGGTAAGGTTTGGCATCCTGGTAAGCGGCACAAGGAGGAGGATGCAGTGATGGTTTTATTGCTTGCCAGGCAGCACCAGCCTTTCAGGGCTTGGATTTCTGTACCCTCCCTCCAGACCTTTTTGCAGGTGGGTTCAGCTGCTTGTTGGCATTTCAGGAGGGGTCTGAGAGCCCGTCCTGAGTCATCCCCGTGAATCTGCACTAATTCAGATGCTGACTCTGAAAGCTGCCCCTTAGAAACACCGACTGGAGCCGGGCTGAAGCAGACGTGGTTATTGCAGCGCATCCTCTGGCAGTTTGCATCTCCCTTCCCATGCAGGCTCTGGCCTTGTGTTGCTGGATGTGGGGCTGTGAGTGCAGCTCAGCAAAGCGTGCTGCTTGTGTCCCAGCGCTGCTCCTCGTGCCACCTGGCAGCACTGGGCTGGATGGAGAAGCTCATTTGCACGGGGCTGTTAATTCTCTGTATGTTTTAATCTCCGTGACCATCTGTGTTCTTGCCTGCGCTGGGGAGATGGGAGCTCGTGGGATTTATTCTGGGAGGTGAACACAGGGAGGGCTGTTTATTCTGTGTCTGTTGAAAAGTGCCCCGGGTCAAAGCAGGACAGCCTCATTAGCTCTGGGAACGGCTGTTCCCGTGTCTTCGGGCTCCGCGTGGCAGCAGCTGTCCTGGAAACGTGTCTGCTGAAAGTGGGGGGCTGCATAAATGCTTCCCAGCAAGGCTCTGTGATGGGCTGGGTTGTGGAGAAGGAATGTGCTAAAGCACCTCTGGCCTTTCTTAGAGCCCAGCCCAGGTTAAATCAGCCCTTGGGGTGTGGAGCAGCCTCTGCCCTGGTGAGCACCGTGGGTGGAGATGAGATCTGGGCTTTGGTCAGACTCTGCTCCTCTGGACAAGTGTTTCCATTGGGCACCGGTACCTGTGGGGGGGCTGCAGTAGCATCTCCAATGAGACTTGTGTAGGCTGCTGATGGAAGCAAGCAACACCTGAAGTCTTACTCTTCTTGGCTTCTCCTGGTTGTGGGCTGGAGCTCTGCAGCTTCTTGCGAGGGTCCTGATTGGGATGAGGGTGGCCGGGGGTAGGTCCATGAGGAATGCCCTCCCTGTGGGGCAGCACAGCCTGCACTCGTCCAACCCGGAGGGAGCTGTCTCTGCTCTGTAATTAAGCTCTGTTCTGCTCACCGTACTAATGAGTACTCCTGTGGACACGCTCTTTGCAGCCTCTGGGTCCCATGTGTGGCTTAGAAACTGGAGGTTGCTTTCCATGAAAGCAAAGGGCAACTCCAAACCTCCATCAGCTCTGTCCTATTGAAGTGAGCTGTGTGGGCTGGGAACCTCTGACTTTATATGTTTTTCTTGACTGTACTTTAATGGAATGTATCCTTGCATGCTATGAATTGGTCTGCCAATGTACACCCCATCTCTTGCTTTCTTCTATGGGGATGACCCTCCCTGCTGTTCATGCAGGCCTTGGATTGCCCCCAAATGGCCCTTGGATGGAGATGCTGTCCCAGCCTTCAGAGCTCCCTTTGCCTGCTTGCTGGGCTCTGACACAGCAGAACCTTGGAATCAATCAGCACTGTGCTGATATCCCCCCGCTCCAGCTCCGAGGGCTCCCATGCTCACCAGAGCTGACTGCACAGGGATGGTCAGCATGGTGTGGTGGATGCGATGGCCCATGGACACATCCACACCCCAAAGGATGGGGATGAAGCTGTTCCCATCGCTCTGGTGCAGCTCAGTGTCCCTCCCACACGTGCTGCTCTGTGCTTGTGTCAGACGTACCCTGAGCTGAGGACCATTTTGGGGCATTTTAAGGCTCTATTGTGTGCCCAGCAGAGCACACTGCTGGCCTGGCTGTGGCTGAGAGCCCCGTTGCTCTCTTGAATCTTTTCATTTAGTTAATGATCCTTTTGTTGAGAGGATTAGGGTTTAGAGGCCTCTGGCAGAGTGTTAATTAAATTAGGTCTATGGGTGTTTTGTTGAGTTCTTAAAGCCCACTAGAGGGCTCAGTTGAAGCCCTTTGGAGTCGGAGGGCTGGAGGCACGCCGTGCCAAGTCCACCCCCAGCCTGTTGAAACCTAAAAGAGAAGCTGGAAGTTATGCAAGCCCGTAGGAACCGGAGCTGAGCTCACTGCTCCTCCAGCCCAGCTGTGCCAGGGGGCACCTGAGCCACGCAGGCACCCCGCACTGCTGGAGCACACTGAGCACAGGACGGCGGTCTGAGCGCCTTCTGCTTTATCAGCGTTGGGTAACAGGCTGATTTATTACGTTGTTTCCCCCCCCCCTTCTGCACTCGGTGTTTACGTTTCTAAGAAGTGGCCCAACGTGATAGTCCGGTTCCACCTGCTGTTCTGAGAAAAGCCAGATGCTGTGGTTCACTTACGCGAACTCCGCGCGGCGGGGATGGCATGAAGTACAAACAGGAGCACGTTGTGGCTGGAGGGATATTTGCAGTGTGTGAAGGGCTTTTCTTGTGCGGCTGGAACTGCTTACTGACCGCTGTCTCTTCTCCTTTCTCTCCTATGCACTGCCCTGCCATGGATCCTGGTGCCTGGCCTGCGTGTGCTGCCCTGCTGCCTCGTCTCTGGGTAAGTCCTGTTTCAAAGAACAGCTGAAATGAAGCCCTTAGGCTTTAATAACGAGCTGGCTTGTTTCTTCCATCTCAAAGTCCGGAGTGCTGGTTGTGTTTAAATAAAGTGGGATTTATCGTGTGTACGTGTGAATGTTTGAGATAGTGAAAGGCATTTCATATAGCAGTGTCCAGGCTGAGCACTGACCCTGAGCTGATGGCACGTGAACACGTGGAGGTTGAAATTTCCCTGGTAGCAGCAAGCAGCGTTCCCCGTTTCTCCCCAAATTCCTCCCAAGAGCTGTTGCTTCTAAATCAGTGCTGTAGTTGTGTAAGAGCCTCCCTGGAGGTTTGCAGCTGTGCTGGGTTCCCCTGGGTAGAAATGTGGCTTTGCAGGCAGCAGCCTGGGGCTCTTCCTGCAGGAAATGCACTGCGAGCTTGGAGAAGTGCCCTGCGTGCTGATACTTCCAGCTTATGGTCATGGAGATCCTTCTTTGTGTGGGGGGAAATCCTCGCAGTGCAGTGGGTTCGTGTGGTCTCTCAGCAGAGGTTTGGTGGCAGGGGAAGGCTCTGGGAGCAGATGGTTTGATTCTCCACTCAGCGTTGTTACACGGTGCCTCACAAGGGAGGGCTGGAGATGAATCAGACCCAAGTATGAACCTGTTGTTCTTACATAGAACCCAGTGAAGTGCTATCTGCATGACTGTCTCCTGTTCTGAATGAGTGGTTTTTGCTACTGAGTCTCTAAGAGAAGGAGAATTAATTAACCAGAGAATCTGCCTTGATCAGAAGTGCCGAGCTGCCACCCAAACCCCAAGCAGTCATTTGAATGCAGGATAAAACCCTTCTGCACAAGAGGTTTAACTGTGAGAGATGCAGGCAGCGTGTTCGCCTGGAGCTGGAGTTTGAAGAAACGTGTTAGCAAAATGCAATGTGTGTATGTCGGTATTCCTGATGGTGGAGGAAACCTGGTGTTAATCTCACCCAGCAAACAAGGCCAAGATAAAGGCTCTGTGGTACAGTTTCAGTGGGTCAGGGATAACCCTGACCCTTACCTAGCAGAGAAATCAGATGGCTCAGGTTGGCTTCCATCCTTAAGCCTGGCTTATCTCTGAGGTGAACACAAAATACATGGGAGCTGTGGCAGGTCAGTGTCTTTTCCTGGCTTAATAGTGTTGGGCAGCAGTGCTGAGAGTACCACGGTCAGCTTCTAGGGGGAGATGAGAGAAGAGCTGGGGAGCAGGAACAGACAAGAGCTGAGTTGCAGGAACAGCAAGAGGAACCTTTGCCATTTGGGGTTGTGTTCTGGGCCTTCACATACGTTGCCATCATTTGAAGCCCATCAGATCTGTGAGGTCAGGGGAGGTGTGTGCTAGTAGAAGAATGTTCAGGGCTGTTTGTTGTAGAGGTGTGTCCTTCTGTGTGTTGGTCCTGGTGGTGCCGTGAGCTGCATGTTGTCATCTCAGTGTTTACCTGCTCGTGAAATCGTTTCTCTCTTGTTTAATTGACTGAGGTATTCTCCTAGAAAAGGTTCTTGCTGCATGGAGCTGTTGAACAGCTGTTGCGTTGTAAACTTGGGCCTTCCTGTCATTTGTATTCCAAGTATAGCTCAAAGAGGAAGAGCAAACGAGGTCTTTTGCTTTTCTGCCTTCCAATGAGATGTTCTGCTCACAGTCCCTCCTGGCACTGGGGCAGCAGGGCTTCCCTCCTGTTTGTCCCATCAGAAGAGATGGGCAGAATCCAAAGCAGTGTCAAGTTCTAGGGCTGGCTTTGCTAACTGCTTCCACTTCAGCGCTTTGCAAGGCAGTGAAATACTTCTCATTGTGGTGTTTAAAATAGCAGCGCTGCCTTCTGAATTACCATCTAATTAAATGAAAGCAAAGAAAAAACAACCAACCCAACAACAACAACAAAGCAACCTCAAAGCGTGTGAGCTTTCTGTATCCCTTGTTGCATAAGAAAAGCTGTTTTAGTTGACCTAAAAATCAACATTGCAATCCAGCCCTCGCAGAGATGCTTTGCTCCCAGCTCTGTGGGCAGCTTGCAGCAGTTGCTCCTGTTCTTGGAGAGCCATTCACACAGTGGCAGCTGCGAGCCCCCTTCAAAACAGTTACTCCCTTGAGACTTGCTTCCCTCCTCCTTGATGGCTGCAGGAACCCTGCTGTGGAGGCAAATAATTAGAAATAAAAGATGGCAGCTTAATGATTATTAGCTTCTTTCTGATGCGGTCTGCGGTGGAAGCGGGACGAAAGGGTGAGATCTGGCTTCTGCAGCTATTGCTGCATCTCTCCCCCGGCAGGTTTGCTGTGTGCACCGTGTTAACTTGCAGCTGTGCCTTTGTGGAAGCACAGTGTGTGGCACACGAGTGAGCTGCGTTGTTTGTTTCAGTAACAAACCTTTTTCGCGGGGTGACTGTCAGCAGTTGGCTGTGGCACCTTCCCCTCCTGCTTTTTCATCCATAGCCACAGCTTTCCTCAGGCCTGCTGATTTCTCCTTTCCTCCTGGTCCCATTGCTTGTGTTCTGCCTATAAATCAGGTCTGCTTCAGGTTCCCTTCCTAAAACGAGCGGGGAAATATACAACCTTAAATAAAGCCCCCAAAACACCTTATTTTGTAAAGCTTCAGAGAAACTGGTGGCGATGTGATGCTGCCCTCTGGGATTTTGCCCTATTGATATTAATCTTTTTGAAGCTGGTATCCATGACTGCCATTTTCAAAGGTTAATATACTGTATTTCAACCGAGCTTAGAAGTCTTTCTTTTCTTTTGGTCTCCATTTGTGATATGGAAATGTGCACCAATTAATCACTGCGCACCTGCAGAACTGCCTCTCTCAGCAGGCTCTGGCTATGCTGCATTAGGCTGCGGGATCATCTGGAGAGAGGACTCAGGGTGGTGACAAATCTGATCCCGTTAGTAGCTTAAGACAAACCCTACAAGGTCCAAGGAGGTGTGTGGGGGAGCAGAGTGCTTCAGCTCTTATTTATGGGAGAAACGAGGTGGGCTGTGCTCTGCTTACAAGCTGTATTTGCTCCATGGTGAATGTCTCTGGTTAGCTCTGGGCAGGTATCTCCCACTAATGTGCAGGTCCAGCTTCTTTGTGATGTTCTGTTGTAGGTGAGAGGGCTCTTCTGAGCACCTGGCTGTAGCTCGTTTGACATTGCTCTTCCATAAACCCTGACCTAGGAATGGTTGCTTCCCTCTGTCTGCTGAACTAGAACGCTCAGAGCTGAGGGATGCTCTGCCCAGCTCAGGGGAGCAGCAGTGCAGAGTCCAATCTGTGCTTGAACAATCTGTTGTGAAAGCTGCACCTAACCGTGGGGGGTGAAGCTGCGGTGCAAACCACACACACCTTCCTGGTGTTGTTTAAGCTGCCTCTCCTTGCTGCAGTTTGACTTCTCAACCGTGCATGGAGTAAATCAGCCACTGACGTTCTTTGTTTGTGGTACGGCTCTTCTGCGTCCCTGCCTTAGAGCTGGTCCCTAGGTGGCACTAACTGTTATTTTTAGGTTTATTTCAACAAAGGCTGCATAGCTGAGCCTGTCCCCTGCTGAAGTGACAGCTGTGTCCCTGGCCAAGCTGGCTGCTTGCGTTTGGTGTAGAAGGCTGGCACAGGGCTGCGGTGTCTTCCTGCTGCCCAAACACCCAGGGTTTTTAGCAGCATCTCCTGGAATCTGTGGTGATGTGTAGGGAGCAGGGGCACGCTATGAGCACGCTCCTCTTATTTCTGGTCCTGTCTTCTTTCCACAAAGGCTGTTAGGGAATGAAAAAGTGAGAAGTGCTTGAAATGAGGGAGTGCTCCTGGCCTGGTGCTCAGTGTGTGTCATCTCTTGTGCTGGCTCTTCCCATGACAGCCCCACACTGACTCTGTCTTTTCTAGTTGTACTCACAGCATTGCTTATAATCTATGCACAGGGGTTTCTAAGCACTTTCTATCTCCTTTAAGTGCAGCCACTTGTATGTTTAATACTTCCTACCCAAACTTCAGGGGAAAAAATATTTCCCTCTCGGCATAGAAACACTCGCCATATGAAAACTCAATCCTGCAATCTTAAGCTGACCTCCTCTAATCTTTACATGGGGCATCTTGGCAGAAACATGCTTTGCACGCTGCCTCTAAGCCCTGGAACAAAGCTGACTTTCCAGGGAGCTGTTCCCTGTGCTGGCACACAGCCTGGAGAGAGCCTGTCCTCCTCTATGTCTGTTTTACTCCTCCTCCTTCTTGGAGCTGGTGTGCCGTGTAGCAAAACACTGTATGGGATGAACATGGGCTTCCTTCAGATCAGTGATTGGGCTTAAAAATCACCAGGGTTCTGGGGCTGGAATTCCTGTGTGTAGAGGAACCAGCCCAGCTTTCCCCCATTGCCCTCCTCATCTCCCCAGAAGGCACCCACGTACACCAACCCAGTTCCAAAAATACAGAGTGGCTGGATTCTCGTGCCCACAAAAAAAGAAAACATGTGGTTTTAATTCTGCAACAACAGCCTTTAAATGGCACAACTCCTGTGGTTTAAAACAAAAAGAATAAAACCCTCCAACAGAGGATCCGCATAGAAAAAAGACTAGGAGAAGCAGCTTGGATTTAAGCACAACTTGGCATTCACTGCTGTGCTGCCAAGTGGATTCACAATAGCAAAGTCACTAAGGCTGTTTGACTGTGGAGCGTGCTGTTGGTCCCTTTAATAACCTGCCCAACAATGAGCTGGTTGTTGGTTTTGGAGCAGGCTGGAGGAGGTTTATCTCTGCAGCAACGTTCGGTACAGAGCTGGTTAAGTGTGGATATCCCAGGCTGCCATTGCTATGCACACATGTTGTAGCAAAGTGATGCCGTTCCTTTGTGATCCTGTGAGTGTTTCTTCACTTTGCAGTTCAGTCTGTTGGAGGTGAATTACTGCAAGCTTTTTTTTTGCTGTCTACCACTAAATCAAGATGAGAGCACTGGAGGAATTCAGCACCCTGAAGCGTCTCTTCCTCCTAGGTGAATCTTTTATCAGAGCTGTCTTTGCTCTCCATCACTGTTTGGTTTACAGTAAAACGATGCTTGTGAAGCCAAAGGGAGATTTCCTTTACGCCTCATCCCTCTGCTATCGGCCAGCTCTGCACTGCTGATGGTGACACTAAATCTGGGAAGAGGAGCCAAGGGCAGAGGGCCAGCAAAGCCACCTGCTCTCCTCCCACCTTGTTTGCTCTGTGAAATGGCTGCTGCTGCCTTCGAGATGCTCTCTTGCTAAGCAAAGTGGAAACTGAACGTGTCTGCTGTGGGTGCAATACATACAGCATACGTACCACCAGCTTGCTTAGAACAGTGGTCTATAAATGATCCAGTCGGCCAGCTTCCTTTCCTTGTTTTCTTAGAGCTTGGAGCAATCCTGACTATTTCTCTTCATCCTAAATTCTCCTTGCTTTGGGGGAGGCAGCACCGATACCAGCACGCCACATAGCTCCTTTGTTTAGACTGGGAATTCCTCATTTAGAGAAGCTCCTCGGGGTATGGAGGGCTACGTGAAGTTTATTATTTGTGCTGGTAATGCTTTGAATGCATTGTTCATCCGCAATGCCAAAGTGGGAGCTGTGTCTTAATGCACAAATCCTACCGGCAGTGCATCGGATCACCTTACAAAGGATATTTTTATGAAGAACTTACCTCAGCTGGAGCTAATCTGGTGCCGAGGAGCTCTTAAGGTGCTGCAGGCGGACCTGGAGCTGTTTGCTAGCTGTGTGCCCATCACACAGACACGGGTAGGGTGCTGTGCATCAGTGCTGCTTGGTTTGCATGGAGCAGCGCTTGAGCATCAGAGCAACCCCACAGCAGCCCTTCAGCTTCAAGGAATGGCTCCTGCCTTAGAGATCACAAACAAATGCCTCGCATGGATACAATTCCTTTCCTTAGTCCCGTATGCAGCAGCTGAATACCAAGAAATCCTGACTTATTAAAATAATTCCTCATCTCGAAGGGACTCCTATGAGCGACTTAAACCGGGGGGGGCAGTTCTTTAAATACCTGCAATATTGGCACAGGGGCAAACTGTTCCTATAGTGAGGAATGTAAGAGATTTCCATTGCTTCCTATGAGGTTTCAGGGGTCAGTTTGGGGCAGTGCAGGAAGGAAGAATCGAAGCCTCCCAACACACACGTGTTGTCGGCGCTGCCGTTTGCACACCCGGAAGGATTTGGGGTTGAATTAAGCAACAAAATCCTTTTTAGAGCGCCTTTTGCCTCCCTTCAGCCCGGCTCCTTCCTCCGCCTCCCTGAGGTAACCCCCCTCGCTCTCTCCCTCAGAGGCCGCGCTCCTCAATCTGGGTCACCGAGGAGGTTGGCCGCTTGGGATATACTGAGGCGAGGACGCTTCTTTCTGCCGTCCCCCGTTGTGTGCGAGCCCAGCCCGGTCCCTGCGGGCCGTAACGCCGCCGGGGCTGTGAGGGAGCCGGGCGGGCAGCCGCTCCCGTCGGAGCCCCGAGGGGAAAGTGAGTGTGTGGGGGAGACGCAGCCGCTCCCCCCGCCCTCCCCGACAGCCGCCTTTTCCCTTCCACCAATAGGAGCGCAGCGCGGCGTCCCGCCCCCTGAGATCCACCAATGGGAACTTACTACAGTGTTGTGGGTGGGGGCGGGACCGGGGGCAGAGCCAGAGTGCGGGCGGGAGGGCGAGAGGAGGGCTGGAGGACGCTGCCGGCGGGCGCGGCGGGGCTCGGATCGCTTGGGTTCGGTTCGGCTCGATTCGGTTCGGCTCGGCCCCGAGGCAGCGCACCGAGGGCTCTTCGCGGGGCCCCGGTGCGCTGCGTGAGGAGCAGCAGAGGCGGGTGGGTAAGTGCGCGTGCACGCGGGGCCGCGTGCGCGGGCACGGCGCGTCCGGGCTCGCGCCGTTGTGTTTTGCACGGCGCGGCCGTGTGGGCGCTTCGGTGCATGCGTTGTGCGCGGCTTGCGTGTGTGCACGGCTCTGTACGCGGGCGTGCACGGGGCTTCTCTCTGCGTGGGTGATGCACGCGTTGCACGTGCGGCGTGGCGTGCGCGTGCTGTGCAAGCGCTGCGTGTCTGGGGTGTCGCTTGCACGGTGCAGGCTGTGTGTGCACGGGTGTGTGTGTGTGTGTGATGCTGCAAGGCCGCGGCTCAGCAGGAGAGCACTTGCTGTTGGGGCTGCCGAGGTGGATGGAGGTCCCAGCGGTGCACCTGCAGCACAGCGCTGCTGCTGGCTTTTCTCGTAGGCAATGCGAGGTTTGCGGTGTTAGAAGGGCTGGGAGGGAGCTGACGTCGCGGGGAGGTGCGTGATGTGTTGCACTTGCTGCCTGCTCCGTGGGTTTGGGGTGGGCTGCATGGAGGGTCCCCCCTTTTCCTCCCCTCCAAAGCTTGGTGTGCTGAGAGCTGCACGCCTGGCAGCACAGAGCTCAGCTCTTAAAGGCTGTCCCAATTCCAGGGCAGATTTTAGTTTCACTTTTCAATAAGGAGCATCAAATAATCCCTGTGAGACCCCAGGGGAGAGACCTGCAGGGTGGGAGCTGCTGCCCTGCTGCTCCAGGTTCTGCCCCATGTGGACGTGGAGCTGCTCTTTGTGCCATGGCGGCACTGGCAGCTCGCTCAAGGTTCTCTACGTGGTTGTGGTTGTTGCAGTGGGGATGCTCTGCTTGCAGACGGTGCTTTTATTGAACGTTGTGTGCAAATGGTGCCAACCTGGAGCGCCTCTGGGCGCATCTCTGCCGTGGGTTGGTGTGAATTAAGGCTGCGGGGTCAATCAGTTTCTGCTGACATGGCAAAGTGCCCGATGCTGTCTGTGTTCTGGGGTTCTCTGGCAAACATCGTCTGCTGCTGAGGTTGAATTTGGGAGAGATACAAGGCTTCTTACTTTTAAAGCCGGATCAGACTTATGGAACAGAGAGAAATGTCGAGTATTTTTTGGTTTTTAGTTCCTCCTGCATCAATCCAGGTTAGAAGAGCAGAAGCAATTGCATTCCCACTCATAATGTGCACCAAATCCCTCCCTGGAGTGCAGCAGCAGAGATGGGGGCAGCACTCCTTCCCAGCACCTGCACTGGGGAGGGATGAGGGGGGGAGAGCTCTGTGCTGCCCCTCTCTGAGCACCGTGTGCTGCTCCAGCCCAGAAGTGCTTTACCAATTACACTCCAGCTTAGCAGTTCTGGATGGTGATGCTTGCAACTTGACAGCATTTGATTTGGGGAAAGCAGCAAAACGCGCCGTGTCTGTTCCGATTCTCCATTTGCTGCTTGCTGAGCAAACATTGAAATGGATGCGGAGCGGGGTTGATAGATGCTGTGTTTCCGTGGTGAGCAGCCTCGTTTACAAATTCATTCATTAGCGATCAAAGCGTGGCTGTGCTGAGCAGCTCGCAGGCATTGAGCCCCGGGATGTCAGCTGCTCTGCTCTGAAGGGAGCGTAGGGATGTGGCCTGTGTGTGTATGGGGGGGGTTAGGTGGGAGATGTGTGTGTGCTCTTTATCTTGTAGGTCTATTCCAGCCTTGGTGATGCTGTGATTCTCTGCTGAGTCCTGGGCTCCTGGCAGCAAAGGGCAACAAAGTGGAGTAGTTATAGGCATTGGTTTAATGCAAGGGGTCCTTCATGGGGGTACTACAGCAGTCCTATGGGTGCGAATAGCAGTTCTTCATCACCCTTTGTGCTTTGATACTTCTGAATTTACCTCCTCTTCCCCATCTGCACTTCTTCCCAGTGCAGCTTTTCAGAGCATGGAGAGGTGCCAGCGCTCCCACTGCTCTCACCTGGGTCTGTGCTATCCCACCTTCCCATGCTGGAAGCCCCATGCTGTGCTTTCTGTATCAAGTGGAGCTCGCAGTTGGGGCTCGGCGATGTTTTGCAATGCTCGTTCTGCTCTCCTGGCGCTTGGCTTTCGTTGTAATCCTCTGTAGATTAAGCAGGCAGCCACACATCAAGATTCTGCTCTATTCTTCTCATCTGTTGCTCTGTTCCCATCAGTTCTGTGCTTCCTTAAGTTACCAGGAGCTGTAGGATGCTGCGTGGTGGGGATTTGTGTCTGTCCATCGGGTGGATTAGGTAGGAACGTCCACGGCTTGCAGTTAATCCAGATTAATATTATTAGTTTCCTTACGCTCAGTCGGTTGTTTACTCCTGTTTGCTGTTTATTTTGCTTTTGTAACGCTGCTGACATTGTGCATCGAAGCAAAATACTCATCATTCTGCACTCAATGCCTTCCTTATTTTTATAGTTTAATTGTTATTATTGTTTTAATGCAGCAGTTCCACAGAGAGGGAAACTGTGTGTGCTCTGGGTGTGAGCAATTGCTCTCTGTTGGGTTTTGCTGCAATTCTGATACACGCTCCTGTGCAAACTTGCTGTAGTTGTTGTGTCCGCAGCAAGCGCGCCCTGCAGCACGTCCCCATTGCTGTCCTGCACAGCATTCTAACTGCTGCTGCCAAGGGGGTCTGAGCCCCCCACAGCCCCTGAGCTCACTGCTCTGCAGAGTTCTCCCTTCCATCTGTCATTGGGAGTGAGTGCTGTGTGCTGTCACTGCATCAGCCCGGCTTCCAGCAGGTGCAAACCTCCTTCACCCAGCCTGCAGCCTGCAGCACGTGCATTGGAAGAAGCCTCCCTGCTTAACCCCAGGCATGAGCTCAGCATGAGTTACGGTTGCAGCAGAGCCCACCACGGATGGAGCTTTGCAGCCCGGGGCACAGCTTAACAGCAGCAGCTTTGGTCTAGTTGGCAATTTCTATGAAAAACACAATTCCTTTGAACAGGCAGGTCACCCGTTGTAGGCTGATTATATCCTCCCCTTCCCCGCCCCACGTCATGCGTGTGTGTGAGAGAGATAATTAAAAGCTTTTCGTTAAATAAATGACTAAGCTGCTCACGGGCTGCGGAACGGAGCTGCAGAGTAGAACCCTGGGAGGCAGAAGATGGTGCAGGGCTGCTCCTCCCGCCTCCATCACCTCCTATGGGTGCATGCTCTTTGAAAGGCCTTCACCCTCTGAGGGCTGGGCATTGCTGGGATGGTAACATGCCAAGCTGAACCCTGCCACCCTTGGCTGGGAGTTGTTCTCCTCCTGCAGCCCCCTGCCTTGCTTGTTGCCTTCCAGCTCCTGAACTCATTGAAGGAAGAAGGTCTAGCATAGCTTGCAAGACAGCAGCAAGGATTTGTTGCAGTTTGGATTTGTTGCAGTTGGGTTTTGTGCAGCCGTGGAGCAGGGGTAGTGAGCCCCAGAGCTGCTCCAACAACCCTCAGTCCTCTCTGTTGTTATCTCTCCAGCTGCCAACTTGAAAGCAAGCGTGTGCAATGAGAACCTGGTGAGAGACACACGGGCTGAACACACCGAGAGCCGGGAGTGTAGAACTGAAGTGTGGGCTGCCTGCTGGCAGCTGCAGAAATAACTTTCATCTGTGTACAAATCAGAAGCGTTTGGGGCTCAGGGAGGAGTTGGGCTGCACACAGAATGGGTGTTTTCAGCTCGAGGTCTGTTGGGTGTTTGGTTTCTATCTACCTCTAGTCTGAAGGCTTTGAGGGCTTCCCTGCTTTCTTGGAGAGGAGAAACAGCCAGGAAGAGAAGCTCCTTTGGGAGGGAAGAATCCAGGCTCAGTGCTGCTCTTCCATTCATTCCCACGTGCAGCCAGGCCCTGTGGTGTGTTCAGATGTGCTGGAAAGGAGCTCCTCCAGGTGCTCTGCTTTGCAGAGTTAATTATGAGGATCAGCTGCCTTTGGTCTGTGGGAGTTTCTGACTGGTGATTTGATGTTGTTGAGGGATGGGCACTGGGGAAGGGTCACAAGGAGGAACAGTGAGAGAGATGGCATCAACATGGGAAGGGTGTGCTGGATTCCTCTGCCCATGGCTGCTCCTGATCCCGTTTCCAGCATGCATGTGTCACTAGAGGAGAGCTTTCCTCTGGGGCTGTTGTTATGTGTTTTGTTTCGAGTGCTGTTTCCCCCCTTGCCCACCTAACTGCTCCCTTCAACAAACGCTTCCTGTGTTTACGTGCAGCACTCTCTGCTCTGTTTGTTCCTGCCTGTGCACTTCCTTTCCCTCCCCCAGGATGTGGCTGAAAATCATACAACAGAATCACTGAGGTTGGGAACGACCTTTAGGATCCCCAACCCATCCCACCATACCCATAACCACAACCCTCAGTGCCACCTCCCCGCAACCCTGGAGCACCCCAAACACCCAACCTGCCTCTCCCCCATTGCAACTTGAAGCCGTTCTGCTGTCCCATCCATCAGTTCAGACCCCATAAAGCACAGTGGCTCTCGGCTTGGAAATGGGTTCACCTGATTCTGGCCAAGTGTGGGCTTTGTGCTGGAATTCCTCCCTCTCTGCCCTGATCCACCGCAGCAGAATCACTCCTTGAGAGCATCCTGTGAGACGTGCTGTCATTCGTTTAAAGCAGAAAAGCACGAACGTTTTTTGTGCTCCTTCAGCTGGAAAACACCACCCGAGCTTTTCTACCAAATCTGGGATTTGGGAAGTGGTGCATAAATGCAGCCAGCTGCTCCTTAGGGCTCAGCACACCCATGAGCTCCAGCTCAGCCACATCCATCACTGCAGGAGGAAGCAACTGGACGCTGTGTGGTTTTTGTGTGCATTTCTGGGCTGAGCTTGATGCCTCTTTGTTGCATTTGCTTTCCCACCCATTGCCTGGGTGTTGTGCAGTCGCAGGCTGCTCTTTGGGTGCATGGTTTGCATGCTGCAGGCATTTGGCAATGAGTCACAGAGCCCAGGAGGGTGCAGGGTTCATGGGAGCAGTCAGGGCGAACCCAAGTCTTTGCATAAGCTTAAGGTGAAGGATTATAACTCAGAGATGATCTATGTGTATTGGTATTGGCATTGATGAGCATGTTTAGCAGCAGGTTCAGAACTAAGGCTTGTAATCTGTTGCTTGTCCAGAAAAATCTGCCTCTGCCTCTCCAAGCAATGAACTGTGTTTTCTAAGTGCAAACTGAAAGCCAGTTGGACTTGGAGCAGTGCAGATATTTGGCCTGTAAGTGGCTGGTTTGTCATGCAAGCCGTGAGTCCCTGTGGTACCTGGCACAGCCCTTATGGCTCTGTGTGGTTGCAATGACCATATTTGCAATCTGCATTTACTGTGAGCAGAAAGCAGCACGGCATTTGCCATCTGCATAGCAGGATACCTTTGGTGTTGAATGTTTGTGAACAGGGATGTGTGGGATACATTGACCTGGATAGACTTGATCGATGGGCCAAGGTTAATGGAATGAGTTTCAACAGGGCCAAGTGTCAGGTCCTGCATTTTGGTCATAACAACCCCAGGCAACCCTACAGGCTTGGGGAGGTGTGGCTGGAAAGCTCCCAGACAGAAAGGGACCTTGGTGTGCTGATGGACAGTCGGCTGAATATGAGCCAGCAGTGTGCCCAGGTGGCCAAGAGGGCCAATGGCATCCTGGCTTGTATCAGGAATGGTGTGGTGAGCAGGACTAAGGAAGTCATCCTGCCCCTGTACTCAGCATTGGTGAGGCCTCACCTCGAGTACTGTGTCCAGTTTTGGGCACCTCAGCACAAGAAGGACATGGAGGTACTGGAGCAGGTCCAGAGAAGGGCAACGAGGCTTGTTAAGGGCTTGGAGAATCAGCCCTATGAGGAGAGACTAAGGAAGCTGGGGCTGTTCAGTCTGAGGAAGAGGAGGCTGAGGGGAGACCTTATTGCTGTCTTCCAGTACCTGAAAGGTTCTTACAGTGAGAGTGGGGCAGGTCTCTTCTCACTACTGACTTGTGACAGGACGAGGGGAAATGGCCTCAAGTTGCGCCAAGGCAAGTTTAGGTTGGATATTAGAAAGAACTTCTTTACAGAAAGGGTGGTTAGGTACTGGAATGGGCTCCCCAAGGAGGTGGTTGAATCGCCATCCCTGGATGTGTTTAAGAGTCGCTTGGATGTGGTACTCAGGGATATGATTTAGCAGAGGTTGTTGTTGTGGTATTGTTTTGTGGTTGTTTTTTAAGAGATAGGCTACTGGTTAGGCTGCGGTTGGACTTGATGATCTTCAAGGTCTTTTCCAACCTGAGTAATTCTATGATTCTATGATTCTATGATACACCCATGTGATGGGCTGGTCTGCTGGCCCCAGAGGGGTTCTGTTTGGGTGGCAGTTGCCTATTTTTAAGCAGGGTCTGAGCAATGCAAGTTGCAGAATACCTCCCTGCAGTGGTAATGGCAGCAGGCAATGTGCTGATGAAGGCATTGTGCTCTGTCCCAAAACAGCTCCAGCTCCACGTAGCTCAGATGCTGCCCATCCCTGGCTGAACAGGAGCTCACTTAGTGCTCTGTGTCCCTCCTGTCCCACAGATCTCTGTCGTTTTGCAGAGGAGAGGCTCATCTCATCCATGGGCTCATTGCAAGTGGAGCTCCTAACTGCGTTGTGCCGCCCGCGATCCGGGGTGTGCTCTGTAATTAATGTAGGCTCTTGAGTGCTGAGTAATTGGGAGCAGTAATTGGATGGGAGCTTAAGAGTAGGAGCATGGTTAAATAAACAGGCTCAGAAGTGTGATGGCAGCAGGTGAGATGCCCGGGAAGGGTAAATCCCAGCTCTGTGCTGGAACTCACTGTGTGCTTCAGCAAGGAGCCCAACAGTGCTGAAACGGAGCTGTGCTCATCCAGGTTCAGAAGCATCACCCTCTGTTAGGGATAAGGTAGTGGAATGTCCTTAAGGAAGGAGGTTTAATTCACTTTGGAGCAGTTTCTGCAGCACTGAGCATTGGAAACCAACTTGGATTGTCCATGCACATACTGAAGTGCATTTGGTGAGCAGTTCCTAACCAGAGATCAGCACGTTGAGGAAATGTCCATTTTTCATTGTGCTTCTTTACTTTTCCCTCTTCAGGCAGCAAAGCCATCCTTCCTGCAGCTGCACAGAGCAATGCCTGCTCAGCTCTGCTCCTTGCTGTGCACTGCGAGCGTGTTGATTATTGTCACCTCACTGAACCTCTAACAGGGAACAAGTGACCATTTCTTTTCAGCAGCAGTTTATAAAGAGAACCTGAAGCCATTGCTTATGAGAAAATGCAAAGGAGGAAGCTTAAGGGTGCGCTTGTTGGAGGACAGCGAGGCAGCTTGCATGGGCCATCTGTCTGGTGGAGACGGGTGAGATCACATTGGCTTTTTGCTCTCTTCACCTTTTCGCCCTGGCGTCGTTTGAAGGCTCTTCTCATCGCAGCTCTGTCCCTAACAATGATACCAACAGAGCTTGCAGAAAAGAGGATTTGTGTGGCATTTTGCTCTCTTGTGCTCCATGAATGTGGATTTCAGCAATATTGTTCTGCAGGCTCCGCTGTCGGTGAGAAGCGCCGGCCGTGTGTCTGGTGCAGATGGGGCACGTGGGGTTCTGCCTCCAGCACTGCTGTCAGCTGCACGGGACCAGTAGGTTTCAAATGATGAGAGCAGTGTCTGCTCTTCGTTTCCTGCAGGGTTTGGTGCACGATCCATCCTGGAGCTGCTCTGGGTCCCTGTAGATATGACTCTCAGCTGGCCCAAGAGGCATTGGGCTGTGAGGCTCCTGTTGGGCAAGAGGCAGTTGCACAACTGGGGTTGAAATGTTAAAAAAGGGAAAAATAAGCAGAACTTCTCAAACCAAACACTCCACGCTGCCTTTGTGCTGTTGGGCGCGTGAATGCGAGCGTGCACGCTTTGGGTAGGGTTATTGTGAGACCTGGCTTGAATGTATGTCAACAGGATGTTGAATGGATGAGAGGCCGATGGCCTTTAAGTTGTGCCACGGCTGGTTCAGGATGGGTGTTAGGAACAATGTCTTCTCCAAAATAGTGGGAATGCAATGGAACAGCTGCACAGGGGGTGGTGGAGCCTCCATCCTCTATTCAGGAACCATAGAGATGTGGCACTGAGGGATGTGGTTATGGGCATGGAGGGATGGGTTGGGGTTGGACCTGCTGATCTGATGTCCTTCCCAACCATAATGATTCAATGAAGTGAGCACGCAGAACCCCGTAGCCATCCAGAAAGTCTCTGCTGACTGTAACCACGATGATGTATTTTGATGGGGAGATACTAAACTAAACCTGCTGCGGTCTGTTTGGTTTCGCTTCTTTATTTTACTTGTTTGTTTAATATTGCCCCGTTTCAAGAGCTGTGTGTTATCTGCTGCTGTTAGGAGCATCTCAGCCTCACACCACGAGAGCAGGGAAAGCCGCTTTCAACTTCAAAGCTGTGCCCCAGGTTCCTTGGTGCACGCCTGTGGTCTGCCTGCAAATGTCTGCCTTTGCACTGAGGTTCTCTTTAATGCACTCAGGGACACCGGGCTGCTGGTGCAGTGCTTAATGTAAAGTGAAATGGAGAAGCTGGGGGAGAAAGGCGGGGGGTGGAGAGATGCAGAGGGAATGGGGAAAGCTCAGTGGGGAGACAAAGCCAGGGACAATTAATTGCCCGAGAGAGAAGCAGAGCAGCTGTGCTGGTGCAGGATGAGTGCAGCTGAATGTGAGGATGGGAGGAGGAGTGTTTGAGTGCATCTCACAGAGCAGCCTTTGGATTCCTGCATGGAGGGGCATTGGGATCAGCAGCAGAATTGAGCTTAGCTGGAGATGCAGTCACTGCAGTGCGCTGTTTAGAAATGCAGAGGCCATCGAGGAGTGCTGGTGTGGTGCTTAGTGCCAGTGTGCCCTCCTGCTGTGCTGGGTTGCCAGGAGGGGAATTGAAGGAGTAACAAAGCTGCTCGAGAACTGCTCAGATGCAGCAGCAGTGCTGATATCAGTGCCTGCCCTAGCATCAAAACCCACGTTAGGCTGAGTGCTTCCCATACAGCCCCAGATTGCACCCAAAGCAGGGCAGCAGCTGTAAGTGGCAGCAAACAGCCCTGTCATGTGGGTGCAGAATGTGTCTGTAACTCTGCCCCTGCAAGTGCTCAGCGTGAGCGCAGCTTCCTTTTCTGTAGTTCCAAGAAACCAACATTTGTGCACATTTCCCCCATGCAAATGATTGCAACATCTGTGAGCCAGAGGGCTGTGCAGGAGGTGAGCAGAGCGGTGCTGTGCAGAGGATGGAGGAGGCTTCCAGTGCTCTCCAGCAGTGCAAAACATCTGCAGTGCCGTGCTCTTTATTTGTTTTATTCTATGCTCTCTCTTCCCCCCAAGGTGATATTTCACGTCCTGCTTGCTGTTTGCTGTGGCCAATGCAGCAGTCTGCCTGCTGGAGCCCAGCTGCTGCGTCCCCGTGAGCCATTAGTGCATTAGGGCAGTGGTGGGCACAATAATTCAAAGCAGGTGATCACGGGCACCCCGTGGACTCAGCCCTAATGGCCCTATGGGCAGGCAGAAGGTGTCAGCATCATTATCTTGTGCTCGTGCCCTCCTGGAGGATCAAAGGGATTCCTGACAGCTGAGCTACTGCAATGAAGTGTGCCTCGTCCAGCTGTAACGGAGCTGGATGTGAAGGTGTCCCTCTATGCCTTGTGTCAGCATTGAGCATGCTGCCTGGAACTGTAGCTTTACCTCTGCCAACTTAGAGCTGTGCTCTGCTCCGCTGGGCAGACCCATGGTGGTTTTTCACTGCTGTGGCCACCGAGTACCTTAAAACCCGCTAGAAGAACAGGTGATTATTAAATGAAAACTGCACGCGGGTTCTCGGAGCTGTGTCTAAATGAGTCCTTTTTAAAGCTGGAAAAGCTGGTTGACGTCTTGTGCTGTCAGCAGCACGGAGCAGGGTGGGAAACGACGGCAATTTTGATTCAAAGCCATCCTCAGTGCAAATGGTTGTTTGCAAATGTGTTGCATCAGATGTGTCGATGCATGTAATTAAGGAATGAAAACTGCTGCGTACCCCTAATTAAGGGGATTAAGAGGGAAAGCTGCCTGATTTCACTGCCAGGGTGGCAAAACAAACAAACACCCTGGTGAAATGACTTGCAAGGCCAAGTGTCTGCTCTGGTGGTTCTGCCTCAGCCATAAACAGTGTCGAAAAGAGAAGCTCTGGGGGGGAATGGCAGGGCTGAGCCGTTCTGTAATGTGTGTGTAATTGGCTATTGAGCTCAGGAAAATATCTTTAATGGCTGCTTTGATTTCTGTGAGTGGGGCAGAGGGCCACTGGGATGCTCAAGCTCCGGCTCTTCTCTGCACTATTGAAGAGCTGCGGTGCCCACTGCCTTGCATTGCATGCAAGTGATGGAATTGCTGGTTCTGGTGGGATGTGGCTTGCAGGTGAGGATGTGGAGGGCTGCAAGAGGGGGGTCACGCTGTGCAGGAGGTGTTGAGATGCCAGCAGGACCTTCTGTGCTTTCCAGTTTGTGAAGCCACCCTATGGGGAGGGTTGACTTTGGGTCATCACAAACGGTATGGGTGGGTGTTGTTGAGGCAGCCCTGAGTTTCTGAGTGTGTGCTGAGGATGCACAGTGTGTAACAGCGATGTTGGCAGTGTCCTTCTGAAATGGTCTAAGTTTGGGCTCTTTGTGATGCTGGGAGTGCACAGTGCAGGGTTTGAATGAGCAGTGTTCTGCTGGGCAGCCTGAGTTAGAGGTGGGCAGCCCTGCCTATGGAGAGGGGTTTGGAACTAGGTGGTCTTTAAGGTCCCTTCCAACCTAAGCCATTCTGTGGTAAACATAGGGAAGAAAAACCCTCTTGAATAATGCATAGCAAACCTTTCTATTCAGCCACTGGAGATCTCTGCTCATTTCTGTGTAACTTGCTTTGGGAGACCAGGGTGCTTTTATATGCTGAGATTTGGGTTCTGGCCCCGTGCAGTGCGTGCCGTGCTCTGCAGGACTGGGTGCTATCTGCAGGCACAGGCATGGGTGCTGGGGCTGTGCTGGGTGGGGGTGGGTGCTCAGCCCCTCCCTTCCTTTGGCAGATAGGGCTGCAGGGTTAACAGTGCAACAGCTGCTCCCAAGCTGTGCTGGTTGCTTCCATTGCAGGGGATTGGGTGCTTTGCAGACTTGCTGCTGCGTGGGGCGAGCTGCAGCACTCAAGGCAGAATGGCATCAGTTCTGTTAGCAAGGTGCCAACCTGCTAATGTCTTGCAGCATTAGGAAGCAGTCTGATGGTGCTGGTGGCCTCTGCAAGGAATCCATCCACAGGCTGCTCGCTTTTTGGTCCATCTCTTCCAAGTTCAAGCGAGTTTCCCCTAACACATCCCAAGCGGGCGGCCTTTCAGGAGCCATCCCTGTTGACAGGAAGCACACACGTGTTTTCATTTAAATTTCAGTGCTTTGCTGATGAGCTGAGCCCATGACTTCCTGCATGGTGACGTCCAGGGCTGCAGCATCTGGGAGGGCTTCTGAGGATATAGGGGAGGGGCTCCAGCTCTGCTCTGTTGTAATGCACTTACTGCTCCATTTAGTCAGGTCATTGTTTAAGCCTGGTCTTCAATTCGACATAAATGATTTGCTTCCAGCAGATGGTAAGCTACTATTTTTTGCCCTCATTTAAATAGGAAAGCTCTAGGCTCCCAGAAGATGAAAGAGGGGAACGGTGCTGCTGACATACAGTAGATTATGAGGGCTGGTCTGGTGAGAATTAAATCCGGGCGGTTCCAATGTGCCATCTGTGTTGTGGCTGCTTTCCCTGTGCTCCCAGGCAGATCCCCCCCCCATCTCATATTACTGCAGGCATCCCTTTTGTTCAGGACCCAAAGCATCAGCACCAGAAGCCAACAGATAGGAGATGCCCGTGTTAACTGTGCCTCTAATCAAAGGTGTTATGTTTTGCAAGAGCAGTTATTTATTGCATGGGGGATACCCCCTCTCTGCTCACCAAACGCTACCAAGCATCATATCAAAACCTGGATAAACTTAGAAATGCTCAAATACAGATCCATACGTGAATGCTTTGCTAGTGAGGCATTTACTCTGCAATCCCTAAAGGCAGCATGGGACCATGTCTGAGTTCTTCTGTGCTTTGTGTGTTTCTGTCGCATAAAATGCCCTTTTCCACTAGATCAGAAACCCCCCTCCAAACCCATCAGTGACAAGTATGGCAGTTAGAACAGCTGAGCAGCGTGGTGCTTCCGAATGCAAAACCAGAAGGAACGAGTCCTTCTGCATCCAGTGTCACACAAAAGGTGGAAAACCTGGTGGAACAGCAATGGAGAAAATATATTTAAAACCCACTTTTTGCCTAAATAAGCAGAGCAGGAACCGGGCTCTTCGTGTCAGTCTTGCTGTAGATATCCTGCATGGGAACGAAATGCCGTTGAGCAAATATAGAAGGAATGGGCTCAAGCAGCCTCTTGGTTGTGTGTCTCGCTTCGTTGCTTTGGGTTGAGATCTTGAGAGCATTTCTGAGCATCCAACTTGAAAGGGAGGGAGGCTGCTGCCAGCCCAGGCAGGGCTCAGCTCTTAGAGCAAGATGCTCGAGTGCACTCCTTGGGTTAGCGGTGCTGGTGGCTCACTGCCACGATTCCATGTTTATTGGGAAGGGCAGGGAAGGGAAGTGCTCCTACGTGCCCATCTCCACATCCCCTGCCCTGGGAGGGGGATTTGGCCGAGGGGAGCTGAACTCTGACGCCATTCCTGGGGGACAGAGGAAAGATGTGGGGATGTTTATTGGGCTCTGGCCGGTCCCACCTTTAGACG
Organism: Excalfactoria chinensis; assembly: GCF_039878825.1. NCBI lineage: Eukaryota > Metazoa > Chordata > Aves > Galliformes > Phasianidae > Excalfactoria > Excalfactoria chinensis. The sequence continues at coordinate 2,492,380 of NC_092846.1, forward strand.
CTGGGAGCAGTTGTAGCTGCTTTGAAAGCCAGGCAGTCAAAGGGGCTGTTTCCAGAGATGTTAGTGATTAAAAAGAGAAAGCTACATCCAGAGGAAGTGTTTGTTTGGAGGCTGTCTTGTTTACCACCTTACTGAGGCTTCTCTTCTGCTGTCCTCTTCCTTTGCTCCTGATTTCCAGAGCCATGATTCTGCCTTTTTCTTTTTGAGACAGCAGAGCACTTCAGATGTGTCTTTTGGTAATGGTGCTTATAAATGCATTTATTCACAATAAACACAGAGGGAAGCAGCAACTGGGCAGCAGGTGCACAGCTGTTTGTTGCGTGCTTAGCATGGGGCAGTCCTGCAGCATGGCAGGGAGCTGGCTGACCTTACATTGGGACTCCACGGCCTTCTTGAACAGCCAAAAACAAACTCCTGCAAGGCTTCTTTCAGAGGTGAACAGACAGACCCAAGTCGCTCAGCCTTTCCTCACAAGGAAGATGCTTCAGGTCTTTCATCATCTTTGTGGCCCTCTGCTGGAGTCCTCCTAGGGGATCCCTATCTTGTTTGAACTGGGGAGCCCAGAACTAGAACACGCAGTGTTCTAAATGTGGCCTGGCCAGGGCAGAGTAAAGGGGGAGGATCATCTCCCTGCTGGCCACACTCATTTCATTGCATCCCAGGATCCCATTGGTTTTCTTGGTCACTGATGTCTTATGGCCAACCTGTTGGTCACCAGCTCAGGTTGATGGAATGGGGGATGGAATTTAGGGGGTTTAGAGATCCTGTCCCAAATGCCACGGTTACATTTCTGCTGCCCACAGGCCCAGTGGGCTGCCAGGATTCCCTTATGGAAAAGCAGCATTGCTGAATTGTGCATTACTGGGGAAGGAAAGCCAGAGCAGGTCCCTAATGCTGCTTTGTTATAAACCACAGCTTTAGCAATAACATTAAGCTTTTGCATTAAATGCAGGGTTAGGGAGCTTTGGAAAGCTGGGAGGGCTTTTTGTCTTTTAAGCACTCTTGTTTATTTTGGCAATTGGTCAGAGCTGAATTAAAACTGTTGGCTGCACCGAGATGTAGGAAGGCGACATCTTAACGTGTTTCTTAAGTTTGTGCTCTGTGGAAATGTTTGTGTGCTGAGGTTTGGGCTGGGGGGATTGGGAGGCGTATTGGATTATATGCTATTTGCTCTGCGTAAGCAGTGGCAATTTATTGCTGCAGATACATGTGATGCAGCGCACAAAGATTAGTTCTATCCTCTCTAAAGCATGATTATTTTAGGGCCTCTTTATACCTTAAATAGATATTCCCCGCATGTGATTTCCATCTTTCTGTGTCAACAGCCCAGGCTAAAGTTGAAATAAACATTGCATCAGCTTAATAACACAGCTCCGAAGAAATCTGCTCTCCATTATGGAGATTGTTTGGAAGCCTTTTAGTCTTAAATTTTTCAGATGCTTGATGGCGCAACGCAGAGGTCTCATGAATCCCAAAGTGCTTTCGGCCTCTTTGGGTCTGCCTTGTGCCGAGCAGGGTGGTGTTTGTAAGTATTTGTGCACCACCCCCATTTTTAGATCATTTTGAGGTTCTGCAGCCCGTTTCAGGGACTGTGTGAGCAACACAGGTGGGCATGAAACTCCTGACCTAAAAACAGCTCCTGTTGGCTGGGTGGGCTTTGTCTCAAGCAGCAGCTGGGTAGGGGGATGCTGCAGTGCTGTGAGCCCCTGTGGGCCATGAGGGATTTTCACATGGCTTGGTAGGAAGAAGAACATCTCATCACGTCTGTGTCCTGGTCTGCTGTGCATCCAGGCACTGTGCAAGAGGGGAAGGGGACTCACGAGGGAGCGGACCTCAGGATGACCATGTGGGCTCTGCTTCCCCTTTGCCTTGTTCCCAGATTTTAACCATTCTTGCTGTAGATGTGGTGTCCAAGTGGTGAAGGATACATGGGCGAGCAGCCACAGAGCTGCTTTCTGTCAAAACAAGCTGAATGAGTTATTTGTTGCCTTATTTTGTAGGCTGGAATCAGCAGGACAGGGCGGTGTGGTGGGTAAAGTGTTGTGTCTATTACTCCTGTCTGCAGTGTTTGACGCCTCTCACACCTCTCTTACAGCACCACCATGACAACAGAGAAGAGCCCAGCGGCAGACCCTGAGAACTCGGAGCAGCAGCAGGCAAAGGAGGAGGAAGGGGCTGCCAACACACAGAAGCAGGAAGCATCCCCAGAGCAGGGGTCCGGGCCCAAGCAGAAGGCATCCAACGGCAACACACCCACAGCTGAGGAGCAGGGCAGGAAAGAGCGCCGTGCCTCCGAGGGCCGGGGTCTCTCCCGTCTCTTCTCCTCCTTTCTTAGGAGGCCTAAATCCCAGGTGTCTGAGGAGGACAAAGACACCGATGTGCCCAAGGAGGGCGGAGGGGACCAGAAGGACTCGGGGGTAGGAGCCAACCTTGATGAGGAGGAGATCCTGGTTAAGGCCCCGATTGCAGCTCCTGAGCCGGAGCTGAAGACTGATCCATCTCTTGACCTTCACTCCTTAAGCAGCGCAGAAACACAGGTAAAACACCCTGCTTGGCCTGGCAGTGTGTCTGCTTAGGCAGAATTATAGAACATTTATTATCTATTAACAGTGAGCTAGAGGGAAAAAAACCCCTGAGATGCTGAGAAGTGTCTTTGTCATCTCCATGTGTTGCATAGCATGCTCCACAATCAAACCATATTGCCAACTACTCACTCTTCAAAGTGATCTTAAAACACCCTGCACTGGCTCAGTGCTCTGCTGAGGTGTGGAAACTCCCTCAACAACTTGGGTTTGAATTCATCATTCTCAGCATCTCTCATTTGGATGCCCTCGGTGTGTGCAGAATAAAAGCAGGTTAATGGTACAAGGTGGGAACTGCAAGGGAATGTGAACATGTGGGAGGGTTTCTTGCACTCCAAGAGGGGTAACTGTGGCATTTTGGGACATCTCTTCATTCTGGGCCATTGCTGCAATTGCCAAATACAAGTATTTTCTACTTAAGCATCGTGTAGACAGGGATTTCTGCACAGCACGTGTGCTGAGCCCAGCCCCTAGCAGCCAGAGCATGGTAGGAACTGAGGGAGAGGGTGAGACAGTCACTAAGCAGCAGCTGGGTATTCATTTAGGCAGTCAGTTGGCCTCTCTTACTTCTTGGTGGGATCTTGAGTGGATGTAGCTCTGTGGATACCAGTGTAGCTGCTTGGAGTTGCAAAAAATCCGGGACCACAGTGCAGACCCACAGCCTTCCTTTAGCAAGAGCTGTTTCAGATGAAGCATTCAGGGTTGGGTTGTTGGTGTTTTTTTTAGTTCTTATTCCAGATTGACGTTGGTGGCTTTTTGAACTGTGACACTCTGCAGATATTTCTGCCGTGAAAGCATTTGTGAGGTGCTGCCTGTTTGATAAATGCTGACCGACGGGCATTACGGGCTTTGATTCCCTGCTCCCTATTATCCCAGCCCTGCTGGGACAGAAGTCAGCGGCTTGTGGACGTTATTGAGTGTCTAAATACCACAGCCAGCAGTGCCTGCGTGCGGCTGTGCCTGGCTGGGATTTCATGGGCTGAATTAACAGCTCACCACCGGCTCAGACCAGGGTTTGGCTTTCCCTTCCTCCATCACAGCCTCGTGCTCCTGCTGCAATGGGGCACTTCCAGCACTTGTCCGAGCCTGCTGTGGACTCATTTAACCTGCTTAAGAAAAAAAAACAACACTTCCTTCCTTCTTCTGTTCCCAAACTGTGTCCTTTTCTGCTACTTGAGTGACTTAAACTGGCTCCTAAAGTGCTTCAGTGGGCAAAGGGAGAGGTTGTCAGGGCCAAAAGGCAACTTCCCCTTTTGGTGGCCTGAAAATTGGCATGATCTAACCTGCCCCAGTTTCTCTAATCGACCCCTTTTTGTTTTTACATCATCTGTTAAACGAAGAGAATGACTTGAAGCGCTGTACAAATTACCATTGCTCAGTGCGCTTGTTGCCCAGCTCACTCCAGGTTGTGGGTTTATGCATCTGGGCTGATAACAAACGTAGGGGTGCAGTGCTTGTTTCACGGGCTGGGTTTTTGTTTGCCCCATCTAACTGGCTGTGTGCATGTGCTGGGGTTTTCAGCCTGCGCAAGAGGAGAGGAGGGAGGAGCAGGAGCCCGACAGCAAAGACCTCGAGGGCAAGGAAGGAGGTGAAGGGAAGGAGGAGAGCACCAAGGCAGAGCTGAAGCCAGAGGCTGCAGAGCCCAAGGCAGACAAGGATCTGAAAGCTGCCCAAAGATCCGTAAGAAGACACAGAAACATGTACTGCAAAGTTGTCTTGCTGGATGACACCATCTTTGAGTGTTCTGTGGATGTAAGTACATGCAGAGTTTGTTTCCTCTCGTTTCCCTCTCACTTCTCCTCTCCTTGAAAACTACCACCAACACTATTTAATGGGGATCTGATTTGCTGCCAGTGAGTTGCACACCAGCTTTTACTGCACAACCATCTTGCTGTAAGCTGTGATAACTTATTCAGTGTGTTATGAAGGAGTTGGTTTTGTTTCTTCTGTGATTTCCAGGCACCTCGTTGTTAAAGGTGGGAGGAAGTTTAGACGAATGTTACCCCTCTTGCTGCTCATCTTCTCTCTCACTTTCATACCAGACAAGAGTTCAGTTTATTGTGCCGCGTTGGGATTGTCTAAATATCTTCTGCCTCTTTCATCTGAATAAAATGTGTTGTCATGTTAATCTGTGCTATTCTGTTCACCCACAGTGCCTCTGACTATCAGGCTGCTGGCTATCTCCCGTAGCTTGGATGTAAAGAAGAACAAGCTGCATTTAGCTCAGGGTTTGAATATGTTTGCAGTAAACAATTTAAAATCATTATGGTGACTTAGAGCAGTGCTAAGAGCTTTTTATTCTGCTTTATTTTGTGCGTTCTCTCGCTGGGCTGCCTTGCTGTCAGGGCAATAAAAAGCGAGCAGAAATGCCTATTTCAGTATTGAAGTGCTCGCCCAGAATATTAATAACAGGGCACTCACCAGTGGAGCACTCATCCACCAGCTTGTTTTCCTCGTCCCACTAGCTAAAAGGTATCTGGGCACAGGGCTCCTTGTGGGAACGTCACCTCGGGTGATCCTGGGCAAGTAGGTCAGTGCTGGCGGTTTGTGTAACAGCACAGCCATTGTTGCTGAGCAGGATCAGCACGGAGCATTGCTGCGACACTGGGGGTTTGTTGGGGATTTCATGTGGAGCCCCCCCAAAAAAGACACCTGCTGTCTGCCAGGGTGGTGCTGGCAGCTCCTTTGCTGTGCTGGTGTGGCACAGCCATGTTGCATGTGCACAGCGTGGCAGTGGGCTCAGAGCAGCGGATAGGCAGTGGCTGCTATTGATGAGCAGCTCGTGAATACACGAGTCGCCTTGGCTTTAATGCCTGTATCATCTCATAGAGGGCTGGAGCATCTCTCCTTCAAAGACAACAGGCTGAGGAATCTGGGCTTGTTTGGAAAACACTCTGGGGAGACCTCGTTGCATCATTTGCGTACTTAGAGGGAGCTTATAATGAAGGGAGAGACCATTCACGCAGGCAGACAAGGAGAAATGGCTTTTAACTGAAAGAGGAGAGATTTGGGTTAGATGGGAGGATAATTTCTTAATCCACAGGCAGTGATGCCTTGACCCAGAGAGCTGTGGGTGCCCCATCCCTGGAGCTGCTCAGTGCTGGGTTGGATGGGCTCTGGGCAGCCTGAGCTGTTGGGGAGCAGCCAGCCCACAGCAGAGCTTGGGGCATGGGGGGCTGTAAGGTGCCTTCCAAGCCAACTATTCTGTAATTCTAATCTAGAATGTTGAGAATTCAAGCCTTAATTGAGAAGGAATTGCAAAAGTGTAGGCAAAGGCCAGCACCAGTGCCTTTATTCGAAGAGAATAAGTGCTTTCAGACGTTCCTTCCAGCTGACAGCCGTAGAAAGCTTTTAATTCCAACATGTCTTCAAGTGCCAGTTCCTTGAGAAATATCCCAGGCTAACACACGAAGTGCATTAACTGTAGAGCTGCAGTGTGTGTGCTAACAGCCTTACAGGGCTGGAATAAAACCCGGCTGTGGTCTTTGATCAGTTGCCATGCAAATATGACTAAAAGGGGAGATGCCAGCACAAGCGATGCATTAGTAAAGCTTATTTGGCGTCACTGGAACTGCACTTTCTTTTACCAGATCCTCCAATAGAATTTGCTGCTTTTGGTTACCATAGTTTTGTGCCTTTAGGGATGTTTTTCTTCACGCTTTGGACTAAAAGGGTATCAGTTCCCATGGCCAGCTCATTCACGTGGCTTCTGTAGGATTTTGGAAACAGAAAAAAGAGTAGATGGAGATATTCAAAGAGTGTTTCTGGAGGCAAGGAGTTGAGTGCAAAGCAGCTTTCGGTGCGTAAGGCAAAAAACAGGGAAGGTAGGTTTCATCAGCAGATGGGGCTGAGGAAATGGCTGTGGAAATGATGGCCTTTTGTTCTGAGCCACTGAGTCTTTCATGAAGCTGCTGAGCCAGACTGTCTCCAAAGGGGGGTTTGTCATGGAGGGCTGTGGCAGCTTAGTGTCTCACATTGGCTGAGGTTTAATCAGCTCTTGGTTGTCTGAGATCCTGATTTCAAGCTAGTCGACGCTTTTCACCTTTCTTTGTAGTGTCTACTGTTTGATTCTGTTGCCGTTCTGCAGACAAAAAGCAGCCTGTCCTATGGTGTCTCTTCTGTGTCTTTGCAGAAACATGCCAAGGGGCAGGATCTGCTTAAAAAAGTCTGTGACCACCTTAATCTCCTGGAAGAAGACTATTTTGGTTTGGCCATATGGGACATGCCTACCTCCAGGGTAAGAAGTTGCTCTTTTATGGGTGGATTCAGCTCTTTGCAAAGCTATCCTCCAAGGAGGTGGGGATGCATAAGCTGCTGATGCTCTTCTTAAAACTACTTTTGATCCCCTCGCTGAGAAAGGACTAAAAGGGCTTTTTGTATTGCTACTTGAGGAGGAGGTTAGCTCTGCTTAGATGGTATTAGATGGAGCTAAACGCTGACACACTGCAGGGCACTTCAGTCCTTGAGCCTGTGTTCATGGAAGGCACAGAGCTATCAGCAGGAGTGTGACTGCTTTGCTTTGGGCACAGAGGAGTCATTGCATGGAGTTCATTTAAATAGGGGCAGAGCTGGGCTGTGGTGTTCAGAGGCTTTGGGTTTGTTTTTCCTGTTCCTCCTCTGACTTGTGACTCCTCTTCCTCTTGTTTCAGTAACAATCCCGGGCTTTGAATTCATGCTGGATTTATTTTACTCTTGGTGTCCTCCTCCTCCAGAGCAGCACCAGCAAATGTAGCCACTGTTAATAACGAGTGGTTCAGTGCATTCTTTGAATGATAACATTGAGTTATGCTGGTAGCTTTATCACTTTTGTGATGGGAACACGGGCAGGAGAGTGGGAGTGAATCAAGGCTTAGAATGTACAGCGGGTGAACTTGCAGCAGCTGCTGGTTCCCAGCGCAGATTCAGCTTCAATGTGCCAGCCTAAAACACACCCTTGGTGGTGCCTGGGGGGACTCCTGGGCTAAGATTTGAGGCTGGGGATTTTGGTGTGTGTTTGTTTTTTTCTAATTGTTTTGGTATATTCCCAGCAGGAAGTCACAAATCCCTAAGAGCTGTTAGGAATTGCAGCAGCAAACTGTATGTGTGTCCCTTATCTGCGAGTGCTGTGCCTTTGAAAAGGGAAAACATGACAGGGGTACAGAGCACCAGCTGGCTGCCTTGGCACTACTGTCAGCATTTGGTGGGATTGAATTGAGGCCTTTTCATACCGAATTCTTCCTCAAATGGTTTTGGTTTAAGGACTCTGGTTGGTTGGACCGGAGCAGTGTCTTATCTTTTAAACCCCTGGTTACACTTTAACTGGAGCAATTACTCAAGGTCTGTTTAATGAAGCTAGCCAGAAATGTGCTAAATTGGAAACAAGGGGCCACTTTTATGTCCTTCAGAGCAGTTTCATCAGTCCACACTCTGACTGTTCCCTTGCTTCACCTATAGCATCCCTGTTGGGCCAGTTTGCAACGGCTTCAAGATGTATTTGTTATTAAAGGACTAAATAATTGAAAGTATGTACTTTTAATAGGCAGGCAAAACAAAGCTGTGTTTGTGCCACAGGCAGCAAGCTGCCCTGCTGGCTCTGGGTGCTGCCTGACCTGAGCTCAGGAGCTTGTGCAGCTTTTTAACCGTAGAGACAGAAAACAGATAGCTCTGTCAGATCAGTGCATCAGGGCTGAGAGTGCAGGAAGGTAAAGCTGCTATGTATGCTTTAACTCCAGTGCAGAGGAAGCTGCTCGCTTGAAGCCTGGTTCATCCTGATGGGGGACCTGCCACCAAGTGGCTGATGCACTGCTGGAACTGATCTCAATAGAAAGTCTATGGCTGTGCTTCTTCACCTCCTGGCAGCTTGCAGAGCAGTGGGGAGATGCAGGCCTGTGCTCATGGCCAGGGAGAAGGCTGCATGCAGGTTCTCCCATACATAAGCAGGAAACCTTCCTGGAGATGGGTGTTTTCAGAGTAGGAATTACAGAGGGTACAGGTTTTACAGGGCACTGCTTAGCACCAAAGCAGCCACGATGCCAGCAGATAGATGGGGAGAAAGCAAGTGCAGGAGCAGCATGCCTATTTCTCAGATGGGTTTTCTATCGCCAGCTTTACAGGTTAGGGAGGCCAGCATATAAAAAGATAAGATTACACGTAAGCATTGCTGTCTCCCTGCCACAAAGCTAACAGACCTTCTAGTCAAGAGAGATTGGTGCGGGGGTTGCAGTGTGTCAGTTCTTGCACCTCAGGAGACCCAGATGTGCAAATCTTCCTCTCTTGCAAAGAGACAGGAGTGCTGGGAGCTGCTCCCACCGTGCTTGGCCAAAACAGGAGTGTTGTTCTGAGGCTTCTGTTGCACCATCATCCCACAAAACCCCAAATTACAGAGACGGGGGGGGGGGAAAGAAGGATATATTTCTAAATCTGTAGCTGAGATAATTACTAGAAACTTGAGTCATACTTTAAAGAGACTGAGTTTATGTCACGCTCTCCAGCTGCTGGATGTTTTCACTCCCATTTTAGTGATTAGGTCATTAAAGAACACAGCTAATAATAGAAGGTCTTTGCAATCTTTGTTCTGAGGAGGGTAAGTAGGCAGATAAGGGGCATAACAAGAAGGCAGGCACACGATTTGTCTGTTTTCAAAGGTCTTTGAGGAAAAATGTGTTGCACAAGTGCTCCCCTTGGCTGGGCTTGACTGAGACCATACCTGCTGGATGCAGTTGCAGCCTTTTCTAATACGCTGCTTTTATAAAAGATAGTGAAAAAAGGATCTGACAGAGCAGGATGTGCTGTGCAGAGTTCCCTCAGATGCTGTTGCTGTGTTTTCAGGAGCCAGCATAAATTCATTCATTTTAAACCCCTTAAAGGCTGCCTGCGTGGTGTAGGGTGCTTGTCAGCTGTGTGTGCTGAGCCTCTGAGTTAATGGGGTCATCTCAAAGGAGTCAGAACAGCTTCGTATTGGAAGCTGTACATTCATATTCATTGTTGGATTGGAAATTCATGTGCTGAGGCTGCAGACTGGAGTAAAACTTCTGAAACCGTTCTCTCCATCTTCAGTTTCTGTGGTCACATCCGTGCCCAGTGTTGTCTTTTTGCTGCACTGTTAATGACTCGCAGTTTGCTCTGGTGTTCCTGTAATGTCTGTTACACTGTGGATGCTTTTATCTCCTTACAGACGTGGCTGGATCCTACCAAAGAAATAAAAAAGCAAGTTCATGGTAAGTGGATGGGATTTATCAGGGGTGTGTGTGTGTGTGTGTGTGTGTGTGTGTGTGTGTGTGTGTGTGCCTTCTCCCCTTCCTTGCACACATGTGGCTCTGGCCGTGTGGCCCTGAGTGCTGGGTGGATGCTTGGGCAGGATCAGCACAAGTTCAAGCTGTCTGTGCTTCCTTTCTCTTCTTCCTAAGTATTTAGTTATGCTCTACACCTAAGGAAAGTGTCATTTCCTTGCAGAAACATAGCTTGGAGTGTGTTAGCCCTGTGCAAGCCATGCTCTCCTTGCTGCTACTAAATAGGGTGGAAAGGGAGATGTCAGCAGTTGCCCTATAAAATCTAAGAGGTGGCTGTTAGAGCTGAGCCCAGCTGTGTGCTGGAGTGAGGCACTGTGAGCTCCAAGGTGGTTTTAAGGTCCAAATAGGGATATACTGGAATGATAAACAAAGGCCTCAAGCAGGATCAGCGCAGATGCCACATGCTTCCTGAAGGGTTGTAAGCTCTTCTAGCTCTGAGTTCATTCAAGATGAGGGCAGTGTCGACGCTAAGTAAACTTGTGAGGCTTTTGTTTTCTTTCAGGGACAGCCTAGGGTGTGACTGCTTCATGAGTCAATGCTGTTCTATGGGTGTGTTTGGGGGGGCACAGAATGAAGCGTATCACTGCACGACTCCTCCCTGCTTGAGGTTTTAATCAATATTAGCAAGTGAGCAGCAAGCATGTATTGTCTTCCTGAAGCAAAGATCTTTTGGAGCTGCACTACTAAAAAGCACAGCAGAAGGGAGTTCCAGGGTTGCTCTGTGATGCAATTAGGAGTTGCTTTGCTTGTGCATTGGGCAGCACACACAAGTGCCACAGCTTGTAATTGTACCACAAATAATGCCACTTCTCAACACAGCTGCGGGGCTCCTCGCTGCAATGCGTGCAGCAGTGCTGTATGGAGTTTGCTGCAAGCTTTATTGCCACAGCTTGCTCTTATAAAGCTCTTCCTGCCTTGATGCTTGCTGCTCCTTCCAGATTGATGCCTGTGCTGTGTTGAAGTGTGCTCTGCCCACATGGCCGCAGCACATTAGGCTGCTGAGTGAATTAGCACATCTGTTCCTTAGGAGGCGTCTGAAAATTGGGTCGAGTGATGAAACACTAATTCATTAACCTACAGCACGTCTGACCTCTCTTCATGAATCTTTCTTTTTTTAATCAGTGAAGAAGTATTTGAGTCATTTAGCCTCTTGGGCTTGAATCTAATTGTTTTTCCCACTAGTTGTGGCATCTTTCACATGTATTCATCTGCCCTGCTTTGTTTTCTTGTGTGTGTATCCTAGTTCTTTTAAATGGGATTCTACCTTCTGCCATCTGCCTCAGCAGCAGTGAGCTGTGTGAGGGGCAATGCTGGAGCTCCTGTTTGGGTCTGATAGTTGGCTGTTGCCAAGCTCTTCTATTGGGTTTATTTCTCTAAAACTTCCCTTTGTGTTTTCAGGAGGCCCCTGGGATTTTACTTTCAATGTCAAGTTTTATCCTCCGGATCCTGCTCAGCTGACGGAGGATATAACGAGGTGAGTACCCCATTCATCTTGCTAGCAGATAGAGAGCTTGCTCAGCAGCACCTTCAGGAAGCTGCAGTGAAGTGTGGATGCTCCATCCCTGGAGGTGTTTGAGACCATGTTGGATGGAGCCCTGGGCAGCCTGCCCTAGTACCAGATCTGGAGGTCAGTGGCCCTGCCTGTGGCAGGGGTTGGAACTTTAATGATCCTTGGGGTCCCTTCCAACTCAAGCCATTCTATAAGATTCCATGATCCTCTGAAACAGAAGTTTTTAATACCGAAGCATTGCTCCATCCTTCATGACGTCCTGAAGAACTGTTTGGAGGGGTTCTGTTTGTTTGGATTGAATGGTTGTATGTATGGGGATGATCCCTCCCTTCACCAAAGTCCATGTGCTGAAAAAACAATGTCTTTGTAGTTGTGTTTTTATATGGGAAAGTGCACTTTTGTTTTAAAAGGAACTTAGAAATAGAAAGCATCCTTTGCTTCTTTTCCAGAGCAGAGGTGACCTTAAGTCCTCTTGTCCTCCACACTGTGTAGGACTGTGTGATGATCATCCCATAATTGAAAATACATGGGAGAAAAAACATTGCTCTTAATTCACAGTGGTGCAAAGTGATGACTTTGTTCAGTGCTTGGGAGCAAATTTCCTCAGGTCTCTGCATTCTCTGTAAATAGCATTGATGTTTCTTTTCCTGCCGAAGGTATTACTTGTGTCTCCAGCTTCGACAAGACATCATCTCAGGGCGGCTGCCTTGTTCCTTTGCAACTTTGGCTCTGCTGGGTTCCTACACAGTGCAGTCCGAGCTGGGAGACTACGATCCTGACCTACACAGCACAGATTACATCAATGAATTCAAACTGGCTCCAAACCAAACCAAAGAGCTTGAAGAGAAGGTTGTGGAACTTCATAAAACGTACAGGTAAAGTGCAATGGCACCTAAAAACTGTCTGTGGATTGTTCTTTTTTGACAGGTGCACCATATGAGTGCTCCTTTTCAACAATATAGCTGTGAAAGTGGGGTTTATTTCATACCAAAATGCAGATTTCCTTGCTTTAACCTTGTTGTTTGTCTTTTTGTGTGTTTGTTTTGGGATTTACACAAGTTTTGAGTGGTGATCTGATTGGAACAGATCCCATACTGTTGTGTCTGTGCTGTGGTCTGCAGCGTGCTTGGAGTTTGCTGCCGTACATTACAAGTAATGCGTTATGGTGTGGAATTATTCCAGGTAATGCTTGAGGGGACAGAAATGCATTATGCTGTCATCGTGTCCACAAATGCATTAGTGACCTGGGCAGATGTGCTTTCTTCTGGTGGGGCTGGAGGGCTCTGATATCAGATCTAAGGGTCACAGTGACAGACCCTCCTCCACTTCCCATCTTGACCTTATTTTTGTAGATGCTCTCAAGTGCTTTGGTTGCAAATGCTCCATGGAGCTGTGTGCTCCCAGAGGAGTGACATGGAGAGCATCCATAGCCAGCAAGCGGCTGCACAGTTCCAGTGATACTTTTGGATTTTAAGGGAAAAAAGCCTATAAAAGTGCTCCAAGGTACCAAGGTGCTGTGGAGGTGTTGCACTAGCAGCCCCCTGACTTGTAGGAAGCTGCTGGCTCTGACACACTGATGGTGAGAGCAGAGCATGTGGAAACCAATAACTGAAGTGCAGCCGTGGGGGTGGACGTACATCCCTGGCTATCACCACAGCTACAATTAATGCCTCACTCAACCCTGCAAATCAATACTTGAACTTGATTCCCCTCCATTTGCACAGAGAGGAATGAGGGGCAATAAGTACTGGGCCACTGACACTGACTGACTTGGAGTCAAAGGCCGTCGGCTGTGCCAGAAGCAGCAGATCGTATTGCTGAATTATTCATGTCTTTGTTACAGGGTTACTTATGTGTGGGATATAGCTTTATTTAAATGCACTTCTGTGTGCAATAGGATGTATATGATGTGTGCATCTCGTCTCTGGTCCGTGTCCTATGAACTGTTGGAGGATTTCCAGTGGAAAAGTGTTCCTGCTCTCATTTGTGGAGCAAAGGCGTGTGTTGGAAACAGTCACTGCTCTCAGGTCCTGTGCAGGACACTGTCCTTGCAGTGCTCTTTGTCCTACACCCTGCTAAATACCCCCATTTACATTGCACACTGCATGGATGTGAGTGCTCAGCAAGAAGGACATCAAAGCAGAGAACAAAATGAAGCGCGTGCAACTGAATACTCTTCCAGCTGAGCTGCTGAATGCGCCTTGCACAACTAAAACTTATTAACAGGGACACTTCAGTAACGTTGATAATAGCTTCCATTATCAGGATGTTGCTGTTAAGCAAAGTTCTGTTGTGTTGCCTTTCCTGCAGATGGTACCATCTGTTCCCAGAAAATGTCTCATTCATCTCATCTGCCCCAGCAGGGATATTTATTTGCGACGTGGTTTCAGCTGTCCTCAAATAATAGCTGGGTTTAGGAAGGCCGTTCTTGACATGCACGGTACCTCTCACTCCTTGCCTTCAAGCTGAATTGGAGTGTTCTCCACCTCGAGTTTTGTACCCTGTGCCATGCTTTTTTTTTCACACATCAGTTACTTTCTAACCTGGTGTTGGTAGTGCTCAACTGAAGAACGATGCTTCTGTTTTATGGGGGTGTCTCAAAATGCAAATGTTTGCATTCAGAGCAACTTAATACATTCATCATCTGGGCACAGAGTTGCTTGTGCTCAAAGCAAAATGTCTAACAAGTAAATGGTTTTGTGAGGTCTGATGCATCTCCTCATTAAAGCAGCATTTATGGAATTACCAAACCCTTTCTCTCTTTCCCCAGATCCATGACTCCGGCCCAAGCAGACCTGGAATTCCTTGAGAATGCAAAGAAACTGTCTATGTATGGAGTTGACCTTCACCACGCCAAGGTGAGAATCAGTGGGAGGTGTGGAGATTAATGGAGAGCTTGAGGGAAAGACTAAAGGAGTAATTTGGAGGACACCCTGTAGCGGTGTAACTCTGACTCTGGTCTGTGCTTAAATGTACGTGTGCTTCCTCAGGACTTGGAAGGAGTGGATATCACTCTGGGAGTCTGTTCCAGTGGCCTTCTTGTTTACAAAGATAAGCTGAGAATCAACCGCTTCCCTTGGCCCAAAGTCCTGAAGATTTCCTACAAACGCAGCAGCTTCTTTATTAAGATTCGCCCAGGGGAGGTACGTTGTGGCTTTAAGTTCAATTATCTCCTGATATCTTTGGGAAGGAAGCAAGCTTCCTACTGAGGGGGCATTTTATATCCTCTTATGCTTCTGATACTGACTTGACTTTTAGTTCGGCTCTTCAAGTAGAGCCCAGCAACCTTGCTGAAGTGCTAAGAGAGATGAGGAAAACTTTAATATGTCATCCAGCACCACCTGCTGGCACACTCTGGTACTCCCACATCCAGGCTGAAAGCAATGCGCAGCTGAAATTGTTAGAGGGCCTCCTCCTCCTCTGGAGATGTGGCAAGATATGGGGCAGGCCGTTACTTTTCTCACACCTGAGCTCCTCCTGCATGTCTGTGGAGTGAACTTAGTGCTCCTGGGCAGGACAGGTAGATGGGCTGGGGCTGCACTCCTGGAACAGTTGTGTCTTGCCAAACCTAAATCACTTATGTTTCCAACAGCAAGAGCAGTATGAAAGTACAATTGGATTCAAGCTACCAAGTTACCGGGCAGCAAAGAAGCTGTGGAAAGTATGTGTTGAACATCACACGTTCTTCAGGTGAGTTTCCAAATCGAATAGGCTTCTTTTGACTGATTAATGCTGTAGGTGAGCAGCTGGAAATGAGCACAACTTCAGCATTCCATAGGCTCCGGCAAAACCTGGAGTGAAACGATTGCAGGGAAATGAAATGCTTACATAGCAATGCATTTCCATGCAGCTTCTGTGTGAGGTCTTCTTTCTCACGTTGATGTGTGTCGCTTCCTAGATCCGGAGGCTTGCTTTTAACTCACATGTCTGCTTTCCAGGCTGACTTCGACTGAGGCCATCCCTAAGAGCAGGTTCCTGGCTCTGGGCTCCAAGTTCCGTTACAGTGGGCGGACGCAGGCACAGACCAGGCAGGCGAGTGCCATGATCGACAGACCTGCACCCCAGTTTGAGCGCACAGCAAGCAAGAGGGCCTCCAGGAGCCTCGATGGAGGTTAGTGGGCAGCTCTGCTTTGTGCCCCTACAGCATCTTGCCTGGATTCAGCTCGTTGGCTGTGTCTGATTTTGCTTTGATTTGATGAATGAAGGGTTTTGATCCCTTTGAAAACTATTCCCTGGATGCTGCTAGAATTTGCTTCTTTATTGGTAAAAAAAAACCAACTTATTTAACCTCTCACTTTAATGCAAGACCTGCATGTAAAAGATAAACCCTATAGCAGTACCACCAGGAACTGACTGTCAAAAAACAGCTGTGGATGTTGGTGCTGAAGGCTCCTTGCCAAGTTCTGGTATAACCGCATTCAGCCTCAAGACGTTTTCCTTTTGGGGGATGAAGAACTGTAGGATGTTGTTGATGCATTATAGGATGGGGTTGAAATTAAATGATCGTTATGGTCCTTTTCAACCCGGGCCGTTCTATGATTCTTTGTTCATCGAATGTAGATTCTTAAGTTACATTGCTTTCCTTGAGGGGGAGAGATTTGCCACTATTGCTTGAATCTTGGTCAGTGTCTGTTAAGGGGATGCTAATACTGAAGTTTGTGGCACATGCATCAGATGGGCTCTTTCCTGGCCATTTTAAAGGATCCTGATAGCAGCAGACAGAGCATGAGAGGTGAAGTGTGAAAGGGGGAGCGGTGAGAGTTTGCTATCCTGGATCTGAGTCAGGGGGTGCTTGTAAAGTTAGGACTCCCAGCTGCAATGCTGTAACCCAATGTCAGGGCATAGAAGGAGCATCCCATGAACGTAACACTTCCGTCCCCGTTGAGGTCTGCTGCCTTTTTCCATCCGCTGTGCGGGCAGTTGTTAACATGTGCACCATTTCTTCAGCTAAACGTGCGACTCAAAAAGTTGAGTTCAGAGCCGTAGAGGAAGAGAAGCAGGAGGAGGTGGTGGTGGTTGAGGTTCCTGAACCAAAACCCGTGGATCAGTTCCGAGAGAAGCCAGGTATAGCTGTGGTGGCTACAACTCTCTGCAGTGCATTTGCTATCCTTTCCCCACTGAGATGCCTTTACATCCTTGTTCCTGATGAGCCTGGCAGCTTTCTTTCTTGCTTCTTTTCAAGGAGAGTTTTGCAGGCAGAGGACAGGCAGCCTGGGAGAGCCCCACTTCTCATTCAGCTCTTGCTTTGCACCCTGCTAGGCAGCAACCTGGGGAGGTTGATGTCTTTCTTCCTCACTTAAACAGGCAGTTCTTGTGATACATTGCATAATTCATGTGCGTTGTGTGCTGTTCCATTTCCCTTCTTCCACCATGAGGTTTCTACAGTGAGTGTTTGATGTCACTCATTTTCAGGTCTGAAACCCAGCCCAAGGTTTCACAAAGTGATGTGGCACATTTCCCCTCTGTTCCTGCAGTCAACACAGCCCTCTGCTGTAAGAGCAGAAGATGGAGTTAGCATGTAGGACAGCAGGGTGGATGGATGGATGATCTTATGAGGTGCTCGAGAATAGTTTTCATGCCACCCTCAAAGCTCAGCTGTGCCTTCAATGGGACAGAACCCAAAGAGCTGATTGGTTTTGGATTTAACTCTTCCCCAGTATCCTATTGGGACTATCAGAGCTAGGAGGACTGACAGGCAATTGCAGCGTGGAGAATTATTGCTGAGCAACGTTGGTTTAGGAAACTCTTTGCTGTTCTGAGGCTGCCTTGGTGAGGAACCTCCAATCCCTGTCTGTGTGCTGCAGTGACTGCCGTGTGCCCGTGGGTCTCCAAACGCTCCATTAATGCATGCAAACCTCTTTCTAGCCAAGCACACGCTTGAAAGTTTTGAGATGAAACCCATTGCAGAGGAGGAGGAGGAGGAGGAAGAGAAGGTAGAGGTGGCTCAGGTTCCTGTTGCTGAGCCAAAGCTGCCAGACCTGGTGCAGCAGCAGTCAGGTACCACCACGGCTGTGCATGGCACCTCAGGTACCTACTGCAGTCACCTGTGCTGGGACTGCTGGGTTGGAGTGATGCTGTAAGGCAGGCTGCGTTGTTTGCAGTGGTGTTCATTGCTGGTGAAATCACCACCAGCTTTACCAGCATGCCAGCCCTTGTTGTTGTGAGTGGAGTGCCTTGATGTGGCTTGGTGCACTGGAACTAATGCCAGCTGTGTGTGACAGCCTTCTAACACTTGTGTGCCACTGTCCCTTTCTGTAGGGTTAGTTTCCATGGGCAACGTGCCATGCCTCAGACCTGGTGGTGTTCTCAGGGCCCATGGAGGTCACCTTTCCCTCCCCATGACACTTCTGCTCCCAGTAGGTACCATCCTCTTGGCCAAGGTGGTGATGATGATTGATGTTTAAAACCTTTTGGAGTTGCATTTCTTTTATTGTGTTTAAGTCTGGAATAGTATATCTAAATAGTTAAAGGTCATTAATCGAGCAAACCTGAAGTACCACAGCTCTGGATGGAGTGCATCTCATCACTGAGAGGCAGAGGAGGAGCTCGGTGGTTTTTGCTGTGTGTCCTGGAGCTCTGAGGCACCGTGTGAGGAGCACCGGTCCTTCAGGAGAGCTGGCCTTGTAGAGTTACAGGTGGCACTGCTTCCTTTTCTGTTTAACCTTTGAGGTGGCATTTAACACACACATAACTTTTTTAGCCACACGTGCCCCTGGCACTGTTGAGATATGCCCAGTAGAAGAAGAGGAGGAGGAGGAGGAAGAAAAATTGGTGGTGATGGGAGAGCTAAAACCAGCCCTGAAGAAGCCAGGTACGACCGTGACAGCTTTATCTCCCATGCCTGCCATGTCACAACCCCACATACAACTCCTCGGGCAGCTGTCACCGCTTCTAAAGCACAAATGCCACCCAGGTCCTGGAGCAGATGTATCCCTGGAAGGACAGCAGCATGCCTGACTCACTGCTGTGCTTGGAGGGTGGGAGGAGGCACAGCGACAGCAGCACTAACTAGTGTTAACTGGGGTTCTAGGGTGAGTTACAGCAAGACCTGTGTCAAGGAGTTGGTCTTAAAGATATCACTTCAGTGATCAAAGTCTGGCTTTTTCACCCATCTGCCTCCTGTGTTGCTGGCCCGTGGATATTCGGTTCCATACACTTTTTGGGCACAGGTGAAATGCTGTTATCCCCTCGGTGAATGGTGTGACCTGAACTCTCACTGAGGAGCCACTTAAAGCAACCATTCCTTCTTTAATTCCAGAATGATGGTGTCTTTGATTAGCTGGATGGGCTTGGAAGAAATCCATGCGCTGTGACTCTTCCTGACCACGTGTATATGATGTTTTTAGTGAGACAGTCATACAAAGGCAACACTGGGAGAACTAAATAGTTTGTTGTGCCTGTAGATAAACGCCACGATTTAATTGGGGCTCACTTTGTTGCACAGCATTAGCTTGAATATTTCTGGACGTTTCAGGCTTATAGAGCTCAGGGTCTGGCTGGGAAGTCAGAACTCAAAGGAAGAAGCAGGCAGTTGGTTTTGTGCTCACGTAGTGCTTTCATTTCAGAGTCATCCTCTCAAAAGGCCGATTTTTTTTTCCCCAAGCATGTTGTTCATTTGTGCACTTGCACGGGTTTGGAGATGCTGGATATCTCCTTGCAGACCTGCCTTGTGCTGCAGCAGGAGATATCCAGCTCAGGCACACTGCGTGAGTCTGCTTTGGAAGCCACCTGAAAGTTGCTGTGAAGTTTGATGGCTAAGAGCTTGTCAGGGTATTTCCTTTTTATTCTTCTTTGCATTGCTGGAGAGATCAGGGCTCTGGGGGAAAACCTGGGTTGCTCTTCTAGAAACCACCCATTTCTGATGGAGGACATGCAAAGGAGATCCAGAATTCACCGCAGCTTTAAGTGTTGCTATTTTAAAGGTTGCCTTCTGATGGAGTTCTGTATAAAGGACCCAGAAATCAATGGCACGATGTCAAACATAGATTAGCCTTTCTGGTGTGGCTTCTCTGCGGAGTGCAAGCTTGCTTTTTATAAACCATCTCTTGTGGGGTTTTCCTTTTTTTTTTTTTAATTCCAGCCATCAGGAAAATAATCTCAACTTCCCCATACTAAATGCAAAAGCTGCTTTGCTCGACATCTTGATTTCTTCTTCCCTTTTTGCCTCCTTCTCCCTCCCCCCTTACAACTACAGCGCTGTAATTTGGAAACCCTTTGCGTGGAGCTGCAGAAGTGCTGCCTGCTCTGACCCTTGTGCTGTCTGTGTCCCCTCAGCTGTGGCAGTGATAACACCTGAGAGGAGCCCCCGGCCCACCTCTGCTCCTGCCATTGCCCAGAGCCACGTGGCTGAAGCAGCCCCAGCTAAACCTGCTGCCAAGGAAGTCGTCGCTGCATCAAAAGTAGAAAAGGAAGCACTGAAAGCTGAGACGAAACGTGAGGAGATCCTCCCAGAGAGAGCCAAAGCAGAGCAAGCTGAGGCATCTAAGGTATGTTAGTCCACATCACTTGGGGAGAGGCTGGTGCCAGGCTGGAGCTGCAGCCCTGGGCACCTTCCCTTCCTGGGCAGTGGGTGGCAGGGAACGGTAGGACCTGGATAGCAGGGAAATGCCAGCCCTGACCACAGCACAGGGAAAGGGGGTGGCCAGGTGGAGGCAGCAGGGCTGGCTGGTGGGAGCTGTGGTGCAACTAAACACAATGGGCTGACGCATTGGAAAAGTTGACAAGAATTGCATGCAAACAAATAATTGAGTTTGTGTTAACTTGAATCCAGGGCTCACTCTTTGCTAAACTTTATCTGCTGTTTCCTGATAGGACGGCGTGAACAATTCTGGTGCCGTTAGTGACCTGGATACAGTCCACAGCCCGATACCAGAATGCAAATGCTCTTTAATTTTATCTACTTTCTCTGGATGTTTCTGAACTTTTAGTAGTGAACGGTGCTGTTCAGACCTTGGGGGCCTTTATTATTTAAATGGAGGTCTTTTCAAGAACATTCCATAGGAATTACTATTTCCATGTCAACCCAGATGTTTAGTTGTTCCCAGCTGTTCCCGGAGCCAGTTTTTAGTGTGTATGTGGTCTGGTATGAACAACATGAGAGACGTGTGGTCTCATCTGACACATTCCCTGTCAGTTACAGCTGGGAGGTGGAGGAAGGGCAGCTGCATAGTAAAACTTCTTGACCTGTGTGACTGCTAATTGCTAAATGAAAATACCAAAGGAAATCCTCAGGAGGGTGTATCTGAGAATCACTCTTCCTGTTACCCCACTCAGTCCCTGTAGCTTTAAAGTAAGGCTAAGTAGATTTTATTTATCCCATTTCACTTATTACAGATTTGTGGTTGTTTTTCTGTTTGGTTGTTGTTGGGTTTATTTTTTTCCCCTTACACGCTTAAATATTCGGTTTTTTTCTCCCCTTTAAACATGGTTTTGGGGGAAATGGTGGATTTGAACACATCAAATGTGCCATTTCTCACACGTAGAACACTTTCTCACACTTCTTTTAACACAGATGCTTTCACCTTCAGAGTATTTAGCATCTCAGTTTCCCTTTAGCTTTCCTTAAAACATTAAGACAATCTGGGCTCTTTGCTCATGCTCACTAAATACCCTAATTTGTGACATTAGGCCCATTTTTATGGGTAGGTCTCTTCTTCCTGGCTATTAAATCCCACAGCGTCCCATCTGCGCTCATGTTGAACATGTTGCTTTCGGTCATGATTTCATGGGAAAGACCCATTGAAAACATGGGCTGATGAGCAGGAAGGCAGCCTACAGCAGCACTAGAGAGCACTATTGCAAATGCACGTCCCTCTCAAGCTGAAAGAGCAACCTGAAATGAACTAACAGACTGCAAGTGAGCTGCGGTGTCATTAACTCCTTGTGGAAGGCTGCATCTTGGTTTTTGCATGCGCACCCAGCATTTCAAAACCAACCCGATGCAGCTGCGTTTGGAAACTAAATTGTCTCTCGAGATTAAAAAAAAAAAGCTACTAACAAGAAATGTTTTTACCCATTTATTTCTTGAATGTAGGTGAGGAAAACCCACATTGAGGTCACCGTACCCGCTACGGCTGGTGGCCGACCCCAGGTTTGTGCCAATATCTCAGTTAGGATGCTCACTGTTTTCTAAGGTTCGACGCAGTGAAATGAACCAACTATTTTTGTGGTTTTGTTTGTTGTTTTTTTTTTTCCCCCCCCCCTTCTTATCACGGCCCAAACAGAAGCAGCCTGCAGAGAAAGAGGAAGAGCTGATAAGAATGAGGAAGGTCAGCCACTTTATGCTTTCACCAAACAAATTTGCCGTATCACTCATGCATACCTGACCCGTTTAAAAAGACAGTGCTCCAATTAACGCATACTTTGGGTTGGGTTTTTATGTTCCTTTTTGCAAACCAGAGCTATCCCATGCTTGATTTGGAAGTCTGGTGGCTGAAATGACCCGTGTTGTATATCAGAGAGGCGCCGCCAATCAAAGCAAAAGCCAATGAAACCCTGGGAGCTGTCTCTTTAAAGGACTCATTGCACTCATTGCATTTTCCCATCCCCACGAGCCAGACCTTCCATCCACTGGTGGTGACTGTGGCCCATCCCTCACTGGCACAGCGCTGCGCTCCACTCATTGAGTTCACTTTTTAATTTGCCAATTTGTCGATCCTGCAAGAAACAACCTTTTAATTTTTTGTGCTTTTCTTTTTCTTTTTTTGTTTTTGTTCCCCTTTTTCTTTCATTTTCACAGAAGAGATCAAAGAGGCTAGATGGTGAAAACATTTATATCAGGCATAGCAATTTAATGTTGGAGGTTTGTATGAACTCAAAGCTTTTTTTTCAGTTGCGTTTGCCTAGATCTGTGTTCTGTGCTCAACTTTTTCTTCCTCTTCTGCTGCTGCTGCCTTTCTTTTTGCATGCTACTGCATGAAATACTTTTTTTAAGTAGGCTTTTGCATGCTGACAGTAAACATGATGATGTGCAGGCATTCTGCCTTCTACCCCTTCTGACTTTCATTCTCTCATGCTCCTCAAGATATATGATTGGCAGAGCCATGCTCTCAGCCTGCTCTGTTCTTGGACCTCGTGGTGGGAGGCTCCTCTATGAGTTCCTGGTAGCTGGAAATCAGTTATTTCTGGTGGGTAAATGCAGCCCAGTGCAAACAAGGAAACATGCCCTGGGACAGCCTGCATTGCAGTACATCCCCTCGGGGCTGGCAGTGACCTGGTGGCAATGGATGCCCACCCATCCATTCCCGTTGGCTTTGGGAGCCCTTCCCCTGGCTTCACCCAACACAATCTCAGAACAGAACATGCCGATCATATATTTTCCCCTACACCATGTTACAGAAGACTCTGTGGCTTCTGATCCTCTGTTCCTGTGTTATATGTTTCTACTCCGACTTGCAGCACCAGCAGCTGGTAGTAGGGTTTTCCTCTTGGTATCTCTTGAAAGCAAAGTGTACTAACTGCCTTCTCCTAATCTGAATTCTAAAAGTTTTGCAGCTTTGGGGGATTTTCTTTTTTTTCTTTATTTTTAATGACTGCTACAATTTAAGCTTTTGGACACATGCACCCACCGGCAGAGTTTGGCCACCGCTGCAAGGACACTGCCTTGTTGCTTCCTTTAGACCAATTGAGTGGCTCCTCCTCCCCAAGTCCAAGCAGAGCTCTCACCCACACCCTGCTTCCAAACAGCTTTCTCCTGTTAATGAGGGACCAGGCTCTGCTCCCCCCACCCTCCCACTGGTTCTGTTGCAGGTGCTCCAGTGGCTCACCCCTCTGCTCCTCTTTACTCTGTGTGCGTGGCAAAGCAGGTGGTTTCCAGCAGACCTCACAGCTGCTGGCAGAGAGATGCTCCAGGAGCTGCTGCTTAATTGCACTGAGGGCTGTTTGATGCTCAGTGCTCCGTATGCTGCTCCCTGCGGACTTAGAAAAAGGCAGAATGTGAGGGAAAGCTTGGTGGTCATAGCATGTTCCTTAAGATGCTTTTAAGAGCAGCTGAGGTCTCCTACATAGCTCTGTGGCTGTAACCTCTCTGCAGGCTCAGATCAGCCCTTGGGAGCAGCAGCAGGGATTCAGGTGCTCTTCTTCTCTAAGTCAGAGGCAGCTGTGGGGCTCCTGACCCCATGCCCAGATGCAGTTCACGTGGAGCCCTCAGCCCACCTCTCCATGCCACTTCCCATAAGCAAACCCTGTGCTTTAGCTGGGACCGATGGCAGAGCTTTTGTTTCCCCAGAACTGTGCCAAAAAGAGCAGATTCTCCTTGGTTACTGGGGTCTACCACCTTATATGCTGCAGGGATGCAGGTACCAGAGTGGGACGTCTTCCTCTGGGGGGGGTGTTTGCTTCAGGAAGCTCTTGCTCTTCCATCTTCTTAGGTCTGTGGGCTGGCTACCAACTCAAAGCATAAAAGGAGTGAATTTTGCCAATGGTGCTTTTCCTGACCTTACTTTCTCCTTCTCTATAGAGTGAGGCTTGCTGTTTTCTGGCACTGTCCAGAAAAGTCGTTGTTTGGCTTAAGCCTATTTTATGCAAAAGCTTTGTGTTAAACTAACTGTTTGCCTGCAAGGGGAGGCTATTTCTAAACACATTAGTTGAACGGTGCTGACTTGCCTTAAAGTCTGTTCATTTATGCTGTAAACTGGCATTGCAGAGAAGAAATCTGGCCCTTTCCATATCAGTAATCTTAGCAGGAGTTTCCTGCTTGATCCAGTATGAAGTAATCGCTCAGCTAAGTTTTAGAGGTCTGCATCTTATCTTCAGCTCTGAAATCTAAAGCTCCTATGGTGGCTTTAGATGGGATGAGAGGAAAAAAAAAGGTAATGGGATATTGTGGAACCAAGGATAACTTCTGATAAGGCAAGAGAGAATAGGTATGAAGAGAAGAAATTGGAAAGGAGTTTCTTCAACATGAACTACACTTATATCCTTGAACACTCAGGCTAGCAGAGGGAAAAGGAAACAAATTGAAAAGCATGAAAGAACCCAACCAAACTTAGACTTGCAATTTAAAAAGCCCCATGTGCAGGAAGGCCATGAAGTGCCACCTCAGCTGTCACACCTGGAGATGAGCTGATGGCAGGTTTGGCTCCTGGAGGTGACCCTGCATGGTTCTGAGTGTGGTTTGCTCAATGCAAGACCAGAAAGAAGGGAGAGGTACATTTACAGTGTGAGCACCACTGATGGGAGTTGGCAACAACTCTGCTGAGCGCAGCTTTGCTTTATGGCAGCATAGGCAAACTGTAGGTGCCTGTTTCTCTGTCTCCTCATTTATTCTGTGTTTCCGCCACTAGGATCTAGATAAGACCCAAGAAGAAATAAAGAAGCATCACGCCAACATCAGCGAGCTGAAGAAGAACTTCATGGAGTCTGTCCCCGAGCCTCGTCCGAGTGAATGGGACAAACGTTTGTCCACTCACTCCCCATTCCGAACGCTCAACGTCAATGGGCAGATTCCATCGGGAGCAGATGGAGTGAGTACCTGGGGTCAGGAGGGTGCCCAGGGACAGCTCTGCTACCTGAGGTCAAGCCCCAGCTGCCCCCGAGGTTGGGTGTATTCAGGGTGACTGTTATGTGGGCTCTGGGGGGGAATCAGTGCTTTCGTTTTAGTGTCCTAAAGCTGTGGGTTTTATTTAGTTGGATGAAGGAACATGGGCATTGTTCACATGGTTTTGCTTCTCGTAGCGTCGTCTGTGCCGACAGTGCACTTTGCATGGCTCCTTTGGGGTTTGGCTTATTCTTAGTACCAAAGAATGCATCTCCCCAATATATTAAACAACACAAAGAAACAACCCACATCTAAATGAAATGGAATTGGCACTATGGAGATAATATTGCAGGAATCCAGTGGGCAAACACTAGCATGGCATCAATTACAGATGTCACTGCAGTCTCCACTTAATCCAGTCCCTGGGTTTAGTGTTGCACTGAGCTCTGCTAGTGCATGTAGGTGTGCTGTGGTGAAAGCAGGGCTGTCTGAGACAGCAGTCTCTGTCCCTGCAGAAGCTGTGTCTGCATGCTGAGGGCCACAATCTGAATCTCCCTGCTCATTTCCTCATAAAAGGGACTTCTTAGAGAAACCAAGATGGAGCAGCAACGTCTGCCAGCTTGTTTCTCCTTGGATAATGGAGAAAGCTTCTCCCTTCGTAATAATGCTGGCGCTTCCTGGCTCAGATTTGAAGCTTGTGAATGAAGCTGGTCATCAGTCCCTTCAATAACGAATGAGATTTTCATTAAAAGTGAAGAAGTTGAATCCTGGCTGCAGTGAAGGCAGCCATAGAATCTCTCCTAGATGAAGCTCAGCTTCTGCCCTTCCTGCACACTGCTCTGCAGAGAGACTTCTGTTTGCTCTTCATGCCATTGCAAGGCTGGTGGTATTCCTTAAACAGAAGTAATTCTGCAGTGGGTAGAGGGCTATCAGCAGAAGCACAGGGCTTCAGTGGACGAGTTCACTGCAGGCTCCTCAGAGCATGAACAAAGGCCAGCACAGGTCTTTTTTCCTGTTAGAAAAGCAGAACAACCCCCACCAAAACGAACCTGTTGTCATGCTTGGATTTATCCATGTGTTTATGGATGAGCTTTGCTCTTTGGTTGCTGTCTCAGTCCAAATTCTGCAGGAGTTTGCAGAGCAGAGCACTGCAGAGCTTGGCCTGCTGCTTTGTGCACATGCAGGTGGAATAGAGCAGGGCCCTCCAGCTCAGCAGCTGCAGTGCAGAAATGCAGTTCTTAGTTATTCAGAAGTTATTCAGTGGTGGTTGCATGTGGGGTCTTTGGGGGGCTGCTGTGCACAGCAACTGGATGGTGTGGATTTACCCGTTGAAGGCTGCAGTGGTCTACAGTGATGTGAAGATTGATGTCAGCTCTTGATTTGCATTTCTGGGAATGCATTTAGTTTGCATTCTGCTGTGGAATTCCAGAAATGCCTCTTTGCCATGTACAAAGAAGGCACTTCCTGGGGCTGTGATTCACTTGATCTGCACATCAGTGTAAAAAAGCTCGGGGGATGGTGAAAGTAATGCAGAGAATTCATAATGCAGAGCAGTCCCGTTTGTACTGTTCATGGTGGTATCTTAACCCTGTGGTGGTGGCAAGAGGGTATTATTCTGCCAGGGGCTGTTTTTTGCTCTTCCCATATTGCTGCAAGGCAACTGAACCCTACGTGCTTTGTGTGTCCAGGTAAAGAAAGTCACTGTGCTGTCTTCTGAGAGACAGGTTGGTTGGTGGGCTCGAGGTAAAGCTGCTGTTATGTGCTTCTGAAACAGAGTTCTGCTACTGCAATGGCACCAAGCAAAAAAACAACTCAACAGCAGCTGCTAAGTAGCATTTTTCTTTTGGCAACATGAAGTAGTTTCATAACTCACAACTTAACACCCAGAGGACTTTGTGCACTGCTGCAAGCTTTTGCAGCTTTTCGGTTTGCTTGTGTTGGTGCATGGCTGGTTGGAAAAAAGCTGCATGAACGATGTATTCGGAGAGAAAAGCAATGATGAAAGTTTAACTGTACCCCTGTTCTTTTCATGTTGTCTTTCTTTCCGTTTTTCTTTTAATGATCATGTTACTCTTGCATTTTATCTTTTCATTTGCTGCCCAGTCTCCCAGCTACTTTCTCCCTGATACTCATCACTTAGGGGTGTGCAAAGAGCCGGTCCCCAAATACCACACCGATCAGAGGAGGCTGGCTCAGCTAAGGGAGCTCAGAGCCAAGTTCTTCCTTTCATAGCTGAATGGAAGGGATGGAGAGCTGCCTGGATGGCTCACAGCAGCATTCCCACAGTCTTATTTACTTCCATGAACACACCAGAGCCCTTGCATGATCCTGTGTGACGACTTGACTCCTTTTCTTTTACACTCTTGAGAATCCAGGAGCAAAAGGACTGAAATGCAGAGCAAATAGAAAGGAGTTTGGAACCGTTCCACGCTCAGCATTTCGAACATGTAAAGATTTTTCACTTCTTCCAGCAGAATTTTCAAAGCGATGGAGATTTTGATACCGTTGCCTGAATTTTAAATTAAAAAACAAAACGTTTTCTACCTGCACTGAAGTATAAATGCTCGCCGTTATTTAACAGATGCTATTTTTAAGGGCACTGTAGAATAGGGAGTTGTACAAAGCGTGGTCCTTTGTCTGCACTGTTTCTATTTGTAATGCCACAAAAGCAGACTCTCATCCTGGACCATTCCAATTCCAAACCCATTGTAACAGGCTCGGACCATACACTTTGCCTGGAGGGCAGGCACAGAACACACGTGGATCATGACTTAGAGACCCGTGAGCTCTGTCAGGTAGAGTTGTGCTTTGTAGCTCAGCTGGGGGTGTGAGCTGAGCTCCCTGGGTCACTGCTTTCATAGCAGTGCATTTCCACGCTGACATTTGGACTGGCCAAACACTTTGCACACCTCCAAGTATCGTTTTGGGCACTTCCCATCTGTCATTTTTGTTCATCTCTCTCTGTCTTTCTTGATCTTCTACCACGAAAGCAGACACAGGAACGTCCTCTGTTAGTGCAGGATGAAGACATACTAAAAAAGCAGCAGATCCCAACTGAGACAACATTTCCCCTGCAAGCAAGCGAAGAAACTCTCCCAAAGGTTTCTATTCCGATTCCTGAAGAGCATAAATCACTCAAAAAGTGCCAGCTGTACTCTAGGATTTTTCCGTCTCCACGTCTCCCCTTTATGATGTCTTTTCTTGTGGTGGTAGCACTGACTGTTTGGTGGCTGCTCTTTCTCTGAACGGGAACAGGGTCACGCAGAAACCTCAAGACCAAAGCTCCTGAATCTCTTGGCCGTAGCATCAGCTGCATCCTCCTTGTCCTGGGCTCTGATCTGCACAGCTCGTTGCCCCTTGGGGGGGGAGGGGGAACACCCTGTGACACTTGCTTTAATCCTGTTGTTCGCCTTGTGGCTGTGATCTGTGGGGCCTGGCAGGAGTGGTAATGGATTGCCACAGATATGTGGGGATGGCTCCCGGTCTCAGAAATATGTGATCCCAATTGCAGATGCTTCGGCTGTAAGAGGGCAGGCTGACAGCCCTAACGTGTGGCAGGAGGTCTCCCTCCATGCAGCCACTGCTGAAGATGTGCTGTTAGGCTTGTTTTGAATGTACGGTGTTCACAAGCAGGACGTCTGATGGGGATCCAAAAACCTAAAGAGGCTTTTCAGCAACCTACCAAATCTAATCCATAACCACTCCTTCTCCAGGAAACTAAGACTGGCATTGAAATAAGCAGCATTGATCATCAGTGCTGCTATGAGTGTTAACTTAGAGATAGGGACCGACAGCTTCTCATTCTCCCAGTGGGAAGCCCTTGGCAAAGCATCACAGCTTCCATCTTGCGCCCGTATTCTCATTTCAAAGCAAATCTATCGTGTTGCAGGAGAAAATGCATTAGAAGGAAATGTTTATTGTAAGCATAGGTCAATCATTTTGCTCTCTCTTATGGTCTTGGTACATCTGTGTGGGGTTGTTTTTGTGTTGAACTGACTGTAGCATGTTTGTTTAAGTCACAGGAATGGGATAACCCACTGTTAACGCGTGTCGCCTTTGGTAGCATGTTGATGTTCCAGCTCTTCCATTTACCTGAACTGTAATAAGACCACTGTGCTCAGGCCATAGCTCCAATGTTAAAGCCATCTTTTGTTTTGGCTTCTCTAACAACAAAAAGAACCCCCTTGCATGCTGCTTGTTGTTTGCTCCCTACCCGTGTAGTTGTCTGGGTGATGCTCTTATTTATCCAAGTTAACTCAATAGCAAACATGGTCAAACTGTGTAAGATGGGCAGAACCGGGTCTGCAAGCTGGATGGGGCTTTGTGTCCATGGGGTTTCTTTGTGTATAGGGATTCTGTGAGTGAGCTGAGCCACCTGCTTCTCCTTCAGCAGCAGCAGCGTGCTTGATGTTGCTTTCCGTAGAGTGTTGGTGTAGGAACAGGTCTGAGAACAGCCTCCAGTGCCGTCAGTGTTGGCAGCTGCTTCAACAACGTAGGAGAGAAAGGAGGACAACTCTATTGCAGGGGCCAAAATATGTGAATATATATATATATAAAAATACCTGTATTTATAACCCTTCGTAGATCCGTACCTGTGCGAACAGTGTGATTTAAGAAGCTAGCAAATATGCTTACAGGAAAAAGGCGCAAGGCAAACTAGGTGTGTGCACAGCTTGGCATGTGCTGGCTCATCTGAAGGATCCCTGTGTGTGTAGAGGCTGAGGCTTTCTAGATGCTGTGTCAGAAATGTGGGTTACGAGTGAAACCCTCCGTCTGATCTCCAGGAATCCTTCTGATCTGTCTGCTCTCCCCGATTCTTGTAACGTGCTCCTATTAGTTCACCAGTTTGTGCCTTTAGGACTTAAGTTTTCTGCTGAATTCCTTGGAAAGTATCCTTCCCGTGACAATACACACTGCCTTTAACACACAGTCTTCCTCTTTCAGCAGCAGGAATGGCAGAAGGAAATCTGTTCAGGTGTACCACAGCCCAAAGGAGAGCTGAAAGCAGCCCCAAGGAGGACAGACAGCTCAGGGTACACGTGGCTGAAATGGAGGAGCACTGTGTTGAGATAAGTGGGCCTTGGAGAGGAGAGGTGGGAGAGCCAGGCCATGCGGTGCTCCTGCAGTGCAGAAGATGGTGGAGGGAAGAAGCCTTCCAAAAAGCTCTCATGTAATGAGATGTGGGAACCGTTCATCCTTCACAGCATGAGGGGACAGGGAACGTTCTGTTCTTCCTCTGTGTGTTCTGTCCGTTTTTCATGGAGAAGAATTAACCACACACCTCCTGCTTCCTTCCAAAAGCCATTGCATGGATCAATGCGTGCTGGTTGGGTTATTGCCCACTGTCTTTCTGAACTGATGATAAATACTCTGAAGCCACAGCAGTGGCTTTTGGACCTGAAGTCTGAAAGCTTTGCCCAGTGCAGTGTTTGAGCACAGTGCTCAGGGTGATCTTCTTCCAGAGTGCTGAGAGCTGCACTCTGTTGGCCACTCAATTCTGTAATTAAGATGGTTTCTCTCTCGCTTTCTGTTGTTGAACCTTGAGATATGGCTGGATATCATCAGCACAAAAAAACCCCAAACCCTTAAACTGTACATTCAGAGAGTGCTCAGGTAAGGATGGGAGCTTATCAAGAGCAGAAATACCCCCTGGCTGATGCTGGGTGTGTTTTGGGAAGGTCTTCGGGCCGTTGTGCTCTGCCAGCCACCTCTTCCTCTTCTCCATTTGCTTCTATGGCAGATGGAGCTACAGCAGTGCCCTGAGGCAACCTGCCAGGGTCTTGTTTTCATGTGTTGTGTGTATGACACGCGTTGTGCTGTGCTGGGTGATTCCTGCTCTCACTGCATTTGCTGGACATCCATTTGAGGCCTGGCATTGCAGGGGGACTGCAGGGCTTAGGGCTCAGGGGGGCCATCTGGCTTAGTGCAAGGGCAGAGGTCTCAGGTTTTCATTAAGGAACTTAGGTGTACTGAGCTCACTTCTTCCTCAGGAACAAACACGCTGCAAAGTACTGACAGCCCGTGTGATTCTTCCAAAAGGAAGCTGAAAATATCTGCAGGTAACCTCATCCCTGTTTGCATGGGAAATCCTGATTCTTCAGCACGAGGAGCTGCAGAAAGTAACATCTGCCATGCCAGAAACATGGCTGCTATGGGACTGCCAGCAGCACTGCTGTTCAATAGACTTTCCCAGTGCTTTGCAGCCTGCCTTGCTGCAGTGGGACTCATTGGTGCTCACGTGTGGGTCCCAATGACTGCACTAAGGGACCAGCTGAGGTTCAGCCCCTTTGTCTTGTTCCATCCTGGAGCTGGTGGTCAGCTCTGTGCTGACTTTCTATTCTGAATCTTCTTACCCTGATCTCCAGATAAATGGCAGAGTAGTTTCTTGGGCTTTCATGCTTAACCTAGAGTGGCCACATTTCCATTTCCATTACTAAAAGGGACAGCTGGTATTGTCTGCACATCCCGCTGTGTGCTGCTTTGCCCAGCGGGTTAATGGACAACAAACTGAGCATTCTCTATAGGAAGACTGTGTTGAGACTTGGGAGTTAAGGATAGCAGCAGTTTCCCTTCCATGCAGTTTTCTTGTTTACTGGCTTTGAGTTGGTTGTGCCTGTTGTGATCTGCAGGCTGAGGTAGGATGCTTGCCTAGAAAAAATGTACCCCAAAGCAGGGGGGGGTGTCACTGATTTGTTTGGAAATGTCTCAGCTTCCTCGTGCTGGTGACATGAGAGACCCTGATGTGTTGCCTTCTCCCGTATCCCTGTTGGCATCTCTTGGTTTATAACACTGGAGGGAAGGGCTGCAGGCTCTGGGTTAAGGCTGTCTGTCTTTGGGGCGGTGATTTGTTCCCCTCTGTGACCTTGTAGCAGTGGTACACGGTAGTGTTGGATCAGTTTGTGGGGACTAAGATTACTTTCTTTTTAACTACAATGCTCTCTTTTGGAACACTTTTTTGGCTTTGTATTTTTTCTCAGATTTTTTCTTTGTAAATATGTACATTTACCATTAATAAATGTTATTGCAAATCAGATTCTACTTTCCACTGCTTATTAACACCAAAGGCCTATGCCCTGTGCTGAGGTAACCCTTGGTATTGCTGAGCACCAGCAGCCCCTGAGCACGTGCAGCTCATGCAGTGGGATCCAGGTGTGGGTCCATGAGCTGGGCACAGTTGCAGCTGCAAACAGCTGGTGCAGCTTCATGCTGCGGTGCAGAGGGGCATGAGGGCTGTTGCTGGTAGCTGTGCATGCTTACAGAGTGGCCAGAGTAATGTTATTTGGGGTTAAACCCATCATGGAGCTGATATGTGTTGGTCATAAACCCTGACAGTGTCCGCATTCTGTCTTCTGTTGCTGCTGAATTGAATCTAATGCAGTGGCTGTATTGCCACACATGGCTTTTTTTTTCTTACTTCAGTGGGCAATTGAAATAAGAAACGCACAGCACTGAAGAGGAGCTGGAGCCTGAAGGAGATGGGAAGGGAGCAGAGTGTGGGGGGAGGAAATGCTTTTGGAACTGTCTCCCTCAGCAGCCTGAGTTTGGTAATGCAATGTTGATGCAGTGCATTGGGAGCGGCTGCTGTGTATCTGGTAATACCTTGGGATTCTGCTTCACGACAGCGTTTGATCTTTTTCTTCATCTTAAAGCACGCTGTGTATTTTCTTTGCCTTTCACTTGGGTCCAATTCTCTTTCCCCTTGCTGTTGTCTGAGCAGGCTGGTCAGGATGTTGTGATTCCAGCAATGGCAGTGGATAAAACAGTGGTCCAAAAATTGGAATCCATAAGGAATGGCAGTCGCTTTCACACTCCAAGCTTCTCTGAACAGCTTCTAAACTTTCCATCTTTAGGGCAGAGAAGCTGTGTAAGATGCAGGAGGTATTGTAAAAGAAGGATGTCTTGTTTTCTGCTTTATAATAATGTTTACTCGTAGTGCTTTCACAGCTGTGGGCTTGAGCATTCGCCATTTGATCTGGGAGTTCTTACTGGTGAGTGTGGTTCTCTGCAAAAGCACCATTATCTGCTCATGCCTCTGTAGCCATCACTCACACCGGTGGCCTGTGTGCATCTGTTTGGGGATAACCTAATAACATGCACCTGGTAACTGCTGCAATGCCAGGGTGAGCAGGGAGGTGGTGGGAAACAAGCACTGGGATTTAGAGCACGAAAAGGGGTTGTTACAGGGAGCTGGCAGACACTGCGACTTCATGCAGGAGTTTTATTCCAGTAGGGGAAAGGTGCAGACAGCAAAGAGTGCTCATCCCAGGCAGTGCAAGGAGCTGGGATGGCTGCTGCACGTGGTTGTGTCCTGAGCCAGAACTGCAGGTTCTCTGACGAACGCAAGCAAGCATCACTTTGCACAAAGAGCACTTCAGAAATAATCCTTTCAGCCTTTGGTGTCAAAGCCTGTTATTAATTTATCCCCAGTCTGAGTTATTCCGTGTCACTTCTTACACCGCAGCTTTCAGATTCATCGCTGTCCTCAGTTTCTTGCCAACAGTCGGGTGTGCAGAGGTCTGTATTCAGCAGGGTGACGTTTTAGTTGCGTCTGTGTGTGGCTGAATTTGTTTCTTCTGGGGCACTGCATCCCCCCTTGTGTTTTCTTTATGCTGTGTGTGGCTGCAAGCGCTCCATGGACCGGGGTTGGTTCTGTGCCTGCGGGGCGAAGCAGTCTGTGGGGCTCCGTGAGAACGTGCAAATCCAAGCCCTGAAAGCAGGAATGCTTTTTGCATTTGTAAAGTGAAGCAAAATCATGATAAGATCAGAATGTGTAACAGATGGCCAAATTCCCAGCGAGGTGGATTGTTGGGTTTGGTTGGGGATGAAGGTGATGTTTTCTTGCCTACGTGCAAACTTCATTTGTAAATACAGGAACAAACAGAGTCATATTGAAGAAAAGAAAAGGTGTGCACAAATAGTTAATTACCTATAGAAAGAAATAGCTCTTAATTAGCCTGCCTTCTTCATAGCGGGTGCAGGAAGGCGAGAATAAAAGTACTTCTGTTTAGTTGATCTTATCAGGATTTCAGCCTGCATGTCTGTAGCTGCACTGTGCTCTGTTGCAGATGTGTATGGCCACACCATAGAGTTCATCCCAGCTTTCCTGCCCTCCTGTGCTTTCACCATGCGAGATGCTTCTCGTTCTTCTCTATGTGAAAGGGGTTGTTTGTATTGTATGTGGATGTTTGTCTCCTCAGTGGATCTGTGTTTGCGTGGCTGCTTGATCTGCTTTGTTTTAACTGTGGATTACATTCCTCCTTTTGGTTGAACGGATGCCCCGTCTGGTATGGGAGGAATCTTGCTTCTAAGGCACTTCCCATTAAAGTCCAGAAGATAACACTGCATCATCTCAAGATGCCACGATTACTTTGCAAGCTTTGAAATGTAAAATTAAGGAGATGTCAGTGTATGAATCCAGGTTTTAAAGCAAGATTAAGTCGTTGGCATTCAAATCTGCCAACCTAAGATTGCATTCTATTTTGTGAAGCTTTGCAGTATAATATCTCCTGTTACACAACTTGAGAATGGGGCCTTTAAAGGTCCCCTGCAACTCAAATGATTCTGTGATCTGCACCTTCTGGAAGAGCACATACAGAAGAGGTTTGTA
Source organism: Excalfactoria chinensis (assembly GCF_039878825.1). Lineage (NCBI taxonomy): Eukaryota > Metazoa > Chordata > Aves > Galliformes > Phasianidae > Excalfactoria > Excalfactoria chinensis. Next base: position 2,526,824 of record NC_092846.1, read on the forward strand.
ATCAGAAACAGCACATGTGTGCAGCCTGATCTGCTCATCGCAGCATTGATCACCATCACTTTGCTCCTGTTTCCCTAAGCAATACCCAGGAACTTAACAGAAGCCCCAAGAGGCTGGAAATGGGAATGGATAGAATCTTACAGGTAACCTGCTCCATAAAGAAGCTGGGCACTGCAGAACACCCCAGAGGAATGGGAGAGGAGCCCTTCCTGGGAGCCCTACTAAAATAAGCTTCTATTCTACACAAAGCAGTTATGCTTCTTAAAATACTACTGAGCTGTGCCATTAGATGATGTCAGTCAGGCTGAAAGCTTCTGATGGATCACAGATGGACCAAATAACCCATGGGCTTCAGACGTCACTCTTTAAGTGCAAGTTACAGTTTGTTGGTTGCCCAGAGAGTCTTCATAACAGAAGGTGAAGCAATGGTTTCTGTTTGTGCCATCACCAAAATAAGAGTTAAAGGTGACAAGAGTGGCAGAATAGCACAAGCACCTCTGGCTTGTGACAGTCTTCTGCAATATCCCAGGTGCTACAGATGTGTTTGCTTGTTCCCTGGAAGGCTGCATTGCTTTGTTCTGGTCTTCTCTACTGCACGCTATCACCGATGCCAATGATGCTGCACCTGCAGGAGGTTGAGCTATTGCAAAGGTTTCTGTTATCCCAGAGACCAGCAGCAAACTGAGTGCAGGGCATTCCCAATGCAAGGAGCCCAGCAAAGCACAGGCTCTGCACGTTGGTGATGCGTGGTCCTTCTGGGTTTATTCTCTTAACACGTGCAAATTTAAACAGCGTAAATTATTGCAAGGAGTTAAAAGCAGAATTGATGCCCAGCTGTAGTGTCACTGGTGGTTTTGTCTGTGTACAAAGGTCTCCACTTGCTACAATGCAATTATTCCTGTTTCCAAACCAGGCAGAGAACACAAGGTGGTGGCTCTTCATTTAATGTTGTTTTAATCTCAATGCATTACACCGTCATTGCATGGATTGCTGACCTACCAGGAGAACCGTGTCAGTAAATCCATCACATTGCAAAGGTTTTCAAGCTCTTAAATGTTCAGAATCCACTGCTGCTGCACTCACTGATGGAGATGCTGTAAGATACCAATGTTTTGCTTCATGTCTTCCTGTTCTTCCTAACCCTTTCTCTCTCTCTCTGGCCTTCTTGTGTATCCCTTTCTTTGTAGAATACGAATGACTTTCTCTACAGAGAGGATGTGGCTGAAGAGCCAAAGAGGAAAAGTGTTAACCCTGGCTTTGAATGGGAGGGCCCAGAGCAGTCGGTAGCTTTTAGCGAGACCCCAGTGCCGCACGCCTCCGAGCCTCCTCCACGTGGTGCATCCCCCGCCAGCAGCCAGGACCACGAGGAGGAGCCGAGCCGTGCCCAGGGCCCCTGTGCAGCTATGGAAGAGCTGCTGGCTGGCTCTGAGCTGCCCGAGCCCACCGCAGTCCCTGCTGCCCCTCTGCTGCAGCCCCAGGGAAGAGCGGAGGTGGCAGAGGCTGGAGAAGAGAGATTGGTGGGAGAGCTCGATGGCGAATGTCATGGCCCGAGCAGTGCAAGCGAGCTGCCTGTGGTCATTCGCTGCTTCCAGGTAGCCCTGCTCTCCCCACACCTCACTGACCGGCTTGGGAGTGGAACCCCAAACACTGCAGCAAGCAGGTGCCCCAGAGCCATGAGGAGGAGTTGTGCTTCCTTGGCTTGGGTGCTGTCTTGGCGCTGAGGACCCGGTCCATGTCCTGCAGTTGGTGTGCGCCAGCCCCTCTCAATTGATCCCTGCACTAAACACAAGATGTGCTTCAGCACAACGCCATTTGCCTTTCTGCAGTGGAAGTGTCCTCTGACATCCCCAAAAAAGGAGCATTTAGGCTTAAGGTTTTTGCCATCTCCTGTACTGCAAGGCTGAGCCTTAGCGCAGTACAGCAAATTGGATGCATTGTCAAGCGTGCTTCCATGTGACATGGGCATTGACATCCCTTTCTCCTCCCCACCTTCAGAGGCATTTTTGCCTGCTTCAGTGTTCCTGAATGTGAATTGCTTCCATTCCAATAGACGTCCGCTTCCCCTGCTAACAACTGTGGTGGCAGTGGTCAGATTTGGGACAGCAAACAGCAATGGAGTGATTGGGGCAAACTCTGTGGGGCTGAACTAACTCTTCTTTGGAATGATTATCAGGTGGTGGACGGCTGATTTCTTTCCTCCCCGTTTCTCTTCTGAGATGTCACGCTTCAGTTTTGTCTGACATTGATTTAATAAAAGTTAAAGGCCTACGATGGGATGAGGGTTTCTAATGAGATGGTCCACGAAACTTCTCAGCTCTGAACAAGTCTCCATTTGTCCGGGGGTTGTTGTTAATCGTATCAGTAAATGAGGGTCATCTCTTACTGGCAGCTGGCCGGGGAGCTTCTAGTCATTAGAAAGTTGGTAATCAGGGTTGATGTTCCTTATGGCATGGTGACACTGCTTGGAGCCTTACTGCCTTTGTTGGGCTGGGTTGGTGCCACGGTATCTGGGGATGTGGAGGATTTCTGTCTGTTAAATCCTTACCCGTGAGCTTTGACTTGTTGAAGTGTGTTGGAGCAGAGGCTTTAGCAGTGAAGGTTCCAGGCTGACCTTGCTTCCCACAGAGCTTTTATCAGATCAGTGTCAGAACCGACCGCATTTGTGATGTGGAAATGCTGACGGGCATTGACTGAGCTCTTTCACACCTGTCTCACAGCCACCCCTAGTGAAGACACAGACAGTCACCATCTCGGATGTGTCCAATGCTGTCAAAAGTGAAATTCCAACTAAAGAGGTTCCCATTGTTCACACGGAGACGAAGACCATCACCTACGAAGCTGCACAGGTAAGGTGTGTTCTGATTAATTCTCCAGGAGCTTAATTAAACCCATCTTAATGTGCAGCTCCTTGGGGTGATCCTGCAGCACCACCTGGTGCTGCCTGCCTTCCTCTGAGCAGCTGAGCCCACAGCACAGAGGTTGTGTTTGATACTTGGGGCATGCAGTGATTTTGGAGTAGCAGCGTTTTTAGCATCCCTGAAGAATCATTACCTCTTCAAGGTGTGCAATTACTTTTCAAGACGTGCATGCAAACAGATTTGATCCTCAGCTCTGGGATGCGGATCAGGCTGTGCGCATTTGGCTTTTTTTGTGCAGGGGCTGGCTTGGTTCCCCCAGTTCTCCTTGTTGTTTGTGCCTCTTCTCTTTATAAACACTTTTGGAAACATTTGAAGATTCTCCTTTAGTCCTCAATGCTGAAACAGGTATTGAGGTGGTGGGTCTGTATGTTTCCAGTCCTTGGGCTTTGTGCTGAGCCTCCGGGGACCCACAAAGTCCTTGTTGTGCAGCTGAGAGTCCTTCAGCCAGCTGCAGAGGGGATCACTTTGTCTCTTAATTCCTGCAGCCTGCTTCTGAGGTGGGGTTTGTCCTCAGATTGCAGCTTGCTCTGTTGAGGTGAAGCCCCTGTTTCCATCCTCGCTGCCCACAGAGGTTAATGGTGTTTGTTTTTGTCTCCCACAGACAGATGGTGGCAATGGAGATTTGGACCCTGGCATCCTGCTCACCGCTCAGACCATCACATCAGAGACCACCAGCAGCACCACCACCACGCAGATCACCAAGGTAATGAGATGGAGCTGTGACAACAGGAACAACAAAGTAAAGCAACAACACGATAAAGAGATGGGCAGAATTGAGTAACAGGGGGAAAAAAAGCTTAAATTCCTGTTCCTTTAAACTGTGATTAACACCAGAAGTGAAGCTTGAGGGTCCCAGAACTGCCTGTGCTGTATTAAAACTATAGGTGATGTATGACCTGGAGTCGGGTCTGGATGTTGGCTGTATCTGTTCTGTGAGACGACAGGAAAGAAATGCACTGTGAGTCAAAGCTCTTTGCTGGCACAGTTACAAGAAAAGATCATTGAATGCTTGACAGTGTTTGTCTATGAGCAGTGGCAGTTTTCCTCTGTGATTCTGATACTCTGGTATGACAGCAGTACTTGGTAATCCTATTTTTGGGTACCATCTTTAGGCAGGCAGCCCCAGTGCACTCGAATTCCTTTTCACTTCTCAGCTAACAGCAGTTTTCCCCTTTGTGGCAGACTGTGAAAGGTGGCATTTCAGAGACACGGATTGAAAAGAGGATCGTCATCACGGGAGATGCAGATGTGGACCATGACCAGGTAGGAGTCTGGATGCAGTTCAGAAGAGCTTCTCAGCATTGGCACAGGCTGCAGCCATGCTGCCTTGCTGAAGATAATTTAAACAGAAAACAACCTAGGGATTGTTTTCTGGGGTAAAAATAAAGCTCTAAAGCTGATTTCGATCATAAATTCCTTTCTGACAGTAGGCAGTTTCATAACTGGGACAAGCAAAGCTTAATTCTGCTCTGAAACTGGTATTGGCAGCAGTGTTCTGATAGAATTGCTTTGGAAAAGGGCGACTTAAAATCAACCTGCAAGAAAATGAAAGAAGTTCTCCTTGTTATCTGGATTATCTGCGTTAATTTGCTCAGACCTCACAAGAGAGATTTGCTGCAGTGTAGTGCCAGAAGTTGTTTCATAGCACTCGGCACCGCTGCAGAAGAGATGCCTGCATTAAATCTCACAGGCTTTATGCGAGAGCCTTTCTGATGAGTCAGCCCCTCTGGCCTGCAGCATGTGTTGGAAGTGATGGTTTTGTCATCAGAGAATCATACGTTACATTTAATTTTAGTTGCAGCTATCACGGGCCTGGCAAACACTTGTTCAGCAAGAACTAGTTAGTTAATTCTGACAGCAAATGTCTGAGAATGTCTGCAGCTTGTAGTCATGCTTGCTGGAAGAATAAACAGAGCTTGCTTAATTGCTTCCATCCATCTTCTAACAGGGGCAGCTGAGAGATGTGATGTAAGAGATGTGATGTGTTCTTAGAAAACCATCTTGCCTTTAAACAAATAGCCCAGTGCCACTGAAAGCCTTGCTCTGCCCAGCTCCAAGGAGCGTGCACACCTCCTCTGCATGAAGCTCCTGGCCAAGCTTTGACTCGCACAGCAGTGTGTACAGATCCAGTCTGACTTAATGATTCCAGCATCTCATCACCTCGTGCTCCTGTTGGGATCAGGAGCCTTCAGGACATGAGAATTGTCTGCTTGGTGTAATGTGCACCATTGATTCCTGCCATGCCTTTAAAACATGCTTCCTTCCAAACTGCAGCCAGGCAGCTTGGCTTTCCTTTCTTTCTGCCCAGAGTTAGAAATAGGCTCTTATTACCTTAAGCTCCCCATGGCCCTTCTCTGACGTGTGCTCTCTTGCAGGTCCTAGCTCAGGCCATAAAGGCAGCGAAGGAGCAGCACCCGGACATGTCGGTGACCAAAGTGGTTGTGCACCAGGAGACTGAGATTGCAGAGGAATAGCAGGGCTGAGTAAGTAGGGAGACCAGGTGCTGTGAAGGACAGTGCTGTTTGCTCTTCAGGGCAGGCAGCTGATCTCAGTGCGAGGGGATGTTTGGCTCAACGTGGTCAAAATGTATGGAAAATTATTGTTGTGCTTCAGGGAAGCACATTCCTTTCTACAGGAAGATGGCTGTGAAGAGCCATAACTTACCCTGTTTCTCTTTCTAGGAAGGGTTCTTTCCAGATGACACCAGGAAAAAAGAAATGCAGCAGAACTACAAAACAACTGCCTGGAGCACAGAGACCTCAGAGCTACACGACTTTACCCTCAGAGACTGAACATTCATATCACTTAGCAGGAGTTACGCTTTGACGTTTGAACTTGGGATTGTCCAGAACGCACTGGATCCTATTGGATATAGTTTGTTGGTTGTTTCTTTTATATACATATATATATATATATACATACATATATATATATAGTGATGAACAGTATGCCATATTTCTAACTGTACTAAAGATTTTTACAGGTTTTCAGTTTTGCATTCCCTCTCACAGCTTCTTGCTCAGGCTCAGACACAACCCGTGGGGCTCTTAGGGTTGCTTAGTGGGTTTTTCCTGGTTGTTTATTTTGGGGGGGGGGGGTTTCTTTTGTGTTTTTAAGTCTTCTTCCCTCAGCCTGGTTAGGCGTCGTGGAGATAGAGCTGCATCAGAGCATCCCCTGAGCGCAGGGTTGGTGCACACATTCAGAAAGCAATGGGTCCTTCTGCCAGAAGAGCCACTTGAAAAGGTCAAACATGAGTTCGTGCAGCATTTCCAATTAATTACCTCCATTTGTAGCTCTAGGCAGTGTGAGACTCCTGCAGAACACCCGGGCACAGAGCAGGGCTTCTACCTTCACCGTGAGCTTCATAGAACCATTAAGGTTGGGAATCTCAGATCACCATCCCAACCATCCCCCCCCTATGCCCACCCAACCCTCATCCTTTGGAGTCTCTTCACCTTTGGGTGTTGGGCCCCCAATGTCTGAATGCAGTAGGGTTGTGTGATGTAACGTATGCACACATCCTCCTAGTTGGCTAGCTTAAGGAATACTGGAAGTTGCTTCGAGTACCTTATACTGTGAATTATAGAGCTTTAAGAGGACTGTGGTAGATATCTCCCCCTCCTCCCATGCATCTCTGCTGAATGCTCCCTGCCTGGTTGTGTTTTCTAGATGTCATTAAATTGAAGAGCCCTTAGAAGTGTGCGTTTAGGATATTTGGACTCTGGATGCTATTAAGATAGTCTTATGCAGCATTCACAGTGACTGATTTTTTGGTGTCCATAGTTTTTCACTTGTTGGTGTTCTTGATTTTTAAATGAGGTTTTTTTTTCCCCCTTGTTATGGGTTGTTTTTGTTTTCCCCCCCCCCCCCCCCCTCCTGGTGCTATTTAAAGCTGAACACATTACCCACGTATCAGGGCAAGGTGTTGCATCCTGCTTTCATTTCATTTAAAACCCTATAGACAATCCTTCCCCAGGCCAACGGGCTGCACTGGGAGAAGGAACCTTAGGAGATGTCACATTGCTGGTTGCAATAAAGCCAATGTGGAAAGCAGTGCAGCACTCTGGGAGTGCTGCCTCCCCTCCTGTATGCTGGGGGAAGGATCTGTCTTTTGTGGCTGCCTTGCTGGAATGAAACACCAGGGCTCCATCTGCATCTTCGGGCTGAGCTTACAGACCATGTACAGAAATAAGAGAGAGAAAGAAAAGCACATAACGTGAAGTTTAGTTGTGGAAGCCCCAGGCACCCCAATCGCACCCTTGGCCATCCCCACTCAGTGGATGCCACCCAGCACTCACTGCTGGTCCCCTTCCATGGCTCCCATTGCTGAGCTCCATGGGAATGCCATCACCGTGCCCTGGTTTCTCCTTCCAGCATTTAAACATGAACAAATAAGAGCTGTGTAAAGTCTGCCTAACGCTTGTGAGCACTAAGATTTGGAGGATGCAATGTTGTATTATTTTGTATTCAGAGTAGGGTGGCGCAGAGGTAGCTGAAGGTGTGCAGTGCTCTGCTGCTGCTGCTCCCCAGTCAAGGATGGAGAAGGGCAATAAAAAAGCCCCTGCTCTTTGCTCTTTTAAACTTGAACGATTTGTTTCTGAAGTCACTGGACTTAACTGGGACAGCAAACAGCCCTCAGACTGCATTGAGGCTCCTTGCCACTTCTCAGATTCAGGTGCACGTGTTCTTAAGCTGTCAGCATTGATGGGAGCCCACACCGAGAACGTGGCTGAGCTGCAGCATCCCCTCCGGCTGTTCCAGGGCTCAGTGCCCTCCTGGAGCATCCTATGCTGCCCATTAGGTCCCATCTTCCTATGTCCACCTGAGCAGCCCCTTCCTTGCATTCCCTGCAGCACAGCCCTTCCGTAATGCAGCATCTCTTTTCCAGGAGCTGAGTTCTTTGCTCCTGCCTTCCTGCATCTTGTTGGCCAGCAACTGGGTGCACATTAGGAGCCTTTCAGAGCTTTGCAGTGGTGGATTAAGCACTTAAGAGACACTCAGCAGTCACTAGAGTTGAGGGGAGTGCCATGCAAGGCTGGTGGTGCTTGGCCAATGGGCAACCTGCAGTCATGAGAGGCATTACCCAACAGGCTGCACGAGTGTGCACTAACACAGCTGCACATGCCCCTTTTGGAGAGGTCACAGAATAGAATAGCCATTCTTTTATTCCTATCTTTTATTTTTTTTTTTCTTCCTATTTTATTTTTTTTTCTATTTTTCCTCCTGCATTTTGGGTGGTTCTTTTATCCTCACGCTTCCCCCTTTTGAAACCTCGAGCGCTTCAAACAAGACAGAGTTCCTCCCTATGGTGAGAGCTCCTGCTGGGGTGGCTTTGGGCAGCACAGTGCTGCTGGGCACCGAGCAGCTCCTGCCCATGGGGCTGAAGGCAGCAACAGGCAGCATTGCTTTGTACAGCATTGCTTTGTGCAGCATTGCCTTGTGCAGCATTGCCTTGTGCAGCATTGCTTTGTGGAGCATTGCTTTGGGCAGCATTGCTTTGTGCAGCATTGCTTTGTGCAGCATTGCTCCATGCAGCATTGCACCATGCAGCATTGCTCCATGCAGCACTGCTCCATGCAGCATTGCCTTGTGCAGCATTGCTCCATGCAGCACTGCTCCATGCAGCACTGCTCCATGCAGCACTGCTCCATGCAGCACTGCTTTGTGCAGCACTGCTCTGTGCAGCACTGCTCCAGCTGCCAGCCCTAGCGTGCAGCCCGCACCCCTTCCTGCACCAGCTTGTTAAAGCTCACCCTGTTAAGGACAAAGCAACTAAAGTCTATTTTTATGAATGTTCCCAGCTCTTCCCACTCCACAAATTCACCCAGAGACTGTCTTGATTGTATAATATACATTATATGGAAGCTATTTATATATGAATGAATGTTTTTATAGGAGGAGCGGAGCTCGTGACCCGCGCTCATCCATTTACATCTGGCTCCAGTCACCAACCAGCCATTTCTGGGGTGTTGCCCACAAACTGCCTCATTTCTGGTTTAACGAACTGTGGTTTGCTGGTTTCCTAGTTGTACCGTGACCTGAGAGGTGGGAGAGCCCTCAGCTTAGAGATGGAGCTTGTAAACACACACACACACACAAAGAGAAGGAATGAGTTGAGATATGAAGGAGCTTTGTAAAGTTCTTAAGGCAGTGGTGAATTGGCTAGGCTAGCTGGTCACACTCTTTATAACAATAGGAACTTATTGGCAGATCTTTAGAGACTGGATAGTGATGGGAGCTGTTCTTTTGGACTTTTCATAGTGAAATCAAAGGGAAAGTTGCCGTAGCGTTTAGACAGACGTAAGTGTTCAGTATTGCTTCTTGTATTGCATTTTTCAATAAATTTTCAAACAAAACCACATCTCTGCCTCCCAGGTGCTTTCCTTACCAGCTCTCTTCCCAGCGCTGCTCCCCTGTGGTTCACTCCATGCCCTCTGCAGCCCCAGGTTGGGATGGGAACCCCCCAAAGCAGATCCTGAGTGCCCAGCTTCCCCCCCCCAGCGTCACCATTTAACAGGTGAGCACCTCTATAAAGCAACCACTGCCAAGCCCTGAATGGCTGTGACCAAACCGGAGCAGAGATGTTGTCTGACATCCACAGCATCCTTAAGAGCAGCAGAAACAACAACAGGAGGCTGTTGGGGCTGGGGGCCAATTGGCTCTTGAACTGCTCCACGTTTTCAATTGCAACCCGCTGCAGGCAGAACTTAAAAAGAGAGCCATAGAAATCAGCCACAAATAGTTGGGAAACGGCCTCGACCCAGCACAAAGACCAAGCTGAAAAGCGCATCGGGTCGCTGAGCCAGCAGTGCCCCAGGCTCCGAGCTTTGTCCAACCCCATTAGGATCACCGTGTGTGCCAGCGAGCCCCAAATGCTCCTTAAATAACCCTGCCCCAGGGCTGAGGGCTGCCGAAGTGCACAACCCTATGGCTGCAGGAGCAGCCCTGTGCCACGGGGGGAGATGGAGAGGGGTCAGAAACACGAGTTTGGGGTAGAAAGAGCAAAACTTGGCACAGCATTCAGCTGGTGAGACGAGGAGTTGGCCCTGCGTCCCTTTAACCCCTGCCTCTGTTTCCATCCATGCGCAGCCTGCCTGCAAGGGAGATAAAAACAGGCAAACAAACACCGTGGAAATGTAAAGGGATTGCAATAAAAAGGAAAACCACCGAACCCGTATCCCAGAGCTGACCTGAGGGGCCCCCACAACAAGGATCCTACAGCTCCCATCCATTTAGAGGAGCCAAAGTCTCTGCTCCCCCACTCCCACCCCTTTCCTGGTCCCATCAGGAGCAGAACGTTCCCATCCACATCCCCAGATAGGGATATTTTTAGGCTGTTGATGCCATTTTGGGAGCCAGAACGTGGCTGCTGTGGGCAGGGTCAGCGCTGTCACTTGTGACACCCAGCACCCACAGCCCAGGAGCCACAAGGGGGTACTGGGGCAGCCCTGCACCCCAACCCCTGCATCCCAGTGGTTGGGATGGGGCTGGAAACTCCCCTGTTGTATCAGCCCTATCAAGATCTGTGGGCTCCATGCACCAGCACCTACGGGTGCTGCAACTCCAGTGCCCCCATAAGTGCCTGGTCTCTGTTCCCATCAGCAAGGTTCAAGGCTCAGAGCATCCCTCCTGCTCTGCACAGCACACAGCCCCCATGCCAGAGCACCACCAGGAGGCTCAGCCTGGGGCACACAGCACCAGTACAGCCCAGTTGCTGCCTCACACTGTGCTTCTCAGACGTAATGACATCACTTTGGTCCACTCCATCAACATTGCATCCCTCCTCCAAAACCCACAGAGCAGCCCAACCTCGGTCCCTTTCTTGGGGATAGTGTGATCTCGGTGCCATGGGATACATCCAGGGGGGCTCAGAATGGGGAAGGAAAGCACAAAGGGATGTTTTTAAGTCCATCATTCTGGAAGGTTTGTATTTGGAACCTCTGCTTGGAGGAACAGAGGGAGCTGAGCTGTTAACACTGAGCTGAGCCTCGAGGTTAATGATCACCCAGGAGTTAAAGGGTCCTAAAGGAGGGAACCAGCACAGTGCCAGCCACCCACTGAGCTTCTCCAGGTGAGCCTTATTGGAGTGGGAACAGACCCCTGAGCCCCAGGTTCCCATCCTTACAACCTGGGATGCTGACAGCAGCTGACGGTGACTTCAGGCTTTAGAACTTGGCTTCCCAATGGGACCTACCGATAAAGGGATCCCATGGGACACCCCCAAACCTACAAAGGCTGCAACAAAACGAGCAACCTCAGCCAGTCACCGAGCACTGAGATGTGAGCATTTCACTGCTGCACAGCGCTGAGATGCTTTTGGGGGGTTGCTTTAACTTTGTGATGGGATGGGCTGAAGAAAAGACATTGCCCTGCAGCTCCCAAGGTCCAAAACTCTGCGCTTGTTTCATGGGGATGGGATCAAAGGAGAAAACAAAAACATCTCATGCAACAAAGACATATTTCAGCTGCTGACGCTCAGCCCCACACCACAGCTTTGCTCTTGGGATGGGAGAGGCAGGGATCCAGCTCCAGCAGCAATGCTGTGCTGTTGTGCCTCCCAGGTCGCTGGCAAGAGCAGCAGCTCTGAGCAGGGATCCACTGCAGAGGGGCTGGGAGGTTTGGGGATGTGTCCCCTATTGTTGCTGATGGAAAGAATGGGGGGGGGGTGGGAGGGCCCTGCTGAGCACTGGAGCAGCAGCAGGATCAGGCAGTGAGCTGCAAAATGGTTTGTCCTAATGGAAGCAACGTGATGCCCTTCAGTAGTGCCCATCCTGCAACCCAATGGCACCAAGTAACACCAGAGCAACCAGCAGCACCGTACAACCATGGCACAAAGCCCACAGGGCCGGCGCGATGAACACCTCTGCTTTTAGGACAACGCCATCCACACCACCTCCATTGGCATTCCCTATAGGAAACCAAGTCTTCTGAGCACAGAGGCTGGAGGAACAAGGCGTGAGTTGGGTCTGTACCCAAATTTGAGGCAATTTCAGGGAAAGCAGAGATTTGCAAGGGCTGGTGATGGGCTCCAGTGAAGTGGTGATGTTTGTCTCCCTGTCCACCTTCCTCACACACATTCCTGCACTGCCCGGAGCCACAGTGCTGGGGATGTCACACTACCACCCTGAGGATGAGACAAGGGAGCACTGCGTGGCATCAAGGTAACATTTAATGGCCCTGTCAGGCTCTGCTCAAGCAAATTTCCCTTCGGGTTGGGCAAGGGGACCCATCTGTGCTTTGCTCACCCTGACCCCATGCCATGGTCCACGGTTGGGTCTACAAGTGAGGGCTCCTCCAGGAAGGCTGCCAGCAGAAGGGCTTTGTAAAGCTGAGAGCATCCCCAAGGAAGGTGGTGAGGAAGAGGAGGCAGGCGAGAAGGAGCAAAGGTCCCAGCCCAGGAGCCCTCCCCAGGCTCGGGGACCTCTCAGCATCAAAAGTCCACTTCAAACCCACAACCCCAAGGCTGTCAGACCCGCGATCCCCCCTCCATGCCCACCACCCAGGAGCTGGGCCGGGGCTCAGCATGGTGTGATGTCCCACCGGTCTCCAGGAGCCGGTCCAAGGACTCTCCCCAGTTCTCCAGTTTGGCATAAGCCACCGCGTTGATGTGGTCAAGTCGGGGCCAACTCCGGTTTTTACGGTCCTTGATGGGAGCCACCAGCAGCACCCCCGGCCGGCCCAGGTCCAGAGACTTGGAGTGCCCCGTGTTGTGGGGCTGAGCGTCGGGGCCTACATCCACCATGGGGCCACCGTCCTCCATGTTGATGACAACATGGCCGCTGCGGTGCTCCAGGCCCTGAGGGGCAACGCTGCTGCCGCTGGGGGACAGCAGGGCCCAGGAGGGCACCGGGCCTTCAGCAGGAGGGGGGGTTCCCTCTGTCATCCCGCTGGCCCCCCGTGAGGCGGCATCCAGCAAGCGGTTGTTGAGCTTGATGATGGGCAACGCCAAGGCCCCAACAGTGGCGGAGAGCCCAAGGTTTGCCTCCGAGTGGAGGCTGAGGAGGGAGGCTGCTGGGGATGCCCCTGGGCACTGCATGAGCTCAGCTGCGGTCTGCAGCCTGTTGGGGCCAAAGCCATCGGCCCACTTGCTGCCCAAGGACAGGTCCACCTCATAGCAGCCCTCCAAGCACTCAGGGCTGGCTTTGGGTGCCAGTTGGGTGTCCTCATCCTTGGGGCTGGTCTCCTTGGGGAGATCCGTGGCCATGCAGTAGAGACCTTTCTGCATCAGCATGCGGGTCTCCATGTCCCTGTTCTCGTAGAGCATGGTGTTGGCGCAGATGAAGATGAAGAGCCCGATGCCCATGATGACGGGACCGATCAGCTTCAGCTTCTCATTGTGGGGCGCGGGGCGCCCAGCAACCACCTCCCTCTTCATGTCCCCCGCCGTGCTGGTGTTCCCCGCTCCAACCCCAGCACCTCCGTGCCCCCGATGGGGCCAGTAGCCCACCACAGCAATGGTCATGCCTACCAAGACCACCGAGATGCCCACCATGACGAAGGCTCCCGATGGCGAGCGCATGCGAAGCTGTCCCTTCACCGCCACCTCCGGCAGTGATTTGCGACGTAGCCTTCGGCCTCGGCGCCGCGGTGGGGCAGGGGGGGCTGATGGCTTTGTGCCCCCCACTGTTGGCTCTCGCATGGGGCCATTGGGTTCGGTGCTCTCGGCAGTCATCGTCGCTGCCTTGGCTGCTCTTCCTGCAGGGAGAAAGGTGTTATGAGCTTCATATGGTGATCTAAGGGAGGTCCGGGTGTATGGGATGGAGGGGATGTAAGGACAGTGGGACAACGGGGACATTGGGAGCATGAGGATGGTGAGAACATGGGGATCATAGGGACACTGGGATGCTGAGAACGTGGGGACCACAGGGACACAGAGACAACAGGGGTGTTGGGAACATGAAAGGAAAAGGGACATTAGGAGCATGGGGTCACCAGGAGGACGGGGACCAAAGGGACACTCAGCCCACAAGCCGTGCCATGCCAGAGTCCAGCAGTTTTGGTCTCCTATCTCACTGCCCTCTTTCCTCTGCTTATTTCTCCATCCCTGCTTGGGAGCTTTGCTTGCTGGTGGTGGAAAAGCTCCTTCAGTCCCACCAAAGCCCTACAAAGCCCAAGCTGTGCAGGGCAGCCACAACCCCACTGCACCCCATGCTGCACCGACATAGAGATGAAAGCAAATGAGCCACCTGTGGTTCCTGCAACCAGGTGGCAGCAGCCAGCTCTGCCTGTTTGCACTGAGGGAAGAGACTCTTTAGACATGGGGAAACTGAGGCACGGAGATGGGCAGCTGTAGAATGGCTTTCAAAAGGCTGTCGAAGCTCCAGATGTGCAAAATGGGCACCAAAGGTGACACAACAGCAGAGAGATGCTGTGCATCCACCCCAGCACAGCCCGACAGCACCGTGATGAGAAGCCAAAAGTCAAACTGATTGGGAACACAAGGGCACAGGGTGAAGGGGGGAGGGAGGATGGGTCTCATTTACTCCCTGTGATGAATGAAGAAGCAAAAGCCAGCAAAACAGCATCACGAATGGGAGGAGAAAAATCAAACACGAGGGCTTTTTCCAGCCTTAATCATCTTAAGGTGCCCGGGAAGGAATTAAAGAGATGAGTTTCAGGATGACAGTGTGTTCCCAAGCAAACAACAACAAACCCCCCCCCCACAACCCACAGCTGAGTGAGAGCTCAGTGTTTCCTCTGAACCAGCTGGCAGCCCCACGTCACGAGGTGGGAAGCACAACAGACATGTCGATGGAGGAGACCAAAAGGATGCTCAGCCCATAGGAAAAGTCACCCGTGTTCCTTGCAGCTCTGAGCCCTCTTGTTTAGGTTCCCACCTGAGCTTTTGTTGGTTACGGTCCTAAATTCGACCTCTCCAATGTTACATCAAACCCTTTCTCTCTGTGGGGATCTTTCTCTCTGTGCCACCCATCAGCTGCCCGCGTTCAAGAAGGTGCAGCATCGCTGGAGATGGTTGTTCCCAGAGTTCAAAACCATTACTTTTATTAATAGAATCCCCAAGGTTATATAAGCTCTTTGAAGGGGGGGTTGAACATAAAAATTCAGCGTTGCCATCAAATTCAGGAGCTGGCAGACACCGACGCTCCCACAGTTGTGTTAATGCGGCGGAGGGGCTGAGCTGGGTGACATTTGGGTGCAGCAATGGGGGTCGTGGTGGCGCAGCTGGGGGAGCACAACCCAGGCACACAGGGGATGTGGGGCAGCCCCCCACCCTGCCACCTCATCCCTCCCCAACCTGCTTTGTGCTGAGGGCTCCCTTCCTCTTTTTCTCACCCACTCCACCACAAAGGGACATCGCCGGCTCCATCCTCCCTCCCATCCCAACCCTCCTCTCCCTCCTTTGCATGGAGATGCTTCAAAACTTGGGCACCAAACTGCAGCAGTTCTGTCCTGTGGGCACAGTGACAATAAGGGACAGTCCCTGAGAGGGAGCCGGGTGCCCTGGGATGCTCTGCCCTGAGACAACATTGTCCATGTGAATTTGCAGCATGCCACAGTCTATCCAAAGTCATATTTAGTCCTCAAACCTCCCTCTGGACAAGGGGTGTGCAAAAGGGGATGGCAGCGTGCATAGAATCAGCATCACCCCCAGCTCCTGGGAACGCACCACGGACCCTCAGCAGATGGGGAAGGTGCCATCTGTGCCCTTGTGGGAAGGAGAGATGCTGCTGCCTTTTGCAGGTGGGAGACATCAGGATCCTCCAAGCATCGCATCTGTCCTTTCTTAGTGATTCTTCCTGTAGGCTGGCACAGCCCAGGTGTTCCCTGTGGGCATGGAAGGGGGGTGGAAGGGGCTCAGCTGGGAGCAGAAGCTCAGGAAATCACCATTCTGAGACTTTAGTGCTGCTTGCCCGGCTTTCAGAAGGAGCCGATGTTGAAATCTGTCACCCCATCACCCAGCAAAGCCCATTTAAAGGCTGTGCCACCGCTCTGAGCCTCCCCAGGACCCTGAGTATCCTCTATGGGCACAGCAGGACCCTCCTCCCAGAGCCTGCACGGCACTAATGGCCACATGCTGCAACAAAAACAGCTCGGATCACTTCTCAGCTCCTGTGGGCCCAATGCCTTGTGAGGATGAGCCCCCCTCAAAGGCCCTCTGTGCAGCAGAGGAGCAGCTGGGCAGCACAGCCCCATAGGTGCAGGGATGTGTGGGTCACTGCACACCCCAGGGGCTTCCACACAGGTAGAGGTGAGGAGTGTCGAAGGAGCAAACTGCTCTGGTTCAAAACAACACACATCAGTGTAACCTCCAGCTCTACCCCAGCACTGGGATCTGCAGAGCAGTGCCTGCTGCCAGCCTTCCTCCCACCCTCACCTCCCTCCCAGCTCCCATGCACAGCCCTCATCGTGGCTGCTGAGCCTGAGCATCACCTGCAGGTGCCCAGAGCACTGTAGGGTCCAACCCCAACCTCTGCTGCTTCCTCACCTCCAGCTGCCTCGAGGCAGAGCTGCTCTCCAGCAATTCACCCCAGCTCCTTCTGCTCCCAGCTGCCTTTTTTCACTCCAGCAGTCCGGGCTTGATGAACTCACTCCCAGCCTGGCTACACCTCGCAGTCACATCCCTCCCACTTCCCTATTCTTCTCCCTCTGAATCTCTCTCCTAAGCTACACAGGTGTCCAGACAGCAGCAAAAACATCTTTCTGGGGCTCTCTGAGCAAAAGAAATCCCTCCTCACCCCCCAGCCCCGCTCACCATCCCACCAGGACAAACCCCCCCTCCAGGCTCAGTCCTTGTGTGTAAATCTCTGCCCACACGTCCCAGCACGGCGACAAAACCCACCTCCCCACCTCCAGCTGTTGCTGGGACCAACCATTAATCAATCCTAATTAATTAAGCTCCCCCCGTGGATGCTTTCTGTGACAATCACAGCTTGGTGTGAAGGTCCCAGCTCCGGCCCTTGGGGTCCCACCTTTAGCTGAGCTCCTGAGATGCTGTCAGGACTCACAGCCCCCAGCTGTGGCCATTGAGTCTCTGCCCATGGCCCAGAGGTGGTGACAGCTCACTGGTTCCCAATACCCCTGCAGGCACTGTGGTCACCAGTGTCACTTGGAAACAGGACACGGGGCAGCAGTGAGCGGACACACAGCTCTGTCCCCTTTTACCCATCCCAACCCCTTCACCTCAACTTCCCTCCCCGCTCCCAAAATGGGGCCATCCTCTCCATTCCTCCTTCCCCTTAAGGCAAAGAAACTGCGTGGAAACATCCCAGTGATTGCTAATTAGCGGAGCTCGCCTTACCCAGATTTGCTCTGCTAATGAGACTAATCTCCACAGCGGGGAAATGAGCTGCATCCAGCTGGAGCGAGGCGATGCTGAGGGGTAGACAGGAGCTGAGCTCAGGGCAGGCCCTGGGAAGGGACTCGAACCCGTTGTGCAATGAGATGACAAAGGGTGAATTCCAACGCGGCCCCTCCGAGCTGATGCTGAAATGAGGACATCTGCATTGCTCAACTTTTTGATGGGAACCAGATGCCAATAATTAGTGAACCCGGATCCGAGATGGTGCAGGCGTCTAAATTTAAACAGGGATGGGGGGGGAAAGGATTTCTGATGTCAGCATTTCGCTACCTTGGAGAGGGAGGAGGCGTGGGGGGGATTTCCTAGGAGAATTCCTGCCTATATGGAGCAATGCAGGGCTGCAGGGTGCAGGAGAGGGGGCTGCAGCCAGGAGCCTCAAAGCAGCCCAGAGAATAGGAAGGGAATCCCCCAGGTCTGCTTTCCTGCACGGAGTTGGGATCGAACTCTTTGAGTTTGGCTCCTTTCCTTCCTCTCCTCCAACAGTCCCTGCCAAAGTGGATGCGGGGGCTGCCAGGAGCTCGGTGCTCTCAAGCACACAGTGAGGGGTCCGGCGGTGCTGCTGACACCTCCCTGACCCAGGGATCCCTGACATACAGAGCAGCGCTGGCAGTCGGCGTTCCCAATGTATTCCCAGCTGGGATCACTCTTCCCTCCAGCACCCGAACGCTCACATCTCCGCTCCGTGCCCTGCTTTACTTTTGCTCTGCCCTGCGGCCACGAATGCAAAGCTTCTGCTCATGAGCAGGAACTCAAACCTACTCTGGAGCAGAGGTGCGGGTCCCCAGGGTGCTGCTGCTGCAGGAAGGCCCTCCTGATCCCCCCCAGCAGCAGCTCCAGGGGTCATTTCCACCCACCGCTCCTCTCCGGAGCGCTTCAATCAAATCCTGTGCGGGGATTCGCTCTGTGAGCCCCCCTCGGCTCAACCTGGAGATGGGGAGCTGCAAAAAGTACCGCAGTTTGGCTCCAACAGCAGCACTCCTTCCTTGGGTCTTGGGTCCTGGCTGCGCACGGGTGTGTGTGTGTGTGTGTGTGCGTGTGGATGTGCAAGTGTGAGCAATGTGCAAGTGAATATGTCCGTGTAAATGTGTGCGTGTGGATCCGTGCGTGTGAATTTGCTTTTGCTCCAAGCACCCGGCTCCGATGGTGGGTGCACACACGCATATGTGTGCATCCATACGCGTGTCCGTGGGTGCCCAAAGCCCGCGTGTGTGCCCGGGGCTGATGTCTGATGTCTGTCCTTAAGTCCGAGCGTCCGCGCTCACAGCGCTGCCCCGATCCCACACTCCCTCCCATCTCCGGATCCGCTCCGCTCCCGCCCCGCTCCCAACCCCGCACTCACCGGCGGCCGCCTCCCTCCGTGGCCGCTCTCCCCGGGCCGCCGAGCTCTGTGGGTCGGGGCCATGGAGGGGCTGCAGAGCGGTTCGGCTCCGCTCGCTTCGGCGCGGTTCGACTCGGCTCGGGGCGGCAGCGCGTCCCGCCCGGCGCCGGGTCCCCTCCCCGCCCTCCGCCCGCGGCCCCGCGGGGAGGCGGAGCGCGGGGCCCGGAGCATCGCCAGGGAGGAGGAGGAGGAGGAGAAGGAGGAGGGCGGAGGGAAGGGAGAGAAGAGACCGTGCCCCGACCCGGCCGGGGAGGAAGGAGAAGTTACGGCCGCTTCGCGTGGAGCCGCTGCGGCACCGGGAGGGGGTTCGCGACCCCCGTCCTGCAGCACGGAGCCCAGGGCAGCGTGGTGGGAGCCAGAGAAAGGCGAGGTCCGGGAAGGAGCCCCTCGTTCTGCTCGTATCCCACGAGGTGCACAAAGTTCCGGCCCTGTCGGGTCAGCCTGGGCTGGGAATGGGTTTATAGCAGCGAGATTCTCTGTTTCACTCTTTGCTTTCTCCCTTTCTCCATACAGCATCTGTTGGAACGAAAGCGTTGCTCTAAGTTCACTTTCCAGCCATCCCCCTGCAGGCGCTGCTTAAAGCCACGTGCCCAGGTGTCACCCACACACTCACACCACACCGAGATTCAGCTCCGTTCTGCTCTGGTACCATTTGCATTTGTCAGGGTTTAATACAAACATACCCGACTCGCGCTCCCCTTCTTCACCATGGCTGGGATAAATCTAAGAGCATCAAATGAGATCCCTGCTTACTCCACAACATACGGCTCCACTGTTCCCTGTGTGACTCTGAGCCACCAGCAGCATCCCCTGGCCTGTAAGCAAATGCAAACTCCATCCATTTGGTTTTACTGCATTGCCCAGCAAAGGGTTTTAGGGTTCTCAGGTTGTGCATCCATCACAAGGGAGAGAGAACCCCCACTCTGGACTATGCTGTAGAGGTGGTGATGCTGCCCTCCCCACTGTGAGGCTCAGGTAAAGCAGCACTGGGGAAACTGGAGCAGGGAGGGCTGGGATGGAGCTGCAAGTTCACAGCTGTCCCAGTGAGCTGGGGAGCTCATCCTGCACCCCGTTACTGCAGCATCCCAGGGAGGATAACAGCCTGTTCTTCCCTTTCTTAGCGCTGGAAAACATCCGGGCTCTCCTTGATCCAGAAGGAATTAATGCTTTTGAGCAAAATTTGACTTCCATCCCCAGGCTGTACCTGTGCCAGGTGGAGCCAGCCAAGGAATTAAGAGCTGGAAGCGATGAGAGCTCAGCTCCTGGAGCACGAGCTGCCAGAAGGGGCACTGAGCTCCATCCCTCCCAACTGGAGCCCCCTTCATTGCAACGTTCCAAATCCAGATCACCCCCTGGCACCCCGAGTGTCATTAACACCACAAACATGACCCAGGGTGTGAGAAGGAGGCACGGAGGACATCATAGGGAGGTGGGTGTTCCCGTTGTCCCCAACACCTCCTCCTTCTCACAAGAAGTGTGATAACACCCGGAGGAGTGGAGAGGAGAGAAGGAAGTAATGCAGAGGGGGCAAAGGGGCACCAGGAATAGAGAAGGAAGAGCTCGGGGAGGAGTTCACTGTGGGGTGGGAAATGAGCAGGACCGGAGCTTGGAGAACTGCTACAGGAATGGGGAGGAAGAGCAGAAAGACAATAAGTAAATCAATGTCACTGTCTGAGAGGGGGAAAAAACCACAGACCTCGTGGTAATGGGGCACCTGGCTTTTGATACAGGGGAGGGAACTGCAGGTCACCTTTATACAGTGCTGGGGGCTGGTGGTTCCTGGCACAGCATCCTGGTTCTGTGCTGCCTCAGTTGGGCACAGCAACCCTGTGGCCAGAGGAAGGAGACAGCGACTGATCACAGCCAGGATCTTAGATCAGAGAGAAGGAATGTTGTTATGGAGAGGCTGAGAGCTCGGGGTGGGATGACTCATGCTGGAGAACATACAGCTGTTGGAGAGGGATCTGGCACCGAGCACTGAGGCTGCAGAGCCCTCCCTGTGAGCAGAGAAGGGAGAGAGGAGCCGGGTCTGTATGTCACTCCCTGACCCAATGGATGGGATGGGGACAGCACCTCTGCACAGCACAGCAGCACCCAGCCCATGGCCAAGCCTGAGCTTGGAGCCACAAGGATGCACCGAGCACAGCATGGACATACTGAGCAATGGGGAAACTGAGGCACAGAGAGAAGCTCTACCTGCTGGTTGGCTGTGGGGAGTAGAAGATGGCTGCTGATGGGCAACGCTCACTGCTGAAGCTCTGCATGCCACGTTTTGGGGGGAGACAGGGAATTTCATGGCTGGAAGCCTGGGGGAGAATCCAGGCTCCCATCTGCTCCCAGAGTGGGATTCTGTGACTGTGGGGAGACCTGGGGAAGGCATGAAGAGCAACTCCAAGGCGCAGGAGGGAACCTGTGCCCTCCCAAAGCCCTTCCAGATGTATTTTGTGGTACAGGCCTTCAAATAGAGTGCTGGATTCCCAGTGCAGGGGATAAGAGCTGCACCATCAGCTCCAGAGCCAATTCAATGCATTCCCAAGCTTTAACTCTAGGCCTCATCCCCCTGTGATTTTTACAGCCCTGTTTTGCCAACGCTGCCCCATTTCCTCACCCCTGGTGGTATCACATGGAGCATCCTGTGCTGATTTATGGGCTCCCTGCTCTGTTGCCATGTAAAGCAATGCTGCCCCATTGCAGGCACAGCTCCTGCTGCAGGAGGGAACAGCACATAGAAAATCATCTCCAGACTCTCTCCATCCCAAAGTGCACATCGGGGCAGGCGGAGGTTTTACAGAAGAGCTGAACTTCACAGCAAACTCATCAGAACGTTTTTGGTTTGGCATTTAGGTTATGTTCTAAATTACCGAGCATTAGCGCCTGCTAATGTGGAGGTAAGAAAAATAACAGCCGAAGCAAAGTGCTTCAGCTGAAGCTGGGATGGAATATTTCAGGGAAAGGCAATATTCGGTGATTGCCGCTTCGTTTAGAAACGAGCCATAACGGCTCCAGCTCCACGCAGCCATTGTGGGAAGACAATTGTCATTTCCATCCCTCTCCTCCTCCCTCAGACGCCGCAGGGTCGGCCTCTGCTTTCACATCATCTGGGATGGGCACAGCACAACAGGGAGGATGCAGAGTGCTGCCCTGCACCGCAGGGGACCCCAGACATGGGTTCACCATCGCCTCCTTCTGTGCTCTGCAGTTGTTGTTGCAGTGAGGTCAGGGGATGCTGAGCTGTGTCTCAGTGCTGACCCTGCCTTTATCCCCTCCTTCACCCATAGGCCACATCTCAGCATCTCTCCCTTGTCCCTAAACAACATCTCAGGGCCCAGTTGTGGCCTCAGGGTTGGGCAGGAATTGGGCATGGAAAAGACTCAAAGCCGTTCCAAAGGTTCCTGGTGGCAGGGAAGGAAATCTAGAAACCAGGAAACATTTGGGCTCTGGCATCTCCCCGTGCCCGACCTTGGCAGCAGATGGTGGGCAGGGAGCGGGGTGTGCTGCTACACGAGGATGGAGCTGTTAGAGCTAATGTGTGGGAAGTGGCCATTAATAAATTAGCAGCAACTTCGCAGCCATCAGAGCCTGAAACCCTCCGGGACCGAATATGGAGCAGTGGGATTTCAGGGTGATTTATTCTTGGGTTGAGGTAAGGATCGTTTGATACCCAGAAACCTCATCCCTGTGCACACCAGCACAGCTTTGGGGCATGAATGTGGGGGTCCATCCTTTCTATGGCACATACACCAAGCATGCAGCTCCCAGGAGCAGAGCAGGAAGAGGTGGCACCTGAAGGAGCAGCCAGCAGAAACCGCCCTATAACTGAGACGTCTCTCCCTCGAAGCATCCAGCCCAGCCTCAGTAATCCCAAATCCTTGGTATTAGGCATTTAATCCCATATTTTATCATGTCCCTTCTTGCCAAGGGGCTGAAATTAAAAGGGAAGCAGGGAAGGGCTGAGCTTCGGCTGCTTTAATCGGTTCTTGCTGGCGGATGGCAGGGAAGGAGGGAGGAAGAAGTGGGAGCTCCATCACTGCTCTCCTCCTCGCAGGGATGCAGCATCAGGAGAAGGAAGAGGGCAGGGGAGGAGCGGGGCCAGCGAGCGGCTGCGTGGGGCTGTGCCAGAGAGCAGGCAGAGATTTGTTTCCATGATGCAAGCAGAGGGAGAGCAGCTGAAGCAGGACGTGGGGAGTGCAGGGCTGGAGGCAGCCACAGCTCAGCCAGGTATGAGAGCCAAAGCACTGCACTGAGAGCCCTGGGATGGTGACAGCCAGCATAAAGGCAATGACAGCCATGAGAGGCACCATCACTAATCCCGTTGGAGATGACTGCCATGCGCTGCTTTGGGGAATGGAGATGTTTTGCTGAGCAGAGGAGGGGCGGCAGCGCAGACCTGATGTGCTGGGCAGGCTGTTGGAAGTGAGCATCAACTCAGAAGGGGGGTCCTGGAACAAAACAAGGGAGAACTTTCACGTGTGCAGCCTGATGCTGTTTCCCCCCCAAGTAAGTTTTCAGTTAGGGCCAGGCCAATGGAAAATCCTGTAGTAATTACGTCGGCGTTGTGGTGTGATGGAAAATACTGTAATGAGGTTAGTTATGTAGTGGGCTTTTCTGCTGCAGCACGGCCACCAGCACAGCTCACCCATCTCCTCCTCAGCAGCACTTTGGGGCTTGGGAACCCTCCTCAGAACCCCTCACAGCGATGCTTTGCAGGAGCTGCTAAGCAGCACCTCTTCTCCTCCCCAGCATGACTCCGTGTGTGTATTTACCACTGATTATATTTGCAGGCAGGCTTGAGTGCGAGCATTAGCTGAAAGGTGTCAAGGAGTCCATCTGGGCAGTAGAAGCATCTCTGGGGGCTGTAGTGAAAGAGGAGCAGCACCGTCCCTGCTGATGGAGCACATCCGGAGCTGCAGCTTCTCCCTGTCCTCCATTCAGGAGGAGATCTCAGCCATGAGAAGATGGAAGCAAGGATGGGGAACTGAAAAGAGGGTAAAAAAAGATGGGGAGGAGATCTGCAGATCCAAAGGGGAGGTGGGGAGTCCATGCAATGAGAGCAGTGACTCCTGGGAAGAAACGCTCCAATACTGAAGGGGATCTCCAGCTCTGAGCTGTTGGTCTTACAGAAGTGATATGAAATTTGGGATGATTTCCTGCTGAAGAAGTAAATAAATAGGCTCAAGAAGACTGGGTTTCTTCCAAGGCAGCAGTTCAAGCTCTTCTGGCATTAACTGCTGCAAAATGGGTTTCCTAACATCCCAGAATGGTCCAGGAGGAACGGACCATCTGATGAGCAAAGAGGTTTGACATCACATTAAGCAGAGAACTCGGATCAGTGCTTGGAGCAGCAGGGTCTGGATGACAAACAAGGGAATGAGTTGGGGCCATGCAGGAGACAAACTTGCTAATGGGGCATCAGAGCAATTAAATGTGCAGCTCTAATAGGCATGGAAATAATTAACATTCTACTGCTCAAGCACTGGTTCCCTGAGTCCTGCTGAACCTGAGCTCCCATTTGGGTGTGGAGGTTGGGTATGGAAGCAGAAAGCAATGGTGTCTGGTGGGAATGGGCTCAGGATGCAGCTCTTGTCCTTATCAGCAGCTGGTGCTCCATGCAGCAAACAACTGCATGCCTGCACCCATTCAGATGGCAAACACCATCCTCACAGAGCACCCTCCCCCAAGAAAGGGTCAGAATGGAAGGTTCTCAAGCCCCCCAAAGCCCTTTGTGGGATGTTTCCTATCGCCACCATTTCTCCAGCTCCTGAAGCTGGGCAGGAACCCCACAGGATGGGGCAGGAGCCCTTCTGGCCCAAAGGGATTTGGCTGTGCCCTGGGAAGATGCTGCTGGGAGGCAGGGGGAGGTGCAGATGCTGCAGTCCCTGCCTCTCCAGGGCTGACCCCGCAGGATCAACAAGGCTTTGTTTTCTTTATCCCTTCCAGCAATTCATCAATTTTACTGCTAAACAAAACCACCTCTTTGAAGGGGAGGTCTCCTATTCTAAATCTCTCTCGGGCGGAAGCAGCAGATGATCTTAACCAGACGTGGCTGCTTAAAGGGATGCAGATGCTACTGCCCTGGCAGAGCTGTGCTTGGTCCCAGGGCACCCCGAGCACACCCAGCATCACCCCCACTGCTAACTCACCACCACCTCAATATACTGTTGGCCCTAAGGATGCCACCAAACCCCTCCTCAGCTCCTCTGGGTGCTACAGTAAAGGCATCACAGCTCCACCCATGGGTGCAGAGCTGATGGGAGGCAGGGGTAGCACCCACCCAGCTCCAGCTGCACCCATGGGCATTGGGAACAAGCTCTGGATGAGAGAAAATGCTCAGGAGTGGCTCCTGCTGCATTGAGAGCCTCCAACCTGCTGGAGATTCAGTTCTTATTTGGTAGGCTTTTTAGCACACCAGTATGCTATACTCCTTCTGGTTACCACTACAACTCTTTGCATGCAACCAGAGCCGCTTTTATCACCCTCCATGCAGCCAAAAACACTTTATTTCCCCCCCTCCACCTCAAAGAAAACTTAGCTCCATGATCAGAAGCTCCACATCCAACTTCAGGATGTTCTGGATGCAGCAGCATCACAACAGGGTGCATCACTCCGGGTGCTTCATGTCATCTGATCATAAATAGATGTGAACAAGCACTGGCTTCAGGGCAAGAGGAAAGCTTTGGCTGCTCTGGCGTGGAGATAATTGCGCAAGATTAAAACACAGAGCTTGTTCCTTGCCCTGCTTACATAAAGTCCTCATGCACATTTTATAAGAGAAACTGCCTGGATATAAAACACGTCACGCACCAAAACTTGACAGCACAAAACAGAGCTCTGACTCAAAGCCGACGTGCTCCGTAACTGAAGGTGTCATTAATTCCTTCCCCATCACCCAGATCACTTTGGAGACCCAGATCACTTTGGAGACCTGAGAATGGAGTAGAAAGCTCCGACAGTGTCCAAGTTACATAAAGGAGGAGTGAAGTGCCACATCCTTGGGCACCCATCGTTACCTGAGGCTGCATGTGCAGCTCCAACAGGAGCAGATGTGCCCCTCCAGCTGTGCAAGGGGAGGTAGGAACCCCTAGTTTCCCCCCCATGCTCCCCCTTCCTCTGCTGCTGAGCTCCAGCCGCTCATTAGGTGCATTCTTTCTGCACGTGGTGCACAGCACGAGCCAAAGGAAAAACAAATCTGTTTCACGGAGGGAGAAAGAAAGAAAGAAAGAAAAAAAAGCTTCTAATTTTGTGCTGCCTCTTAAATGAAGATGCTTGGGGGCATTCTGCAATGAGAACACAGAGCGAGGCCTCCCCCAGCCAGCAGCAGAGATGTGCCCTGAAGATGGGGGTTACATCAGAGCCTCTCCTCTGGTCTTTTTCAATCCCACCCGTAAGAGAGAGGAGTTTGAAACGGTGTGAAAACCATCCAGGGAGGCTCATTGAATAGTTGTGTGGTCCTGCTTGGTAACACGGAGACATAGCACAGCTTCCTGTGCTCCTGCCAGGGATAATACAACACAGAGCTCATCCCTGTGTGCCCGAGGAGAAGCGGAAACGCTGCTTGGAGCTGCAGGAGCAGCTGGCACTTTGCACATGGGGGAACCTCTGCTATCGGTGTTGCTGCAAAAAGGGCACTCACAGCAACCATAAAAACCATCAGTGGGCATTGATGCTACAACCACCTAGATAGGAGGAAGCCAACTTGGTGCTCCGAAGGCTGCATGCTACATCAGACAGGATGCCTGATCAGAGCACAAACCCTTTATGGGAGGAGGCAGAGGAGCAGGACTTGCATGCAAAGTGCAGGGGCTGTGCCATGCAGAGCTCAGGTCAGTAGGATGCTCCTTTTCCCCACTGCTGGCTCAGCCCACATCAGTCACCTTTGCTCCTTTGCAAATGTTAACACCAGCACAAGAAGAAAGGAGCAGCTCAAAGCAACTCCCAGCAACTCACCAGCACAGCACAGACTGCAAGTCGCACCTTCTCCTATGGGAAAACTGCACTTCCAGCAGAGAAACAAGAAGTGAAGGTTCCAGCACTCACCTTGCTATAGAGCTGGGCATCACAGCACTCCTCCCAGGGTAGGGCTGTGTCAGGAGGGCAGAGGCAGGCCGAGCTGCCCACCAGCTGACGTAGACAGCGTGAAAATGCACTCAAGTCAAAGCTGCAGAGCTCAGGGCAGCTATGAGGGATGGTGGGCTCAAAGGGCTGCACGGTGCTGATGAGAGCGCAGAGAAGGGCAGCTGTCTTCAATTTATAGCCAGGAGACACCTCGAAACCTTCCCATGGATGCTCAGATCCCACGAAGGCAGCAGCTGCCTGCAGGACAACAGCAGCATGCAGAGAACAAACAGGTTTGGCTGCCCAAGGAGAAACATGGCTCAGAACAAAAAAGTCCACGTCTGACCGAGCAGAATAACCTGCAAATGTAAGCAGCCGTTGGGGTGGTTAATGCACACTGCTAAGACTTCTCTATCAAATTCTTGGTTAAAAAAGCCCCTTCAGCTCCCATGGAGGAATTCAGGTATCAAAAGCAGTTGGACAGACAAGCACACATCCCAGCAGAACCCAAGGGTGGCTTGAGAGAGAGCTTGGAGAAGCAAAACTTAACGTTACTGAGCACACAACAAGCATCCAAGCTGAGCAGACTGGGAACACGGTAACAAAAGCAAACAAGCCGGGGTTTAAATAGAAGGAGAAAGAAAAAAAAGAACTTGGAAAGGAAAACCAGAGAGAGCAAATGTTTACCCTGCGGAGGGATAGTTCAGAAATTAGGGCTGGGTGCCAGCTCTCCAATATTTTTAGCTTGGAAAGGTCTGCTAATCTCAGACTGCAGCGCTGTGGGTCCGTATCCTCACCCCCTTTCTGCTGTTGGCTCAGTGGGGCACAAGGATTCATTGCTGTGTTAGGGCTGCGCTGCACCCACCTGTCTGACCATCATGGTCAATGCTCCCACCACCTGATATCGGGGGCAGGGAACCAGGCAACAGCAGTTTGCAATTAATCAGCTCATTGCAACTAAAGCAGAAATCAACAACCAGGCGAGTTGGATATGGGACAGCGGGAAGAGGCACAAAGCCCCCAAAGCGCAGAGGTTTAACGTTGATTCATGCTGATAACAACTTGCTAATTTTAGTTTAGCACTCGGGGTTGGGAGCAGCTTTAGGACAGCACAGAGCTGGGATGGTTTGCAACAGAAAACCGTGAGGGATTAAAATGTTGTCAGCACAGGACAGGAAGGAATTTGGGGATTAGGCACAGCCTCAGCTGTGATGCTGACCGAGGCTGCGTGCAAATCAAGGAGAGCACAAACAACACTTTGCTCTGCCTGGTTAAAGAGGTGAGAGATGGAAATGTTCTCTGTGCTTTGGGAGGAGGAGAAGGAGCAGAACCCAGCCCGGAGCTCAGGAAGAACAAATCAGGTGTGAACTTATATTAACTTTATTCTCATTTCCAGGAGAAAGCAGTGGTGGAGAGCAGCATGGCAGCGAGCTCAAGTATTTGTTTGCTTTAATGCAGGCAAGCGTTTCCAATGCTGAATGAAGACGATGGCTGCGCGCTCCCTTCCCTGTGTACATTTCCAGTTCAAGTAATAGGAATCTCAAAAATAAGCTCTTATCACATGACAGGGAGAATGTCAGAAACTTTAAAGCTTTCTGTGGCATAAATCCCCAAGCAGGGCGTGAAAGTAGCAGGAAATCTTCCACAGCTGAACTCGCTTATCCCCTGGGCTGAGAATCCTTCCTTTGGCTGGAGAACTTTGTGATGAGAGGTGCTGGATGTTTCTGTCTGACTTTAATGCGTTACCCAGAGCTGAAATCTGCTCCAGGATCTGCTCCACTGAGACAGCAGAGCTCTCCATTGCACTGCTGGGCCCTGGGAAGCTGTCACAGTCCTGGGTGGCTTTAAGGAATGCGCTTCCAAGTGACTGCTGTGTTCAGCTGGGACTTGTGCTTTGCAGACTATGAGAGCCTCCGCAACCAGGTCGGCGTTACCCAATGTCAGCTTCGTGCAACACAAGAGTTACAACTTTTGGCTTCCTGCTTCAAAGTGCATGTTTCAAATTAGGCAACAAGGCATTACACAATCAAAGGCATCTGCAGACCCCTCGCCTAGGCACGGAGTGTGATCAGGGCTGGGAAAAGGCAGAGCTGGCTTTGCAAAAGAAGAGCCTGGCTACAGAACCAAGCTGCTGGGCTGCATATGAAAGCAGAGCTCCCTCATGCAAGCAAGATGCCATCAGTAGCCACTGAGATCCTAAGGCAAGGAGCAAAGCTGGGGCTCAGAGAGGACTTGTTTTGGTTTTCCTTAGTCTTGTACAAATTAGGGACATTTCTGTGTGCCCGTGAGGACGCTGCAAATCTTCTTCTTGCTGCAGCCTTGGGAAGTTGTCTGATTCGATGAGAATCTAGCTATATTTGGAAGAAGACCCAGCAATGGCTGAGCACACATCCTTGCTTGCTCTGCAAAGACAATTACTGGATTACAAAAAAAAGGCACAAGAAGCACACATTCCTCCTTCTTCTATCCCTAAAAGGTTTTCCCTCCTTCTTCCTCACTCTACTACTGCTGTCACTGAACAAACTCCAAGTACACATTTTCATCCTTGATCCAGCTGGCTTGGAAGCCTCTAGGATTTAAGATCTCTCTTCTGTTTGAATAATTTCAGTGACTAGAATCTCATTGCTTGCTTCACCAATTCTCTCCATCCTCTGTCTATATATAGTAAAGGAGATGAAATAATATTACATTTAGTTTTATTGCTGGAAGCGATCTGCTGTCCCCCAATGCACTTTCCCAAAGGAAGGAGGTGAAACAGAAGATTCAGCAGGACGTGCCGACTGCAAATAAGAACAAGGTAGAACTGCACGCGTTCCAGCTGGCTGTTACAGAGGAGGAAAACAGAACACAGAAGGGTTGGGGTTATTTAGCCCAGCTAACAATCCTCTGCTCCGGCTGCCACAAAACAGTCCTGCTGTGCCTGGAAGGTGAGCTGTGTCAGAGCCCAGGATGTGGGATTAAGGCTTAAGGCTCTGGGATGCACCGAGTGGGGCAAAGGAATGGGGCTCTTTGCTGAACATCCTGGTTATGGCACCATAAATTCACTGTAATAAATGATATTTCTGTCTTGTCTCATCCCTGTCACCGCATTACAATACACGACTCTCCTGCAGTTGCGTGGCTGATATTTAATGTTTCAGCTACTGAATATCCACTCCTACGTCTTCTCAGTGGAAGGCTAAAAATCCTTCATGTTTTTTTTTTTAACAAAAATAGAAGGTATGGGGATAAATTGCTCTCTATATTACTAATCCAGGACCGAATGCATTCAGCAGTGTGAATTCTGCTCTATCTACACTTTTAAGGAGCTTACTAACTCAAGAAGGTCACGAGGACCTTCTCAGGAGCTGGGAAGGACATGGAGAGATCAGGGACTGCTAAATGTTCATAGAAGCACACTTAGAATTCCAGCACAGCAGAAACACCAGCTCTTCCCCTCTGCCATGTAAGCACGGGCTGCTACCTGCACATACAGGAACAGAGCCACAAGCTTTGCTTGCTCCCTGACACGCACCAGCAATCTCCTTTGAGAAACAGTTCTCAGCTCGCTTTGCTGCCTGTTCAGACTGATCCCCCTCCAGGCAAACCTGCCCATGTGCTCTTCCCATCTCCACTGCCAGAGATGCTGAGGACCAACATCCACCTGGAGGCTGAATATGCTGAATAAGCACTGAAGCATTCACAGGTTTTGACTGTTTGAAAATAGAAGGAAATTGTTTCTAGGAACAATGTGTGCACCCATAGGCATACACTATCCTCTGTGGGGTTTTCAGCTCCCATTCAGTTGTGAAAAGGTCAGCTCCTGAATCACAGCACTGAAGGATACAGATTAGCTCTACTCTGAAGCTCCCCCATTTTCCTACTCTCTCCTCTTCAGAGCTTTCATACATACATACAGCTGTTAAACATGCTGGTGATAACTCAGTCTCTTTCAGGCACTCTCATGGGACACAGCAGACATTGTACTCATAACTGTCCTCTTGCTATTGCAGCTCCACCAATGTTACCCTGGATTCCCCTTATAACTGGAGGTTTCTTCTAGATCTCAAAAAAGAGATTGATATATCAAAACCAAATTCAATTACAAAATACAATAACCTCTTCTTGGAAGTGAAGCTGCCCCATATTCCAGACTGTGGCAGGATTTTTATGTCCTAAAAATATTTTTTTTTAATAAGTTCTACTTAAAATATATCTGAGTCTCAGCCTGCCTCGCGGGCACGTTGTAATGCTCTCAGTGAAGATCTGCTCCCTGTCAGTTCCTCCTGGGCTCAAACGAAAGGGCTTCTTCTCACTCTTCTTCTGCAGACTTGAGCATGAGAATGGCATTGTAGACCTTCAGGGCAGGACCCAGCTTGATATTGAGTATTTTAACCAAGTCGTTCTGGTTCAGGAGCAGGAAGGCCTCACCATCTATCTGCTAGAGGTGTAAAAACACAACAGAGGATAAAAATTACAACCAAGAAATAAGCAGGATTCTCACTTCTTCTACGTTAAACAACGTACTGAGGAATGAAAACGCAGATGCAGCCATGAGGATGGAAACCTCATCCTTCCTTCTGGTTTTGGCTCCCACACCAGCCTGTGATTCCCAAGCATGGTGCCCCTTCTGGGGTCTCAGGCTCTGAAAATGTGGGCAAAACTGACTGGGAAATAACGAGGATGAGGCTCATCCATCTGATGTTTTATTCGCTATAAGGATAATTCCCCTGTCAAAAATCCCACAGCCCAGTCCCAATCTGTGGCCAAAAATTAGATCAGGAAATGCAAGCCTTCAGGAGGCAGCTATCCAAGAATTAATACATTACACTCATCTGCAGCAATTAGAAGCACCAAATCACCATTTCCTAGCGCACTCATTACATGCTGTCATTGCACAGCTTCCCAAGCTCCTGTTAAGCAGCTCAAGGTGAAGTGTGAAGCTTTGTTGCTTCTTTGGTCAGCCTTGCTAGAAACTTTGCAGATGAGAAGAACTGGACAGATGTGAACATCTGGCTGCTCTCAGAACCAGCACTCTGCCCACAGACACTTGGTCTCCATTTAAAGGAGTAGCAGGAGGCTATTATGAAATAGCTTTCAATGGCACTAAATGGGCTTGTTCAGCACATGGTAAAGGAGACGGTGTGTTACATAAAATAGGGCACAATAAAGCCATGGAATCTGTCTGGATTTACACACATACTCTCCTAATTCGTCAGCAAGGAGACATTCAATCAGATTCAAAGCAAGCAATCTAAAACTGTATTACCTTGTGAAAATAAGTGGAGCTCTATGTATCAGAGAGTAACAAAGTATGACTTTAAGAAGAGGTTAAAAATGTATCTTGGTTCACAAGAAACAACGGATATAATTAATATAAACCCCAAATGCTGCAGGGAAGGAGCCAAAGATTAATGGACACAGACAAACAGTACATGTCTAAGTTATTCCATTAGAGTGCATTTACAGAGACTGACAGCATCTCCTCCTCTCACTTGATGCTCACCAGCACAGCGGACAATGTCAGACACTGGGCCTATCCAGAACAACAACCCTTCTGTCCCTGCACTTCTCCTCACTGGAAATTCTCCTCAACATCAAGAACTGCTAGAAAAAGATACACTTAATAAGCTTGGACAAACATGGCAGTAAGGCAAAGAGCTGGGAGACAGGAATTTGGGCTGCCCCTCTCTGACCTCAAGGAGACTGCTGAGCAAGAGACGTTCCTTTACTTCCCAGTTTGCACACTGGAAATGACAGCAAGGCTTCCAGCACAGCCAGCCACATTTCACTGAATCCTACCTGCACGCTGCTTAGAGTCTGCACTGCTGCACAGCCCATGGTGAAAACAGCTTGAAATAAATGGGCTGCTGCTTAAATGAAATAAAGAGTCGAAAGAAGGAGAAAAACTGCTGAAAAATAATCTTACGTTTCAAAATGCTTTTGAGTCCAATATTATCGTTACATTTCACTTTCATCGCATCGCCTCAATGATGTTTGTTTTAAACAGACCTTCCCTGAGCTGGTCCTGGAAATGAGTGCGGTATCATTGCTTGTGGTTTTTGTTCCGTCTTATTTGGACGGTTCTTCAAATTCTGTGCACAATTTGTTCCCTTCGTTTGTAATGTAAGCAGGAACTCATCCTCCTCCCTCCCACCAACAGGAGGCTGCGAGGGATTTATTTCTCCCGTAACGGAGAGCACTCCAAGGCCTGATTACAGTAATGGACAACCCTGGTGAAGTCCAGCAGTGCTGTCACTCACACCTGAGTTTTGGCCAGGGCCAACCTGCTAAAAGGCTTTTAATTTTACACTGACAGTTCAGTCCCAGCACAGACCTGAAAAACAATCCAAGCCTCTCTCGTTTGGCACAGAGACCCACACTTTGAGACTGCAGAAGGTATTAAAATAGAACGTGGCTGTGCTGCTCTCTGAACTAGAAAACAGCCACCGTGTTCAGGATCCATTTCAATTATTACTCGAAGAAACAAAACGAACTGTGAACGGTTGGATCCATCAGTAGACTCACACCTCTCCAAGCCCTCACCTCTGAACTCATCTCTGCTAGAAATGGGGATGTATCTTTTACACCCAGCTATGCTGAAGGACCTCTTTATTGGGAGAAATTTGATCGTTCCCACTGTATTCAATGGAAAGGTATTCATTCCACTACACTGCTACACCGTGTACAAGCATCAATTTATTTTGCTTTTTATTTCGTGCTTATGTTTTAAAATAAGGGAAAGCAAAATACAGGGACATAAATCCCATGAAATGCACTCCAGCCTGATTCATCCTGAAAGGCAGCCAGCTCTGGGGAGCAGTCATCTATTACAAACCTGTCCTTTGCAGCCACTCCACTATGCAGAGCTTCTCCTCAGCACACAGGGTGCACTGGCAGAATGCTGGGAAGGTCCAGCCCCTTCCCTCCAGCTCTTACAATCAGAGCAGCAGAAGGGGAGGCATGTCTGTGCAAATTAATCACGGGCTTATAAAGAACCTCCAAACCATCCCTGCAACGTAACTGGAAGCCAAAGCTCTCAACAGAGCCTAAGCGTCATAGGATCAGTGAGAAGGAACAGGGCAGCCACATCCTGCACTGCTGGGATTTCTGAGAAGCTGTGGGGACTGCAGCACAGCCAGGGAACAGAGCCCAGCACAGGGCAGTGACGGGACATGTTGCAGGCAGGAGATGCTCAGAATCCCCAGCAATTGCTTGTTCAAGGATAGGTGCTCCTCCTGCTCCCACCGTGGTGTCCACAAGAGAAGCCAGGGATTCCTAAGAAGCCCTCTGACTGCCAGCCTGCCCAAGAGAAGCAGGCATATGTTCTTGCTAGAGGGAGCAGATGAGATCTTTGCTGCGCCATTCCAACAGGACATCTTTATAGTGATGCCAAAAACACGAGACAATAGTCCAAGACAGGATGTTAAGCATAAGCTAAGTGATTGGAACGGGAGGGGAAATTTAAAGCAGCAGAATGCAATTAACCAGGCTGGGATTCAGCTCAGTGCTGAAGCTGTCTCCTAAATGCTACAAGGCTAATGACAAGGCTGAGCATGTCTGTGCATTCAGCACTGAATCTGCAGAGCAATAGGGGTACAAAACCACCCAGCTCACAGCACAGGATTGGGGCAGACCTGACTTACCTCTTCCCTGAACACAGCTGCTTGTTCTTTGCAACCAGGTAAACGCTGGATAAAGTTTACCACCTACAATCAGATTTACGAGAAGAGAAACAATGATGGTTAGAACGATGATGAAATACAACGTATCTTATTTCTGTGTGCAAGAATTGTTATAACGTTAACACAACTCTCCTGTTAATGAAGGTTACATACATGAAATAACAATGGGGTGTTGCTACACCATGCTTGGAGGGCTTATTCTGGTTACAAACAGCACTCCATGTTGCTATTTGGCCACTTCTCTATGAGTCCTGTTTCTCTGCAGCTCAAAACGGTCCTTACAAAACATCACCCTTATTAGGAACTGCATACGGCCATACATCATTTTAAATCCATCCACAACTTTCCTTCCTCTACGGTTTTGTCAGAAAATAGAATTAAAAAGAAGGATTCAGACGATTTCCCATCACGACATCCTTTTCAGAGATGATATAAATCAACCAAATGAGTCCTCCCGGTTTCTTAACACGCAGAAGGCAGAAAAGCAAGGAAAGGAAGAAGTTGTTTTATTTAATGCATGGTGGATGCAGAGGATCCACAGAACCAACATGATTAAACGAGTTAATTTTACATTTCGTATTAGGGAAAACCTTTCTAAGCAGGAAATCTGTTAACATTTGGAATAATCTCCTCTGAGACATGCAAGCAAGCCTTGGATTATATTATATAACACGACACAGTGCAAGCAGCAATCCTGAATGCAGTGGAGGATGGCTTAATATGTATTGTCTTCTCCATCTGCAGCTTCACTGGTTCACAGAAGATTTATATATTGAGGCATCATCAGATCAAACGTTTCATGCTAATTGGATGCTCCCTTGCAGGAACAGCTCTGTTTCATGAAGCATATTCACTTGAGTTATTACAGATGTGACATTTCTTCCATGAACACAAAAAGACTAACAGTTTGGGGGGGGGGGGTTGCTGTCAAAGACGAGCTTCCATTTAAATCACAATCATCAGGCTCCCTCCTAAATCACATCACTGCATCTTCAGCTGATCCCATTGCTGACCTGGATCCTTCCATGCACAGCAGTGAGCTGTCAGCTTGCCCCCAGCTGTGTTCTGCCCTGGTAGAGCTGCTTTTTGGTGAGCATTGCTGACTCCTGTTGCTTCTGTTATGCAATCTGAGAGCACAGCCCTTATCTCATGTTTCGCCTTTCCATCATGCTAAGAGGAAAAGCTCCATCTTAAAAGAGAACCCCTAAAATCCACAGCTCCATCACGCACTGATTCCAAAACAGAAGTGCAATCTCCTACTGCAAACAAGTAACAGAACGATACTTTCCCTGTATCTCCTTATAATTAAAAACCCACTGAAATATTTCTGCAGGGCTGCTATCTTCCACAACCTCAGGCCTGTGGCACTCACAGGCTGGCAGAGGTCTTGTTTCAGATCAACAGAATGGGCTGCTTTGTGCAACAGAGTTCCAAGTACAACCCATAGGCAGATGTTTGCCCTGTAGGAAGATGTTAGGAGCCCAAACACCAAGAGATCCAATCTACTTTGGACTCACTAGAACGCAGAAAGTCCTATTGCATTCATCTTCCAGAGCTTGTGGCTACGTTGCCCTGCACACAGTGATCCTCCAAGTGCTCAGAGAGAAGCTAAATTGATTCCTATGGGAATCTGCAAAGAGCACAATTTGCTAAAACCAATCCACTTTGCTGAAATGCAAGACAGAATCCATCACGACTCCAGCCAGTCCACTGTGGTGCTGGAGCTGATCTTTTTAATGTGCCATTCACACTCCCACTGGTAGCCAGCACTTCATCGGTTGGTTCAGGCAGTTCAACTGTACTCTGGGTTTTGAATCACCGCATCCAGAGTGCCTTGATGCGCCGTGGTTGGCTACTTATATTCATCTGTTATCAAACTAATATCCTAGCTAAATTTACCCAGCGGTTGCTTTAAAGGTCAACCGTAAAGGACACATTTTATTGGCTTGTATCCTGACTCTGTTCTTCTATGAACCAACCTCCATGTTTTGTCCAAAAGAGATTCTGACTTTTCTCATGTCAGAGGATTAGCTGCTTCTGCCTTTATTGATTTATTAAAAGACCTCTGGGAAAAAAAAACGAAACAAAACATAACAACAATGGGAGCTTTTACTAAAGAAGGATACAAATAGAAAATCTCTCATAGATTCTCTTCCCTCCTTGCTAAGCAATTTAATTTAAGCTCATTTTCATTAAAACACAAAAGAAAGAAAGGAATACTAAAAGGACCGTTTTCTTTTAAACCAGCCCTACTGATTATTCTATCCCCTTCCCTTCTGCTGTGGTTCCTGACCCCTGCAATCAAGTCCCACCACGCTCCGAGTACTCCTCCAGCATGAAGAGCAAAGTCAGGATTGGTTTCTCTGACAGTGTGAAAAATGCACTTTCTGAAAGTCTCTGAAGATCCTCCATGCATCACGAAGAACAGCACCTTTGTCCTGCTTTGCAGATTATCTCCTATCTTGCCAGCACAACATTACAGCACACTTCTCTTGAATTAAATGGCCTGTGATTAAGTGCCAGGATCCAAATTGTCATCACTTCCCAAGTGGAGATGCAAATATTATTTACGCCCAAGGCAACAAGTAAAAAAAAGAAAACAAACCAACTACTCAGCACACAAAAGACAGCAGCTTTTTCACATGCCACCTAATTACAAGAGACATCTCAAGAGCTGGGACTGCAGACTTATCCTCAGCTACACAGCTGCCTCTGCCAGAAATCAGGTCAGGCTGTGGGCAGTTAGTTGCAGGGAAACAGGCAGGGAGACATGGGAGGAGAAGGCAACTGCACAGCGCAGTTTGGGATTATCTGCAATGTAAAAGTGAATCAGCAGCAAAGTCACAGGAGAAGGGGAGGGAGATTAGAGAGAAACAAAGTCTGATGTAAGAACGGTGCTGCAGGGCTGAGGACTGAAAGATAAAGGGGTAAATAAAGAGGACTGCATTCACAGAAGTAAGGCATAGATATCAAAGGGTTAACAGAGATCCTTCCCCTCCCTTTATAAAGGGACCTGGGTATAACTTTTAGCTGAGTCAGCTATGGCATATGCAAAGCAAACAGAAAAGCATTACCTAGGAGGAAAAAAAAGATGTTTTCCAATTAGCACTCCAGAACAGGGGGGGCCTGGCACCCTCTGCAGCCAAGAAGCAGGGAACTTACCTCTTCCACAGACCACTTGGACACATGTTTGGCTGTGAGGCCTGAGACCTCCGGCAAGAGCCTGCAGTGCTGCTCCCAGCAGAGATGGAGGCGGTGGCTGGGGTTAGAGTCCAGGGCAGGCATGAAGATGGACTGATGGAGGGCCTGCTGGAGGTTGAAATCGAGGTCTGGAAAGAAAATGAGACAAGTCAGAGCAAGCTTTCAAGAAGGAGCAATTATGGAGGAGAAGGAAGGGTCACAGTTTGGAGGGAAAAGCAAGGCAGGGCACACAGACAGCCAGACACTGATGCTGCATGGCACAGTGTGCTCTCAGGGCATGCTGCTCCCCCACCCTCCTGAGAAACTATAAAACAAGATAAGATTGCCAGGCTGGATATAATATCGTTAGCTTCTTCCCTGGAAAATGATGTCACGCTGCTAACACAGAAGATGCTTGCAGCGTTTTATTGACAAGGTGGAGGAGTTCTGGTAACAGCATCTTCGGCTGGAAACTAATGGCACCGCCCCAGCTGCTGGCAGCCTGTGAGGAGTGAGATGTGTGCAGCTGATGGCCTGGGCTCAATGCCTCCCCAGGAGACTCCCAGGCCAGGAATGCTGCACGTTACCTCCAGACATCAGTTCCCTCATGTGTCCAGTGATGGAAGCTTTAAAAATCAAAGAGGGGAAGAAAAAAGAAAGAGAGAGAGAGAGAGAAGAAATCACCCCTCCCTGATGAGATCACCTGAGCAGTGCAGAGTCATGGTCCTACAGGGATTTGCCCAGTTATACAACAGAAAGTGAAGCAGAGGATAGAAACAACATGGAACACATTCACAGCCAGCAGAGTGCTTGGTCATGTTAGAGGTAGAGGCTGGCCTGGCATGTAGTTACTCTTCTGTTCCTAGTTATGTCACCTTACCTTCATCTCCACCTCCCTAAGCAATGGAGGATGCCATCAAATATAGGTCTCTATTGCTAATGATGAGACCAGAGTGAGGGGTTAAAAATACATATATATATATAAAGCCTAAGTAAGACCTGCTCTTCAGATGGGATGGAAGCCCTGTGCAATGATGAAATTACAGGTCAGTGGATTACTGCAGAATTTCCCTCCACTGATTTCCATCACTCTGCTTAAGGTGAATGCGACAGGAAAGCAGACAGCTTTCCCTGCCAACTGCAACTGCAGCTCAGAGCTGGCAGACTTCTGCTCCAACTGCAGAAGTCAGCACTAGGTAAAAATGAATTAAAAAAAAACAAACAGGCACCTGTCCCAGTTTGTGCCTGCTTAGCTATTTTTGATTGGAGTCTATTACTATGTTAAATCCTCCTAAAAGCCTGGTCAGCTTGGTTCTCTGAAATGGCTTTTTATAGTAAATCTGAAAGTTAAGCATATGGTTTGCTAAAGTGATATCGGAAAGCTTCTCTTCAAACTTAACCTGTCAAGTACCAGAATAAAACAGAAGTTATTTTTTCCACTTGGGTTTTTGTTTTCTTTTTCCATCCTAAAGAGAACCTTCCCAAAGTCACCCCAAATGATTCTAACTGTATTTCTGGATACCTACAGAAAGAAGTTGATGGAACTTAGCAACCGCCTGATAGGTTTGGGTTGTGTCTGCAGAATGGTCATGGAATGGGGAACAGCCTCCCCTTGCCACTTCAGAACAAGCAATGCTACAGGAGGTGGTGAAAGCTTTCTCTTCTTGATTAATAAATACAAAACTACACAGGGTATTAAACCTTAGTCAACTTTAACCTTCTTGCTCTTTTCAAAGGGAGGAGGACAACCACCATCATCATCATCTCCAAGCCTGCATTCTCTTGATTGTGGAATCAACAACCAAATAACCTGTCAAGCTTTAAATGATCCTTGTGGGTCTGGTATTTTGCACATACACACACACACAAACAAACAAAAACCAACCAACCTTTCCCGTCGTTTTCCTGTTTCACCAGCTGCAACTTGATGTAGGCATGTGAGCATCCAAGCCTGAAAGCATCAATTACAAAACATCTCAGATGAAAACACAAACTGGTGCAACTGCTCCTCCAAACAAATTGGCTAGTGGGGTACTTAGGAACAAGTACATTCTCCCTCTTAAAATCAGCAATAGGATTTCTTCGTTCACGCCTTCTCCTCTATAAACTATGAACTGTGATATTAAATTCAGACCTACAAGTCAGAATCGAGTTTGCAGTGGGAAAGGAAGCCTCCAAATTAGCATGAGGAAAGAAGACTTAACAAGCAACTCTAAAACCCTGCACTGATAATCTCCAATCAAACTGGGCTGTTCTAAACTCCCGATTAACACCCTTATTTCAGATATCACAGCAGCATCAAGAAACACAACTATGAATCCACAAAAAGACATCATAAAAATCTTATTTACTTTTTGGGTTTGGCTTTGATGTTTCCAGAGGGTTTCTCTTCTACCCAGTCTTTTGCTTCATTGCTTTCAGACTGCTCTGATGGACTCTGGATGCTGCTTTGACATGACTTTTCACTGTCTTGTGCAGATTTCCTGGAGAGACAGACAAACCATAGGAGCTAAGCTGACATTCTCAGCTCCCTTTTCCCAGAAGAGAGTAAATGAGAGTAACAACTACCACCTAGTGGTGAAAGCTCTCCTCTCCCCTACCATTGTTGCAGCCCAGAGCATGGATTATGAGATATTATATGAAATAATCAGTCCCTGTGGACAAAGGCTGCAATCCCAGCAGCGACAGGAAACCCAATGAAATCGATTTAGGATTTATGAATCCTGGATAACATTTAAGACAACTTACATGACTGAGTTTGTTGCTATACAGTTGCCCAAAGAAGGATGAACAGCAGGAAGCTGTAACACCTGCATAACGAACTCAAACCTCCCACTATCAGGAAATGAATTACTCAGAAGAATGTAAAAATAACATAATTTTAGAATGAAATTGGTTCTGGGAGAATCTGAAAACTCTTTAGAGAACATTACAGCAATAGTGCTATTGAAATCCAATCCATTTTGCTATCAAGAGTAACAAAAGGAGACCCCTGTATGGCATTGGGATGAGAGGAAGCAAACTTTGACCACATGCACCTTGGGACTGAGAACTGTTCCTTTTGTCTGAACAAACATACCAAATATATATTGAAAATGTGATAAATTTAAGCAAAGCAAAGATACCTTAACACTTATATAAGCCTTAACACACACAAAGAAGGCTAAAAGTACCACTGGAGATTGCTCTGGTGAGATTGAATTCCTACAGCCTAAAAGTGACAATAATGAAACCCTTTATGTCCAGGTTTGTCCCATGACAGACTAACTGCCTCCTGCAGTCCTGAAGCCAAAACATGGTTTGTCTCAATGATACTCAGTTCCAAAATTATTGTAAGATAATAAAATATCTGAAGGAGCTCAATTTATTTGCCAAGTGATACATGTAGAGTCATTACATGTACCAGTGTAACGTGACCAGCACTGAGGTGGATTGCAGTCATGGTTTAATAGCACAAAATAATCTTGCTTGACAGTTTTAGGGCAGGAAATGAAGAAAAAGAATATATTTTAAATTGAAAGAGAAAAAAATATATACGGAGACAGAATGCAATTTCTTTTGTTGGAATGTGACCAGAACAGCAGGATTAAGGAATCAGGAAACCTATTAAGGCATATGAGGGTATAAAAGTACACTGCACTGTGTTAAGAGTGTCTGGAGCATGGGTCAATATTACAGAAAGATGAACTGAATGCACTACTGATTCTCTGCCAATCCCTGTGTTTTTCAGCCTCGTAAAATGGTATTGCCATGGGAAATGGGCTCAGCTCACCTGGATTGTGGAGAGTCCTCCTGAGAAGACTCTCCTGCCCTGAGTAGAACCTGGGCAGGGGTCTCCAGCCTCTTGGCCTTCTGCAGGCTGCTACTGGGGGAAGGTCTCTCCCCACCCAGGCGGTCCTGTAACACATTGTCCTTGTTGAGGTTCACATCAGAATATGGGCAGCCAACTAATCTGTGTTAAGAAAAAAAGAGAGAGAGAGATTATGATGCATGCTCCTGAGCGTGTTCCCAAGTCACAGCCTTAGCAGCCTCAGGCAGATACAAACATTAACAAAAGCCAGGAAAAGCGAGGCCTAAAACTCATCCAGATAGACATTATTACCCAGTTTTAGGTATGGGAAAGCAGAGGACCGAATGGTAGCTCTGGAAACTGAATTTATGTTTTCGAAGCATCACCCTAGAGAATAACAGATCTTCCCATGTTGCCTGCTTGTCTGAACAGCATTTCATGAAGCAGTAACAGTCTGAAGCTCTTTATCACATTAAGTACTACTGGATCCTCAGACCTCCCATCTGAGACTGTTTTCTTGCTCTGTAAAGCTTTCCTTTTCCAAGAACGCATAAGAAACCAAAGGTAAGCCTGTCATCCAAAATCCAGCAAGAAAACCCTCTCACTCCAGCGTGGTTTTAGAAACCACAAAACATGGCTCTCTCCTCAGTCTTATGCTCTAATAATGTACCAGCACTCTCTTCCACTTTAGCTATTGCCTTGCAGTATTCTGGGGCATATTATTTTACATAAGTAATTCCTTCGGTGATGCTGGAGTGTAGAAATTGAAGCGAATGAATCTATGCTATCTTGTATTGCAGTTGGAACAAACATACAGCTATAAACTGAATTGATGGTGGAACAGCTCATTTAGACACAAGAGGGAGCTGCAATTACACTAATAGCTGTCTCCAGAACACCCTGTGATAATTGCAGTGCAGTGCAGGTGCTTGTTGCTGCATTATTATTGCAGACAGCACTCAGATGCTCCCAGACAGAACCCTCATAAGATCTCAAGATACATACGTATAATGTGTTCCATATCGTGGCCCCCTGACATGACCAATCCCATGACATCCCGGAGTGGGACACGTTTGTCCCACTGTTCCCACAGGATCAGCAGCACCTGGAGAATAAAATACAAAGGTAAACGGGTTTG
Source organism: Excalfactoria chinensis (assembly GCF_039878825.1). Taxonomy (NCBI): domain Eukaryota; kingdom Metazoa; phylum Chordata; class Aves; order Galliformes; family Phasianidae; genus Excalfactoria; species Excalfactoria chinensis. Next base: position 2,569,264 of record NC_092846.1, read on the forward strand.
TGATAAGCTTCCTACCTCTGAAGAGAAGGCTGCATTTTGGGGACATTATTTGTGATAACAATATGGTTTCATCTACGTTACCGAGAGGGACTTGCAGAGCGTGTCCAGTTTTCGCACACCAGCCTACTGGATGAACATCAGGGCTGTCTGCATCGACCCAGAAATCATAGTTACAGTCCCAGCCATCAAAATGTATCTAAAAGAAACACAGCCTCAGTGAGAGATACAGTTAAGGAGGTGACTCAGCTGTTATTTTAACTTCCCCCTTTGTTTCACCTTGGAGCTGATTCACTCAGTCTTTCAGTCAAACACAACCAATCTTCGTGCTCAGTTTGCCTGTTACAGAAGCACCACGTCCTGGTGGCACAGCCAAATCTGCAAGAAAGCCTCAGACCACGGGGTGCTCAAGTCTAAACTTATGCAAACGTAACTGGTCTTTTCTCATTGCCTTATTTTCTACAGATCCCAAAACACCACAAACCTGACGAGTTTTGCAGTGAAGAAACTAGAATTTTCTGCTGGATGAAGGGATGAGTAATAGCTGGCTTGGATCCAGGTCAGGCAAATAGAGACTAAGGATTATTGCTATTTAAAGGCTGTTGGACTGTTAATAAGGCAAAGTTTCAAACAAAGGTATGAAGTGAATATCTTGCTTCTAAGATGCTGGGGAATCTTGACTTTTGCTTACAGCTACAGTGATGAGATTGAGAATCAAACGAGCAAAGGAAAGCAAACGCCCCTCCTGCCCATGGAAGCGTCCTTTAGGAAAGACTCCTAATGGCCAAGAAGCCCCCATCAGTGCAGCTTACACCTCAGCCAACTGATGTGTAACTTCTCATCAACAAAAGCCCAAGCAACTCTCCAGGCAGCATACAAACATGAAAACAACCGATTACAATGCACCTATGCAACAAATTCATACTGGTGCGTAAAGCCACCTCCTACGTGGGCCAGGATTGAACGTGCTTTTGGATTTCCTTTAAGTGTGTTAAGAAAAAAAAGCTAAATTCAGGCAGCTTCCCACCAGCAGAACGTTACTGCTACCCTCATTCGTGCAGTTCACAGATGGAAAACCATCCTGTCAAGTCTTATTTCAAAACAGTTACAGTAAAACAGTAACTAATAATACCAGGCAATTCCATTAGATTTCAATAGGACAAAACAACAGAAATCATTTCCAGCTGGGCACTTCTGTAGGCTGGATCGCCTGCAAAGCATTTGTTTGCTGCTCCTCACATCAAATGGGTATTTCTTTCTGTACTGCCAATCACTGAGCATTCCTCAGCACAAGGGCTCTGCATTTCAAAGCAAGGTCATACCTTAATACGATGGTCATCTCTGTCAGTTACGGTTGCCACTCTTATCAAGATGGGATTTCTTTTGTCTACAGCCTCCAACTTCATATTAACTTGGAATCCGTGAGCAGGACGCTGTAAGATAAGATTGCAGGCAGAATGCTAAGAAGTGAAGGCAGTTGCAACTAGTCACCTTCTCTGAATAAAACATACTTAGTTTTTCATCTACCATTCAAGTGCTTTCGCAGCTTTTGCCCCCATCTCATCTGACAGACTATTTCAGAGGTTAAAATCAGAGTTTTCCAAGAAAATAAGCTGTCCATTTGTCAGCAGTACTCGAGGAGAAGCCTGAGCTTTCCAATGCAGAGCAGCACCTCAGTCAGTGCTGCACAAACTCCACTGACAAACAGACTGAACAGTCTGACAGGAGAACTGCTCAACACAGCAGCGATTACCCATCACCAGACAAGGACACCAACCAGCTTGCTGCTGTCAAACACCTGAAGCACATTGCTATGGGACATCTCCCTCTGCTACACAACGTGACATCCTTCCAACCGCTGCCTCAGCCTCTGGGTATTAATTACCTTCATTTGGTGCATGTGCTGGCAAACGCGCTTGGTTTCATTTCAGTGCAGTGTGAATTTTTCCCTCTGATGCTGAGATTTTGTCCTACCTGTAACCTGGCATTTTGGGGCACCCCTCTTCCTTCCCACTCCAAACCTCAAGTTTCTCTTTGGTCTTTTGAACTGGATGCAAGCCTTACCCATAGTCTTTCAGCCAGCTGGTAGACCAGAAGGCAGACAGCCTACACTGCTTTCAGTTTAGTTTAGTTTAGTAAGAGATTCTTACTGAGACAGCCAACACTGTCTGAGTTTCCTGAGGAAGGAGGGCTAGAACAAAATGCAGCCCATAAGATGAGCCGAGGCTATTTGAGCCTTGCTGAAGGGCTGCTACCTTTTTGCAATGACTTTTGAATGTTTATACACTGACAGACCAAGACGATGAGTCAAAACAGTGATGCTGACAGCAGTTGTCTCCTGTTGTGCTTTAGGGTAGGTGTGAAGGCAGAAACCCAGAAACAAGACTTGCTGCACGTGCTAATGATCAGCGCCTCCACACTACGTAGATTAGCTCTTGAAAACTGTTAAAAACTAATTTGGTGAGAAATGCCAATTCTGTCTCTCAACTCATATTTTTATATACTGATTTCCTGTAATTGCTAGCTGGAAAAATAGTAATAATAATAATAATAAAATCAATAACTCTGCCACGTATTCGCACTTCAGACCAATCAAGCCAGAAAAATAACGAGATTCAATCTTGGAAGAATTCTATTCATGGCTGCAATATCAAGTGTCTTATTTCTTTTCTGTTTCAATTTCCAAAAACAGTCTTGGATGCTAATTTATACTCCTGAGTTTCATGACAGCCTGTCTGCCATTCTTCCTCAGCCAGGCATCTGAAGGAACAAAGCAATGGCTTCAGAAATCGATCTAAAACAGGAAGAAAGGCAGACAAGGCTGCTGCATTCCCCCTTGGGAAGGTGCCTCATTTCAGAAGAACCCAGAAGAGGGAGTATCCACATGAAAAAGGCCCCATGTACCGTGCAAAAGCCCTGTGATCTGCAGGTAACATTTCTCAACACTCTTTGGATTCAGGCAATCTGAGGAAGAAGTGCTGGAATGACAGATTACTGAGGACTTCAGACTGGTGACTCTAAGTAAGTTGCACTTCACTGTTCCCACTGTCACAAAGAGTTTTATTATCTTTCCAAAACATTTGTCCCTACAACGCTATTTCTATTGTTGTTCTGTTGAGCACAAGGCTGGCTGCTGCATTCCTTCTCTCTTGCATTATGCAGGCTCCTGTTTTCTAGCACTGCTGTGACTTCATGATTCATATGTTGTGCCCCATGACTGAGATGCAGCCTGTCTAACTCTGGAAAACCTAAATCCAAGGGATGCTGTGGAGATCAACCCCACTGCAGGTAACTCGTGCTGTGGCCCTACAATTATCTAAAGAGGCCAAACAGCCTCTTTACACGACACCCACCTTGCAGCCTACAGCATCTGCCTGCTGCAATCTAACAATTACCAACTTCCTTTGGCTGGATTTTTACCTCCCTTATCTGGAGCCACCTTGATTGCTTTTTCTTCCCCAGTCTCAAAGAGCTTGCCAACACAATATAAGGGAGGGAAGGAGGTATTAACCTGCAAGTCTAACTTTATCAAAAGGAATCAAGGGAAATGTCACAATGGCACAGAAAGTTCTTAAACACACTCGCAAGGTTTAACAAGATGAATCAGCAGCGTGGAAGATGCTGCTAAGGAAAAAACACCACCATCACCATTACTTTGGCATTTAAGAAGTTATTCTAAAAGCTTTTGTTTCGTTTCTGCTCACAGTGAGCTCCCAGATAAATGCACTGTAAGGAAACGTAGCTCATGTTCCTATGGTTGAGGGATCTATCTTCAGATTTAGCCTGCAGGATGGTCTCATTCCACCTAGGAGTTTGGCAGAGATGCTCTGTCACCTGGTGCTATGCTTATTCCTGCAGAGGGCACAGATGGCTCCTTCCTAGAAGTACCAAGATTTTGTTTTGTTTTAGCAGCACAGACAATTTTAATCTCAGACTCAAAGTAGAAAACACACTTTCATCCTCTTGGCACAGTCATGGTGAACTGTCACAAAATAAAGCATCAAGACAGAAAGGGAAGATAATATATGTTTCCCTTTCTCTTCTGAGCTGGGAAAATCAAAGAGATTCACCAACCAGCTTGAATGCTCTTGCTGGGGCTGCCTGCGAGTTGGTCTCTATCAAATATTTCTCCCATGAGAAGGCTTTGGGATCCTTGTATCCTGAAAAACACGGAGAATTAACATTTAAGTAAGAGAACCCCACAGTTATTCTTACAAACAACAGAAAAACCGCTATGCAACATATGGCTGTAATGTTAATTGAGCTCTTAAAAATGCATGGCATTGGAAAGTGATGTGTTTATTCATACACAATACTTACAGCACACACGACAGCACTGCAAGTTTCCCAAGCTTCTACACGAAATCTTAACCCCAACCTGAAAATCCTGAAGAGTTTTTATCTCTACTGCTTAATCCATTCTTATTGTGTTGAGAAAGCTGGCAATTAAGAGCTAGTCAGAGGATTCTGTGATGTGCAATGACATCACTAAATTCATTTCCTATTTTATTAACTGTGCTATGTGTGAGTGCTTGGCTGCTTGTAGAAACTTCTTGTCTCCTCCCACCTATTCATCCTTAGCTGAGTAGAATTAGCAGTCTGGATGTGAAAGCTGCACAACCATTTCCTACCTACGCAGGTACCCACAATGGCTGCGCTTCTCTCTTCACCAGCAACTCCCAAACAACATTTAAGAAAGCGTTTTACCCTTTTTTATTTCCCATTTCAGTATTTTTTAGCCTCAATACTGATCCCTTTAGGCGAGAGGGTCCAATCACTAATTGCATAGGACAGACTGCAAATTGCTGCACATAAATCTTTTAGCAGAGAAATGAGAATTGACTGCAGATTCTCTCAGGGGCACAGGCAATTGTGATGTGAGTGGTGGAGCTGGATGCCACAGCCCTGGTGCACATTCCAGAAGCAGGAACAGATGTGGTGCTGCTGAAGAGCCTATAACCCCTTTAACATCTGCAGTATAAGGCACAAAGGTTAATTCTTCCTCTGCAAAGGCAGCTTGTAGTGGCACCCACTCCACTAAACTTGATATGCTGTAAGTAATTACAGAATTTCTTGCTCCAAGGCTGTCAATCTAGCTAACAGCAGACATGATTTTTTAATTACTATTATTTTTAAGACAAATGAGAACTTCCATCGCCCTGAAAACAACACTGATTTTCCTGCAGGCTCTGTCCTTTTTCATTTGCCTACATTCTCTTCATTGACTGAATTCCAAGCAGAAATGGATGTGGCTTCAGTTGCTCCTTCAGTTCCAGAAATTCTCTCATCATCTATAAAATCATGACACCGATTCCTCTTTTTTTCCAAGCTCACTTTAGAGGAAAATCTGAAAACAGCTCTAATTTCTTTCCCTCTGAAATCAAATTCAATTGCAAATTACCAAACCTTGTTCCTTTGCTTGAAAGAGCTGTAAAACAAACTACAGTGGCAAAAAGTATGAACAATAACACTGTTCAATCAGCAAAGAAAAGAGTCAATCTGTAACTTGCAAACATATAATTATGTGGAAGATAAAGCCTGCAGGTTTTTTGGCTGAGGGAGGAAATGTCTCACTTTCAACATACCAGGTGGTGTTGTCAGTGGGGTTCCAGTTTCTTGGCAGTAGCCAACAGGACGAATATATGGGCTGCTAGATTCACACCTGAATCAAAGAGGAAAAAGTTGGCACAAGTCAATTTTAAAGCAGAAAGAAAAAGCAGAATTTCAAATGCTCTCCGATACGCCTTTGCGAGGGTAGCAGATGCTTTCAGTGGGTGTGATCATGGTGTAAAAGACAAGCCTTGCCTTGTTAGAATTCATACACCTAAGTTATCAGGGTATTCAGGCTGCCCCAGAAGATGTCTGCTGCTTTAAAATACAGCAACAACAGTAAAATAGCCCCCGACCCCCACATGGACCACACAAACCACAGTTCAGCCTGGACATAAATCATCCAAGCTAAAATACAAAGAAAGCGAGCAAAAGGAAAAAAGATCAAAGACTTGTACCTAACCGAAACACGATTACTGTGCAAGAAGGGGCAATGATTTCTAATGTCCTAACAGGAACTGCGGGTGAGCCTTTACTTCCAACCAAAAACTATTGGTGGTTTGCCTGGTTCCCAATGTTATTGCAAATATAGACACTCTGAAGCCCTGAAGGAGGGGATGGGTCCATCTGAGACAGGCCCTTTAGTCACAAACTGTGTTTACAGCCAAATGCTACTTTGAGGCTTTGTTTGCTTGTGTTTCCTATTAAAATGTTCAAATTCCAAACAAAACAAGACATGGAAACAAAGCTTCACAGACTAAAATGGTATAAAAACTAGATCTAACGTTCTGCAAATGGAAACAGCAGTGCTGCAAGGTTCTGGATGATATTTTTATGGCAAAGAAAGAGAAAAATCAACTTGGCACCTATTCTGAAAAACAAAACAGAAACAAGTAAAAGGAGGTGGGGGAGAAAATACAGAATGCCGATCAAGTCAGTGCTACGTAGATAAGCACATGCCTTGTGTTGCTTTCACAGGCAACTTCAAAGCAAGTTTCTCCATTCATGTGGGCTGGAAATCGTGAGCCAAAGAGAGAGAATGTTTCCTAGGTTAATATTTCACCTGGCCCCAGCAGCACGCAGGGCAGGGATCAAAATTCCCAGATGCAGAAGAACTGCAAGTGCAGGTCAGGACTTAAAAGCTTAAACGCTGGCAATCACTTTCATTTTCAAAGTGCCCATTACTAGTTGTTCTAGGGGATATCACTAATCAGAAGTGTTTGTTACCAGTGGAGCAGTTTATTCTTTCTCTGGTTCTCCACAGGATAACATGAACTTGACTCCCAGCCAACAGCCGCATTACCCTGAACACTGCACTGGCAGTTCAAGCTAGCCCCACTGGTTCTGCACTGAACCAACTAAAGTCATCAAGTAGAAACTCCTGTGCCCCCAAAATTATTCAGATATTTGAGAACTGATTTAAGATCCCGATTTCAGTGACTACATTTCAAATATTAGATATCACCCTCAGTGAAAGAGTGAAATAAACTGCAGTAATGCTTGCAGACATATAATAGAAAAAGATTCTCTGTACCAGTAGTCGTAAGTCTCATCCCAGTTATCGAAATGAATTAGCAGGCGGTTATCCACCATGTCACTAATGGTTGCAACACACATCAGTGATGGATGCTTCTTGTCCACTGCCTCTAGTTTCATCCCCAGACGAAAGCCAGATGGCGTGACAGGCTAAGGAACAGGACAGCAGGAAAGAGAAATCAGTCATAGTATAGCTTAGGCCATTTAAACTACTGCTGTAAACATGTTAGTTGCAGGTTATAAGCCCAAACCCCACAGACCAAACCTCAGGCTATTAACAGGAGGTCTACAGACAAGAATTCCACGTGTTTTGGCAGTAATTGTCACTTCTAACAAAGAGCTGCGCAGCACAGGTTCTGTGGGTAAACCACAACAAATTCTAAGGCTCAGATGCACAACTTTGTGCTGCTCGGTGTTGATTAAGGCTTAGAACAAGCATTGCAAGTCCTCTCTTATTGGTAATAAAATTAGTCTTCACAAGCAGAGCTGTATGGTTAGGGCCAGATCCCTCTGCAGTCAGCGCTCTGTCCATCAGGAGCACTGAATCCATGGGATTGGGGACTTTGTGTCATTTGAGTACCACAAAATGGGTAACTGTGTTGTACAGAAACTGAGGCTAACAACCAGAAAGAAAACAACAGTGGGTGAAGGATGAAAAATACTCAAGATCCATTGCCTCGTAATGAATCCCAGGGTGCACATGAGCATGCTGCTGGAAACCAGAACTTATTTTGGAAATGATTAAATTAGACGAAAGTGACACAAATATCTTGACTGTAGGGACACAGCAAAACAGACCATTGTAATATATTTAACAAATGGTGGAGTAAATCCTTTCCTCCAGTACTAAGGAAGAAGGGAAATACAAATTCTCTGTCTGGAAAGCCTGTGACTATGGGAAGGAAGAAAAATTGTACTAGTTTCCCATCTTACAAATAAATTACAGCAGGAAATAGCTCGCATCCGACTGCTCTGTGGCCATATCTCTGACATGAGCATATTAAAAACACGTAAATATTCTGGTCAAAACTTGCTTAGCATCAGACTTGTTTGAAAACACCTTTGTATAATATAATCACTTACAGTGCTGAGGGTCTTAAAAAGGCTTTTTGGAGCTGCTTGAGCTTTGCAGTTCTTCAGATAGGATGTCCAATTAAATTCTCCCTCCTTGAAACCTAGAAAGAGAGATAAAAAGATTGTTTTACACAGCCCTGCTACATTCAGATTGTTTTTTCAGAAGTGGAAATTATCTAGGAAGGATATGAACTTTGCATGATAACCGCCCTTTAACAATCTTCAGGGGTTAGGTGTTTCAGCTAAAACATCCCCCTCTCTTTCAGTACAATGTCCAGTCATTGATCTCAGCCTTCAAATGATTCCAGGGAATGGAACACAGGAAAGCAGATCCTGAACCCTGAAGAAACTCCTTGCTTTACAAGCTCATCCAGAAGTTTCTAATCCGACTCATATCAACCTTTGGGAACATCAAAACACACACAGCCAGGACAAGCAGCTCTCAGTACAATTTATGCCTTCTTGTACACTGCTGTATTATTTATATTCATACCTTTAGGAGGGAGCAGCTTATGACTTGTTTTTTCACACCAGCCAACGGGATGGATGTCTGAGGAATCAGCATTAACCCAGAAGTCATAGCACTCCGGATAGCCATCAAAATGTAATCGCATTCTGTATCCTTGTACCTGCAAGCAGGAGAGTTCTGATTATCACACACGGTCACACAGAACTTAAAGAAAAGCACTTATGAAATGCTCCTTCCATATCTGGATTTATATATAAGACCTGCTTTTATCTTCCCCCACCTACATCTCCACGCTCGTCCTTCCTCGCTTCAAACTGGTGATGACAGAACTGGCCATTGCAACTGCAGTGCCCTCATATTCCATACACTGTATATCCTGTGCTGCAACATCCTGAATGCAAATGCAGCAGGAGAGCTCTTACGTCCACACCAGCCCAATTCTATTTAATATGTGTTGAAGAAGCATAAAAGCATTCCAGCTTGCTAAATATAAAGTCTTAGAGCCCAAATGCATTGCTTTTTTTCACATTCATTTGTTTTATGGAAGGAAGAGGTGCGTTACCATTATGAGTTACGGCTGCACAAATCCGACAATAGGATTTCATATATAGATTGTGAATCACTTAACGTTATTCCTTCAGTATCACTCTGAAATCCTCCTAATCATTAATAAACTAAAATATTATTCTTACGTTTCCTCTTTTTATTGTAACAAAAAATAGCACAAACGTGAACAGGATTTTTGGAACCAAAGATAGGAATATCAGCTACCTCTGCCACCGTAAGAACACAGAATCGAGAGGGGTGCTCAGGATCCAGCCCTTCTAATTTCATTCCAACTTTAAATCCATTCCGGCCTTGTGGGAATGACTGAGACTGTGAAAGGGAGGAAAGAAAGGAGAAACTTGTTTTTAATTCCTGAAGAGAAAAAGTCATAGCACAGCAGCCATCAGATCCACCTCGGGTTTTGAATTTACAGCTCCAAGTGGCAAATTCTATCCCTAAACGATAGCTGCTTTAACAGACAAGCACAGGTACAGAGATCAATAATGGCACCTTCACCCTATTTCAGGTTCACTTGTTATTCTAATTCACCTCTGAAAAACACTGAACCATGAGTCTGTTGCAATTAACCGCGAACAAATCTTTCAGCAGAGGCAGAAATGAGCTCTATTCAAAGACAAAAGATCCCCCTTTACAACCCAGTGTAGGAGGGCTGGCAGAAACAAATAGATAGGAAAGCTCAAACCATTCTGCCTTTGTCAGCACGAGGTCAGCAGGATGGATTTTCCCAAAAGGTAACTTCTCATCTTCAAACAGCAGAAGGGATAAAGTGTGTTTAATCCGGAGCCCATTCACACAGCCATTCCAGAAAACCTTTGTGGTTTTCATTTATTTGCAAACTTAATCCAAATTAAACATCTGGAGTATAGGACAGGCTAAAGAATTTTAACCAGAATTGCAAACAGCTTAATGCATCCAATGGAGTACCAGACTTTCCTTCTCACCTCACCCTGCAGGCTGCAAACAGCTTTTGGCTTTAAAGGATTCACTCAGAGTTGAACTTCTAATTCCAGCTGATGCTCTGGAATGCAGAAGCAGCTTCACTGTGCCTAAATTAATACCTACATTCTCTCAGTTTCAGTGGATGTTCCACAACTTTATTTTATCTCTAACATTCACGGCTTGACTCACAATTCTCTATACAGGAAGGTTGGGAAGGCTGCTGTACAGCCACAGATGAAACACAGGACATGTGGAAGACATTAAACTGTTCCTCTCCAGCATTACTTAGAGGTTGCCTAACAGCTGATCTATTTGGAGCTACCCAAAGCAGACTGAAACAGTCATTGTTTATTTGTGAGTGAGACTCAATCCCTATTTTTTCAAGTGCTGCTTTTAGATGAGGCTCTCAGGGTGGAATTCAGTTTGCACAGCGCCTCAGGGCTGGAAACAACTGGGTTTTACTGCCTGCTTGCACCAAAACAGCTAATAAACCTAACTGCTGGTTTGAGAATAGTCTGCAGTTCTGCTTCCGTGGAGTTAGTGATTCTGTGAGATAGCCTGAGAAAAACACAGCACGATCTGAAAAAAGCTACTGACCTCTCTGAACAGTTTGAGGGGAGCAGCTGGCATCCGTTCCTCTTCTAAGTAGGAAATCCAGTTCCACACCTTCTTCTTTGCAGGAACAACTGAGCAATCAAAAACAGAAAGAGAAATGAACGCTTCTCTCAGGTGCTTCCCTTACTGCCCTCTCTTCTCTTTCTCCTCCCATTCCTGCAAGTAATGAGCACCCAGAGCATCTCCAGGCTGCTCCCTGCTATGGTGTAGAATTACCCTTAGAGGAGGCAGCTCCGAGTTCAGCCCAGCCACATGCCCAGCAGTGCTGTGCCTTGCTGTGCCCCTGAGGAGGCAGTGTGACCCAACTTATTGAGGAAACATATCAATTCCAGCAGCAGGACAAACCATGCTCGTTTCTCATTGATGGCATCAGAGGTCAGATAAGTTGTGACCCCTGGATTGCTGGCAAGGTGCCCGTGGAGAGCTGCCACTGTAATATTTTGACATGATAAAACAGTGCAGAATTGTGGAAAAGAATTCCTTCTCCTGATATTTTACAGAGGAATAAGGGATCGGGTAAGAACTAAAGGACAGCACAAATGGGAACGTGTAACTGTATCTAACGTAAACCTAAATCAAACCAAAGGAACAAGCAAGTGAATTTGTGTTCACTGTACATGAATATATGTGTTTATGACCTGCTAATAGCACAGTGCATCGACTAGAGAGGCAGCTGTCAGTACACAGATGATGAAGACAACTTGGCATGTGCTTGGATTCCTTCTAGTAGGACCATGGCTGTCCACACAGAATTATGCTTTGAGTATATATTAGAAACCTCCCCAGCTTACACAGGCTAGCTCCTTTAAGGTATGTAATAAATTTAACCCAAGGTCTATAATCAATCCCGTCTTGTTTACAACTCATTTGCTGTTGGGCATTTGCTGTGTGTGGCTCTGAAGCTCTCTAAAGTCAATGGAGAAAAGATTCTTATCGGCTTCAGCAAGCTTTGCATCCGGGCTGTCTCCTTCCAGATCCTCTGTGCTGTGCCCACCATGCAGGTAAACCTTGTGTATTCCAGCTAATACGTTTCAGAAGACTGACTGTGGTAAGAGGGTTATGTGCCTCATAAGCTGCTCTGAATGTGAAATGAGCTCTACTGTCCTCTCCTCTTCTGCTTACTACCATTCATTTTATAATAGCTAGTAAAAAAAAAAGATATTAATCTATAAACATTAAAGAAAAGAGACTATGAGCTTAGCTCACCTTGTTTTATTGGTTTACTGTTTCTGCGGCTTTTCATATTATTTGATTTATTCTTCTCCTAGACACAGATATGTTAAAAAAAAGTTTAGCAATATTGTTGTTTCCTCCCTCTTTGATCATCTCACAATGCACGTACAATAAGGATGTAACATGGATCTAACAGGAGTATTAGCTAGCACCATTTCCCTTGGAATAACCCTGCAAGAACATTAGTAGGGTATGTTACACGTATCACTTTGATCCTGCAGCATCCCAAAATGCTTTACAAGTTATTTCATGTGGTACTAGAGTTCATTTAAATATGGCCACCAAAGAGCAGTAGAGGCCCACGGTCTCCATTAGGAAATTAAGGATTTGCTTTTTGCAATGCAGGATTAACTGCTCACATAAGCAACCTTACTGCAATGCTCCATTTTCCTTTTGCTTTCCAGTGTTCTTATGTCCATCTATGCCAGGGAATGGATAAGGGAAAAACCAACAAAGCACTTATAAAGCCCTGAAATTCAGAAGCAGAAGCTTCAAGTAATTACCATCATGATGAACACCCCAGGACAGGTTTCCTTGCGTCACACTTGGAGCCAAACTGCCATTTATAGCTGCATGAAGTTTTCATACCCATGTGAATTCACCCAGGGTTGTTGTTCCCTCAGATTGAATCCCAAAGGGCAACATGTGAAATGCAAAGCTGCCTCCCAAAACACACCCCAAATGAAACAGTGGGACTATTTCAAATGATGAAGAGGAGAAAAGGAAGAGACAGAAGTCAAGTACTTCTGCAACGTATGTACTTAAAAACCTCTTGGGCACATCGCAGAGAAAGCTGAGCAATGAGTTAAACTGTTCATGAGATCAGAAACTGCAGTTTGCATTACCAACAAGCACCTACTCCAGTGGCTCTGCATTAGAAAAACAAGTGCAATACACAAGTACGGATGTAATGGTTCAGGCCTGAGATTACATGCATGGTAGCAGAGAGCAGACTTGCACAAAGAAAGGCCCCTAAAAGGAGTATGATGCTTAATGAAAGATCACATCCCAACTGATGTACTGTTCGTATGCCATTAATACCTGTTGCTAGTGGTATAGTGAATGTACACACAAGGACATAATAAAGAGAAATCAAACTGTGCTGCTGGACACCAGTTCTCAGCATCACACAGCATTCTTTGACTGTAGTTAGGTGTAACATTTACGGGGGGGGAAGGTATTTTAATTACTGTGAAATATGCTCAGTGCACAGAGCTGGAAGGACAGCTATATTCAGTTACAGTGTGAAATCTGGGCTTCACGTGAGCTGTTTACCAACAGTGACTCCTCTTACTTCAGAGCTGAGCACTGACCCAGCCCATCCTCATGGGTACAAAACAACCTCCCTTGGTCCAGCCGTCATTACGCAGTGAGATGTAAGCCACAGCACTGTACATTCTCTTTGCAGTTCTCCTTAAAGAAAAGACACGCAGCCTTATTTACCTCATCCTCATACGCATTTTCCTCATCATCCTCAGACTCCAAAAGCAATCTTCTCTTCCTTCTGAGCCGCTTCACAGGTCTGTCAGCCTCATTTACCTGACAGCCAATGCTGGCATTAAGATTTCTACCACTTCCCCTGTTTCTGCAACCATCTGGAATTTCTTTGGTATCACTAAACGTTCAAAATTGAAAACAAAATCACATTAAAAGCCCGGCAGTATTCTTATGGTATCCCCACTGCCTCTGTACCTCTTTGGCAGAAGGAAGTTCATTTACCTGTCCCTGTGATGCTGTGAGCCTGTTTGAGCACAAAACTTCCCATTCTCAAAGCAATCCATTTGCTTGCAAGTCGGGAAATGAGAACAAGGCACGTCGTCTTTGGGCACTGCAGGAGCAGAAGAGGAGAAAACTATTAAAGGAAATTGTTACAACCACTTTCATGCAAGGATTTCTGCTAAAGTCCTCTACAAACAGTCATCAAGAGAACCTCGGTATGCATTGGGAGGGAAGTAATTATTATCTGTATACAAACAGTGTGTACCTCCTCATTAAAGACAAAGTACTCTTATCTGTTGAGTCCTATGTTGAAGTATTAAATAGGAATATAATCTCAAGGCTATAACCAGTGCACGATTTCTGTTTCTTTATTCCTAGTAACCTTCTAACTTGAAAGGGAAATGTCAAGCAAGTCTGTCTTGTTTAGACACTTTTAATAGAGTTGGTTAAGTTTTAAAACCTCCATCTTTATATACACTTCATATATAGGAGAAAAGCTTTCACAGGCACCATTGGATCCAGGCAGGGAGAAAACCAAATAGGGAAACGTGCAAGGCCAACAGTGCTTGAAGAGTTCTGCCCAAAGAGACACTGGCAGATAGAATACACTTGGATTAAAAGGACGTGAAGAATTCTTGGTGCTGAGGTGACCACAGATGAGCTGGTTGATGGATTGCTGCTGCCTCAGCACTGGCAGGAGAGGAAGACTACAGCCAGACAGCAGGAGCACAACAGAATGCCTTAAGGGAACCTAAAGAGCTTACTGTAGGTCCTGAGATGAGAGAAACAACAGGGAAGACAGGTACAAAGCAAGCCTTCCTACCAGAGAAGAGAAACAGTTCCATGGCAATAATGGGGAGAGCCAACTGGCAGAAACCTGCAGGCAACAAGAGGAGAGTGCTCTCTTTCGATAGAAGAAATTCCCTCCATGGGTGTGCATGATTTCAGGGACACAGCCCTGCCTTGACCAGTGGAAACTCCTTTCCCCTAATTTAGATTGCAGCAGCCTTGGAAATGTTGAAACTGTAGCAGCTTAACCATATCTATAGCAAGAGCCAGGTTAGACTCAACTCTCTAGGAGTTCTAGCAAAGCTAACTAACATAGTAGGGATTGATTCATTAAGGGACACGAATCCCAGTTAGCACCCCACAGTGTCACCCACTCACACTCCACATGCAGGTGGAGAAATGACACTGGAAGCTCCTGTTGCCCCCTGGGGCAGTCAGTGAAGGCCCATCTGTACTAGTGCATCAGTTTAGTTGAATACAAATGCAGACCCAACAGCTGCCATGACAAGGACATCTCCTACATTAAGGACAAACATCGATGCCACTGAAGATCTGCTGCCCTGGAAAGAAGGGGCTCCACCTTCTCATCATCACCCGAGTACTTAAGCTTAAGCTCAGTGGCAGTGGGATGTTTGACCACGCTGACAAACCCAGCCCACATCATTTCTATAATCACACTTACCTTCCATACAAGGAGAGCACAATGCAGGAGCCAGGTACTGTTATGACTGTGCAGCAATTACATTCACTTTAAATACATCTAATATATTCAAAATAGACAGTGACTCACTCCACACGCTGTGTCAGGGAGCGCAGCGCTGCTCAAACACACATTTCAGTTCTGTTTCGAGAAGCTTTTTCAGTATATTCTATCTCACAGCCAAAAGCTCACCTTCCAAAGCAGTGCTAAAGGCAGCAGGAGCGTTGAGAGCAGCAGGAGCAAAGCAGGCTGGACTGGCATTTATTGCTGAGGCTGAAACAGTTTCTAAGGCTTCTGCTTTTTCTGCTTCTACTTCAGTAATGATTTCTAGCATTCCAAACTCATTTAAAAAGTACTGCAGGTAACAGAAGAAAGCAAGCGAATGAGCAGCAGAAAATAAGTTAGGAAAGGGAAGAGGAAGGAATAGGATTCCCTGAATAGCAGTGAGGTATGAGACAAAAAGAAATGGCTGTATGTAACATACAAAAGCAGTAGAAGTAACTAACAGTAAAAATGAGAAACACCAAATAACGTCCTCAAAATGCCAACAACAGGCTCCCCAAAATTCCAACAGTGCATTTCATTGCCAAAGGAAGCCATCTTAGCACTACCTACTTTGGATGCGCTCCCCCTTTTAAAAGCCAGACCTGCAGAAAACCAATTTAATGCAAACCTCTGTTCTGATGGTTCAAACCTAGCAAGGCACAATCACGTTTAGAGCAAATTCTCCCAGATCTCCATGCAGGAAGGAATCACCCAGCTGTTAAAAGCCCCATTGCAATGGGGAACGCAGACCTTGGAGCAACACAATGCAGTGAGCTGCAGGGGCTGGGGGCACTCCTGGGCAATATGATCTTCCCACAAGAGCAGAGAGATATGGGGATATGCAGAGGCAACGCTGCTGGAAGGCACAAAGAGATAACAGGCAGCTCTTCTCCTTCCATGTATCCCAGAGAACCAGGATGTGCCCAGCCTAGAACAGCCCAGGAGCTAACAGGGATGCAAAGCACAGAACCTCTGGCAGGCACACTGTAAAGTGCTCGATTCACAGGGCAGCTGTGCAAAAGGAATGATGCATGGCAGACTTCAGACATTCCTTACCAGTTAAGCTTATAAAAAAATCTTGGGCTACGAAGGAATAATTCATTGGTCCAGATGAATTTATTAAAGTGTGCTAACCAGCGTAAACTTGAAGCTTTTATTAGTCCCCTATCTGCAAAGGCAACCAAACAACAGAAAATTTTATATATATATACATATACATACATACATATATATATACATATATATATATATATATAAACCCTCCTTCCTGATGAGCAAATAGCTCCACAGATCAGTCCCTCCTTGACCTTCACTGCCTGCAGCACAGAGCTACTCAGCTCAAGAATGAAAGAGGAAAGTCAAAGGTGGGCTGCATTTGTAAGCTCTGCTCCAAAGCTTCTTCTCACAGCCCTTTATTAGTTTGAAATCTTTTCTCAGCCATCCTTTCTTCGCTCAAAACTGGCAAACTTGGTCTAAAAGCGTTTTGTCACCCCTGAAGCACGGCTTCTCATTGAGGAGCACCATTCTGCCTCTACCACTGCACGCTTCCTGGTCTCTGATCCCACCTCCAGCTCCCTATCAAAGCCTCATCCCAAATATTCTTCCTCCCTCTTCCTGCTTTTGATCTGAAACCTCTCTTTCTTAGGGCTTCAAAGATGCTGGACTTGCTCCTACAAAGTGCATCTCTTCTTCTGCGTTCTCCCAGGGACTGAGCATCGTTTTTATTTCAGCCAGAAACGGCTCATTACAAAGAAATGATCATTCTAAGGTAACAACTCCACATTTCCTGCACAGGGGCCAGTTTAAGAGATGAAATCTATCACCTGTTCCCACAGCCAGCACAGCATCTCAGCAGTTCAGTGCCATTGCCGATGAGGGTAGCTCAGCACCACGAGCAGAAGGTGGGCGGAAGGAGCATCTCCACATCTCTGTGCCATTAAGCAGCAGAGCTCTGAGCTGGAGGTGGGGAAGGATGCCAACATCATTCTGTATGAGCAGATCTGTCTCTGGAGTAGATATTCTCGCATATGAATCAACAGCTCTGATTCTGCCCAAGCCAGGGAGGACAGGGGGCTGCTAATCCCTCCTTTAGGAATCCCATAGTGTACCTGCAGCCTCATTAACTGATGAATCCCAATCCAAGTCTCCCAAAGCAAAAGACTGTTAGGAAACACATTGCCATACTGTTCCAGCTGAGGACAGGCTGTCCCATGGAGCCAATCTCCACTTTGATCCCCACTCTTTAAGGCAATACTGCTCACCCTTCAGCTCTGGAAATGCATAACTGCTTCTATCAGGACTGCATCCCCCTTTGCACACACAGGGGAGCTCAACGCAGCACACCACGAACCCTTCAGAAACAATCTGTCCTTCCTGAGAACTTTTAAGAAGGGAATTCAGGAAGAACACACTTCGTTGTGCATTACATCAGGAAAATAAAGTGCTTCACATTTTTTGCAGGAAAAAAAAACAACCCCACAAACAAACAGCGTTTGGCATCTTAAGAATGAAGTAGCTTCCTGTGCAGCCAGTTATGTTCCAGCTTAACACTTCTACTGCTACTTCTACACCACTCACCAGCCGTGGTGTTCAGTGCTCTTACCCTCCACCACCTAACATAAAATAACGCTGCCTTACTTGTTCTCTTTAATCCAAGTAAGCAGTGTGGTGCTTTGCTGGTTCACTACTGGCAGCCCGTGGAGGGACTTCTCTGTACTACATGATATAGGAAGGAAGGGAGAGGTGTCAGCATGGACAGGAGGTGGTGGACCTGATTCTGAATGCCTGATGACCAACAATGGGATTTTTTCCGAGCTCTCAAGTCCCTTCGATTCCAATTTATCTCTAGAAATTGATTTTGTTTTTTTCCCCTCTCAGATTCAGATCTTGACGCCTTAAGGACAATTTTACGTATTCACTTTCAGCCACCAGAAGTGCAATCAAACTGAAATAACAACTAAAGGTAATTTGGGAAACAGCCGAGTCACCTCCTTCCCCCTCCCCCCCCCTCTGTGATAGTACATCATGTTTGTGGCCATCAGATCCTGGTTGTGATTTATAGGAGAGCTGTACTGGAGTCACCATTGTGAGTATATCACACGGAGGCAGCTGTAAAAAGCTGTCCAAAATAACCACTGGTGTGAAAAGAAACTCAAGGCCCAGCCCTATAAATATTCACTCATAAAAGAAAAGGTTTTCTCATTTTGAGCTGAATTAAGGGGACTTCTTGCCAAAATAAGTTACCTGGATGTGACTGAGAATTAGGAAGATCAGGGCCAGAATTTCCATCAGAAAAAAAATCCCCAATTATTTAAAGTACTTCCTACCTTTAGAAATTAATTAAGCAACAAATCAGAAGGGGGGAGAGGGGGGAATATCATCAGGCTTTCAGAAGCATCACCAAAATGCCACCTTGTAGTGCCAACTCGGCTGCCTGAAACAAACCATTTGCTCTGCACAAGTTTCACTTGCAAGCTGGAGGACAACAGGTAAACATTGCTGCAGTGCCCAAGGCACAGTGGCCACTCATTTCTTGTGTTGTTTGGATTCTTACTTGTATGTTGCTACTGGGTAAGGTACCAATGCCGTCTTTCCAGTCTAAGGCATTCAGCAAATCGTAGTCTGCTGTCGGGATGCTGACGGTGCTCTCCAGGATATTCTGTTCCATCTTTCTGCTTATTCTTTGGACTCTTTATTTAATTTTAAGAAAGAAAACTAGGATTTGGGGGGAAAAAAAAAAAAAAAAGAAAGAATAATAATAATAATAATCAAAGAATAAATCCTGCATTCTCTGGATTCAGGAGCTACGCTCTGGCTATCAGCAGTACAAGGATTTAACACAGGAGCATGCATAAACTCAGACACCATATCCACTGCCACAAGTCAGTACAGATTGTGATGCAGCAGCACTTGTTGCTACGTTTCTCTGTACTGCAACAATGCTCAGGTTCTGTGCTAGAAATTCTACGGTGCTGTTCAAATGCTTTTTGCCCACGCAATCCCTTCGTGTCCCAGCAAAAGAACTAATAGGCTCCATTAAAAGAACTGACTGAAAGCCGCAGCTGTATGAGCCCCCAGTTCCCAATTACTCAAATATTACTGCAGCGGGCACTGAACAAACGCTGACCATACATTAATTGTATGTTGCTGCCCTTTAAACGTACCCTGAGTATTTTCAATCTGCAAACGTAACTGCTTGCTTAAAGACAAATGAGAAGGACTCACAGCCTTCCCCTGAGCTGGCAGTACTGCTAACTTTGCCAGCGTGAGCAAAGCCACTGCTGTTAAGCACTAAGCTGAAGGCATGAGCTGAGCTGCACTCCTATGGAAGTGGGTCAAAACCACGCATGGATGGGGCTCTTTGCTCTGAATTTTGGGTTCCCACATCTGAGCTGGACGGGTCTGCTCTCAGCTTTTAGATGAGTAATAAGGTCAGGCATCATCCAAGAGCAAATTGCTTGATCTGCCTTTGGCAGATTGCTTCTCTCCTTAAGCACTGGAGTGCAGTGACAAAGCTGGGGCATGGTTTAACTGCTGGGTGCTTACATTGGGGCAGGTGAACTTCACTCTGATGTGATGCCTTCCACGCTACACCATCCATCTGGAGGCTAAGTGTGAATTTACTGCAGCCAAAGGCAAAACCACAGACCTGACACGGGTAATTGATGATGCCTGAGCATTCCTGCAGTTCTAATTCAAGCATGACAGCTCAGTATGATGATCTTATTTAGGTCGAAATCAGGACAGATGTATGTAGATTGTCCTTCTAGATATCTTTGCATAGCACAGTCTAATCCCTGCACTAGTTGCTTTATTTTTTTTCCCCAATTGCATGTACCCATCTACTTACAATCCTGTCCATGCAGCACAGCAGTACATGTTCTGCTCAGGCTGAGCCACAGCAGTGCAAACAGGAGCCAACAAAGCAAGGCTGAGCTGCAGCATCCAGCCCAACTGCCACTGGTTTCCAATGGAACCAAAGGTGTTACCCAGCCTGGTGTCCTTGGCGATGCAAACAGAACCCAACCACTGCTCCCAGCCCAAGGCTCAGGCTGAGTGCCATCCAAAGACTGCAGCCAGAGGCACCCCAAGCATTAATATCTCATGTGTCCTCGTCCATCTAGAAACACCTGTTTGTGGCCCATGCTTCAATGCCGATTTCAGCAAGGACAAAACCATCACTTCTTGCTATTATTTGCACTCAGGCTCTAAAAATAAAGAAGTTGCAGCACCAAGGCTGTCTGCAGGGCTCCCTCCGGGGAAGGGGGTTTGGAAAGAGCCCGGACAGAGCTTGGGCAAACGTAATTAAAGTGCAGAAGTAATTAAACTGCTGTCAAGAAGCATCATACACAAAACAATCTTGTGCTATCTGGAGAAGACCCAATACAATAATGGTCCTTTTCCATCTCCTGTGCTTTTATAAATCTATTAAAAGCCTTAGAAAAATGCAAGGAAGGAATTACCGCTCTTATAGGACTCCCTACCAGTAGAATCTACAATAAAACCAAGATAGCCCAATAAAAGGAAGCAAACTGTGCAATTAGAATGACAGCAGAAACTAACTTGAAACATTCTGAAGAGCCGCAGTCAAGCACAAACGTTTCCATTTTGTCCCTATTTGCGGTTGCTTTTCATTTCTAACATTATAAGACTCAGAAATGTTATTAGAAGATCTAGCAAAGCGATGATGAGTCATCCAGATCCAAGCTGGAGATTCAGATGTATGAGATGATAAACGACTGGCATGCTGGCAGAGAAAACGGTTCATAATTAATATGCTAGCACCCAGACCTCTGTGCTTTATCTTTAGATATGAAACCTGCAGGAAGAGGAAGCCCCAAAATACTCCGGTTTTGATCTCGTTTCTGCCACTGAACTTCAGTGCAGCCTTGGGAAACTGCTTCATCGTTGCTGCAGAAAACCAGCTGTAGCTTTTACCATCCATCCTGCCTTCGTCGGGAGGGGGAAAAGAAAGAATACGGGAGAAAAGGCACAAGTTCATACAAACAAATAAAAGCATGGAGGCTGAATGAGTGCATTGGGGTTCATTATATTTCCCTACGCACCATCAGATCTAATGGGAAGAGAAATACTTCAACAGAAATTCCATTTCACACACTGTCCAGCTTGACTGCCAACGACAGGAGGATTCGGGTGTCTTTATATGAGGGTAA
Organism: Excalfactoria chinensis; assembly: GCF_039878825.1. Taxonomy (NCBI): domain Eukaryota; kingdom Metazoa; phylum Chordata; class Aves; order Galliformes; family Phasianidae; genus Excalfactoria; species Excalfactoria chinensis. Next base: position 2,590,670 of record NC_092846.1, read on the forward strand.
AATGTGAGAAACACAACGATGTAATAAACCCAAAGGCCGTAAATCAAGTAAAAAACAATCTCAGGTTCACAGCCCTTCTGGCTAAGCCTCCATAGAGCAGGAGGCAAAATTCCATTCAAGAAGCAGCTGGCATCATGGAAGTATTTGATATTGTGCTGTTCTGGGAATAACCAACTTACAAATCACCCTTCCTCCCTGAAACAGAATGGGAAACCTAGCAAAGCTGGGCATTTCATTCAGTGTAATGTATATTCGGGGCTCTGAGCATCCTATTTCCTGTGAAATTCAGCATAGTTATGTAACAGCCACTGTATTATACCTGCCATTCATTCTTATGACATTAGCAGAGAACTGAAGCGCAATTTAAACGGGGGGAAAAAAGAACCTTAATGAGTTCTCACAAGGCACAGCTAATCCTGTTTCTGGAACAGCTTTGAAAACTTACCATTTCAGATAAAAATTGGTTGCCTGTCCCGGGCTATGATGGTGACTGATGATCTTTTACTCACCCATCAAGAGATATTACTCACCTCGGGCAAGCAATATTTTGCAAGGCTGAACTAAAACAATTACCAGAAGCCCAGCCTCACCTCCAGGAACCTCATCAGCACGGGCACAGATTGAAATGAACTTTCAGAGCTTGCAACGGAACCAAACCAACACATTTCAAATGAAAGTGTTTGCAGCCACTAGCAGGCATTTAATAGCATGAGTAACACATAGCTGCTTTCACTGTCTGCTGTGTCAATGAAGGGAGAATCAAACCTGGGCTCACAGCACAGGTTTGAACCAAGGAGACACACACAGGCTTTGCCACAGGACTGCTCAGATAAACTACTTTGGTTTTCGAGGGGCTTGCAGTGTTTGTTTGTACAATGCAGTCCTTGCAAGGTCACTGCAATGCACATTAATATACGGATTATACCTATCTGCTATTGTGCAGGAGGACTAATAAACAGGCACAGCGGCTGTGTGACTTTAATCCATTTATAAGATCAGACACCAATATCACGAGCTCACTCTAAACCGAGCAGCTGATCCTAGCATTAAGTCCAAAGCAGCATTGTCATTCATAAGCTGCTATCTCTTGGTTTCTTGACACAGTTGTGTCAGAAAAATCCCAGCACGTACACACACACACGTACTTATTTCAGCTCAGAAAAGAAAGCTGCTGCATGGGCCAGGCTGGATGTGGCTCTGGGCAGCCTGGTCTGGTGGTTGGCAACCCTGTACATAGCAGGGGGTTGGAACTGGATGAGCATCAGGGTCTTTTTCAACCCAGGCCATTCTATGATTCTGTGACACTCCCCATTGGATGCACCAAAGTTTTCCCATTGCTAAACCTGCGCTCATTTCTACCACAACAGATGCAAGACACAAATACTTCCCGTTGTTCTTGACCAGAACTGTTCTCGCTCAGAACGTAATGACCCGTAATGAAGCTGTAAGATTTCTCATTCAGGAGAAAGTCAATTTTGTGGTAGCATAAAAATGATTGTGCTGGGAGAAAAAAAATGAAGTGCTTGTTCTAATGGAAAACTGAAAGCTCAGTTACCACTTAAATGCTTAACTAAGACACAAAGAATTAATTTTGCAATAAAACACGCTCTCAAAGTGGATGTAGTTAAAGACAACAAGGAGAGCATCCATTACATTTTGTTGCCCTCCAATATTCCGATGTCTGCAATGGTTGCACGTTGGCACAGACTTGCAAAAATCATTTTAAAGGGATGTCGAAGTTCTGCACTGTTTGTTTCATTTGCTTCTGTTCTGAAGCCTTGCTGACATCGTGCCTTACTTAAAACCCACCTTATCCTTTTGGGGGAGAAAAATTAAGGCTGATTATCTAAGACTGGCATTAAGGCCACTAATATTAACCTCCAAAACTACCAGCACCTCCTCCAAAGCAGTTGTTAAAGTGTCACACTGACACTGACAGCAATTGTTCCATGTTGAATAACGCACGCTTAGGTCAAGCACTTCAAAAGGGGGAAAAAAATAGCACTCAGAATTGACAAAGCAAGTTTAAGAAGGACAAATAAACACAAGCTCGCTGTTCAGATCTATTTGATGCTGAAGTCAATAGTCAGAACCACTGTAACTATGTAACTGCAATTGAAAATCACAATGGAGATTTCTTTCCCTGGTATTTGTTTTCTAAGTAGCTGGATACAGCATGCAGTCGAATTGTGATCTGTAGATTTAGTGTTACTACAGCATGAAGGAAGTAAAGTACAGTTTGGCACAGATGGCCATAGCAAAATATCCAAGCGACTTGCAGTTAACTCTATGAGCAGAGGGGGGATCAGAACAGCAATTAAGCATAGCCTGCCTGATCTGTGCTCAGAAAATCACCTGAATCTGAACACAGAAAGGTTCAGAGAAGGAAGCAATTGAATTAAAGCCTAGAATTACTTCTTCAGAATAAATGAATGAGATAAGGCAAGGGATGCTCCGTTTATAAATGAAACACCTGTTCTGTTGGCACTGGACGTGGCACTCTGTCCATCACCACGTTCCTTCTGACTCACTGTACCAAGAGGAACACATCCACACACACACGTGCTTTACCTGCTGAGCACAGGCAGTGCTGCTAATGAGGAAGTCCTGGGGTGGAAGGAGCCCCATTTTGCTGAGCCAACTAATTGATTCCAAGTGCCAGAGCTTTCAGCTGCCAACGTTCATTAACAAATAAACATTTGATCTTTTTTTTCCCTCACCAGCTTCTGATCTAGTTCTTCCATCCACTGTTCTAACCCTCTTCCTTTCCTCTGTCTGACGGAGGCACGTGGCACTGATACAAGCTGTGGAAGGCTGAGAAAAGGCAGAAATACATTTGTTGTTATAAACCACGAGAGAGGGGGAACTGTGTGTGTGTGTCTGGAGCAGAAGAACCAAGGCTGCAACTCAGGAAGCACTGGGTTATTCCACAGGATAACTGCAAAGATGCAGAGTAGCTGCTATGGCATTTCAGTCTGGTTTTGACCCAATCTAACTGTTTTCCTGACATTCGAATCCTGAAGTTCTATCAATGGAGATTCCCTTCTGTTCGGAACAGACCACGCTCCACAGCCTCTGCATGGCAACCCCATGGCAGTGGTTTCTCCTGGGCTAGAGATGACCTCCCATAGACAGGCTTCTGCACTTCTCACCTCCAGAAATAACAGGGTTTGTATGGATCATGGAGCTCTTTTCTAACTTTAATGACTCTAGGATCATCAAGGGGCAGAATAAGGCAAAATCTGAGCTCTGGTGCCATTGTATGGATAAGTACAAGAGGCTTACACTGAGGCTGTACCCCATAAATCCACAAGAGCTGTTTGCAGAGCACATCTGTGCACAACCACACATCACACCTGTGCACAACCACACATCACATCTGTGCACAACCACACATCACACCTGTGCACAACCACACATCACATCTGTGCACAACCACACATCACATCTGTGCACAACCACACGTCACATCTGTGCACAACCACACATCACATCTGTGCACAACCACACATCACACCACAGCTGGCTCATTATGGCAATGAACACAACAAAGCTTGTCACACAGCGGGTTTGGAGCTGCTCACTCGGACTTCCAGGCCTCATAACGGAGGTACGGGCGTCGAGCAGCCGAGGGCCGCGAGCTACGATCCGCCGGGGCCGCGGCGCCCTGACCGCGGGAGGCGCCATCTTCCCACCCCGCCCCGCCGCCCTCAGCGCCGCCGTCCGGCCCCTGCCACAAGATGGCGGCTCTCCCGGTCCCGCCGCCACTCACCGCCACACGGCCCGGCCCGGCCCGGCCTCTCCGCGCTTTTCTTTGCTTCTCAACTCGGGTAACGTTTAGCGAACCGGCGGCGGGCAGAGCGCATGCGTGGCTGTTCCGGCAGCGGCCCCGGGCCCGGCTCCGCTGGGGGCAAGGAGGGGCCGGGCGGCGGCAGAGCAGGCGGGGCCGGGAGGGGACGGGGCGGCTCCGGACGTCCGAAACGGGAATAGCGAGACAGCCCCGGTTAGCACCGCCGCACATCGCTGTGTGCTGGACGGGCATTTCCATGCAGAGTAAGGGTAGCTCCTTACCTTCTGCATAGCCCGATCTACTCATGTATGCAGCCTCAAATTCATGTTTGTCCTTTGTGGCTTATAGAACATCCCCTATTGGGCACAGCGTGTAGCACAGTCAAGTGTTTCTCTGTGTACTTCCATCCTCAGGGATCTGGGGAAGAAAGTGCTAAACAGCCTTACTAAAAACACACAGCTCACTAGCAGCAGCATTGGTGGGCAGACAGCAAGAGAAAACTGCTTGCCTGTACTTAACAAGCGGTTGATTTTGTTAGGAAGGATTTAAGCTAATCGACCCCTGTTAACCATCACAGAATGGCTTGGGGTGGGAGGGACCCCAAGGACCATCATCATCATCTCATTGCTTTGCCAGCACCTTGCAGGAGGAATTGCAAACATTCAGTGCCCGAGATGTTCAAGCAGTAAGCACAGAACTGAACATCTCACACTTCAAAGGATATTAAATATCACTTCTGCAGCAATATGACATTTGATAAAGCCTGAGCCACTCACAGAGCCCTGAGCCCTCTCTTACATGCTACAGAAAGATTGTCTTGAAAGCTACACTTGTGATCTACCGCCCTTTCATCTTTTTTAATGTGGTAGCGCAAGTTTCAAATGATCCAATTATACAAAAAGCACTTGTTCCTATGAAGTTAACATCTAGTTGCAAGAAGCTGCCATCAGAAGGATGAGATTAGCTACAGAAAAGTTCTTAATAAAGCTGTAACTAACCTTCCTTACCAGACTAAGGAGGGATTAATAAGATGTGCTTCGTCCTGGTGTTTTCTGGCTGCATTGCTGGCTCCAAAATGCAGAGCAGAGTTTCAGTTCTTAATTCAAAGCCAACGTTGGAGCTTGTAGGAAGTTCAGTTTGGTAATTTGCTAATGGTACAACAGTAAAATTGGAGTGTTATTCATAGAGTATTCATGCTAGAAGCTGCTCTCCTTCCTTCCCAAGCCCAGAGGGGTGCTGAGGACACATTGCAGTCAAACAGCCCACCCCTCAGTCCTCTGGAGCTCCTCAAAAACATGCCACACATTTGTCTTCTGTGCTTCCTCCAAAGCAGAGGTGTTTTGTTAGGAAGAAAAGCTCCCGGAGCTTTAGCCTCAACTCCCAGTCGCTCTGTGTGGATGTATTGCTGCATAAAGCTTAGAGTAAAGCCCTATTGATGCTAACCATGTCTGTAATCTCGTCTCACCTGCTCCAGACTAACACCTTTCCATCTATATAGTCATGCTTCATGACCGAAATCCCAAACTCACAATCAGAGATGATGAAATCAGAGAAGTAAACGGCTGGATCAGCTTTGTGTCCTCCTGCTGAGTGTGCCAGACTAGAATAACTACTGTAAAAGCACCGTGCCTCTGCCTTCATTTCTCAAAGGCGCTGTAAGAAAGGCCAGCTGTGCAAGACGAGGAAACAATTGAACTGATGATCTACCAAATAAAGCAAAAAGCAGAAAAAAGCACGTTTCCCATGTCAACCATCCTTATCTTCAGCGTTAGCTGTATAGAGAGTAAAAATGTTTTGGTACGAACAATGATTCCTGTTGACTCGAGTCTAGCAAGTTAAGTGGCTGAAAAAATTATCTTCTTTGTGTTATGGAAGCTGAAGCACAACTACATTTCATTTATACAGACAATGGAAAACAGGCTTGTCATCTTCATTATTATTTTCTGGTTCAATTTCTTGTATTCTTCTTATTGCAACGTTACAGCTCTAAACAACACTGTAAGTGCTTCTGGAGAAACAAGTTAAAATAACTTGATTGTATTCAAGTGCCGTGACTACATATAAAGTGACTTTCCAAACCGAGAGCCCGTTCTTTAAGAGTAACTGTTCCGCAGATTCAAGTTTACGCTGATGGATCTAAAAACCACAACACAACTTCAGGTAATCACCATCAAGTGTCATCAAGCAAAAATAGTCTTTATTCAAATCTCATGGAAACAGGGATCACTGTACTTTGCAAGACGGGGGGAAAAAAATAAATTAAAAAATTAATATAAAACAAGGATATTGTCACAATACCAGAATATGGAACTCTATTTTCCCACAGATTACTGCAAGTACCTTTTTATCCCCTTTTGACTGTGCTATTCACAACTCTGGAAGTCCAAAAAAAATATGAAACAAAAGTAGTCTGAAACTTAAGACTTAGCACTTCCACTAAATGGCATACAGCAAAGGGCATCAATTCAAGGGCAAAGATTGTGGAAGCCATCATACCTACCTATCAGTCATCATTGCAATCTCATAAACCCACTAAGGTGCAGTGCTCACTCTCTGCAAAGCTCTTCCTGGAAAACAGGGCCATTTCAGTGATCTCGGAAGAACTGTATCCTAAGAGAACCTTTCTATTGAATAGTAAAAGAGCTGAACAGCCTCGCACCAGAGAGCATGACAGGGATTGAGTACTGCCACTAACAATGACAGACACACCACCGGGGCAGTTAAAAATATACAGCATTGACATGTTTTCTACTTCAATCACTTGTGCTACAACTACCAAACACGTACAAAAGACTTCTCTGACTGTTCCAAATATGCTTGCAGCAAGGTTAGGATCTGGAGCGAGACCTCGACCGCGACTGGGAGTGTGACCTAGAGGCAGACCTAGACCTAGACTTGGACTGGGACCGAGGTTTTGAAACAGATTTTGACCTGGAACGGGAATCTGATTTGACATTTGGTTTCGACTTGGAAATAGACCTAGACCTAGAGCGAGACACCACATGGGCAGCTGCATCCTCACCCTCACCTTTTGCTTCCTTTTTGTCAGACTCTGATTTTAGATGTTCCTTTTCTTTGGAGACTGACCTGGAACGCTCACGGCTGTCCTTCCTTTTTTTCTTGCTACTTGGTTTGCTGTCTCGCTTGCTGCGCCTCTTGCTTTTCTCGCTCTTGCTGCAGCTCCTGCTTCTACTTCTGCTGTCATCCCTGCTTCTCTTCCTATTTTTCCTCTTCTCCTTACTGTGGCTCCTGCTCCTACTCTCATTCCTGCTCTTGCTCCTACTTCTAACTTTGCTAATGCTCTTTTCCCTATCTTTGCTTCTACTCCTCAAGCTCTCCCTCGTCTCTCCCCTGTCTTTGCTTCCACTCCTGCTCCTGCTCTTTTCCTTGCTGCGGCTCCTGCTCTTTTCTTTCTCATCACTGTTATGGAGAGTGCCCTCAGATTTATCTTTACTTTTGTTCCGCGATTTCTCTGCACTCCTGCTGCGACTCCTACTTTTATCCTCTTTACTTGGAGTCCTGCTTTTCTCTTTTTGGCCTCTGCTACGGCTCTTGCTTCGACTACGGCTCTTGCTTCTGGAACGGGACACAGACCTGAAAAGGCAAAGGCAACAGACAACTCCACTTTAGTGCAGCCTGGATTTGACTGGTGCTTAAATACTGTGCATAAGTTAGGAAAAACACCTCTCCACTTCTCCCCACTTAAATGAGAAGCATCATCCTAAACTTAAGTGACTAACCCCCATTTCTTTCACCACAAAGACATACCTGGATCTTGATCTGCTCTTGGAGCGACTGCTGCTGGCACTGCGGCTCCGGCTCTTATGAGAATGCCTGCTTCGAGAGCGAGACCTAGAACAGAATCAATCAGCTCAACGTTAGCATGTGCCTGTGGAGAACTTCTGGTCTCCTGCAGGTGAAAGCCCACAGCATTAAAACACCTTTCAAGGTCTCCTGAACTTTTAAGAAACCTTGGAATCCTTATGCAGGAGGCACAATACACCAATGTTTACTTTGCTAAAAGGCTGCAAAAAAGTCCACTTTATTACACAGTTCTATCCTCAAATGGAATGTGGCAGCGCGTGCTGAAGCATTCCCCTTGATCATACAAAGTAAGCAGTACATCTCTACAAACAGGGAATGGGTGGGGGTTTCCAAACTGAGGAAGAACTGATCGTCCTTGTGCCTAGAGCAGAACACAATGTTCAGAACTGTAGTGTTAATAGTACCTTCTGCTTCATTCTCTGTGCACAGCTCCACCTGCCACACAGCATTCCTCTGCAAGAAAGGAAGGACTACAGACTTAACGGAGTTGGGAAGAGCAGTAGCATACTGCCGTGTATTTAGATAGCTGATGTATACATTCACTAAAGAAAACACTTCTGGTACGAGATTTCTCCTGGTGACTTCCTGGTAACTCATAAGTTCCCAAAAACTTGATTTACTGAGAAGTCAGAACACTTCCAAGTTGGTTTAGAATCCACTGCATGTTCATGTAATTCAGTTAGATTCAGCCTCAGTGATGCCACTAGGAAACATACCTTGAATGGCTTCGGCTTCTGGAGTAAGAGCGGCGCCGTCTTGATCCAGGTCTGTCTTCCACTAATCTAATCTTTCTGCCATTTACTTCTGTCCCGTCCAGCTTTTCAAGGGCTCTTTTCATGTCAGAATAGGATTTGAACTCAATCACACCTTCATTTTTCCTTCCTTTGTGTGCATCTGCATATGTCACTTCCCCTGCCTGACGCATATAATCCTAGAGGAAGAGGACAGAATAACCATTGCCTCAAATCCAGAGTCAGGCTTCCAGGCTCTACTCATCTCTCAGTGATGCTTGCATAGCCTCTTCTAGTCACACTGATGTCAGCAAGGGTTTTAAACAAAGAGCATTTGCAGTACCAAAGCCAAAAGTTCCTCAGCAAGCCAAGTAACACACTAAAATTTCACAGATTTTGTGTGATTAGAACTAAGGCAGCACTGATAATTCAAGCCAAATAATTTAAGGTCTCCCATCTAGAGTCTAATGTCAGTATGGTTGGGCTATGATAAATTACAGAAGTGTTTTGAGAGATAGATGCTTGTTCTCTAAATCCTGTTTTCAAAGGTAACTTGGGTTAAGGAACACCCTTAAAGGTTGAATATGAGAAGGCCTCACACAGACAAGAAGGTTATTAAAGCAAGCAGACTTCCCTTCGTCTTCCACCTAGGTAGTACATCTCATTCTGCTGGAAGAAACCCCCACACAGATAGGAGCTGAATTCATTTTCCCACTTCATGCTACCTGGCTTCTCTGTTTCAATTACTAAGCAGGTCAGCCCTGCTCAGAGCAAGCTGTCACAGGGCCATCTCAGCCACTAGCTACTTCAGCTGCAATGGAAACAGCGCACAGAGATTTGGTTCAGACTGTTTTTGGCCCAGCTACTCCCACCTTAGTTACACTACAATGAAAGCTATTCAGAGAAGCAATGCATCCAGTAGAGAATTAATCATGCCATGCTCTACTTACAATTTTTAATACCAGAAGCAAAGACAAGCTATTGATGGTGTGAAGCATTAACAAAAGACATTCGAAGAATCTCAGTACGTACCTGAACTAGTGTTACACATTCAATTACAGACCAGTCTGTACTACGTCAAAGTTTGTTTAGAACAAATTTTACACATCCTTAAAAGAGAACCATAAAAAAAAAGCGTTCCTGTAAGAACAAGTGTTTTCAACCATTGCTGCTAAGTTCAATAAGGAAACACTGTCTTCCTGCACCTACTATTGGAATGCTGCTCCCTATCCTGCCCCTCTAGTCCACTATGCAGATAATCACAGGTCGACACCACATCCAGGGGACTCAGACACAGTGCTGTCTACACAGTGTTACCCAACATTTCCATTGCTGAGAATTGCTTCCCATTCCTTCAGACTTTGAGAGAATGTTCACTTTTGGCGGAGCTGGTTGCTCATTTGGGAAGCATCCTCTCCCTGAAACAGCCTTTAAAACAATTTTTCATGCTGTGGAAATTTTTAAGAGAGGCATTGTGCAAGAACGAGGCTATCTTTTTCCAAACAGCTCTCAGAAGCTGATGGCTAATTTCCAAATGGACATGGGCAAGCTCCTTTGTCTCTGGTGGCTCCTACCACGGCCCTGAGTAAAGTGTTTCCATAGGGCTTAGCAATAATAATCAGCCGTAAGTGATGGTTTCTTAAGGCAAACGTTCTCCTCCCACCATCTGAGGACACCAAGCCTGCAACTGCAGCTCCCAATGTTGCATGCCACACTAATGATTTTGTATACACAAATATACCTCAAGACTGACCTAACGGTGTGTATTGCTTCAAATAAATCTACTTGTATGCCTGTGAGCACATCGATTTACTGACACGTTGGGGTTAAAAAAGCCAGGCGTATGAGTTTTCTTTGATGAAACAGAAACTAACTTTTTTACCCTTTGTGCTCTTTAACAGAGAAAGGGTAAAGAAAGGGGCCCCATACCTTAAGATCTTGCCAACTGCAGCGGCTTGACAAATTTTCCACAATCAATCTGTATTCTGTACGGGTAGGAGGACCGTACTTATCTCTTCCGCTTCTTCTATAACCATATCCACCTTTAGGAGGTGACAAGCAGACAGCAGTACTTCAACCAGGGAAATGGAGCACTCAGTCTAAACCCCCCGACAAAAATGTTCTGCCCCATCTGTTCCCAAATGCATTCCAAATTCACACCCCCACAAGTCTAAAAAGAATAAATCCCCCTTGTGTAAAATATCACAAAGACCCAGAGACTTAAAAATTATTACAAGCCCATAATTAAAGCTACGCACAGAATTATAATTAAGTTAAAATTAACATGCAATTAAGTTATCTTTAAAACAGATTGAAAGAAGAAACTAAATTAAACCAGTTTACTAATGTTACTTACATTGCATATAAGTTTTCTGAGTATTTGATCTGAATAAAGATTTTCAGGCACCTATTTCAGATTAATCTCATCTGTCTCTAACCCTTGGGATCCTCACCACCCAGGTCTAATGGGAAAAGGTTGCAGTTGTCACATGGCTTCCTTTTTTTGGTCAGCCAAGGGCCACAAGTTCAAAGAGTCACTCATGGAAAGGTAACCCAAGGTCAGCAAATGGAACAGGCAGTCATCTTAGCCTCAAAGGACTCTTAATTAAAACATTGAGGTCTTTGTTAAAGCTATGTTCAACATCACATTGCAAATCAATCATAAAAATAGTTAAACAAAACGATAATAAAATAGTACAAGAAAGCGTGTTTATTAATTTATCCATTAAAACAGTTTAATACAACAAGTTAAATATTCAGATCAACAGTTACATTTACAGTTACAAATCGCTATTCACAACTTCATATCATTTTCTTGTAAAATTACTTAATAATAATAATAATAATGCAAAAATATTTTATTTAAAAATAAGTCACTGATACAAATGCATTGTAGTGCTTACTGCGTCCAGAACCATAACTGCTGTCACGACGTGGGCCTCTGGCATGCTCAACGATCACTCTTTCCCCACATAGATCTTTACCATTTAGCTCATAAACAGCATCATCTGCATCTCTCAGGTCATCGAATTCAACGAAGCCATACCTGGAGAGACAGGGGGAGAAAATAAAGAGACAAGAATCACTCAAAACTCAGCTTGGGGTCTTCATGCTCGCAACAGCACTCTCTGCAGAACCACACGAGGGTACCTCTGTGTGTTGTCCTTTAGGTGAACGCCAGCTGTATTCCTGGTTCTGCTGAGAAGCTGTGTTAATTGAAGTACCTCACATGGAAATGCTCATCTACCTATGCAAATACACTGTACACTGTGCTCAAAAGACCAAACAAAACAAGGGATTTTCTTTGGCTCTTAAATAGACTCATTTTACTCTTGACTGTGGGCAGTAACAGCCCAGAAGGCACTTGACGTCCACCAAATTTCTATAAGCCCAACACTTCAGAAAGCAGGCAGAGACCAGACCTTGCTATAAGATTAAAAAGGAATCCAGCAACAGTAACCAGAAATGAGTTCCTGGGGTGAACAGAGGCCACCTGCAGCCAACACAGTGCAAAGACAGCCCAAAGAATCACAGAATCGAGGTTGGAAAACACCTCCAAGATCATCTGTCCAACCATCCACCTATCACCATTGCACCATGTCCTTAAGTACACATTACACAGCTCTCCCCTGGGCAGCCTGCAAGCACTCAACTCCCTTAGTCAGGATCCCAGAGGATGGTTTTTAAGGCCATTTCTTACAGCTGCTTCTCAGGGCACACTGGTGACTTGCTTACAGGAGCACTGTAGTTAAAACTCAAGCCTGCCAGTTCCTAAACACACGTTTAAGGAAAATAACATTATGTAAAATGCCCATCGCCATGCATTTGTGGTTTTGTTGTTGTTGTCTATCCACAAAAACACCTTCAGGAAGGTCCCACAGAGAGGATTGTGACTGGCCAAACATCAGCTGAAAGCACTGGACTTCTTCTTACTCACTTGCTCCAAAAGGAAGGTCTACGTATCTACCCTATGCCATTCATCCTATTCACCAAGGAGAGCAGCAGCACAGAAGTAGCCCTAGAATAAGATGGGTCAGCAACAACAAAATCACGCTCAATACCACTTGTAAATGAAAGTAATGCTGATCCACCTGTTAAATATGTATAATATTGCACTGGATGATCCAAACCCATGAATTAAACCCATTCAGAAGCATAGTTTTACACCAGAGAAAGCCACAACTGCTGACACAGCTTTAACTACAGCAATCTGAACCTGCTGTTATTTGACAGCAGTGCAAGTAAATCTTCTTTTAAATGTCTACTATTACTACTTACATATGTGGCATAAAACTACTTACTAAAAACGTCAACACAATTTACTCCAGATAATGTGAAGCTGCACCATTTTCTGCTCTAGGATATGAGGGGGAAAAAAAAGGAAATTCTCTTGGAAGAGAATTTAACAGCTTACAGTCCATTCCAATTCATGTGATGTCTTTGAGTCCTCCTGCTCAGATGAAGCTACAGTCAGGACAGGGAATATCACGGTGCTCAAAAGGAAAAGCATCTTCAGACTGCTTGAAACATAACAGCCATTTAAATGAGTTACTCAAGTTACAACCTCAGAAAACATTCAAATTTCAGTGTTTAAAACTACAACTATTTAAGAATCCCTTAAGATCTGGTTAGTCATCCTTTGAAAGTACTTCAGTAATGATCAACATTGCAGCCAATGGTCTGCCAGCAGAACTGAACACCTTAAATCAACAGGAAAATACAAAGTCTCATCTTATTCACCTCCATTAATATCAAGGAAGAGAAAGGCATGAATCCTCTGGACCGATAAGAACAGTTCAGTGGAGTTGTCACTCCTGACATCCAGCTGTGCTGGGTATCACCATTTCGTGACACCAAGTTGATTTTTTAATCCTAGCTGCTCACACTGAAGTCAAACATTTTGCGGGGAAATCAAATCACTTCTTTAGGCAACAAACACAGTTTTTGAACTTGGAGAGATGAAAGAATTGAAGCTTGAAGCTTTCGGGCTTTGATCTCTGCTCCTCGATGCATTGCAGAAGTTACATCCCTCCTCTTACAAGGATTTCTCCAAGGCAAAGCCACGAACACCAGAAAGCTGCTCAGGGTGATGCGGGGCAGGTAAGTACACAGACAGAATTATTTGTTAAAGCAAGCAAGATTGCAAATTAGTCTCACCACCAACCAGCAAAAGCTTCCAGCTTTCAAGTTATTACTGCTAGTTTTTCCTCAGAAGATAAAAAAAAAAAAAAGCAGGCTGGAAAGTCCAATTTTCTGGTCACTTAATACACACACTACTGCCGTGCACAGCTCCAGATGTCCGTGAAGTCCTGAGTAGGAAAATATGTGAGAACTATGAGCATACAACCAGAAACTTCAAACAGAAATGGAAGGACCTACAAGGAGGAGACGTTCATTCTCTGGTCGTTCCCTCAGGTAAACGTTGTTCAAAGACTTTGAACTGCAAGCTTAAGTTACAACTAGCAGCAACCAAGACCCAGCAAAGCCTTCAGAACTCCGCTGTATCACATTCCAGTCTCTCTTACTGCTGAAGCACTTCAGCTTAGCTGCTAAAATACTGACAGGCTGATCTCCTGCAGGCTGAGCACTGCCAACAGCCCACCAGCTTCCAGAAGAAACTGAAAGACTCTACAAAATGAAACACAGCGCAGTCATTTTTAATCATTTGCTAAGCACTACTAAAAATAAGCTGACAAGAAAGGATCATTGGGCAAACAAAGCCATGGAGCGCTCCGGCAAACATTGAACACGAGGCAAACTCAAGCAGAGCAGCACCAAATCTGATAGTTTGAGTCAATAGATGCCCAACTGGAATCTAAGCATGAGACACCTGCAGAGGCAGCTTCAGGATAACACCCTAAAAAGAGCTCATCCTAGAAACACATGCAGAGCTCTATCTAACCCACAGCTGGAGTAACCTACTACAGAAACAGCAGGCAGCAAGGCAGACGATTGCTCAGTCACACAGTTATCCACAGCCTTTGAACTCTGTCTCCCCCAAGTGAACTTTAGCGTCACATTCAGGGTACCTGCACTGTAGGTACGGGCTGTGTCTTCCCTTTCACTCTGCAGCCTGTTGCAGTTGGCACTCGGGGTGCCCTGAGTGATGCTTCCAGCTTTGGCCACCTGAGCTCAATGCAGCTCTCCATTGAGCACTTCTAAATGCTCAGCTGGCATTGCAGGGCTGCTTCATGAAAGACATTTCTCAATACAGAAAGAAGACGAGCCCATTAGGTGCATCAGACATGCTATTTGGTAGATCTATATCTGCTAATGAAGGATGTTCTTCCCCACTGACAACTGCCTATAAAGCAGAGACATTTCCTACGGAGGTTCCATCAACATGAAAACAAGGTACTCCTTGAGCTTCAACGATGCGCAACTGAATATCTGAGCAGCCTTCAATATTATCTGGCTAAAACATCCATATCCCGCTCAGTCTTCCTAAACAAGACTTCAAGTTGGGTGTCTTAGACACCAGCGCTCGTTAGGAGGGCAGCTTCAAGAAACAGGAGAAAAGAAAGCAGCGATTATTCGTGTCCTCTTGAGACTCCATGCTTGTACGTCGTTACTCGAGCAGCACACACGCAGAGCACACGTTATCACACGTGCACGGCTACAAGGGGAGGCCGCCCACCCGCATCCCACCCTCGGCTGCAGCCATCAGCACCTTCATAGGGAGCCGCATCTCCACAGCGCACCCAGCCGCCCTATAAAGCCCTACAGCCCTACAGCCCCTGACCCACCCCATCCCATCCGACCCCAACGGCACCCGCACCAGCCGTCCTGCCCCCACCCCCCCGTTACCATGGAAACCAACGCACCCCAAACCCACCACGTAACCCAAATAGCCCAAACCCCCTCACAGCCCCCGAACCCCCGCGGCCCTCACAGCTGCCGCCTCCCGTCACAGCGCGGCCCGGCCTTCCTCTCAGGGCCGCCGCTTGCGTAGGGCCGGATCGGGCCGCGCTCTACTAACAAACCGAACCGGACCGAACCGGGCTCACCCGTTCTTAAGGTCCACCTCGAGGATCTTGCCGTAACCCTTGAAGAACCGCTCCACATCCCGTTCCCGTGCCTGGTAGCTGAGGCGCCCGATGTAGACCCGCGGCATCGCGCCCGGGGGGGGGCGGGAGGGGGCGGCGCCAAACGGCGACGCTGTAACGTCACTACGTCATTACGGGGGGGGAATACGTCAGCGTAGGCCACGCCTACCGGTCCGCCTCATGGCTCTTAAAAGGGTCATGGCAGCAGTGGGCCCACCTGCCTTAAAGTCATCGAGTGGGGATACTGACCCTAATGTCAGGGTCCAGGGGGTCACCCTACCATGGGATTCCACCCGCACCGCAGCAGATCATTCTAACATTAATTAAATGCCATGCACCTCAGTATCTCATTTTTTTCTCTTTATCAGAAGACCCCAAAAGCCTGATTTTTGTCCCCAAGAATGTGAAGAGGGACTGTAGTTGTTATATGGGCTGTTGCTCAAAACAAGAAACCCGCTCCAAGGGCAGAGCTGCCCCCTCTACTCTCCATAAGCCCTGCTCGAGGCTCCTGGTGAGCTGACCTAACCCTAACACTAACCCCAAACCCCGCAGTGCTAACAGGGCAGAGCCCACCAGTGCCTCCCCTATAGGAGCTGTGGGATTTCCCAGCCCTGAGCTGGGAACAGGGAGAGTTTACAAGAGCTGCTGGAGCAAGAGAATGCTTTGAGCACATCAACATTTATTGGCAGAGTCTTACAAAAATAGATATATCAGACATTGATTTCCAAGAGGTTTCCCCATCAGAAGTTGTGGTGGTTCGGTAACAGCAGCAAAACTGAATTCAAGTCCAGGGGTTGGCAAAATCAAACTGATGGTGGTGAGCTGTTGGGGTGAGCCCAGGGTACCCACGTTGTCCCACATAACCCCAGCCTGCACGAATGCCCTGCAATGATGCCAGCATTGCCATGTGCCAGGTAGGGAAAAATTAACAGCAACAACAAAGGAATAATAATACTTATATCTTTAAAAGTGGTTTTGCAATTCAATCTGCTCCCTTCCCTTGAGATGGCCGAGGGAAGAGCCCAAGCTTTCAGCTGCAACAAAGCTAAAAGGAGACCCAAGTCTCCCTCCAGAAGCAAACCCAGCCTCTGTTCAGTGCAGCCTCTGCAAAATTCCAGAGGCTTTTAATACCTGAAATAAGAAAAATGAAGGAAAAAAAAAATAAACTATTTTTGCAAGGTCAGAGCAGGAGGATCTGCTTGGAGGAGGTGAAGGGCTGCATAGAGGCTGTCAGGGCCTTCTTGAAGTCCTCCAGGGGGACTGCAGTGCAGGCAGGAGCGCTGAGCTTTCCCTCCCGCACCATCTTGCACAGTGTGTCCACCATGCTGGCCATGCTCTGCTTGTCTGTGAAGGAAGAAGAAGGTGGTCATTGTCACCATCCCTGCCTGCCACCCTGAACACTGACCCAACCCTAACCCAACTCTAATGCATCCCTAACCCCAAAGCCTGCAGCTCACCATGGTCCTTCTTCCACTGGGTCATCCAGAAGCCTCGCAGCCTGACGTCCCTGAAGATGAAGGCACTCTGCAGAAACAGGAGGTGAGATCTGTCCCCTTCACCCTGCTCTCAAGTTCTTGTTAGCACAAGGAGCATCACTCAGGGCTCTAATTTGGGACAGATCCTCTTTGACAGGTTCACACTAATGAAACGCCACGTGCTGCAGCACTGAGCTGTGTCTCACTGGGATAAAACCCAGTTTCACATCAAGGAGACACACACAGCCCTGGCATGCAAGAGCAGTTTGCACCAGGACAAGCTGGACACTCAGCATCTGTGGGGTTGTTTCAGTGCAGGGACTTCAGAGCAGTCCAAATCTTCCATAAGAGCAACTGAGAGATCCACAGCAGAATGCAAAGCAGCTCATCCCATAACAAACCCAAATAAAGACAGAAATTTGGAGGCTCTGAATGTGACATCCAGGCTGCAGAGTGGCAGAGGATGCACTGAACTCCTGCAGATGTACCCAAGAACATCCCTATACTCACCACTGGCACCGTCACAGGCTGCTTTGCCATTCCTCCATAGGTCACCATGGTCCCTTTGGGTCTGCAGGAGGAATGGGGCCTTGGGTTGCTCATGGTCCCCATGGTGCAGCTCTCCCCCATCATACCCCAACCCATGTGCCCTGTCCTGGAGCAGGCTCTGAGCCCACCCCCCAGCCCAGCTCACTGCAGGTGTCGCAGCATCTCCGTTGTGCTCTTGCCTCCAACACAGTTCAGGGCAAGCCGGGGCTTCGGGATGCTCTGCAGGAAAAAGGAAAGGAGCCCTTCATTAGCACTGTGCAGAGAGCTCCACTAAGCCCATTTGTATTAATGGCTGGGTAAATATATGAGGCGATTAGTGAGTGGCTTAGAGAACTGTATCTATTCCTAATGACTTACAGCCCAGATGCCACGCAACCTGCCCTGACTCACAATTGCTTATTGCAGGCTTTCCTTTTTGCTACCCCTGCAGCTCCCCTCGAGGTACTGAGCTGTGGGGCAGCCTCTGGGATGGCTCCACACTGAGGTACCTTAAATATCTCCTTCATCTCCGGCTTCCTCAGCGCATCCTCCGTCACGATGTGATCTGCACCCAAGGCCAGCAGCCGCTCCATCAGCTGGGGAAGGTCAGGTCTGAATGGAGAGAGGCCTTGTGAGGCAGAGATCAGGGCATCCCCAACTCCTCTGTGCTGTTCCCTCAGTCAACAAGGTGTGTGACCTTGTCATAAAAGGAGATTAAATTCATTAACCAGGACCTTCCCCATGAAACCGTGCTGGCTGTGACCGATGCTGCACTGCCTTCCAGGTTTCTCAATAACTCTCAGAATCACCTCCATAATTTTGCCAGGCACTGAAGTGAATCTGGCAGGCCTGTAATTACCTACAAAAGCCCCAGCGATGCACAGACTATGCAAACAAACCACAGAAGACCGAAATAAAACAGAATCAGAGCCCCTGTGATCGACTCTTCACCATCTTCTCTGGGCTGAACGCGCTCAGAAGAAACCTCCTGTCCCCACACTGTGCCCAATGCCTCTTCCACCCCACAGCACTCACCTGTCCCTCACCACATTGATGGTCCTGATGCCCATGGCCTTTGCAATCTGGATGACAGCCTGCCCCACGCCGCTGTTGGCCGCGTTCTGGATGACGGAGTCCCCTGGGGAGCACAGGTTTGGCACAGCCACGTGGGCTCACATCCCCATCCCTCCTGCATGACTGCAGCACACAACGTACCTGGTGCCAGGCTCTCGAAGTCGGTCAGCATGCGGAATGCCGTGCAGGGGTTGATGCTGAGTGTGGCAGCACACAGCATTGGGATGTCGCTGGGCACCCGCAGCAGGTTGTCCTCAGGGAGCACCGCGTGTGTCCGCCACGTCCCTGGGCAATGGGGAAAAGACAGCACTGGGAGACCTTGCACTGTGCCTTAACTCACACTGCTGCAGCATTGCCTTGCAGTGTAAAAGGGTAAACATCATACTGCAATATGTTAAACCTCTTCCTGAATGGTTGGAGCCACACTGTTTACATGGGTAAAGAAAGAGAAAGCCAGTTGTGTCTGAAACAACGTGCAGGCTGGATATACTTACATCTGACTTAACCCCTATCATCCACTTACTATTTTTTTTCCCCTCTTTATGTTTAAAAATCTCACATTCAGATCTTAACTAGATGGCTCTCGGTCTCCCATTAAGTGAAAAAGCCTTTTAAGAAGAAATAGGGAAGGAACAAGCTGTTACACTAAACAGGAACTGACAATTTCTCTGGCCATTGGCGTGTTGGAGCAGCACGAGAGGCATTTGTTGGAAAATAACTTCCCAAGCTTTCCCATCAGAGCACTATTAGGGAGGAAACTGTAATGAGACAGAACTGCCCTTGCACAGGTTAAACGCTTTATCCTGTGTCTTTACAGAGGCCATCAGCAGCTGTGACAAAACACGCTTGTTTCCAGAGAACAGATTGCTGTGATGCTCTGTAATAGTGCAGAAAGCCCATAAAGGGTTTGCACTATAGAAAAAAAGGAAATGATTTCTGAATTAAAGCTGAACACACGCTTACAGCACACAGCAGTGGGCGCTGGAGAGATGGGGGCTCTGCATCCCCAACCCCCAACCAGGCAGAGGGCACACAGGGCCCATCTCCAGACTCACCAAGCCCAGCATCAGCAGGGATAATGATGTCCCCAGGACTCAGTGCCACCACACCAGGGCCCACCTCCAGCACACGTCCAACACCTTCATTGCCTGCTACGGCCGGCAGTGGGGCCAGGAGGGCATAAGTGCCTGCAGGGAGCAGAGTGAGAGCCGCACACAGAGCCAGGATAGGGACTGAAGCACATGGTGGGCAGCAAGGATCATGCACCTTGGATCATGTTGATGTCAGCTGGGTTGATGGGCGCTGCCAGCATCTTAATGAGGACATCTGAGTGTCCCAGCGCAGGTAGCTCCAGCTCCTTCAGCCTGGTGGGGACACAGTAATTGCAGAGAGGTTCATTCCTGTATTACCTCTACAACGCATCAGTCATAAGCAAAGCAGTGCTGTTTCCCCATTTACATTGCTACACCCTACTCCAGCAAGAAATAAAATCTCAGTGTCTAACAGGGCACCTGCACTGCTCCTCCAGCCAAGAGCACATCCTGTCCAGAGGAGGCCTTCCAACCCTTTTGCCACCAAACCATTACCAGATCCATGGAAAATGCCCTTACACCACAGCTGGGTGAGGCAGAACCCCTAATCACCCAAAGCAAGAGCTTCAAGGCCACCAAGTCAACCCAACCCACTGAGTGCCACCACCAAGCCATGCCCCTGCTGGTCAATATCTTCCCATCACCAAACCACTCAGCCCATTGCTGCTGTGCACGGGGAGTTGCCATTCATTTTTTGGCTGCTTTGGGCCACACACCTTCCATTAAAGAGGACACGGGGGGTGTGCAGGGCCGTGTCTCAGTGCCTGCAGATGCAACAAGCAGCAATCACACACAAAGCACGGGGATGAGGGAGCTGATGGCTGCCTGACCCACTGCAGGCCAGGGCAAAGCCATCTCCAGGGACCCATTTGTAAGATGAGGGTAATTTGAGCCACATTTAAGAAGTGAAGGAGGTGGCTGGACCCGGTGCTGCCAATTTTCAGAGCAGTTATTTGCCGTAACTACTAAGTGCGTGTCATTAGGAACAACTGCACTGAATTTCCTTCACAGTTTGTCCTGCATGCTGGCAATGTGGTTTCCCTTTCTCCCCTTGAAACTGCCTGGATGATGTGGAGACAACTCAAAGAGTTCGGAATGCTTAAGATATGAGCAAAAAGCAGCAGCCCAGCATCAAGGCGCTGTGCAAAAAGCTTTTTAATATAAAGTAAAAAACATGGAGGGATTCTTAGCTAAGGCTGCCGAAACCCAACGTTGTGCAATCAGGCACTGCATAAAGCTGTGTCATATGGGATGGGTTTGCGGGTTCATCCCACCAGGCCTGAGCTTTAGGGGAAGTCAGATCCATTTCCAAACATCTACAAGACACAGAGAGGCTCAGCCATCACGAGGTTGGTCTTGCACAAGCAGCATACCCAACTGGGTATGTTCCTCCTGACCCTGCATACCCAACTGGGGACAAAGTGGGGTGCAGCAATCCAAGCTCTCCATGGAACACTGAGGGACTGGAAGGCTGCACCTTCCTTGTGTGCTGCCCAGGGGGTGAGCTTCCCTGGGACCCCCACACTGTGCATCCCCAAAAAGCTTCACATCACCCCTATTCTTACCCATGCCCTGTACTGCCATGCACCCCCACCTAGACCTGCTGCACCCCATTGCAATACACCCCTTATACACTCACCCCCACACAGCTGCACCCTCTTTGCATCCCCTGCCATACATCCCAAACATCTGAACTCCCAACACCCCACACAATACACCCCCCTTGCAATGCAGCTCTCTATACTTGCACCCTTTTGCAATGCACTCCCCCCGCTTCAATTTCACCCCCATAACTGCACCCCCAGCAAGAATGCACCCCCTATATCTGCACCCCCTATATCTGCACCCCCTGCAATGCACCCCCCTATATCTGCACCCCCTATATCTGCACCCCCTGCAATGCACCCCCCTATATCTGCAACCCCTATATCTGCATCCCCTGCAATGCACCCCCTATATCTGCACCCCCTATACCTGCACCCTCTATATCTGCACCCCCTGCAATGCATCCCCTATATCTGCACCCCCTGCAATGCAATCCCTATATCTGCACCCCCTATATCTACATCCCCTGCAATGCACCCCCTATACCTGCACCCCCTATATCTGCATCCCCTGCAATGCACCCCCTATACCTGCACCCCCTATACCTCCACCCCCTGCAAAGCCCCCCTCTTTCTCCTTACTGCAGGACGTCCGCCGGCTCCCCGTGCCGCTCATACAGCAGCCCTCGCGGGGGGGTCCCGGCGGCTGCACAGAGCGCCCGCACGTGGGGAGCCCGCAGCCCGCACAGCACCCGCACCGCCGCACGCTGCATCCCGGCACTGCACGGCCCGGTCCGGCCCGGCCCAGCGCGACCGCCCGTAGCGTCACGGGGGCAGCTCCACCTCCACCCGGTCGGCTCCTCCCTCGCTTGTCCTTAAGGCGGCCTCGAGTCAAGCAGAGCAGCGCCGGGTCGTGCTGTAATGCCAGGCTGGGACATTCCTGTCTCCGGTGATATTCAAGGTCGGGATGGACCGGACACCCTGATGGAGCTGTTGGTGTTCCTATGCATAGCAGGGGATTGGACCACATGGCCTTTATTAAGGGTCCCTTCCAGCTGAAACAAGTCTATGATTCTGTGACTCTATGCCATAGCACATCTTACCATGCCATACTGTACCTTACTACACCATGCCATGCCATACTGTACCTTATTATATCATGCCGTGCCATGCCTTGCCATGCCATACCATTATGTACCATGCCATGCTATGCCATACCATACCTTAACATGCCATACCATGCCATGCCATACCTTGTCATTCCATTCCATGCCATGCCATACCGTTCCATACCATGCCATACCATGTCATGTCATGCCATACCATACCTTACCATGCCATACCATACCTTACCATGCCATACCATGCCTTACCATGCCTTACCATACCTTACCATGCCATACCATGCCTTACCATGCCATACCATACCTTACCATGCCATACCATACCTTACCATGCCATACCATGCCATGCCATAGCACCCTTTGGCCCCATCTGTTTGCACACTGATGCATTTTGGCCCCAGCCCAGAGCACTCATGCTCCTTCCATGCACAAAGAGCAGCAAGATGCTCATTGCATGGTTATTTCAAACAACAGACAACACCCGAAGCAGTGAAAGATAAAAAAAGATCCTAATAGTAATTTAATCCACTGTTCAGAATAATTGTCTTGAAGGAAAGATGTGATTCTGTGACTTCCACTCTATTAAACTCAGCATCACCTTAAGATAGAGATACAGAACAGTGCTGGGACAAGCAGGTTCCTAAGCCCATTTCCTTCCCCCAGCTCATAGGATTCCATTTCCTCAGCACAAACCCATTTCCCCACGTCTGGTGGGACCCCAAGAACAGCTGTGCCCTGGAATTATGGATGCAACCATGTTTAAGATGCAGCAGTGTGGGTGAGCCTGCACAGTGGGAGGCTTGGGTGCCCAGGCTGTATGGCAAAGGGTTAATAACTAATTAGTGGAGCAAAACGAGACGCCTTTCCATAAGGTTCAGAATATATGCATTTGCAAATCAGGGCTGGCAGACTATTTATGATTATTTTGTTAATGTTTCTCCCGTAACAAGCACAGTTTCCTGGTGATTAATGGCTGCTTCATCTCCCAGAATTGCAGTTTCTTTTCCTCCAGGAGAGGCACACAAAAAACTTGCATGAGGGGGATCTGGGAGGGGTGGAATGAGGATGGGGCTGAGGTGGTGGCACAGACAAAGCTCTGCTAGGAGCTGAGTGATGCTCCCACCCCCCCTTTGCCTTTTCCTGCTTAAAACCCATGAGCAAAGCTTTGTCTCATCCATTGGCTGATTCGGGTTGGTTCGTGGTTGGAAAGGAAAATGAGGGCTGGGTTTGGCTGTGCACACCTGGGGATCGCCCAGCCCAGAGCCCCCAGGGCTGCTCATGAGAGCTCAGTGGTGACATTCTGTGCCTGAAACACAAGGGGACACAGATCCAGGGAATCACCTGCTGAGCAATTCCAGGCAGCAGGCAGCAAACTGGTCAAGTGCCTTCAGATTAGACATACCTGAACCTGAAAACACAAAACCTATTGAGCTTAAAGAATCACTTCTATAATCCTTAGCTTACCCCTGAATCCCTCATTTAACCCCTCTGGCAGTGCTGGACCATCCCATAACCCGTTCTGTATCCACCTAAAGCCACGCTCGTGCCCAATGCTCCACACAGCAGCAGCTGCCAGCATGTGGCTACCCAGGATTAATGTCTGTACACATGCCAATGGCTGAGCTTTGTGCCTCCAGAACAGCCTGTATTATCATTTCTTTTTGCTATTCCCTTCGAATTGTTTCATTCGGAGATAATAATAATAAAAGAAAATAATGAAAGAAACGGAGCGCTCAGCAGCTAACTGAGGATTGATGAGTTCTGATCCTCTGCCAATGAGATGAAAAAGGAAGCTTTGCTGGAGCCATCAATAAGGGAAGGAGCAGACAAAGGATCCAGCTGTGCTGTGAGCAGTGGGGACCCAGAATGTCACCGTGGTCCTTTTGCAGGGAGAGAAACACCTGAATGCAAACACCTTGTGCACACTCGTGCATGCACGTGCACTAATATCCTTGCACATGTGCACACGTGCACGTTCCATACAAGCAGAGACTCCTCTAGGCAGGGGGGAAGCTCTTGAAATAGTTTAGAAGGACGCTCAGAAACGAATCAAATCAGCACCTTTTTCTTCTTCTTTTTGCTGCCTTTTTAATGTTCCTTCCAAACTTTCTTCCTCCCTCCCCTGCTCCAGGTCCCCACGTCTCCATTCTGCCCCTTTGCCCAATGCTGCAGCAATGTGAGTGCAAGCAACGCTGTCTGCGATGGGAATCGGTTGTTCCCGAGGCTCTGCTGGTGCCTCAGCTCTGCCCTGCTCAGCCCAAATACCCGACGAGCTCTTTGTGTTGCAAAGTGCCGAGCAGCGCATCCTTTCTCTGCTGGAGTTTGGAAGAGCACCAAAGCAGAGCTGCCGGGAGGACAAACAGCGGGGGTGAAGCTGGTGCTCCTCGAAATGAAATCCAACGATAGAAAACAAAGAGGAAAAGCAGAGTCATCCCCAAAGTAAGAAGTAATAAGGAATGCTGGACAAAGCCGTGCTCCCTCCTTTGCTTTGACCAGGCAAATCCACATGCTTGGGATTGTGACCCTGTATTAAGCACTGCTGCCTCATGGATGATGCTCTGGAATAGTTTTTGAGCTCTACCCAATTCCCCACTGGGAAACCCCCAAGGCATCTGAAACAACACGGCATCACTCGCTCTAACACCATGTCACACCACGTAACATCCTGCAGCACCTTCACAGCTCCGGGAGCTCTCCATCCTTTGCTGTGCACAGGACCACGAGTGGCTCTGCTGGTTTATTTGGGTGAAGGCACAGAGTCATTTCATCCTTTCAGGCGGTGATAACTCATCTAATAGCCCCATTACATCCGGCCCAGCGCGGGCGCCTGACCGCTGGGTGGGATGAGATCAGCTGTTTTGTCTGCTAAGAAAGAGAAGGATTTGGGGCATTAGGAAAAGGCGGTGATTTGAGAAAATAGCGGGGACTTATTAGAGGTAAAGGACTGAATGGTGGTGTAATAGGGAGAGAGAGAGAGAAAGAAAGAGGGAAGCAAAGGGAGGGGGTGGGGGGGGAGAGGGAGAGAGGGCAGCATGGGAGAGATAGAGGTTTGGGGGTGGGAGTCCCACTCAGTGCAGGGCAGCTCCTGCAACCCACCCGTCCCATTATGGGCCAGCTTCATCACTTTGCCCCTTTTATGGCACTGCTGGCTCCCAGGAGGCTCAAAAGCCCCAAATCCCAGTACAGAGGAACCCAGAGATGCAGTGAGGACACAAGGGCTGTGTTGCAGGCTGTCGTCACCCTGGAGCTGCAAACATTTATCCTTGGAATGGGAATGAGGGTTTCGGCAGAGACCATTTGCAATCACCGAGAGGCCTGCCTTTTTTTTTTCCTGCAAATGACTGCACTTGAAGAGTGATTACTTCATTTTAGCTCGATTGCTCCTGCAGGCAATGGGGGCTGATGGCAGCAGGAGATGGGGTGGGGATGAGAAGGGGCTGTGGTCCCAGGGACCAACCCCAGGGCTCTGTGTGCAGCACGCATTGGAGCCATGGGGACCAAGGGAGCCATGGGGACACAGCTGTCCCAAGGGCACTGCCACGCTCCCAGGCCCTGTGCTGCTCCATGGTAAAGCTGCCCCATGTACAGACAGCATTCAATCCCTTCTCCTCCTCCTCCTCTCTGCAGGGATTGGGGGGTACAGTGCTCCTACCTGGATGGATTTCACTCCCTAGAGATAAAACAGAGGGACTCAGGGTGCAGCAGCAGCACAGAGCATGCAGAGGGAGGAGCTGAGCTGGATGGCAGAACTCAGCCCCCCAGCCTCTGAGTAAACGTTTTCCTGCTGCTGAGGGTGCAGGCGAACAAAAGCCCTTTCATCCCCTGGCACTACCACATCCCTATGGGCCCTGTGCAGATTTTTCTTCGTTTTCTACCCTTTGGATGCTTCCCCCCCCCCCCCCCCTTCCCTTCCCTTGCTGCACCTCTCCCCATCCATCACCCCCTGTCTGACCCCAGGAATGGTGGCACTGCTGGTTGTAACCCCACCATTGCCACCACTGCTCCCATGCAGCCGTGCTGAGCTTTTTGTGTCAATGTCCTGCAACTGTGCACCCCTCAGCAACCACGCTGCCCCAAGATGCAACCAAGCATCCCCCCATCTTGCTCCCCCCCATCAACCAACCACCCCATGCAACAGCACCCAGGGACTCCTTCTATAGCCTTTCATCACCCCTGCAAGCATGCAAGCCCTCCACCATCTGCAAGCACGCACCCCAGAACCTCACCAACCTCCACCCATCGTGCACACCCCCAGCCGCAACCACGTACCCCCAAACCATTCACCCCCTTGCAACCTCCCCTTTCCAACCTTCCATCCCCCTGTCAGCACGCACCGTCAAACCCCACATCTCCCTACACCCCGTGCAACCGGGTGCCCTCAGATCCTCCTCCTGCCCCTCGGAACCCCCCCATCCTTCCACGGGGGCGGCACCGGGCTGCCTACTCGCCGTACGCCCACCAGGGGGCGCCCTCCCACCGCCCTCTCCCCGCCCTCTCGCGGTGCCCGCGGCGGTGGCGGCGGCGGGGCCGGCGGCGCTGACGTCAAGGCGGAGCGGGGCCGCCGCTATTTGAGGTGCGGGGCGGGCGCTCGGGCCCCGCTGTGCCGGATCCGGGGGGCCCGAAGGAGGCGGCGGTGGTGGCGGTGGCGTCGGCGGCCGCCCCCGGCCCCTCCGCCCCGCCGCCGCCCTCGCACCATGCGCAGCGCCCGGGCGCTGCTGCTCGCCCTCGCCCTGCGGGTGTGCGCGTTGGACAGCGAGACTCCCTCCGGTGAGCGGTGCGGGGTGCGGGGGGGGGGGGGGTAACCGATGCGTGGTTCCCCCTCGGTCGGAGTTTGGGTGCCGGGGAGAGCGGTGGGTTTTTGGGTAGTACGGGGAAACTGAGGCACGTGGAGGGGGGTTCTCTCCGTTCCGGGTCCGGCTGCGCCGCGGTGTTGGTTCGCTGCGGTGTGGGGCTGAGCCGCTCTGCCGGGGAAACTGAGGCACGGGGCTGCGCTGCGCTGCTCGGGATGGGGCTGTGCTCGCAGCTCCGGGGGGGGGGGTCCGCGCCCCGGCGGTACCGCGTTGTGGCGGCTCACCGTGGAGGGGATCCGTGTCTGAAGCGCTGCGCTTTGGATGCTTTGGGGGGTCGTTGTGTTTTCCCCCGTCTGGAGCGGGGTTTGGGGCTGGAGGTGCCGCCCCAACCGAATTCGGGCTCAGCCCCACGCCGCCCCACTGCCTCATGCGCTGCCCGCCGGGTGCCCTTCCGACGGAGCGGGGATGCTGCGGTTCGGGTCGCTGCGCTCCCGCAACGCGCGGGGCTCTGTGTGCCTCCCCAACATCCCCGTGGGGCCGTTATTATTCCGCCCATCCCATCGTTAATCCCAGTGTCTGCTCCGCGCTGAGACTCACGCCCGATGCCCGTGGGATGCTCCGCGCTCCTCTCCGGAGCGCACAAACTTCGGTGCTTCGTTCCGATCGCACCGTGGCTGGGTTATCGCAGCAGGAGCTCTGGGGGGCATCGCCTCGGTGTCAGACACTACAGGGTAGCGAGCACCTGCTGCTCATCCCCGTAACATCGTTGCATCCCCGGAGCTTCGATGTGGAGGTGCTCCCCGGGATGCGCTGCTTGTCCCCCCCGACCCATTGGGGGGCTCCTCCAGCAGCATCCTGGACATACAGCGGCAATAAAATATGTAGCTTCGGAGCGTTCCCTAAAGAGAGGTTCCCACACTCGCAAAGCTCGGGATGGTGGCATTGGGGTGGGCTCGGAGGGGGGTGGGGGGAGTTTGGCCTCTCCGCTGACCCCGCATTGTCTGCGCCGAGTGAATGGGAGCGGCCGCGTTCCCTTTGTCGGGTGTTGGGGTCGGGGAGCGGAACAAATGCGTCCGCGTCGCTCTGTAACGGCCGCGTCCTCATCACGGGATAATGGGGGGGTGATGGAGCTTCGCATTCCCTGTGCTGGATCGGGGGCTGGCCTGGGTTTGGGGCTGTGCTGCTGGGGCTGTGCTGCCCTGCGCTGGTGCTGAGCATGGGATGGGTTTCTTTTTTTGCCTTCCTGCCTTTTCTTGCTGCGTTGTGAGGAATCTTTCCCTTGGCTGCTGTTCCATCTGCATTTCTTTGCTTTTTATGCCATGCTTGGTGCTGCTGAGCACTGGGACCGGCATCGGGGAGCTGCAGCACCAGGTAATGATGACCCCTCGCAGGGTCCCCGCATCCCAGGCTGCTCCAAAAGCTTACACTGCTGTCCCTGGGATGCAGCTCCATCCTCCTACACCCCCTGTTTCCATCTCTCCATATTCCCTTCTCCCCAGCAGCACTGGGGCACGGAGGGGCTTTTGCTGCCTGTGAAAGCAAAGCAGAGCCGGGGGATGTCAGAGCTCCCAGCTGGATGCAGTGCAGTGCTCTGTGTTGTAGGTGCTCCGATTCTGTTTCTGTCCCCCTCGCTATGCTTTGCTTTTGCTCCGGTGCTGCTCCCCCTGGTTGTTTTCTTGGGCTGCAGGCAGTGCTGGACCTGCCCTGCCATCCTGGTGAGTCACCTCCTGGCCCGCACTGAGCATTTTTTCCCTTATCCAAACTAAGGCAAACCTTCCAAATCTCAGCTTCCTGGGGAGCGTTCCCTGCTCACAGCCAGCAGGATCCAAGCCCTGGAAACCAGAGGCTCTGACCCCTGCCTGGGCAGCAGCCCCCCCTCCTCTCAGCCAGCCAATGGGGACAGTGTTTTTCCTCCAAATTGGGTGTTTTCCCCCCACTTAGCACCAGGAGGGAGCTTGCATTGCTCACAGCCACTTCTCAGCACAGTTCCCAGAGCCCCGAGAACCACTTTCCCCATAGACTCTGCTCCCCCTGCCTGCTGGTGGCACCCCTTAAAGGGCCCCCCCAGCTGTTTGCTGCTTTGCTGCCAGTAGCCACAAAGGGGTTAAGTGGCAGGAGCAGGTAAATCCCTTCCGCATGCTCGGAGCGGGGCTGGGGAGAGCCTTATCAACACAGCCCTGCCATCTGCCTGCTTAAACCTCCATAAATAAGCTTTTTAATAATCTATTATTAACATGCACTATAATTGTCTTATTAGACGTGTCTGGGAACCTTTAGTTGCTGCGTGATTAAATGTCACATTCCCAACCCTTCTCCTCCTCCTCTCCCAAAGGCAGCTGGAGGTTTTGCTCTGCAGCTGCCCCTGAGCACCATTCCTGTCCCTTGGAGCATTTGCTCCATGCTGTGGCACTCTCCCAATCCCAAAGCAATGACACTGGGGAAACAGAGGCTTTTCCCTCCGTGGTGAGAAGGATTCCCAACACTTCCCCCCCCCCCCGGGCTGATCTCCTTCTTGGCAGCCTTCAAATAAAGCCGTCCTGGAGACAGAGCGCTCTCTTTCCGCTGCAGATGGCCTCTTGGAGCCCTGCTCCGCCACTGCCTGGCAGAGCTGCATTTGGTTTCAGTGCTGGGACACATCCAGATGAGGGTCAGGGAGGTGCTGGGCCTTGGTTGCAGCTGCGGGGCATCCTGGGGACACGGGGCTGAAGGGCTGCTGTGGGCAGGAGGAGGAGGGTGAGGGCTGGCAGGCACCAGAGGCCCTTCCCCGCTGCTGCTCCAAGGGCGCTGGTGTTTGCGGAGCTGTTTCCTGGTGCACGGATCCAAAGTCCAACGCTGCTTTAAAGCTCAAGGCCAGCCCCATTCCCACCCATTAAGCTGGTGCTGGGGGCACGCAGACCCACTGGGTGTTGGCAGCGACCAGCTCTGTTCTTGCTGTGCACCGTGGGGTGCTGAGCACTGATTGCTCGTGGGCTGTGCTGCGTCCCCAACAGCAACCCGGCTTCGCTCAGCTCCTGCCTTGCATCGCATCCTGGTACACGCTCAAGGAGGTCGGCTTTTAATGCCCACCCGAAGCAGAGCTCACTCACCGCAGTGGTTGCGGGTCTCCCTGCCGTCCCCTTTCTGCCTGACCCCAAAGATGAGGATCGAGCATTACTTGCGCTCCGGACGCTGCGCTGTGCGCGGCCACCAGAGGGAGCGACGACAGCGGCCGCTGCAGCAGCGATGTCCCCGTGCGTGGGGACCCCTCGTGGGGCACAGAGCAGAGCGGTGCTGTGGATGGAGAGTGCAAATATTGCGGCCGGAGCGATGCTCTGAGTCTGTGCTGTGTGATGTAGCTTGAGAAAGAGCAGGGAATTGCCTGTCGTGGGGAGGCTGCGGCAGTGCACGCCTCACCCTTTGGTTTGGGAGACCCCTGTATGTGCCAGCAAGCTGAGCTGATTGCCCAGCTTCTGTGTGCGTGAGCTCTCATCATTAACTTAATGAGGGCTGTGGCTTGAGCTGCTGTTTGAGCCCCTCCACCTCGACAGCATGAGGGGACCGCAGTGACCTGATCGTGGTAACAAGACTGCTGTCCCTGCAGTGCTGCTGGTTTGACCAAGGCAATGGCATGGAGCCTCCAGGCTGTCTGAGCCTCACGCGTGTCCCTGTGCCAGAGCCATCCACAGCAGTGATCCCAATTAGTACAGATAGGAGCTGCTCCAGCCCAGTGCTTTGCCTGCCCACATCCCATCATTGCAACTGGGGCACCGTGGGGGTGATGGCATCACAGGGATGGTAGCACTGCAGGGATGAAGTGCAGTGAAGTGCCTTTGGGGGCTGCCTGGGGTTTTCCTGTTGCTGCTGGAACCTGATGCACTAGAGGAGATGGAGCATCACATGGTGGATGGATGGATTGCAGACAAACAGCATTTCCTTGCTTGGGTGGATCTGGAAGTGCACAGTAGAGGATGCTCTGTGGGGTATGGCCACCTGTATGGGGCTCGTGTCTCTGCTTGGTTGTAGGGTATCCCATATTCCTCATGGGCCCTCAATGTGGCTCTGGCAGAGCCTGGAGAGCTTTTGGCTTGCTGGGAATCTTCAAAGACTTTGCTTGGCACAAAGCGAGACACCTAAGTGGTGGAGCCTGGGGTGGCTTAGCACCGAATACGAAGCATTTGCTATGTTCTGGGCTGGTCCATGTGGGGCTGCACCCATCAGCAGCAAGCAGAGATATCTCAGTGCCCCCTGCAGTTACCTGAATGAATGCTCTTTGCATAATGCCCAGGTATGGCTCGGTTCTGCAGGGGGATGGACCCCAGTGATCCCTGTGGGCAGAAGGGGCTGCAGTGCAGCTGCTGCCCAGTGCTGCCTTTTCCCAAGAGCTTTCCCTGTGCTGTTCACTTTTTGGGTTCTTATTTTCAGCCTAACATCCACCTTCTGCTTCCCTTTGCTACGTGATCACATCCCATTGATTTTGTTGCCCAGCCGACAGCAGTCCCGCTTCGCTCCAGTGTTAACAACATCAAAGTGAAGCAGCACATCTCCGTGCTGGAGAATTTCTGGTTTTATCAGCATTACTCATTGGGTGAATTCCCTTTTGCTGCCCAGCGTTTGCATCCCCAGCCTCGATGAGGTTCCCCACGTGGCCCATCCTCTGCGTGGGAGAAGCTGCTGAGATGTAACAGATTGAAGAGAAAGGAGAAGGGCAAAGCTGTGTGATGGCCGGGATGCACCCAGAGCTGCCGTGGCTCATTTCTGCCTCTCATCTGCCTGTCTGCAGCATAAAGCAGGGCTTGGGTCAGAGCTGGGGCTCAGTGCAAGGCTCGCTCTCAGCAGTGGTGTTGCTGCATCCCTGCTGTGTTTGAGCAGTTGGCTGCTGTGTGTTTGGGAGCAGAGCAGGGCAGCGCTGAGCAGACTGCTTGGCACAGCCCCCCCCCAGATCCCTTGTGTGTTCAGGAGAGAAGGGGAGTTCAGGTTTTTTTTTCTTTGACAAATGACACGGACCATTTGCAGAGCAAACCTGGCTCTGCAGACAGCGCTGCGAGCAGAAGGAGGGAGGTATTGAAAGCAATAAATAAGCCGTTGGGAAAGGCAGCTGAGGGCTCTGGTGGCTCCGGATTTACAGCGTGCTCATACCAGCACCTGGAGCTCTCTGCTTTGCATTGGGGCTGCTCCTGCTCTGCACGGCTCTCAGGATGCACATAGAGAAGGGAGACTTCCCCGTGGGCACCCATTGGTAACAGGGGGCAGGAAAGGCCAGATGACCTTTATTTTTTTGCCATTTTGTAACCCCCAAAGAGCAGGAGGAGCAGAGCTGTCAGCCCTGAGGCTTAATTGCACTGTGAGCAATGGATAACGGCAGGACAGGGGGTTTCCAAAAGCCTGCCTTCGTTTTCCTTCCTGCAGTGCAGAAGAGGCAGCCCCGACTTTGTTAATTAAGCGACGGTTAATTATGAAAGGGCTCATATTGCAAGCTCAGCGGCCCACAACCAGCCCCTTCCACGTTGCCTTTTCCCTGCACTGCATTGAATTCCCCCCCCTCCATTTCCTATGGGACCTGAGTGTGCTGCAGCATCTCAGCACCGGGCTCTGAGTTGTGGGTCCCAGCAGTGGTGGCTTTGCAGGTGGGAGCCATCAGGAGGGTCTTTAGCAACCCAGATGGATGACGTCTGCAGTTGGTTGTTCTCCCAGCCCTGTGCCAGGCGCTGGGGTTATCAGGCGTAAGTGACTTATTATGCAAATCCTCTCTCTTAATATCTGGCTATTCTCTCCTTGGAATTGCATTGGCTAAACCCCATGCGTTATTGGAGCTGCTAATGTTTACGCATTAGCTTCTTTGGCTAATATACAAGGCTTCAAGTTGCAAATTGACGTTCCTTACAGCTGAGCAAATTATTTTTCTATTAAACGCAGTATTTGAAATGATTTGGAGAAGCAAAACAAACTACTGGCAAGAATCTTAATGTCGCTGCTTTCCATGTCCTTCTAATCAGCTTTTATCGGGTCCAGGAAATGAGTGCGTTTGTTTTTAAAGACGTTTCCATTTGGCCAAAGTGGGCAATGAAGAGAAGCGGGGATTGGGGGGTTGTGGCAAGATCTGGTGTGTGTGATGCACGGAGCACTGAGTGTGGCTGTTGTGTTTGTGTCCCATGTGCTCAGCTCCCATTTGCTGGACTGAAGGGGCTTTTAAGCTACAGAGACTCCAGTTGGGAGGGCTGGGGCAGCATTGAGACAGAGGGGCTGCAGTGTGGGATGTTGTGCACCAGTTGGGTTGGGAGGAGGGGTGCTGCAGTGCACGGGCTGAGCTGCTGCAGGGAGCAGAGCGAGCTTGCAGGATGCATTCCCAATCCCCCGCGTCTGCTGCCTGCACGTGGGAGCTTCCTTCCAGCAGAGCCTGGAAATAGCACAGCCGGGTGCTGCTGTTGGGCTGGGAGCTGTTTGGTGACATGTGCTTGTGGCAAAGGAACGTGCAGCATCCCTGTGTGCTCCTGGGTATCCCTGCTACCGAGCTGCCACGTCCTGCTGCATGTCCCATCATTGCCATCTCCTGTTGTGGCTGGAAGGAACCTGGTGCCAGGTGGGGCTGACAGAGGGGCATGGGAGTGGGGAATCC
Source organism: Excalfactoria chinensis (assembly GCF_039878825.1). Classification (NCBI taxonomy): domain Eukaryota; kingdom Metazoa; phylum Chordata; class Aves; order Galliformes; family Phasianidae; genus Excalfactoria; species Excalfactoria chinensis. The sequence continues at coordinate 2,624,280 of NC_092846.1, forward strand.
CATCACCAGTGTGCCCGTGTGGGGTCCAGACCCACAGCACATTTGCCTTGCAGTTAAGGGCAGAACCCAGAGCATCTTACTCAGATGTACGTGGGAGAGACGTTGGCTGTTGCATTAACCACAGCTCAGGGCAGCCTGCATTTGGGGCACAGCCCTGTTTCTAAGGCCTCTCTTTGGCTGAGGTCAGTGCAGCATCAATGTGAGTCGCTGCGTTGGGTCCCCATCCACACATCCCTGGGATGCTCAATAACAACAAGGAGAAGCCCCTGGAGTCTGTCCCACAGTGTTAAACAGCAAAGGACATAATTAACATCAAGGCGAGAGGAGCACCGCCTCCATGCATGGAAGAGGTGGGCAGGCATGCCTGCTGCTCCGTGTTCTCTTTTCCTCCCTTCCTCTACATGGATCTGTCGTCTCTTCCCTCTCCATCCCCTGGGTTTCGGGGGCTGTCAGCTAATTTGGGCTGCTCCAGCATCATCTGGGATGCTCGGAGCTGTTGGCACCAGGCAGTCGTGCCCACGCTGATATTTTAATCTGCTCTTGCTGCTTGCTTCTCACCTCCTCCAGCTCTTGGAGCTGCTCCTTCCCTGGCACTGAACCAAGGCAGGGGCTGCTGCGGGGGCTTCTGTGTTTCCGTTTGTAAGCTTTGAGGAAGCGTCTGGGACCCAGAGCAGCTCCTGTGGAGCATGAGCTGCTGCTGCCAGCATCCTTTGGGTGGCTAACACCATCCTGGTGCTCAGTGGGTTGGGCACTGGGATGTGGGGGTCTGGGAGCTCAGGTGCTGCTGTGCAGTGTGGAGAAGGGGCTGCGTGAGCAGGGTGGTGGGGATGCTCTGTGGGAGCAGGGATGGGGGATCCTTCATGGGGACCACAGAGCCCTGCTGCTCTCTGGGATGGGGATTAAATCACCCCCACAAACAAATTGCTCCCACTTCAAATACTCACTCAGCAGACTGCAGAAGGAAAACACGTGCGCTCTTCTTTCCCCAAAATCACTTAGAAATCTCCCAACACTTTTGCATTTCTTTTTTTTCCTTTTGAAGGAATTGATCACATTTCTGCTTCTCCTTCCCATTGGGAGGCTGAGCCAGGTGGTGGGTGCTGTCAGATCCGGAGATGCTGCGATGGGAAGGAGCTGGGAGTGCATCCACACACAGCGCTGCCGTGCAGGGCTGGCACAGCACAAATGATCCTTTTAGTGAGAGGCTCTGAGAAAGCAGGCAGGCTCGGCTCCTCGGAGCTCTGAATGGGAGAAGATTCGCTTTTAGCCCTTCTAAATGAAGTTCCCTCCTTCTCGTGGTTCTTAGGAGGGAAACAAAGCTGGATGCTGAGGCTGGAGCGCTCCCCGGTGCTTTAAACGCTGAGTCTAAAGGGAGAGAAAAGCTCAGTTCTGTTCTCATGGATGTGAAGCGTTGGGAAGAATGACTTTATGCATAACTTGCAGTGATGGGCTTGGTAACCTGGCTGTTTTGGAGCTCTTTGAAGATCCATGAGGTCCCTGCCCTTCAGGCCCATGTGCCCCAGCACATGACCCATACAGGGGACCTTTGCCTTTCTCTCCCTGTTTGCTTTCTTGTTTCCTAATGTGCTTGCCCTCACCAGCCTGGAGGCTTAATTACTCCTGGAGCCCCAATATTGGTAATCATTGATTTTAGCAAAACAAATGGGGTGGTGTTAATGAGGCAGCCTGCAGCAGCAGCTCCCCAGAGCTCGTTTTCATGTGGATGGATGGATGGATGGATGGATGGATGGATGGATGGATGGATGGATGGATGGATGGATGGATGGATGGATGGATGGATGGATGGAGCAGCTTTGCTCCTGGATTTGTATGAGTGGGAGCATGGGGGCTGCCAGGTGTACCTCAATATCTTGTAGGGTGTAACAGCATCTGTCCCAGCTGACCTTCTGGGGGCACAGCAGCTGCTTTCCAAGGCTGATGTGCGTCTGTCTGTTCACAGCGGGCTGCACCTTTGAGGAGGACGACGACCTGAACCAGTGTGAATACAGCCAGGGTGAGGATGATGACTTCGGGTGGGAGTTGGTCCGCAGCTACATGATGCCACACCTGACAGCCGACCTGCCCCACGGTGAGTCCTCACCCCCCAAACCTAGAGCTGGTCATGTGCCTGGGGTGGGAATTGCCCCTTGATTCATCCTCCATCTCCTGGTTGGGATGCTGTTGTGCCCCATGGAAGGGTGTGATGAGCTGCGTTGGGCCTTAATGTGGCCTTGGGGATGCCCTGGGGGACACAGGACTTGAGGCTGTGCTGCAGGGAGGTGTACCCCCTGTATGGGCTTTCCTTGTAGCAGTGCCAGGATGGCAACTAAAATCCCTCCTTAAAGGCACCTCTGCTCTTTCCTTTCTGCTGTATTTGGTGGCTAGTGAGAAGTTTCCATCTCTAGGTGTCATGGGGAAGGGAGCAGTGTGCTTTTGGCTCTTGTGATACGGGCAGATGCTCGTGGCTGTGAGCTGCAGGCAGCCCTGACATCTCAGGAGCTGTGAGAGGAAAAATGCAGATGGAGATTTTTCTCTTTTAAAACTGCATCACTTTGAAGCCACTCGGTGTTACTTTGCAGGTCTGGCTTCTTGCTCTGATGGCTGGGATGGGGGGGACTGCTATAAGCCCCCATCCCTGGGCAGTGCCCTGGGTGACACTTGGGGGTTAGGGGGGTTGGTGCATCCCGGGCACCCAAAGCATCCTTCTGCTGCAGGAATAATTACAGATAATGGAGATAATTGCTTTAAACTGAGTTAACCTAATTTGTTCTTTGATGGGGCTTTTACCTGGGGGCAGCAAGACGGGAAGCGGAGCTGGGGAAGGGATGCTGGGGGTTGATGTCAGAGTCTCAAACCTGTAATTGGAGTTTCTGCTCAGTTTTCAGCTGCAATTTAAAAGCAGCAGCAAAGCATACCAGTTTGAAGCCAGGGGGCTTGCAGGTGGCTGGATGCTGCAGTGCTGGGGCTGGAGCCTGCAGCATGGCATGGTGCAACCCATGGGTGTGCAGGGAGGGGTCCCAGGCGCAGCGTGGGTCAGCAAGCAGTGGGTGGCACCTGTGGGGTGCTCAGCCCTTTCTAGGGGGCTCCCCAAGGTGCCCCCCAGCAGAAACACCGTCATGCAGCACCAGGATCTCTCCAGGGAGCACTTCACAAAGGAGTCTCGTGGTCTTGGATTAAAATGAGTTTTTCTTGGAGATCAGCCAGCTTCGAGGAGCACAGGATTTATTGGAGCGGATGCTGGCTGCTGGCCACCCGCCTCTCTTACCTTTTCTTCCCTCTTTCTTTTTGTTTTCTTGCTGTGTTTGTTTTTCCCCCCTTCTCTTTCCATCTTGACTCATCTCCCTCTTTCTCATAAGGGAGACGGATGGGGCTCTCCCACGTTGCAGTTGTGCTTTTTCAGCTTGTTTCTGGGCTGCAGCCCTGCGGCTGCGGAGCTGCTCTGCCCACACTTGGGCTGAAGATGGGCTGGGATTGCTGGAGTAACGTTGGGATCTGTTGGATGGAGCAGGTGCAGGATGGAGCACGGCTTTATGAGCAGCTTCTTTGGCTAAGTTTGCATTGCAAAGCATTGAAAAGGTTCCCCAGATGGAGAAGCAAGGCTGAACACCTTGCACAGGGACTCTACAGGGACAGGTCCAGGGCTTGCCATACACAGACTCCAGAGGCAGAGGGGATTTTGAAGCTCGGACCTCAGATGCTCCTTGCTCACAACTTTAACCTACCAATGTGCTGTTTTCATTTCCCATTGGGAACACAGCCAGAAACTTCTTTCTGTTTTCATTTGAAAGGTTATTTAGCGCTTTTAAGACTCTATTGTATCTCCACGGAGCAGTCGGGCTTCTCCTTGGAAAACCACCTGAAAACTAAATTGGATTACATTACCCGTGTCCTCCCAGGCAGAGGGGCTGCCTGTCCCATGGGGATGGCTTGTTACGAGGCGAGGTGACAGCCTGCAGGGCTGGCATGTCAATTAAAGCTGACCTTACATTGGATTGAACAGCAGAGAAAGGATTTACCAAACGAAGCACGGCATCGATCAAACCCTCTGCACTAATGGACACAGCACTGCTGGGGAGGGAAGGTTTCCTGGGGGCCTGCAGTTGTCCTGGTGGGTTGTGTCCCCTTCCCGTGGCTGCTGAAGATGCCCGTTTCATGATGAGAGGCTTGAGAATAATTCCCATTGTGCTTTTTGGAGTGGGTTTTTGCTGTGCTGCCAGCACATGGACGGAGCTCAAAAAGCACAGCTGTGGTACAGCACTGTACTCTGGCTGCCCGGCCCTGTGGCTCTGGGATGCTGCAGGGCAGGGATACAGCCTCTCTGCCTCCTGGGCTCTGGCTCTGCTTGAAGCAATTAGGAGGATTTTTAATTGCAAGCCCTGCGGGGCTGCACGGTGCTGGGACCGAGTGCTGCAGTCCCTGTGTGCTGGCATGGCCCCACTGCTGCTCCTGGGGGCACCCAGCTGTGCTGCCTTAAGAAATGGGCTGTATTGAAAAACAGCCAGAAACGTGCTGAAATTTGGAAGAATACCTGCAAGGAAACCCAGGGGCTGCTGAGGGATGTTGCACCCATCCAGCCTGTTAGAGCAAGGAGGAGCTCCTGAGCACGTGAATGTCCCCGTGCCTTTGCTAGGCTCACTGGGTGCCCACGGTGCTGCTTAGTGGGAGGACAGTGCGTGGATTCATGTAAATTAGCGGTGAGAGCTATTAATTATTAAGGGCCTGCTGTCAGGAAAACAATGGTTGACTTGGATAAACGGCCTGGCTTCGTTAGTTATAGCATGTGCAGTAATTAAAAGGGATGGAATCTGAACGATCTTGTCTTTGCTGGCGTGGGTTAGGGTCAGAGCTGGCCACGGGACCCTGGTGACTGTAGGACTCTGCTCCTCCATGGCTGGGTTCTGCCATGCAGCTTGCAGGGTGGGTGATGCATTTTGGGTCCCCTTTGGGTGTTCAGACCTTATAGGTGAGCATCGGCACCGCTGATGGCTTTGGGTTGCAGCACTGCCTGCTGGTGGGGGATCAAAGGCTCTGGGGATGGGGACAGCAGGATGTGGGCATCCCAGTGGGCTCGTTACGCTGATGAGCATTTTTATCCCCACGAGCACCTGCTGAGCACAGTTTAATATCAGCAACAACTGCGTGCTCAATGATACGAGAGAAATGGGAATTAAATGGGTCGGGTCAGGGTGGGGGCTCACTGCTGGAGCTGTGGGCATTAATGGGAAGCTGCAGTGTCTGCGGTGGCTTTGAAGCCATTAAGGGCTTGATGGCACGTGCAGTGGGATTTGGTGGCACAGGGGGACCGTCTCCCTCAGCCTTCCCTCATCCTCAGGGTCCCCCTGCTTCCTCCATGTCCCCACTCCAAGGCTGAGTGCAGGCACAGTTGCACGCTCTCCCTCCTCTTCCTTTCCCTCAGGCTCCTACCTGATGGTGAATGCCTCGCAGCACGCTGCTGGCCAACGGGCCCACCTGCTCTTCCAGGCACTGAGTGAGAACGACACGCACTGCCTGCAGTTCAGCTACTTCATGTACAGCCGTGATGGCCACAGCCCTGGCACCCTCAGTGCCTACGTGAGGGTGATGGGGGGCCCGGTGGGCAGCGCGGTCTGGAATGCCTCAGGTTCCCATGGCCGCCAGTGGCACCAGGCTGAGCTGGCCGTCAGCTTGTTCTGGCCCAGTGAGTACCAGGTGAGTCTTCCCCCGGACCCCTTCACCCCTTACAGACCCTATGTCACCTGCTATAAATGTGCCTTAACATCCCTTTGCTCAGGAGATGGGGCCAGCTCCAAAGGCTCGGTCCCGGGTTAGGGGACCGCTCCGCCGCGCCTGACCCCTCTGTTCGGTGCCACAGGTCCTCTTCGAGGCGGTGATCTCCAGTGAACGCCGGGGCTACCTTGGCTTGGATGACATCTTGCTCTTGAATTATCCATGCTGTGAGTGCAGGTGGAAGTTGGGGCTGCTGCTGCGTGGTGGGTGCTGCTGGGCTGGGATGCTCTTAGGGACTGTGAGCGCTGGGGTGCAACCTGAGCGTCCTGTTGTCACCGGGGTGCTGGAGGTCCCATCTCCATGGGCAGCCCTACCTCCATCACCAGCTGCTTCAGTTGTCATAGGGCCTCAAGGAAGTGCAGGCTCCTGCAGGGATGGAGGTCCTCCTCTAGGGGCATCTCTATGGGCTTCTTGGGGGGGATGACCCATGGCTGCGCTGTGCAGATGGGATTTCTTGAGCCCATCCATTATTTGCAGGAAGCTGCCAGTTCGGCTCCAACAGGGCAAGTTTGGGGGCTTCAATGGAGATTTGAGGTAGACAAGAGCCTCCTTAATCCTCTTTTTTTTGTTCCGTGGCAGCAAAAGCCCCTCACTTCTCCCGCCTGGGTGACGTGGAGGTGAACGCGGGGCAAAATGCCACCTTCCAGTGTGTGGCTGCTGGCAAGGCTGCCGAGGCAGAGCGCTTCCTCATGCAGGTGAGATCCATGCGTGGCGAGTATTCAGTCCTTGAGGGCCATGTTTGGTGGCTCTGAGTGCCACACTGAGCCCTCCTCATGCCTTTCTCTTCCCCACTGAGCAGAGGCAGAGTGGCGAAGTGGTCCCTGCTGCCTCCGTGAAGCACATCAGCCACCGGCGCTTCCTGGCCACCTTTCAGCTGGATGAGGTGTCCAAGGGCGAGCAGGACCTGTACCGATGTGTCACCCAGTCCAGCCGTGGCTCTGGGGTCTCCAACTTTGCTGAGCTCATTGTGAAAGGTGGGTGCCCACTGTCGTCTCTATGCACTCATGCCCACTGCACTCCTTCTCACTCCTGATTCTGGGGGTGTCAGGGCACTGAGATTGCATTAACTTGCTGCTAACATAAGTCAGTATGCAGTGGCTCAACATAAAACTGGGGCACTGTCTTCCCCACTGGCCTTAGTTCATTGATTCTTAATTGTGGCTGAGGGGAATTAATTCATTCCAATGAAACTTTGTGGCACCTTTGTGCATCTTCTACAAACAAGATTTGGTCATATGAAATCTCGATGCTTCCAGGACTGTTAGAGAGATGCAGAGCATACGGCACAGGCTGATATTTAATGACTAGTTTGTGTTCAATACTTCGGTGCCATTCCCTTATCACAGAGGACAAGTTTTGCTTGTCCTTTGGGCATGCATGCTCCAGCTTTGGGATGGGGTCGGATGCTCCAGCTCCTTCTCTCTCTTCCAGAGCCCCCAACACCCATTGCACCCCCCCAGCTGCTGCGGGCTGGCTCCACCTACCTCATCATCCAGCTCAACACCAACTCCATCATCGGCGACGGCCCCATCGTGCGCAAGGAGATAGAATACCGCATGACCTCAGGGCCGTGGTCAGAGGTGCACGCTGTCAACATGCAGACCTACAAGCTCTGGCACCTGGATCCTGACACAGAGTATGAGATCAGTGTCCTGCTGACACGTCCTGGTGAAGGGGGCACAGGCAAACCGGGACCCCCCCTCATCAGCCGCACCAAGTGTGCAGGTGGGTTGGCTCCTTTCTGGGAGCTTGTTTTATTGCCCCTGTGCTGTGCCTTGTAACCCTGAGGGGCTGGCTTCTGACATTGGTAGAGGAGCAATGGAGATGCAAACCCTTAGCAGGGTGCTGCAGCCAGGAGCGTTTCTCCCAATTGATTCTTATAAGTGCTACAAGTAAGCCTGGGTTTCATGAATACCTCCAAGCTGATGACAGACGCTCGGTGTTCAATTTCCAATGGTCTCCACCTCCAGTCCAGGCTTCTAATGCTCTTCCTGTGTGATACAAGCATGGATTTCACTCCCAACCCAGCACATGGTGGGATTAAGCAACAGTGGTTCTTCTACCAGAGAAGTGGCTGCATCTCAGTCACCAGCACCACATCCTTCTGGATGTGCCAGCCTGCATTCTGCAGCATCTCTGGACCAGCCCTTGGTAGCAGTGGGCTTTGCAGAATCTGATCCAAAAGGACCCTGGAAGAATCCACTTAGAGGATAAATGTGCCCTGGAGCAACAGAAGATGCCCAGTGCTGTCACCGATGTTTGACACTGTGCCTGTGTCCATGCAACTGTGTTAGCAACTGTGAGCAGGGGTGGCTTGGCATTGGCACTAATTGCATGGATATATTCAGTGATGTTGGTGCCTGCAGACATCCTCGTTAGCTGAGCTCTTGCTGAATTGCTATTCGTATCTGTGTGTGTTGGCCTGGGGATGCTGGGCTGGCTGTTCCCTGCTGATCATTTAAATGCACTGGAATAAGGAGATGTGTTCTTGATGGGTGGAGAAGATGATAGGTTGGTTGCTGAGGGTGATGGGGCTGAGAGTCTTCATTGTGCTAACAGTGGCACCAGAGCTGAGTCCTTAAACCAGGCATAGAAGGGACTCAGGCTGGGAGTTCATTAACCGCCATCTCAGTTGCAGTGTTGGGAGCCACATTGCCGTGCTCCCAGTGTCCCATTAATGGGTGAGGAGGAGCGGATGCAGTGCTGGTGGCCTTGGAAGTCACAGGATAGTGAGGTGGGAAGGGTCCATTTAGCTCACCCTGCTCCAGCAGGGCTACCCAGGTCCACATTTGAGAATCTCCAAGGGGGAGACTCCACAATCTGGGCAATGTGAGGCAGAAAATTGGGACCCGTTTTGAGCCATACTCTCACTCTATGAAGCCTTCCTCTCCACGCAACTGAAGCAAGGTGAATTCTGCTTTAGCTTAAACACTTTGAGTGATGTGTTTTGGTCCCATTCTCTCCCCGGCAGAGCCCATGCGAGCCCCCAAAGGCCTGGCTTTCTCCGAGATCCAATCCAGGCAGCTGACACTGCAATGGGAACCTCTGGGCTACAACCTGACCCGCTGTCACACCTACAGCGTCTCGCTGTGCTATCGCTACCTGCTGGGCAGCAGCCTCAACCAGACCTTCCGCGAGTGCGCCAAGATGGAGCGCAACGCCAACCGCTACACCATCAAAAACCTGCTGCCCTACAGGGACATCCACGTCAAACTCATCCTCTCCAACCCCGAAGGCCGCAAGGAGGGGAAGGAGGTGACGTTCCAGACGGATGAGGATGGTAAGGCCACGTAATAATGGGTTTGGGAGGAACGCTGTGGGTTGGTTGGGTTGTGATGGGGCTGTGTCTACCCAGAGAAGTCCCCGTCCTGTAGCATTTCAGCTGTGCCCCATGCAGTGATGCCCACCTCAGCTTGCGCCCTCATTAATCCTGTATTGTGGAATTAAAGCCTTGCAGCAATAGCAGCAATGATCAAAGCTTTGCACTTAGGTAACTCCTTTCATCTGCAGAGCTTGGGCTGATTAAGTTGGCTTTGCTGGGTGTCTTGGTGAGCACTGTGAACTGGAGGTCAGTGTGTTCCCAGCACAGCTTCGATCAGCTTCCCTGTGCTTTTCTCCCACTAACTTTGCCTTTGAGTTGCATATATGAGCCCTTCATGTAAAGCCAAACTGTTTGTCTTTCCCTGCTTTCTGAGACCCAGCGCCCTGTCCAGGCACCAAGAAAAGGTTCATACCCTTCAAGCAAACCTGGCCTGGGTCTTTAGTCCCACATCAGTCTCTAAATACTAAAACCAAAGTGATTTCTGCATGCATCCCATCATCACGCTGCGTCCTTAGACCTGAGCCTGCTTAGCCACCAGCACCCAACTCTGTGCTCCTGAAGCCTTTTATATCTCTAATTGCTTCAGCTGTTTTCACTGTGCTGTGACTGCCGCAGCTGCTTTCTTATTGTATATTAATACAGTAGCTCCAGATGTTTTTGTTGCTGTACTGTAATCACTCCAGATGCTTCTCACTGTACGTTGATTAAGCAGGGCTGGCTGCTTCCCCCTTGGACTGAACTTTGTACAGTGAACTCTCTCCATCCCAGGAGGAATCGACGTATCTTTGGGTTTATAGATGCACTGCAAATGTTACAAGTGGGTTTGGCCCAGCTAACCCTATTCAATTTATCTATGTTAGATATTCAGTTTGTCTAAATTAGCTAATGACAGGGTGTGAAGCTCAGCTGCTGCAGCTCCTGCATTTCCATGGCCAGGGCAGTGTAGTGTCTCTGAGCAGCCACCTCACTGTGTGATGGGGACATTCCCACCTTATGCTCTCCATCTCCATGGGACTGGGGTGTTCCCTGCTGTTTTTGAAGCAACCAGACCTGATAGGGATGGGCTGAATCTTTCCCTCTCTGCACATTATGGCTTGGTGACGATGATCTGAGTTACCAGGGCTGGGTGACAAGTGGCCCAACATGCAATTAAGAGGAGATGGTGAAGACTGAATAATAGAACCTTGGATTGTGTTTTATTTGAGTCTTTTGTGCTTTGTTTGCATCGTCTGTTTGTGCATCACTGGGGCTTCTCTTGGTAATTACAGGCCTGTCAGGCTCACTTCAGTGCCTGGCAAAATTATGGAGAAGATTATTGTGGGAGTTATTGAGAAACATCTGGAAGGCAGCACAGCATTGGTCAGAACCAACATGGGTTCATGGGAGGAAGGTCCTGGTTAATGAACTTAATCTCCTTTTATGGCAAGGTCACACGCCCTGTTGACCGAGGAAGCAAATTGATGTAATCTATGGTAGGGTTCTGCACGGCTCCATTTTAGGGCTGCTGATTCCCTGGTTTTCCTTTCTTCCCTCACAGCAGAGCGATGTGTTGATGCTGCAGGGAGCCAGCTCTTTCTCTTGCTGGATGCAAGCCAGAATAGGTGCAAATACAAGTATATGTGTGTGGCAGAGGGGTTTGCACACTGCTGGGATCTGCTGTCACCAGCGCTAGTGGTCATCCCGGTGTGTGCACCAGCTTGTCCCTGTTGGTGTGCACACATCCTCATGCAGTTGGAGCATTTCCCAAATCAGCAGAGAATGGTGTTGTAATTAGTGCCTACAACCACTGCAGAGCACACTGTCCTCTGCAGGAAACCAGAAGCATGCACAGAGCTTCGTCTTCTCTAAGGCCAAGGGTACTGATGAGAGGGATGCTCACAGCCCTTGGCAACGTGACCATGGTGGTCCTGATTAGATTGACTTGTGAATCAAGTGGAAATGGTATGTTTGCATGGTGGGAAGTGTGCAGATCAGAAGGCAGTCCCTCTCCTTGGCTGTATAATTAGATCTGAACAAAAGCTGCAAAAAAAAACCATAAAGGGAAGACGGGAAGAGCTGGCATCTGAGTGGAAGAGGCACATGTGAGGTTGCCTGGCTCCACCTACCCGGACCCAAATAGCAGAGCTCAGCAAAGCTATGCTGAATGTAATGCTCTCGGTGATATCTTGCCTGGATTGTGTCCCACCTGAGGGCTGTTCCCAAGGTAATAACTGCTAATGATGGTTCTCACTGTGCCTCCAGCATCCTGGTCCCACGTGAGCTATGCTGGTTTTCTGGTTTAAGTGGGTTTAATTGCTCTAGCAATTGCTTGCAGCAGATGCTGCTGCTTGGGAATAATGGTCTTGGCTGAACAATTGCCCATCCTGCCCTTCTTAACAACCCCCTTGGGTTGGGGGTGGGGGAAGGATGATAAAAGAAAGCCGTGGCAAGTAAGTGAATATCAATCCTGACACCTTCAACCCTATTATTTGTAGCTGTTGGTGGTGGTGTTAGCTAGTAGGGAGAGCTGGGGAATGGTGAGCCCTGTTGCTGACGGCGGAGGAAGGCTGCACTCAGAACAAACCCAAGTGGAACTCATCCTAATCCTTTTCCTTTCCCAGTGCCTGGTGGCATCGCCTCGGAGTCACTCACCTTCACCCCTCTGGAGGACATGATCTTTCTGAAGTGGGAGGAACCCGTGGAGCCCAATGGCCTCATCACGCAGTACGAGGTACGTCCTGAGCCCTGGCACCTCTGATACCCACAGGATGATCAGATTGCTGCAGGGAGGAAGGGAGCATGGATCCAGCCCACTGAAATCCTCCTGACTGCAGGGTTTCTCTCCTGGGTAGCCTTGCTTTCAGTGCCAGCTCTGTTCTCCAGCAGCAGCTTTTCCAAACACAGTTCACTTTACCCCAAAACACAAGCGCAGGTATCAATAATCCATGTGGGTCTCTTCCAACTTGGGCTATTCTGTTCTGTGACGTTCCCTGTAGTCCTGCTCACTCATGATGCACTACCCTGTCCTTCCAGATCAGCTACCAAAGCATTGAGTCCTCTGACCCTGCAGTCAATGTGCCCGGCCCGCGACGCACCGTCTCCAAGCTGCGCAATGAGACTTACCACGTCTTCTCCAACCTGCACCCTGGCACCACCTACCTCTTCTCAGTGCGTGCCCGCACAGGCAAGGGCTTTGGCCAGACAGCACTCACTGAGATCACCACCAACATATCTGGTAAGTGCTGTTTAATCTGGCTCTGATTGCTTCTGAGGGGTCTGAGGGGTTCCCCTCCTTCCTTTGGGGGTGCATTGTCCTCAGGGTGATGTTTGTGCCATGCCCGGGGTTGGGTGAGTTCCTATCTTGTAAGCACACAGGGCCCATCTTAAGGCTGGAGTGTTTGGGTCCTGTGAAGGCTGTGCCCTGTGCTGTGTGCTGGGCCTGTGGCATTAAACCTCTCACTGCAACCCCCAGGTCCTCTCCAAAACTCAATGCTTGCTCAAGAACTGAGGGAATTTCGTATGTGCCTCAGTTTCCCCATGCGGGCAGCCCTGCACACACAGAACTGCTGCTCAGTCCCACCTGCTCTCTTTGCAGCTCCCACCTTTGACTATGGGGATATGCCATCACCACTGGGCGAGTCGGAGAGCACAATCACAGTGCTGCTGCGACCGGCACAGGGCCGGGGGGCTCCTATCAGGTAAACAAGGGCTGCAAGGGGCTGAGGGCATAGTGGGAAGGGCAAGGGCATCCTTGCAAAGCTAACCTGCGTCTTGCACCTTCCACCCACCCAGCACCTACCAGGTTATCGTGGAGGAAGACCGGCCCAAGAGGATCAAGCGGGAGCTGGGTGGGCAGGAGTGCTTCCCGGTGCCGCTGACGTTTGATGATGCCATGTCTCGTGGCTCTGTGCACTATTTTGGGGCTGAGCTGCCTGCCAGCAGCCTCACTGAAGCCAAGCCCTTCACTGTAGGAGACAACCAGACCTACAGTGGCTACTGGAACCCACCACTGGAGCCCAAGAAGGCTTATCTCATCTACTTCCAGGCCATGAGCAACCTCAAAGGGGTGAGTAGCTGTGCAGCTCTCTGGGTCTCCTTGGGGATGCTGGTATATCTAGTTTGCCACCAGCTGCGTGGCATCCCAGTGGTCCTGGGAAGTGGGGCTTGCTTTGGGTCCTTCTGCTGGCTGCTCACCCTTGGAGCCCACACTGTCTTGTCTGGGAGCTGCCACCCAGGGCCTTGGGGACATGTTGGGAGCACAGCTGGGTGCTCCCCATCCTCCTCACAGGCTGGGCATCCCCTGGGACATGTGTTCTCCCTGCCTGGGCCTGGCTGCTGAGTCTGGAGGGGTCCAACTCAGCTCCTGCTGCTGTGGAACAGACCCACTTTCCCAGAGGGTAATCATCGGATAGAAAAGAATGATTTGGGAGCAAAGAGTTGTCAACGTATTCCTGGGCCACCAGTTCCTTGGCTTAATGGCACCAACACGTGGATCCATCTGTCCTAAGCTCTGCTCTCTGTCTGGGCTGATTTCTTCCAAGGACTTGCAGGAGACTCTTACCATCCTCACGTGCTTCAGCAGACCCCTTTCCAGCTGGGGCACGAGCTGCCAAACACGAAGCAGTGGAACCATGGCAGCATCCTCATCTCAGCTCCTGCACAGATCCACGCATTGGCTGGCAGCTTGCTTTTTGCAGGGAGGGATGTGAATTTTGAATCCTTCTCCGCTGGGATCTTTCACACCTCGCTGGGTTGTAATTAGAGCTGAGACAGGCTGCTGCATCTCGGCTCTGGCTCGCTCGGGCACTGCTGGATGATAACTGGTGCTTTACAGCCTTCCTGCTGGGAGCCAATGGGTTTACCCTGGCTTCTGTCAGACACTGAGAGAAAGCTGCATCCCAGCTTGAGTTTGCCATGGCTCTCGGGCCAGCTGGACCACAAAGCAGGAGAAACCAGACCTGGAACTCTCTGGGATTGCAGCACTGTGCCAGCTGCCCCAAGCACTTTGTGTGGGCAGATTTTGGTGTTGGGCTGCATGGATGGAGCAGATTTGCCAGCGCTGGTGTCCCAAGGTGCCGGAGGAAGCTCAGAGAGGAGAACTGCAACAACAGTGGATTTTTTTTCCCACCAGAAATCAAACACATCAGAAGATGGAATATTTTAGCTGAACTACCAGCACAAATACTAAGATTATTGGACAGCTGAGCTTGAAGCGATCATGGCAACATTAGCAGCACGTGCTGAGCACCAGGGATGGAGTGTGAAGACTTTGCTGAATGACCTGGGATGCTTTGGCTGCAATCTTTAGCTTACTGGTGACCTGCACATTCTCCAAGAGCTCACTCAGGACCTTCCCTTTGCACACCGCTGAGCTTTGTTGCCCTGGTTAAACCAAAGGATGTTGGTATAGGAGATGGTGGGGACAGATAATTCAGCAGTGGGTGCTTCAAATCGATTGGAAACTCCTTCAGTTTGAGGGCAAAAGCAAGCCAGGTTTACATCCAGCCAGCTTCTGACTCCCCATCTCTTTCCTCTGCAGGAAACCCGGCTCAACTGTATCCGTATTGCTCGTAAAGGTAAGCTCCCTGCTCCTGCTAAGCTCCTTGCTCACAGCAGCTAGATTTCTTCTGCTGTGGCTGCAGACCCAGAGTGCTGCCCTGAGATCAGGGAGTGAATGATGGTTCATTACAGTTCAGTCCCATAGTGCTGGGAGGAAGCGTGGTTGGTGCTTGCTTTCTTATGTGTTTAGTTTTTCCTCTTGCTAGTGTTTTGCTCTGATGCTGTATTGTAGTGGCTGTTGTAGGATGAGGCTGGTTGTGCCCCAGGGATCAGGAGGCAGAGGGATGTGCTTGAGGCACTGCGGATCTCCAGGCTGTGCAGAATCAAGTCCCTTTGTGTCTCAGATGGGATAAAACATGCAGAGCATCTCATGGGGAAAAATTACAGGGAAGAGACTTGGGTGTTGTTGGGCTCTATGCTACAGCATCCTTTGCATCCTCTGCATGTAGTAGAGACAGCACAGTGCGTTACATAGAATTCACATAACTTGATGCAGTGATATCTGTGAGTCCCTTCCAGCTCAGGATATTCTGTGATTCCATAATTCCACAGGGTGCAGCAAGGCTTGTCTGCCCATGGTCTGAACATTGACACAGTGTGTGTGCATCCATCCTGGTGCCCAAAGGAGCACTGCTTGCTTTCTTTCACCTCCTTGTGTTTTCCCACCTGACACTGCCACTTGGTTTTACATCCATTACTGTGTGGGAAGCAGAGGAAGGTGCCCAGCTGGCTGGGGGTTACAGGAGGAAGCTGAGCAACTGAGCTTCTCATGCTTTCAACCCTGACAGCTGCCTGCAAAGAGAGCAAACGGCCTCTGGAGGTGTCTCAGCACTCAGAGGAGATGGGGCTGATCCTGGGGATCTGTGCTGGTGGGCTCGTCGTCCTCATTATCCTGCTGGGAGCCATCATTGTCATCATTCGGAAAGGGTAAGGAGACCTGCGCATCCATCTGGTGGGGTGCATTGCTAACTGGAGGTGACTGGGAGCCCCACTGCTGTACTTGGTGGACTCCAGCTCCTCCTCACGGACAAACTGATGGCAGTAGTTGGGATCTGTGAGATTTCTTCACTTGCTTCCCCTGCCACATCCAACCCATACCTGTCAGATAGCCTGAGGAGGGGCTGACATTCACCCTGTCTGGGTAGCAGGGAAATGCTGACCATCCATGGGTTGAAGGCACGGAATAAATCCATGCAGCTGCAGTGAGAAGGGCACAGCTGGAGGTGACCCTGGGAACCGAGGTGCAAAGTCCTGGGATGCTCCTTCACCCTTGAGACTGTGCAGCTTCAGTCCACAGTCACTCTCCTCTGTGTTTTCTGGTCTGTTACTGCTTTGTGCAGCCTTGTTAGTTCTGTATGGGCTGAAATGCTGCTGCATGGGGGATGCTGGGGCAGTGCTGAGCCTCACTGTCCCCATCCCTGTCCCTCTGCTTGAGGGCGATGGGAGCAGCCCCATCCCCTGGACAGGGGGAGATGCAGGTGCCTGCATAAGGTATGGATGCTCAGCCACCCCCACTCTGCCTGGACTCATTTTAATGCAGAAATACCTCTTGTAGTAAAACACGAGCAGTTACATGCTGAGCCCTTCCAGCTTTTCTGGCTCTAAATGAAACATTCCGATTCATTTGTGTGCTGGAGGGGAGCTTTCCCAACACTCACCCCTTGGGGACCCCAAACTCCTCTGCCCTCCCATGGGCTGGGGGTCCCTTTGCTCTGTGATTAGGGATGGGATTGTGGCCATGCAGCTGTTGGTGGGGAAGCTCAGTGGGATGGGAGGGAGGAGGATGAGGGCTTTCTGGGACACTCAACCCCAGGAGCGCTGGGGATACAGCCACTGCTTTTTGCTGAAGTGCAGCACCCTGGAAAGTGGCCTTTTACTGCGGGGGGCCCAAGGCAGCACTGAGCCGTGGGGGGCATTAAAAGCAAGGCTGGCATGGCAGGGGAAAAAAAGGGCAGCAATTAAATGCTGTCCTCGTGCAGAGCTTGGGAGCGATGGGAGGAAAGTATGCTAATGGCCAGGGGGAGCGAAACAACCGCAGCCCGTGCAGATCTGCAGATCTCTTTATGGCTTTGTTTGCCTTGAAGGATTCACTCTGGGTTGTGCCAGCTTGAAAGCAAGGCTGTGGTGTGGTCCCATCACCACTGCAGCACTGTGAGGTGTGCATGATTGGCTCCTTGCCTCCCTGTGCACGTGGTGCTGGGCTTGTTCTGGATGGAGCAAATGCTGGCGGTGCTGATGCATTTGAAGCCCTTTTGGTTCTTCTGAGTGGTGCTGTTGGGCCAGCAGAGAGAAAACCTCTGTGTTTTCCATTGCCCTTTTGCTTTGGTGTCCCAGCGTGAACTGGCAGAAGGGGCCACAAATTAGACCCAGCGTTTGAGGATACGAACATGGAGCTGTTGGAAGCTGGGATTAGCTCATCAATCTCCTCCGGAGCGTTTTGCTGTTGGAAAATGCTGATGTGGTGGAATGGAAATGTGCCCCCAGAATCCACTCGTCTGTAATGAATGGTGACAGCAGGCATAGGCGACCCTGGCCCCATGTCCCCTGATGGGGAAAAACAGCCCCACCTCCCTGGGATGGCCTGAATTCTCAGCACGTTTGCTGCTCAGTCTCAGGAAACATGAAATATCCCCTGGGCACCTCTCTGACCATGGGAGCTACAGGAGCCGGTGCTCAGGCTGTGCTGCCAAGATGCCTGGACTGCTATGGATGCAGCCAGGGTTGTTTCTGATGTGCTTGATTTTTCTGAGCACGGAGCTGGGCTGAAGTCCCTGATGCTTTGTACGACAGCTCAGGGCTCCCCAGCAATAACTCATTGCTGTTAGGACGCGTGCAGCCCATTACCTGCTCTCCAGGGCTTGCTGCCAGAGACAGGGAGGAGCTGCCCTCAGCTTTCATCCCATGATTTGAGGCAGTGCAGAAGGAGGGCGGCTCGTGTGGGTGGGCTGAGAGGATGGGGACCCTTCTGAGATGCTCGTGGTGTGCGGGTGCCCGCCTATTCTGTGCTCTCCTTCCCTGCACGCTGCCCTAGAGCCCCACTTTCTCCATCAAAGAAAAGCTGCTTGTGCAATTTGTGCCATTCTCTTTGTTTGCACGCTTGCCAGGAGGAACTACTATTCTTACTCCTATTACCCGTAAGTAATTGTCATTCTCTCTCTCCTCCTTCCCTCCTGCCCCCCTTGCTCTGCTGCTCTCCACTCCAACAAGTCCTTTTCTTTGTCAAGTACATCTTAAGGGCCTCTTTGGCTTGGGAAAATAATGCTTCTGAGCTCATTAGGACGGAAGGCAGTGTAAGCAGAAAGGGTCAGATACCCAGCATGGCTGTGCTCCTGCTGAGGTGGCCAATTCTGCTTGAATTCAAGGTTTTGGCAGCATCTTGCAGTGTCTTTTCCCCACTTCTATGAGGTCACTCAGGTAGTGTGGGTTCGGGTCTCCTGCATGTCCTGCCCAGGGGAAATAAGCTGTCTTGTGGCCCCAGATATGCCAAACCTTGGGAAGCTGGGTCTGGGGTCTGGCAGCGATGCTGGTTCATTGCTGTCCTTTTGCATCTCTCTGCAGCAAACCTGTCAACATGACCAAAGCAACAATTAATTACCGCCATGAAAAGACACACATGATGAGTGCCATCGACCGGAGCTTCACGGACCAGAGCACGCTGCAGGAGGATGAGAGGCTGGGGCTGTCCTTCATGGACACCCACAACTACAGCAACCGTGGTAAGGATGAGGAGCTTCAGCATTGCCATTGCTATGAGTGTCA
Organism: Excalfactoria chinensis; assembly: GCF_039878825.1. NCBI lineage: Eukaryota > Metazoa > Chordata > Aves > Galliformes > Phasianidae > Excalfactoria > Excalfactoria chinensis. The sequence goes on from NC_092846.1 coordinate 2,642,665, forward strand.
GAGCAGCTGTGTGCCCTGCTTGGCCCTTTGGCTCTGACCACAGCTATGCATGGCTGTGGGGCTTGGAGGGTTAAAGAGCCACAGCCTTCCTATCAGAGGGAGACTGATAACTGAACACCCACTGGAGTATGTGACTCGGCACTGATTTAGTTGTAAAATAACTCGTTCAGTGCCTCAGTTTCAAACATATGCTAATAACATCTGTTACAGTAACTCCAAGATGCTGCTTTACACACAGCCCTTCTCCACCGATGCTGGATTAATATGATTCCTGGCATTGTCTCGCAGACAGTAGAAGCCCAGAGGGCAAACTTTTCCTCCTTTTAATACATCTGTATAAGCGTATTATTTTTCAGTTACTGTCCTACTGGGGCTCCTCGAAACACTCATAGCCAGGCTGGTTTGTACTGAGATTTTTCTCCATCTTGGAGCTAGAATAGCCAGCCGTGCTGTGTTTCTTATGGGAGTGGGGCTGTAGAACTGAATCCTGCTCCCACCTGGGCTGGGGCTGCTGTCCTGCTCTGCTGCGTGCTGCTCCCTGCCCCTATGTTGGTCCTTACCTCAGTTTTCTTGCTTTTAAACAAAAGCTCCTTATAAAGGGTCCTCAGCATGGGTGACCGTGCAGATCCCAGCCTGCATGGACCTGCTGGCACACTGCAACACATGCAATTCTTTTCCTATTAAACTTGTTGGAGAAAGGCTCTGTATGAGCTGCATGAGGAGCCGGAGCTGCCAGCACAAGTGAGTGGCTGATCTTTGCATTAAGCAGACACCCCCCACCCCCTAAAAAAAAAAGGCCTGGCAGCTCTGAGCAAGCCAGCATAGGTGGCTTTTAGAAGTGTTGTTAGGGAAACCGCATCCAGGGCTGCACTGACAGCAGAGCTGCTTGCTGACACTGTGAGATCTGCAGCAGCCACCTCTCTTGGTCGCAGTGAGGAGCATCAGTTCTCGTGCAAACCCAAATTTCAGGATCGTTTGTGCTGGCCGTGCAGCAGCCCTGTGGGGTGAACATAGGTGAGCTGTGCCAGTAATTATATGGCGCTGACATAAACTGGGTAAAACACTGCATAAGCTCATGCATTAACCCACAGCAAGTCCCATTTGTGTCAGTGCTAGAAGTAAGAGGATGGTATCCAGCAGTGAGGAAAATTAACCATTAGGCTGGGCTGGGGACTTTGGCAAAGCAGTTCTTTGAGTCAGGACTTTAAGTGAATATTTATGCATGTAGCTTGTACTGGTCTGGATGGGAGGTAAGTGCTTGAATCAATGAGAAATAAGCAGCAAGCCCTCTTAAGATCTTACCCACTGGTTTCTAAGAGGTGTGCTGTGGTCCTGAGAGGCTGTAATGGCCCTTGCTGGCTTTGGGTTGCAAGAACAGCTGCAGAGTGTGTGGTGGGTTCTGGACCACCTTTGTCACCCTGAGAGAGACCAGTGGTGGTCTTTCAGACCCTGATTATGTGCTGGTTTGCAGGTGACCAGCGCAGCAGTGTGGTCAATGAGTCCAGCAGCCTGCTGGGGGGGTCACCCCGCCGCCAATGTGGCCGCAAAGGTTCTCCATATCACACTGGGCAGCTGCACCCTGCCGTGCGTGTAGCTGACCTCCTACAACACATCAACCAGATGAAGACAGCAGAAGGCTATGGCTTCAAGCAGGAGTACGAGGTGAGAGCGTGCTGTGTTTTGAGGAGGGTACGTGGTAGGATGGATGAGGACCCCGGGATGTGGCAAGGTGGTGTACAGGACCCTTGTGCAACAGGATGATGTGGAGCTACAATGATCTGGAAGGAAGGAGCTGGAGATCACAGCTCTCTGAGCTCCCCAGGTCCTTAAGTATCAGCACAGGAGGTGTTCCTGCTTTTTCTGGCTTGATTGGGTTTTCAGCTGCTCTCTATTTAACCAGCAGTTGAAAAGCAAGATGAGCTGAAGCAACTCTGTCAGCCTTGCAGTAGGTTACCCAGCATCTTCTGCTGGTGCTGGAGGGCTCCTTGCTCAGGTCCTCCTGACCACTTCCTCCATCTCCAATGGAGATGCATTGGTGAGCATGGACACAGCCTGAAGATGAGCAATTTCTCTGCAAGCTGGCAGCTCCCAGGGCCGTGCAGAGGCTGCAGGAGGGGCCATCCCTGCCCTTCCAGGGAAGGTGCATCACCCTGAGGGTCACCACTTGCATCGTGCCCTTTCCATCCCATTGGGCTGCAGCTCTTGTAACGGAGAGCAGAATTCTGCACGGCTCTGCTGCAATGCACATGGCCGTGCTGATTTCCCGGCTTCTTGGTGTCCCACAGTTCTAGTGATTGAAATTTCCCAGTGAAATTACTGTTTAATGTTCAGTTGTTTCAAGTGCAGGAGCTTTTTCTTTTTCCCTCCCCCTTTTTCATGTATTGGACAAACCAGGGCTGGCTATAATCATTAGTGCTCCTTGAAAAGCTGCTGTATGTTCTTGGAACCTAGTCATTTGAAAGCACTCAGATATTATGGGAGGGGAGAAAACATGTAATTTCCTTCCACTTTCCTCCTCTTACGCCAATCTATGAATGTTACTGTTATTACATGCAAACCTGTTCTGTGCTGGGGAGAGAAGGGTCTGGGGAGATTTAAATAATGATAAGAAAAAAAGAGAGAGAAAAAAACAAACTAGGAGGAAAAAAACAAACCGAGCAATATGTAATCTGCTGGAAAACAGGGCATTTTGTGCATGCAACAGAGATGCTGGCAGAGCTTCTATGGAATCAAGGCCTCTGCCCTCATCCCTGGGGGGGTTTTGGAGGTAGGGGTGTCCCCAGAGCCCTGTCCTCGAGCTGTGACAGCTGTCTCTCCTTGCAGAGCTTCTTTGAAGGCTGGGATGCTTCAAAGAAGAAAGACAAGACCAAAGGGAGACAGGATCATGTGTCGACGTGTAAGTGCATGTAGCAAAGGCTTGGATACCCTGAACAGTGTGGAAAGTCTTCTAGAGGGCTGGGTTTTATTTTGTCTTATTGTGTCTGGTTTGTGGCGAGGAATAAACTGATGGGGTTTGGCTGGTAAGGGGCAGCAGAAAGCTCCTTGCTCAGCAGGGGTTGGGGCCTGAGAGCTCCCATTGGGCTACAGCAGTGGAGGAAGCATCACCTTCTCCTCTTGCCTTTCAGATGACCGCCACCGTGTGAAGCTCCATCCACTGCTGGGCGATCCCAACTCGGATTACATCAACGCCAACTACATTGATGTAAGGAGGGACAGATCTGTGGGGCTGAACTTCCTGAGGGCATCAGGGTCTGTTCCTTGGAGGGAGCTTAGGAAGACCACACCACATGTCCCTGAAGAGCCCTCCTGCTTTATGTCCATCAGCAATTTGTGCTCGTTTCTGTTGCTGTCCCCTGCAGCTGTGTCTGTCTTTCATCCTCAGCTCCTGTCTCTGCTTTCTCATTCCCTTTTCCACGCTTTCTGCATGGCTCCAGGAACTGCTGTCCTCTGTAAGTCAGAGTGTGCAGAGGTGGAGGAGGAACATGGGGACGGGCTGGGGCTTTGCACTGTGCTGAAGGGGCACCCCTGCTCCCAGCAGCGCACATAGCTGAGCAGAGCTTGGCTCTTGGAATGGTGTCCCCTGTCCCCTCCAGCAATGCCAGGCCCAGGGGGAGGCTTGAGACTCTGGGCTTTGGTAAAGACAAAGTGAGGGAGAGGACAGGGGCTCTGCAGGCTCCTTGGAGGTTGAAAGTGCTGCTTCCTTATCTAGGCCAGGATGGTGACCCTACTGCTCAGAGGACGTTCTCCAGCAAGAGGGTTCTGTTGCCACTGTGATGGGATGCCACTGTGATGGGCTTCTCTTGCCCAAGCAGTGTCCCCGTGCCTGTCCCTGTGCGTCCTTCCTGCCCTGTGGCTCTGTCCTGCCTCTCGAGCTCTGCCTCACTAATGTCTCTGTCTCTGATCTTTCTCTCTCAAACCTGTGTCCGAATGGGATCGTTCAGATTCGGATTAACCGAGAAGTAAGTAGACAGTTCCCTGCTCCTCTGCTCCTGGCCATGGGGCTGTTGTTCCACATAAAGGTGTAAAATTGCACCCGTGAGAGGCAGGCCTGGTAAAACACATGGAAAGATTGGGGACAGGGAGAGAGGTGAGGTCTCCAGCTTCTGCCACTGTCACCTCCATGTGTGTGATATACAGGAATGATGGCCAAAGCTGCTGGCAGGAATGGGATGCCTGGTGCCCATGGGTCCCTGTGGCACTGGTCTCACTGGGAGATGCTCTGCTGCTTGGGCTGACGTGTCTGTGTTGAGAGCCACTGATGCTCACAGTGCAATGGGATGCAGGAGGGGAGTGGGGCCATCACCCCATGCCACGTGGCTGTTGCAGGCTGGGATGTGTATTATTCATTGGGCTTTTGTGACAGTGTGGCCATACCTCAGTCTGGGGTGTTTTGGAGGTGTTGGTCTGCAAAGTGGATGCACGTTTGGGTGCGGGGTGTCACACCCTTTGCTGGGTCATAGGATGTGATCCAGGCTACCAAGGAATGCTCAAGGAATGTGCTGGTGGCACAGCTGACCTGGGCTGCTGCTAACCGGGAAGGGTTTTGATGGACAGTGCTTGGGTGCTCCATATCCTGTCCATTGGACTTGACACCTCTGCTTCTCTTGCAGGGTTACCACAGGTCCAACCACTTCATTGCCACCCAAGGTGAGTTGACCCATTTTTGCTTGCTCTCTGCAAGCAGTGATTCAGCAGCCAGATTTAAACCCTTGGGGTATTTTGGTCTCATCTGTGCAAGAAAGGGAGGAAACGGTCCAATCTGGGGACAAATGGGGCAATAGCAAAGCAGATTTGGTCAGCAGTCCCAATGCAGGCACTGTAAGCTTGAGGACCACATTATCCTTATGTCCCCAGGTCCCAAGCAGGAGATGGTGTACGACTTCTGGCGCATGGTGTGGCAGGAGCACTGTTCCAGCATCGTGATGATAACCAAGCTGGTGGAAGTGGGCCGGGTAAGAGTCTCCTTTGCTCTGTTTGCCTCCAGGCTCTGGCTCTGCAACATGCTCTTCAGGAGTCAAAAACCCACCCTGTCCCTTTTTTTGCAGGTGAAATGCTCCAAATATTGGCCAGATGACTCAGAGATGTATGGGGACATCAAGATCACTTTGGTGCAGTCAGAGATGCTGGCAGAGTATGCTGTGCGGACCTTTGCTCTCGAGAGGGTATGCTCCCTGCCCATGCCAGCCCATGCAACCAGACAAACCTTGAGCACCTTTAACCATTCCTTGTTGGCATTTACCAATACCTTGCTTATTTACCCCAGCGTGGGGCTTTCTCCACCTTTTGGAGGTGCCGCCCCCAAGTGCATCCTCCCTTTGTGCTTTCTGTTGCAAGCTTGGTTCCAGCTCTGCCCTCAGCCCATGCATGTGGCTCAGGGTGAGCACTGTGTAATTGCAGAGGAGGATAAGTGTGCTTTTTCCCCTCCAGGCTGCAATGTAGGTAATGTGGCACTTAGTTTCCAGCGTGGTACCTGGGGATGGAGCCAGTGCAATTCACCTCTTAATCTACGGGAATGTGAAATCACTGTCTGGTTAGGAGGCAGGTAGCAAAGATGCATGTGGAACAGATCCAGGTTGCCTCGGGGCTGCTGCCATCTCTGCTTGTTTTTAACCCTCTTGCATCCAAGGAGCCATAGGGTTCCTGGAGTGACTGACCACAGTGAGACTGGAATCTTTGATTCCTACAGAAATGAGGTATTTAGGTACAGGATTTTGCCCTCCCTGCTGTAAAGACACTTCTGTTTTCAGTAGCATCCCTTCTGCAGGGCTTTTACCCCCCAAAGGGTTTGCACCAGGCAGCTGAACAGCTCGGGGGGGGGGGGTCTTCATGATGCATCCTCCCCGTTACAGTTGCCACAGCTTCATGCAGCATCAATCTGTCTGCCCCATGCCCATATGCTGTATTGCCCTCCTTTGCAGCGAGGTTACTCAGCCCGGCACGAGGTGAAGCAGTTCCACTTCACATCCTGGCCTGAGCACGGCGTCCCCTACCACGCCACGGGGCTGCTGGCCTTCATCCGCCGTGTGAAGGCATCCACACCACCCGATGCTGGCCCCATCGTCATCCACTGCAGGTGGGCATGAGGACCATCCCCATCCGGGGTGGTGGGTTTTGGGGGTGTTGGGTTGTGCATGAGGCAGCAAGATGTGTTACAGGTGAGTGCTCAGCTTTTGCAAAGCTCAGAGTTATCCTGAAATATTTAGCAGGGAAAACGAAGGTGGGTGATTGAAAGGAAGAGCTGAGGCAGGGCCGGAGCTGGGGTTTGTGTTTGGTGTGGAGCTATAAGAAGTCACCCTCAGGGCTGTGGGTTGGTGGTGGTATGGGAGGATGGCTGGCTTGGCTACTAGTGATGGCTGTATTGAAACGCTGTGCTTGCCCAAAGGGGAGGAGCAGGGCAGGATGTTGTTTCCCATCCCTGCAGGGTGTCCCTGGTTCAGCTGAGGGAAAGCAGAGCTGTGATATTTTTTCCATCCTCATGCAGGCGTCCCCGTGTGACAGGTTAATGGCTCTTCCTCTGCTGGGCAAACAAGGAAGATCTGATGAACGGGAGGGATTTTTTCTTATTTGATTTCTCCCTGTCAATTGCCTCATCAGTATTCATTCACTGGCAACAGCGAGTGTGATTAGCTCCTGTAGTCTGTAATCACTGATAATCATGACGAATGATTCATCAGCCCCAGAAATTAGGATTTCACTGCAGAAGACTTCGTGGGAAAGGAACGGGGGGGGGGCAGCTCTGTGTTGGGGGGGCTCAAAGAGTTCAGCCTCTGTCACATTGTGTGTGAAAGTGCCAGGGTTTGGGCTGCTGTCTGGTCTGGCTGCAGGCATAGTAGCGTTCTGCTCAGGGCTTGGTGTTGAGCATCCTCCTTGCAGCATCCTTTGGGAGGATACTGTTGGCACTCAGGTGTTTCTTGCAAAGAGCATAGGTTATAGCTTTGCTGTGAGCTCATCCCCTCCCCTGCACAGCACTGTCCCTGCAGCAACATGTGGATGCAGATGGATGGGGTGGATGCAGGGAAAGCCAGGCTGAGGGCTGTGTTACAGAGGCGTGTGCCATCCTCCAGCCCTGTGCAGACCTTGCTGGTGCCTGGGGCTTTGCATGGTGCCATATGGCCTGGGTACACATTAGCTTTGTTTTCCTCTTCCTCCAGTGCTGGCACAGGGAGAACCGGCTGCTACATTGTTCTGGATGTCATGCTGGACATGGCTGAGTGTGAGGGTGTTGTGGACATCTATAACTGTGTGAAGACACTGTGCTCACGGAGGATCAACATGATACAGACAGAGGTGAGCAGGGTTGGTGCATCATACTGCTGATGCTGGAGCCAAGAACGGCTGTAAAGCACTCCAAGCCCAACCTGAGGTCATGTCTCATAGAAAGCCAGCACCCATCCTATTGCTTTTCAGCCTTTGGAGGGTGATTTGCTTAGAGCTGGCTCCTTTCCCCACAGGAGCAGTATGTCTTCATCCACGATGCCATCCTGGAAGCCTGCCTGTGTGGTGAAACCAGCATCCCTGCCAGTGAGTTCAAGCCCACTTACAAGGAGATGGTGAGGATTGAGCCGCAGAGCAATTCCTCCCAGCTACGGGAGGAGTTCCAGGTGAGTCACCCCAGAACCAACACAGCACCCTCTGCAACTCCCAGCTGAGCCAAGAGGGGATTTGGGGACTGGCTGCAGCATGGAGGGAGCTAAGAGGAGACTGTGCCCACAGACCTTGAACTCAGTGACTCCCCACCTGGATGTGGAAGAGTGCAGCATTGCTCTCCTGCCCCGCAACCGGGAGAGGAACCGCAGCATGGATGTCCTGCCACCGGACCGATGCCTTCCCTTCCTCATCTCCGTGGATGGAGACAGCAACAATTACATCAACGCGGCCTTAACTGATGTACGTGTGCTCTGTGGAGAAGGAAGGGGGTTGGCATGGGTTTAGAGTCCTCGTGCCATGCTGTGAACCTCCTTGGGTGGTGTGTGGGCTTGGAGGGAGGGATGGGGTGAACCTCAGTGTCCTTCTGGGTGGAAATGCTGAGTTATTTGGGCTGCTGACCCTTGGGTACGAGGGATCTGGGCTTATAGAGGAGGTATGGGAAAGCCTGGTGCAGTTTTGGCATTAGCTGTCTATCCTACAAAGCAGCCAGCATCCGTGCAGCCTGCAAAACACAGCCTGTGCCCCATTTCAGTGCAGGAGCGGGCATGCTCATGGGGTTGTTGTAAGCTGAGGGGTGACTTTTCATGCCAAACCTTGCTCAGCATGAATCCACAGCCCCATTTTGTACAGATGCACAAAGATGTTGGTACATGTTGGCCCCAGCCTGCAGAGAGAGGGCAGGGACCTCCATAGCAGGGTCCCTCACCCCATCTTTGTGCATTGACATCTTGTTCATCTCAGAAGGGCTTTTCATCTCTCACAAAGGAAGGTCAGGGCATGGTCTTCATTTATTGTGTAGTGAAGCTGAAGCACAGAAAAAGGAAGGAGTTGTTAGTGCTGAACATCCCTGAGTGCTGCCAGCATCCCATGGTGCGTGCTTCCTGTCCATTCTGCTGCAACCTTGAGGGGCTTCCAGGTGTTCCCAAAGCCGCCTTGTGTCCCCTTGTGCAATCAGAAAGGCCACCCATCATGGAAAAGCAATTTGCTGCCTGCTGATGATTGCAAAGTAGAGCAAAGAGGCTCAGGGTGTGAGTGACAGGTCGTTTGTCACCAAAACCACTTTCCTTCAGGTGAGGTGGGTGCTTTGGCTGAGCCCTACAGAGCTGTGTGCTCCAGCCAGCTTGCCTTCCCCCCCTCTATTGCCTTCCCCAGCACCTGAGCACCTCCTGGCTCAGCCCTGTATTATTCCCCCTGTTGGATGATGTATCTCCCTGTGCCTTCATACAGATCTTGTACCTGCATTTGCTTGCAGCAGAAGCAGTTTCTACACCAGAGGTGGCTGCTGATGGCTCAGGAGCAGCAGATGAGGCTGTGACTGGAGCATGGCGTCAGCTTTGTTTTCATCTTGCTTGGGGTCTGCATATCTATGTTGTGTTTATACATCACTGAGCCTCCCTTCCTTAATCTCTGCTATGGGGACAGCCAGGGTCAGAGAATAGACGCACAGACATGAAAAGCCCTTTGGATGAAATTCTCGCTGAAGGGATAAAACCCATTTGCCTCTTCAAGAAAATGAGACTTTTTGGTTTTTTTTTAAGTGCCAAAGTGGTTTGCTCAGTAAGTCCCACCCGTCTGTCAGATCACATTGGTCCATGCTGAGCTCTGTGGTGCCACTGGCAGAGCCATGGCACTGTCACTGACACTGGTGCAGAAGCGCTGCAGGTGCTGGAGATGTGCGTGGTAAGGATGAAATCCACTCACTCAGGAGTTCAAAGGGCAGAGATTGAGATCGGATGCGATGCACAGTGAGGGCATTTCCATGAGCTGAGTGAGAAGGCTTTGCAGCAGTCAGGACTCGCTGTTAGCTGAGCTGCACTAATTCACCCAGCACAGGGTGCGCATGGCTCTGTTTGTGCTTCCAAGGAGGTTTGAGCTGCAGTGTGTTAATGTGAAAGTGATTGATGCCCAGCTGTGCGCTAGCAATCCTTCAGCAAGCTGGTGTTGGGATGGCTGAGGGGACAAAGCTCGGCTTTGCTGCTCCCATTTTGCAGGGGGAGCTTCTCTGGGTTGCTGCTGGATGTGATGGAGAGGTAGAGATCCCAACTTCCTTCCCAGAGAACTCCACTTTCTTCTTTTCTCCTCTTTCTGTCCCTCTCTCCTGAATTTCAGAGGGTTATATTTTAAGCAGAGAGCCGAAGCAGTCTCTTATTTTCTAGAGGTCTTTCATTCTGGTTTCCTTTTCTTCCCACAAAGAAAGCTGCTTACTGTTTCTGCTGCTTGGAGTGCCCACAGGTGCTGGGACATGGGACTAATGATGCTATGGGTGACGCAGTGGCACTTTTGCTCATGTCTGGGGCAGTCCAGCTGCACTTGATTGTGGATCCAAAGTGATTTCCCTTTCCTAGTTATGTGCATGAAACACCCCTCCCTGTGAGAACCATCCCCACCACGCTGCTCTTTCTTCTTGCAGAGCTACACTAAGAGTGCTGCCTTCATTGTCACCCTGCACCCACTGCAGAACACCACCACTGACTTCTGGAGGTTGGTCTATGACTACGGCTGCACTTCCATCGTTATGCTCAACCAGCTGAACCAGTCCAACTCTGCCTGGGTGAGTGCTGCCAACAGCCCTGCATACGGCTCTGTCCTGCCTTGATGTTGGGTTGGCGCTGCATCGTAGAACCATCATCTTTGCAAATGCAACAGAGGAGATGTAATTTAACAGGACAAAGGGAACTTTGGGGGGGATAAAGAGCTGGTTTTATTCTCCCTTTTAAAAAGGGGAAACTGAGGCACAGGGCTTTTTTTGATGGTTCGCAAAGTTTTTGGTTAAGCTTGGTCCAAAATGGGGCTCCCCTGGTTCTTTATGGAAGGCTATGCCATCAGGAACGTATTTTGCTAGCGAGGTGCATCCTTCCATCCCTCACCTGCAGTGAGCAAGCTTATGGTTTCATTGTGCACAGTCAGAGGCCCTTCAGTGCTCTGCCCTGGCAACATTTCAGTGCCAAGCTGTCCAGTGCTTGTCTTCCAAAAGACTGGTGGTTTGTGAATGCTGCTTTATGAATCAGCCTGCTACAGAGTGAGTGTCCTGAAGGTTTGTTGTGTGATGATGGGACGTGCAGATCTGCTGAGCTGGAAGAGAGATGTCCGCTGTCACCTGTTCCCTGTAGAGAAGGGACAGAAGCCCTCTGCCAAGGAGGCCGGGGAGCTGGAGCCGTGCCACAGCTAGAGCAGATGTAAAAGTCCACTCCAGGTCTGTAATGTTAATTCAATGAGGAAACTTAGTGGATTTTTACATAAAATTAGCATTATAAACACATAATGGCTGTTAGGGGAGACTTCATTAGCTGGTTAATTTTACAAGGTGAGACCAGATACACAATGTAAATGACCCCAAATTGCAGTTATATCATTTGTCACAAGGATGCCATGAATGGAGCACCAGTCCTGTGTTGTGTGGATCCAAGTGCTGGACACACACACACAGCTCCACATGCTCACATGGTACCGTCTGCACCATGACCAATGCAGCTAAAGCATCAGCTGAACTCAGTTGTAAGGGACCACAGCAGCAGTGGGGGAATAAAACATCCAACATTTCATTTCTTTCTCCCCACCTGTTCATTCATTCCCTGTTCTGAAATGCCCAGCAGGAGCTGCCTGTCCCCTGCAGCGTGGCAGGACAGCTGCTATCCCACAGCCCCATCCTAGCCAGGGCTGTGCCATATTTCTTCATTATTCAGCCCTGTCTCTCTCTTTAGACGTCTATTCTTCAGGGATGTCTGTGTGTAACAATATTTAGCTGGATCTTAAATGTTTACCAGTTTAGGACCAACAGCTAATAAATCAGCCTTTACAGCAGGCAGCTTTGAAAGGTGACTTAGAGGGTATATCCCTCACTTGAACTGTGTCTTGCTGAAGGAAGTTTTAATATCCAAATTATAGCTCTGAGTCTAGAAGGCTTAGAGATCTTGGAGATTTATAGCCCCTATTAATAACCAATTATTTCTCAAACACATTTGCCATGCAGTTAGGCCCAGGCCGTTAGATGGCCTGAAATGCTAAATGTTCTGTTAAAGTGTGCTGACAAACATCATATATTTTGTATCGCTGCTGGTTTCCCAGCTGTCATGGTGTGAAAACAATTGCATCCGTGACCCTTGGCCAGAGCCATCCATCAGTGCCCTGCGGGACGTGGGAGGGAGCAGGAGCTGCTCTACAGCCCTTCCTTGCTGCCAGCTGATGTTGGTGTGACTTTGGGATGGTCCTGGCCATGGGCTGAGGGGTCACCGTTGTGTCATCTGATGGCTAAAGCTGCACTGTGCCTATTCTCCCTGCAGCCCTGCCTTCAGTACTGGCCTGAGCCTGGGCTCCAGCACTACGGCCCCATGGAGGTGGAGTACGTGTCAGGAGCAGCAGATGAGGACATCGTGTCCCGTCTCTTCAGAGTGCAGAACATAACCCGGGTGAGGCTGCCAGGCTGGAGTCTGGCCCCATTCAGCTCAGTGGATGTAATCCTCCTCTCGCAGCCTGCTAACCAGATTTGGGTTTCCCCACTAACCAGCTTACTGGGGTATTAAGGCATGGTGCCAACACTCCACCCTTCTATGGGCAGCAGCTCATCGTGAGCCTCCTGGCTCAGCAAACACAGCAAACATACCTTTGGGGTCCTCTGCATGCAGGATGAGGATGTGATGGAGGAGACCTGGAGAAGCCGAGAGCTCAGCTGCCAGGTTTTGTGAGATGCAGACGGCTCGAGGTGCTGCTGGTTAGGATAAACCATGTTGATGGAGCTGCCTGGAGTGGTGTGTCAACTGGGTTGGTGTGAGCTGTCAGGGAGGGGGTTTAACCATCCATCTCGTTGCATTAGAGCCCTTTTGCTCTACAGTTAATACATGACAAACACGTCTTGCCATGAAACCTCCAGCAGAGGCTAAAGAGGGCTCCTGTGGCTTAATGCTGATGATGTTTGCTTTTCTAGCTGCAGGAGGGGCACCTGATGGTCCGACACTTCCAGTACCTGCGGTGGTCGGCGTACCGAGACACCCCAGACTCCAAGAAGTCCTTCCTGCACCTCCTGGCTCAAGTAGAGAGGTGGCAGAAGGAGAGTGGCGATGGCAGGACTGTGGTGCATTGCTTGTGAGTGTCAGCTGGAGGGTTGTGGGCTCTGGTGTTGGGGGAGATGCCACCAGCTCAGGAGCTGTGCATCTCCCACTGCTGGCTGCATGTACTCTTCATCCCCTTGCTCTCCTCGGATGGGAATCAGCACGTTCACTGATTGGTAGAGACAGCAGGAGAGCCTTTAATCAAAAATTAATTATGGCTTCGCCCATCTTCATTAGCCAGAGGGTAATTTGAAAACATGCTTTATAAAACACCGGCGTCATGTTCGCTCATCCTCTCTCCCCAGTCCCCATCACTGTCAGGGATCAGACGTGGATGTGACGGATGGTTTCACTCCAGGATGAATGTTTTTTTTTGCTGCAGTGCTGGAAGAATTGAGGGCCAGCACATCCAGCCAGTGCTACTCACAGCGCTCAACCTGGGGAGCAGAGATGGGTCACACTATGAATAGGGTCACAAAGGGACCAGATGGCCTCTCTAGGGTCAGTCAGGAAATTGGTCTGTGATTAAGAACTGAGCTCAGGTGTCTGAGCCTCAGCTCCGACAGTCCAAAAAGGCACTTTGTTGCTCTTACCTGGCTATTGCATGGACCAGAGAGCAGGATCACATGAGGGAATTGTTGATATCACCCAGTTTATTGGGATTCTGGGACCTGTACTGGGAAGGAGGGGATGGGGGAACTGAATGGTGCAGGAAGATGCTCGAAGGCCATCTTTAGCCCTCATCGTGTGCTTCTCCTACCAGGAATGGGGGTGGTCGGAGTGGCACCTACTGTGCCTCCACCATGATCCTGGAGATGATCAAGTGTCACAACATGGCAGATATCTTCTATGCTGCGAAGACCCTCCGCAACTACAAGCCAAATATGGTAGAGACCTTGGTAAGCATCAGGCACTATCAGCATCCACGTTAACTGCTTCTCCCTGTGCATCTGCCTTCCTGCAAGCCTTCAGCAGGGAAGGGGATGCTGGAGGATGCATGTACCCCAAAACGTTGCTTCTTTAGGGGTAGAAATCTTGTGCCTTATTCTGGGTCCCTGATGGCAGGGTTGGGGCAGGAGCAGCACATGTCTATCCCCACATCTCCAGTGCTGGGCTGGTGCCTGGTGGTGGTTCAGAAGTAAGCCAGCTGGAAATATTTACCCCGCTTGGATGATGAAATCTCTAAGTTGACAAACGCAAATCACATCCCCCTCAAAAGCATTTCATTAGGAATTAAATTAGAGGGGAAGGCGAGGGAGGGTACCGGGGGGTGGAGGGAGGGCTGCAGATAATGGAAAGATGATGTGACAAGCATGAAGCCACCAGGCCCATTGGGCTAAATTACCAAGGTATTAAAAAGGCAACATTTCACATCAGGACACAAGCATTCTCTAGGCTCAAATGAACCTGAAACAGCTATTCTGGGAATCCCAATCTCCTGGAGCCACTGGAGGCTGGATCCTCCCCCTGTGTATGAGTGCAGGCCTGCAGAGAGCAGCCAGAGCAGAACGGTTCCCTCTGGATCCAGCCTGTGCATCTTCCCCCTCCTCTGTGTGCCCATGGGGTTTATTTTTATATTATAATAAATGGAAACAATCTCTTTTCTTAATCCTAAAGCATTACGTGCTTTTAATCTAAGATGACACAGCCTCCCTACATTGAAGCCCCTCTTCCCACTCCCACCTGGGGATAATGGGATTTTCGTGCTGCTGCTGTGGATTTTGGGAGGTGAACTTTCTCTCCCACCTTTTCCTTCAGGCTCAGTCTTCCCTGCATCCAGGATGCTCCAACCCAAGGGCTGTTTTGCTCATTGGATGCTTGAAAGAGCAATATCTCACTGGGAAGGGCACTTCTGATGTCTGTGCTACCCTATAGTTTTGTGTGCTAAATGGGAGCGTGAAGGCACAAGAGCAGCTCACATAAATGAGGACAAGGATGGACAAAGCTTACAAGTTCAAACGGTGTTTTTTTGCTATAAATATAGAGCTGGCCAGGCTGGGGATCTTAACTCTCTCCTCTATCCCCATACAGGAGCAGTATCACTTCTGCTACGACATAGCACTGGAATACTTGGAGTCCCTGGAGACCAGATAGCACCTCGCCAGGAAGGTGAAGGCAGAGGTTTGCTTAGGGTTTGTGCCAAACTCCCATTTTTGCACTTGGACGTTGTGTTAGTGCTGAAGGTGGAGGGGGAAACAGCAAAGGACCGGACACAGACACAAATCAGGAGCAACAAAAGGACCTGGGGAAGCGCTGCCTGTTCTCCATCCTCTGCTCTCCGCCTTCCCTCCCACTGCTCCAAGTGCATGGCCATGGGTCGATGCTGCATCTCACCTCATCCCATCCCTGCTGTGATGTGGAGTTGGTGAGCACAGGAGGTGGCCCTTCAGCACTGCTTGGGCCCACCCGGACACATCTGGAACAGCTGGAGAAGACCCCAAGTAATAAAGAGAACTGAAGGATGCAAGCCTGTTTTGGCTGGATGAATATCTGGGGAGAAGACGTTTTTTAAGTCACACATGGAGCTGAAGCTGCTCTTCAGGGAGTCCCAATGGTTCTGGTGTGCTTTGCCCTGTGTGGGAACACTCTGTACTGGAGCAAAACCCCTGAAGGAAGCTTATGGATTTGTCTGTTTAACACAAGCTTGGTTTCCACTGTTGTGTTTCAGTGAATTGTGTCCTCCATACATTCAGCCCTGGACAAAGGGGGACTGTGGGATGGGTGGCAGGGGATGCGTTATGTCCCTCATGGGCACCAGCCCAGAGTTCTCTCCATGTCCTTTCAAAGCTGCAGAAGTGGTGTTTCCCCTGTGGCGTGTCTGTCTCCATCTGCAGTCATCTCCATCCATAGTAATTATTCCTTCCTGGGGAGGCTCTAAGAGCTGGTCACACATTCCTAGTGCAGAAGCCAGAACTCTTAAAGGCAAAATCATGGGGCTGATGTTTGAAGGCATCTGATGCCTTCTGGTTTCATCCTGATGCAGGCAGACATCAGGTGCAGTGTTGGCTGGAAAAGCCAGCTTGTCATCAGGAACTGGGATTTCTTTCTCCAAACAACTCCATGGGGGCACAGCAAAGGGATGCAGGTTTGTCTGCAGGAGTTGGTGATGCTGTTTGTCTTGGGGGGGGCTGAGCACAACCCTTTGTCAGTCATTTTTTGGGGAAGTGGAGAAAAATGAGATGAGAAACTAGCATCCCCATGCTGGCAATTGCACGTGGGCATCCATATCCTTCATTGCCAACTTCCTTGGGCAGAAGAACCTTTCCACCCTTGCTGTCTTCGTACCCACAAGATGATCCAAAGCCAAGCAGATGCTGTTTGGGTTGCACCAGTCTGCAGCATGAAGGTCTCAGAGCCAAAGTGGCCTCTTCAAGGATGAGCAAACCCCTGAGAAACTTCCACCTGCTCTCCGAGGATGGGAGGCCACGAGATCAGTCTTTCACCTTGGAGGATTTGCCCACGTTCTCACTGAGTAACTGGCACAGCTTGACAACACTTTATCCAAGGGCTATGCAACACATTCCCCTTTGTTTCCATCCCTGTTGTGTGCCGGTGTTGCCTTGTGACCAAACAATCTCATTGTTCCAGTTGGGGTTGGTAACACAAGTGCTTCGGGTGATGCTGCTGCTCTCATTGCAGCTGTTGTGTGGGGTTGGTCAGAATCCCCTTCTCTCTAGCACCACATCCATGCTGCCCAGGGAATGCAGGTGCTGTGTGGGATTGCTGCTTGCAGATGAAGGTTGGCTAGAAGAAAAGCAAGTTTGAAACCCCATTTAATCCTGCAGAGAGAGAGCAGAGAATGGAGGAATTGCATATGTTTCAAAAGTGAGGGTTCTTTTCATATCTCCTTGCTGGATGTCTCTGGGTTTCGAGGGCAGACTTTGGAATCCAAGTGCTGTAAAAACCAAGGCATCTCCAGCCCCTGCTGAGATGCTCACGTGACAAGAGGCAAGGGCAGCCTGTACATAGGAATATATATAGAGAGAAATATATATATAAAAATATAAATACTGTTCTTAAGATGGATAATGTTTATTGGTATTACAGGTTCGAGTGGTGCTTTTATTTTTTTCCCTTTATAATGTCCCCATGGAGGGGACATGAAGGACCTGGTGGGGGGGTGGGGGGGACACAGGAGGGACATGTTTGATGTGGGTTGTACCACACACATCCAGCTGTTGTCGACTGTTTCCTTTGGTTTGGGTTTTTCTTTTTTAATTAATCTTATTTTTGGCTTTCTTTCCTTTTAAGAAAATCAGTTGCATAAATAAATGTTCCAAATTTGTGATGGCTTCTGGTTTTCTCATGCTGCCATTGGGATGGGACTTCCAGGTACCCGGTCTAGAAGCTGTCCCTGCCCTATAGCTGGGGGGGTGTGGAACTAGATAATAAAGGTCCCTTTTAACCCAAACCATCATATGATTTAAGGAAGGGGGAAGGAAGAGGAAAAAAGAGATGGGTTGTTCAAGGATGCTATAGGGGGAACAGGTACAAGGCCAGGTGCTGGGATTGCAGAGCCTTCCTGGCATGTAGGGTCACCATTGCTCTGCAGAGCCCCAGCTGGGATGGAATCAACACTGGGAAAGGTGCACAAAAGCAAGGAGGGATTTCCAGGGCCTTTCCCAGCTGGAAAGTAAACACCTGTTGGAAACCTTTCTGGAAAAGAAAGCTCCTGCATTGTCTTGGGTGATTTATTTATTACAGAGCAGCCTTTGGTTTAATGTGTTGTGATATTAAACACTTCCAGTAACACTTGGAGTCTTAATTTAATGAAGACCAAGGGCGGAAAAAAAAAAAGAAAGAAAGAAACTAATTGACTTGTCAGGACTGTTTTTCATCTTTAATTAAAGTTCGTGAAGGATGCGGTAATTAGATCTGATCAATAAATAATAAGAAGGGGGATGATGCAAAATGAAACCTGGAAGCACTGCTGGGAAGGGCTGAGGGTGGGTGTGCATCCCCCTGGCTGTGGGGTCTGTCCTTGGTTGCATGCCCCCAGTGTCTATCAGCAACCAGGAACAGTACCAGACCTCTAAGGGAGAAGATAGGAGTTAGCAGTGATGCTGATATGTGTATTTTAGCCATGAGGCCATGGAGGGATGGGGAGCAGGGGGCCAACATCTCCCCAGTGCTGGAGGGTTGATTCAAGTTGCTTTAATGGTCCTGTAATCTATATGCCAATGGTGTCACCTCTAAATGTGCCATCAGGAGGCTCAATGGGAAGAATTTGTCTTTTGAAATAAATATTTTCTCGCGGTGTGCAAAAATATCTAATCATGTATTTATCCTTAAGTACTTCCAAAAGTCAACATAATTATTCTAGTCCCATTAAGTTTAATTTGCAGTAAATTATGCATTTAGCTTTAAGTTGAGGTTGCTGGTTAGAGTCGAGATAAAGCTCCTGCTATTTATAAAGCAGTAATTCAGCACGGCTATCAAATACAAATGGTTGGGCATGAAAATCCTGCTTAGGAAGTTTGGAAAGAGTTTCAGATGGAGGCAAAGACAGAAGCAGGCTGAAAGCAAACAGCATTGCATGGGAAGAGCTCAGGGTGTGC
The DNA here is from genome assembly GCF_039878825.1 of Excalfactoria chinensis. NCBI lineage: Eukaryota > Metazoa > Chordata > Aves > Galliformes > Phasianidae > Excalfactoria > Excalfactoria chinensis. The sequence goes on from NC_092846.1 coordinate 2,660,915, forward strand.
TCTGCAGCAAAGGGCCTGTGCTGGCATCCCACTGTCCCCTTGGGGATGACACCCCTGCTGTCTTTTGCTGCTCTTCACAGCGCTTAGCAAAGCAGGGCTTGCTCAGGGCTCAGCTGGTTGGGGAGGCTGCCAGGTTTGCAGCAAGAGCACTCAGCCATATCAGAACTCTGGGCCTCCTAAGGGACAGCCAGCAATGAATGCACCTGAAAGTATAGCAGGGACTTTGAAAGGTGATGCCCTGAAGCAGCCCTACAGAGGTGCATGGGGCTAAAGCAAGGTCACCAGCACGGTGCAGTCATCCCTGCAATTTAGGATGCAGGCTGCTGCAGCAAAAATCAATGCAGCCCCAAGGGGCAGTGCCCAAGGGAACTGGGAATTCAGTGACTGGCAGGATACAGGCTGTGTTCCTATCCTAAGTCCCACAGGGTTCTGCACACCCAGCCCATGGGGACATTCAGGTTGGGCCATGATATCATGATACACACCTGCTATCAAATCATATATCATATATCATATATCATATCATATCATATCATATATCATATCATATCCCTTTTTGGTTTTCTTTTTTCTTTCCCAAGAGTTTTTGGAGGCCGTCAAGGAAAACAAGAAGTGTTTGCAAGGTTAAGAGAGTCAGTGTCTAAGCGTACCGTAAAGGTTTGCAGTAATTTACAGCTGTAGGCAGCAAGCACTCTTTGTGGGGGGAAGGGAAATGCAATTTAAGAGAAGAGAAATAAATAAGGAGCCGCAGCAGCTAACACTTCTCTGATTTAATCCTCAGCCCATGAGGAAGATTTATTCTGTTATCTGACAGTTTGATCACTCCACGAATCCCATAGGTCAGCCCATATCTGCTGTTGTTATCTCTGGGCTGCTCCCAGTGAGGTGCGTGGGGAAGATTTGTTAAAGAAATGAGCCAAAGAGGGGCTCTGATAAGTGTTACAGATGGGAAACCTGGAGTCCTTTGGTACAGAGGAAACCTATGGGATGCAAGCACACAAACTTCCAAAGGCAGGAAGCATTGGCATGATTGAGATCTGAGGGACTGTTGCCTTCCGCTCATTAAACTGGCATTAATCTGGAGAGATCCCAGTTTCTGCCCTGGAGCATCACTGCCATGTTCTATGGTCACCTCCTGTCTCTCATCCCTTGCTGGCACAACTCTTCTGAGCTATTAGTGGACATCCAGAAAGGATTCCTTCAAAACCAGCATGAAAACCACTTGTACTGGTGCTGGGCTGAAGGAGATGGGTGTAATGGAGAGCTGGGCACAACTTCCTTACACACCAAGAGGGATCCAGCCTCAGCTCTTGAGTTCCTGAGTGAGGAAAGAGTCACTTCAGCATATCTTGGCTTAGAAGCCAGAAAATCAAGTGGGAAACACCATCATTAAACCCCAAAGTGATGAGATGCAAGTTGGAAAGCAACCATTTCCCAGCGCCCTCCCTCCTCTCCCATTGCTGTTTAATAACTTCCCGGTGCAATGTGTGCATTTTGCTGTCAGAGCTGTCTGGGAATGGCACCAAAAAGCCACAGGAGCTTTCCTATGCGATCAGGCACGTCGCCACAGAGACATATGCAGAGGGAAAGGCAGCCTGTACCAATAAACAGTGTAGACACAAACAGACACAGACCAACAGGCTCACACCCAGCCAGCCTGAAGTGCAGGCACATGCAGAAGTGTTGTAGAGACATGCACGTGCACACATGTATGCATGGGTTCTCTCTTTCCCTGCAGCTGCATGCACAGAAGTGGGGCACAAATGTCTTAAGCATGCATGGTCCTCTAGATGCATTGCAGGTCTGGGTGCTGCACTGGGCTCAAATCTGAGAGCCAAAGTGTGACTTTGTTTCGTAAGGGAAGGAGCAAAGTGAAAAATGCTGAAAGCTGCCTGGAGGGAAAAAGAAAAGAGAAGGCAGCTTCTTTTTATTTACCTTTTTCATTACGTACTTTCCAATGTTTCGCTTTGAGGCGTTTGCAGCACTTGCTGTTGACTTTGGCTTTGCAGCCAGGAGCGAGCTTTGCATCAGACCGCAACATGTTTTTCTGTATAAAAAAAATAAGAAGTAACATCAAAAGGAGAAGCACACAACACTGCAGGAGTGTCGAAACCTGATATTTTCCATTGCTTTTCCTTGGCCTTTCTCCACCCCCCAAAGAAATACCCTTTAAAAACTCCACCTCTTTATGGCTGAGCTTAGGGGGCATTTCCAGGTTTTGCAAGCTGTGCTGATCCTGCATGGCTGTGTTTCACCACCAACGTGCCCCCAGCTGCTCAGTTTCGCCCTGACTTGTGCTACCTTGGATCCTGCTGTAGTGCTGGGAGGGGGAGGAGAGCAGGTGCCTTGTGCTGCGTGCTGTGTGTGGGCTCAGTGCATTGAGGGGTGATGAGTGATGAGAGGAAGGCAGGAGCAGCACCAACAGATCTTCAACTCTTGCTGCTTTAACTGCCCAATAACCCCAAGTGATGGGGGACCCAATGCCGAGACTGAGCCATGTCCAGGCACAGGGCACAGCAATGCCCATTGGGCAGTGCTGCAGGAGGAAAGACTGCTTCTCCGCGTGCATTACAGCACATTAGATGGCCAGCTTGGGCTTAAACATGGGTTAGAACACCCAGGAGAAGCCCCTGATCTGGAAGTCATCAGTGCCTGAGCACGGTGGCATCTCCCAGCCTTGTGTGGGACCAGGCAACGCCAGGGCTGACAGAAGGGTTTAATGAGGGTTTGAAAGAAACATGTTGTAAACTTTGGAGCGAGGAAGCTCCAGTTTGATTTGAACATGTTTGCTTGGCAGGGGCTGTCTGGGCCCCTGCTGCTGCTGCTTTTCCTGGCACTAATTAGGCAGCTTTCCATCTTGCCAGGCGCGGGCGCTGCTCCCAGCGGCTCAGGGACAGCTGGGGAAGCTGCAGTGCTGGGCTGTACCAACATCCTGGGTAGGGACAGGACACACAGAGATGGGTCCCAGCTGGGTGCATGCCCTGGAGCAAAGCAGTGGCGATGCATGATCTGGCAGATGACCCCCCCGGCCCTCCGGAACACCTCACTTTGCACAGAGCACCCTGGGGATTCAGCTATGTCATGGAGTGGAAATCCTTTGCAGGTTCAGGGCTGATCCTGCTCCTGCCCCATTTGCACTCCCCCTTCCATTGCAGCCATCTGCTTCTTTTGAAGCTTGATAAATATTTCCTTTCCCCTGCTGTTTCTCCCTTTTGCTCCTCCTGGCCAATATCTTGCAACAAGCAAAACATCTGCAATAACTGAGGCACCACCACCCCCACACCGAAAGCCCTTTTCTTGACACAGCTCTGCTTCCCTGCCAACTGTTTGAGGGTGAGGACAAAGCAGTGGCCATCGTTTTCCCATTACCTCCATGCCCATCCGAGTGCTGGAGATGGGTTTGGAGCTATCGAGGGAATCCATCTCCTTTGTTTAATGTTTGCTGCGAGATCGGTCTCTCTTAATCTCTTACGAGGTCATTAAAAGGGAAAACGTTTGCTCTGTGAGGCCTCAAACGGCCTTTTAAACTACAGTAAAAATGTAATTACTGGCTCACTTAGGAACTTAGCAATGTCTTGGTGCTAACATGCCTAGGTTGGTTTGCACGTGGGACTGCAGGGCTGGGCCTGATGCAGCATCTGGGTATGAAGAACCTGGCTTTGGCTGCTGGGTAGGTCCTGTGATTCCCCTGTGTTAGAGATATGTTATTGCTGCAGTGGGTCAGCTGGTGTGTTTTACAGAATGCTGTGAGATCTGTAGGTGAAAACCCCAGTGTTCAAGACAATAACCTTGCCCAAAGCTTGAAGATATGACTTTCAGGGTTTGGATCCCATCCTCTTTGAGATGCCCAGGCTTCATCCAGGCAGCAAAGAAGAGTGGCTCAGCTTCTGCAGGCAAAGGGGTTTGGGACAGATTTAGACCCAGCAGCCCTCATAGCCTATGGGTGCCATCAACACGCCATATGGGGTTCTGTGAGCTGTATGGCTGCATGGAGATGGGCCCAAGGATACATCTGTCCTGCACAGCCCTGCATCCCTAAGGCAGTGCCGTCGTCGCTGCTGTGCCTCTGTCCATTGCAGTGCAGGCAGCAGCAGGGCTGGCACACCGGGGATTTGTTCCCATGGGGAGATCAAATATGTTGCAGAAATGGAGGTAGCATAAGGACATTGTCCCAATCATTCCGGTTTTGCGTCATGCTCCTAAAGGCAGATTGCTCTGCTGTGGTTGTTTGCCTTGTGTTTGGGCAGCACGATGAGGTCTGAGCGTTTGCATGCGTCCCTTGGGTGCTGCAAAGGGGTTCTGCCATGGGAGGGATGGTCTCAGCATTGTGGGCTGAGCTCACAGGGGAGAAACACCTTCAGTGACTAAAAGCCAATTATTTTTATGAGGGGAAAAAAAAAAGAAAACACCTTTATTCATTCTATGCGTGTGGATGCACGTGCTTTACATTTTAGCAGTTGCACTGTTGAGTGGAACTTAATTATCTGCCTGGGAAGCTGGGATTGCTGAGTGCATCTCACAAGGAGAAGTGCTTTCCCCTGAGCTGCATGCAAGCGGCTTCCAGCAGCCATCACAACCTCGGCTGTGCCCACAGCATCCCGGAGCAGCTGGGTCCCTGGGAACAGTTCTGCAAATAAGAACTTGTTGGAGTTGTGTTGGTTTTGCTGCCTTTTTTTTTAACTGCACCGGAGTCATCCTCGTGGCAGCAGCTCAGGCTGGTCCAAGGGCAAGTGTCTATTTTACAGACAAAGCAATGACAATCACAGGGCCTAGAGGTTCCTGCAGGGCTGGTGGGTGCCCCACTGCAGAGCCTGGGTTGCATTTCCCCCATCCTGCACTCAGCTGTATCTTTCCTGCAGGCAGACAGCTCTGTGCAGCATCCCCTGAGTACCTCCTCCCTGTTGAGAGCTCTTAATTACCTCTAATTACTCTTGACTTGTTCTTAATTGTTCCCCAATAACACCCTGATTAGGGGAAGAGGAATGTACAGCTGCACGTGCTGAACTTTTCCCCCCTTGAGTTCGCAACAGATTGATATGTGAAATGTTGTGGGTTTGTCTTCCCTATCCAGCTGTCAATGGCCACATCTGCTTGGCTATGGAATAATCTTCACATGGAAACAGTGGCAAATGCATTACTCCAGCCACTTGTGTCTAGGCTGGACAGAACAGGACTTCTCTTTAGAGAACAGGACTTCAGGCTTCAGTGCCTGCCATGCAGGGATGCTCTGGGGACAGCAACGCAGGAAGAACTGCTTCTCAGAAGCCTATGGTGACGCTCACACCCACATGCTCAGCCCCACTGCATTACTCAGAGTGAAAAACTGCTTCTGCAGCACACACACGGTGCAGGGAGAGCCCTGTGCCAACCCAGCGGATGCTGGGATTCAGTAGCAGCAGCATGAAACCCACTTCCAGGAAAAGCAAGGAGTGTTAATAGCACCTGAAATCGATAGAAGCACCACCAGATCCATTTTTAACCAGCTGCCTGCAGAAGGTGAATGCAACACTCGGAGATTAATAGAGCAGGTAAGTGTGTTCTTTGGAGAAGTGGCGGTGAAAGCTGCATTAACAAGAAAGCTGATGCAAGGCCAATTTGGGTAGGGGAGAGAGTGCTTCGAGCTGAAAAAAGGTGATGAAACGGAGCTTGGGTAACTTTCCAGAGATGCCTGGGTTTAGGATTGGAAAAATCCCATCGATATTCTTAGGGCAAAGCTTGTGAGCACTTAAAAGCGATGAGGAATGGACATTTTAAAGTGCAATCAAGCTCCTGCTCCTCATGACCAGCCCAACACTGAAGGACCTCAGTGTGAAGGAGGTGATGGAAGTGAGAGCAGAATGCAGCAGTGAAAGCCAAGAGGCACCAACCTCCCTGAACAAATGGTGGCCACTCGGTGTGCTCTCAAGCAAGGAAATTCTGCCGTCATCTCCGCACCTTCAGGAGCCCTCTGTTATCTCCACAGTTCTCATGTCCTGGTGTCATCAGGCTTGGAGGAGAGCCGGCTGATTTGATTAAGAGGCAGCTCATCTCTTAGCCTCCTCTTGTCAGGCTCTGAACAAATCAGGAGTTCGAATCAAGTTTATCTGGCAGTCAGGACACAGAAAATGTTCTCCTCCATACAGGCTTCATCTGCTCCTTTGACCTTTCCTCTTCTCTTTCCAGCTCCTTTTGCTCTCTTGATACTGAATGTCTTGCTTTCCTTGGGACCAATATTTAATGCCATCTCCGCCATGGGAGAGCCAATTTTCCTTCCAACTCCATTAGAAAAGCTCACAATGGGAACTACAAGGTCTGGACCATAGGGCTAGTTAGTAGCATTTAATTAATTAGATATGGGAAGATGAGTCTAGGGGCTTTCTTAGTGCAGTTTAGTTTTATGGATTGCCATTGCAGGGCTTTTCTCATTGATCAGGAGAGATGCTCTGCAACATGTGCTCTGGAGGGACTCACACCAGGCACTGCATTGCCAGGATGCTTGCGATGAGTTTTCTGGCTACTGGATCTCTGGATGCTGAATGACTGCATTACGTCTTCTGTTGTGTCTGAAGATAAGTGATAAAAGTGAAATTTCTGGTGCCAGAAACCAAAATAATCTATTTGTGGGCGTGTGAACCAGGCCTGGAAGAAAGCAAGGAGAGGGAGAAAGGAGGTGACAAATCCTAATGTCTTCAATGATCCCTAAACCCATGACTAAGATGATAATTTGTCCTGGAAAGCTACCAGAAATGAGTTAAGCAAAACAACAGCCATAAAGACATGGGAGCATAGTGGGAGCTTTGCCAGATCTTTCCCAAGCTGACAGTGGGATCCAATGGAACTGACAGCGCTATGGACATGTAGCATGGGTGAACCTGGCCTGCTGTGTGGGCTGGGTGCTCTGATGGCTGCTTGAGCAAACAGCCAAGCTGCTGCAATGTACATCACCATAGATTTGTGGATAAGGAGGGTTAAATGGCTTCTGGGCAGGTGCTGCTGCTATGACACTAAGCAGAACCTTGCTCCTCCAGCAGCTCCCCTGCTCCATGCACTGAGACAGCCGATTCCCCAAGGACCCCCAGCCCATCCCTCAGCCTGCTCCACTAATGGCTCCTGCTGACCAAGGCAGAGCAGCGTGTCCCAGGTCTGCACAAACTGGGACACCTCCCTTCTGTGCAGAGGCAAAACCTTTTGTTCTGCACCGTTGTTACGAAGCTCTTGTGCTGATTCCTGCTCTCAGAATAACTTCGGTGCTGGCTGAGGGCTCCTCCCATCCTCCTCTGCAAGCACAGTTTGCCAGAAGGGCTCCTCGTTTTGCTGTAATTATTACCGCGTGTATGCACAGAGAGGCCCCATTTCCAGCACTGAGAACCTTTCCCTGTGTTCTGTTGACTCAAGGCGGTCAGAGGGTGGGCTCAGGCTGCTTTAGGAGCCTTAGGTTTGGTGGGGATTGTGTTGCATTGCACCATCCTGTTTGGGAGGCCTTTCTCTGCAGCAAAGGGAGGACAAATACTGCCTCCAGCCTTTCTAATGGCCCCTGTTTGAGTTCAGAGCTCTTGTCATTCCTGTGCCTGGCTGATGCTCTATTATTGAAGTTTCAAGCTTTCTCGTTCAGCAGCTTTAACCAAATTTGCTCAGAAAATTAGAAAATTGCTATGTATATATCCAACCCACTTCTCCTGTCAGTTCTGATTTAGTGCCAGAGATCAGAGGGATGCTCAGGTAGGAGCATCTGGTAATTACCCTCGAAGATACCTGGGTCCCAAAGGCAGCCTTGAGAGGAACGGATGCTACGAGGAGGGGGCTGGCACAGTTGCTTTTGCACGGAGCTCAGAGCACGCATTTGGAAAGGCACAGCAGAAAGGATCCAGCATCACCTTTTCTCCAGGTAGCTGCAAAATGGTCGGTGCTTCCTGGGGATCTGATGCAGTCTTGGGCCCCAAAACTGAAGGGTGTGTAGAGTAGCTCCATAGGGCCCCAGCAGACCCAGCACTATGGCTGGGTATGGGGGGGTGGCTCCTCTTGGCCAGCTCCCAGCAAGGCAATCACTGCTCTTGGGAAGGAGAGACTCGAGGAAATCATTTGAAATATCCTTGTGCCACATGTGCTTTATTTTGAGAAGCAGACAATAACCCTGCATCCCCAGATGAAATATTGAATTTTAAGGGAGATGCAAACATGTACAAATGAATAATGTCTCCGATCATAAAGAAAGCATTTGCTAAAATTAAAACGGAATGCATTACTGTCTGGGCTGGAAACAGAAATGTCAGTAGAGCTACGAAAGGGGAGGGTGACTGCTTGGTGACCAGATACATTTATTGTTTTCTTTCTATTAATGCCAGTGGCAGCATTAGAGAAAATAAGCTCCAATTGCCTGATAACACTTCAGAAGTGAATTAAGTCCAGTCCTTGCGGAGGTCTCCTCTGCTTCTGCTCAGAATGGAGACTTGAATGGCCTCGCATCCAGAGTGAGTGGGGTGGGGAAGGGGGAATTTATCTTTCTGAGCAGAAATAATATAGATAATGTCATAATAATCATTAAAAGGACAAGTGAAATTGGTCTGGTCCTTGAAGCAATCAATATGGCCCATTATCCAGTTGAATTGGCGTTTGATGGGAATGGCTCATTATTGTATTGGATGTGCCTGTGTTTCACATCATCACCTAATTCAGAGACAGAGGTGTATTTATATCTGGCCACGTGCATTTGGAAGGAGTTTGTGGCAGGCTTGTGTTTGGGAAAGCTGCTATGGGCTGACCTGGAGACACACATATGTGAGCATCCTGCAGGATTCATTTGAGTGCCTCTGTCTGCACCAGTGGAGACCAACCAAACTGCCATCCACAGCCTGTTGAAGTTAATGAAAAGCATCTGATGACTCCAGTGTGCTTTGGGCCAGGGTCAATGTGTAGACAAACATACTGCTCGGTGATATGAGCACCATCTGTAGGCACGTAACCGCTTGTTGGCTGGGGCAGATGCTCTTGTGGAAGTTCAGACCCAGACAGATGGTGCAAAACTTGTTCTGGTGGATTTCTCTGCCTCGTTCTGTATCTCCAAGTGGGTCGGCTGTTGGGGAAAGGGTGTGAAGTAAGTTCTGGAAACGTGGTGTTTACTGTATGGACCATGAGAGCACTGGTCTGTGGTATGGGGCACCGTGGCAGATTACAAGCATCTGAAGTTGGGTCTATAAACCCTGATAAACCCTGAAGCACCCACGGATTGCAAGTGTTACCTTTGGGTTATAGGAGCAACACTTGGCCATGCCCTGACAACAAGGCACTGCTTGGAAGAGCAGGAACCAACAGCTCAGTGCTTCCAGCCTCTTTAACTAGATGTGCAATAGAGTCCTGACCATTGCCACAGCACGGCACTCCTTCATTGGCGGCGAGACAGTTAATCCTCATTTCCTCACCAAGAGGAGGTAAAAATAAATAAATAACCCACAAATTCAGTCAATTAAACTGAAGCCTACTGGGTCTGCTGCTTTCAGATCCATTTATTTATTTCTTTTACGGGGTGGGGTGGTTTTTTTTTGGTAAATGAGTCTTCCAGGGTCTTCGAGCACTTATGCAGGGAGTGACAATCACAATCCGCTGCCTCGACTCTCCCCATGCTGCCTCTCGGTGGGAGCTCAAGAAATCTTAACATCCCATCAAAAGCTAATTACATTCTGACACACCAATTGGAGACGTTGAGGGGTGGGGAGGGGGAGAGCAGCTTACATAAATGGCTTTAAAATTACATGGCGCGTGCTGAATGCTTGGTGCTCTGAGGCTCCGATCGTTTGGAGCAGCAGATGGGGAAGGGGAATGGAAGGAGCTATAACGTAGTTTGTACTTGAAACCCACTGCATGTTGTGGATGTAAGACCTCTTCCCAAGCCTGGTCTTTGCTTTCAACCACTGCAGCCTATTTGGAAAGGAAGGTTCCCTCAGACATCCCCTTCTTAAGTCTCTTTCTACCCACGGAATCAAGGGCTTACTTGAGCAAAGGGGGTGGATGCCATCTCCTTATTCTCTGGTTGCTCTTCTGGGTCCTGGTAAGGAGAAACAAACCCAGGAGAGAGTAGGGAGCTCAGAGCAAAAAGATCCCATCAAGGAATCCTGGTAGCAAAGCTGCAAACAGGTAAAGGCTGTAAGAATCAGTTGGAAACATGTCCCTGTGTAGTCAACCCAGTGTGGAAGGCCATGGAGCTGCAGCATCCACCTCCCTTGTCCTGGAGAAGGTCCTGTTTTCTGAATAGAATATTCAGGATGTGGTTTTCCACCAGTTGCCCTATTAGCAAGGTAATTCCTTCTTAATGTTATTGGCTGGGCTCAGGAGCATGGCAGGAGGGCTGAGGCTGACCAGGCAGCAAATTAACTGGAATTTCATTATCTGATAATTTATACGATGCCTGTGTTTTTGGTGAGGCACCTTCATTAATAGAAGATGCCCTCTGTCTGCTGACTACATACACGACTGGCTTTTCAGGGACCCCATGTAGGGCTTCCTCTTTTTAGTGACCTTCATAAAAGAGAACAAATGTTCCTTGTTTCCCTTGATTTTGATAATGAATTTTGTTCCCTTTTGCTTTACAAGGACTTGTTCTTCTGGAAACACCACAGGCTCACATTTCAATCTATACTGCTGTGAATCAGGATTCACATCCCCGATGTGACTTGCGTTACAAAAGCTGCTGGGCAGCCGAAAATAGATGTTTGTGGGGATGGGTCCAGCACGTGTGTCTGGGAGTGGGAGAACACGAGGAGCAATGGCCACCACCTCAGCTACTTGTGTGGCAGCCCTCAGAGATGCTGCTGGGTCCTCTGAGTGGGGGCACGGTGACACCACTGTGCTGTCTCCTCTCCCTGGGCACTGTGAGGCATGGCAGGACATCACCTGCCATGTCCCACAAGGAGGGTGGTATGAGGAAGGGTGCAATGTGGACAAACATCCCTCCCATCCCTGTCTGGCACTCTGCTTTAGGTGCTGACCAGCCTGCTTTGGAGCTCTGTGCAGCTATCTGTCATCCTGTGGGGACTGTGGCAGCTGCATAGAGCCCTGCTGGCTCCTCAGGGTGCTCAAGCATAAGCCTCTTTGAGGTTTTTCTTAGCTGAAGAAAACACAGGCTCATTAAATCCATTTCCAAGCTCCAGTGACGTGGAGAGGTGACATCAGAGACGTGACTCACAGCACGCCAGGAGGAGAGCAGCCCCTGGGAGGGCAGCAGGTGCCTTGGGCTGCGCAAGGAGGCACATTGCAGCCCAGCTTGCCCATGGCACAGGCAAACAGTTCCCCCTTTCCCTGGGCTCTGATCTGAGCAGCCCAGGGAAAAGCTTCCCTCTGGGTGCAGGAGCTGGTGGGAGCCCACTTGCAGCCTCCAGCCACAGAGCTGGGGGGGTGGGGGATGGTCCTTAATGTGACCACATTATCATTGCACTGTGACCATCTCCAGATGTCCAGAATTCCCAGACCTGCTGCACCGTGGGGATGGCACTACTGGCTTCCTGGCAAAGTCTGCTGTTTGCAGCACCACCCATACCCATGTACCAATGGACAGTGTCGTCCAAGCACTCTCCATCCTGGGGGCTCTTGTGCTGCCTGTTAGCTGCTCCCCAAACTTCAGGGCAATCACAGGTGGGAGCTTTGCTTTTTGGAGGCTTCTCCATCAGAAGGATGTTGTGCTTTGTCTGGGAATTAATCTGCTGTCAGTAGTGAAGGGCAGAGCTTCTGCAGAGTGACAGGCAGGGACACACTGTTCCCCTTCCCAGCCTCCCCCTGGATCGATGTACAGAGCAGCTGAGTATCTCCATTTCCTAGTGCTCAAGGGCTGCAGTGAAAGCCTCTCCTGGAGAGATAAGGGTACTCCAGAGCACCACAGAATCAGCAGTGCCAACTGGCATGGAACATGGAAAGAGGGTCGGAGAGCGAGCAGTGATACTCTGCTGTGCTGTGGATGCTTGGATGCTGTGCCACGCTGCAGATGCTCCTCTATGACTTGTCATCTCCATAGGACTGCATCCACTGGGGATGGTGCTGCACAGTGCCTCAGCTGCAGGATGCAGCATGCAGCATTCGTTTTCTTTCCTCTTAATTCAACGAGTGAGGATGTGAGCGGAGGGGAAGAGGCAAAGCTTAGTTTGTGGTCCTGGCTTCAGAGGATGGTGTGGGGTGGGGGAGAAGTCGGGTTTTTGCAGGTCCTGGTGAGTTGGTTCTGGCAGCTCCAGCTCTCCTGCAGCACTGTGCCAGTGATGTCTGCCATCTCCGTGCAGAGGCACAGCGTGAGTCCTGCTGTTTCAAAAGGGTTTTACCCATTCTTTGTATCAGTAGGGGTCAGTTATAATGAAATCTGGACTTCATCTCTCTGATCCTAAGGTTTTCTGGCTGTAAAATAGTTGTTTGTGCTATTACGCCCCGAGCTCTCAGAAGGAGAAGCGGTGGTATGAGGCTGGAGCTCAGCAGGATCTCCTTGTGCTTATTGGGTGCTCAGCTCTCAGCTCAGCTGCCCCAGATGGGGAAATGGAGGCATCAGGACAGAGCCATTGTTCTCACAGTTAAAAATCCCCAAATGAATGGAACAATCACCTCTACATCAACCACCTTCTATGAAAGCTGCACCGTCCCAGAGATGTGCTATTCTGCAGATCAGGGATGCATCTCTTAAGGAGAATGAGTTTGCAACCACAAACCCATGGGTATGTCATAATCCTTTGTTGAGCAGGCTGTAGGGTCTAAACACACCATATCTCTGCTTGCTTTTGGTATGGGAGCAGATGGGGGAACTTTGCATCTAAGGGGGAGATGCTGCAGGCTGCCAGCAGTGCTGCAAGGTGGGTGGGTGGGAGCAGGGCTCTACAGCAGCAATATAAGGAGGGAAACATCTGAAGGTTTCACTGCATGGGAGCTCTTTATTTCTGCTTGTCTGTGTGCAATTGTGTTTCCTTGGTGTGAAATTCGTGTCTGTGCATGTTTAAATGGAGGGCTTGGCAACACTGATTTTTGCAGAAGTCAAGTCGTGTTTATGAAGCATTGTCACTTATGGCAAATGAGTTTGTCAGCTCTGTAAACGTGCACGCCTTGGGATGGTGACAGGAATTAATCTAAATCCAAACACAGGGATGTGATGAAGGGAAAGCAGATGCTGAATCAGAGAAATGACCAAAGAAGTTAATAGCCTGCCCACATAGGATGGAACTACAGGTACAACGCTGTCAATTTGCCACTGGACTAAAGCTTCTCAATAAACAGAGAGGCAGACCCCTCCATTCGTGGGTTTTACAGCCTGATTGGCCTGCAGAGCTCAGGCTGATTTCCCTGAGTAGGCAAAGGGGAGGAAGCAATTCTCTCCCTCTGAGTTACAAGTGGCAAATTACGGACAATCAACGCAGAAAGTTTTCCTGCACCGTGGATGATGTTGTTGGTTTTGAGGTTGGAACCATCCGGGTGATTTGGAGAGAGCTGGAAATTGCTGATGATCTCATAGCGTCAGGTGTCTCATCTACAATAAAACAGCCAGAAAATACACCCCCAGACGATTCCTGTCGTGTAGTAGGAGTCATCAGCTGGCGAGCTTCCTCCAAATTCAGTATGTTGGGTCAGCCAGGTTTAAGGCATTGGAAACCACAGGCAGATAAATATCAAGGACTTTGAGTCAGAGCTGTGTGTGCTGAAGACACTCAGTTGTTCATAAGGGGGTTTGGGTCAGCCTGTAAATGAGTAAAGGAAGTGCAGAATGGAGCAGAAACCACCTCCAAAATTTCCCATGAAATTAAAAAGCAAGCCATCCGTTGTTTCCTTTCACCTCCCATGAATATCAAAGGCAGCGCGTGGAGCTGGGAGCCCAGCGGTGGGTTCTGAGTCTGTGTGCACTGCCAGGAGTGCTCTGCAAAGGGCAGGGCTCATTTACAGCAGCTGAAATGGAAACAGAGAGACTTTGTTCCACTTGTCCTTTCGGGACCAGAGAGAAGAGTGTGTTGGCAGAAGTGCTGCTGGAAGCACCAAGTGCCACCCAGCATTGCATCTCAGCAGTTTTAGCTCCTGCTGATTTGGAAACACGAGCCTTTGCGGTGGAAACCTGATTTGTAGAACTCTACTCATCTAATGGCAGAGAAAACTGGGCCGTGCAACTCGGTGCTCTGCCCCAGCTGGGTAGACCCTGGTGCTGGAAGGCTCATTGCCATCGCAGGCATCTCTGCCCCCAGCAGAGGCATTGCTTCCTAGGATGATGCCAAGCAATTGTTTAGTGAATAATTCTGGATAATGAAAATGCAGAGGAGCAGAATTGCAAAGTTGTTCGCAGCCAATTCGCTAAAGGAAAGAAATGGAGGAATTTATCATGTCGATGGTTTGCCTATGAATTATTCACTGGCTTTGCAAAAAAAATAAAATAAAATCTCCTCCCCAACCCCTGCCCGGTCTGAGATGAGGTTTGCTGGCTTTGCTGCAGTGTATTTGCACCATGCTGCTTGCTGGAGGTGCCCCCTGCCATGTGCTGAGCTGCAAACTGCACACGTGCCACATGAGCCCACGGCTGGGGGGGAAACAGCGGTGTTACATCCAGGAATGGTGCCAGCAAGGCTATAAACAAGAGGAAAGGCTATTAATGGTGTATAACCTGATGCTGCTGTACCAATAATGGGAGGAGTCTATGCATCAGCAAGGGACATCAGTGCAATGTTTTACTGTCTCCGCGCTCCTGAGCATCCATTTGGCAGCAGAAAGGGAAATGCCATTGAAATAAGGTTGACGGAGGGAGGTAGAAAGAAATATGTTACTGGGATGGGAAGGAAGGCGGATGGGAAAGGATGAAGGGTTGTTTGTTTGCTGCTGTAGGGAAAGGAAGGGCTGAGCCTGGAGATGATCCCTTGGGGATGGAGAAAGGGCAGCTCCAACCAGCAGTGTGTGGCAGGTTGAACATCCGTGTGCCTTCATCCCTGCTGGAGATGGGTGAGCTGAGAGCCTGGAGAGCATTACTCCAACATGAAGCTGCAGAAGTCATTGAGGGAGAGGATAAACAGCAGGGAGTGGGTTTGTCTCTTTCCTGTACTATGTGAATCCACATTGATTTAGCTGAAGATGGTGTTTAATACCCCTGCTAGGTTATCACAGTGAGAACTGTCCGCACAAGGGCTTTCAAGGTATTTGTTAAATTGTTCTCAAACCCTGGCTACAAAATGGTATAATTTACTGGAATAGGCAGAATCTGATTCTCATTTTCATAAAATAACAGTGATAAAATCAAGCCAATTTCTTAAGAAGCTAAGCTTGTAAAGCTAAGCTGAGCTCTCACTAAAGACACATTTTAGACTAAGAAATGAGACCAGAACCCCCCCCCCCCCAACAGAAGCAGATTATCACCTGTCACCTGCAATATGTTTATACCTGCATACCTTTCTTTAAGACCTTCTCCAGGCTGCTCTTAGTTCTAGCACGGAGTGAGCTCTGTGCTTTTCCTCAGGCCCAGTGAAGGAGATGCATGGAGCACAGGGCTGGCTCTGGGGCTGGTTTTCCTCCTGCTGAGATAAGAGACAATAGCACCCATCGTTAATTCAGAGCAGAGGAAGGCCATGTGTTGTTGTTGTGAGTACAGCAGACTCTCCTAAGTGGTAACAAATGGGGGTGGTGGTGTTTGATTACTCCTCCGTGGCTGGGCTGGGTGGATCAGACATAGTTCATAGGAGGGGGAGATGTTCCTTGGGAAATGTTGCTAGTAAGCAGCTATTGATCTGCAAAAAAAAACACGTGTCTGAGGTCTCACAGTCATTTCTGCTTTCTCTTTCTTATGTTGTCTTGAATGCCCCATGGTTCAGCACGAGGATTTTATGTGCACAGTGAAACTGGGAAATAAGGTGATGCTGAGATTCTCATTCTTGCTGAGGCAATCGAGGAGGCTCAGCTTGTCAGCCCTCGGGCTGGAAAAGTTCATCCTTTCTAGTTCAGACCTCAGGTGAATGGATTTATGTGAGGTGAGTGCGTGGGAGCAGGGCCAGGGTGAGAGGCAGGTCTGTGGAGGTGGCCTGCAGTCACAGCCTGGGGTTTACGTGGGATCAAATCAGCTTTGCAGGCTCTGCCCAAGGGAGGGGAGAGGCTGTGTGTTGATGCCCCCATCTCTGTCCTCTTTAGCAGTGCACAGCTGTGAATAATCAATGTGTTATAATCATATATGAACAATAAGTTGTGAATGTGAGAACAAAGCTATAGGATGCCTGGTACCCAGAAAGATTCTGCCATGCCACTTTACCCCTAGGGGTTGGCCATGGCCATGGGCAAATTGATGGTTGGACTTGGTGATCTGGAAGGTCTTTTCCAAACCCAAATGATTTCATGATTCTAAGATGTTGGCTCAAGGCTGGGGGGGCGCTTTCCCCATCACCTGAGGCTGGAGTTAAGAAAGGCAGAAACGTGTTCCCATCCACACAGCAAACAAGTGGGTCCTGAGGGTGAAGGTTGCCCTTGGTGAGGCCAGATGGGGACAAAGCACAGCACATGAGCCTAGAGCTGCTGCTCCAGATGGCGGTGGATGATGGTAAATCTGGGTTTGCATGTGAAGGAGGCTATAGCTCTGAAACTGTGCTTCAGTTTCCTATGCTGGGAGGATCTGAGCAGGGTGGGCTTTGTGCTGGCAGAGGTGTTAGAAGGAAAGTGAATTCTGCAACATAAAGACTGAAATAATCAGTGGTGTGGAGGACTGGTGCAAATGCATGCCTGGGGAGACCTTGTGAAGTGAGAAGTAACACCATATGTCCTTCATTTGGGATTACGTTGGGCATCTGGGGTGAATATATGTCAGGGATCAGCGTGTTCGGTTCACACAGGGAGTGTGATGTGTGCAAGGTTACGTGCACAGCCAGGGATGAATGCCTGAAGGATGAGCTGGTTTTCCTGGGAGCCCCATTTGCTCCCACTGTTTGGCCCTGGAAGCCTTTCATTGCTCCTATTAAACCAGCTGTCTGCAAAGAGGTTGTTTCTAGAAGAGCACAACATTAACTTCTTCCCAAAATGGAAGACTGTGTGTGCATAAAGCAGACCCATCCAGATAGGTGAGCCTGAGCATTTCATGCCACTTCCTCGCAGGTCTGGAAACTCTCACAGTGATTACGGTGGGGATGGTGACTAAATTTTGCCTCCATGTAGATTCAAGGATAAAACGACAGATGTCTTTCATTAAACATCTCCGGAACGAGCTGTTCAGGAGGTAATATGTATTCAGACGCTATCAATATTTCATAAAGCTGTAATAGATGTTATCATAGATCCTCCATCCAATATTTATTGCACCATAAGCACTGATACATTGCACAGAGCTCCATCCGTCCCTCTCCTGCCTGTCCCCCACAGGGCACGCACCCAGGTACAGAGCATCTCAATGAAGTGCAAACCTGGTGCCAGGATAAATTTGAAGGAGTTTGAAGTTGTTTGTTACTTCAGGCGCTTTCGAGCCCAACGATAATGAAACAAATCTGTTTGCAGAAGGCATTTTTATGGAAGTGTTTCAAAGTGAGTTGGCTTAGTGTAAATCTCTGGGTTGAGGCCATTAGAAAACATGTAAGCTGCAGCGAGGCAGCAGGCTGTGTCTCCAAGTCTGTGGGTGCTGGAAAGCAAAGCCCTAAAATTAGCAGCATGGAAACTATGAATGCATTTGGGAGTTTGCTGCACCAGTAGGAGAGATCTGAATATGGCTAGAGACAGGCTGACCCCACCAGCATCCTATTGAGCACCCTGAGCAACCTTACTTCTTTCCAGGGTAACTGTGGATGGAAAGGATTGGATCAGAAAGATTTATCATTGGGATTTTCAAAGGAGCCTAATGGATGACATTTTATAGCCTGTGTCACTCAGGAGGTTGGATTCCTGGTCGCAATAATCCCTCCTGCCCTCAGAGCCCATCTGTCTCCTGGAGTCCAGCTGTCACTGGCCTTACACTTATTCCTAAACTGGTCAGACTTCTAAAGAGTTGCTTGGCTTTGCATCACAGGCTGTTGTAATGGATAAAAAGGGGCCATCTAGAATCAACATGGTGTGCGTTAAACGGCTGGGGTTTTTAATTTAAACGGAGTCCTAAAAGAACTGATATCAAACAGCTTTGTTTCTCAAGGAGACCCTAAATGGCTGGTCCTGACCCTGTCCCATGTAATGTCTCCAGTAATGATTTGGGGAAGAAAAGGAGAAGAAATCCATTAAATCCTTGTTGAAAAATTTTCTAAGTGACATAAAGAAAGTGGAGGAAGAAAAGTGACTCCTGCAGAGCCCCAGTTAATGATGTGGAGCCTCAGGATTGCTTGGCAGCCCTGGGTCAAGTAAACATGGCATTTTTATATGGTCAAATCTCAGCCCATTTATCACATTTAACACGGGCCATCTGAAAGTTGGGTGAGGGATCCCCATCTAGCCCCATGTAGCCCTTAGAAGGATGGAGAATGGGTAACTGATGACTCAGGAGAGCTCTGTGGAGATGGAGGTCATCAAGCAATGGCTGTGGACAGTTTTGCGCTGGAAGGCTGTGATGCCTCTGTGCTTCAAAGAAGACATGGAAATATTGGAGGGGCGGGGGGGGAAAGGTCCAAGGAAGAGCCAGAAAAAGCCTAATGAATGGGAAATCAAGCATTTCAGAGAGCAAATCAAGGAGTATGAGCTCCTTAATTTGGCCAGGTGCCGGTAATAGCTGGCTGATGGCATCCTTAGGCCTGCAGAGAGAGAAGACTCGGTCCAACCAAGAGCTTCACAGCAGGAGCAGGGTGAGCAGCAGTGTCCAGATCCTGGGCCAGAACAGCCCAGCCCGGAGCAGGGTGTTGTATTTAAACAGCAAAGGAAATGAGTTGCTGGTAGCACTGGATTTCTCATCACTTGGATGTTTTGGAAGCAATTAACTCCCAAAACATCCTTTTTCAGAGTTATGCGAAGCATCCTACCGAGTTCCTCGCAGGGGTTTCAGCAGGGTCATGAACTGTTAAGAAAATGCTTCAAACACCTACTTTACAGAAATTTTATCATCTCTTCAGGCCTGTGGGGCCCTGAGGGGAAGCAGACCATAAGGAATGAGCACACGTGTGTGCCGGGGGAGGGATGATGTTTTAGGATGTGTGAAAAATATGAGCCTAAGGCTCGTGGCGGCCTTGAAATTTGAAGCATGGGTGAGATAAGAGCCTCTTTCCTTTCAAAATAAGGTGCTGAATGGGTTGGGGGACCTGCAGAGGATGGGGGTGGTGGAGAAGAGGTCAGGGCTGCTGTTGGGGACTGGGCTGGAGCTCGTCTCCAGGTTTTGATCCATCACTTTTCTTTGAAACAACACCTGGAATCCAAACATCACATCTGCAAACGAGTGGGGCTTTAGCTTTGATTCTCCATAAATCACTGGAGAGCAATGGGAGGGCTGGAGTTTAACGAGCTGGTTGATGGGGCAGGAGGGGAATGTTTCCCTTCGATTCTTTCGGGTACCGGAGCCCCCAGGTTTGACTTTGAGTTTCTGTGGAAAAGTATTTGCTGATGTAAGGGAGCCGGAAATAACTGAGCTTGGGGGCTGCTGGCACTTGAATAAATCCAAATGTCCCGGTGTTTGGTTAAACTCAAATCTGAATGTTTGTGTATGTTTTTTTTTTACAACGTTTACTCGCCTCGGGGAGCAATTTGTGGAGCTGAAATAATCCAAGAGCTTTTCTTTTCTTTCTTTTTTTTTTTTTTTTTCTTTTTTTTTCTTTTTTCTTGCCTGGTATTTCCACCCTTTGGGAAGTTTAAAGCCTTGAGAAGATTGGATCATGCATTATTTTTACCCTTGCAAATGGTTCCCAGACGCACCGAGCTCAAGCTGTGAAAAATACAGAGCACAAACACTGGCTCCTGAGATGCTGACCACAGGGCTCAGGTTGGATACAGTCACACAAGATAAAACCTCTGTGGGGTCCCAGCTGAGACTGCATCACCTTGTGGGACCTTGGCAGCAACACAAAGCTGCTTTGCCCGGAGCTCTGGTAGGAAGAGGCAAACACACCTTGGTTCCTCCGAGATGAATTTCAGATTCCTGAGCAAACCTGGCTTCCTGACAACTTGGCTTCATCTGCTTATTCCATGTAACACATAACCTCCTTAATATTACACATGGCATGTTTAACTGCTTAATTTACTTTGGGAAATGTTGCCAAGTGCAGCTATTCTGTTGACATATCATTTGCATGATAAACTTGTGTACTTTAAGCCATGGATAGGACGCATCTGTGAGCTATCCATCCACATCTTTACAAGCTCTCAGCAGCACAGGATCTTCACACCTACAGTTGGAGCCCCACCTCATGCCTGGGGAGGGAAGGATCCCTTCTCTGGGAAAGCAGACTCATGCCTTGTCTACATCCATGAATCAGATGGGGTAGTTCTGAAATAACTTTCTGTGCAGACGTTCTCTTTGGACTGGAAATGGCTCGTATTTTTAATCACTCCTAACAGCTATTTTTGTTTGGATACGACTGGAAATGACATTTCTTCCTTAGACAAAGAGCTATTCTGGCTTATGCCCTGCTGTCTGCTCACTGCAAGGAGCCTGTGGATCAGCCTAGGGCAGAACTTCACAGGCAAAAGCATATCAATGGGTGGGAGCAGCCCAAACCCACCCACCCTAGACCTCACATCCACCCCTTGGCTCCTCTCCGGGTTCCTTTTCTTAGCATGTCTACCTGCACCTTTTTGACGTAGTAGACGTTGCTCTGGTGCCTATCAGCACTAACAAGCACTGCTCCCTCCGTGCTGTGCTCTATGGGGCAGTGTCACCTCCTTGCTCTCCATCATATTAGGCTTGCAGTCATGCAGTGCCCTGTGAAGCTTCAAGGCCTTTGAAAACCGAGGGCTGGCATCTTGAAGTCTAATTTGACACATTTCCAACAGGGGAAGCATTTATTATATTAGGCAAGTTGATGCAGCTCTCGGGTTGGGAATTGCACTTATTTGCCATAATAATGGTGTAAAGTCCTCTTCCTTTTATTGTGTTATCTCTTTTTAATCATGCAGAGACGCTCCCCAGTAATTTTAATCAAAGGCTCAAGCATCACTTATTTGAAAACTCATGACTCAACTCAACGAGAGGAGAAACTTTGAAGAGCTCTCGATTGAGCTGGGAGGAGTGAAAAAGGAGAGTTTATTCGAAACTCTGTTCTCTCGTTAAGGTGTGTCATTATTGCACCTGATTTTAGCTGGGCAGCCTTTGTGTGTGCTGGGAGTGGGGCAGAGCTGCAGCTTGCGGCTTATCCTGAGCGTGCCACATTTAGCAACAGGGCTGATGAAAGGAGATGTTTTTCCATTGGAAAAAAGAAAGATGGTTTGGTCAAAACTGTTCTTTTCTTGAGAGAAAAATGTTAGATTTTCTGATTCTTTTTCCCTCTTTGATGAAAACGTTTGTGAAGATATTCGTCTTGGAATTAACGCTTTCATCTTGAAATACCATTTCTAACAAGGAAAGGAAGGATCGTTTGTTTTTCTTTGACTCAAAACAGAAATTCCTGTGGAAACCTCAAAAATTTGTCATCAGAAACCCAAAAGGATTTGGTTTGTTAACATAAACCTTCTATTCAGCACTCATTTCACAGAGGAAGCTCATGGTCTATGTTGGAATTTCATTGTTCTGCTTTATATTTCCCTTTGGGCAAATCCTATAGAGCTCCTGACGCAAAGACCGTGTATTTCAGACTTGCCATAGTAAGCAACCTGAGAAAGACTTCAGATGAAATCCTGCTGGTGACGAGGCAGTAGAGAACAAAAGTCTGTAGCCATAATGTTGCTGCTGCAGCTTGGGCTTCATCCGCCATTTTTGTCCTATGGGACAAGAATGATTTTCCTTTGATGGGAGACCACGGACTAAGAGATCCCTCTTTGGTCTTTAACATCTTCCTTTGGTCCTGGTGACAAAGGGGAATGCCCAACAAGATCCCATGTCAGAGCAGTTTAGCTGCTTCCAGTAGGCACTGGGCATACTTGGACATGTACCCTTAGGGAACCATGGTGCTGCCAGTTCTCTTCATCCTTCTCCTCCCTGCCCTCTTTGCAGGGACCATGGTAAAAAGATGCGTGCTGCACAGTTGAGATGATGTCTCTGTCTCACAGGGTGTTTTCAAGGCGTTAAATACAGCCTTGGTGATAGCATCCAGTGGGGTACTGTTTGCTTTGCAAGGACCTCATTAGCACACAGACCCAGGGAAAGAGGGATTCCTCTCCAAGCAAAAACCATAAAAGTGCTGCTGTTAGAAGTGACTGAAACTAACACGATAGTTGCTCTGAAGGAGCTGTACTTTTGCAATGATGTCTCTCTTCTCTTTCAGTGTGGTTTGGAAGACTCCCCTCCATGGGCCTCTTTGCACGCTGCAGTGAAGAGCTGTCTTGCTTTCTATTTTGGTGCTCCCAGCTTTTGCCTGTGGGTTCCCATCCTCCTCTCCAGGAGCTGTTTAGAGGTGATTTATGGCTGCTGGCAAGCCAGAACCAGTGGGAGCTCCTAGGATGGAGATGGCTGCCTGCTTTGCCATGCTGATCAGTGTCAGCCATGCACAGCCAGCATTGCCAGATGGCAGTGCCATTATCCATCACAGTGAATCTCCGAGCAGACGGATGCTACATCCACGCTTTGCAACTGTGGTGGCATTATTGTTGCAATTACCATTGCTGCTGTTTATGAGCATCATATTAACATAAACACGGTGCTGCGATAATGAACACAAGCCGTATTTAGTATGATTGCTGATGTAATAATTAATGACCTCTATCAGTAACATTATCTGCTCTTACAACTAATGATGCAACAGCAGCTTGTCTTGATTACTAAAGGAAGTAGGGTTTGGGGAAAGGTCAATGTGAGTCAAAACCCAAAGAAAGCAATGGGACTTGGAGATCATGCCAAGCATCAGATAAAATTGTCATGGCAGCTCTTTCTGAGACAGGGCTTGCAGCTTTCTGGGCTTGGATTTCAAGGTGGCCAGAATAGCTGAACGAGCAATTAGAGGTGTATGGTTGGTATCTTAATGCCAAAGCAAAAACATTAATTTGAGGATCTTAGGCCTGTTACTCGCCCGCGCTCTCATTGCAGTTCTGCTTCTGACCTGCTGTGTGACTTTCCATAAATCTGTGCCTCCATCTGTCTTGTCTTTTTTTAAGGCAGCCTTATTTTGGGCCAGGACGTGACAGTGTGTCTATATGCAGCTCCTGGCACAGCGGGACACGGAGCCTGATAGGACCTCTAGATCCCATAGCGATGCTGGTACTGGGAGATGACTGGAGATGCTGGCTGCAGCATAGCTTTCTTGTGCCCCAAGTCAGAGAATGAAATTCATTCCAGCTTTCAGAGAAGGACCTATTTTCCATTTGAGGTGTAAAGCTCATGCCTTATGTTTAGAAGTGACTAATTTTGCTGACAGACAGAGAAAGCAGCAAGCAGCTCTCAAGCATCCCTCTGCCCAGCCTGTCATTCAGCAGCACATCCTGTGGTGTGTTGAGCCCCAGGAAATGGAGAGGGCCAAGCATAAGCTCTTGGTGGAGGAATGGGCATCTTCTGAGTGCCACTGTATGGGATGAAGCCCCAAAAGCTGCATGGCACCAAGGACTCTTGCCTGCAAAGTTGTGCAGCCCTGGGCCAGCCTGAGAGAGGAGATGTTCAGGGGTTGGCTGGATGAGGACTTGAGCTGATGCAGAATCTACCTGAAGTTTCTCTGAGTGGAAATCAGACTTTGTGAGGTCCCAAAAACCCCAAATGATTCTGTGACATTTGTAAAAATCCGTTTTGATACGTACTCAAGGCATTTAGATACGTTGGAAACATCAGGGCTAGCTGGAACCTTTCTGCTCAAATAAGCTGCTTTGGGAAACCCAGAGTAAGATATAAATGGCTCTGGAAAATATTTCCCATCTATATATATCAAATGTAATAAGGGAGCTGGAGGTTCCTGCCCTATAAAACAACACGAGAAAGATTCATGGCATGGCTTTTATCCTCCCTCCCTCAAGAACTTCTTGGTTTCCCACTGTTTTGCTAATGTGCATTGATTATGTTGCGAGGAGTTTACTGCACCCTTAGAAAGTCATTTAGAGTTTTATTAGGCTGGCTTTAAATACTGAAAGTAAGTCATTACCCTGGCCCACTGGGGCTGTGTCTGAGCTTAATATTCAGGAGGGGGAGATGGCAGTCCAGGGGTGGGGGCTGGTGGTGAACACCCTCCCAGGAAGCTTTATCTTGAAGAAAACAAATGGGTTAAGCAGGGCTCATTAAAGCACGTTGCTGTGAGTATGAAGGACTATTTTCCTCTTCACCCTGCTTAATCAGAGATAATAATAGGACAGCAATAGGAATACAGACCCAGTGAGGATGCGTGCCTTCGAATAGAACCAGCTGTGTAGGCAGAGCCCCTCTCTTCGTGCTGTGACAGGGGATGAGGGATTTTTCACTGAAGGATTTTCATTGAAGATCAATGGGACTTGGCTGTCTGCCTCGTCATAAAATGGAACGTCTCCCCTTCGATTCAGATCAGTACTGATGAGACGTGTTGGCAGTTCCCCGTCAAACAGAAGGGGAAATACCTTTTCTTAGAGGGTAGGATTTGGCTGGACCCAAATCTTGGGATGGGTCATTAGCCAGGAAAGCAGGAAACCCTTTCTAGAAGGTCCACTCATGGTTTTGTTACCTTACAGTGCATTGCTGCAGGAGGCACGCTTGGGTTTCTGGTTCATGCATTCACAGTGATGATAATAATGATAGCTGTCATATTGCTGGGAAGACATGGAGCTCCACAGCTGCACTTCAGCCCCTCCCAGCACATATTCCAAGCACTGAGGTTGGTTTCCCCATCCGATGGCTTCCAGAGGTTCAATGATCCAAGCTCTGTGCCTTGTTCTATTGGGTCCATACAGAAATGGAGATTTCCATCAAATATCTCCCCTCACCCTGGAAGTACCAATTTAGTTGCCAAGCATTCATTTCTTTTCTTCAAGTAGACGTGAATGAAATGCTTCACTTTGGGCTGACATTAAACTGTTGGGCTTTTTCCGAGCAGAGCTTTCTGGGTAGAAGTTGTCACCTGGAACACTTGTGACAGAAGAATCAGAATGGGGTTTAGTCAAAGTATTTTGCAAATTCATGCTGAATTGTGACAGCGAACAAAGAAACCTCTGCACAACACCTGGCGTTCTGCCTTTCAATGTTCCCTAAATGAAATAAGCCTTAATTCTGAAGGACTCTCTCTCTCTCTCTCTTTTTTTTTGACACTTAATTCCTTTTCACTAAGCCACACGTATATAAAAACGTATAAACATGAATGAATCTTTTCAGCTCGAAGAACAGACTTTATTCGTATCGAAATGGTTTTCTCCTCAGTGTTTGTACTGCAGCCAAATGACACCCAGCTATTCCCATCCACTCAGATGCTCGTGACCTCCTTTTTGGCCACAGGACCCCTGTGTTCTGTGATGGGTTTGTGATTGGACTCAATGATCCTAATGGTCTACTCCAACCTTGAGGGTTCTGTAGTGAGGAGCATGGTTTGGTGTGCACTGTGGAGATGGATTGATGGTTGGACTTGGATGATCTCTGGGCTCTTTTCCAATGTTAATGATGCTGTGATTTGCCCTCCGTGGCTCAGGGGTGCCAGCTCAGCCTTGGTGTCCATTCTCTAAGAGCCTTTTTCCACATCAGCCTGCAATCACCTGCTCTACTACATTCTTGAAGTCAGAAACTCTGCAGGTTCATTGAGTCATGCTTAATCCACCCCTGGCAGGGTGGATGTGAAAGACCCCATCTCCCCACCGAGGGCAGTCAACTCATTTCATCCAAAGAACCTTTGCCTTTGTCCCCTTTGAGGAGAACTGAAAAGCCCTACAGAATCCCCACATTCATTTCTTTTCAGGCTGGTTGGAGGTGGCTGTGGGCAGTGAACGACCTGACCTGGATTTCCACTCTCCCCTGGCTAAGGAGCTGCGCTTGGTTGCTGCCTAATTACATCCAGGCGTGTGTTCTGCACAGAGCTGGGCTCCAATCTCAGCTTCTAAATAAAGCTGTTTGCAGGGTGTGGAGCAAGAGGAACGAACGGCCACTGAGCCATTAATGCTGGTGTGGGAGTTAATGGGTCTTAAAGAAATCCTGTTTTCTCTGGACCTGTGTGTAGCAGTGGTCTATTGAACTGCGGCCTCTCCCTCCTCTGTTTAAAGCCACTTAATATTTTATGAACATCTGTAAGACAAGGCTCTAGTTTCCATCTCCTCACCAGGTCTTGCCATTTTTATCATGCATTAAACGCTTTATGGCGGTGACTGTGAAACCTTTGGAAGTGCTTCTTCTCAGTGTTTCTTATGTTGCAGGTGGCATTTGAAATGTCTCTGATGATGGCTCCACTCAGGCATTGGAACAGGTTGTCTAGGGAAATGGTGAGTCTACATGCCTGGAGGTACTGAAGACATTCATGGATGTGGCATCAAGGAACATGGAATAGAGACAGCACTTGGTAAGTCAAGCTGATAGTTGAACTTAGTGATCATCTCCAACCCAGATGATTCTGTAATTCTGTATTAAGCAAGGCATGTCCCTGCTTGAAGAACTTTCCTAGGTTTGATCCAGCCCTGCCTGCAGGGAGGCAGCGATAGCTGGTGTTGCTGGGGAGGATGCGGCGTTGCATGACGTGAGCTGTGTTTGCTCAGCAAAGGTTTGGGGCAGCTTTAATGGGGATGATGGATGCACACAGATGTACATTCTGACAGATCTGAAACTGCAGTAGCCAAGGGAGCACCATGCTGGGGTACCCATGGTGTCTCTTTCCTCCTAAATGAATCCTAAATTGGCAGTGATGTAAGAGGGAGGGAGGCAGGGATTTCTGGTTATGATTCCCATGTCAGTGAGCTTATTTTGACTTTCTGTGAAGAGTTTTGTTACCAATTTATTTCTGGGGTGTTTATGACCCACAAGGTTCAGCTCCGAAATTACAGATGTAGAACTGTGATGGTGGAATGGACTTTGAGCAAGTGTGATGGGTCTGGAGGATGGGCACTTCTCCTAGAAGTTCGTGTTGACATCCTCCAAAGACTCTGGAAGATGGCTTGTGTCTCCTTCACTTTCCAGATGCAAAGAACACTAAGAGAACAAATACAGTTGTAGAATAGGATCGAAAATACACAAACACAGCTATTCACACTCAAAAGAGTGTTTGGGCAGTGGCACAGGCTGCCCAGGGGGTGGTGGAATCATCTTCCCTGCAGATGTTCAACCATGGAGATGAGGCACTGAGCAACGTGGATCAATGGGCACGATGAGGATGGGCTGGGGTTGGACTTGGTGATCCAAGAGCTCAATTCCAACCTTAATGATTCTATGAAATATCATCCTAAGAGCTCCTGTGCTTCTGTTTGATCACAGGGCTGGTGTTTGGAGAGCAGTATCTCCCCAGTCTCATGTCTCATTGCCTCCACATTCTGCCCACAGGACCTTGCTTGGACATGGGGGTCATGAAAGGACCTGAGCTGCCAGGGTAGGTCCCAGCACCAGACTTCTGGGCCTTACCTTCTTCTGGGTGCTGTACCCTAAATTTGGCATGGAGAATTAGACACCAAAGGGTTTGTGAGCAGGGCTAAGATCCTATGAAAAACCAATTTGCTGTGAGGGACCCCGGCTGCTTATTCTATCTGGCAAAACCTCTCACAGCACCTCAGGGGAGACACAAGCTTGAAATCTTAATTAAAAAGCAGAATCCAGGGTTTCATGCTAGGCTGATATTGTGACTCTCTTCTCTTTATGGACAATTCTCATGCAAGCTCCTACTGTGCCTGTGGAATTGCTAATTTAAAGGAAGCTACAGATTTGTGCAGAGCAGGGCCTGTGTCAGCAGTGTTTAACATCAGGAGAACAGAGGTGTGTGCTGAGTGCTTGGGCTGATAGGAACTTTCTTCTTGTTTTTCTCCCAGTCTGACATCTACTTCAGAAAGCCCCTGAAGGAACCTTGTCATGATCTAGGGCATGTGGAGAGAGCACTGATAAACCTCACCATCACCATTCAGAGCTCTGTTAATGCCCAAATAGTGATGAGCTCTGTTTAAGAAACCCGTGATTTACTATTTGCATTGATACAAGCCTAGAATTTTGGCGAGCCAGACTGATGCTGGTCAGATTTGGGTCAGTCTAGCCAGGCTGTGGTGTCAGAGCTGTCCCTGTTCCAGCTGAAAATGGACCGAGTGCAGTGGTCTCTACAAAGGGCTGGCTCTCTTTTAATCTCTAATTAGGGATGTGCAAGCTTCACTTTTGATGCATGACTTAGATTGGACTTCATTGCTTTAGTTTCTCTGCCCCTGGAAGAACATAAATTCTTCTGACCCATTGGATTGGGGGGCGGAAAGAGACTGAGAAGGAACTTAGTGGTGATGGAAAGCTTGTTAAGCCTGGAAGTGCAGGGATGGTCCAGAAGGGACCCAGTTAGCCAGAACCAGAGAGTCTTCAGTGACCCATGGGGACCCAATTGGGGATCCAATTCCACAGATCCCATCTCATCCTGCCTCTGCCAACCACGGGTCTTTGGCCAGGAATGACTTGAACTTCCCTGCAGAGAATGAAGGAAGATTTAAGTTCAGACTGATGCCAAAAGCGGATGAAATTCAAGATAAAGTTCTGTCCTCCTTCGTGGAGGAAGAGCTTTCAGACAACGCCTAATTCAATTGTGCAGCTCACTCTGGGGTGTGTTGTGGAGAACAAAAGCTGAAAAGGGTTCAAAAAGTCATTAGACAAATATGTACAGAAAAGAGCCATCAAGGGCTGTTAAATACAATTGCTGTCCAGGTGCATCTGGCTCAGGAAGGCCCCCGAGCTGCAGGCTGTCAGGATCAGGAAGGGTTTATGGCCATGTGTGTGCCCTGTTGCTGTGCAGGAGGCACTTCTGATCTGATCCAGGAAGCTCTTCTCATCCCTTATCACAAATGGTCTTCGCTACGAGATTAGAGATAGATCAAAATGGGAGCTGGAAGGAAATTCAGCCTGGATCTGACTGTGTTGCTGGTTCCTCACAGGAAGACAAGCCCCAGACCCAGCTTTGGGCACAACTGGTTTTTATTTATCTTGTTCCACCTACAATCAAAGTCCATCCCATAAATACTCAAGTTTGCAGAACCTGCAGAGCAGTGCATGGAGGAGAACCCCTCTCCTTTTAGCACAGCGATGGGGCAAGTGGGCATGGAGCCGTGCAGCTTTTCTCTGGGGCCCAGGAGTGCTCGAGCATCTTCAGGCTGCACAGTGAGCAGACAGGCACAGGCTGCTGTGAGGTGTTTGTGCTCAGTAATGTCGTTTCCAGACAGAACAGGCCAGCAGTGAAGTAGGTTGATGGATTAGTCTATCATCTCAGTGAAGCGAGGTTTGCGTCTGCCTAAGGGCATGGCTGCAAATGAGCCCCTAATGGATTCTTCTCCTAAAACTTCTCTGTAATACAGAAATAGCTGCATCCCTTAGAAGTGGAAAAGGGAGAGAGAGGCTTTGAGTCGCTCCAGTGGAAAGGGATGGAAGAGCCCCAAAGTGGGGAGGACAGTGAGGAAACCCCTCCTGCTTCTTCCTGGGTGATGCTGAGGCAGAGTGGACACTGCTAACAGGGAGAGGTGCCCATCCCCACCTTGCACCCAAACTGCTCTAATGCTTTTTAGCATTTCTACTGCTACACTATAACATATCGCAGTCAAACAAACAAATCATCATCATCTGCACCAGGATGGCTTTGGCTCCTAACAGTTTTTGTTGGCTTTTTCCTCACAGTCCTCTTGGACCTACCCATCTTTATGCACACCATTGAACATGCTGTATTTTCCAACCTTAGTGGGATGTGAGTATCAACCCTCAGGTCTCCCACTCCCTGCCCAGAGTGCAGCACTGCATGGGTGGGCTGCAGGAATTGCTTTTCTATTGCTCAGCTGGAGATCAGTCCCAGAGCTCACTACAGCCACACCACCCTCCCTTGAGCCATAAATGTGATTCAACAAGGGAAGAACACTTCTAATTGTTTGTAGGTCACAGCGGCAATCATGTCTTGTATAAAGCCTGGCAGGGTCTTACTTTGCAAGGAATCTTTCTCATCTGCCAGATGATTTCCTCCCTGCTTTCCTCCATCATGTTTATGGACTTGCAGCCGTGTGCAGGTATCGTTGTGTCTCAGTGGGAGGTGGGAAACCCAGCTCACTCTTCGCAGTAAGCGCCTGATTCATCACCTTTAATTCCTTTTGCCATTTGCCATAATAACAATAATCAAAATGAATTAATCTGGTGTTAGCAGAGAAAGAACATTGGAATTGCACAGGGATGGTGTTGCAATCAAATAAGATACGTGCCTGCTTAAAGTGAGATCTCTCTCTTCCCCTTTTTAATACCTATCTATCAGCAGCTACACTTTATTCCCAAGGACAGACTATCGTATTAATACAACTTATAGATATTCTAAGATGTTTTCCATCTTTCACTGCTTGTTCTAAATATTTTAGTAAACATAAAGTGGATTTCTTCCAGTCATTCTCCCTTGAAACGAGGCAGATGATAAAAACTGTAGTTTCCCCACAACAAACATACCTTTTTATGGCTTATTGGGAATCAAGCAAAATACATCAATTAGATGATCATGTGGAGCTGCTTCTTGTTTATGGGGTAATAACTCCAGGCAGACAGAAACAAACTCTCTGGGTATACGGCTGGAGTGTTTATTAGCTAAAGATGTGTTTATATGAGGCTTAACAGGAAGCATCATCAATTTATTATTAACGCTAGATAAAGGTCAGCTCTAATAAATGATGTATACATCTAAAATGGGTGCCAGGTTCAAGGACCTGCCTAAATAAACTCTAAGATGCTCAACCAACAGTTTCACATTGCTGTTTGAACTCAATGGCCTGGCCATTCAGGTGCTTTGGGCCCATTCAAGCACCAGCGGCTTCTTTATGCCTTGCAGGAGGATTTTTGTATTTCAGTCTAAGCCAGCTGCTGGCAGCACCCGTATCTCCTCTGCAGAGCACTCCAATCCTCCTCCTGCTATGTCTCCCCTTCCATGAAGGCTTCACGGCCAGGACAGTGAAGCAAGAGGCAGAAAATTGGCCTCTGGCGCAGTGCATTGCCCCAAGCATCCCTGGCTCTCATCTCTATTTTCTTCCCATCATTCGGAGACGGCGAACTTCATGGGGGAAATATGAAAGAAACAAATTAGAATTGCCTCGCTGGTGTGACAGCAAGGAGAGCTCCGAGCTGGAGGAGCTGAATGGAATGATAAATCCCATCACTTAAACCGCGTAATGAATTTTCGTGGAGATCTGTCTCAGTTTAAAGAGAGGGGGGTGTGTGTGGGGGGAAGAGTATGAAATTCTCCTCCGATTTTGCAATAGGGTTGCAGGCTGCTCTGACTGAAATGTGTAAACCTGAGGAGTTTGTGCTTGCAGTGCACCTGGATAGGATCCCCATCACTAATAGTCCAGTTTTCAATGGGATGCCAAATCACCTTTG
Source organism: Excalfactoria chinensis (assembly GCF_039878825.1). Lineage (NCBI taxonomy): Eukaryota > Metazoa > Chordata > Aves > Galliformes > Phasianidae > Excalfactoria > Excalfactoria chinensis. Next base: position 2,692,332 of record NC_092846.1, read on the forward strand.
CCTCTCTTGGCATTGGGTCTAATAACATTATTTTGTTCAAGGAGCCCGCAAGATGTTTTGGGAGTAATTCTGCAGCTAAATATAGAAAAGGGAATATATATATATATATATTTTGCATTACAACAAAGCTATTTTGTGCTGTGAGAATTTCAGTGGAGGGGTTGGAAAACCCTTTGCCATTGATTTGTTGGGTGACCTCAGATAAACCCCTCTCCTTATATCTCCTCCTTCTCTCTGATCTGATGTATTCAGGCTTCAAGGCCTTCAGGGCAGGAGCCAGCTTTTGTTGTGTCCTCTGTAACATGCAACACCTCATGTACCAGGCTTATCCGGGTCCATTACAGACCAATGGGTAGATTTGGATATACCTTATTTTTATGACACGTAGCATGATGTCCAACTTCAATGGAGGTACTTTGAACTGGACCCCAACTGCTGCTGTAGTGTTGGATTTTCCATAAGAACCCAACCCTTGGCAGAAGGACAGACCTAGAAAAGCACTATCTGAGCTCCCAGCAGCTCACACCTTCATTTCCACATCAGAATAATAAGCCACACCGTTGTTATTATCATTATTATTGTGAGAATCTCAGAGAAAGAGCCCTACAAGTTTCCTCTTGTTGGAATGGAACTCAGTGCATGAGCAGGCCTACAAATATGTGCCAGGAAAAATCTGTAATAACTGATATTCCCTCAGGTAACAGACGGATACATCTCTATGTTCAGACATTGTTTTTCTTGCTTTACTGCTGTTTTTTTACCCAGAAGTGGGAGTTGGCTGTCCTGGCTGTAGCAAGCCAGCAAGATTTTAAAGGAATCCTGAGGATTATCTTCAAAAAACAACATTTTCTTGGGGAGGGGAAGAAAAGAAAAAGGACAGATTTGTTCAAATTACTGCACAGCCCCTCAGGCTGCTGACAGGGCAGCAAATGGCCAAGTCTCACCAAGGGGAGTTTTGAGGAATACTCAGGAGAGCATCGCTTGCAGCTCCTGGATGCAGAGGGACTCACAGTGGGTCAGCCCTAAGGACACGCTCCCATTCCCCCTTCCTGCCCTCAGGAACACTCTGTGTATTCCCCCAAGGCAGCTCCCAGCAGCAGCCATCTTCCCTCGATCTCCATTCACAGCAAAGATTCAAACATTCTAAGCCCATCCATCCACTCCAACGGCGGACAATTAGGGATTTGTGGCACGAGGTACATTAGTTACATTGATTTGGCTTTGCAGCTCCAGCCGAGCTACCTTTAGCTTCACGTAGTACATTAATGGGAGCAATGGGCATGACAACTCCTACACACAAAGGCACCAGGCCACTTACAGCTGGTAAATGAACCTTGGAACTTACATAAAGCAGAAGGTAATGAAGAGTAATAGAAGTTTTAAGCAATTCATTTTTCTCTCTTGTTCTCCTTCCCACCTTCTTCTTTTCCCATTTTCCTTCACCATTTTCCTTTCAAGGGCTAAGGCAAGCAGCCGGGTCTCTCTCAATGCATGTCCCAAGGGTATAATGTCCTGGATGTCATTGCTGCTACACCAATTCTCCCAGCCTCAAAGTGCAATGTAAATGGGGATTCACCTCATCACTACCTGCTAAACAGAGATCGTGGCTTCACAACAGCAGGAACTGCTCATGGGACAGCCCAGGGATGTATGTAAGTACGTGTCTGTCCATCTGTTCTCCATTTCTGTTGCTTGGTTTGGTTTGGTGAATGTAGGCATGAGGTTTCCAGGACCAAGCTCAGCAGATCAGTGCAAAACTTGTCTAAGAAGCTGTGATTGTGGGGACTGAACGTCCCTGGGGAGACAGGTTGGTTTGGGGAGGATGGTTTCCTACACGGGGTGTATCCAGGCAGTGGGATGGAGCAGAAGGATTTGCTGCAAGGCTCTGGGTGGGTGAGGTCTCTGAAGGATGAATTAATTCAGTGACTCAGCTGCCAGTAATGGCTTACAACTGTGTGATGTTAGGGCAGCTATTTTGCTCCTCAGACTCAACGAGGTCTCATGCAGTGAATACAACAATTTCTGCCTTGGCTTTGCTCGATGCATTGATGAGCTCAGAGTGGGGGTGTAGTTGCTTCCCATCCAAATACCAAAAAACCTTCCCCTAAGGAAAAGGAAGAAGTATCTGCAGTGCAACGTCTCAGCTGAGTGGAAATGGGAAGACCGAAAGCCAAGAAAAACCTGGAAACCTCCTTTTGTGGTGGAAAGCCGGAAACAAGAAAGAATTCCATGGCACGTATGGATTGGAAGTCTGGAATTTTCACCCTTGATTTAGAGACAATATAGAAAGCAAAACCACGCCAGCGGCCCCATCCTTGCTTAGGAGTGTATTCTCAACTGCTGTGGCACTGCTGAGGGTTGGCAGCGGCAGCAGCTGGCAGCTCCTCTGGGCCACGCTTTGATGGGATCCCAAGCAAAACATCATCCCATTTCCTCCTGCAAAATGGAAACTGCTGTTCTGTGTGGACTGAGCTGTGAAGCGCGAGGGTGGCTTGTTGTGAATATGGCTGAAATTTGCTCTCCTACCCAGGAAACAGGAGGGCATGGCGCAAAGTAGTGCACTGCAAATTACACTTTCCTTTATTTGAGCTTTAGATTATGGAACCGAAATTAAATTTAAACTCTTTGCAGAAAGGTAATTTTTCCTAATCACTCACACTGCTGCACAGATCTCTACAACTTGATTACATTCTAATTAGATTAATTGGATGGAGAATAATTTCTTTCTCCACGAAGATCAACTACAATAGACAAGCAGTTCTATAGATTCTGCAGGGGGAAAAAAAAGGACAAAAAAAATCCCAGCCCTCATTCAAAGCTTTAAAACCAAAGCATAAAATACGCAGTGATTGTTAAAGGGTTTCTGTGTTATATGGATGAGCTTGGGTGTTTTTCCCCCTTTTCCCCTCTTTCATCATCATTTTCCCTCATGCTCTCCCTCTTTTTCTCCTGACTATAAAATGAGACGCGGAATTCCAATTCCTTCATTGATTTCTGAGATAAAAATTTAAGAAACTCACGTAACAAAAGGTTGCACTCCTGCATTCTGCATACAGAATGGACTGCCTTTGTTACAGGGGCAGAAAATATTGAACTGTATGATGCTGTGAGGTCCCTGGCCTGAATACTAATAGTTGTTACTTACCAGAAATGAACACAAGCCAAGGAGGTTCAGCATCTTAGCTTGGCTTTGGCATCTCAATTAAAACAGCGAGTGATGAGCTTGGGGCTCCAAAAGGGGTCTGGGGCTCCATTTCCCTGCCTGTCCTGATATCTCTGGATGCATGGGGTTGGGTTAGCACACATAATGAAGAAATGCTGTTCTGTGGGGCCCTGGCACTGCTGCTCAGGGAAGCATGGGTGCCCTATCCTTGGAGGTGCACAAGGCTGGCTTGGATGGGGCTTTGGGAGGCTGGCCTATGGGAGACAACCACGCAAACAGCAAGTGAACTAAGTGGTATTTAGAGTCCTCTTCCGACCCAAACCATCCTATGCTATGACCTTTGAAGCTATGAAGTCATCCTTGCATGGAAAGCATGGTCATTGAGCAACGCAGCTCTTGCCAGCAATACATTTTAGCATGGTTGGGAAATCCTGGGCTGAAAACTGAATGTTGGCAGCTGGGGACCCACGGGGCTGCATGCAAACTTACTGCTGAAGCTCTTGGTGCCTCTCAGCAGTGGGGTGATCAGCGTCAGGGCCGGTTAACTTCTGGCAAGGATGTGGCATCACCTCATTTGCTCTCCTCTGACTCTTCAAAATCCATCTGTGATTGGAACAGAAAAGAAATGTTGCCACTTGACCTTCAGGATGCCCAAGCAGGTTAATTATAAGGGAGTAAAAGGGACCATATAAGTTCAGGTGACTTTCAGGTCAATGCTGCTCTTACCCAGCTGGCCTACAAGACTGTTGAGGAAACACACCTTCCCACTGCTCAAGGAAGGAGCAAATTGTATCTGTCTGAAGCTGCATTTAAGATCATCACTGCTAAATGATACAGCGTGGATCCTTCTTCCTTTTAACTTGCAGCCATTTGTTTCGCTGTGAGACAGGCAACAGATTTATGCTTCACTAGTTCAGCGGCTCCGCAAGGTGTTGGGCTGCTTTGTGCTGAATGCTAAGTGGGCTCAGGAGTTTGAAATATGAAAAGTATTTGGATAAGGCAGATAGGCCACCTTGAAGACATAATCCACAGGAATAATGACAGGGCCACGCAAAGCCAAAGCAAGTACTTAAATTAATAGCAAGAGATCTATTAAAGGGATTAGCCACATGTTGTAACACTTACAATGCTTTATCTCATGGTGGTTATGGCAGGAACTATATATTACCCCAAAACAAATGGCTAGGGGATGATTTATAGGTTAGAGAGGGTGGAAAGAAGCTTCGCAGCCTTGAATTTCCAAACCTTGAGCTTTGGCTGGGGGTGAGGACAGTGGCTTGGCCCCCAGGGGACACCTCCATTTGGGATCAAGGTGTGCTGGAGGTTGCTATACCAGAGCCATCCTGAGCCTCAGTGTGGCACAGTTGCTTGGGCTGATCCAAAGCACCCCCAGACCCATGCAATATTGTCAGTACTATACAATAACCACAGACTCAAGTGCAGCCTTTATTTCAAAGGGGATCTGTGGTTTTGAGGGCCTTCCTTTTGCAGGGAGCAACCTCTGGGGGAAGCTCATTGCCCTCCATCCATACCCACAGTATTCCTGTGCTGGGCAGAGCTGCATCTCAACAGCTCATCTGTGTGGACTGTTGAAACACTGTGAGTCAGTCCTGGAAAGGTAAAGCCATGACATTTTGTCTGCACTAAGTGGACAGCTGGAGTGTATATAAGAGCATATATCTCTATATCTACAACTGTTAAAATGGCAGATTTGAGCTGTCAGTGCTCTGAGTACTGGGCTTTACAGCCTTGCCTTATTTTCACAGAGCTCTGTGCGTGCCATTTGTAAGATCAAGAAAAATAATGCAGATGTAAAAACTATTGCCAGAACCATAGGGAAGAGATGGAGCTTGCTCCTGCACCCCCAAGCTTGCAATATTTAACTGGATTCCTCTCCAAACCTGGTTCGGGGTGATAACAGCAAAGCTCCCCTGGACTGCTGTGAGTGGAAAAGCCACCTTCTAATCCTCAGTGTCTCACTGGCACATAGCAAATCCTGGGATGCTCACATGCCCCTGAGCCTCTTGATTCATGGTGCAGCCCAAGCAGGTCTTTTACGTTTCCTGACTCTTGTTAACTACTTTTAAGAGAGTGTAAAGAAAGGGAGAATGAGAATTAGTCATTCCTTTTACAATGTGCCCCTAAAAGGGGCCTCATAAAATATGAATTCCACCGAATGTGCTTGTTTCTAAATTCAGAACATGTGTCCAAATGAATTTGTAGCTCAGGAAATGAAGGACAAGCTGCCGGGGATAAGAGCCCTACAGCAAAGCATCCCCCTCTCCCCACTCTGCTGTGCCCCCAACATGGGCTGCCCTTCGCCAGCAGCTCCCAACATCTGCTGCAGCCAATAGATATAACCAGAAGATGTGCACATGGGAAGGCATTGATGCTCATGTTTCCATAGGGCCCAGCTCCCAGCCTTGCCATGGCCCCCCCTCCAGCTACAAGAAATGAGCTTCCAACAGAGGACAAACCATTTTCCTGCCCTGCCAAAGTGTTCTGAGCTCCATCCCCAGTCATGCTGGGGTGGGAAGAGGGGCTCCCGGATCCCACTGCAATAGGAGAGCTGGAGGGGAAATTGCTTTTGATCTCTGCAAATTATTTGCCAGGCAATCCTGGGGAGGTTTCGTTTCCCTTTCTGCCGTGTTAACTTTACGTTTGTAATAATTAATTTCACGACAATCAGCTCAACGTTGTGAAATGCGGAATCGTTTGAAACCAGAAATGTCTCCTGTTTTGCAGATATCAAGGCTGGAACACAAAGATGAAAAGCATCCCGGGGCCAGGCAGAAGAGCGGAGCTGGAATTCAGCCTCCTCACTGCAAGATTTCACTTTTACCAATTAGATATTAGGTAAAATATCTCTTCCTCCTCGTGCTAAGGACCTTATTGACTCCCAGGTCAATATTTTTGTCTTTTCCCTTCCTCCTCCTTTAGTTTTGCTGGTTATAAGGTGTGATTTTGTATTGCTGGAGCCCTTTCCAGGACAGCTTCTCTTTGGGAAGGGATGGGTGTAGCAGGGAGGGGTGAGCTGCAGAGCAATGGGGAATGCTTGCAGCAGTGCATTGTGTGCCACCAGAAATGAGGTGTTACAGGGATGGAGATGGGAGCAGGGTGTTCAATCAGAGCCACACCAAGGTGCTGCAGAAGCAAAACCTTCAATCTCTCCTGGAAAAATGGCCCAGTGGAGGACTGTGTGTAACCAGCAATGTGTACACCAGTGCCACCCAAATGGATGTGACCCCACAGTGCTGGAGGAGATATGGGTTTTTTACCCTAATCTTTTGGGCTGAGGTCCCTTGTGCATCTTAGCTGCAAGCACACTGCTCTCAGCTCCCCGGTGATGATTAACCTGGTGTTTAATTGGGGAGAGTGCCTGAGTGTTTGCTAGCTTTCAGGCTCTGCTCCACTCCACAGGAAAAACAAGGAGCAACACAAGTAATTTTATGGGTAATGAAAAGGGTCAAACACATTTGCACTCTGATGAGAGAAGCTGTAGTAAATCCTTAACTGGGAGCTGTGTGGATCAGAGCTTCTGAGCACAGACAGGCAGAGAAAAAATTAGGAGAGGAGATGGGCTGCTCGGTCAGACTGGGAGGATAGATAGATGGATAGATTAAATAAAGATCTACTTAGCCATCCATCTATCTATCCTCAGTCTTCATCTAGGAGGAGAGCTCGCTCCCAATGATGGGAAATGTATCAGGGCTTAAGGAGAGAGACGGATAGGTGGAAGAACAGATGGATGACTGGAGAGCTTCCCTGCGATCCATCTCCATCCACCATTACACCTAAATCTTTATCTAATCTAGTCCGTAAAAGCAGATAAATAGCTGGAATCCTAAGTGCAGAGTCAGAGAAAGGATTTCAGATAGTGTGGAGAAAGATGTTATATTTACCCCAAAAAGGAGCAGGTGGAGGATGATAAGGGGGGAGGACATGGTGGTTCTGCAAAGTTCTAACTCCTCCCCTTTTCTAAGGTCTGAGCACGGGATCATTCAACAGAAAGACACTGAAAAAGTCAGCGTTGGCTTTTTCTCTCTGCAAATAACACCGTGTTTCAGAGCGGCTGAAATTGCAACATGAATCAAAGCAGACAGCTGGTGTCTATGCATGCAGCCTGCAGCCTTCGTACACTGAAGGGTCTGCCCTGCCCCAAGGATGTCTATGGACACTCCAAGGTGAGAGCCCTGAGAGCAGAGCCTGGTGAGGAGCAGTGTGTCCCGGGTGATACCCCAAAGGCACGTGCTTATCCCATGGGCATCTATGAGAAGAGCAGCTGGTGGACCAACATCTTGAAGGTGGGAAATCTCCTCTTGGGAGCAGTAATGGACAATAACTCCCCATCTGGAGTACATGGTGAGTCCCAGAGCCATGCTCACAGCACCCTAAAGCCTTCCATACAGGAGTGGTGTTGTTCCCTGCCCACCAGCACTGAGGCTGCAGCAGATTTGCTGTTTTAACACAGCATTGCATCCCGGCTCCATGTGCCAAAATCAATAAAGGGATCATGAATGATATTTCAATAATAACGATCATGAGAACAAATATAGCCATGTGCTGGGTGCAAGAGCACAGTCCCTCTGTTGTATTTAAAGATCCTGACCCTGGCTGGTTAGATACCAGGAAATCTGCTTATTGATTTAATGACCTTTGGCTGAAGTCGTGAGCAGGGAGGAGGCAGAGGCAGATGGAATAGAATCACAGAACCATCAGATCACTGAGGTTGGAAAAGACCTTTAAAGATCACCAAGTCCAACCCCAACCCATCCCACCATGCCCACCAGCCATGTCCCTCAGTGCCACATGGTTCTGGAATGCCTCCAGGGACAGTGACTCTACCACTTCCCTGTTTCCATTCATCACTTAGAGGTCTTTTCCAACCTCAACCACTCTATGACTATGACTACTTCTGACAAGAAACCCTTCCCAGTATCCAAACTGGAGAGCAGGGATGCAGCTTGCTTGGCTGGATTTGTTTCATTCTACCTTCTTAGCCTCTTTCTCTTTGTATTCCAGAGCCAAGCTTGTCCATCCCTATGGATAAAGTCTCCTTATAGCCCCACGGGCTCCTCCCATGGGTGAGCACATAAGCACAGCCACACAGTGTGGTGTTCCCACTTGGCAGCCACCCTGAAGGAGGGTCTTTGGGTGTCCTCCTTCACCCACAGCTACATCCAACTGTGGGGCTGTCTGTGGATATCTCACCCCCAGGTCTGTGGGGCAGACCTGGCCAAAGCCATGCCTTGCCAAAAGCATTCCCTGGTGAGATGCAGCCCCGTGGTGAGCCAGCTGCTTGGCATGGCTGAGAATCGACAGGGAGCCAAGCAGGTGGAGGATTTTAATACCTATCCCTCTCTAACTGTGATGGAAAGGGAAGGTTCATTGGTTGTCGATATCATCCTGCTGTGATAAAAGCTTAAGAAGCTGCTTTGCAAATGCCCACTGTGAGGAACATGCTATAAATGTTTCCAGCATGAAGTGATACATCACAGCTCATGGATGCTCCCACTGAGAAAGACCCCAGCTCCAGCTTCTTCCAGGGACGCACTTAGCAAATGCAATCTACCACTGCCAGCATAATCAAACTCATATTGTTCCCGGGGACCAAACTGGCCACTGGTGAATTGAGAGCACTTTGCTCTTATACAGCTCTTCATCTGTCACTCTCAACATTTGTGGGTTTTCTTCTGCTTATTCTTCTTTTACAAGGGGTTACCATCACCATCTCCACTCTGCCAGGAGGGAAACTGAGGCCGGGAATGTCACCCATGATTGCTATGCCTTGGAATCACATCAGTGCATTACAGGCACAGCTTTCCTTTGACCATCAGCGTCCATCTGCTCAGATGCTCCAGAGCTGCATCATGAAAGCTTGGGAAATTTATTTATTTCAACCCATTTAAAGTGATTTCACTGATGTATTCCACAGAGTGGGTTTAGCGTGTGAGCTCTTTACTAAAATCATTACTGTATTAATGAGACCTAACCTAAAGCCACTGAACATGACTTTAAAGGGATATCTCAAAGCGGCGGCTGAGATGGATGGGAGCAGACAGAACGTGTTTGTAAAGTTATATTTAGTCAGACCAAACTGGAACTCATTGAATGCAGCAAAATAATTCACTGAATAATTCGCTCCAGTTGAATGCGAAGGATTTGGAGAACCTTGGGTTGTTTGATTGAAAAACGGGTTATTGATGCTCCTGTGCATGTGACAGAGCAGAAATAGGAGTGGGAGTTGGAGAGCTGTCACCTCAGTTTGAAGGGCCTTCCATGGAGAAAGGTCCATCTGAACCAGAGGCTGGCAAAGCATGGCTGGAATTAAGGCTTATGCTTTCGTTTGGGAGGGAAATGAACAGCAACCCCTGAGTGGGGAGTGTGAGGGTGTGAAGAGCACATTGGGAGCAGTGCAGGGTCAGAGGAGGAATGGCTCCAGCAGTGCCTTTGCTTATACCCAAGCAGGGCATGCATCTACTCATAAACTAACTAAAACCTCCTCCTTTAACCCCATTCATGCCAGCACGCTCAGCTCAGGAATCTCCCAGCAAAAGGAAAAGCTTTAAACAAAATACAATTTTACAGTTCATTTCAGTTAATCACAGAGTCTATGTTCTGAAATGATCTTCTCGGCATTGACTATGGAGAGAAGCAATGGCTGATTGGCATTCCATTACTAAACAGCTAAGCCATTCATAATGCAAAAAAACAGACTTGATGGAAAGATTTGATTCAGTTTTCAAGCTAGACTAATTCAAAACCCAGTGCTCTATAAATCAGAGCAAATGTTCTTTATAAAAAAAATATAGCCAAGCCTGTGTGCAGTATCAGATCTATGATTTATGCCTGTATCCCATTAAACTGAAGGACAAGCGAGGGGAGCACAGGGCTGCCACTGCATGCCAGCTCCCTGCCTGCCCCGCAATAAACACATCCTGTGACTGAAGAAACAGTGTGACGTCTGAGGGACGTTTGGGGGCTGGGTTCTGTTTTCCATGGGCATAGCAAAGCCCCTTGGGGGGCTACAGAGCCTGCAGGAGGGCAGGGATGGTGCCTTTGCTGCACCACCTCATGTCCTGCAGTTCTTTCTGCAGAGATACCACTGTTTCTCAGCCTGCTGGTACCACGGCTGGGATGTCTCCTATGAGCATCACAGGATCCAACAGTGGTTGCTCTGATACCACTTTCAGGCTGCAGCTGAAGAAAGCAGCCCAAGAAACAACCCACACGTGCTTCCTTCCTGGTAAACCTCTCCACCCAATGGCAGCTTCAGTGCTGTGCATGGTTTTGGTGCATGGGGCAGTGCTATGTTCCACACCAAGCCCTGGGTGTGGGTGTTCTTCCACCTCTCCGTGCATCTCCTGCTCTTGTTTGCTTCGTCTACAGCTCACATGGCAGCGAGTGGAGCTGGGGGGCCATTAACATCTGTTGGCACTCCAGAGCTCGTGGGGAAAAGGATGCCATCATTCAGGGACTGCTGTTGACATTTTAAAAGCCGTGTCTGAAATCCCTGAGCAATGAAGAGCAAGGTTTTCACATTCCTCCCTATCCACGGCATTACGCAGGCAAGGCACCAGCTGAGAAGGACGTGGTGATGGGAAAAGCTAAGATTAATGAATAATGGAGCTCTGGCAATATGTAACTTCCAGGCGGAGCCATCACAATTCAATCCAAGCAGCAATCTCAGGGCCTTTCCTTGGAGGAGTCTAAGCAGTGGTTAAATATTAAATAAAAGAAAAAAAAAGATGGCATTTTATTTTCCTCTGGCAATTCTGCATCTGATTTGATCCAGAATGGGTAGGAAGCGCTGCTTCGAGAGGGGAGGAGTTCAGATGCAAATCCAACTGCCCCCAGCTTGGGCTATAAAACTGCTCAGTGGGGGAAGGAGAAAACCAGATTTGTGATGTTTGGGTGGAAAGAAGAGGCGTGTGGTGCTTTCTGCTGTGATTTTTTTTCCACCTGGATTTATGCCCTTTGTCTTTCTATCATCATTCAAATTGCTGGGGTTGCTCAGGGGAAAAGCTTCACATTTCTCTGGCTGCGTGAGTGTGGAGGTGCATTCTTTCAGACATCCCTGTAAGTCACAGTCTGCTCAGGCATCTCAAGCTGAAGCAGATGGGATAACTGAGTGCAGCAGGTCCCCCCATGCCCTTGTGCTGCTATTCCCTACACTCAGCTCCATGCAGTGCCATCTCCCTCACCTTGCACCAGGTCTGGGTCTGCTCCATCCCCACGTCTTTGCCCTTCGAGCACAAACCTCACAGCAGCCTCTGTGCATCTCCACCTCATTGACTCCTCATTTCTCTGCAGATCTCCTGCCATTCCTTCCTCTTCCTCTCCTCTTGCAGTTAGGGCTGAATGCTTTCATTAATTCCCCCAAGTTCTCTCCACATCACTGCTTTTCCTAATGACTCCATTCAGAATCTACTGACATCTGGTATTTAGCTTTCCTGATTCCTTCCAGGCACATTTTGCATGTGAGCATCCCTGGCCCAACCACACCAGTGCTGCCCGGGTCAGCTCTCAAGGTGAAATCTCACCTCATCTGCCGCCCTCCTTGCATTAATATTTATTAAATACATTGTGGTGACTCCTCCATCACTGACCATTCTTTGCCTCTACAGTAAGTGCTGTACAAAAATGTACAGAAACGATGGACTCTGCAAGGAGCTATGTGAAAAGGGAGCAAATGGGGAGGCTGAATCAGAGTAACCGAGGTTGGAAAAGAGCAATGTGATCACCAAGTCCAACCCCAACCCACCCCACTGAGCCCATTGACCACGTCCCTCTCAGAGCCACATCTCCATGGTCATTGAACCGTCCAAGGGCAGTGACTCCATCACTGCCTGGGCAGCTGTGTCAATGTATCACCACTCTTTCTGAGAAGAAATGTTCCCTTATATCCAACCTGACATCCTTATATCCCTCCTCTGCTGCAGTGTGAGACCATCACCTCTCATCCTAAAGAAGGCTTAGGGTGAAGCAGTTGGACCTGGTGGGCTGTGGGTGCAGGATACTTATATTCAGCTCCTCTTTATAAGCCTTACCCTGCAAAATTTGGCACATACAAAGGGATGGGATTAATTCTTGTCTACACTTTTTTGTTTGTTTTTCATCTGGAAGAGCAAATCTTCCATGTTTGGCCTGAATGGCACCAGAAGGGGCTTCCTAAGAGAAGTGCACAAGCAGCTGAGAGCATTCCCAGCATGGGAAATGAAGGCACAGTCCATGCTTAATCTCTTCTACTTCAAGCTGTGCCCAGGGCTGGGGGTGCCCCAATGGTCCCCAGGTACGTGCCCAATCGTCGTGTCCTTGTGACAAGTGCCATAAGATGATGCAGGGAGTGAGGAGCTGCTGTGTTCCAGACCATGCTGCAGGCCAGGGTTGGAGCAGAGCAAAGGGAAGCTCCTTTGATTCCTGCACAGCTTTCAGGCAGTCACCAGCCCCATGGTGAGAACAGCTGAGCAGCGCCTGCTGAGATCTCCACTGCTCTCTTCAGCACCAGAGGGTCGCATTTCAGTGCTGAAGTCCCTTGTAATAATGGAACTGATCCATCAGATAAGGGAGATGAACCGGGAAAAGGGAAGAGATCCGTATCTTAAATCCTGCTTGGCTGCGGTGCTTTATTCACGAGACAACACTGCCTCCGCGAGCGGCCTCAGCACAGCCAGAGCTGCTGGATGAAAAGTTACAAACCGGGAGGCATTGCAGTGGAAGGACTCAGAGAAACAACAGCGGAGCTAAGCAAATAGCTCCGTGCATTTTGCAAAAGGCCTCATCAACCCCCATGGCAAGCGGGCGAGACAATGCTGCACACAAAACAAACACAGTTTAATCTGCAGCTCAGGCTATTTGTCAGACTTTCCAGCAGACTTCCCCCTTTGAGCTGCTTTTGTTTCCTTGCACAGTTCTTTGCCAGCACCAATGGGAGGCTTGTTAGCTTTCTCCCCCCTCCTCCACAAAAGGACCATATTTTATCAATCAGTTTTCCTGGGCAATAACTTTTGCTTTCAAAATCAAAGTGTTTTATTTTTTCTTTTCCGCTAATAATTTAAAGTCTGAGGGGTAGGAAGTAGGGAGCAGAGGTGGAAAAACAGATTGTGAAGCCTTTAATGCTGTCCAGATAGGAGAACTGCTCTAAATCATTTCCAAAAAGAGAGCAAAGGTTAAGATAAGGCACCGTGCTGCTCAAAAATATCTCAGTAATTCCATTAAAGAGAGAGCTGCTAAAAAGCAAGCGGACAAAGATAAAGCAAAATAGATATTTTTTTTTTTTTCCTGAGTGTTTAACATAATTTTGCTCTCGGTGGAATTACAACGAGCTCTTTTAACAAGGAGCATCCTTCCTTCTCTTTTAGGCCTCTGCCATCTCCATGGGGCTGCTGCTTGGGAAGGGGCTGCAGCCGTGAGCTCTCCCTGCTGCACTGGGGTTTGCTCAGCTTTTGACAATAATATATATATATATATATATATATGTAATTTTTTTTTCCATGAGATCTGCCTGTTTCCTGCAGGAAACTTCAATATTTCATTGGGAAAACAAAATCCTTGGCTTTCGGTTGACATTTGATTTGTTTTCAAGCAGGATGCTGTGCCAAAATGTTGACATTTTTCCAATGAAAACGAAAGCTTGCTTAATCTGTCTGCGAATCATTCCCCACCCCCCACCCCACCCCCCTTTTATTTTCCCTACCAGTTCAGGCAAGCTCCATCCTGAACCTGATTTCCTGAGACCAACAAAGGAAATAACCACTGTGCCCAAGGCTATTTAAAACTCCCCCTGTGATGCACAAGTCACACGCACTCACACAATCACTGCAGACATCACACGCGATGTCATCGCGGCGCCGGCAGAAGGATGTGGGAGCTCTCATCATTGGCTCCTCTCCTTGGATTAACTTCCCATCCATGTGTCCCACTGGGCTGCTGCCCTCCAACAGTGGTAGGGCAGCTGAGGAGCTCAAGTCCTGTTCACATCAATAGCTCCTGTGAAAGCACACCAACAAAGCAATCCTCTCCCTCTCCCTCTTTTCTCCTCCCCTCTCCTTTTCTCTTCTCTGCCAATGGAGCATTATTAACTTATTTCCTTGAGCAATGGCCAAAGTGAGAAGGAAGCCAGGAGCAGTATCCATCTGCCCTACCCAACCTGTATCCATCTAAAGTACAATCTGCTCCATTCCATGTTCCAGAGGCAGCAGGATTTCATCCACCAGCACTTTTGGAAAGCTGTGAACACATCTCAGACAGGATGGGGCACTGCAACTAGGAGCCTGCCCTGTGCTTTTGGGTGGCTGAATGAGAATGGAGCCCCTATATTATCTAAGACAGATAATCTGAGGTATCTCAGCACAGTGAAGCTGCAGAGAGGCTCCATGTTATGACAGTGCTTACATGATACTGAGAATCTCATTCCCAACCACGCTCTCTTAGGCTCTGGTTGTAGGAATCATAACACATTAAATTGAGTTTTTAAAACGTGTTTAAAGCAAGCATCTGAAAGCACTTTGCAAACAAACACGAAGGTGTTAAGCTGCACAGCAACTAGGTGAAGCTGAGGTATATTTGTCTTCTAATTAGGGATTCAGAGAAGTGGGAGCATAGAAAATAGGACTGCTTCAGCATGACATTAAGTGAATGTTTAAACCCCAACCTAATTTTTTGAGTCAGTTGGCTTTGGTGAGGAATAAGAGCGTGCTTAAATATGCTGAGTTATGGACTTAGGGATTTTTCAGAGCTGACTATGGGAATTAGGTGCCCACTGACATACAGGGATTTAGAGAAATAATCCCTGCAGATTGGGCTGAGGTCCATCTCAGTCCAACATTCCTGTGAACAGGATGGGATGTGCAGAGTGGTCTGGGGATGGTACTTGAGGCCCAACACACCCCAAGAACTTGTTAGTAATGGCTGTCTGACTCCTGGTGGGATGACCATGAGCGGGGTCCCATGGCCTAACCCCAAGTGGGATGCTCCCACTCTGCTCCAGGTCTGAAGTCCCTCCATTCCCCACATATACTTGGTCACATGTGATGATGTTCACATATGACACGATGCTCTGGGCTTCACTGGTTGTTTATGATGGCGATGGAAAACCAGATCAATCTGTCCTGGTGCAGAGAGACACACGTCCTTGTGTTCCCTTTCCACTTCTTCCCTTTCACGATCTGTCCTCAGGCACTGAGCTGACCTTATGAGCTACTGTTGTGTCCCTACAGCCTTGGAGAGGGACCGGTCTGATCACACCTCTCCATGCCAGGGGCAGAATTGCTCTCTCTCTATGCAGGTGCTGAGCAACACTCAGTGTTCATGGGTGCCCTGCCTGCCTAGCTAACAGCTGGCATCACCGATAAGAGTTAATCAGCTATAAATAAATAAATAACACCGATAAAACCCAGCCAATATCTATTAACGAGGCTATTTGCACTTCCTACTTTTTTTTTTTTTTCCCCCTAGTGTTCCACTTATCTTACACAGAAGAAGGGGGAAAACAGCAAGGAAGATAAAAATGCTGGGCAAATCTAGCATGGCTGAGTTACGCTATTGGACCTGAGCATTTCAGTACTACAGAGCAGACATCTGCTTCATGCTCCGGGCTGATAGCAAAGCTCAGGCAGCTTTATCACTAGTTTGGTTTCCAGGTAAATATTTTTCAAGTATAGGAAAGGTCCTTCAAAGCCTTCCATGTGCACATGCACACACACACCATGCACAAATAATCTGCTTCTGCAAGATTGACGTTAGGCTGGACAGAAATGGGGGGGGGTACCTAAGAACTGGTGGTATCAAGCTGCAGGATAAGCAATAGTGTTGATAAAGACAGTGAGTTTCTGTAGTCTGGAGTTTACAACTTTGTCATAAATAGAGATAATTGATCACCCATTAGCTAACATCACAAAGGTACTGTAGGCTCTCAGCAGGCGTTTGTTTTGGTTGGCTTATCCTATTTAAGTTGGAGCTGCACCAACTGCTTTGGTGACCCTCTGTGGTCCTGCTCATGATGAGGCTCATGGAAGGATCTTGTGGCCATCTCCAGCTCTGGCTATTTTCCTAAGCAAAGACATGCTTCTAAAGGTTGAATGCAGCTTACTGTGCTTTCACATAAATATCAATGGGATCTTGTCTGTTAAAATCCCATCTATTTGAGCATATAATTTTCCTGGAGTCAGAATCTATTAGTAAAATCTCAGCCCGTGTGACAAGATAACAGAATCCTCAAATTAAATAGGGTTTCCACAATTACAGCTTCCCCCTTTCTTTCCCAGTATTAACACCATAAACGCTTCTGTCAGATGAGATAAGATCTGAATACTATCCTGACAAGGCAAATGTTATCAGAGATCAGTTAATTACACACTGGATTTCAACAGAGGCAAATAAACCCCCTGTGGGTTCGTGTGAGAAATGCCTTCCCACCAGCTTCTCCCTGGGCCACCAGGCACGCTTTGCTCATCAGTCCCTCCTTCCCCACCACAGCAGGACATGGGATTCATGCTTTCTGCCTGCTTTCAGACCTTTCCTGGGGCAAAAGGGCTGCCCCACAGCAGATCATGGGCCCTGAAGGTGCAACAGTTGGTTCAAGAGTGGCCTGGAGGAAAGGTCATGGAATCACAGAATGGTTGGGTTGGAAGGGACCTTAAAGATCACCCAGTTCCAGCCCCTGCTGTGGGCTGAATAAAGAACGTGTTGCTTTGGTTGGACAGGAGGTCCTATGGCTCTGCAAAGAGGGATGAGAGCACAAAAAGCAAAATGAACCCAGTGATGGTTTGACCCCAAGGAAAGACTTAGTGCACTGTCTGAGCCAAGCTCCGTGACGCTGAGACCCAAAACAAACACTCATTTTTTTGCTTCCTAAATTGCATGTGCTTTGCCTAAGATTGCCATCCTGCGGCATGATGATCAGAGATAGAGGCTCCTCTAGGGGCTGATTCACCCCATCCCACATTGGTGATGACTTGCTCTTGATGGTGCTGGTGGAAAGGATCCTGCTCTTTGTGGGTGGAAATCCATCTGATCTGACCACAGCACTAAGTGAGAAGCTGCCAGGGTGAGGACACCTCCAGCCCAGCTCTGCTGTGTAGCCTGGGTTTGCCAAGGGTTTAAGCAATGCTTAACTCAGCCTCAGACACAAATGCAACATCTCAGCACGCTGAATTTCACTCTGAGCTTACCTTGGTGTACTCCAGTAACTTTATAAGCTTTATATATCCTTTAGAAACTTTATAGATGGCATAAACTTCAGGCACAGTCGCTGCCTTCTCCTAAACTCTACAGGATCTGCACTACTTCTTCTGAATTGAATTTCTCCCTCGAAACAACATCTCACTCTGCATTTTCCTCCAGCTCAGGACGTGCTTCTCAGCCTGCCTTCAGGGAGGAAGACCAATTATTCCTGCTTTTTAAAACCATTTCCTAACGAACTCACATGTTCTTCCACTCTGCAGCTGGCTCTCAGATTGCATTTCTCCCCCTTCTTAGTATTTGCAATTAAGGTATTCAAAGTTGAATTCGGGCAACAACCTGTGTTGTCTGGGGGTGTTTCTGAGGACGGTGTGTGTTAGCATGGCCCTGTGCTGCTGCAGTGCTGCAGGAAGATGGGACACTGCCACTGCAGCCCCAGAAACCAAGGGGGTCACTGCAAAGCTGTCAGCCACAGCTTGTTACCTGAGCGACGGGCAGGAACAAGGGCTGAAAGCAGAGAGCTACACAGAAAATCTCACTGCGTTAAGAACCGTGGTCTGTCCTGCATGCTAACTGCTGTCAATTACTTATTTTTCGCATCCTGGGCATTGACATCAGCTGATGGTATGGCTCAGAATCTTGTCGTGCTTTGTTGTTTTCCTCCTTGTTGTTCGAGTCACGCCTGCCTCTATCAGCCCTGTCCTTTTCCCTCTTCTGTTCCTTTCTGTCCTGCAAACGTATGCAGGGTGTTCCTGCGAATGGCAGGGTTTACTCAACCGCTGATAACTCCAATCTAGTCTAACAAAGAAGAAAATGCACAATGACATCTCTTGTGCAAAGAGCTGTCATAAAGTGCGGCTGGCAATCCAAGTGGTATAAATGCTCTTTCGATTAAGTGCCTCATTGAGGTGAGCTGATGATGCTCCATTAGGCTGAGGTGATAGACTTCCAGTTCTCAACACAACTGGTGGGGAGAGGGATCCAGCCTTGTGAAGGCAGCGTGGCTGTTCTGTTTGCTCCAGGTTGATCCCATCTATCACAGCTTTGCTTCTGAGCTGCAGTCCCCTTTCCTTGCAGGGTGTTCCCCCTTGGATTAGGCTTGCTGAAGGGCAGTGGTCTTGGAGCAGCTTTTGGAGTGCTGGGGATTTGCATCAAGTCTGTTGACATGTATTTTTTGCATGACAATAAATGAAGTTCCACCCCCCACCTAGACTAATAAATAACACCAACGTTTTGAGCTTGTCTCTGCAACACTTACATAATTCAAGGGGGAAAGAAGGGACACAGCTAATCTACGGATGCAGGAATAGCTTAGGAGAAGCCTCCAGCTTCCCCTTAAGGATTTGGGTGTCCCTGTGGTTAAGCTTTGGCCTAAGGAGGTCCTCCAGCTCCACACCAGGATTATTTTAATGCACAACCAAGCCTGGTCCAAGCCAAGCAAGAAATTAAAATTCTTACTGTTTACAGGGGAGCCAACTGCATGAGAGTGAGTGAAGGATGGCTGTGCCCTCACTGTTAATTGCTTCAGTTTTACTTGCAGTTGGTGACAGTTATTGTCACGCCTGCTGGGACACAGGAGGAGCTCCATCCATCACCGACCCGATCGCGGTGCGGTGGGAAAGGCACTGCTGCTGATAGCTCTCTTCCACTCCCTGCACAGAACACTTTCTCTCCCTTATTAAACAGAGGGAAATGGAAGAACAAAATTGGAATATGTAAAACGCTTGTTACTTGTATTTTCCAGCTGGCTGACGTTTCCTGATAGGCTGCTTATGGGGCATCCGTTATTGTTATTCACCGCAGCACTTCAAACAGCTATTATTATTTTTGTTACTTCCCTGTTGAACACAAAAGCATCAACTTTCCCTCTCACCTTGATAAAATAGGATGCAATTGCTTTCATGGTATAACAAGTACCAAGCAAGTACCACGGGCTCACCCCGCGTGACAGTTTCTTGGCTGGTGGCTCCAAGGGATACGTGCAAAACCATCACTTCTGCTTCTGAATGATGAAATTTATGCTGAGGCATTAGAGGGAGCCATAAAAAAAAGCAGCACTTAATTGCAAAGAAAAACACAGGGATGAGAACGTAAAACAGATTTAGGTTTTATTTGCTTGCGGAAAGCAGAAGAGGTGGGTGACCACCATTATTTGGCTGTGGAATAACTCAGAGATCCATTCCCTGAGAACCCTGCCCAGACTTTGCACCAAGCCCTCTAAGTAGGCGCTCAAACAGGACTTCCATCATGTCAAACTTGTCAAAAGCGGGTAATGCAGATGAAACACTTAAAAAGAATCTCATTTTCAGGACAAGCTGATCACTCTTTCCTTGAAAATAAAGCCCTTGTAAAAGATCTTAATTTAAGCAGCCAAAGATTAAGCTGCCCAGAATGATTGCCTGCATTTGCTGGTGAATTTGCTGGCATTTAGCACGCAGAACAAGGCTGCTAATGCGGTGTCACTGTGCTCCTACGATCCATTGGGCTGAAAAATAGCGGGATGGGGTGACAAATATGAGACCAGAGGGAAGACTGATGCTTGGTTGAGGGCTGAACCCCAAGTTTGGACCCAATGCCAATGGTGCAGTCATGGGGTAAGCATCACCCTTTCTGGAAGAAACCAGTTTGAAGATCGCCATACAACTAGAGGAAATAAAGCAGGGTGGAACTAATCCTAGAACCACAGGATCATTAGGATTGGAAAAGACCTCTGAGATCATCAAGTCCACCCACCAACCCATCGCCAACATGATCTTATGGATTGCTCTTTGCCCATAGAGAAGGTGTCCAGGCTGGATGGGACTTTGAGCAACACAGTTTAGACGGAGGTATCCCTGCCTGTAGCAGGGGAGTTGGAACGAGATAATCATAAAGGTTATCCAAAACCAAGCCGTTCTATGATCCCACAACCTCGGTCTGCTCTCAGAGGTACCAGGATCCCTGTGTGACCAAGCTTAGGGGGCAAACTGAGGTTCAACGTGAGCAATAGCAGATGTGGAGCTGACCCAGCTGGAAGGGGGCATTAGTTAGAAGGTTACAATGCCACTGCAGCTGAGAGCTGGGGGACAAGCTTGTATAAAAGCAGCCAACAAAGAGATAAAAGGAGTAATCAGAGGAAGAAATCAAGCAAACGGAGCCTATTTCTTTGAGATATTTGAGTTCCAGGTCAATTCCAGTATCAGCATGCAGCAAGAAGCCTTATTTTCTGATTTTTATTCCATTTTCTTTTCTTTCCCCTGTAGTTATTTAATTATTTCTGTATCTTAACAAATACCATTTACTTCTGAAGTCAGAGCCTTGAGGCACAACCTCAGCACTGAATCCTTTGTCGGAGTGGAGCAGGGCTGGCCCCAGGTTTCAGCCTCCCCGCTTCGATCCACCCAATGCATCCCAAGCTCTGCAACGTGTCCTCACCAGTGAGGGATGCTTTGTGCCACTGATGTGTAAGAGGTAGCACTGAGCATGTTGCTAGCTGTCCCCGGAGGATAACTTTTCATTATTGATGTGGAAAGTGGAAAATAAAATAGACTATTACACATTTTATCTTCAGGGAACTTTTTCTCCCCCCTCTCTTTCTCTCCTCCCCTTCAGATATGAAGGCATTTCAATTCACAGAATCATTCTGAGTACAATGAAGAGAAGTCAATTCCGAGAGCAGCAGGCACAGGTGACTTGTAGCATGTCTCTGCCATGCATGCCTTTATTATTCCCTGCCAATCCTTGAGACAGGACGTCTTGTACCTGGAGTGCCACAGCTGTGCTGCTCTTTACAGTCATTAAGCTTGACTTTGAAGTTGTAAGAAACATCCGATCCCTCCAGTTCAAACAGGCCGGGAGAAATGGCACGTAAAGGGAACGAAACAGCATTCCTTGGGTTGAACCACCAGCTGAATAAAGATCAAAGGACAGTGAGGAAGAAAGTGTAAAACCTCTGTTTGTCGGTGTTCCGGCTGCTGTGTCAGGCCAGGAGTGCATCCTGCATCCTCCAATGCTTGCAGATGGCACAGCCTGTGGACAGCTGGGCACAGCTGGTTGGCAGCAGCGCGTGTGTTTGCCAGCTCACCGGCCAAGTGGAAAATGGGCATTTGTAGGTACAAGCCCTTTGATTTTCCACTGGGAAAAGAACACAGGCAGTCAGGGATGGGAGAGTAAATCAGAGCTCACTGATACGGATAAAAGAAAGCTTCCAGATCAATATTTAAGAGTAAGCTTGCAAAGGAAAACTGTGCTCTGTCTCCATCCATCAGCACCGCATGTGGCTGCTTATCTCATGCATCTGCTATCTCCTCCCAGGCTTCTCACTTCCCAAATCTACAGCACCATCTATAGCCCTCTCACCATGTCTGTGTGTTCAAGTCCTGCTTCTACAGGGAAGGGATTTGGGCATCCAGCAGCGAGACCACTTCTCATTGCACATATGCAATTAGGATAACTGTATTACCCTAATGATAACAAAATCATCTCCATAGCTGGCGGAGCTTAGTGCAGTCTAATGGGAAAAGCTGGGTCCTGGGTTATGACTGAAATGGTACAAGAGGTACCCTCAGCTTTACCCGTATGCTGGTACATCTGAGGCAGGCAGCTGGGATTTCCTCTGTGCATGGGGCATGCACACAGTGCTGCAGGCTCCTTGCAGACAGCAGGTCCCTCTCTGCTCAGGTGGAATGAGCTGCTCTTTGCAAGTATGTCCTCATACTATTGTCCGTTAGGTCATGGCTTAATTTAGAGGCCTGACTTTGAGGTAGGAAGTCTTAGATAAGAAATTCAACCTATGCGTACTTTTATGTTGCTAGAGGTCACTCCTCATGCTGTCATGATCTCAGTGGCTCCTTTCTACAAGAACTTTGGTCCCTATTCTGAAGCAAGAGCAAAGCAAAGCGATGTGATGGTGGTGGTAGAGGGTTCATTTGTGCAGAAGTGTTTGTTGTGCATCAGTATGGAACTGGGATGTCACTCAGGCAAGCTTTCCCAAGCAGCAAACTTCCACATTTATGTGCAAATGAGGAGACAGTCACACTGAACGAGAGGGAGAGGATGTTAATGAATCTTCTTCTAGGCTTTAAGGAAAACATATTGCCCAATGCTGTGGAAAATTAAAATTTGTTTCTAATATGTATGGTAAATTTAATGCTAAAGACCAAAGATAAATGGGAAGAGAGCTTAATCCGAGCTGACCCCATTTTTGCTGGAATGTCATTTGCTATGGTTTTTGCTCCCTCTTAGAAAGCAAGAGACACACTAATTAGTTCTTGCACTCTGCATATAAATTATTGCTCCCAAACATCTAAAGTAGAATGTAGAGGAAACTGAGAAAGGCACAGAGGGAACCGTCCTGTATCCAATGTGGGTCTGCATGTTATCATAAACTGAAGGGCTAATGCTGGATGGAAGCCTCGGGGCTTGAGAAATTCGCTACTGACAGATGCGGTAGCAATAGAATAAATAGAATCAAATTCACTTTGGGATTGAAAAGATCTACTTAACTGAAAAGGATCTGAACTGCACAGTGCTCGCCTGGTCTTCAGGTTCCTGGAGTTGGACTCAACTCTCAGCTTTCTAAAGTTTTCCGAAACAAAACTCCATTATATGATCATCCAAACTCAAGCAGGTATCTGAAAAGATGGCTTGCAAAAACTCTCTTACAGAGGAAGGGAAAAGATTCAGGAATGACACGGTGTGACATGATGGAAAGCACAGCAATGACAGCACAGCAGCAAGATCCTAAGGTACAGCAAGTGAGGATGTGCTCAAATACAACAGCTGTGGGCACAGAAATAAAGGAAAGAAGCCTTCAGAACTTTCAGAAGGCCCTCAGGTATGCAGGGATTTCCAGCAAGATGCCTCCTACCTCCATTGCCAAACCTTAACTGAGGGCTGGGAAGAGATCTAACCTGGCTCTACCCCTTCTGGTCACTCTGCTGCGTTGCTCACAGTTGAGCTCCCCTGGGTTGGCGCTGCCTTCCCACCAGGTGCTCCATCACTGCTTCAAGCTGTAACTCAGCATTTCCACAACACATGGATTGAGTAAGTTCACTAAAAAACATTGCAGTTGGAGCTTTATCTTCCTTAACTGCTTTCCAGTGGTGCTCCAGAAAGCTTTTCCTTCACCCTAATTGGGGTTTTCAGACCTTCCAAGAGCCACGGGATGGTTCCCCAAAGCACAGAACTTGCAGAGCTCACCAAAACTGAGCACAGCCACAGCCAGACTCTGAATGGCATCCCCAGTCCCGACACATTCTGAGAAGGGGAGCTCACCATAACCTCAACAGCAGCAGCTGATCAAAGTTTAGAGTTCAGATGGAAGGTCTGACAGCTCGGTGCAGGACCCTTGGTGCCCTGCTGTGAGAATTTCATGAGCTTGTACTGTGGCAGCTTATAATCAACCCGTCCAATTTTAAACTTGTCAGGAGCGAAGCTGCAGGTTTTTAATTAATTTATTTAATGTATTTTTTTTTAATCATTTACTTTATTTGAGTAGCGAAGGTGCCCTGCTAAAAACAGCCTCCAGGCAACCAGGGATGTTCCTCATGCAGTCAGCCCATGAATGGTGGGTGGGAAACCCAGGTTCAATTCAGCAGTGCTTTGGTGCAACCTGTCCTCATGGGGATGGAGACCCTTCACCTGATGGGATGAGAGCAGAGCAGAGCAGAGGGGTTGGGTGATAATAGAAGCAGCCAAACCCATAGCTGCATCACTCAGAGCTCCTCGGTGGCACAGGGAGCAGTGCCAGCTCCCCAGGATGCGGATGTGCAAGCGATGCTCTGGAACTGTCCCTCATCATTAGAGTACTTTGCATTCCAAACCCAACCTGACAGAAACGTTTTGTTCCGGGGGTTGAGGAGATGATGGGAGAGGACATCTCGGGGCTCGGTGTGTCCGTCCTCGTCCCTGGCACGAATTGAGCTCTGTGCAAATGGAAGTGAATAATTCAACATCTCCTCCTTTTTGGAAGATGTTTGCTGGCTGCGGGAGGCGGAGGCACACGGGATGTGTTGGGACATCACTTCAAACTGCATAGAGAGTGCAGGAAACCAGCACGACCCCACAGTTTTATACCAGTATAATTACCTCTTCTGGGCACACAGGGTATTTTTAGCCTGCTTGCCTGAGGAAATTAAGCTCATATGATCATGTAATGAATGTGTGTGCATTTCTACATGTTTATTCTGACCTTAATAATCTGTGAACTCATTGGCGCTTTCAAGCAGGTTTGATGGGGGCGGAAAGCAGTCTTGGATACTATTAAGTTTTTATATGTAGCCAGGTGGAGGAGAAAGAGACTGTAAATGTTCCCCATCAGCATTTCTTGGCTGAACGACAGGCTGCAGCCCGGGCTTCTGCCTTATCAGCCATCAAAGACTCCACATTGGGGCAGAGGATTTAGAAAAACCCATTTGAGCTGCAGGAAAAAAAATGTGATTGGAGCTCGCAACCAAGCATGAAATGCAGATCTTAAAGAAAGCAGGCTTTGTTATTTCGTGTTCTGATGGGACTGCATATTAACTGCCTATTAGTTGTACCAGCACAAAGGCAAGCGTGGATTACATTAGCAGGTATAAAGTCATCGCTGGTAACGCAGTGTGCTCCTCTTCCCCATATAAGTGCATTTCTGTCATTTCTGCACTCAGGGAGTTAATGCTGCTTCCACTCTGGGGCATAAATAGGGCTTAAAAGCCCTGAGTATCTCACACAGAGACTTCAGCTGGGGTGAACCAAAACAGCTGTCAGATTTGGTTCTCTGCAGTACTCACAGTGACACAGATTAGGACTGGGGAAGAGTTCTCATGGCAGAACTCTGTAAATCTCTGCACTGCTAAACGGGGGGACCGTTGGGAGCCAGGCTGCTGAGCCCAGGGACAGGCCCACCAGCCCTGCTTCCCGTGCTGTGATACAGAACATGTTCTTCAAAGGTGCATGGAGCACTCAGGCAGTGTCGTCTTCATTCTGTCTAGCATAATTCACATCAGGGTTTAAGGCCGTTTTGTACATTCTTTGGAAATTCCAGCCTTTGGTTAATTTAGATTCATTTTCCAGAGAATCCCTGAGTGGACAAGCCTGCAGAAAAGCCTGGCAGCAGCCACAGTTTGGCAAGTGGGACTCACGGGGACAAATTGCTTCATTGGCCAAGGGAGATTTTGTTCATCCTCCTTTGTGTCATGGAGCGTACTGCCAGCTCTGTGCTGGGCAAGGGCCCATGCAGCTGCTTGCCATCCCTTCCAGCCACCCCCCCCCCCCACATCCAGCCCCAATTAAAGCATCATCCCCAGCTTGAGATATGGACTGTATGGCTGCCCACCTCCCAGAGCAGCTGAGCTACGGGAAATGATGCTGCCCTCTCAACAAGGCAAAGCCAATCTGCTCAGCAAAGCCACCAGTGTCCCAAAGGGAAAAAGCTGCCATCAAACATGCTGCCAGTGTCCTGCCAGAGGGATGTCACAGAGAGATGCTGCAGGCTGCAGCCCAGAAACAACAGCAGCTCCAAAGAAAGGAGCCCCTCCACAGGGTTCCTTTCCCCCAGGCTCACCTCTCCCAGGTCTGCAAGATGATTGGTGATAGCTTCCCAGCTCTGCTGTTAATTAATAGCCCTGCAAGGCTCTGTAAGTCTGTGTTAGGACAGCACTGCACATCCTAGCAAAAAAAGCCTCAGAGCCCATAAATGCATCTCTTCCCATTAGCTTGCCAGCTTAGAGCAGCTGGAATTAAACTGATGCCAACACAACAACTCTGAGATCATTAAAGCTTTCCTCGACAAAAGGACCATATCTCAAGGGTCTGCTTGCCATACACGAGCTGGGTGAAAACAGCAGGAAATAGTGAGGTATGATATCCTTGTGATGAAAGCCCTGCTCTGCTGAAATATGCTGTAGGGAACGGGGCAGATGGCTGAGCTCATCCTCTCTGGGGCTATGAGCTAACAAAGCCTGGCTTTGAGGCTGCCATGTACAGAGAGATGGGTTCCATGCTGACAGCTTCCATTGGCTTCTAGAGGAAAAAACAATAGCTTCTGTAGGTGCAAGGGACTCTGGAAACACGTCCTGAGTTAGCTGGGACTTGTGCTGAGATGGTCCCACAGCAAGAGAGAAGTCAGCAGGAGAAGGGAGCAGAAGCCAGGGATGGTGGCTGGCTCCTACCAGAGCTCCCGGATGCTCAATTGGACATCAACACCATTGCTGTCCAAGGTGAAATCCAGATTATATTCCAGCCTGTTGGGTTGCTGGGTAGTGAGGTCAGGCCCAGGGTGCTTAAAGCTTTGGTTGCATTGAATGGAAGTAGAAGAGATACATCAAAAAGAATGGAGAGGAAGTCCCAGATTTGGACGTCACAACCAACGTGTGCAGTTTATTTTCCCCTCCAGGTGAGACGTTCTGCTCCCACTGGGGTCATTAATCCTTTCTGAAATGTTGTTTGTTTTCTCCGAGAAGGTCAAAATTCTAAATGACAAATGCTGTTGTGAAATATAATGTGAAAAATCCATTTTGAAAATCCAGAACAAATGTGAGTTTTGGACCTTGTCCAGTATTTTCATCTGCCAGCACAGTCGGATCCATCCTGATGTGAATGCAATGAAGAGTTCCCATCCCTAATGCCAGCTTCTGGGAGAGGATTTCTCTAAGCAAATTACAGATTGCTGTCTGCTGCATCTACCAAGCCCTGCTTGAGAACTCCATGCAAAATCACCTGAAATCAGGAAAAATCTCATTCAAAACCCAACAAATGATGGTTTGATCATCAGCTATGGTGATGTCTGTAGGTTGGATGCGCAACTCCCACTGGCGATATAAGTTCACCTACATTGTCCTTTCCGACTCCTCGGCTTAAAAACCTCTTTTAAGATGGAAGAATCCCCTCTCAGGAGGTGCTGATCTCTGTTGTATCAGAGCATCCTAGTAGCCCTGCCCTGAGCCACCCGGATGTATGGCAGCTCCATACAAGTGCCATCATAGCGCGCCACCATGCCCAAGCTGCAGATCACCAGGGCTAATGGCTCAGCCCAGGTGCCCAGTGCATGGAGAACCCGCCTGCTTCTTCCATGGCTCCAAAAAGTAAATTAAACAATACGATGCAACATATTACGTTTGCATCTGGCTCAAAGGGAACATAACAGCGTTAGGCAGCCCTGGTGCTCATTAAACGCCTCTGACTGGAAGGATGTAATGAACCAGTTTTATTACAATAGTAATTTCTTCCTATCACATTTGGTGGTTATATATTCACGGGGGATGTAGGGAAGGGAGGAGGATCAGCACAGACCAGTGCATTAAGATATATTACTGTGGAGTAGCTGACACCAGAACGTGTGGCTGACAGACAGCAGAGAGCTGAGGCAGAGAGCAGAATATCCCCAAGTCCATTATAACACCATCCAACTGACCTTTACAGAAAATATGTAAGAACAATAAAAAAGGGCCTTTGTGGCTCTGGGTGCAGCTCGGAGGTGGTTTCACAGCCCATCTCCCAGCAGCTGCTCTGTGCCATGGTGTGGGATGCTGTGGGTGAGGTGGAGGAGCTCACAGCTCTCCGAGACCCTCCTAACCACAGCAAGTTTTCTAAATCTGTGCAAAGAGATAATCTGTGATTCATAACCATTTAAATAAATGGCTAATCAATTTCTATGGGTTGCTATAGAGCCCAATAAATCAAACCCAGGCTGATTATAGCCATGGCTTATAGCCATCTCATAATACCTTTCACTGATGTGCTTATAATAATCTGTAACATCCGCTACTGCTGTCGGTAACTCATTTAAAACACCAGTTACTACTTTTTCAACTTACTAAAAGCACGGAGAGAGTAAATATTCCTCAATATCTGTAAACCACATGACCTTTCCTGGTTGCCGACTTAAGGCTAAATCGATGCTCATCAGAGGCAAGGAAGGATTCCTTACCTATGATGGTAAGCAAGGTGATGGTGAGGAAGGTGATGGTGAGGAAGGTGGTGGTGAGGAAGGTGATGGTGAGGAAGGTGATGGTGAGGAAGGTGGTGGTAAGGAAGGTGATGTTTTGCAGCTGGGCTGGGTGAGGACAGCCCTTTTCCAAGGGAGACACAGCAGCTAAGCATCAGATCCATCTCTTAGAAGTCCCACACCTGAATTTCTGCTTTCAAAGCCTACACAACAGCAAAGGCATTAAAAACCCGTGAGCCTGGATGCTTTCAGATCCCACAGCCACCACGTTTTGCTTTTTGCTCAGCCAACACATGCATATTTTTTTCTCTCTGCTTTGACTCACACAACTCTTTGGAAGAAGCCCCATTGATTTAAATATAGCCCAGCACCTGTACCTGTCTGGGAAGAGAGGTGTAGTGATTTCTGAACAACTCAAACCCATAAAAGCTGACACGTAGCCCCTCACACTCAACTAAAATCCATCTCCTGGTGGATTTATTAGTCTTAAGCAACAGCAGTTGGTCCGAAAAGAAAATGTATTTAACCTTTCTTTTTAATTGTCTCACTGTTAACCTGTCAGTTCTACACGGGGCTGTTAATAATTCCGCTTTAAACGTCTCAAAAGGAACTTTCATGTTTAAATATTAAACACTAAAACTTGGGCACGGTTAGAATAGAATTGGTGCAGCGCTTTTGGCAGCAATGTGTCTCAGCCCAAAGCCTGTTGGTGCGCCTGGGAATCGTCACGCTGTGTTAAATAGGGCCAGAGCAGGGGCAACCTCAAAGCCAGGGTCAAATCCACAGGGTGAGTAATAGGGACTGAGCTTTGGGAAGGAGCAGGTCAGACCATTGGAGCCGGCCTTCATCTGCACCTGAAGATGCAAACTAAGGGGGAGAATCAATCCAGCTTGGCTAACTACGCTTGAACTAACTGCAATGAAAGAGAAGTGAAAACACAAAGAACTTGGTTCTGGAGCAGGTTTTAGCTTGGAATCAGCTCCGAGTGCTTCTTCGCAGACACGTGTCCTGCATTAAAAACCACATTGCTTTTGTTTTTACTGCACTTTAATCTAAGCCTGATATGGCTATTTTTTTTCCCTTCCCTTTCCATTTTTCCCCCAAATGCTTTGAGATCTAACCTAAACCATCCCAATGCATTCCTGTGCCATCAGTGAGCAGAGAGCCTGGCCAGGACAAGCAGGAGAGAGCTGATAACCCTATCCTGGGTTATCCCAACCCAACCACATCTTGGGTTTTCATGGATAAATTCCACAGTGCTTCTTAAGGTGCCATAATTTAGAGCCTCTCAGCTTTGCTGAGGCACCCTGAGCACCACGTGCACCCTGTCTGCTGATGCATAAAGGAACCTGAATAAGTGTAATTTATGCACCAGTGAAAAGGTGCAAGTTAGTTAAAATACATCCCAGCCTAAAATAACCTCTAAGTGAGAAGAGGGAGAGTAAGGGGCATCTTAGCTTTATACCCTATAGAGCACCAGCTCTGAATTTGGCCTTGGGCCTCAAAGCTTTTTAAAACAGAGTAATTTTAATTTGGAGGAGGTCACACATGCACATCTCCACTGCTTTAGTTGAGTCCTGGCCCACGTGAGGAGAGCAAGAGCAAGCTGAGGGTTGGCAGAGCTGCATGCCGCTGCTTGGCAAGTTGATTTTCCACCTCTTGTTGCTACCCTGCTTGTGTGCATCTCTGCAAAGCAGAGATAGAACAGGGCCATTCCCCTTGGTAGCAACTAAGCAGCAGCCCCTCCACATGTCAGCAGCTCAGCACGTTCAACACAACTGTCTTTTATCACATTGATGCTCCCTTTAAGCACAGGGCAAGTTGTTTTCCATCCTTGCAGCTGTCTCAGGGCCAGATGGATTTACTGCTATCAATGCTCTGCTCTGACCCGAATATTTCCAATATTTGTGTCACCCTGCCCGGCACACACATAGTGCTTAATTGTAGCTGCAGGCACTGCTAATATCCATACCCTGTGACCTGTCTGCAACCCAGGCCAGTCAGTGCTGCTGTGACGTGTGCTGGCACGGTGAGCGTCACTGCCGATGCCTGGCTGTGACATTATGTGCCTGTGACATGTGCAGCAACCTCAGGGTAAGTGAGCTGATGTAGAACGTAATGAATAAATATCCTCAGGTTTGAGGAGGGGATGCTGTCAAAGGCTTTCTAAAAATAGTTGGTAACTGGCTCTATCTGAGGCTTATTCTTGCCTGGGATGGGGTTCTCAAAAGCATCAAATGTGCCCATTCCTCCTTGGGTGCCTCACTGTGCTCCAGTACCACGCTCCCCAATCACAGCACTTCACATCTGGGCTGTGTGTGCCCAGCAGAGCATCACTGTTCCATGGTGTCTGGGGACAGCTGGCAGGGTCCAGGACAGGAACACAAACCCAAAGTGGGTGCTATGCCATGGTTGGCTGTGTCACCAGCACAAATCCATCTCGGACCCTCTGGGTGCCCCATGTAACCCCCATCCCTTCCTCTCCCAACCTCAGGCTCCAGGTGAGGGGTTCCCTCTGCAGCCTCCTGTGTGAGAGCTCACATGGATCCATGAGTGCACGCAAAGGAAAGCCTTGAGAGCTACAACTCACCCAAATCGTCACGATTCCATTTATTTTTACATTAAATGTTTTTGCTTTATGAAAGGAATAAAAGAACTGTAACAACCACAATGAAATAAGAAAGCGAATGCCCAGAGGTAACTACAGTATAAAATCATATTCATCATATCATAATATTTTACATTTGCTTGTTGTTTTACGTGGATTACAACCCCCTCAACACATGATCCAACAGCAGCAGGAGAGGAAGGGCAGGAAGAACAAGTCCCTGGCTGACAAGGCATGAGCTGAAGGCACTGTCCCCTTTAGGGCCTGCCAGTGCCATCAATGGAGGTGTCCCTGCCTATAGCAGGAGGGTTGGAACTGGATGATCTTAAGGGTCCCTTCTAACCCAAACCTTTCTATGATTCTATTGGCTCCAAGCCACGTGGGATGGGGGCTTTAATAACCTCCTGAAAGGCTTCAGACCAAGATTAAACGCCCTCCTGGAGCTGCCTTCTAATAACATGTGCTTGATCAGGTACAGAGCAGAGTTTGGATTGCACCCACCAACTTCTCACACTGGAACTCAGCAGTTGCTGACTTCCAAGCAGCTCTAAAGACATCTTCATCCAAAAGAACTGCTCACCCCCTAACCTGGGTGAGGAGCTGGGATTCGTTTGTGTTAAACAAGACTTTTGTGGGTTTTTTTTCCCCCGCTGCCTTTTGTTTGTTTGCTTCTGGCAAAGAAATCTTGGTTCTCAGTCCTGAGCTGTGACAACACCCATGGAGGCAGTTTGATGTTTGCAGGACAGTGCATTCACTTCAAGTTCAAGACAGCAGCTTCTGCTGATGGCAGGCTGTGTGTCTTTTCCTGCGTAAAATCCAACATGACATTTACTACCCTTCTTACAATGCTTCTAAATATCTTTCCAGATGCTTCCAAAGAACAACTTTAAATTATCCATATGCCATTTGGCACACAGGATGTACAGGCAGCGCACTATTTCTGTGCTCTGTAGGGCAGGACAGAGCAACGCTTCGTGGGTTCTGTTGGTTTGAAATCAGTCTGCATGGCATGCGATGCCACCGAGCCATTTCTATAGCAAGAGCTTTGGCAGTTTGCAAACGTGGTGTGAGCATTAATTAATAATTAGAGCCTTCCTGCTGTGCAAGCATGCACGTAAAACTGCAACATGATCTGCAACCCAGAATGGGATAAGTAATCTTCCAGTCCCATCCAATGAGGTCTCAACAGAATTAAACCTGGATATGTGGACCTGCAGGATGCTGTGGGCTGCTCCTCCTCCCCACCCCTCCCTCTTCTCCTTTCTCTTCCTTCCCTTCCCTTCCCTTCCCTTCCCTTCCCTTCCCTTCCCTTCCCTTCCCTTCCCTTCCCTTCCCTTCCCTTCCCTTCCCTTCCCTTCCCTTCCCTTCCCTTCCCTTCCCTTCCCTTCCCTTCCCCATTGCCTTTCACTTCCTTCCATTTTCCATCTCTCTACCTGTTTGCTTTGTGTAGCTTTGCACCACCCTACCACATGAGCCCATTACTTGCCCAACCCCTCACACTCCCTATCAAACTACTGCATACCCAGACCTCCTCTCCTGGACCTGTTGAGTGCTCACTGCTCAGGATGGTGACTTTTCACTGTGGGCACATTTAGCACAGCTCTGTTTCTTTCTTTTTCCTTTATAACCAAACTACAAAGACAAGGTTTCATTACCTGCGTGTTCACAGTGCAGTGAAACATTTACCTACAAGGAGCAGGGTGCTCAGAGGGAATGGTGCTGACACGGAACACAAATGAGCTCTGCTTGGTTTGCTGCCTCCTTTAACTCACCAATACCTGGCAGCAGAGTTGGCTCCCCTGCACTTTCCTAGAAGAACTAATCCAGCAATTAGGCCATTCTTAAGGACAGAAAGGAAATGACATTTCATGGAAGAGAAGAGGCGAGTTTGGATTTGATACCTGGCTTTGTGCTCGGGGCTGATGGAGGCATCTCCATGCATCCCTCTGTGGACACACTGATGGACTGCGGTCCGCCATGAGATTTGGTTCCTTCCTTGCCTTGCAAACTTGCAGTGAGGCTTTGCAGAGCTATTTTAAATGCACTAATTGCTTCTGGTACTCTCCACTCTGTGAAAACAAATACACTTCAGCTGCCAAACCTCCTGGGTCACGTCCCTGTCTGCAGACCGTCAAGGGAACACAGCTTTTCACCTGTGGTGCCCCAGGCATCGCCCCAGCTACTGGCTGCCCTTGTCCCCTGCGCAATGGGGGCCCCGGGGGGCAATTTGGGGACACAAAGTTCAGCACCTCTGCTCAGCATCAGGGTGACTTAGCAGAAGGACTCAGTGCCTTTATTCAGGGGACACAGGATTTGTGTCCTTGTTTGCCCTGTGCATGATGGTAATAGCAGGGCTGAGCTTTGTAGGCATTTCTCAGTTTGCAGGACCCCTAGCAATGATTTATCCAGAGCCAGCCTTGTCCTGGGGACATCGTTTTGGCAGATTTTGTACCTTGTGCATCATGAAGGGGCACTGATAGGACTGCCAAGAGAGGAAAGCCTATAATGAGCAATCCCAATTCCCCTATTTGTGGTGGAGTCAGGGAGAAAAATTGCATTCCCTGACTTCAAGCTGCTTTTTTTTTTCCACTCAAATTGAACTCGGCACCCACGCCCTTCCCAAAGCAAGCTGACCAAGATGGATGGACACAAAAAACCTTTACCTCCAGCAGCAGTCAGCCCACTGCTGGCCGACTGCTTTGTGGCCAGACTGTTACTCTGCAAAGCCCACAGCCACTGGAATGTATTGCAGCCCTTCATCTTTCGAGGTGCAGCCCATATGTCATCGGCCCTCTCCTGCCATCCAGCCATGGGAGCACAACGCGGGGTGGGTGCTGGCTGCCCACCAGTGTTTTAATTGCGTGTCAGAGTGGGCACAGGCATAGGAGGGAAGCAAATAAAGCAGACAAAATGAGATGTGGTAATTAAGTTATTCTTCATCTTGGAGATTGCTGTGGAGGACAAGATTGGTACAATGAGCCCGAGGCGCTTCTCCTTTCACTACTCTCCATCTCAATGCCTGTGACACAGAAGATGAATATGCAGCATTTTCTATTTGTGCTACTAAAACGCCCATTAAATGCCAGCAGGGAAAAAAACGATACATAAACACCAGAATTCTGCTACACTGTGCCTGAGAGAGACAGAGGGAGCATCCCTCTTTTGTCTGGAGAGAGGGAGATGCTTTGGGCTGGAGGAGGGGCTGGTGATGGGCACAAGGTCCTGGCACCTGCTGCTCTGCCAAAGGAGGTGCTAATATGACTTCCTTTCCTTTGCAAAATAATATAGCTGAATGCCATTCTCCAATTGGGAGATGCTAGTAGAGGATTTAGCTTTATTTTTAATGCCTCGTTTCATGACCAGAAGCAAAAGCTACAGGTCTACCATGAGCAGAGCTCAGGCAGTATTTAGCAGGAGAACAAACTGTGCCCGTTAGTCCACAGCTCTGTTGCCACCCCTGCAGAAGGCTCCCTGTGATGGGGTGGGATCCTGGCAGGGCGCACTGGGTCCAGTAAATGTGTGGTGCTCCCATGCCAGAATTCCAGGTGACGAGTGGAGAAACGAATAAAGAAGGGATGAATACACAACCAGTGGTTTCCCAGTGCTTTGAAGTGGGCCCAGGACAAAAGCAGTTCTTGCCTGGAGAGAATTCAGGACAGACCCCCCTTGCAGGGTCAACCCGTGGATGGAAGCAGCGTTCCCCCAGCATCTCTCCCCTCCATGCACAGCTCCCTTCCATCCTTTTCATTCATCCCATTTGCATTTTGCAGCAAGAAGGAGAGCCAGGGCAGTATCTGCAGCCTCACACCTTGCAGGCTACATGGGCTGCCAGCACACACTCATTTCCATCCGCAGCAATCTTGGCAATATCTAAATAAAGAGAGCTGCTGGTGAGAGCTCCTGAGGAAGCCATCGGGGAGCAGATAAGCAGGGACTCTGTTGCTGATGTGTGACGCCGGGTCTCAAGCAACGGGGGGAGATTAGGATCATTGTGTTATCGACTGTTATCTAATTCGAGCAAATAACCATGTGCATGGCACATATTATCAAGCACACAGAACTCCTCCGAAAATGATATTAAGCCGGGAACTTCACTGTTCCAGCTGCCACTTCATCTTTAATTCACCTCCCTGCCCCCAGGTGCTCCTGGGTTGCTGCAGTCTCTGAGCAGTGGGTGGCCAGGCTGCCATATGCACTCCACACAGCCAGGTGAGTACAAGGGGATGAGAGCTTTGCATTCTGCAGTGCTGAGCTTCCTCTGCATAAGCAGTAAGCAATGTTATTTTAAGAACATTTTATTTCTTTCCCAATGGTTGTTATTATGCTGCCCACAGACAGAGAGCACAGGGAGGCCAAGAGATGCTGTGCGCTGCGATGCACTGGTGTTACTGGTGTCACACTGGGGCTGATGTCAAAGATGGAGACAGGCTCTGCTCTGGCACGTTTATCATTTAAATAAATAAAGGGAGAAAGATGGGCCCTGAAAAGTGAGGCAGGATGTCTGTGCAGCAGGTGGGGAGTGCAGCAGGGAGTTGGCAGCACCCTGCTCTGCACCCCAGCACTTCCCTGGGTGACGCATTGCAAGCACTGATGGATGTTAATCTCCTGCTTGTGAGCTGGCAGGAAAGGCTTTCTCTGATGGCAGGGGAAGGGATGTGGCGTTCCAGCACCATTTCCAGCTGCTGTCCTGCCTGACGTGGTGAAGATTTAACACTGCAGCTCAACCACCTCGGTGGGAACCTATAAAAACGCCTTCGCAGCAGAACTGCTCATCAGTAAAAAAAAAAAGAAAAAAAGGTGAAGATTTTAATGGGGGAGATGTTTCTATTCATCGTCACCAGAGACTGAAGCTTTAGTCTTGGAAGCTGCTATTTAACTAGAAATGTAAATTTAAGGTTTATATCCAGCATGCTGGGGATGAGATGCCTCCTTCTGGGAACTGACTGCTAAAGGCATGGCATCGCACCACTGAACAATGGAGTTTGCTATTATGTTTATTCAAGGCTCATTTTGCCTAGATCAAGGTGCTGGGAAAGCATTACTTTGAAATTACCAATAACAGTGCTGACGCTGCTTGGGAGCATCCTATCTCCAGCCAAACCCCGGTCATTATAATGGTCGTTTTAATGGGGAGGGATGGGCTGCAATTGGGATCAACGTCACTGAAACACACACTGTCCCTGTCCCACAGCACTTGTAACCTGAACAACACAACCCTCTTTCCTGGATATGGGAAAGATGTTTCCTTTGTGGTGAAGCCTGGATCCTGCCTGAATGGGTATGATGGTGTGTCCTGGCCCAGCAGCTCTTATCCATTCATGAAGGGAGATGGGAGTTTGTGCTGCTGCAAGGACATCAGATTTGGGCTCAGGTTCCTGCACCATGCCCTGATTTGCTGTGTGGGCTCCAGGCTGTGGCACTCATCATCTATGCAGCTCATGGCTCAACCCCCAGCTTACATCAAAGAGAGGATGTTGATCTGCAGGTGCTCGTGACAGCTGCACTCCTGCAGGGTCAGGCAGTGCACAGCCAAAGGAAAGAGAGCAGGGGACAGGGAGCAATCTGCTGAGTAGACCTCTAAACCTTCACAATGCACAGGGTGAGCCCAATGGCTGCCTGAAAGGAGGAAAACTGCACAGCGTTTCTCTTGGAGAACCTGAGACTGATACCCAATTTCAACCAATGCATCCAATGCATTCAAACCCCACAGACATTCACAGCTGTGGCCTTCTGGGAGGGAACAAATCCCCAATTGCTGCAGGGAGTTCCCTACAGAAGAGGATGCTGGCACCATCGCTGCTAACAGAGCTCTGCCAGCTGGATCAGCTCTCCTGGATCTGCAGAGGAGAAGCCCCACCAGCAGAAAAAGAAAGAGATTAAACCATCAGCATCCCCCCCCTGCTTCCCAGCCGGGTCAGTGCAGAGCGTATCCCTGCCTTAAAGAGGTTCTTTTGATGTCAGCCTTTCTGTTTTCTTTCTCTTTTTTAGCTAAACATCTAAATGGAAATTAATGTTGACCCTCAGAGAGAATATTTTCACTTCAAAACGATCCAAAAGGGTTATTTCAAACATTTTGCATTTTCTCCTATTTATTTTCGGAAGGGAAGATAAGTGGAGATCAACTCTTTGCTGTGAACAGTTCTGATGTTGGAAGCCTGGCACCTTCTGCAGAGAGGGAAGCCAACACCATTCCCCCAGCAGCCCCAATGGATGCCCCCAGAGCCTCCCATGCTCTGGTTCAGCCTGGGGCAAGGCAGCATGCCCAGAACCTGACAGCAGAGGAGGAGTAGGGCTGCTGTACAGCACAGAGGGTGAGTAATGAGATGCATGTTTCATGTGCAGAAGATGGAGAAGCTAAAGAGGAGGATGGATCTGGCACACCTGGGACATGGAGAAGCAATGAAACCAGGGAGCATAATTAAAGCTAAATTACCCAAGGCTTTATTTATTATTTGTGGACTGCACGGACACAAATAATAAAAAATGCAGCCTTTCAGCCAAACTGCTTTCTGGCCAGAATAATGGCTTTTATTCTTGGACTGTTTACAAGCGACGAATAAAACCCAGAAAACCCAGCTTGCAGTGTGATAAAGAACAGCTCAGGAGAGAGGAACCACCGAGGGCCACAGCAATAAGGAAATAAATAATAACAGTCCACATTGCTTCCCCACTCGTGCCTCCTTGCTCCCTCATCACACGCATAGAAGTCCCAAATGTCTGCTGTGGGTCTGCTGGTGTTGATCCAGATCCATAACAACTCCGTGGCACCATTAAACGTTCAGACTTTGCTTCTGATGCCCAGGTCAGGAGCATTGAAATCTCCTTCCAACTACCTGCTTTGCTTTTCAAATACGGACGGAGCAAGTGATGTGAAAATAAGCATTAATGCTCGAAACCTACTGGGACGTGCAATAATTGAGAACAGAACAGCTCTTCTCTTTTTCTTTTTTAATAAGAAAAATAAAAAGGGGGAAGTTGGAGCTATTGAAAACTAGGTTTTACCTATTAACGCTTGAAAATTGTCCAAGTTATGACAAAAAGGAGACAGAACAGAGTGGGTGTTCATTCCTGCTAAATAATCATTGCTACATTATGCTCGTTTTTATGATTAACTGCAAGATGGTATTTCTGTATATGAATTACTCCCAGTCTTTGTTTGAAGTTTTGGGTGTAGGGAGAGGAAATAAGCTTCCCTTCCCTTCCTTGGAGAAGCCACTGTTATGGTTTTGCTACCTAGAAGAGGAAACCTAGAACAAAATGGGACTGGAAGAGCCTGGGTTGTGATTGGTGTGCCAGGCAGATGCTGCTGACTGCTGGATTAATCAACTGTGCTGCTTTGTCTTATGATGCTGATTTGGACATAGCTCTGTGTCATCCTGTCCCAGCTGGGATGAGCTCGAAGCTGGAAAGCTGTCTTGCACTTTAACACCTTGAACTGCACCTTTCCTTGGGGGAGAAAGCCAAGCTGTTGCTCCCATAGTAGTCAGCAACAAAATGGGGGTCTGATTTGTCTTGTTGGGGTTAGAAGGTGAGAAGAGGGAATGAAAGAAACAAAAGGCAACACGTAAGGGAAAGAAGCAAAACTGCATCCAGAATGGATATGACCTTGTTAACCCTTATCAATAATTGATGCCTCTGAACATGGATTTTCCATTATCATGATGAGACCAGAAGTGTTGCAAACGTGTTGTTTGGCACCTAAAATTAATTGAGATTAAAAATGGATCATCTCCTTTTGGAGACAATTCTTACTTATCTTCCCCCTCCACTCGTGCTGTCGAAGCATCTTAAAGCGAGCTTAATTGTCCCAGCTGAACACGAGAGACAACATGGAGAAAGATGAGCGCTCCCAATATGCCAAAGGCTCCTCATCCTGACATGCTCTCAGTGTGCAATGACCACAAGGGCTGGGTGGGCACCTGCACCAGACTCCTCTCCTCCAGGAGCTGACAGGCTGTATCTCAGCTTGTCCAGGAAATCAGGTTTTTTCCCTTCTTTCCACCTCCTGTAGATCATAAAATGTCCCCAGTTGGAAGAGAACCATGAGGATCACCAAGTCCAGCTCCATGCTCCACACAGGACCACCCCAAATCCAAACCCAACCTCTGAGAGCATTGCCCAAACTCCTCCATCTCTCCCACACCTGATTCCTTCAGATGGAAAAGGAAACACACAAAACCAAAGAGATGAATCCTGCCAAAAAAGGGAACTCAAAAGGCTCCTAACCCACAGTGCCCATCTCCCAGGCAAAAGAAAGCCTGAAGATAGGCAGATGCTACATTGCACTGCATTCTGATGAGATTGTTTAATGTATATTTGCATAGATAGTTTGGCAAAGCTGAGAAACTACAGGGTTCCTGCACTGGAGGGAGAAGAATATGATAGAAACCTCATAGGAGAAAGTATTAGTGCATCCTGATCCTCTTGCATGACTCCTTCCATGCACAGCCAACCATGGCCCACAAACCAATGACATCAGCTGGGAACGGCCAACCCCAAAGGATCCAAGGCCAGAGAACAACACGGCTCTTCCTTGTTGTTCAGACTTCCATCTGGACAACCTTGGGGAGCTCATCCATCCATAGGGAACTCTCTTTGTAATCCCAACCACGCACTTTCCACATGAAAATAACTCATGGCTGAGGCCTCATTGCCTGCTTCAAAGGTCTGCGCTTGGTTTGGTTTCCTGTCAAGAGTGTAACCACTTGAATTTATGCAGATTATGCACTCCTGCCAGGTGTTTATTTTATATGCTTTTCTTCCCCCCTGCTATACTAAGAAAGAAAAATGGGGTAATATTTGCTAATGAGGCAAGTGGGAGATTCTGGGGCCCCTTTAACTTCCTAGGAATAAAACATATCTTATAAAAATTGCTGACCCTTTAAACCTCAAAAGTTATTTCATCTCAGGGACATGTTTCTTAGTCAGCAAAGGGTCTTTTCTAGAGGAGTTATTTGTAATTCATTAGTAACAGGATAATAACCACGCTCCTAAATAATTCCAGTGCTTATAAAATACCATCTGGTACCAAGTGCCAAGGGCCGTATGCTGAGCTGGTGTAAAACCACAGAGCCCCATTAACTTGAATGGATTCTGGTGGTGTTACACCCCCTGCCAGGCTGGCCTGCGAGCTCCTCTCTGTGGGTTCATGTGCTCAGCTCTGCAGGAGCCATAGCACTGCTCTGCATCCCAAAGTGTTGCCGGGGAGGAATGGCTGCTGCCCAGCTCCTGCAGCTGGATGGATGGTATTTGTGACAGAGCTGGAGTCAAGCTTAAGTTTTGTTCCAAACTAGATGGCAGAGATGGGTTTGCATGCGTTGAACGAGATGTGCTGGGGTTATGTTCCTCTTCTTTTTCTCCCATTTAACAGAATAAAGCAAAAAAAAGCAAGAGGCGAAGCAGGGATTTGCTGGACACATCTAATGAGAAAACACAGCTCGTGCTAATCTAGCCAAATTAAAAGCACTTCCCACTCACAAATCCTGCTTGCAGGATCTGAAACTGCTTTAGAGCCTCAGGATTTTTTAAAGGACGTGCAGCAGCCACCAATAGATGTGAACCTGAGCCTGATCACCCTTGGCAATACTAAACGGCTCCCCAAAGCTTCTTGGGAGCCAAACACCCCAAAGCTCACTGTACTGTATTGCCAGCTGCTTTCAGGAAGGGAAAAACCATCCTTCTGCTTCGGGGCTTTTCTCCATTTCCATTGGATTACCTCTTCTTTTAGACAAGGATTGCATTTGAACAAACTAGAGCAAGATGTCATCAAGGCTTTTGTCTGTAACATAAGCCATAATGGCAGTTAAGAGCTTGGTGCCCTGGGAGCTCTGCAAAGTACAGAGGAGGCACTCAGCATTTTGCAGAATTGTGTCCTTTTCACTTTCCTGCTTTTCCTTGTAGGTATCAGATACCAAACCCTGATCTCCCACACCTGCAGCCAGCCCACTGCCAGTAATACAGCAACACAAAAGCTTCCACCTGCAGGCTGCAGCAGAGGAGGTTCCATTCCTATCAGGGCTCTGCAAAAAACCACAGGCAGGATGAACGCAAGTTCATGCAAGCTGTTTTCCAAGTGCTGAGCTGCTCTGATCTGTGACTTGTGAAAACTCCTGGCTGCCTCGTGTTGTCCAGCCCCAGGTTTAGGCAGCCTTAATCCTATGTCCTACCCTAATGTTCCTGAGCCACAGCATCGCTGGGTATGTGATGAGCTATGCCAGACTCTGAGCTCTGCTTTGGGGAAGGCAAACAGTGATATGGGGACAGAAGGGAGGAGGAAATGCACAGAAGGAATTATCTAAATCTAGTGAACTTTGTCCCACTATTAAGTTCCCTTATTTTATTATATATATTACATATATATTATATATTCCTTATATTTAATGGTAACAATGAATGAGAGAGTGTGGGAACAAGCCGGAAGGAAGGGGAGGGCATTGCCTGGTTGCACTTTCAAGTAGGGGGAGAAAAATAAAGGCTGTCCACGTGCTGTTGTCATCTGCACAAAGCCATGCAAACACTGTGATTTATCTGGGGCTCGCTCCTCTCCTGCCTCCAAAGCCTTTCAAGGTGCTGATATTTGCAGAAGGTGCAGTGTAGCCCCGGATAAGGCAGAAGAATGAATCCATCACAACTTTCCCCCCTCACCCCTCCTTTTCCTTGACAGCTTCAAGTCATAAAACTTGGGGAAGGCACAGCTTTCCCTTTGAGACAGGCAGCCTGCAGATGCGGTCAATATAGTTTTGTATCCCACTACCATTAAGACAAGCTTATCAGCAGGGAGCCAGGAGTGCAGAGCACGGCGGCTGACAGGAAAATCAAAGTTCCATTCTCTTTGCAATTCATATCTGGGCAACCCTTGCCTCCTGGCTGGAGCAGGCTCCCATCCTGATCTGACACAACGAGGTACATACTCTGCCTAGCTGGACACCTCTGATTTGTCATGGTTATCTTCTCCTAGACAATGGGAGTCGCACTACCTGACCTTTACTGATCCCTTCCAACTCAAGGGCTTCAATGATAGCCCTGCCCCACACAACTCCACACAGAGATCACTGCGTACAGAAGCAAAAGGACAAAAGCAAAACCTCCCTGCAAACACACAAATGCAGCTGTGTTCCCCTCCAGTGATTAAGAGGCTTTTACAGTAATACTGTGAATGCAAATAGGCACGAGCAAAAACACTGTTTTTATGCCCTGTCTGGGTTCGTTTTTGGCACTGCTGTTTGTTTGACCATTCTCTTTGTTACCCTATGAGACATCACACCGGGCCATAAGGACACACTGTGCTCTCTCACCCAGATCCATGCAACTCAGATGTCCTCACTGGAACCAGCGGAGCTGCAAAGGAATAAAAAGGGCCCCAGTAGGAGGTGTGTATATTTGCAAGGGTTGGTTTTCTTTTTCCCCCCTAGCTCTGTTTCTTGCTTTTCTCTATCATACAAATGTCTCAGAATGACAGTTAAAAATGGAAACTGCAAATGGAAGCGTGAGGTTTTGCACACAGCTTTTGGGCCATAACAAATCCCACCTGGCCTCCCCATCTCTGTGGTATCACTGCTGGAAAGTGTAAATATCTTAGTTTTCCCTCCATAAGGCTGAAGTTGTTTCAGGTCTTGGCTGAAACGTTGGGGCTCTGTTATGTCCCTAATGCAATATAAAATCTGGGGGCTCCTACTTGCCTTGTCCTAAAGAGATGGGCTGCAAAGGAACATCTGTGGGCTGAACGCATTGAAATCAGAGAATCACAGAACGGTTTGGGTTGGAAGGACCTTTAAAGATCATCCAATCCAACCCCCTGCCCTGGGCACGGAAACCTCCCACCAGTTCAGGCAGCCCAAAGCCCCATCCAAGCTGGTCTTGAGCACTTCGAGGGATGGGGCAGCCACAGCTTCCCTGGGCAACCTGTGTCAGTGTATAATACTGAGGCAGAGGAGATCACAACAGCTACAACAAGAGGTAGAAGGGAAAGCAAATAAACACAGAGCCTTGATATAAGTGTCCAAAAGACCTGAGAAATCTGGGATCACCTTCCAGCAGTTGAAACCTCCACGGTACATCCATGGCATATCCATGACTAGTTTCAGCATCCTAGACTAGTTTCATTTCTTAAGAGTAAAAAGATGGGAGACACGCTCATCACTTGGAAGGAAACAAGACATCAAAGCAGGTATAAACATTTTGTTTCCTAAACTTTGTATTGCATACATATATATGCAAACAGTTTTGCACATCAGAGCGTTGCCCCTGGTCTTTTATGGCATTTCCTTTCTGTTCAGCAACGTGCTGAATCGACAGGGCCATTCCCCTTTCATATTTCTGCAATTAGCCTGCTTTAAATCCTTCAGCAGCTCTTCAGAAATATGTTGATTATTTACAGTACATGCAATTCAGATGTCACTGGATTATTAACCTTGGCTGTGTAGTCTTAAATGTCTGGATTAGTGGATACGTGTTTGTTTCCTCCTCTGGGCAGAAATCAGCATGATAACAGGTTAGGACAACCTGCTCCCTGCCACCACCTGAGGGCACACAGGGAAGGGCTGCAGCAGGAGCTCTGCCATGACAAAGTGCCTGGAACCTGGAGCTGCAGGTCCAAAAGTACCATGGGGAAAGGTGCTCGGGAAGATCAGCACAAAATGGCACAAGGCTGCACTCAATGGGGCTTACAGGAATGAAAGCAGAGGGCAACCACTGTGGGGGCCTTCCAAGTCACAAGGCATTGCATGCAGATGTTTATCCCGTGCCCACCCACAGCACTATGAGCCTTCTTTTGCTACTCTATAGAACTTTGGGACTCCTATTCTTAACCACTTCGCAAGCAGGAGATGGGAACTTGTTTAGACACGTAGACGTGATGCTGTAGAGATGACAAATGCATGCTGCTCTGCAGACAGCTCAGCTCCAAAACAAAGCACGAGGGGGGCTGGGATGCAGAACAGAACATCCCACAGCTGATCCCTCTGCACTGAGCCATGTAGCATGTCCTCCATCCTCCAAACAGCATGCAAGCAGCTGAAGGCTCTCCCTTCCAGCACAAGTGCATGGAGCAGGGCTTGGCTGGCCCTCCATAGCATTTCTCGTTCCTTCTGCAGCCACTGGGGCCATTTACTCCT
Source organism: Excalfactoria chinensis (assembly GCF_039878825.1). Lineage (NCBI taxonomy): Eukaryota > Metazoa > Chordata > Aves > Galliformes > Phasianidae > Excalfactoria > Excalfactoria chinensis. Next base: position 2,736,302 of record NC_092846.1, read on the forward strand.
CCTGAAAAGCACCACAATGTTCCCAACCCTTATGGGAGAGAGGAGATCAGGAAGCACCACTGCTTCCATCACATCTGCTGAGAGTTATCACAGGAAGCACAGAGCTGTGGGCTGGGGTGTGCAGAAGAGAATGGAGGGACAGCAGCAAGCAAGCTTTTGTAAGCATTAATATCAGTATCAGACTGACTTGAAAGCAAGCAGTTCCCAATGCACTGAAAATGTCAAAAAAAAAAGCTCTGTGCTGCCTCAAAAACATTTCATTTTGATCCTTTTTAGACAGCTGTTTTTGCAATAAAATTGAAGGGAATGTCGAAGTGGAAAGCTCTTTTGCATGAAACCTCCCCAAGGTTTCCAGCTCTTCAAGGGCATTTCTGTTTATTTGGGGGGATGTTTTGCTGACATAATTTTGCCAAATAAACCAAAATAAGCAAACACGTTCAAGAGCAGAGCTACTGCAGGCTGGTTTGGGGTTGGGTCTTTTTTTGGCTAACATTAATCCAGCTTATCCCAGCGAGGAGCAGCAGGAAGAGCTCCTGTCACTGCAGGCATGAGCAGACAACACTTGCAGGAGTCTGAGGAATTTCCCCCCAGTTCCAAACACAGAAGAAAGAAACTCCATTGGTGATTTTCCCCTCGTAATTAGGCTTGCAAAGGTTGACTTGCACAGAGTTAAAACGTGGAAACATTTAAAATATCAGTGAGTTCTGGCAACCTAACTAGCGCGACATTTATATGATAATTTGGCAATTAAATATGCGAGCATGGATGCTTTTCCTTTTCAAACATGCAGGTATGGTGCTTTCACAAAACAGCTCTCAGCATTTTACAGGTTCACCTTCTGACTCGAGTGGATAAATATTATCTGCAATATGTGGATGGGGGATGCTTACATCTGCCCCAGTTCGTACCCATTCAGCAGCAGCTCACTGCACACCGCTGTTCTGCCAGGCAAATGCCACTCAGGGGAGCACCAGTTGGAAAGCCCATTTCTTGCTCTTTCAGCACCAGGATGCACATTGTTAACAAGCAGGGAGAAGGGTGTTGGGTGCAAAACAGCTCAGGCACATCAGCAGAATACGCTTCCAATAGGGGATGCTTCCAATAGGACCCCTAGGTGAACAAGGCAAAGCCCCAGCCGAGGTATTGACAGCCTGGATGTGTGTTGTGTGTGCCTGCAGCCCCACACCCCAACCTGGCATAGATCCCAACCCTATTAAAAACCAAAAACAAGAAAAACAAAAACACAGCATTGCTCTTCAACAGAGTCAGGTTTAGTTATCACCCAGGCTCCTCCTAAAGCCAAGATGACTGTAGAAACAAGGGCTGCACCTCAAAGAGGTGCCATTGAAATGAAGCTCTCCCTTCAGCAGGGCTCTGAGCACGTCACCCCCCAACACCAAACGCATCCCTTCCATGCATCTCAGCATCTCACTTCCTCTGCTGATGAATAATTTGGAGTACCTCAGCCATTATTAAATAACAGATCTTTTCCTTGCAGAAATAATTGAATATTGGAGCTGAGAAATTGAGGTCACTCTCAGCAATGCCCCCTCTGACAATGCTGCTCCCACCACAGCAGCAATCCTGGTGGTGCAGGGGAAGTGGGTGCTTAGGGCTGCAGGATGTGCTGACACTCATCTGCTCACCTTGGGCTGCTGAGGGGAGTGGGGAGGCTTCAATGTTGGCATTAAGGCTGTGGAGTCACTTGAGAGATCATAAGTGTTACTGAAGTTTAGGACAGATTTGGCTGCAATACCCAACAAGAAGCCTGCTGCTGCTTGGGGCCAGCACTGCAGGGCTATCAGTTCTTCCTTGCTTCAGGGGAAATACAAACTGTTTTGGGCACCGTGGCACAGACGTGCTGCTACTGGGGACAGAACCACTACAATCATTATCTGAGATCACATCTGGGCAAACCTGAATCCAATCACTACAACAGCAATGCATCAAGGAGAACCTCAGCTGCCCCAAGCCCTCTGCCTTCCTGCTGGCTGCTCCTCATTGCTGGGCCCTCTGCTCATTGCTGACAACACGCTATAGATATATTTGCTCCAGATCAGTTCCAAATAGACATAACATTTCTGAATTGTGCCATCCTGTCTGTAGGTTTGTTATGCGATGGGGAAGAAAAAGCCATGGAGAAAAGCAACTGGAAGACATCCCCACTGCTGCTCTGAGCGGTGCTGGATCTGGCTTCTATCTAGCAGTGCTTTTCCCTTCTGCTCTCCCCCAGCCTCACAGCTTTTCTCAAAGCCAGGATGGAAACAATGAGAGTATCACCGTTTTCTTTGTCTTCACATTCCTGTGCATGCACTGATAAATGAGGTTCTCATTTACTGTTATATAAAAAGCAGCTTATCCCAGGAGCAGGCAGCTCTCTCTTACAGAATCCAGCCACAATGGAACTGATGTAGTTTTAGAGCAGTTACACCAATAGCCCACTCCATTCAATATCAAATGAGAACCTTTCCAAGGGATTCCCCAGAGGTGGATAAGGACTGGAGAGGGGATGTTAAGTAACCGTATGGTGCACCAGCACATGGAACACAGAGCTGGTAGAGCAAACATGTACCGGGGGAAAGGATGAACTCACTGGATCATGAAGAAAATACAAGGGCCTGCACCCACGAGCAAAAGAGCTTAAAGTAGAGTCACAGTCTGCCCAGATCTCATAGTCAAATGCACACACAACAATGAAGACATTTGGATAGACTTCCAAACTTTGTGCCGGGGGACCCTCTGTACTAATTAGGTACAATTACAACTGCTTGAAGAGCGGTAATGCATTTGCCATGCACTGAGAATTGCCAACTGCTCATAAATACATCATGTTGGGCCCGGTGTTGATGGAAGCACAATAACTAACCTCTGAAGTGGGAGCATCCCAGCAGACATGAGCATGGTGCAGGACGCAGAGCTCTGTGATGAGCTGTTCTCCCATCCTTTCCCAACTGCTAAAGCTGATGAACGGGATCTCTGCAGTGCCGTCTCTCCTCCCACGAGCATCACTGAGCTTGATCAATTGGATGCCTACTGGTCTGTGCACACCACGATATAGTCTGAAAAACATAAAGGTGAACCATCCGGTATATTTCTATGCCATGAAAAAATAACATAAAGCAAATTTTGCAGTCTGCTACCTTTGCAAAGCATACGCACAGAAGCCTGGGATGTCTCTGGGCAAAAGAGTTCTTTCATCAAATACACACTTGGGTTCTTAACACTGTGCATTAAACTGGTGCAGAGGGGACAGCAGAAGGGAGCAGGATGAGCACAAAGAGCTCTCAGAGCCTTCCCTGCCGAATTCTGCCAAAGCAGAGCACATAAATTTGTTACTTCTAAATAAAACAACCCAGAATTAGAACTAAAGCCAAAACTGAGAAGGCCTGATGCAGTTTTGAACTCGCCCGATGCTGCACCTCCATAGGAAAGCAGCCCTGTTTACATGCAAGCCAGCGGATAAAGGAGACAAAACAGCAAACAAAAAGCACAACAACAAAAAAAAAGAGGATACATGGACATGCATGGGGAAATTCTCCTCCTTTACCAGGAATAGAAAAGCACAACGGAGCTGCAGTTGTTCCGGGGCTTGTTTGAACTCCTGCAAATTGATTTCAGCACTGAGGAGCCTCAGCTCGTCTTGTTCATCATCTCTGCTGCCAACGTGCAGCATTTTTGTCTCCGTTGATAAGGGGATTTTTAATTATTGTAATTATCATTTGAAAATTGGGTTTCTGCCACAGACAATTGGAATTAGATTCTGTTACTTTTTATCTTCATTAATGTCTTTTAATCTGGGGGTTTCATTTCCTATCAGCAATGAAATGTGTGCGCACGTATATGTGTGCACGCTTTAAGCACACACAAAAAGAGCCACGAACTCCTAAAACATGTGAGTGGATTACACACACCAGACAGATTTTACAGCTAGAAAGGGCAGCTGCAATCAGCTATAGCTCACCCTGCAATGAAATAAGGGCAGTGCGTCACACTGGAACAGGTTGCCCAAGGAGGCTGCGGATGCCCCATCCTTGCAGGCATTCAAGGCCAGGCTGGATGTGGCTCTGGGCAGCCTGGGCTGCTGGTTGGCGACTCTGCACATAGCAGGGGGTTGGAACTGGATGATCATTGGGGTCCTTTGCAACCCAGGCCATTCTATGATTCTACATCAAGTCCCCTCTCCCAGTGCAGACACCCAGCCCCAGCAGAAGGGATATGTACAATGCAGCATAATCTCCCTTGCAGGTTTCTCACAGGGAATCCCTAATTCAGCATTTCAGGTCCTGCATTATGCAACTTGGAGCGTGCACACAGCTACAGGTGAAGGAGTGGCAGAGGTCTGTAATGGTCACTCCATGCTTTGGTCTTCCTCTACCAGCACTGCTCACAAAGCTTTGTTTTCCTTCACCACCAACCATGTCCCTCAGTCTTTCAGCCTGCTCAGCCCCTCAGAGCCCAACAGACTTTTATCCACCACCATCTCTCCCTCCTCCAGCCAAGTGAAATCCTCTGAGTTTCAGCCAGGCTTCAGATGGAGGAGCTATGAGAACAGCATCAACTCAGCCCAGGTAATAAAGTCATCCTCTCTTCCCTTCTCCTTGGTAGATTTATCAGTCTCTCCCCCCTCCAATCTCTTCTTCCTCAGAGCTCCATAAAGGTCAGCCCTTTGAAATACGTGGAACACTCAGAGCCTAAGGCCAGCAGTGGTGCAGAGCTGGAATCCCAGGGGCATGCCACAACCTCACTGAGGCTACAGAGACCTGGTTGTAAGGTTCCCTGATTACCTTCAGCATAGTTCATTTTTTAAGATAAAATGCAATAGGGCGATTTTGCAACTATTTCACCACTCCTTTACCCACCCACTGATGCTTTTCTGTTTCAGGTAGAATGAGGTCCTGGTACAGAAAAAGCCTTCTAAGAGAAGAGTAAGCAGGTATGAAAGCTGTTAGCCAAGAAATGAGCTTTGCAGCATCAATACTCCATAGGTGCACATGTGCCCCTGCTGCTTAAATCCAAGGAATAAGGCGGTCAAAAGAAAAAGAAAGTTATTTTTGAATATAGCAGAAAAAGCTGAAGAGTTTTATTTATTATGTGCCATATTACAAACTTCATTCAAAGCAACTCCGCTCTCTTAGAAGTGGTGAAAAACTTTCCTGGTTTAATCTTCCTGCTTTGGAAAGGAAATAATCAGATCCTGCCTTTTGCATAGGCAGAGTTTTAATTACCTCTGAAACTCGCCGGGTCCCATATGAGCAGCTCCTCAAAAGCAATCTATTAACAAACAATAACCCCGCTGCCTGCCTCCTGCTACAAAGCAGATGCTATCGCTGCCTCTACGCACACTGCCTCCCTCCCCCCCAAATCCATGGCTAATGAGGATGTGGGGACATGGGGATGGGGCCACCCAGGTGGTTGGGGACAGTGCTGGGAGCGGGACGGGGCTGTCACATCACATGCATGTCAATGCTGAGAGTGCAGCTCCCAGCTTCGGATCCAGGATAAGTGTCAGGAGAGAAGAACCCAAAGTGACAGGGGAGGAGGATGGCACAGGCAGCTCTGTGAGCTGCTTGGCTTCGTGTTGGGACGATGGAGCCAGGAGCTGCTGTCCCCTATTACTAAAGGTGATGATTGAGCCAGGGGTCCAAGACCCTCTGCTGCCTGAAAAAGAGCCAGGAGGAGTTTTTTCCTCATCTCTAGAAGCAAAAAACCAACCTGACATAGCTGTTCTTCACCTGCAGCTAATGGGAGGTCACAAGTGGCCAAACCTGCACACAGTGAGCAAGGTATGCCAAGCAGCTCCCAGTGAAAGGACATCTTATCCTGCAGCAGCACTAGGAGTCCCAGCAGAGACCAAGGCCCTGTGGGCCCCAGCACTATGCAAACACTGCTTGAGAGAAAGCTGACACTTGGAGGCACCCACTGCACTGCTTCCCACCTGCTGCTTCTGAGGACAGCCAGATGCCTTATACCATGCATACAGGTGAACACCTCCAGTCGCTGTGCCTTGTTTCAATGGCTCCTGGTGCATTCTCAGAGAGGCAACCCATCAGGTACTGCAACAAAGCTGGAGTGCCTTGTTTTTTGCAGTCAGAGTTCAGACCAGATCATACGTGGGAATGGAAAGCTACTAAAGGCCTGGAAGTAAGTGGCATCAGTGACCCAAACGTGGGGCAGCTCTGCTGAAGGCCCATCCTTAGGCTAGTGGGTGGTACAGCACCTTCAGACCCAATCTGCAACAGCTTCCCTGAGCTCTTGCTCTGGAAACAATCTCTTCTTTTTGCAGAATCATTTCAGCCATCAGCCTTTCACACTGAATGCATTCCTGCCTCAAACCCACTGCTGTCACATCAATCATTTAAATTTGAGAGGCTAAAGAACCTAAAATGAAGTTCCCCTCAATGCACCATTAACCTTCTTATGTATCTACTGCTTTCAACCAAGCTGCAGCAAACCCTTCTCCAGACCACTCTTCCTAACCACCAAACACCCAGATCCCTCCAAGCAAACAAGGTCAAACAGCCAAGAACATTTATTCTCCAAAGCAAAACCACATAACTCTCCTAACACAACATTCCCAATGTCCCATCCTTCTTAGCAAGGAACATAAACCCCAGAAGCAGCCCAATATCTGTCCTGCAGAGCCCAGACTTTCCTCCAGCTCTGCCAGACAATTTCTTTGCTCTTTTTAATGAAAATAAAGATAAAGAATTGCCCCATGAGAGCAACTTTTAGCACCTACCGCCTCCAGAATCCAACACTTCTACAGAAAAACAAGTCTACAGCTGATACAGACCTATCCCTCAGCACTGTACTGATGGCCACATTCCATCTTTTAACTGATGCATCCCAGCCTCACTGTATGGCACCACTAAGAGCCCATGTTGCAGTATCAGCAGCTCAGGGATGACTCCCAGCTCTTCTCAGGCAACACTATGTGGTCCTGGAGGACCAGAGCCAGAACTGAGAAGCAGAGAAGGAAAGTGGTGGCCTGAAGAGGCATTAATGAGAAAGCAATTTGCCACTCCAGGATGCCCTTGTGATGCCCAGGAAAGTCACAGAGCAGAATTTCTGAATATTTAATACGGCTTCTTAATTAAAAAGGGTAAAAAACCTGAGAGACGCCATCTCCTACTGCAAGTTCAAGGCCAAAGCTTTAAACACACTTAATCACTCATCTGAAGGAAGCAGGGCACAGCTGATGGGAGGGGTGGCCTCACTGTTACACCCACTTGGATGTGATTCCAGGCTCTGCTCACAGCAATGCAACACTCTAAAAGTTCCCAACATTTTAGAAACGGGGTAATTTTTTTTGCTTGTTTTCCCCACGTTCTCTTCTGTAAAAGCTGAAAATCTAAAACTAAGGCTCCTAAAAACAAAATAAAACACAGGGCTAACAAAGTAATTAACAAAGAAGCCCTTTCTGGTTTCGCAGAACCGTTTCAGTTTGGTAATTTCCAAAGGTTTAATTTCCATTTCAATCTTTCCTTTCGTCCTGGAGCTGAACTTAAAACGTTTCAAAGTGAAAAAGCAAATTGGAAGCAAAATGTAATAGTTCCATTTCTAGGAGTCACGGTGACCTACTGATCATTCGAAAAACATTTCTCCATTTTTCTTTCCAAACCCACCCCCACCCCCAAGAGTAAAAACCTTCAGAAATTGGTCCTTCGTTCTGAAATACTCCGGCTTTGATGAATCAACATGTTGTGATGGAAATCCTTTTTGGCCAATGACTTCCAAGCATGCTCACTGCTCCTGTTAACATCCCGTCCTGCAGCAGGAGGCCGGGCAGGCAATAGACCTGCTCATGTGTAAGGCAACGTGGTGGCTGTTCCTGCTTCTGCTATGTGTTTTTTGCAACCTCTTTGATAGCTACGGGTCTGTTCCTCTGGACAGAAGTGACTGAGAATGGGAACGATGAGTTCTCAGCTGCCTCTCAGTCACTCAGGCCATGTGCACGCACTATGCTGTGCTTCTTTAAAGCAGATATTGGGTCTCTTCAATTAACATCCGAGTTGGCACCGCCATCCGTAGGGGAGCATATGTGATTCTGTGCAGTTCAGCTGCCAGGTGGCATCTTCCTACACGGTGGTGCAGTCATCCCTGTTTAACTTTGTTCTCTCTTGTCTTTTTTTCCACGTGTGCTGTGAGTTCTTTGGGTCAATGATTTTATACGTGCAAAAGTTGGGGCTATGAGGGCCACCAGGTCCAACAGGGGCACACAGAAATAACCTCTGTCCACCTGAATGTTCTGCATTGGCAGTAGTGAGGGGGAATAAGATGTAAAATCAAGTTTTAGGGGTGTCAACTATAATAGCAGGACAAGGGGAAATAGTTTGAAGTCAAAGGAGGGAAGATTTAGCTTGGATGTCAGGGGGAAGTTCTTTACTCTGAGAGTGGTGAGGTGCTGGAACAGCTGCCCAGAGAGGCTGTGGATGCCCCATTCCTGGAGGTGCTCAAGGCCAGGTTGGAATGGGGCCCTGGGCAGCCTGGGCTGGTATTAAATGTGGAGGTTGGTTGCCCTGTCTGCGGTAGGGGGGGTTGGAGCTTTATGATCCTTGAGGTCCCTTCCAACCCAAGCCATTCTGTGCTTCTATGATTTTGATCAATCTGTGTGAGGAGAAATGGGAAGCAAACAAGTTGTACCATTCAGGGAACAATAAACACTGAACCCAGCCTCGTGGTTGCCTTCTCCCAGCATCCAGCACACCGTGAGGATTCAGAACGCCCTTGAACTTGGACTAACAGGGAGAAGAAGGGGGAAAAAAAATACAACACCACAATCTGTAGCTGCAAGAACATTGTCAGGTGATTAAAAAAAAATTGGAGGGAGCCTCAATGTACCTTTTTCTTATAAGCAGCAGTGCCTGGTCGACCTTGTCTGATTCAAGCAAGGCAGGAGAGCAGAGACTGAAAGATATGCAGCCTCGCGCGCCAGCCCTCCCCGCCTGGAATTCAAATGACAGCATTAGCATTCAGGATCTTTGCATGTGTTTAAATGTGGATTAAAAATGCATTAATTGGTCTCGTTTTAACAAGCTCTTCTCTTTGTATATCAAATATTTGAAAGATTCAGTATTATCACCTCTTGTCTGTGCTGGAATTGAAGAGGAGAAAAGAAATGTAATTGAGGACTTAAGGAGTGTCTCCTCCTGTTTGCTCAGCACAGGGCTATCTGATTGAAAGCTCGGGGGAGAATGACTTTGATAAGTATATGAACAACATCTAAAGGCAACACTACTTGGCAAATGAGCGCTGACATCCAAGCAGAGGCAATTTTGGCAAGAAAAGTGGCTTTCCAGTAAATGCAGCATCAGATGAACTGCTGGAGCAGTTTGTGCCACAGAACCTGTCCCAAGGGCCAGCAAGAGGAAAGATGCTCTGTTTGTTGAGGTTCATTTAGGATTTGAGAAACACAGCTTGGCTGTTTCCTTGGCTGCAGCTCCAGTCTGACCTTGGGCAGCTCACCCTGACCAGGACTGAGCTCTTCCAGCTCTTGATGCTTTCTTTTTGCTCCCACAGGAGCCTTGGAGATGCTCAGACCTCCTGAGGAGCCACGTGGTGCTCAGCAGCCATTGCTTGACTGCATTACCCTTGTGAGCTCCAGCAAGCCTTGGAGAACTAAGGGGGTCTCCAGCTGGCTGAACATGTCGCTGGTTGCAATCTCCAGCTGAGACATGAGCTCACACAGGTTGCCTCCAATAAATGAGGAGGACTAAATGCCCAGGGCCATTGTCACGGCTGCAATGGGCAGGGCTGACACAAGTTGCTCTGATCACCAGGGCTGTGTCCACTGTAGCCATTCTCGCTGCTCCGATGTGTTCTCATTGCTTTGTCTTCCACTAAATCACATCCGTATTTTCATTTGAGAAAAGTGGAGAGTTAATCCCAAGGAGGCCTGAACAGCATTTAAGAACTGACCAGAGCCTTCATTAAACATTCAAGTGCCTCTTGGGTGCTGAGCACTGCGGGGTTTGAAAACCTTCAGTGATTTCTGCTCACGGCCTGCTATCTCCCCATCCTGCATTTTCATCTACAAGGGAAAGTCTAACAGCTGTCACACTCAGCTGTGTGCTGCACCCGGGCACTGGAGGATGGGGCTGAGCTCTGCTGAAGTCCCCAGCTGCAGCCCTGTGACAGTCTGAGGACAGTGCAAAAATCAAGCCAAGAAAACCACAGTTCTCGCAGTATTCCATTAGGAAATCTCACATTGAGATGACTGTGGCAACGCGGGGCTCTTAGAAAAGCTCTGCTCTCATCGATGTTTTAATTGCTCGTGCAAGTCTGAGTTAAAAGGCTGAATTCAGAAACAAGCTGAAGCTCTAAACCCGAGTTTCATCCACTGACAACAGAGCACCTCTCAGCACTGCTCCAAACACTGCGCTGAAGCTCGCTCATTAAGGAATTCCTGAGCATCAAGCTATAATGCTGCTCGAAAAACAGGTCTAGCAATCAGCATAAAAACTTACTGAAGTGGAATTTGCATGTTTATAGCCTTCACTTCGCCACCCGAACACACTTTGTAGATAATTCCTGCTTTCTGATAGGCAGAAAAAACACCTCGAAATGTGCAGGCTGAGCAATGCTCCCACGACACCTGTACGGCTGCAGGGATGCTGCAGGAGGAGCGGATGTGTGCGGTGGATTTGGAGCTGTCAGAGCACTGCAGAAGCGCGGTGCCGCTTGGCTGGGGCTTGTACAGCTTTCGAGCTTGATAGCCCCTGCTATCACTTACAGCACCCGAATGGCTGATCCTTATTAAAATTAATGTGGGTTCTGCTGTCCAGCTCCCCTCGGCAGCTTTGAACACCCATGGTTTGACTCACTGGTGTTGGTACCTTTGCAGAGAGTTTCATTTTCTCCTGCAGACTGGAAGCTTTCCAGACAAACTTGATGTAAAATTCACCCCCCCCCCAGGGAATCCAGGCTCATAGAAAACACGACCAACTTTGACTTGTTCCTAAGCTGCAGGCGTTCTTTGCTTTCAAAACCCAAAAACAGCTGGGGTTTGCATTTTCTCCCCGTGTTATCTGCTTACATACCCCATTTGATGCCGACATCCAAACCCCACCGAAAGCCCTGGTGGAGCTGCAGGGCTCCACGATACCCATCTTACACACAGCAAACCGCAGCACAAACTCATCTATTTAAGCTCATAAACAAAGAACAGACATTTGAGGTTTGGATTCTCGCCTCAAAGCTGCCTCCTGTTACCAGGATCCTCTCTTTCACAGCACAGAACAAAACAGGTTCTACACAGCCCAGATCACTCCCTGCTGCAGCCTGGAGACCCATGAGGACGTCACCCATCTCCCAGCCCACACTGCTTCAACAACTGAAGAGCAAGGGGAACTTTATTGCTCTTCTTTTTGGTGTGTGACAGATTAACGGTGAGAGTACACCGCCTTTTAGGGTTTGGGTATTAATCCTCAGTGTGCCATGAGATGGAGAAGACACAACGAAAACAAAGATGTATCTTTGAGGGGTATAAACACGGCAGCTCTCCGGAGCAATGCGCACTCCGAGCACAGAAGATGAAATCATAATAGCACGCACTTATTTACTCGTAAAAACCCATCAATAACACGAGATGTAGAGCTGAACTCTGGGCTCTTCTCCCATGCACTTAAAAATGAAATGAATCTTAAGAAGGAACAGAAACACGTATCAATGTATATATATAAGCAGCGTGAGTAAGATACAGTACAAAACAAACCAAGCTATTTACATTTTCATTTTAAACTACCTTCAGGAATGTTTGCCATTAGGAGTCATTTGTATCCAGAGAGCTCAAGTTGATCACAGAAACGGGTTTGTGTCACAGCCTGGAGGACTAAGGGACGCTGACTCAAGCTGGTAAATGTGTTGGGGAGCTGCATCCCTTTGGGCATCTCTCTGCTCCAAGAACTGTGCCCATGGCAAAGGATGACATCAAGGAGGATGGACACTGGGATGGACAGTGGGATGGACAGCGGGATGGACAGCGGGATGGCTACACCTCTACTCTGCTCTAATCTGTGCCACCCTCTGCATCCCAGCAGACCTCATTGGGGCTGTTATTTCCCACAAGATCTTCTATTGCAAAAAGGTGCGCGAATGCGAATTCAAATCAGCCATCAGCTTCCCACTGAGTTCAGAACACCTCTTTCACCATTTTAAATGATTTTTAAATGAATGCAATGCACTCGATCTTCCAGCTGAAATAACTTCTGTATTATCCTCCAAGCCTGAATTCCTCTCCTCCCCCCCCCCCCCCCCCAACCCCGCTCTCTGTTCACTTCAGATAATTCAATGGGAATTTATTTGAAAAGAGGTGGTGGGTCACAAATGAACCGAACCGCTGACAGCAGGAGCTCCCACCTGGTCGCTGTGCATGTGAGAGGCAGGGAGCCTCACACAGGGTGCTGCAGGGTTGTTATCATTGTGCTCGTTGCAAATATCCTGCCTCAACTGAGCTTTTTTTGCTTTGCTTTTCTTTTTTTTCTTCTTCTTCTTCTTTTCCCGTAAGAATCGATTTTTCTTTTGATTAAATGGAACTTTTAAAGAATGTGCCTTTTCCATCATCTTGCTGGGAAAAAAAAAAAAGGCAGATATCTGAAGAGCACAACGCTGACTGCCCCAGCCAGGAGCTGCCTGTGGGCACTGGGATGGAGCCTTCTGGGAAGTGTAGTTTGATTTAGGAAATCAAAGGTGCTGCAGGGAAGGGTGGAGGCAGCCGGGAGTCAAATACACCTCCCAGGCAGGAGTTCTCAATTAAACTGCTCAGGCTTGTGGCTGAGAAGAAAGACAGCTTCTGGATTCAAACCCTTAAAAGCTCTGATGCTGATGGCAAACATCTGAGCTGAGCTGCTGGCTCCGTTCCTGCTCAAGTCTCCTCCTGACACCAGGAGATGTGATGCTGCCATGCACTGCTCGCTCTGCCATGCCACCATGATGCACGGATCTGGTGCTCCTGGCAAGCATGGAATCTTGGCAGCATGGACTGAGCAGTCCCTGGGGGACAGGGCAAGCTGTCTGACTCTCTAAGTCCAAAAAGGAAGCAACTTTTGGTTTGTCTTCTTTTTTTCAAAGCCTGCATTAACAGACAACACCCGATGTATGCTGCAGTAATAGCAGCTATCACAGCTGCTATCACAAAGCACAAAGCTGCTATCACAGAGCCCTTCTCTGCGGGAAACCTGAGCTGCCTGGGGTTTGGCTGCCCCTAAGGGTTACCTACACCCCGAGGAGCATTGGAATGGATGAAACTTCACTTGGTGCAGCTCAGAGGCAGCACGATTTGGGTGTCTGCCATCCGCATCAGCTGCGCTGACCTTCTCTCTCCACTGCAAACACTTTCTCTCTCCCTGTGCTTGACAGATCTTCCAGCCCTACAATTGCTTGTTTGTTTGCTGCTTGTTCTATTAACAGTTTGTTGGGTGTCAGAAGCTCCCAAGAAATCCTTCGTTTTAATTACCCCGGGGAAACACCATCACCTCATACTGCTGCTGCAGCTCAGGGCACCTGAACTGACCCGTGCAGCTTTGTAAATGGCATTAATCACACACAGCTCACCAGCTGGAGCCTTTCCAGTCCCACCACACAGCATCTCTCCCAAGCCCTGCCAAAACCCACTGCGATCTGCCCTGCTTCCCTTTACCAGTCTGAATCCATCCCCTCAAGCCAGGCTGCCTTCCCAGGACCTGCTGCCAAATTCTATCTGCCCCATAGGTAACCTTATCTTGGTCTGAAAGTCCTACAGAGAGGACTCTGCTTGCAGCTGGGGATGGCAGTGCAGGCTTCTCCCATCCCCTGGGTAAGGCTCAAACCACGCGTGGTGAGAAGGGCTTAAGCTGCACAATAAGGGGTTCAGCTGCACAGAGCAGAGTTCATTGCTATATTTTTTTCTTGAGAAAGAAGTTCTGTGGCTCCCTCTCTAGATGGAAAAAGGAAAACAAAGTTCCACTCCTGTGGCCTGCTGAAGAGCTTGCTTACGAGGGGAAATTAATCCAAAATTAACTAGTGGTGTGAATTGCAAGTGGATTAGTTAAATTACATTAAATGCAGGTCTGGATACTTTCATTTAAAATTAAAGTGGCCTTAATTCAATTTGGCTCAAGTCGCTTCAAAAGTGAATTAAGTAAAACTTAATTACAGACCCTTTAATTCCAAATAGTGTGTCTATATAGGTTGTTTAATATGCTTTCATTTATCCATTTTAAGAATTAGTCCTGATGAGCTTCTCTGAATCTCCCCTCATTAGGCAGACCCTCATTTGTTTAATAGAAAGACTCCAATTCCCTCTAAAAGGACAAAAAAAAGGGAAAGAGGAGGGGAGAAGGGAATAGGGAGGGGAAAATGAAAGGGAAGGGGGAGGGAAAGAGGAAGAGAGAATAGGAAAATGCCATTGACGTCTGTCTCCAGCCAGCCAAAATAGTGCTGCTGCATCTGCATCACCCTGCACTCCAGCATGAGGGACCACTTGTGCCTGGAGAACCATCTGAAGTCATTTTGTGGCCAAAATTCTTCCTTTTCTGAATTCTGTGCATCCCCTTCCAACAAGTAAAACAAGGGCAGGAGTGCCTGCAGTGCAACAGAGCTGCCCCCGGGAGCTCTGCACCAACACCACAGCAGCAGTGATGCAGGCAGAGCTTATTATATCCCAGAGTCGTGTTAGATATTAATCACTTTGCATCCAAAAAAGGCGTCCGAGGAACTTAATTTGTAGTGGAAATGTCAGATAAGAGAGAGATGCTGCAACTCCAACTGAGAATGAACAGTGAATACTGCGGAACGTTACTCTAAAATGACCTTTTACTTTATATTAAAGCAAACAGGTAGAAATCAAAGTCAAATCCCCAGCAGAGATGACGCCGTGTGCGGGTGTGTGTGCACGTGTTGGTGTGTATTCCTTCCAGTGGGGTGGAGGGACTCAGAGCCAACCCAGCACAGCACTCAGCTGTTGTGATATCAGCCCCAGATGGGTGAGGAGAGGTCTGAGAAACTGGGGCTGTCTCCTGTATGCATGGTTATTTGTATAAGTACATGAATATTATGACATGCAGGGTATCAACTGCTCTGCCGTCCACACAAACCAGTTCTGACTGTTCTGAGTAGTATTTGTGCTCCTGGATGGGATTAGTGGGGATTTCAGCTGAAATAGTAGTATTTTCTCCTAGAGGTGGTTGGCCATAAAAACCCACTGCTGTTGGAAACAGGAGTTTTTCTTCAAAACACAGTTTTGAGTGGCCCCATGTCCTGTTAATGGCCAAGTCCAATAGGGGGATGAATGACAGCACGATTGCTCTACCTAATTATATCCCATTTAAGCTTGAACTGCTCGAGCAGGGGTAGATTTCACCAGCAAGATTTTTCTTTGCTCGAACGCCTGCAGGAATGTTATTACATCCACTCCCAAATCTTATTCCTTCATACTTGTATTACTGCCTTTCTTAAGAATCAAAAGCTTTTCAATTGCTTAAACGGTTTCACAGACTGAAATTGAGCTGGATACCTGGAAGGACAGAGCCAACAGAATTAGCCAGCCTGAAAAAACCCTCCTGGCACAACTCACTGCTGCAACTTTGAATGAAAACAGTGACAAGTGCTGCTCAGAAAAGCCTCTCTTCCTTGCTATTTGTAAGGAAATGGCTTCTCAAAGCGTACAGACTTTGGACTCCGTTCATGATTCTACATAGAAGTCAATGAAAGCACTTAGCAAACTCCTCTAGAGTAGTCCCTGTCTACTTTTATTCCTTTCTATTTCATTTTACTTCCTTCTAACTTGATTTTTACCATTGCCTCCCTGCCTTGCCTTTGACTGACGTTTCTAATCCTTTGAGATATTGCAAATGCTCTGATTGTTATCAAATCTTGTTCCCTTCTATGACTCCCCAGAGAATCTGACTATTCTGTGTCCTATCGGCTTCCCTTGATGGATTTTGCCCTTCCTGACCCTTCGAAGGGTCTCTTTTTAAACCCAGCCCCCGGGGGCATTTTAACAATCACCTCCATGACGCAGAGGTTCTCTACCCATTACCTGCACATCCACCTGCAGGCTCACCTGCCTCTCCATTTAATTACATGTCCTTCCCATCCAGTCCCTATAAACACATACATGAGGCAGGCTGGAAGACCTCTCATTTTGAAAGGCTGTTTTTTGCCTCGGTGGGGGAAGTAGAAGCAAGAAAGTGTTGGGTGTGGATACGTTCAGGTTCCCAACCCCTAGCAATTTGGGTAGCGTAACAACTGAACTTACTGTGTCTGTGCTTTAAGTTTGAGGTGTTGAGAACATTATTTTGCAAACCTATTGCTTGTAATGCTATATTTTGTTGTACTGCCGCACATTGACCACGCTTGCTGAAATTACAACGTGATGAAAAGCTTGCTTGGAATAACAGATGCCCAAACAAAACTGAATTGCAGCTTCCTTGGAGGACTGGAATTACCAAATTCCTTCGACGCAATCCTTTAGCGCTGGCAAAGCACAGGGACAAGCTGTGTAACACACCATATAGTCTGTGTTCTGTGTACTGGAAGAGCCCGAAATGAAGTTATTTGTAGGCATGGGAAATAAAGTCACAATCCACTCAGTGTTGCTCTGTTCACTGCAGAATCAATATGGCCCTCAGCCTAAGCCAGAGCCAGGGAAGCACTGAGCCATGCAGCTCCTCCCAGCACTGGAGCCCCAAACTCAGAGCACATCAATGGGTCCTCATCAAAACTCCCTTCCTGTCTCATTGCAGCCTGACATAAAGGCAGGAGAATGCCACCTCCATGGGTTTGCCATCCCCTTTCTGCCTGACCACACCAGGTACAGCCACAGAATACAATACAGCTTGACATTTCATCTTAACAAAAGGGACAAGTGCAGCTTTTCATTCACGTACTGTCATCAGCAAATGAGGTCCAGGGGAGTAGGAAGATGGGAGATAACAGCTTTAGATAATCTGCTGGCAGTGCGTCTGCGTACCTTGGTGAGCAGCGTGAGATGCTGGGAGGTGAGCTGCAGTGAGAGCAGGGTGCAAGTGTGGGGTGTAGGATGCAGGTGTGGGGTGTAGGATGCAGGTGTGGGGTGTAGGATGCAGGTGTGGGGTGTAGGATGCAGGTGTGGGGTGTAGGCTGCAGGGTGCAGGTGAGGTGCAGGTAAAAGGCAGCATTTGCTGAAAGAATGTCTTAATGTTGCAATCAAAAATGGAGAGTTTAAAGAAGAGCATGCCATTTTGGGGTCAAACGTCACGTTTATAAGATAAGTTTTTGTGTATTTTGCAAATAAGCACAGAAAATAGATTTAATTTACTCCAAACTGCATTCATCTTTCTGCATACTTTGCTTGGCTGCCGAACCAAAGATCTCACCATTCCTTTAGGAGCTGTAGATGATAGCTTAGGGAGAGTCTGGGGGCAAAAAAACCAATGTTGGGATTTGGAAAACAGCCTTGAATGGATCAAAATTCATCAGTTCTGGAAGCTGAGCTCCTCATATGAACATTTCTTCTCTGTGAACACACCTGTAGTGCAACGCTGCTCCCCAAACACTGCTGAGCTGTGGGTTGCTCCAGCAGCACCTGCGCCTACCAGAGATGGCCCGTAACTTCCAACGCTGGCAGTGGGGTGACAGAAAAGGAGACAGGAGAAAAACTAATTTATCTGCAGAAGTTGTGCTGTAAGAGATGAAACCTTGATGGAACGGTGAGGCTAACAAGCAAGGTCAGTGGGAACTAGGGCTGATACTGGCAGGAGCTGGGATAGCAGCAGAACTGACTCAGCTCGGGCTTGGGAAGAAAGGAATAAAAGAAGAACAGTTTTTGGTTTTAGTTTATAATATTCAAGAGCAGCTTTTACAGGTCATACCTGAAGTGTAGGAAACCCATGTTTCCTTCTTCAAAGTGGATAATGAGGACACCAAGAGACCAGCATGGTAACGGTGAGCACTTTGATTTGCTATTGTTCCCAGCATTTTCAGCTTGGAGTTGCCTCTCGGTATCTTTGTACTTAACAGCCCTTCATGATTCATTCCCCATTTCTCTGCCCACTTGCTTTTGAAACCCGTAATATTCTGTGGTAAAATTTCAGGGGGGCAAAAATAGTTAATTCTGGGTCTTGTTCCAAAAGGATGTTTTCTGGCTATGGATCCGCACCTCCTCCAGCCCTCGGCCACCCAAAGGTTCAAGCTGACCGTGGGTGTTTGCCTGGCCCAATACAAAGCCTCTTCATTTCAGTGTGAGCTGTGTCATGATTGTTACTCTTCAAACCTCTAAGTTCATTTCCAACTGAAAACAGTGTTTTGAAACAGTCAAAATGTTCCAGTTAGAAAATGGCAGGCAGGCAGAACCTTACCATCCCCAGTCCCTTTCATTCTTTTAATTCCTGGCCAAAATCACTTGCAAAAAGTTGACCTGGAAGGTTTCGCCTTCCCTGGATCTGTGCAATTCCATGGGTTTGATCTGAGCAGATCCTCTCCTTGCTAAGGGGGAACGTGTTTGGAGAGAACACCTCCCCATATCCCACTCACTGCAGCCCTCCTGCCAAGTGCCTGCTTTCAAGTACTTTACTTTGCTCATGAAATCTCATCAAGCCTTGTTCTCCCCTCTCTCCATCACTCCCACCAGACAGCCCATTGCCAGGCATGTGCTCAGCTGTGACCGCTTCTCTCACAAAAAAACAGAGGGCTTATCTTCTCTAACTGCTGCGGTCGCTGTTTTCTCTCAGCCTCTCCAAAGCAAACCCTTCCTCTCAAATTTAGTTTGCTTCACCACCCTGCTGCTGCTGCTACTGGCTCTCCACCAGCCCTGCTGCCAGGACCCTCTGCATGGAGGGATGGATTTTGTTAGCACAGCAAGCCCTGCTGCTCCTTGGGGCTGAGTCCCACTTGCAGGCACTACCAGCACAGGGCTGGAGACCACTTTAACACCCATTTGTGGCTCGTGCCATGCTCCAAGTGTGTTTGGAAGAGGGTCTCACCCTTGTTGCTGCCTCCGCTTTCTCTTCTGTTTGCACGAACAATAAGCTTTCACATAGCTCTCAACATTCCTTCCTTCCTTCCCCCATCACCTTTTGAAAGCCTCCAGCAGTTCCATCATGCTCCTGCACTTGGACAAAAGCAGCGGCTCGCAGCGCTGCCAGGGCCGTTTATCTTTTTGGCAGACTGGCCCCCAGAGATAAGAAACAATAGCGGGAGGACTCGGCTATTTGATAAATAAAATGCTAGAGGCGGTGGTGGGAAGGGATATCAGAGGTCTCCTGTCCAGCCTATGGGACTGCTGCCAACTTGAGAAGGTCTCAGAAACCCTCTGCGGGCTCCCAAGCCCCACTTCCTCTGATTGAAGCCTGGCTCTTCCACATCACTGCAGCAGATGGAGGCTGCAGCAGATCCAGCCTGCACAATGGCCACGAGAACTGGGATTTCTTTCTGGCTTGTGGAAGCCCAGTGAATGGCAAAGTCAAATCTTCAGTACAAAGGAGATTCTGCCTCCAAATTGCAGGTTCCTATTCCAAACTGCAGCAGCTACTCCATGAATCATGGCAGATTTCCCTACAAAGCAGCAAACCGATTTATTTTCCTCTTACTCCTTTTCAGATGTAGCCAACTGCACTTCGTACTTGCACTCCAATTTGCTTCCTGTTGCAAACAAATATCAAGGAAACAGCAAGCCCAAACATTTTCGGATTTGCTGGTGCTCTAACAAGCTATGCAAAGCAGGATCCCATAATGAGAAGGTGCAACAAGCAAAGGGAAGGCAGCATTAGCAGCTCCCACTGCCTTGTATGCTCACACAGCATCTCGGTGTGAAAAACAGAGCTGCTAACGACTGGAAGCGAGTGAGCAATCCCTGTTGCTCTAGGAAAGATTTCCATAATGGACAAATGCTGCCCCTGTGAGCAAAATCCAGATGGAAAATGCGGGTGCTGGTGAGGAGGGAAGTTGCTATTAATTCTTATTGCTTGCAGGTGGTCTCTCTGTCTCTGCTGTTTCCTCGGCCTTTCTTTAAAGCTGTGTCTTTCTCCTTGCCTTGCATTTTCTGCCTGTGCCTTTGAGTGTCTGTGTGTTTGTGACTCTGTTTCTCCAGCCAGCTCCCATTGCATGCTTTAATTACCTCCCTGGTATTTCTAAAGGTATCCCCAGCGCTCTCTAATCCCCTCAATGTGCTGACTAGCTGAACCCCAGGAGATTCTTACAAGAGAAAAACTGCAGGATAAAAGCAAGCGATTTCAGGCCTCTGGTTTCTTAATTAGCAGCCTGTATGCCACAAGTCCACAGGAGCAGCTGTCTGACACAGAGACTTTGCACTCGTGCTTAGAAATGAGCTCCCTGCACCTTTTTGTATCCCTTGGAAACTCTGCTGGTCCTTTTCTTGGTGTTCATGACTCGCAGTGCAACCTGTTCAGCATCAGAGGGGTGTGAGGATGGGGGATGGTACTGCGGTGCCCCACATGATTCCCATCCCACCCACACAGGTCTCAGGATGCCCTTTCTCTCTCCTCTGTAGCAACATTTGAACAGATAAGTCTCTGCATTTGTAGAATCATAGAATGGCCTGGGTTGAAAAGGACCACAATGCTCATCCAGTTCCAACCCCCTGCTGTGTGCAGGGTTGCCAACCAGCAGACCAGGCTGCCCAGGGCCACATCCAGCCTGGCCCTGAATGCCAGCAGGGATGGGGCATCCACAACCTCCTTGGGCAACCTGTTCCAGTGCTGACACTTCAGTGCTTGGGAGAGCTCAGGCCATTCTTCACTTGCATGTTATCAGAGATTTGAGATGGGGAATGGGGTCAGATCGTGCTTAATTGGCAGTGCAAGTGAGCACCTGGCACTGCTGGAAGAGAGCAGGGCTGCAAGCTTTAACACCAGGTGCTGCATCCATGGATCAAACGTCCAGCAGAGCTAGTGGGCAAGGTGCAACTCAGCTGCAGCGTCAGATGCTGTTTAACAGCACTTCATTCAGATATTCACATGAAGGCATCCAGTTTCCCTACAGTTTAGCTGCTCCCTCCCAGCTGCCTTCTCTGATGCAAATAATCCCTAAATGCCTCCTTAGCCCCACTTTGCCTTATCTGCCCTGTGCCTTCGGTGTGCTGTAAATGACACAACCCGCCTGCTCGTGAAAGCTGACATTTCCAAACCTGATTTTTAAATTGTAAAAATACATGGCACGTGCCTTGCCAAAATCAGATGAAATCAAGTTAGTATCTAAAATGTTAAAATTACCATTTACATTTCTATCAGAAATTAAAGGAAGAGGCTGCGGGCTGCATGCTTTGCAGGGTTGCTAGCAGGAAACCCACAACCACCCTGCACCCAAACATTCACACACACGTCAGCCTGATAAAGGTATTATTTAAATGCTGCTCGCTTAGTGAATTTGCAATATTAAAAGTGACATTAACATCACAGGAGTGAAAGGTTTCAAATCACTTCCAACAGAACAGATCTCCATGCAAGTGCTTTATCTTCCTTTTTTTTCCCCGTTAAGCAAGTAAGGATATCCATAAAACAAAAAGGCACGCCAGTAACTCAGCATAAAGCTGCTGCTTCAACTGGAAATTCAGCATCTTTGTGCTGGAGGAGATGTTAATTCTTCGCATGGTTTCATGTCAGAGCTTTGTTCTCAAGTTAAGCTTCGCCTTAGTTTGGCCCACTCAAAACTCCATACGTGAGGTTTAGGTGGTACAGATGCCCCCACCCCATTTGCAGAAGAGATGCAAACCTGTAGGGACACACAGGCAAAGGTACCGAGGCACTGAACTCCTACAGGACATGGGGGATAACAGATATAACTGTATGGCATGATAACAACAAACCTCATCAGTAAGAGTGAAGGGGCTCTTCAGAAAGAGCTAAGGGAGGGCGTTTAGATTTCAGATTGAAGAAATGTAAAACAAAGCTTCATACCAACAGCCTCAATTGCCCTTAACATCATTTTGCTTTATGGTGCCTACCGGAAGGTCAGCTGCCTGCATACCCCTGCACCTGCAAGCCACATCTGGGAAGGAAATTGGGTATCTGGGATGCAAATTAGCACTTCAGACTTTGAAATGCTGACTAGTGCCTATCTGCTTCTTTTGGCATCAAAAAACCTTGAAATATCTGCAGTGTATTTGGTTACTTCTAGAGCAAGAATTTTAACAGGCAATTTAAGTCAATCTGTCATACTTTGCACCAAAATGGATGTCAGAAACAATGTCCCAGTGAAGGCAGCTGCAATTTGGAGCTGAGAGCAGATGACTTAAATGGCTCAAAATATATTGCAAGCACTCAGCTGACAGTGCCCCAGTCTTACAGCAACCTTTAGGTGAAGTCCACCAGATGATGTGGATCACTAAGCAGTGCGTCCAGAACTGGGCACAGAATAACTGGCGTGGCAGCAAACAGCCTTGTTTTACCTTAGAGAGACTTTACACTGAAGTAGGCTATTATTGCTGCTTTCATTAATATGGATTCAAAACTGAGTAGTGCTTATTGGCCTGAATGCAGGTCGGTGTTGTCCTGATAGCACTGACTCATATCTGGTACAAACACAGGCAGAACTTTTCTTCAGAACTCACAGGATTATTGTGAGGCTGTAAGATAAAGCAGCAGTTTAAATAGATGGAAAAAAAGCAGGCAGCCTTTCTGCTCTCTTTAGGTCTGTCTGAGCCAAAGACAACTCCTGAGGGCAGCCTGGTCTGGTGATTGGTGACCCTGCACATAGCAGGGGGGTTGAAACCAGATGATCATCGTGGTCCTTTTCAACCCAGGCCATTCTATGATTCCATTCTATGATTCCATTCTATGATTCCATTTCATGATTCTATGACTCTGTGGCTGACAACGGTCTCACCAGCTCAGGAAACATAAGCATGAACTGAGCGCCATGTGAGCTCTGCTGGTGTTAACAGGCTGCCTGAGATGGAACCTCTGGGATCCATCAGATGCTCTGGAAAGCCCATAAAGTGGAATTTTCTGCACCATTTGTTCTTCTATCCAGAGTGAACACACCATAAGAAGAACTTTGCTCAGCAGGCCCAAGCCAAAAAGGAAAGCAAGGATGTGCAGAAGAATGCGAATCACTAAGGCAGAAAGCCAGACAAGCCATTTCACACTATTGAAAGCTTCTGGGCTGAGGGCTGGATTGAATTTGGGGCCCAAAGGTTCAGGTTACTGTAAGCTTTGTCCCTTTTCAATGCAAGCTGCTCTAGAAGTATTATAAAGACTTGACAGAACTCAAAAAGCTGTTGACCCTGTATGATAACCGAATCTATCGGCTTGCCATTGGAGAACGGCTCTTTGATTGAGGTTTACACTTTATCATTATTATTATTATTTTACAGATGTCAGATCAGCTACTCTGCTTTGTGACACTGAGAATAAGGGGGGACAGCAGATCCTGCACTTCCCAGCTAAGTGCTTCTGACCAGTGGTCAACACGGTGATGAATGCTTTTCCATCGCACCCTTCATCCCGTGCATTTTCAAGGCTGCTTAGAGGTGGGAAGGCAAGAAGAAAGAATGCTGTGATCCAACAGAATTCAATTTCCTGAAAAAAATAAATCATCTTTTTTTTCTACTTCTTTCCCTGTGACCTAAATGGAAAACATATTGTTCTGAAAGTGCTGTTCAAACTGAATTACCGAAACCTTTTATCAACAAAGAGACCGTCATATATCAGACATCTGGTGTGGATGTCAATTATAATAATTAATTAGACATCTCCCCAGATGCCTGACACTACATTCTGTCAGCAGATTTTTCTGACTTCAATCAAAACTGCTGCTGCATTATGCATGAAACTCATGGAGTAGTTGGGAGTCGAGGAGATCAGCCACAAATCACAGCCAAGCATATGGAAGGCCTCCTGGTTCCTATGGCTTTTACCACTTCTGAAGGCTGCCAAGTGAAGGGCACGTGCACTGATTTCTTTCCTTCATGTTTTCAAATGTTTCACACTTTTTCACGCAGAGATTCAAACAAAAAGAGGAGTGGTGAGGAATATATCCTTTATAGACCAAAGGTAAGGGCTGCCACTGCATCCCTGTGCTGGGGAAGAAGGATGTCCTACATGCCGTCACCAATCTGAAGCGCAACCACAATGGAGCATCTTCATTCATCCTTCCTGGTTCAGCCCCACAACCCCATCATCTCCTTCTCTGTTTGCAAACAGAGGTTTGGAAAGGATTTTGAAGCAAGGCAGCATTAAATGCTGGTAGAAGTCTCTGGGTTATTCCTGTATTCACTGGGGCAAAGATTTCTGCCTGTCTCGTATTTGTTCTATAAAGTATTTAGCACATGTTTGAACAGCATGAAATGATAAATGAATATGTAACCACCATACACTTGCCTCTCCGGAGCTAGCAAGGCTCTTTTATTTGAAGGATTTGCCAATGAAAAATAGAATTACAAACTGCATGTGCATTTTCAGAAGGAAAAAAAAATATTTATAATAATCCACTTGTTTCAATATTTCATGGAAGTGTCGGGGTTAGTCTCGGTTTCAAGTCAAAGAAAGAGAGAATACATTTAGATTGATGTGGATGTGCTCTGAAATACAGAACTGGGAGGTGGTGGAGTCACCATCCCTGGTGGTGTTCAAGAGGCATCTGGATGAGGTGCAACAAGACATGGTTTGGTAGCTTAGTGGTAGTAATGGTGATGGGAGGATGGTTGGACTCCATGGTCTTGTAGGTCGTTTCCAAACTTGTAATTCTATGATTCTATGAACTGAAAGAGAAGCGGAGTCCCAACAAGTAGAATAGGAACAGATTGCAGGAGCGTGGCATGGGATGCAGCCCAGACCCTCCTACCAACACGTGCAGGAGGTCTGAGATGGATCCTTTTGGTCAAACCCCTCTTCCAAGGAAACATCTCTTTGTCATTTGTGGAATGAAGGATGTTTCACGTCAGGCTCATCCCCACAGGGGGTGCTCCCAAATTTAATGTGCTGGTTAATAATTGCAATTAATTAAGGTTGGGGATTTAAGGTGGATTAGTTCAACTGCATTAAACCACTGTATAAACACTTGTATTTAGGAGAGGAGCCGCCCAGATTATGCTGGTTTGTCCTTGGGCTCGCTGGTATGCAAAGAACAGGAAGAGAAGAATTTGTCACGCACTTCCCTCCCATGTGGCTGTTTTTTATGTATCTCACAGTAACTTTCTGCTGCTCACCCTGCTTTGAAAACACAAAACTTGGTGTTACTCTGAAGAATCCCCACAGAGCAGCTAATGCCCCAGAAATCCCTGCCATTTGCTGCAATTGCAACGTAAAAAGAAAACCTTTGGAACCTAAATAGACTGCGCTGATTTACACCACTTCAGCTCTGAATAAAAAAGGGTTGAGCCAGAAGAGTTTAAAACAATTTAACAAGTCTATTTGGCAGGTAATGCAGTGTCATTTTCCTCCAAGCCTTTTTCATTTACAGACCTGCGGCTCCCGATGCTGCTGGCTGTGTGGCATGAGCCGCTCAACGCGACGGGCAGCGCCGCTGGGCTGATATTTCCATTTTGTTCTGAAAAACAGAGCCTGTAGAGCACGGCAGAGTGGAACTTCTTACTAAACCATCACAAGGATCATCTCTCTTTAGGCAAATGATGCAGAGCTCGGAGAATTACGTCATGAAAGCGAAGTAGGGAACAAACTGGAGAAGACCTTCCAAGAGTTTCCAGCTGTCTATAGGATGCAGACATTTGTGCTCATTTATGTAACACGGGTGTATGCCAGAATGCCACAAAGAGAGGCAAAGCAAAGCTCTGCCAAGCCCCAAGATTTTGTCCCCCGTTTCTGGATCTGTGCATCCACCTCACCTGATGAACACCCAGGAGATTAAATACACGCCATTTATCTCCCAGAGTTCTTAATTGCTGTACATTTTTAATCTTGCTTCATGTTTGGACAGAAAGCAAAAACACTCCCGAAATGCCAAATATGTAAATAAAATAAAGCAGAGAAGCGCAAAGAAGAATGATTACTTTGGACCCTCTGGAGTAGTGAATTAATACTGAGCCTGGAAACAACAATAACCATCACCAGCATTGCCACTGAGAATACAAGCATCTATTTTTTGCCTTTGCTAAAGACAGAGATTTCTCCCTTAACTTGTACCCAAAACTTCACCAGCCAATTAATGACCTTTGCCTCTGACATCCCTTCCTTCAAGGTTTGCATGGCTATTATTTTCAGTACTTAATCTTTTAGAGCGATTTGTGTCTCCTAATAACAGACTTGTTTTGCTATCAGTCAGCTCCAGAACTGCTGCAACTCTTCCATGAAAGCTCGCCTTGCTCATCATGCGACTTCAAATACCATTCTGTCTCGGGTGGAAAAAAAAAAAGCCCCCCAAATCCCATATTGCTCCTTACAGTTTTATTACTTAGGAAACCGAAGAGAGAAAATAAAGGTCAGAAGAACTTTAAAACAACAGGAAAGTCAAGAGGACAGGAGAGTCTTAAAGGAAGTTACAAGTTTGAAATTACAGACATTTTTTTTTAGGATGTACCAAGCCGTTTCCAATGAAGCACAACCCCCCTTGATTCCCTGCTCGACCCTCACTGCCCAAGGGAAATTACTCAGAATTATCTCTCTCAGCTTGTCAAGAGAAAGCAGCTTATGAAATGTCAGACATTCACACGGTGCAGAGGAGAACGTAACCGAGAAGCCCACAAGTGTTTGAGTGGACATGGATGGAGCTTCATAACCACGCTGCTTCGGGACCGCCTTCCTAATCTCTTCATTTATATACAGCAGCACACTCTGCTCAGCATCCTCCGAGAACCAGAGCACCTACATCTGTACACCTCACCTGTGCAATAGTGAGCCACACAACCCACAATGCTTGGAAGATTTGGGGAAGAAAGACCTTAAATAATCTCCTTGGTGCTCCTCCCCTTGCTGCCTTTGTGCAGGTGCCCATCCATCATGTCCCTACAGGCTCCTTCTTCCCTTCTGCCTTTTCACAAGGGCTCCTAGCAAAATGGTGATGAGATCTTTTGATCCCGCTGCTCTCCAAGTCCAACTGAGCTACCAAAACAACTCTGCACTACCACTAATACCACCATCCAGCCTTCAGTGTGAAACTGCTGACAGAACACCAGCCGCAGCCAGTGAAATGTTTCGTTAATTCTCATAATTGATATCAATAGCAGATGTCAGCCCTAATGAATGAGAGAAGTCATTGCCAATATAAGAGATGCAAGGAGGAAGCCTCCAGCCTCTGAGTTCTGAATTCCCAGTGGTATTTTTCTTGTGCCTGCCCACCCTTCTGTCACCAGGTGAAGGCTGATGTTCTGTAGAGATGGGGCTGGAGAAGCAACAGCAGCAGAGAATGGCTCTGCATAGTGGCTGGGAGGACAACACCTTGGGGGTTCACCTGCTCCACTTTTCATCCCTGAGGGAACAACACTGCTTTGAAGAGGGAGACAGCAGCACCATCATGAGGCCTCTGCACCAGAGACAACGTTGTCCTCGTGCTCATGAATCTCTCCACGGTAACAAATTAGCAGCTGAATCCTCTCATCAACACAGCTCTGCTCAAAAGGAGATATCTATCCCTAAAACTCCGAGGGAAAATGATTTCATGAAAGGTTTTCATCCTCTTGAGCATCTTGGCAGACACCTTTTCAACTTTCCTAAGCAGAAAATCATGTGATAAAAATAAGGCTAGAAGTGTTCAGGGTACGTTTTACAAAACCCCGTATTTTTCTTTGGGACAAATGATTTGATACCAAATACTTCCCTGCTTTGTTCAGTTATTCTGTTTTTACTCATGGGATAAAAGTCTCTCCTGCACATCCCTCAAGGTTCGCGCCTCTGTAGAAAGCATACAAATAACTCTCAAATGAGAAGGAAAGGTGTGCACTGAAAATGTCATTAACAAAATTAATCCTCATCTAAAATCTTATCAGAGCTAGAGCAACCAGGGCACTTGATCTTACATCTTGGGCAGCTCTAAAGTCTTTCATTACTGGGCTCATTGGACCAGAGAGGCTACAAGCCCATACATCTGAATACAGATGATGTACAATTTATGGGTTCGTGGCCTCCTCACTTAACCCAAGTTACTGGCCCATGATAGGGTTTGCCAACCTTGCCGTTTCAGGCAGGAACAAACACTTTACATGCTGTCGATTTAGCAAACCTATTCTCCTGATTCCTTCCTCCCCCCCTTTCACTGGTTGTGTTCATTAATCATTCCCTACTGTCTCCCTGGCAAGACGTGTTAATTTTTATAGGGCTTGCTCAGCAAATCTTCAGCAGCAGCTTGTTCCCAGGGCAGTGGAGCGTGGATACCTGGTTGAACAGCCAGGTCAAGTGGGGTTTTGTCCAAGGGCATGTTCCTTCAGGGGGTTAGGGACCATAGGGACCACTGCTGCTTCTACAGCACAATGGAAGACCTTTGCTGGGTGGAAGGCAGTGGAGGCATCTCATGGGTAGCAGCACCTTGGGACTCTCTTAGCCCAGACACTGTCATATTGGTAGAGTTTGTGAGTCCCTGGCAGTGAAAACGTGGCCCATACCTCAACAAAATAAGATGGCCTTTGGGTTTGGCTGCTGTTAAATCTACTGCTTGGCTGGGTGACTTTGGGCAGTTTACCAGGTCTCCCTCTGCTCCTGCTGCCCAAAACCCCCCAGGATGAAAGCAGGGACAGCAATGCAGGTACCTGGCCACTGCCGTCCTTGGACAACGTACAGTAACCTTCTAGAAAATTCCCAGCTCCTATCAGAGAAAAGCTGCCCCATTCAAAATAGCAGAAAAGAGCCTATAACTTTACAGATACTTGAGCAAGCTTTACATTAACGTCACCTAAATGGAGGAAACTAGAAAAGAATGGGAGAAAGGGAACATCAGTCACACTGTATTATGGCAGGGTTTGGAAACACAGAGAGGAAGACAATGGAGGACACACTGAGGACATCTATGGGTTCTGAGACAGCCAGTACAGTAGCCCTGAAATATTTCTCTTTCCTGCAGCTATACTAAAGTACAAATAAAGAAACTTTCTTTACCGAAGCCTACTCTTAGCACTTGGAGAGGAAGATCAACCTCTGTAATGTAAACCTGTGTCTAAGCTGGCCAACCAAGGGGCAGATCAGCCAACAACCTCAATGCCTTTGTTAGGAAAGGATCAGTCACTGTCTGCTAAACTCATCTCTTGCTGCACTGGCCACAGTGGGAACACAGAAAACCTGATCTTAGTGTTGCATGAACGGAAAGGCTTGGTTGGATTTTCTGGGACAAGCAAGTGGCTGCATTGACAGTCCTTACTTAGAAATGATCGAGGAGTCGGATTATGAGTCAGGGGAAGACTGGAGCCAAACTGGCAAAGCAATTGCAAGTCTCTCTGTAAGTGCGTGAGTGAGAGTGCGTGCAAGACAGCAACTCTCCTTCCTTCAGTGACTTGGATTGATGGCCCTCTGCTGTTCCTGTCTTTGAAGAACCCACCAGTCGATACTTCACTCCTTTGTGCCCAGTCATCCCATCATCTGTGTGCTTGGCACCAGTTCCCATAGGTGTAAATAAGAATTATTTCTCAAGCTGCCAGCTCTTCTGCCTGGAAGACACGAGGTTCATCCAGCCTCCAGCATGCAGCTGGATCCCCTCTTCTTTCTCTCACAGCCTTTGGTACACACTCCTTTGCTGACCTTTTCCTTGGCACATTTGCATCTAACAGCAGGTTGCTGACCTGGAGAAGGAGCAGGACAAATGCATCCTGACAATGCCTGGCTAATAGCAGAGAAGTCAGCCCTCCTGTTAACAGCTGAGCGTGATCTCTCCCCATTCCCAGTCAGCCCCATCTCCCATCTTTCACTGTGAAGCCTCGTGTGCATTTTGGCCACATACCACAATTCCAGTAAATCTGAGAGAGCTGTGGAGGAGGATGCATAAGGGGAAGGCTACTTTACCCACAGCTATGGGGAACCATCCCTATGGGGCAGGGAGCTGAGGTTCACACAGGCTGAGAAATACAGTCCCTGGAAAGCTGCTGGCAGCAGGAAAGCACAGCTCAGAGTAGAGAAGTCAGATTAATTGGGCTGGATGGTGATAGGCAATGAACATGACGACAGTTAGCACTTCCAGAGCACTGTCCATACCTCCCCGAGGGCCACACTCAGCACATCACCATTAAAGTCTCAGGGAAAAAAAAAAAGGCATTCCATGAGCAGCAAGGCGTGCTTCTCGTGCATGTGTGCCCTATGAGTGCAGTGCCTTAATGTAGGCACTTAACTCCATAATAATATTACTGTTATTATTATACTACTACTGTGCCTGTTACAGCACTGCAGCATTTGATTCCAATTGCTGCTGACATTTTGAAATGTGCTGATACAATGAAACCGCATCTCCCACAGCTCCTTAGGACTGCTGCTAAGGGCTGCATCACCCCCATGAAGCCTGCAGATCTGCCAGCAGGCTTTTGTGCCTCCAGCTCATCCTGTGGGGCAGCCTCTGGTAATCACGCCAGTTTATCCCGTGCAGAGATGCTGTTTGCTTAGGAACCAATCAAATCTCTCATTCCTGTGGCTTCCAGCATTCTCCCTTACATCTCACCAAATCACTGACCTGATGCAACTGCTTGCTGTCTGCTCTTTGATTCTGCCTGTTACTCCATGCCGAGGCTCTACTGTTTAATCACGGCACTGTGGGACCGATGGCCCAAGCCAAACCCTTCAGCTTTTGAGCAATGCATTGGACAGGAAGGATATCTTGCTGCTCCACATTCTTGGAGCAGCTGAATGGCATTCAGCACTGAAAACTCTTTGCTGCCTTCAGCTGTGATTTCATGCCAAAACTCCTGGCATGCAAATATCTGCAGAGCCAGGCATGCTGGATGTCAAGCAAACTCCGGCTGCTGCCTTCCCAGGTGCAGTCCAGTTTGTGTCTGCAAAGACAAAGCCATCACCAGGAGTTCCAGAGACTGGGAGGAGGGGGCATAAGGGCGATGTTGGTTCACTGCTCCAGGAACACGCAAGGAAACCGTGATCAATAAACAAGCAAACTTGTCATTTGGAGTCTCCAGATAACTCTCCGTTCTTGGTGCTGTACAGACACAAGGTGAAGAACTATCAATATGAACAAGTTGGTAAAGGATCTTGCTCAAGGCTACCCAGAGAACAGATTTGTTTTGTTCAAGAGAAGGAGCCCAATTTGACAACACTTTGTCTCCTAGACAACATCAGACAATTCATAGCGTTGACTTGCCTGGAAGAAAGCTCCCAGGAGACCCGGAGCAGCAAACCCTTTTCATCCTCACTCACACAAGTTCCCAAAGATGGGTTTGTTTGCATGGTTGTCTTACTGGGACTCTCCTTTTCCTTTCCAGACCTCTGGGTGGGCATCTCCACTCCTGCTGGCAACACCTCACCAAAGTACAGAGAGCCATAAAAGCAGAGCTGTGGTCAGCATCTAAGAAACAGAATGCCCCCCATACCCCAAGCCTTCCCACTGGAAACAGGCAGTGAGGGTGTTTCTCTGGGAGCATACACTGAAAACTCCAACCAGGCAGCTCATTGCTCTGTGCCTGCCAACCTATTTATCAACGTGGGGAATATCTTTGCTTTTTCTTATACTGCCATTACTTTGCCTGCCTAACCACTCGTCTAATGAAACAGCTCTCATGTCTGCTCTGCATTTCTCTTCATTACTCCTTTAGCCACCTTTTTATATTTCTTACACACAACAAACATGCTCTCCTTGTTACCCGTGATGCATATACCCACTTATTTTTCCACCTTCCTTTTATTTTTCTGGTCTCTATCTTGAGACTAACAACACACCCTTCTATCTTATCCCCAGCAAAAAGAACCCCAACAAATCAATCCTCCAACAAACGGAGCCTAAAGCCCAGCCCCCCACAGTCTGCTTCCCTGCATGTTTCTTATGCCTTTTACTTGATCATTTTATGCATCTCAGACATCACTGTTTTCTTCCTTTAAACATCCCAAAGCGTGTTGTGTGGGGAAGAAAGTTGTGTGAAAATCACTTGAAAATGAAAGCCACAAGCTATATTGTGGTAATAGCCCATTATATCTCTCCTCATATTTACTTCATTCAGCAACTTTTGACTTGATTTGACAATCAAAGTTAATGCTCTGATATACATATACACATCTACATGTATTCTCCCTTTTATTCCTTGATTAGAACTGCGAACATTTTCAAAGATTTAAATTGAGGAAAGTGACTAATGCAGCTCCTTCTGCTGGCTGCAGCGTTAGCTTCGACTGCCTGCTAATAGCTCTGAGCATTGAGCTCAGTCTTCCAGTGCAAAGAGAAAATTGCTTTCCTGGGAGGTTTCTGAACAGCAGTGGGCTCCGTACAGCCTGGTGTGTGTTGGTGGCACAGGATGTGGTGGTGGTAGGAGATGTGGTGGTGGCATGGGATGTGTTATGGCACAGGTTGTGTTGGTGGCACAGATGTGATGGTGGCAGATGTGTTGGTGGCATGGGGTGTGTTGGTGGTAGGAGATGTTGGTTGCATGGGGTGTGTTATGGCACAGGGTGTGTTGGTGGCAGGAGATGTGTTGGCAAAGGATGCATACACCTATGTTGGTGGCTCGGGGTATGTTGGTTGCATGGGATGTGTTGAAACAGCCTTAACCACAAAGCCCAATTTTGCCATAACTTAAACCTATCACGGGGACGCATCTCTCACAGTCACATTTCTGACATGCAGGATTTTGAAACCACTTGTTTCCATTCTCTCATTTCGTTTCAAAGATGCCAAAGCCCTTTGATAAGAGAAGAATGGCTCATCACTACTTCCTGCTTTTGTTTCACTTCCCTTTATCACTTTTTTATTCTTTAGAATCCCTTCATTGTTGGAAACGTAGCATTTCAGATATGAAGTCTCCTGTTATGGTCTCAACAAGAAGGGGTCCGACTTCATCAAAACAAAATGACTCCACAGGAGTGGAGGGAACAGCTTCAATAGCAGCAGAAGAAGAGGGACAGAATTTTCATTACTTTTGAAATCTTCCACTTCGAGCTTTTTATTATTTTTGTAATCATATTTCTATAGTATTTGTATTATTTCTAGGCTATTTTGATGGCCAGGAAAATAAATTAATACAGAAATGTCAGAGTTTCCTACAGATCTCAAATCTGAAATCCCAACTATTTCTACTGAGTGCACCCAGTGCTCCTGGGATGAGTTTTATTGACCTTTTTAACATAAAAAAACCCCATCAGCTGCACAGCCCAGGTTACAAATGGGCATCTGTGTAATTTACCTTGAAAGCTGAGGGCCTACAAAGCAGTAAGTGGAGCAAACTCACATCTTCTCTAGAGCATCTGAATGGCTCTCAGCAATCTGGTAACTTCTATATTGGAAAGGACAACTGGGAGAGAGCCTAATCATTTTCCAACAGCAGCACTTCGGGAGTCCCACTGAGCTGGGAGACCCCACAGGCTTTAATCCACAAGGATGTAGTGCAGGGGTGTGGGGGGACTCAGGGGGTCTCTGCCTGCTCCAGGCTGCCCACAGCCCCCTTCCTCTGTCCTTCTTAAAGTACAAAATCAATAACCAGCAGCACACGTGGCCTTACTGCTGCAGGGCTCACCTGTGTGCTGTGAGGCTGATAGTGTTATTTACACTTCCCCAGACATTCGCCTTTTTCCCTGTGCCTGAAACAGCTACAAGTTCCCATCCCTTCCCATGCAGCATCTGCTGTGCCAGCTGTTCCCCATCCCACGGATCGCCCTGCCTCGGTGCACGTTGACACTTGTCCGTATTCAATCACATCTTCATTTCTCCAGCTCCGTTCTCCAATTTGTCATGTTTGCCTTGCATGCAGTCTGTGTTCTGCATCATCTGGCTCTCTTCCCATCACTATACAGCTCCCAAACTCTGTACACCCGATCTCCGATCTGCTATCCGTGTCATTAACAAAAACATCAGCTGGCAGCAGGAACAGAAGGGGTCCCAAGGCACCCGCACTTTCGTTTCTGACATCTCTGTCTTTAGCCAAGATGGCAAATGCTGGTGCCTGTCACCCCTCTGCTTCTCTGCAAATCCATCACCTTGGTCAAAACTGATTAATTTGGTGGAGCTGTGAGCCCACGTCTCCCATTGCCCTCATCTCAGTGCCTCCCGCTGCTCTGACTGCTCCTGCTGGGCAATGACTTGCTTCTTGCTACTTCATCCTGCCTCTGTGGGTCTCAGCAAAGGCACTGAAGCTCCTCAGAAACATTCCGTGCAGCAAAAGGATTCAGAAGTTTAGTGCTGCCTCTTTATCCAGCCCTGCCTGCTAATAGCTGCCCACCAAGCAATGATTTGTTTCAGGCATCTGGTTTGTGAGATACCAAAACGCTGCTGTTTCTCCCCTATCCGCTTTCCATTTAAATGCTAACTACTGTAAAGAGAAAGCTTCTCGGAAAACAAACCATCCAGAAGCAGTCTGTGGAGCAGGAAGCTCAAAAGCTCCCAACCATCAGCTGTGGCCGAAGAAACCACTTCGGGATTAAGTACAAAACTGGGCTGCAAAGCCTGAAAGCCAGCCAGCTATTGGAAAACATAAAAACAAAATCCTCCACCCTTTGGAGTGCCTGACACATTGACACGTTCGGTATCAGGGCTCAGGTTGTGGCCCTGGAAGAAGATATGCTGGATCCCAACCCATAATTACAACCCGGTCAAGCAGCTCAAGTTTTATTAGTGCAGCTGTCAAGCAACAGCCTGACATGGCTCGCCTTGGAGCCCACCCCTCCTTCCAAGGCAAAGCTGAGCCTTCACTCCTGAGGAGTCCTCGACTGGGCTCCTCCACCTCAGAGTCTCTTAGAAAACACTTCCTGCATTTATTATTATTGTTATTATTTGAATTTAATTCATGGAGTTTACATAACCCAGCTACTTCTTCCCCTCGGTGGCATGGGGCAAAGCTAAGGTCAGACTGCTCTGCAAACAATCCACATCTTAAACTCCAATTGCGGTGGGAGCTTCACCTGTTTCCTTTGGAAATGCCAGAGCCCATCCAGGCACAGAATCAGAAGCTCTCTGTTGAAATTATGCATGCAACTTCCTGCTATTTATGTGCTCTAAGGTGCGTCATCCTGAAAAAGATGAAGGCTTGGAGGATTTGGGGAGGGTGCTGGGAAGGAGTCTGGGGAGGCAACAGCTTGATTTACTGAAAAGAAAGTGCTCCCATCGCATGCAGTTCCAGGGTTGTGGTGCCTTTTCCCTTTTGACAACAGTCAGCCTGCTATCACATTCCCTGCTGCACGGTGTTTAATACAGAGCTCTGCCACAAGTTGTCTATGAGGTGAATTATCACAGCAAAAGAGTCGTGTGCTGGGGAAGCAGGCACTGCTCTGAGGGAGAGGAGATCAGGGGAGGATCTGAGCAAGTGCCATTCTGCCTGTGTGTTGGAGAAACACACTGTAAGGTGAAAATCAGCCCCACTCACCCTCCCAGCAGCACCAGGCTTTATAACGGGAGTCAGCATTTCTTCAGGCAGCAAGAAATCCATACTGCTAACTGACACCTCCGTGCCCAAACTGTGATGTGCTCACAGAGCTACAGAGAGGATGTCTGGGGTTGCTCTGACCGATGATGGGCTGTGCTGGTTTAGTGCAGGAGAAAAGAACTGTCATTGGTCCATATTAGCTGTAATTTGTGTCTCCTCTCCCTGTTTGGATCCACTCAGTATTCACACACACGGCATTATGTAGGAATCCCAGACTGAGAGCTTATTTTGTGAAGGAACGTCGTTCTGTCACAAATGCCACTTCATGACGAGTGAGATGCTGCTCAGGAACGTGTTGGCTTCAACCACACGTCATTGGAAAACAAGAACCACAGAATGGAACTGTTTTGATTTTCCATTTCTTTTGAATCCCCGTTGGTATGAAAATGATGCTCCAGCAGTGGAGTGGGAAGGAGACATTGCAGTCATCAAAACCAGAAGGTTTGATGGGGATAGGCTCTTCATCAGGGTCTGCTGTGATAGGACAAGGGGCAGCTCATAGAATGGCCTGGGTTGGAAAGGTCCACAATGCTCATCCAGTTCCAACCCCCTGCTATCTGCAGGGTTGCCAGCCACCAGCCCAGGCTGCCCAGAACCACATCCAGCCTGGCCTTGAATGCAGGGATGGGGTATCCACAGCCTCCTTGGGCAACCTGTTCCCGTGCATCACCACCCTCTGAGTGAAATGGCTTCAAACTAAAGGAGAGGAGATTTAGACTGGATGTAAGGAGAAAGTTGTTTACAATGAGGGCAGTGAGGCACTGACACAGGTTGCCCAGAGGTGGTGAAGAAACCCAAAGTCAGGCTGGAGGAGCTCTGAACACCTAATGGGGCTGTGGGTGTCCCTGCTCACCGCAGAGGAGTTGGACCAGATGGCCTTTAAGGGTCCCTTCCAACCCAAATGATTCTATCATTCTAAAGCAGCACAAGCAAGGCACCTGCCAAGCTCACAGCTCCGCTCATCACATCTGCACAAGGATGCGTCATCCCCAGGGATAACAAATACCCCACTCCTCCCTCCACCTCTTGGCTCTCTGCCTTTCTCTCTCGCCTTGGGAGCTTTGACAGCCATGCTTTTGTCAAAACAGCAGCACTGATTTGAGCCGAGGCAAACAAGAACTGACGTGTGATTGACAGCAGCCCAAAGAGATGCACGGCTGGGCTGGCGGGGGTTACAGAGAGGGAGCAAATAAATAGAGACACCGGAGCAGTCACACGTGTCACAGCCACCCCTGCAATAACAAGCTGCAAGTGTCCCTTTGTATGGGCTGGGATCTGAGGTTCTCATTTGTACCTTCTGCCAAGTGGCTGCAGTCATCGTGCCTTGCAGCACAGATGTCTTCTCCAACCTCAGTGCTTCTGTGATTGCATGTGTGCAGCTTGGCTCTGCTCTCCTCTTCGCTCGAGCAGCTCAGCCTTCAGAGGGACTCAATGGCATATAATACATGCAGACATGGGTGGGTGCAAATGAGGACTTTTGCAGTGAAACGAATGGAAGTGTTTGAAAGCTCCTCCTTCCTTCTTCAGAAAACAAACTTCCAGACAGAAAAGAATAATTAGCCATTCCATCTTAATTACCAAGAGTAGAATTTCTCCTTTTGATTCACAGCATATGAAGCCATTCAAACAAATTTCATGGTTGAACTCAACCTGAGCAGCTCGACAAGCAGCGATCACCAGCTAAACCCAGGTAGAAAAACGTCCTCAAAGGTGTCACTGCCCAGTGACCTGCTTCAGATGGGTCCATCTTGAGAAAGACATGACATTTCTCATTCCCAAAATAGCTATCACTTAGTGATACGTTAGGCTAAGACTTCCTTCAGTCACAGTATAACCTTTTCAAAAGCTCTTACTTAAAGCCTCCCTTCATCAGGGAGTTGTGGATTTCACTCCAGTGGCACCCAGCTCGATGGTTGCAAGCCTGCTGGGTACGTGCTGCTCTCTCAGTATGTGCCTGGGATAAACCTAAGTGGGAATGACATGGTTATACCCATTTACCCACCTTACACTGAGCTTGTGCCTGTGTCATTAAATGTGTGCGAATTAACTTCTAAGTGATGCACTAACCTGCCGTTTTCTCAGGGATAGGGGGATGAAGTGACACACTGCTGTGCTGGAAGCCTAAAAGGACAAGCAGAGTCAGATGTCCTGTGCACCAAGCCAAGGTCAAGATCTCACCTGGTAACTTCTTACAAGCGGGATCTGCAGCAGTGATCCAACAGCCTGACAAAGTGCCACATGAAGGCAGGGTGACCCGGTGGGCACATTCAGCTCCTCACCCAAGTTTCTGCCTTGAAACAAGTCATCAGATCGCTTCTGCTAAAGTCTGTACGGGAATTGATTTCCCACCCCCAGACACAGGTTTTTGTTGTTGTTGTCACGGCAGTATTTTTTAACAAGTCTATGGAAGCAATTCAAGCTGTGCTGCTTTGCTTCAGAGACATGTAGGGCAAGCCAGTCCTCTGATTTCAGTGACTCCAACCCCACTTACTGTGAGTGCTTTTTGCAGAGATGCTTTAAAGCTGGAAATCAATGTGTAGTTACTGTTTACCATGAAAATGAACATTTCAGCCTCATACGCTAAAAGGGAAAGAAATTTTTGAGTCACCTGCCATTTAAATAGCATCTCTCATGCAGTCACTAATTTAATGCAAATCTCATATGGCTTCCTTGTGTTTGTCATTTCAGTGTATTTTTGTGCTTGTAGTTTTTATGCTAATGAGCCTGCTCCATTGCTAACTAGGTCTTTATATCTATCATTTCAATGATACCAGTAATTACACAGTTATATATGGGTGCCTGTACCGTGCACTCAGCTCTCTGTCACCTCTTCTTTATTGCTGCTTGGGAGAAGTGAGTTCTCACTGTCAGACAGCAGCGGGGTTGTTTGCTGTGGCTCACGGTAACTCTGAGGCTGATCAATGCCAAAATTTCAGCCAATGTTCCAGGTGACAATAAACAGAACCTTGTGGATCTGGGTAAAATCTGGGAGACAAAGAATCGTTTATGTTGAAAAAGACCTGTAAGGTCATCAAGCCCACATGAGGATGGAAAATAAGAACACAAAGCTTTGAGCTCAAGAGAAATCGCTCTTCTGTAACCCAGAGGTGCTGGACAAAAGCATCTTCCACCAGCAGACCCCATCCAGGCTGTGTCCAGGGTTTATTGCTCAGAATCTGTTTGGCCAAGGAGATAATGGATGAATCTGCATGGATGGAAGGGGAAGAGGTCCCTAATCTGCACACACAAGTGGAGAAAATAAAAGAACATGGAGAGCTATGGCAGGTAACTGAGATAATCCTCTTTGGAGAGAGGAGAGCCCTGGACAGCCTGTGCTCAGTATGCAGCCTGGTTTTCCCATCAATAAGAGTTTCTCACAAAGCCCCAGGACACTGGGGATAAGGAGAAGAGATAAGGAGAAGACTGGAGAACTCCCTAATGCCCCCAAGCTGCTCCTTCCTTCCTTCCTTCCCTCCTTCCCCCTTCCTTCCCTCCTTCCTTCCCTCCTTCCCTCCTTCCCCCTTCCTTCCCTCCTTCCTTCCCTCCTTCCTTCCTTCCTTCCTTCCTTCCTTCCTTCCTTCCTTCCTTCCTTCCTTCCTTCCTTCCTTCCTTCCTTCCTTCCTTCCTTCCTTCCTTCCTTCCTTCCTTCCTTCCTTCCTTCCTTCCTTCCTTCCTTCCTTCCTTCCTTCCTTCCTTCCTTCCTTCCTTCCTTCCTTCCTTCCTTCCTTCCTTCCTTCCTTCCTTCCTTCCTTCCTTCCTTCCTTCCTTCCTTCCTTCCTTCCTTCCTTCCTTCCTTCCTTCCTTCCTTCCTTCCTTCCTTCCTTCCTTCCTTCCTTCCTTCCTTCCTTCCTTCCTTCCTTCCTTCCTTCCTTCCTTCCTTCCTTCCTTCCTTCCTTCCTTCCTTCCTTCCTTCCTTCCTTCCTTCCTTCCTTCCTTCCTTCCTTCCTTCCTTCCTTCCTTCCTTCCTTCCTTCCTTCCTTCCTTCCTTCCTTCCTTCCTTCCTTCCTTTCCTTCCTTTCCTTCCTTTCCTTCCTTCCTTCCTTCCTTCCTTTCCTTCCTTCCTTCCTCCCCCATCCCTCAGCTAACACAGTCTGCTCTGTTCCTCTTCCCATACAGCACCACAACTGGGGGCCAAGGCACTTCTCCCTGCGGTACCAGCATGAATCCCACCCCCAGGTGACACTGGTGGAGACGGAGAGCAGCCCAAGTGCCTCAGCAGTGGGACTGCTGCAGGAGGACTCTTTGCAAGGAGACCAAGCAAACTCCCCGAAAGCCTGCAAAGAAACATGACATGCAATCATTTCCAGGCACGTTGAGGAGAGATTAACGTGCAGCCCTGAAAAAAAGCAAGCCTCGTTTTGTCCTTGGTGCTCTTGACAGAAGAATCGTCTGCAACTTACTGAAACGCTGGGGAAAGCCAAGATGAGCAGCTGATGGCTTCAGCATCCTTATGGATCAAGAATGAGGATGACTCCCCTACCCTTCTGCTTTGATAGAGATAAGGCTGAAATACACTTCAGATTAGGAGGCATTCAGGCTGCTGGAAGGTGACTGGAAATGCTGCAAAGGATGTGAGCATAAAATGTAAACAGCAACATGGGGAGAAAATAATTGAAAAGAAGCTGGCAGGCTGAGTGAGTGAGCAAAAGAGGTGAGCCCTGTGTGCTGGCTTCTGCTGGGGATATGCAGAGAAACCCCAGGGATCTGGCAATTAAACACCAGCACAGAAGAGTTACTGTGTGCCTTATGGAAGCGTTTCAGAACTCGAAGCAAAACCAGGCACCTTCTGTACTTGGCACCAAGCAAACATGCAAGGAGAGAGACTAAACAAAGAGCTTAAACAGGCAAAAACTGGGAAAACTGAGGCACGGAGCAGCAGGTGATCTGCTGAATCAATTAGGAGCAGCACATCTTTTTTTTTTTCCCTGCTTCTTACGCCAGTGCTTTATGCTAAATGTCAAAATGCATTTGTTTGTGCTGCTCTTGGGAGCAGGTGACACATGCACTGTCGCTGTGCAAACACAGCAAGGCTCTGGGGAACATGGGGCCCCATGGGGTGAGGGGCATCCATGGGGTTTAAGTGGTGAATGTAACTTGCAGCAGATGCTGCCAGAAGGACGGACCTTCCCTCCACCTATAGAACTGCACCAAGGAAGGCACAGGACCACGTGCATTTGGGTTTCCTCTGTCTCTTCAGAAAGCAGGCTAGATGTGGGGCTGAGACCTCCATGCCACCCTAACACTGACAGTCTTAGTGACCCATGTGGTGTATCACACACAGCCACTGCAGTGAGCCTTTTGGTTCCTGTTAACTGACATGTTTTTGTATCACGAAACTCTGATTAAAAAACCAGACAACCTGTGTCATGGTTAAAACATCTGTGGAAAAAACTCCGTTTCTGCTTAAATATTGTATTTTAGAAACCAAAAATCACTAAGCCCACCAGCAATAACAACAGCGAGCAGCTAAAAGGTTTCGAAATACACTACAGAGAGACATTTCAACTTCTAGCTCAACATTTGCAAGGCATATCCCCGTAACAAAAACCAAACCCAGACACACTATGGAAAATCAATGTCTGTTTCATGCTGCAGACTTTCATGAGCTCCACTGAAGTCAAATGTAAACCTGCCACCAATGAATTGTGACAACCCCTCTCGCCCCATAAATGCAAAATCCTTTATCAGCCGAGGGAGCTGGTTTGAATGGCACAGAGGCAGAAGCAGGTAGTGCTGCCATGAAGCAGTGGTGACAGTAAGGACAGGGAAGCACCAGACAAGGTGCCCAAGGAGAACAAACCACCTCCATTTTAAGGTCTGTAAGAGCAGATCAGGAGCAATACCTGCTGGGGGTAGAGGGGAGGGTATTGCAGCCTTTTAAAGGGTGTTCCCAGATTCGTTCTCAGAGCATTTTATGATCTCCTGAATATCAGTAAGCAAATATTTGATTGCATGTAGCAGTAAAGGAGGTGGAATTAAGGAGTAAATCCCACAGAGATTCATGTGTTGCTTCATTTCGTGCTGTGCAGTGTGAATGGAAAAGGGCTCCGAGTCTCAGTCAGAACTCATCCATCACCAAAATGACAATGGCTGACACTGCTGTGACCTGGGATGGGGGAGGAGGCTGTGGGGCACTGCAGGAAGGAGCACAGGGCATTAAGTGATGCTTTCACTTCGAGGTGCTCTGTGATTGCCCCTCTGTCCCCACACCAAATTAAAGATGGAAGAAAAGACAGGCTGTGCCACCCCCCCCCCCACCCCACTTCTCTATGACTTAATCTTGTAAAGCCCCATTTAAAGTAATTGAGACCCATGAAGCTTAAATCTTATTTAACTTCATTAGGAGCTGAGAGCTTTGGGCATCATTGATGTGGCCTAACACTGAGGGACCCACCTGCCATTTTAGGTGGGAACATGCAAGATTTAGGTGCCAGTGAGATCCTCAAAACATCACTCAGTTGCCACGTCCTCAT
This sequence comes from Excalfactoria chinensis, assembly GCF_039878825.1. Taxonomy (NCBI): domain Eukaryota; kingdom Metazoa; phylum Chordata; class Aves; order Galliformes; family Phasianidae; genus Excalfactoria; species Excalfactoria chinensis. Next base: position 2,778,185 of record NC_092846.1, read on the forward strand.
CTGCAGGGCTCCCATAGGTGAGAGCCTTTGGTCTGCAGTGCTCACCTTGAGATACGTGTATGATTTCCTCTTAATTCTGGAGAGGAAACAGAGCAGCACTCCCCCATCGAGCAAATTCAGCACTAAAAACCTCACGAATCTCCCTGTCTACCTGGAGGCTAAATTATATCCACTAGAAACAAACTCAGCTCTGCCAACATAAATGATCAGAGCTCCATAAAGGCTGAGTCTAATTGTACAAAGCGGTGATTAGACGCTTCCCTCCAGGGATGAGCAGCTTCCTTTCCTGAATGCGACACTGAGGTAACCTCTAGCGGAGGCAGGGAGCTGCCTGGTGCCTGCACTGGGCTCTCTTTGGACCTAAGGAGTCATTCATTGCTGGGACTTTGGTTTCTGCCATGTCTGGGCTCTGCAGCCTGCCCAGCTCCCCTGCTTCAGTAAGTGCATTGAAGGGCTGAGATCCTACAGGATTCAGTGCTTGGCTGCTGCCTATGATGGGCAATGACAGCACCCAAATTACTGTTCAAGTAAGAATTTCTTCCTCCTGGTTAACCACTCCCCAAGCTTGCTTTTGTTTTTTTCTGATTCATTTTTCAGTGTCCAAAGGGAAACTCGCTTGTCTTTAAGCAAAGATCACTTGCTGTGCTTGTTTGGGAAGAAGCTCCAGGACCAATTACAGCCATAACACAGGGCACTGCGAGCACACCAGAGCGTGGACCAGAAGCAAGGCATAAAATTATTACTTCTCCTTTTATTCCATTATGCCCATTTCTCTATGCTAAAAGACTTAAATGATCAACGCTCTGTTAATAAATTTCATTTGGCTCATTTAATAGATGACTTAGTAGAGGAGTGAGTTTGGCCATGACCAATAATGAATTAATAACTATGCGAGGAGCACATTCCCTTACAGAAATACTTCATACGTGCATAATTCTTTATTCCAGAGGAGAAGAGATGCTCTGCAAGACCGCACTGCTTCATCTCTATGAGCACAAGTGGAGCTTTGATTTGGAGACAGGTGAGCAATGTCCCTTCAGGACACAAGTTGAATGGGGCTCTGAATGGGGCACCACCATGGAGCTGAGCCTTGAGCCAGGAGCTTCCAGCCCAGCTGGCTGGAGTCCTCCTTCTGCATCTCCTCACTAATGACATTGATTTCTCTGTGTTTCACAGCACGTGGTCCTGAGATGAGGGCTAAAAATGAAGTTTGTCAGCTTTGCTCAGCTGGATCGAGGGAGCTGCTGGCTGACTGGAGTTTGCATTGCAGTCTTTTCAGCTCTTGGCCATAATCTCCTCTACCACAGACCCATGGCTGGTGCTGCTCATCAGCTCGGTTGGAGTGGACGTGCCCAAAAGCTGGATCCCAGCCCCAGCTAATTCAGTGATGCCTGAAGGCTGTGCATGGAGGAAGGTGCTCTTGACCAGGAAGGAGGGTCACAATGGCCACCGTGGTGCTTTCTCCTTCCAGCACCTCATGCCAGCACTCCAGCAGCAGGGTTTGCTTCCAAATGAGGTTTGCACAGTAAGGAAAACAGCAGGCAGTGTGCCACAAGCAGCAAAGCAACACGGACGGAATTCAGCAGAAGGAAACTGTGCTGCAAAGCTTGAGAGGCACTCTGCTCACGGAAGGACACACTGTGGTCTCACCTGGGGTGGGCTGTGCTGGTGGCAGCAGGTGAGGACAGGCACAGGGGACACGGCTCCACCGGTGAAAAGAGCTTCGCTTGAGGTCATCTCCCATAGCTCTGCTCATTGCAAAAGCCTCTGGAAGCTGAGAAGCCCTGGGCTCTCTCTTCACCCATTTGAAAGCATCAATTTTGCTTTGAGATACAATGTTTCTCCTAGCACTTAAGTGGTAGTTTCCTTGTTGCAACCCAGCCCGACAGTCTCAGACCGCCGACAGTGACTAATGACAAGCACTCCGCCCCACTTGCACCATAACATCCTCCTCTCTGGTTGCAAACAGCACTCCTGCCTCCATATAGCCATCTTTCCTGAGCCCGCCTGTCTCTCATAGGCCCAATTTTCGAAACCTGTTCATCATTTTTGTGGCTCCCCTACCAATACGTGTTGCTCTAGGCTCATGACATGCACTGTTGTAGTTCGGAGAGGACCAGCTCAGCCAGCAGCTGAAAATGAGGATTACAATGATTTCCATGGTGGGACTTGCACACTGAGCATCGATCTGTGCCTCCATCTAGTGGTTAGAGTTATACACAGAGGGTAAGAGATGCCTACAACGCCCAGCAGAAGACATGCCACTATCCATTGGTAGCAGCTCCCACCGATCACCCATCCTACTGCTGGCCAACTGGACACAGGAAGCTGTGTTTTATCAAGTCCCATTCAGCACTTGCTCCATAGATGGGGGGAACTGGGATACCTGGAGATAAGAGCCTGCTCCACCAGCGATGGACATTGACAATGCTAAGTGATTCTCAGAGCAGAAAAGCAGGCCAGACCTGCTAACACCCAGCCATGCACTGTTATCACACAAAATGAGGTCACATGCCAAAAGCAGGACTAAAATCGGCCCTGGTGAACAGCGGGGCTCCCTCTAGCTTACAACACACACTTCAGACCTCCAGCAGAGGTTCAACAAAGTGATGACTTTCTGACTGGAAGCAATTGGGATGTGTCCCCAAAGCCATTCCTTGTCCCCAGCTCCACTCTCCCCTTTTGGCAGAAATAAAGGGGGGTTGAAAGGGGTGTGGGGGGGGGAGGGTGGCAGTTTCTGATTAAGATGCACAAACAGCTCTATTCAACAACTGATGCAATAAACGCGCTGAGTAAAATTACTGCCAAAGCTCATTGCGGTGCTTTATGGGGCTGCTCTAAGAGTGTGAAAAACCGTTTGCTGCATATTATTAAATGATGAAAAATGCCGAGCTTACAAACAAACTGTGCAATGAATATGGCTCGACTGCCTCTAGTGAGAAGATGATGGAGCCTATGTAAGCAGGGTGGCAGGGAGAGGAGGAGGGATTGTTCCCTGTACTGTGCTGTAGTGATTACAGGGCAAAGTGACCCGAAGGAACAGAGCAGTTCCTCACAGCTCCGCTCCCAACTTCAATATTGATTTAGAGCACAACAAGTACAAAAAGCACTCAGCCACCCACAGCCCCCACAGCCATAACCACACTGCCCAGATGCTAACTGATGTTATTCTGCACTTTTTGGCAGCCTCTGTACCCAAGCCACGTGTTCAGGCAGCACAATGCAGTCACACCACATATGATTTTATGGGTCAGGGTACCAGCAGCTCTAACACGACATTCAGAAACATCAATGTCTTTGGTGGCTCCTGTGCCAGGGCACCTCATGCAGGCTGGGGTGGGCATGTCTGCACAGTGCATAAGGGCTGCAGTGATTTAAATGGGAATTGGAATAAGCAACTCCCCTCAGCTGGATGGTGGAGGGCTGACAATATCCCTGTGGGGCTTTGCTATGAAAGAGGTCCTAATATCTTCCTTTCCCAATAAAGTAACCAAAATATGCCTTCAACAATCAGGAATTACTGCATGTGTCACAGGGAGCACACAGGAACCATGCAGGAAGACAGGATCCCATGTGCTTAAAGAAGCAGACCCAGTGGGATGGTTGTCACCTGCTCCACCAGGGCCAGAGCACCAGGTGGAACTGCCAGTTGCCATTTTATGCTTATAGGAAAAAATATCCTTATTGCTGAAAAGCACCTTTGTTCTCCAAATGACCAGCTGGAAATCGTGTATCAGTGTTCCAACAAAGCAGGATTGCTTTCAGCTCTGACCTGTACTCACCCTGGCCTTGGGTTCCTCGACTGTTAACCTCAGGTGTATGGCTGGAAGATGCAAGGTCATACTGCTCCTTATCTTCTGCTCAAGACTGAGGCTTGCTTTCTTTATGCTGCCTAGGGGGAAAAAAGAAAAGCAAAGAATTAAAACAAAAATTACCGTGTGCACAGACTCAAATCCGCCTGAAGTTTCATATGAAACAAGCAGTGCATGGGTCTTTCAATGGCTTTTCAGATAAGGAAGAAATTTCACCCATGGTGCCCTGAGATAAGCCAACACGCACCAAAGATCAATGATTTTCCCCTCTCTGTGATCCAGGCTGGACTCAGAGATGCGATGCCCTTCTGGAAACAGGGCTGGACTGTGAGCAGTGAGCTGCTGGGGGAGCAGGCATGCAGATAACACAGAGCAGTTCCCCACCTACAGGACCAGAGGGCACACAGTGCTCCTTGTGCTGGGAATGGATCTGTATCTTTGAAAAAGAATCACTAAGATGTACTCAGAATCACCCCAGGGGCTCTGGGTGTGTGTGAAACCCAGAGCTTTCATTCCCAGAGAGCATCTGGTTGGGAAATGCAGCTTTGGCACTTCCTTATACTCTCAGCTTTCTCAAACTGAAGTGACTTACATACTTCAGAGCTCCAAAATTCCCTTCATTTTAACACAAAGGCAGAAAACTCTGCAACATCCTCCTTCCCCTCCCCCAGACATACACTTTTCTGGGCTTGGATTCGAGCTGCCATTGTAGTCACTGCATGAAAAAAGTTGCTTTACTCCCTGTGCTACAGCTAATCTCAAAATGCTGCATAAATTGTCACTTACCTCACTGCCTAATATCATGTCGCAGCTAAGCACATATTAAAATCGGTGCTAAATGCAGCTTTAATGTTTGCACTTAAACGATGAGCCCCCTCCCACTTCTCCTTCAATCCCCTCTCTCTGCGGTGCTGCAGGGCCTGGTTCATCACTGCAGGGGCTGAAAATCCCACCCTTTGCTCCCATCCCCTGCTTAGATGTACATGAGCTGGTGGTGGGGACACAGCAAGCATCCTATTTTGGGTAGCCCCACACCAAGAGGACTGTGGGTCAATATCTTCCTCTTAGAGGATCTTGCTGTGTCCTGCAGGCTGTGGGCAGCTCCTACTCTTGTGTCCTCAAGGTTCAACCCCAGCATCAGACCTGATCCCAACAGCCTCAGAGCATCTCCTTGCCAAGTCACTGCCACCTCCCCACTCATCCCACCACACACAGGACAGGGCGGCCTCTCTAAAGAGGAGCCACAAGTTTTATATCAACTCAAAGACACACACAAAAAAACCCCACAGCCCAGACTTCCAAAAGCTACACGAAGGCCTTGCTGTAGATAATCGCCATAAAGATTAATGCCTTGGAAACTGCTTATTCTTGGAGCTGAGCCCAACGCCCCAAGCCAGCTGCCAGCATGGGGCTGGCGGCCATAGGGCCACGATGCTGTGCACACTGCAGAGGAGCAGTGAATGAATCTGAAACTGCCCTAGGGCCAGAGTGGGTTCCTGCTACCACGGACCCATCTGGGGAGCAGAACCAGAGGGGAAAGCAGCCCCATGTTGCTGGGAAATGAATGAAAGGAACACGGTCTCAATTATTATTATTCTTGCAGGGGGCTTCATTCTGTCCCAATGCTATGAGTGAATTGGATTATTGCAGGCATTTTGGGAATGGAAACATTCCAGCCTGTGGAGTCCTGCAGCAAAAGTTTGCCATTAGGAGCTGTAGTTGGCTTTACAAATTCCACAGCAAGGCTCTCATTCAATTCTATTGCTCTCCAGAGAACAACAATTTCATAAAGCATTTTTCATCCAGAGATCTCGGGGCAGTCTGGCAGAAAGGAGAGGGGCTGGAGATGCCAGCCTGCTTCATGGGGGTGTGTGCAACACAGGGGAGATGCTCTAGGGATGCCACGAAGGCTCAGCCTTGTTTTGGGCTTCCTGCAGGCAATAGATCTTCAGCAGACCAAGGTCCACCAAAGGCGCAGCACAACATTGTGTGCCCACGTGTCACTGAGTGCGCAGAGCTAAGAAGCAGAAGTGTGGAACTGTTCTCTTCCCAAGAACCCAAAATGGGGCGATCTGCATGCAAAATGTGGATCAGAGCCAAAGCAAAGCACCCTGCATGCGATGGGCTGTGGGACATCATTGCTGGAGATGTGGGATGTAACCTTAATTAACAAGGGCTTGGATTTCTGCAAGCTTTCCAGAGGTGAACTGCAACAAGGCTCACTGTGAAAGTAAAGGTAAATGCATATTTAGAGGCACCCAAACACAAGGATGGGCCACTTCTTTCATCCCTGCCTTGGAATTAAGAGTGTTTTCCCATAGAAATAAATGATTATTTTTTAGTTAAAGCTTTTTTCCTTGAGAAAATTATGAAGGTTCTGTGGGTTTTGAGGAGAAAAACCCTCAACTGCCAAAACAGTGTTTTTGATCCTCTTTCAATCTGTTATTTTTCCACTTACAAGGAATCTTAACATCATTGCTGTTAAGAGTTAAAAACCAAAGCTCTTCTAAAAGCACGCCCTGCTAGATTCCTTGTGATTTTTACTTTGCTTTGCAGGGAGTTAAGGTGGGTTTGTTTCCCCCCCCTCCCTTTTTTTTGTGCATAAGCAGTTCTTAAGATGTGAAATTTCCCTAAGAATCAGAGCCTGCACCAGAGTGCCTGGGGAATTGCTGATGGCAGAAGCAGAGAGCTGAATACACTTCGGATAGCACAAACGCCACAAATAAATCTGCCCACTTTTGTTCCTTCCTGTTCATCTCCAGCTCTCAGTGCTTCAACCCCCCCCTCCGCACCCTTGGCACAGAAGCAAACCGACCTTCAAAGGGTTCTGGAGCAGAAAGCTGAGCATCCCTCCTTGTCTCCCCAAGTCTGAACCTATGGTTGCCCAAAGTCTAATTGCTCAACCATCAACTACAGCACACAGCGATACCGAGAGCAATAGAACAGAGGTGTGAGCTTTTAGGACCTGCTGGGAAGTGCACTGAATTGCTGCCCACTGACAGCAGCAACAACAGTCTCACTTAAAGCTCAGGCCATCGTTTTCTGAACCCCTTTAAGTTAAGCCCAACAGAACTGTTGATGTTTCGTTTTTAGTTATCCCTTCAGATGGCAAAGAAGGGTTCACAAAGTAGTTATTACAAGCCTAAAAGTTATTCTCCCTTTTAAGATTTCTGAAAGTGCTTGCAGCTTTCTGCAAAAGGAAGAGAGAAATTGTCTCTTTTCCAGCCATAGCACCGGTGTGAGGAACCCAGCACTAAGTGACTCTGAAATACAATGGAGTTGTTTCACTCAGACCTTCTCAGAAGGGTACTTAAAGCATGAGTCTATGGGTGGCTGAAAGCTTACAGAAGTATAAGGCACAGCTTAACCTCCCCGACCTCTGTGCCCAGCACAGAACGTGCTGCCAACATCCTAATCCCATCCAGCCCCATCCGCTTCTCCCTTTGCCCCAGGACTTCATCCCCAACCTCTTCTACACAATACCCATCTGTGGGCAGTCCAGCTTTGAATGTTGCTTACCCACCCCCAAGACTCAGAGCAAATGCAATCCACCTGCCTCCAAATCCCTGAGCCTGCATGCCTCCTGAAGCCCAGCCATGTGTTACAAAGGCCTGAGCCTCTTCCCCTGCTGATGGACGGGTTTTGCACTCCCCTGCACTGTCCCTGCCGTGCATCGATGACAGCCTGCTGTCACAATGAGACTTGCAAATGGAGCTGCATTAAATCATCGCTCAGGTTTTCTCCGGCACAACAGAAAAAAATGAAGTTTATGCATGAAACGGCCCCAACAAGATTTAATATAGGAGAAATACCAGCGCTGCATAGCAAAAATAAAACCCAAAAGTAAGTTTCTTTTATTGCTGTTTTGTCCTCCAGAGTTATGAAGGGCTGATCAGGCAGTGAGATGCTGGCAGTGCTATGGGAAGGAAGGAACAGAATGGGGGTACATTGCTCCCTTCACAAGCAGAGCCCCAGCTCTGTGCCCACATCACGGCTCTCAGGTTCTATAAGAGCACATTGGTCAGCCACACAATGAACTTCTACATCTAATTGCAAACAGGCAGAGTGCCAGGACTTCTGTCTTTGCAGGACATCTTCTGGGAGGTCCTTGTGTGCTTTCTACCCATCATCTGCCACGGAGACACTGCACTGATTTCTATCTATCTCCCATAATTTGGGGGGAGTCAGCAGGCAGGGGAGGCTGAGCACTATGGGCAGCTTTTGCTACTGGACAATGAAATGTTTTTCTCTTGAGCGCAATCCCAGCACAACAGGTAGAAGAAGAAAGGACAGGAACTTACTGCTTCCATATGCTGCATGGCAGTGACCAGCTGCACTGCTGGCAGGAGGTCACCCCGGTGCTTCTGGGCTATGAAGCAGCGTGTGCTTCCATCCCTTACTTTCATGCTGTGTAGTTTCCAGAGCTAGCATGGAAATAACCACCTGGATTACAGGACTGGGGAGCTCAGGGGTCACCATTCCAGCTCACAGCATGAGACAGCAACAGCCCCATGCAAAGGGCTCACACACCTGGGGGCAGCTCAGCCTCTGCTCCACCTACAGCTCAGCCCCACAGCTACCAGGTCTAAGTAGTTAACACCTCTTTGGACTTGGTGACCTAACAGGTCTTTTCCGACCTCTCTGATTCTCCAATCTCAGTGCCGGAAACATAAGCCACTTTGCTTCACTACTTCAGTAGAAGGGAATCATGCCCTTTTTCCAATAAAGTAATACATGCAAGTCTAAAATGGAGCCAAATCCACCCAGAGAGCTGGGAACAGAGGGGGAACCAGGAAAGGCAAGTCCTGGGTGTGTTCCTATCCTCACAGAGGTTTCTCTGTATTTCACTCAAGCATTTTGTCCTCCTGAAAGGCACTTACTCTGGGATGGTTAACGAGGCAGATTAATTCATGCGGATCCTTGCAGCAGAGTGGGGCTGTCACCGTTGGGGAGAGAGGTTTCATTGTATTATTCCCCACTGGCAACACTGGCACTATGCAGCAGATTGATGGCTAATAAAACCTTTCAGTAATACAGGGTCCTCCAGTTCCAGTTTTGAACCTTTGGCCCTTGCTCAAATCACCAGCAGATGCAAGCATTAATAAAACCAAACAGCACGTGGCTACTAAAGAGGCATATGGCTGGATGCTCAATAAAGGCAGTAAAACACAGGAGAGGGATCTTTACAGTCCGCTTTGACCTGATGGAATCATTCTTTCAGTAATGAAATTAGTCTTCACATGACGCAGCACACCTCGCATCAGTGAAGCACTTCCCAGAAATCTCACAAGTTTTGGGCTGTTCTATTTGAAAACCATAGATGAAATCACAAATACGAGCCAATGGGATGAAAGAAACCTCTCTTGGGGTTCCCTATACCAGGGGAAGAAGTCAGAGCATGGGAGGCAGCTTCAAGCCAGAGGCTGCCATAGGGACCAGCGCACTGCAAGGGAGTTTGCTGCTAATTAAATCCTCTGCTGATTATTTACAGCTCTCTATATACTGGCTCATTGATTTTAGAGGCCATGTTAGTTTTGTTTCCTACACGTCTGTCTGAGTGGCTGGATGGTGGTACACGAACAACAAGTGAGTTGGTAGCAGGGTGATCTGCTACACAGATGCTCTGTGGGTGAAGGGCTGCCTTTGTGGCATAGTGAGGCAGAGGGAGGGATGCTGAGCACAGCTCACTCAGTGCACAGCCACGAAGTCAGCCCCACCAGCTGCCATTGCTTTGGGAGCAATGGACATGAGGTCCACACAGCTCTTCCTGGTAGAAGGCTTGAGAGGAGACAACTGGAGAAGCAGAAACAGGTCAGCTATGGAAACACAGCAAGCAAGGGCAGTAACGACAACGGGTCGTTTGTAATAAGAAAATGGTGGGATATTAATTGAAGTTAGAAGGCAGCAGGTTTGAAAGCAGGAGGATACTGTTCTCACTGAGTGACAACAGGCTGCTGCAGGAGATGAGAGCCACACAGCCGGAGAAGATGAGCAGGGGAAGCAGGTTGGCTTTGTAGCTACTAAACCCTCAGTCATACCTGACCTTTGTATTCGCAGCATATGCAAGAAAACAAATAGGTTCTTTCCCTCTATTCCCCAGTTGTTTTGTGCTTAAAAGGAATAAACTTTTGTTTCAATAATCAAACACAAAAGGTTCCCCAGGGGGTCGTTTAAGACTCTAAGATAGTTAAAAAGAACATTTACATGAATTAAAGAACAAGGAGTCACCAGTGATCTAAGCCTCTTTCTAGTGCTTAACTGGAGTCTGTAGGTGGGGGAAAAGCAAGACAGGTTGGTAGGAGGTACAGAGGAAAATTAGGATGTTTCTTCCTCTTCACAGTGTGTTTCCCAAGCAGCAGCCAGGGGAACAAAACCTGTCCTTCAACAGCCACGTGGTCACTTTATGTCTCCATCTGTAATGAGACACAGAGGACAACTCTTCCCACAACGGGTTATGCTTTATCTGCTGCATGGTTCCTCCACTGCACAGCGGGTGTAAAGCCCCCAAGGTGTGGGAATCCCCAGCTCCTAAATACACAGACATACACAGTGATGCACACAAAATGCAGTTTGCTCATGCCTGTTTTCAGGCTCAAGGTTTGGGTGCATTGTCACCAGGATACACCTGAGCTCCATCTGCACTTAAGAGCAGTGATAGATTAAAATGCGTGCTCTGAACAACAGAGCCCCACTCATGGGGCAGAGCTGTTTGCTGGGAGGCTATGGGAAGGTAAAGAGCAAGGGAGGAAGGCCCCATGTCTAAATTGCAGTTGTTAATTAACCTGAAAAATGCCACTAATTATTTCCCCTTGAGGCAAGCATCTGAACACCAGGGACTACAAGCTCTTACCTACAAGAAAATTAACCATGCTGACAGTTCTCGTATCTCCAAACTCGTTTGATCCTTTACAAGATGCAGGAAGCCCCAGCACCCTGAGCATCTGATCGATGCACCCAAACCCCACTTCCACTTTGATCTCATACCAGGTCCCGATTCGTTTTTGAAATGTAAATAGTGCTTGTGAACACTTAATCGCCCCTTAAAGCCAAATCACAGGGGGAGACTAAGCTGCTCAAAGAGCAGAAAGCAGCTGAGCTCATCCAAGGCATTTGGTAAGGTCTGCATCCAGGTATTAAACCTGCCTACCTCTCCCCATCAGCCTAACTGGTGCTGTGGGTAGGGCAGAAAGGCCAGACCCTGGCAGGCATTGTCCAACCCCAAAGCACGGCAGTTTGCTCTCCAGGCAATTCACCAGTGCCCAACAGTTGGTGTGCATGGATCAAACATTGATTCAGATTGCTGTCAGCCCCCCAGGCACAGAGCAAGATGCACAACAGAGAGAAGGAGCCCACCTATGTTATGTGATGCTGGTTTCCACCTGACACCATTTAATCCCAATTTCAGCTTGTACTTCTGACCCAGGCATCCAGACATCTCCAGGGGTTGATAGAGAAGAACACACAATAGGTGAAAGCAGAGCTTGTCTCGAGGCCATCAACCTCAGGAAAAAGCCTTAATGGAGGCTGAAAAGACCGACTCCTCATTATATAGAACAGCTACATCAACTCACATGTCGACACAGGCAATGATGCATGGTCTTAGAGGAGAAGAGTGCCTGTGTTAGCACACTAGTCTTGCTAGAGCTTCCCAAGCTTTGCCACAGGCTTCCATGTTCACCCCACTCCTTCAATAGGAGGACCCTCTATCCTTATCAGTGCAATGAAATATCATTACTGCTTCCACAACTAGGAGGAAAAAAAACTCACTAGGAGATGGGAGGCTCCCACTGTTTGGGAGAAAAGCTTATATTAAATGAGCTGCTTCAATAAGATAGGCAAGCTATAATGAGCCCCACTCATCTTCTCTGGAATCTGAGCTACACAGGCTTTGAGAACTGCAAGATTACCTTACTAGTGTTGCTGCAGCATTCCCATTCGCTGCTCCCCACACACAGCAGCAGCCAGCCTAACAAGCCAACAAGCACCAACCCTTGCAAAGGGTTTGAATACCATTTGCAGTCACCTCTGAGAGCTGATGGAAGCCCATCAGTGGCTGCTGCCCACCCAGGCAGGGCATTCAGCACCAGCTGGCCCTGATGGTAACTTCTGGCTCTGAATTTCATCTGTTACTGTCAGGTAAAGACCGAAAGAACAATAAATGGAGATCAGATTAAGGGGAGAAAGAAACTTACCAAAGATCATAACAGCTTCTGATGACATTTTAAGCTATTTTTTCTATTCCATCCATGGTCTCTCTGCCCTTTTATGAGCATTCAGCACGTCTGGACTATGTTTTCAAAACTGTGAGGTTTTGTTTGTTTTCCTTACTGGAAACGAAGGACATGTCAAGTCGTGATGAAATCATCACTCCTCACTTAAAGGACTGAAGTCTTTTATCCAGTACAATCAAAAAGCAAGGTACAGCCTGCCCCGACCTCCAGTCCCACAGATCTCCAGCAAACATCAGCATTTCGGGCTGTCTGTACTGCTTACCATAGCAGGAAGGAATGTACTCCTAGCAACAATATCTATTTATCGGTCCACCTGTCAGACAAACAAAGCTGTTGTATTAATCATCATCAACCAAACTCTTATCTGAAGCACAATCTTGGACCAAGCAATCTCCCCAGCACAATGCATGGCTGCTCTTGATTGGCCTGGTGTCAGAACAGCAGAAGGAAATGAAAAGTTGGTGAGGTCGGAGGCTTGCTCCATCTCTTGGCATGGCTGATAGCAATGCACAGACCAGAGATACGGCTCGGGAGGAGGAAACTGTATCCTGGATTTATTCACACTGAGATTTGGGGAAGAAAACTGCAGCGTCCCCATAACTTCCATCACAAGTGACTGCACAGCAGTGCCTGAGGGTCGTCTTTTTGGTTGTGGTCACTTACTGTTGGCCACAACAGCAGGTGGGATCTTGCAGCCTCTTCCACCATTCCATGGGGACGACAGTGCACAGGAGGCTCCAGTCTGGATAATGCACCAAAGGCAGAGCAAAGAGCAAAGGGGCTGGGGGCACCTCCATGGGGAGATGACACAGTGCTGCTCTCTGTGCAGTGGATGGTGGTGGAGCCCCTGAGCACCAGGTCTTCCCCTTGAGATGAAAGTGACTGACAGCACTGTGAGAGCTCTTAATGTGTTTACAGTCAATGTTGCAGGAGATGCTACAGCTCATTTCTGTTCAGGCACCTTGTGCGGATGATGAATGTTCTTTAATAGCTGCAATATTTAGTGTTTAATGTAAAATCACTTACTGCTAATGCTTTGCACTTGCAAAGTTATGAAGCTCCATTTATGCCTGACTGCAGAGTTGACAAATCCACTCTAGTCCTCAGCTCAGATATCTGCACGGTGAAGGTAGAAGTGGGGAAAGCCTTTCCCAATTCCTCCTGCCTTTCCTGGGGTTCAATCAGCAGCAGATTCTCTACTCCTTTTCATCCACATCTCCTCACCGCTGCTGCAGCATCTGCTGAGAACCGCCTCCCACCCAGAGGAACCCAACTGTGCTGCTGAAATCTCTGCTTCTCTCTCCCACCCTTCCCACAGCCACGTTTGGTGCTCTTCCCGTCAAGACCTCAAAGGAGGGACAAGGACGTGAAGGTAGAAAAAGGGCACCTGCCTAAACCCCAGAACACATTCTGCTTTGGGGGAAGCTAAAGAGGAAAGGGCTGTGGGGCCACATGCTGACAGCCTGCGCTCCGTGCCGGTGCGTGGAGCTCTGCGATTGTAACAGGCACAATGTAATGAAGCTCAGCTCCTGGAGAGAGAACAACTATCATTTGTTGGAGGGATGCTTGCTTAAAGCCCAGGGACTAACGTCAAGAGTGCAGCAATCCACTCCCGTTACTGTCATTTATTTTGTGCTGCTGGTGGTTGCCTAGGGGGAAAAATAGACGGAGATTTGAAAGACAGCGCTAATTTAATTTGCCAGTATGAATAAAGATAAGACTGTAAAGCATGTTAATGAAGCTACAGTATCGCATAATTCACATGCGAGGGAAACACTGCCTTCCTCAGATCGTGATTGTCTTTTCCACATTCGAAACTGATTAAAACAGGATGAGGGCATTTCATTACACGCCCTCCCATGAAAGGCAATGTTCTTCCAGGGACACTGGGGCACATTTAGAAGAAGCTGTAGGAGGAGAGATAGATGCCTATTGCCACGGTCGGTTAAATGTACAGATTCGAGTGCGTTCACTGTATCTGCATACATTACCTGCTCACACCTGTTTATCTTAGTTTTATGCCTCTGTGGGATTCTTTCTCACCCCCCGTCTCCTTAGTTTGTCAATTGAGAAAAGAAAATAGCCCAAAATGATGTTCGACCCCAGGGGGTGATCGATGCCTCCAAAAGGAGGTGAGCAAATGTAGAAAAAGCCCAATTCTCCATGGCAGATGAAGGACCTGGCTGGCTCCATTAGCACCCCATGGGCTCCCAGGTACACATCACCCCAAGCCATGGCTTTGGGAAGCACGTTTGGGTCGAGCTGTATCTGTGAAGGGGATTCTGTTCCTCCCAGATACTCAGTTTGTGTGTTTCTCGCTGAGATAAGCAGGAAAGCAGCTCCCAACCCAGTGCGGGAACAGCAAGCCAATGTCTGTAACTCAGAAAGTAAAAAGCATATTGTAATTAAAAATAATTACCTATCAAGCCCCCTTAATCTTGATTTAGCTTCGTGAGGGAGAAGGATTTGCTGCTCTAGCCAATGGGGTGGAAGAGAATTCAAGGGAATTTTAGACAAGGAGCAAATGCACTTTCATTGATATTTAGCACACAGGATGCTCAGTTTTAAGGCACTCTGCTGCCTTGCGCAGGATTGCCAACACAGTGACTCAACTCGAGGGATGGCTCTACATGAGTCACACACCCTGCACTGCCTCTGGCACTGGGATGCCTGCTTTGCCTTCTCTGAGGTTTCCTTTCATTGCCAAAATCTCCCAATTATCTTTGCTATTCCGCCTTAAAAACACACAAATAATAGTTGCTTACACGCTCCATCTGGTCAGAAGGGAAGCGCTGGCCCACTGCTCAACTCTGGCACTGTGCTCTGCCATGAGGACACCAGGACACTGGGATATGAGGACAAGGGGACATGGGGATGAGGTAGCAACTCATTGCAACTCATCCATGGTCTCTATGGGACAGGGTCCATGAAGGGACTCAATTACTCACATCCCAGCAGCATAGGACATAACAGCAAGCTTTTGGCCATTGAAACCTTCACAGCTGAAATCAGGCTCCCAGAATCTCTAAGCAGGACCAGGAAAGAGAAAGGCTGATAAAGCAAAGTGGTATTTACAGCGTATGTCATACATTTATCCCAGCTTTTTTTTTTTTTCAAGCAGCTTTTGGAAATCTCATCTCTGAGGATTTATTCTTCGCTCCGCTTCAGCTCTCTGTGCCACGGTCCCTCCTTTACACTCTGCACCGCTGTATCTCCATCCAGGAGAGGGCTATGAATCCAGGAAATTCATGAACTCCCAGAAAGTTACGGCTCTTAAAAATATTCATTTGCAATGTGAAAAATGGTTTGACGTATATCTAAACCTAGGTGACTTTATGGAGCCATTACGGTGCAGGTTTGAATTGTAATGCCATATATCTGTCCGTAATTACTTGGTCTTCGCTGTTGCTCAAACCTCCTGTTTTACACAGAAAAGTTAAAAGCAACAAAAGCAGTTTTGCTTTGCCAGACCTGTGCTGGGCAGCCAGGCCAAGTGCAGGAGGGGGGGAAGGAGGGGATTGTTGGGGTTAATTGGTTGAAATCAAGCAAAATGGGCTCAGTTTTGCAGCACTGAGAACTGCACAAAAGAAAGAATTGGACTTCAGAAAATCATTAAGTATTTGAAACAATATCTATTGTCTGCTCTTTGTGTTTCCTTTGGTTGCTAAACCCTTATAAGTCTGCTTGAATGAAGCCAGGCTTTTTTTCCCACATCCCTACAAGAAAGCTTTAAGTTAGAGCTTTTGGTCTGTTAAATGAGAGAAGAAATTCTCCTGTAATCAGACACCTTCAGGAGTGAGCGCTTTATGAAATGGGACTTAAAAACCAAGTGTGGTTTGTAGCAGAAGGCCACTGCTAGCAGCCAGACCCTCTGCACAGAGCCATCCCAATGAGGTGCCTGATAGAAACCCACACCAGATATCAGGTGGGCATGGTGGGGATGCAGTGGGGTTGGACTTGGTGACCTCAGAGCTCTCCTCCAACCTCAGTGATTCTGTGATTCACCCTGGACACCTTTCCATTGACTTATTGCCAGTGTAAAGAAAAGCATCAGGCCTGAGAAAACAGAGCTCAGAACTGCGTACATCAAAAGCACCGCTTTTCCTTCCTTCCTTCCTTCCGTCTCCATCATTTAGTTTGCAACACAGGCTGTTGGCCCAAGTCAAATCACACCTGGAATCCTGGCCACAAAAAATAACATCACATGGAACAAGTGGTTCAGCAGTGTTACAGTGTCTGGATGGAAACTTTACCAGCAAAAGTGGACAGTGGTAAGAGCCAGCTCCATCCAGCAGCGCCTGATGCTCCTCGACTGAGTAACTACAGCGGGCAGAAGCTTAAGACAAGATAGCTTCAGGATAAGTGACTGATCCATGCTGTAATGGAAAGTCTGAAGCTTCGTATTTATAACTTAAGACATGTAAGAGGAGAAAACGTATTTATTACCCTCTTTTTTCCCAGCTGCTGTCTCTGAGTGTTGCTGGGGCTTATCAGAGAGATCTCACTTCCCAGCCCCAGCCTCCATCAGCCTCCCAATCTCAACCTGTCAGGCCAACATTATCTTTGTTCATTTGCAGAACAATTCTGCAGAGTTATTAAGAAGGAGCCTTGCCGTGATAATGCTTTTGTGCTTTGAGGCAGTAATCTGGAGTCACTGCAAAGAACAGCAGACAGACAAAGCCCTCAGCGCACGAACACAAACACGAGCTGCAAAGGAGCCAATACTAATTCTTCAGCTCCTTCTTTTTGTTTTAAATGTGCAAATTCTCTTTCTCCAGGAAATAATTTATAAGCCATGTTTCACTGAGAAGGTTCATAAAAAACACCATCCAGCCTTTCATCTGTCTACAGAGAAACCCAGCTACTTTACTATTGTAAAATTAAACTTAGGATAAATGAACCAAAGTTAATTGTGTAAGGAATGAGAAATAATGAAATGCCACAAACTTCCCATTGGTAATTTTTTTTTTACTGCACTTTGCATATATTTGGTCAGATGGTGTCCATTACAGCAATAGGGAATGATCAGGACAAAAATCAGCTCTGGATCAAACATTGCTGCCTCAAAAGAGGATGGGTCCCTTACAGATCAAGGCTGTTTCCAAGCACCAGACCCAGCTCTGCAGACCAAACCAACCCAATGGGGTGATTGAAGCCACTTCTCTCCCCTGCCTCAGCCAAGATAGATGCTGAATCCCTGAATTCCCACACCACTATTGGTAGCTGTTCCTTAGGGCAGATTATCAGGTCAGGTCAACACCCTCCCCAGAGTGCTCTGATGGCTCTATACTCAGCTTCATGTATCTCACTGCCTTCAATAGGCTAAGCACCAAGGGTGGTGGTGAAGGGGTGTGTATGACCTCATCAAATTAAACACTCAGCTATAACCAAAGGCAAACAGCAGTCAGCTATATTCTGCTCTTAGGCACACCTGAAAAGTCCCACCTTAACAGCACTGAAAAGCTTTTCAGGACAGCACACAATGGGATGTGATGCTGCAGCATTTCCACTCCCTCCCTGCTGTAGCAGCAGCACCGTGCTTGCTTGGAAACCTTGCTTCTCTTGCAGAGATCACTGCATCTATCTCAGGATAAGCACTCACTTAGAAGACATGTATAGGAAAGCTGTCCCCATATCTCAGTCTTTCTGTAGATTTCACAGCATATAAAAGCCTCTTATTCCTTGTATTCATCACCAAGAACAGAAGCTTTGAATTCTTTGATTCCTGTAAACTACCATTTATTAGAGACATTAAATGAAAGACAGTCAAAAGGAGAATGCAACAGAAAACTCCAGTGCTGGAAAGCCTGCTTCTACCTTGCTTTTCTCATTACTAGCACAAACAGCCTTTCAGAACTTCAAAGGTAAGCACTGCTATATAATAAGGCACATTGCAGGCAGAGAGATACAGGCGGATGTAAACGGAGCTAAATGGGAAGATATGTATTTGGAGATAAGCTACATCTCTGAATTCAAATCCCTATTTATCACCTCTGATAAGTTACTCATGCATTGAAAGTCAGGACATGGTGAATGTTTGCCTCTCTCCCCCAAGAGATGCGTACACTGAGCATTACCAAATCAACACTTCCAGCTGTACTGCAGCCCATCTCCAAAGCCCTCATGGCACGGCTGGCTGGCTCTGTGGGGCTGGAAAGACCCCCTGAGGTGTAACATCTCATGTTAGGGCCTAGAGCTGGGACAGTGTGAAGATGGTGGAACTGCACTGGTGAAAAGATGATGGCATGCAAGAGAGTTGAAGCCATAGTGAAATGGAAGTGTCAGTTCTCTTGTGCTGGAAGGTGAAAAGCAGGTCAGAAGGATGACCCCAGAGCCAAGAGTACAGTGCATGGGAAGGAGGTGACCTCTGCACCCTGTGATGAACAGCAGAGAACCACTGAATCCCTTGGAAATGAAGTACCAACCAATGAGCCATGGACAGGAGCAGTGACCACAAGGTGCTCAGAGCCAACCTGAGGGGTGTAGGTGGTCTCACTGCTCCAAGAGTGGACAAGTCCAAGAAGGTCCCAGTTACTGCCTCTGGCAAACAGTGATGGTTTCATAGCAGGTTGTCATCAGTCAGACTATGCAGCTGCTATCGACTGTGGAGCTTAATTTGCTCACTTTTGGCCTCTGCAATTCGGATCACACTTATTCCTTTCCCTTTTACTCCATCGTTACGGGGCAAGGATTTTAAATAGCTGAAATGTAAAGGTTGGAACTCACTGCCAGGATCTTTGGCTGAGAGGGTGGACCTACGCTTCTCCATGCAGGCAATGGGAGGGAACACACTTTGCACCCACTGCAATGCTGTCTCCATTCTGCGATGCAGGGAGCAGCTCCAGCCTCCATTTTCAAGACCAATCTCAGTCTGGGCATCCCTGAGTCCTCCTCCATCTATTTTTATTGACGTCTATCAAGTTGGGAGACATTAGTCATGTCATTAGACTGGCACGTCTAGAAGCAGGAACAAAACAGCCAAGACAATGAAAGTTCTCTCCCAATAAAAGTGTCTGACCTGGAGAGTTCTCCAGTAATAAGGCAAGAGCAAAAGCTTCCTGAGCAATTCTGGCTTTGAAGATGGCTCGTACATCTTTTCAGCTGATCTCTACCACGTGCAGTGAAAGCTGTCAGAGGTTCAGAGGCAGCTTCTGCTGAAGCACTTCTGAGCGTCTCTTTGCAGCTCAGCAACGGATGCTCCTTTGAAGGTGAAACCTCGTTCAAATTAGAAGCAGCCCCAGCCACCGTGGTTCCTTTGTTTTGTTTTGTTTCATCTGTGGAGAGCAGGGATGTAAAGGAAGCCAGGCACGTGTGAGCTTCAGGATTTTCCCACTCTTTCCCATGAAAGCCCCATCTGTGCAAAGCAGCAGCGTTGCACATTCAGAAGGGCAAGGGCCAAGGAGGGAGCAACAAACAGTCGTTACAAAATCAAGCATCACTGAATGCTTCTGTCAAACATCACCCAGAAGCAGTGGGTTTCCTTGGAAACTACAGCAATGCCAACAGGCAGTGGGACTGGTTTGTCCACCCCAGATCTGCTGGTGTCCAGTTCTATCCGTTAGATAACCACACTGCAATCCTAAGGGTTGTGCTGGCTTGCAGGAGTATCAGGGCATGCTGATAGCTTCAGGATCTCCTCTGTTACAAATCCAACTCTCCAACAACCCGAGCAATGGGGCAGGAAGCTGGGCAGGTGAGCACAATGTACCTGAGGGTGCAGCTGTGATGCTGGGGTGGTTTGAAGGGTCAGGAGGGTCTTCTACAAATGACCTGTGCTGACACACTAGTCTGACACATGGAGCTCAGGGCTTGTTTTCTGCTCTCTGATGCAGCTAAAGGTTTCAGGGCTTGCATTTTAATCCTGGGTTCTAGCACTTAGGAGCTCCTATAGTGACTTCTGCATTTTCCATCCCATCAGTGATTTGGACAGTCTGAACCTGAGCTCCTCTATATGGCCTGAGAGCACAGAGGTGACCACGCTTTGGAGTGACCTGATATGCACAGGGAGGCAGCAAGCACCGGGACCTGCTGCACAGACAGTTCCTATCTCACAGGCCTTTAGCCCCACAATTGAGGGCAACCAGAGATGCCCCATACCCAGCCCCACTGCGGCCCCATGCAAGTGGTGATGGTGAGCTGGATGGCTCTGATTCCTATAGTTCAGCATCTTTCTCTTGCAAAGACAGCAGTAATTCTCTCATTACTACTGATACTACTGCTGCCACTATCACTACACTGCCTTAAGCCCTCTGTCACTCATCCCTAGTCCAGCAGCATGCAATGGGGAGCAGAGCCTGTTGCTGTGTGTGGGGCTCAGGCAGGGCTGCTCCCTCTGCGTCCACCACACACTGCACGATAGGGATCTCATCCTGACTCTGAGCACAGCAGCAAAGCAAGTAATAACAATAACTTCTAGTCAGGGTTTTAATGGTAAAGCAAGCCTCTCTCTCTCTCTCTGAAGAATCCCTTAAATGTTCCCTTGCTCTTTATCTTTCGCTTCCTTTAAACTATGATGGAATTTAGGACTAATGAAAATGTAAGTCTGAGAGCATTTACTGGAAGCCAGCTGCTCTTGCTTTTTCATCTCTCTCTCTGGCCTGTCTCGTGATCTGCCTTTCCTGTGTCCACCCAGAGAAAGTGAACATATTTTTCTAGTGGAAGCTCAGTGCTTAATCAGGGCTGGAGCAGGTTTGGGTCATCCATCTTCATGTGGACAACAAGGTCATAAAGTGGACGCTGCTTGCTTATTTTCCTTCCCAATACCCTTTTTTTTTTCAGCAGCAAATGGTATTTTAATAAAACAAAACCTATTTTTTTTTTTTTTTTTTTTTGTTCATTTTTAGAAATAAAGTACTGGGAGAAAATGAAAGCTTTAATGTGTTTTGCGTTTTCTGCACCAGGCAATCAGCATCTGGCTTTGCTATGACCCTAAAAAGCTGGTGGGACACAAGGAAAAGACTGACACAGTTTTCCACGATGGAGGACATACTTCTCCCATGGTAACCTGTCAGTGTGAGAAAAGATCCTTTGCAATGCTACCAGCTGGCAAACCCACACTGGGTGATCTTCTATTTTAAGGTCTCTTCCAAACCCCAGCCATGCTATGATGCTCTGATTCACTGACCTTGTTTTTCTGCCTCTTTGCCCTCCTTCCTTTGGTAGCACGAGACAGAAGCGGAGGATCTCTGCACAGTGCTGCAAGGGATTCAATATGATCACACATCCAGCTGGTACAGGCAACAGAAACCTTTGCCCTCGGCCTCCTGGTAAGTCACTGCACAGCTCCTGCATTTCCTCAAATGCTTCCTATCATGAAGCTTTCCCTGCCCACACTAGAGCTAACAAGGTTGGCAGTGGAGATCTGAATCAAGCTCTAAACCAGGATGCATCATTCTGGCCTGGTCTGTGCAGCACCAGGCATGGCAGAGCAGAAATCCTACCCTGCAGCTGAGGGCCTCTGGCTTTCTAATGCCACTGTCTTCATTTAGTGCCAAACAGATGGAGAGAAGGAACCAAGTAACCACCAAAGTGATTTCACTGTCGATGCAAGCAATGAGGTGCTGGAAAGGACAGCAGGTGCAGGAAAGCATTATCCCTTGGGCAGACAGCATTTATAGTGCAGGCTATTTTGAGAAGAGGACAAAACTACTTAGGGATGTCCATATCTGAGAAGCATTTATCATTTTTCTCCTTTTTTTTCCTTCCTTTTTCTGTTTTCAACACAGAGGAAATATCGGTGAGAGATGAGAGTTTTCAAGAAAATAAATGGCAGATCCTGATGAACTTGAAACAAAATTAGAGCACGGGTTATAGGAAAGACAAGTCCCCATTTAGTCATATGAACAAACCCGACATTGTGAATCGACGTGAAGAAGAGCCAGAGCAATTAGAATTTCAGGCTGCCACATAACAGGCTCACAGCAAATAGCAGTGCAGTGTGCCTGCTCTTTCATTAAGGACAAATTGTCAAATAGCTTCTGATGGAAACCTGCCCTGTCTGAGCGTGATCAGAGAGGAGCCGGGGAAGCACCACTGCTGGCTGAGCCACGGACATTAAAGCAGATGGAACAGGAATAGTTTGTGGCTTTTTTAGCAAAGAGCTCCTCGTGGTTGCACTTTTTCTTCCCATCTCTGAAACTGGTAAATGAAGGGATTTATTTCAAGGCAGACACAGAAGCTGAGGTCCTGGTCTCAACCTTGGGCTTGCTGTCCCAGAGCTTTAGAGCACCAAGCTGTCATGGGTTAACTGGTGATGCTGTCCAGCTGGTGGCAGATCTGGCCCCAGCCACTGCAGCATGGGCAGGACAGCCATGACAAGGGACAGCCTTGTGCATTTCCAGCTGCTGTCCTCACTGTCCCGTTTCATGGTTGCATCCATCCCTTGAACAACCTGCAAGGTCCCACCCTGCCATGCAGCGTTCAGAGGAAACCTGATAACCGTCCGTCCACCTCTCTAATTACACTGATGGAATTAGGCAGCCCCCTCAGTCCAACACAGATTCAATTTTGCATAACATCAGCACTTGGCACTTTTCCTTGGCCACCTCCAAAGCGGTAATTATCACCAGGTGATTTGTGCAGTGCACCTCTGCCCTCTGCCCTGCATGAGCAGCACACGCCCTGTAATTCAGATGGGTAAATTGGGGTTGGCTTTTTGGATTCACCAAGAATCTCTATGCATACAGAGATGGCTAAAATGAGTCGCCTCAAATGCATTTAAGCCGTGACGGAGCCAAAACGTGAAGCTTTGGCAGCTGGATTTTGAGCCAGCCTTTAAGATCCATTTTTGGGATGATTCTGGGGGTGTTGCACCATGCATGCTCCATCCCCAGCACCCCATGGGTTGGTGCAGCGCCCGCCTCCAGCTGCAGCAGCCTCTGAATTCATCTCCTCCAAGGTGGAATTAAAATAGACAGAAACAATTACTGTAGGGAAAATGGAAGAGTTAATAAGGGGCTTGAACGTGCTGGTGAGACAGTTCTAGGGTGTTGGTTTTTTTTCCCCTTCGAGTCTCTGAGATTATCTCCAATGGTTGAATTTGTTTTTAAAAAGATTTATGCATGGAAGAGCCTGGGAATGGATGTTCTGGTGGTCAGAACAAGGAATTTGTGAGGTGTTTGCATCTGTTCCAGCAGGAAGCCAAGTGAGATGCTCAGGTCCAAGGGAAACCTCTCTGTGGCATCACTGGGTGCTGGACCAGGCACACACGGCTCTGTAATTTGCTTCTCCCATGCGTCAGAAAGATGGATGGTTCGCTGCCTACATGATGGTTTCTAGATATCCTTGTCTTGTCCCTTAATCAAACACTATATCAAGCCAACAGTCCACATGCTTAATGTGACAGTGGCAATGTCTGACTGCTTCTCCCCATTCATAAGCCAGACCGTTATCTCCTCCCATCTGCAAACATAAAAATCCCACAGAGTTATTACACAAGTGATGCCACCGTAAAATGCTCCCATGCCCTCCTCAGCTCCCCTTTCCTTTCTGCATTGCCATCAGTAAGACCGAGACATCCCCAACTCTGCAGCCCCTGCCACCCCCTGCCCTTTCAATAGCCATGCTGCAGTCAGGCACCCTGTGCCCCCAATTTCAGACTGACTGAGGGCTCAGCCCCCCCGGCATCCAGGCTGAGGGCAGGCACTGCCCCCTCCCTGGCTCAGCAATGTGTTTCCTCTTCATTTCTCTGTGCCTGGTATAAATCAGGGAGCCGGAGCATTTTTTATTTGGAGCATCTGCTGGAACAGCAATTAATCACTGTCAGGCTATCTGAAAATACCCATTAGTTTTTGTTTTACTCTTTACTACATAAGCAGAAGAGATACATCTCCATTCCAGACACCAATCCATGAGGCCAGAGCACACCTGGGAGCAGAAACTTACCAAAGGATCCCCAGAAATGAAGAGATAGAGTTTGGGTGCAGTTTGGCTGGAAATGGAACCAACTGGGAAAAAAGGGGGGGGGGCTTTGATGGGAAGAAGAGGGAAGAAGCCCTGTGGCTCTATAAACAGATGTTAATGTTTAACAGGACCCGTAATTGGAATTGGCTACAGAGCTTGGAGAAAATTATTTTTCCTTTGTTTGTTAGCTTTGAGCTCTTTAGGCAGTTAATTAAAAGACGTTCATGGAACATATCTTCTTCCAATTCAGGCACACAGCCAATCAAAAGTGAACGTGAACTTGGCATCCCAGGGTTTTTGATTAATTTGCTCTCTGTGATTTAGAGCTGTGCACTGCTTTTAAACTTGGAATTTTCTTTCACTAATTTCTAGGACCACGAACTCTGTCACAAGATCTAAAATATCCGAGCTCTGAGGCTTTTTTTAAGCTTTCATTGCATGCAGGCAGTGCCATAAGCAAGGCTTACAAAACGTTTTGCAACACATAGTTCCTAAGTTGCATATCCAATTCTGACAGTTCCTCCAACATGCAACATATGGGGCAGCTCTGCAACCCTCCCCCAGGCTCAGCTCCATGCAGCTACAAGCCAAACTGCCCTTAAAGAAGTCAGCAGATGTGACTGAAAGACAGAGAGGACACACAACAGTCATAGCTCTTTACAGCAGAGCCATAGCTGCATTCAGTGGCTGCAACACAGAGTTTACATGAAAAATATGTGCAATTTCAGGATCACTGCGTGGATGTCTCAAGCTCTTTGTGCTAATGCATGTAAATCTATCAATCCATCCATCTGTCAAACTATCCATCAATCTATCTGCCTATCCACCTATCTACTTACCTATCTATCTACCTATCTGCCTACCTATTTGTCCATCCATCCATCCATCCATCCATCCATCCATCCATCCATCCATCCATCCATGCACCCATCCATCCATCTATCCATCCACCCACCCATCCATACACCCATCCATCCTCCCATCCATCCATCCATCCATCCATCCATCCATCCATCCATCCATCCATCCATCCATCCATCCATCCATCCACCCATCCACCCATCCATCCATCCATCCATCCATCCATCCATCCATCCATCCATCCATCCATCCATCCATCCACCCATCCATCCATCCACCCATCCACCCATCCATCCATCCATCCATCCATCCATCCATCCATCCATCCATCCATCCATCCATCCATCCATCCATCCACCCATCCATCCATCCATCCATCCATCCATCCATCCATCCATCCACCCATCCATCCATCCATCCATCCATCCATCCATCTATCCACCTTCTATCTATGTGTCTGCACGTGTGTTAGTGCTTATTGTCTGCTACTTAGCCTAAACACAGAAAATTATCATGGACTGATACTGGTGCATATAAGCGTGAAATCTGTGTGCACACCTGAAGTTTTCATGCCTATCAGAATTGGCCCTATGGGTGTAAAAGGGGTTCCATACAAACTCTGATTAAACTTCTATGAAGACACTTAAGCACAACAAATGAATCTGTGTTATTTATGCTCTTACACTGTGAGAGGGAAGTCCATGTCCCCACTGCAGAGCTCTGCTGTTGCCATGACCAGACCTTTCCCTACCAGCTCAGCCTTTGCTTTTCTGCCCCTCAGTCACCAACAAAACACTAAGAAAACCAAACCCAAATATTCACACCAAGCCCAAATAATATCTTAGGTTTTTCCAGCAAGCATTCCTCAAAATCCTCAAAACAAGCCCTTAATGAATCACTTCATTTCACTGAGCTCTTTAACTGGGATCACTTCTTTACTTAAAGTTCTAGCATTTGCTACTGTCCCTCAGGTCATTTTGCTTGTAGAGAAAGCAGCCTGCTAGGAAGTTAATTATGTAAAACTAGCAATTAATTTCTTACAGGCATGACAAATATTTGACTTAAAAGATGTATTTCCCCTTTGGTGAGCTGCAGCCCGTCGGTGTGCTGTTAGCTGCAGTGGCACATGCCAGGGAATGAAAAGCCGTGCTGGGAAATGAAGGTCCTCGTTTCACTTTTAAGACCTTCCTGCTCAAGTTCTACTGCTTTTTTGTCCACATTCATGAACAGAGAGTGCACAAACATCCCACGTTCTCAGGATTTTCAGGCATTTCAGTCGGCTTGTTGAAGCCTTGGCGTTGCTGAATGGGAAGCTCAAGCAGAAATCAAAGCATGACTTCTGCCCTCTATTTTTCTCCTCTTTGCGTTGGCAGCCAGCTGTGTGGATGTCCCTTCCCATCCCAATGCAAACACAAGGTGTTATCTCCATGAATTGTCACTAAGCCACAGCTCTGGGGATGGGCAGGAGCTCCCATGCAGATGGGCTGAGGGAAGGTAATGTCACGACCTGTCATGGCTCAACTGCTTTCAGGGATGTGTCAGCTCGAGTCTATCTAAAGTTCAATTATTCTCTTCACGAAGCTGAATTTTGTCATTTTTGAATATGAAATGCCCTGGATAAGCTGCATCTCAGCTTCCATTGGCTTATCTGAGCCACGTGGCTCACATGGGTACTTTTACCCTCTGCAAAGTCAAGGTTACAGAACTGAAGTGTGAAATGATATTACAGAGACAGTCAGCATCAAGTAGGAAGAGCAGGATTTGTTCAGATTGGAATCTTATTGAAAAGCACAATTCAAACCTCACCAGAGATTCGGGATGGAAATAATCCTTTACTTTTATTTTGCCTTCATTTTCAATCTGTCTCATTTATTCTCAACACTGGCAGGGCAGAAATACCAGCAAAAAAAAATATGCCATCCCAAGCACATTTCCTTGTTCCAGTTTATATGTGAAGAAAAGCCTGAGGTGGAGAAGGTCTGAGGCAGCTGAAATATAGGGCTGAGGAGCTTTGAATTTGAGAAGAAAGCACACTTTTGGTAACGTTGGTTAAATCAAACACCTCAAGTGCTGCACACACCTCCAGTTCTGCCCAGCCTTCCTGTGATCATGTTCTTCTTGAAGGGGAAATCTTCATCAGGTTCAGACAAGCCCATGTCACAGAACCACATTGCGTCCTCTCCGCTATTTACACAAAATAACACTAATTATCTCAAATGCTGGCTTCCTCAAAATACCTGTTGGAACAGAAGATACAATTACCATAATTCCATTGCAAATTTTAGTTCCCATAATCACTCTCCATTACAACAGGCAGCGAAGGTACCTTTGGCTTTACCTGGGAGATGCTGAAAGCAAAGATTTAACTCCTTCAGCTCTTTTCAGCAGAAGGACTTGCAGGATGCACTCATCTGTAAGCAGCGGTTTTGGTTTTTATTCAACCCTGATCCCAGGGTCAAAATGATGCTAAGATGAGCCAAGAGCAGAGGGTACCCAGCCAGGCTGGTTCGTCCTTCAGTCCAGTAACACTGCAGGGTACACAGAGGTGCTGAGGGTGGCTGAGGAGCGCTGTGGATGGGGTACTGAGATTCCTTTGCATGCACTGGGAGCAAACACAACAGCAGCTACTCCATCTCTGCTACTCTAACTTGCAGCAGGATTGGAGACCTCTTCAGGAATACAAATTTGATGGCTTGACCCTTCTGGTTCTCTGCTCTTGGTTTCCTTTTCTGAGGACAGCAGATGAAAACATGGGCTTTGTTCTCCATCTGTGTTGCAAACTCCCTTCCCACAGTTCGCCATGCTACTCTGAGACACCAACTTAGCAGGTAACAAAGGGACTCCAGGCAGCACTCCATTTAGATCACAGCAGATGATCCCACTGAGGGATCTTCTCAGTTACCAGCACAGCAGAACACAGTCCCTTAGACCTGATGAAAACAAGACCGTACAAAACCCCTCCAGGATGCTGGAAAACCAAACATATTCATCATGCACTCTCCCACTTGCTTGCAGGTGCCGTAATTGCTGCAGCACATCCAGTACATCTCTGTAATTACAGCCAGCTCCAATCTGAGCAACTGATGGACGTGGGAAACAGTAACTGAGGCCTTTGAAAGATGAGGGTTGGAATTCTAACAAGCTCAGGAGCATTCAGACCCACTACTTTCCAACACCTTACATTGCTTTTGTTGGTAAAAATGTCAGTGTTGCACCTCCTGTCACACATCCCCTCCCTGAGGACCCCCCTGCTTTCCTTTCCCCATGTCTTGTGGCATCAGCAGAACAGATCAAGTTCTGAACTTTCAGCTTCTGCTTGGCACCTTCTCCAAAGAGGAGCCTTTCTTTTTAGACAGTAAAATTGTGCCTCTTTTACTCCAGAAATAACCTGCACAGACCTTGTCCTGCCGCGCGGAATTGAACTGCCACTTTCCCAGCTCATGATGGATCCACAGATCACACAGGCTGATATTAGTTTGGCTGCCAGGAGCCTTCCTTTAGTGCTGGTGGCTCAAGCCAAGGGTTTCAGAGCAGAAAGTTTTAAATCCCCATCCCACTAGTGGCCATAAAATTGACAGAAGCTCACAAAGCTCATTAAGTTGTATAGATATATCCTTCTTCCCTTTGTGCACCTGGACATACATTTTATATGGATCTGCATTGCTACTAACAGGGATAGCTTTGGGGTAAACACAGCTGGAAGAACGAGCCAATTCCAGCCCAGGTTTCTGTTTTGGAAGGAGGGTCAGAACCGTGGATGCTTCAGAAACATCCCAGCAGGCCCAGAATCACACAGGCACCGTGCTTTACGTACTGAGATTACACACATACAAATGAATGCTGAGGCTCTGTTTTGCATTTCCAGTGGGTTCTCTGGTGTTCACGAGCTGCTGTTTCAGACACTGAGTCACGCAAGTCCAAAGCATTATCTTCCCTTTAAAATAAGAAGCTGAAATCTCTTTTACCCTTGGGAGACAGAGCTTCCAGAAGAACACTGAATATCATCAGCTTCTTCATCAAACAATAATCAGAAACAACACGACTGATTTTTCACTGGCTTTGCTTATCCAGAGGTTGAGGTTTGCTGTGCGCTATGCTAATGAACAGCTTTCAAGATCCCCTTTCCCCTCCTGCCTTCTTCAGGAGTTTATTTTTAAAAGTACCATCCAGGGCATTGGAATAGCAATAAAGAATAGGTTAAAGCCTCTGATGTTTCGTTCCAGGAAAGCCGAAAAGATTAATGCACTTGTCTGCAACTTGAGCCTCTGCTATTCCCAGTTCTCCAGAAACCAAACAGCATGTACAGCAATTTCTTTATTACTTAAATCACATTGCACGATTATTGCACCGCTTTGGCAGGAAGGCAGCAGAACTGCACTGCCTGCCAAGGGGAAAGGCAGCCCAGAAAGGTGGGCAGCCAATGGGGAAATGTTATTGCCCCAATGGGGTCTGTGAGTAACCACGCTTCTGCAGTACTGTGTTATGGGGATCGGGCCAGATCCCCTGTTTCCAACACAGACATGGAAGATCTCCATAATGAGCTCCTTAATGATACGAAGCACCATAAAAATGGGCACAAAGTGGAGCCCACTCGTTATGATTGTTTGCACAGCACAAACACGTAATGAGATGTCAAGGCAGAGCTAATGGTATTTGCTAACTTTGTTAATATTGAATCTCATGTTTCATAAGATACTTTTTTTTCTACATTATTTCTATATTTGGATTTTATTTTCTTCTTTAACATTTCCCCAAGGTTTGATTGCTGGCGCTGTCAGCAGATCTGGGTGCTCCTCATTCTGACTGAATTTATTTGTTGAGGTTATTTATGTGTTGACTATCTTTGCTAATGGTAAGCAGAGTCTTTAGGATGGCACCTATGAGTGACAGCCTAAGAAATCACTTTAGACAGGATTCCTGACACAATATTTTGACTGTTTCATTTTAAGTAAGACACTGTGATTGTCAGCTCACTTACAATACAGCCGCTGCTCCCCAGTGGAAAAGAGATCTGAAAATGGAAGGAAATCAAATTCCCACTTTAATGACTTTTAGAGTAAAACAGTCAGGTCCTGCCCTTGCCTCTCCCTGCATGTGTGTGCACAACACTGTACGGTGCTTGAAAAGCATAAGGAGACAGCAAACACCTCAGAGATGGCTGAGTCCCCAGGCACGCTTTGAATAAGCACCTACAAAATACAGGGAGTTCATCACTCTTTGTGAACTGATAATGGTATTTTGCCATTCCTCTTCTTTTTCTGGCTAATGCAATGCCTGGAAGAAAAACGCAATATTTTTGATGGACAAGCTTTGGGGTTTTCTTGCTGTTTTTTAAGCTGAAAAGATTTTCATGGGAATTGAAAAGTAAGAGGGTTGTTAGGCATTGATTTCTTGGATGTCAGGGATAGGGCAGGAAGAGACTGTAGGAAGAACTGAGATGGAGCCTTCCATATTTGGGGCAGAATTTGACATCCGCTTTCACTAAGAAGCACCGCGATGGTGGGATCTGCTGATGAACTGCCTGGGATTTAAGCCCTGCCACTGCGTTACACTTTATATGATATAAAGCAAGGTCACTCCTCATCCTTTAGGTTATTCAGGATTAGAAAATTGAAGCCATTTGAACCGAGATGGTATTTCTTAATATAATAATGGCCTGGAAATTGAACCGTAAGAATGACTGCTTGTTATTAGTTCATAGGAGGTGCTTTTTAAAAATTAGAGTAGAAGGAGGACGACTGCAGTTTAATCCCAAGATAAATCATCGCTCTGCAATGGGCAGCAATGCGCAGGGCTTGATGTGATTAGGGGACTTAAAGCTGTGGCAGGGCAAGTTAAAGCCTCGCTAATGATTTTAACTAGGATTACACAGAGATAAATAGGACTTCCCACACGCTGTCTGTTCTTTGCGCCGTTGTATGTTGCAGGTGGTTTTCGATCAGGGTTTGCTTTCATTTCTAGATGTTTCACAAGAAGGGGAAATCAAAACAGAGACATCCAATTCATCTCATTTCCCCACCTGATTGATTTGATCTGCCACACAATTCCTGAAGAGTGGAAAACACCGGTGGGAAAAACATAGCGAAGTTACAACAGTTTGAGCTGAAACCCATTTCTCCCTCCTCCTCTGTGTAACATTTAAGCATGGAACAGCTTTATAACCAAAGTGAGAGCTTTAGCAGAAAGCTGTTCTTTGGGTTAAAATATCTCCCATTTCGATCCCTGAACGTTCTGACTCTTTGCATCTCCTTTCCATTCTTACCTCCTTCTCGCTTGGTGTGAACCCAATAGGAAAAGGCCCCAGGAACCCCATAAGGTGGACAGAGCAGCACCAGCCCTTGAATCTCTCACAACATGGGGGGTTCCCACCAGACAGGCAGGTGAACTTCAACTGGTCAGCACTGGCTCTGCCATACTCATGTCAGCAGTTACTTCTGCTTACACCAGCTGGGAATATGGTCCCTCAGCGTCTACATTAACATTTTCCCCTGCAACGTTGGTGGAACAGGTTCATTTTTCCTACTGAGAGAGCCAAAGGGGTAGAAGAGTGCCATACAGAGCAACAGACAGCACAGGCAGCTTATTTGAGCTAAGGGTACCTCTGTGGATAAAGGAGTGGTGCAGGAAAGAGAAAGAAAGAAAAAAAACTAATTAAATTTAAATGATTATCTTTTGAGAGTATTCATAATCAAGTCCTGTCTCTGTAGTGAAGACAAACCTTTGTAACTATGCATGGCTAGGCTCTAGCTTTCGCTTTATTTAATTTTGCTGTGTGCACAGTAGGAGAGATAGGGTTGGGTGTATGGTGGATCAACACGAAAGCTCGTGCTTTCACCAGCAGCTTGTAATTTTAGCTGTCAGCTGAGTTGTTTACACAGCTAAACAAACGGATCCCAGTCTCTGTCCCTCTTATCTCTGGTGCACACACAGAGTGGGAACAAGTTGAGAGGCCCCTCCAAAAACACTGCTAGCTCTCTGCTGGGCGCTGGGTCAGGAGCCTGCCTTTGTTCCCACTGCTCTGTACATCAGATTACAGCCTTTGCTCTGCTTGCATCTCCTCTCTGCAGGAGCACGCACACGGGCAGCACTGGTTGCTGGGTTTTGTTTTCCAGGAGAGTCCATCTGCTCCTACTCATGTAATCTCCTTACAGGAATCCCAGGGCTCAAGCCCTGCTGTTGGCTGCTCTGACATTTCTCATGCCCTCTCTGCTTGCCCAGGCTCAGTGCTATACAGAGGCCCTGCTCTCACCCCAACCTCCTCCTTTGCTCTGAGCTGCACTGAGCACATTCAGATGCTCCATCTGCCTGCTGCAGAAGTGAGGGCACTGGGCGAAACCAGGCTCACAAACCATCAAAGAGCCATCCATCCTCCCAAGGTCAAGCCAGCCAGTGCTTAAATGCTCTTTTTCTTTTGCACATGTACAGATGCATCAGCTCACCCCGGGGATGATGATAGCAGGGTCCGTGTTTCTGCCAGGAGCTACATGCAGTAAATCAAAGCAAATCAGGCGCAGATCCCACAGGTTACCAGGCTCTTTGGCTTATTCTGTTTTAGCTGTGAGGCAGGTGATGTGTCTGACTCTAAAGCATCTCGATCTGAATACCCTCACAAGGGAAAACATCAAACCACTCTTGGTGATTCCAGTGGACATTTTCACCTCCTCAAGGTTTCTGGCAGTGGCTCCAGGAGTTGCTCTCATTGAAATGTGGTGGGATATGGACAAAAGAGACTTTTTCAGCCCTTTTCCTGCACCATGTGCTGTTAAGCAAACTGGGCAGGAAAGAGCCTTCAGTGTAATACAGCCTTAGGAGCTGACAGTGCAATGCTCAGAGCACAAGTCCTTCCATAATGAGCATGCACTACATTGGTTGAGTTTTAGAGGAACCACAGTGAGCTGGATTCTCTTTCCTCTGAACCATCAACACCTCAGTGGCCAAAAGAAGTGCAGAACAGTGATCCCACCTTACAGTGCCACTGCAGCCTCCCTACACTCTGGCTGTGCTACAACTGATGGAGTTTAATCTGAGCAATGAAAATGTACACGAATGAAGGGAGGGGTTAATGACCAGCTTGTAATTTATCCTGCAAAACACACAGAGGACTGAAGACTTGGGGCAGACTCTGACTGCACAGCCTGGCTGCAGAGCGGGATGTTTCCATTCATGCCAGTGTGCTGCAGTGACTGAATTACTGCCCTGATGAGAGGAAGCATCCACCTGAAGGGAAGATGCTGTCTGAAAAGCACAGGCTGCTGGAGCAAGGTCACCGAGTTCCTAACATCAATAAACACTCAGCACCCACAGATTGTTTCCAAAGCTCATTATTTCAGAGGACTGCTCTATATGTGAGTGAAATTCATTACCTGCGAGGCTTGTTATATTTGCTAGTCACTGCCAAAATGTAGGCATTCCTTGGCTACCTTAATTAATGAATGATTACAAACTTGAAGTGTATCATTTGTATTTAGTTGTGTTTTTCACTGCTGTAGCTAGAGCCACTGAAATCTGTCTTTCAGAGAAGCCATCAAAGGCCAAGCAGCCCCATCCCACATGGCAATTAGAAGTATTTTTCCCTGCTGGAGCAGAGATCTTGACCTCAATGCTCCAACAAGACTCCAGGACCAGGTCTGAAACCGTGGCGAAACTGCACATGGCCCAGAGTCTGAAAGCAGCTTTGGAGGGCTCCATCCCCCAGGGAGGTACACCAGCATCCATGACTCACCAACATCCCCAGCAGTTATACTTCATTGAAGCAAACCTCTTCTCTCCAAACAACCTTATCCTATAACATCAGCCTCAGTGTGTACTATATATAGAAAAGCAAGCCTAAATATTTCATTGTAAGTACCAACAGGAGGACCTTCAGTTTCTCTTGGGGGTCACACTCCCACTCTATGAGGATAATTCAGGTGGGACCAACCTGGATTTATCAAGCCAGGGTCACCTAGCTAAAACTAGGCCTCTCTCTCTAATATATGTATGTATATTTTGAAGGGAGGGAGAAAAGCACCTCTCTTCCTTGTCCCTGTGCAGAAGGGGTTCAGGTAAGTGACTCTCCTTGGCAGCTGCCCTATAATCATAGGTTCTGGTTCATCCAATGAACCCAGCCTCCCTGCTCAAAGGGGCTGACTGTGGTCCAACCATTTCCTAAGCAGATACTCCATCAATTTACATATCTATTTCAACAGACTCTTAAAGCTTCCTTTCACTAACAGCTCTTTTTAACCATGGGGGAAAGGTGTGAGACAAGTGCCTCTTCCTGTTGTGCCTGAGGAGCAAGCTGAGATGGGAGGTCACCTGCTGCTGATGTGACTCATCCAGGTGCTCTAGAGGAGAGGACTTGCAAGCACAAAGCCAGCATGCAAACCCTTGGTGTGGGATCCTGGAAACCTCCCATCACTCCAACCCATTGTGCTGAAGGATGGAAAAGACCTTCTTGCTGATGGAGCTCAATGGTGCTGTTATGAACAAGCCCTAGGAAGGTGCCAGCAGCCCACTGGTGCTGATAGCAGCCAAGAGCTGCCCAGCAGACCCGGTGCCATCACAGACCCATGGCACAGATGGGACAACTTGAGTAAGGCAGCTGGACCGCACTGGCTCTTAAATCACCTCACAGTGCCCAGTGGGGCACTAATGACTATTAATTACAGGCTGCCCTACTGCAAGAGACTGCGAGACATGGGGGGGAGACAGGAGATGTGGTAGGGAGAAACAGTGTCACTCCTGCTCCTTCCTTCTGCAAAGCTCTGTCAGGGATAACAACCCTGTATTTAGTGTAATTTACAGTAAACTGTGTTTTAATGGATGTTGTGGGATCCTTATTATGAAAATCCTCTTATGAGCAGCAGCTCCTTTAATAACCTGGGCTGCAAGAAGTGTCTGTCTATTTGCATTTATTTGCATGCATTTGCATGCAAGTTGCTAATATGAAATCTCAAAAGCTCTGACGACTTCACGTTGTTAAATCAGCCCATAATCTGAAGGACTTGCAATCCGAGAGCACAACATTCTTACAAGTACAAGCTGTGCCCCAGCGCTACCAAAGAGTGCTGGGTGCAGCCTGCAGGGCTCCCTGTCTGCATCAGGGACTTCCCTTTGGTAGGACACATCCCTGCATCCTCCAAAATCTCAGCCTTGAGACTGAAAATCCACCCGATCTCTCTTTGTGCTCACCCACCTCCTGAGCAGCAGATGGTAACGCTGCGGAAAACAAAGTTGCTACAGCAAAAAAAAAAAGAGTGCTGTCAAAACCTGCAGTTTCACCTTGGAAATGGCATCATCAGACACCCACGTGTGAGCAGGCTGATATCTGGGGAAAGGGCAATGTGCGGTGAGATCCCAAGGACTCATTCACAAACTGATACCGGATGGAAACTGCTTCCCTGCTCATCCCAGGGACACTGTGAGACGGCTGTGGAGCTTGAAAAAGGGATTCCCATTCTTTTTATACGTTACCACTTCCCTTTGCAACTTCATTCTGGTTCAGGAAAAAAACCAGCCGTAGTAATACTGACAGCCATAATAAAGAACAGTGCAGCAGGAATACTGAATCCTTTCTGCACTGGATGCTGCACGGTGCTTGTTTCAATGTGGCTGCATCATCCGAGCTCCCTAATTTCAGAACTTATCATTCTGAAGAGGTAGAAATGTTGTTCAGACGCTCCTAAACATTGCGCTATGAAATCTGAAGCCTGAGACAATGTGAATTATGATGTAATAAAATTGATCAAAAGAAATGAAGCATAACAATAATATAGAAAACCCACGGATTTACTGTCTTGAAACAACAGATTTAGGACACAACTGAAATGAAATGAGACCGCTGAAATGAAACCATTCAGCTTCCCATAGAAAATGATGCGTAAATTGGCATATTTGTGCAATGCTTCAATTCTGCATGAGAAAACTCCAACTTTTAAGCGTGACATAAATAATCAGGCCCACGGCTTCCCACAAACCTACAGCTTTGCCTCGATGATGAATGGGACTGAATGCAGCAATGTGCTGCAGGTCTGGGGAGATCTCTGATGATGGTGAAACCTCTCCCTCAACCGGATCAGCACAGAGGATGTGCCTGAATCCCATCAAAAGCTTTCCATTAATTGCTAAAACTTCTCCTGAGTCTCACTGGGAATATCTTGCAGAATAGAGCAAGGGGTGGCCCTGCCAATGCCAGCATCCCCATCTGCACACAGCCCTTGTACACAGCCCTGTGCTAACACAGCACCGTCACCAGCTGAGGTTGGTCTGAAAGAGGTTTGGATCAATCCTTGCTGACAAGCTGATGGCCAAACCTCCTTCTGCTTCCTTTTACCTCTCAGTTCGCATTGTGAGGAGTAAAAGAATGGCTCCTTCTTCTGAGATCCCCAATCCCACTTGTTAGGGTCAGAGTCTGCACACTTTGAAGAAGCATTTGGATTTGCAGACAGTAGTGTGCATTACGTGCGGTGTTGGAAAGCCTGGGGGGGGGATTATCAAGCAGTCCCATAATCCTCACCTCACTTGCAGAAAGCACTGCTACCCAACACCGGGCTCCTGCTCTGTTTTTCACATAGGGTGACATGTTGCAAACAAAGCTCAGCCCAGGGGAAATAAAGCAAATGCAATAAAGACGGTGATGTAGGGCACCAATAAGCACCAACCCAGCAGATGTACAAACTAAACGTGAAAGGATAGCCCTCGTGGAGATAACACCTCATGGGCAGCATTACCAAACCCTCCCATTGCAAAAGTTTGTGTGCTCCTTCTAAGGCAGCAGAGCTGTTGAAATACCAGGAGGGCTGCTGAGGTCACACACACAGAGGGGCTCTCAGCCTCTTGTAAAGTTGTTCCCATTTCTGGGCTTTGCTGTGCAAAGGCTGAAACAGCCTCGTTCGATTTTAAATAAAAGCTATGACTGCACTATAAGTGCTGGCCATGCTTCATATAGATTTTGTGGCTGGGTAGCCTTGTGCTTCAGTAGGAGAGCAGAGCAGCCTGGAAACTTCTCGGTAATAAATATACTTTTCCATCAACTGGTGATGACAAGAATTGCTCAGAAGGGAACAGCAGAAGAAAAAACCCTATGGCCCTAGATTCACAGCAGCTGTGACAGCCCAGCACCGACCCTGCTAACGTGTCTGATAAAGGCAAAGCTGCACGCATCCGGATTGCACTGAGAGCTGATGGAACATGCAAGCACCTCTTCTGCCCCAGCCATGGGGAGCTGCTGGCTCACCTGGGAGCAAACAGTGTGTCACTGTGCTTCCTGCCCTCCCCAGACAGCCTGTCTCAGCTTTGCTTCCAAGTGGCTCACAGCAATGATATTCTGTCCCCATCAATTACCGCTATTAAGTTAGCGCCAGCAAACCGGTCCTTGGGGTAGCATCGTTATTGCTATTAAGAACAAGAAGGAGCAGCAGGGGCTCTGCTCATCTTCCCCCCTTCCTAACGGAAGCTCTTATTGGGGACTTCTTTTGATATTACATTAATTCTCAGACATATGCTCTGGGAATGTCAAAACGCAGGGATAGCCTGGAACGAAGTGATAAACAGAACTGACATGGAATTAAACACTGAATTACCTGGAGAGCAGATGGGGTTTATTTGGGTGTACGTCACTATAGCTACAGCCCTTCACGTGCACCTCCATTCCCTTACCTTTACCCGAAGCTCCAGAGACTGAAAGAAACTGAAATAAATTGTTATAATCTCAGGAAATCTGCAAGTCCTCTTCATGTTTGAATGGATGTGCTTGGCACGTCCGTCTCGACAATTTAGGCTAATTATTTTTTGTGTTTATATTTATTGGCTATGATTAGTTATGCAACAAAGACTATGGGAGAACAAATCATGTCAGTGCAGCTAATTGGAGATAACACAAGCACTAGCAAAGGCAGTAATTTTTGTATTTTACGCATGAAAAAGAGACCTGATCCTGCTGGTTGTAAATCAATAAAGTGCTGCTGAGGTCTCCATTTGAGGAGAGGAGCCAAAGCACGGTATCAGTTATTCCTGATTTCTTGTGTTCTGTCTATGAAGCCAATGAAAGCCACAGATTTTAGTGGGGTAAAGCTGCAGTGGGGGTCAGAACAGCACAGGAATAGGAAATTACAGAAAATGAGACATGTAGGATTTGGTTCCTTCAAAGAGAAGGCTGTTGTGAGGCCATCTGTCTGCGTATTTTAGGAGTTTTTAGGGTTTGAATATGAACCGATTTCACTCATCTTCAGCATGCCAGACTAGAAATGCCTGCTTTCACAGACCCTCCAGGCTTTGCTCCTTAGCTCCTAACTCAAGCCCTGGTTCCGCAAAAGGCACAATGCAAGCAATGAGCCTGTCCAGAAAGCTACTTCCTTGTCACAGCTCCTGCTTGCTTCCCTTTCATTTAAAACATCTGGGCAGGTGTTTGCAGGCATCAGCACCCCCTTGGCTCACACTTCCCAGGGCTGCCAACACGCCTTGCAGCTATCACAGACCTGTGAGCCAAGCCTTGCTCTAAAGGATGGCGGTGCCACTGCCTGCATTGCCCACTGAGGAATGGTAAGGTTTGTCAAGGTGCTGAGGCACCTGAACATGAAAACAGATGCTGTGTGTTCTACCCCGAATATCCCGAATACATCCTGACATGCCTGGTGCCTCCTCTTGCCGACAGCTGGAGCTACAGGTACTCAAACAGAGCTCAACATCAGCCTAAGGTTGAGTTTGTTCTGCCATCTGGCATGGGACAGTTTCCATTTCACCTTGCATGGCTCCTCCTCCTGACCACAGAAGAAGCCAGGAACTTCAGGTTCAAGGTCTCTGGCTTCAGACAGCCCAACTCAGGTGGGGCAAAGCTCACCCTGGTGAAGTTCCTCTTCATGCTCAGGGCTGAACTAAGGAGCTCAAAGAAAACCCCACACACCTCATGGACCTGGAGAGGCCTGGAGGCATCTCTCTGCCCAAGTCTAATTCTCCCTGCCCCAAAACACTGCCAACATTTGCACTTTCCCAGTTCCAGTGGCAAACAAGAACCAGTCTGCCCCCACCCTTCCCTTTGTTCCCACCAACAGCATTTACTTGTTTATATTTTATTATTGCTTTTTATGTTAATTGGGATTGCACAGGTAGGTTTTTTTTCCCCTCCACGTCCCCCTGCATCCTGCTGCGAAGCCAAACTGCCTTTATAATCTACAGCAGCCAGCAGCCTGCTGGAACACGAGCCTCAGCATGCAAAGCATGTTGACGAGCTGCCTTTTTTTGCTCCCTCCCCATGAGGAATTCTGTGCATTTTGACAGTTTTGAAGGCTCTCTGAGCTATGATTACAATTCTTTTATGTTATATATATATATAATATATATAGATATATATATAGGAAGCCACCATTCCTGAGGCTGATTGCCCTGTAACAGCACAGTCTTCCCTCCCTTTCTGCTGTCTCCCCATATGCTGTTTCAAGGAGGAAAAAGCAAAGGAAGGCATCTCTGCTCCTTGTTGCTCTGGGCTGGGTGACACTTTCCATTCTGGTCTCTGCTGCAGGTTTGAGTTGCAAGCCCAAGGCATAGGAGCCTGTGCAAGATTTGTCTTTGGGGAAAGCAGTGCTCCGTGTGGTTTCTTCAAGTCCAATAGCTCCAGCTGTCCTACTCTGCTTTTTGCTCAGAGCTAATCAAAGGGAATCCATCTTTCCCAGGCACCCAGCCCTTCTCGCTACCCCAGAGGCACAGCTGGGAGGTGGGACCAGCAGCAACTCTCACCACTGCTGGGATACCCTGGGGAGCAGCTCCATAACCACAGCACTGTGCTGCTGCTTCCAGCAGCATAGGAAACACGCATCCCAAGAGATGTGGGGGCTTGGATTACTAAGGGAGTTTAAAAACAAAACTGGCTGATATCATGAGAGAATTTCTTTTACCCACCAGATATGGGCTTTTATCTCCTGCAGGGACTCAGCGCAGATGTGTATTGCTGTAACAGAGATCAGAACTTGACCACAAATACCTCATTAGCTTGAAAAGTTACCTGTTTTATTCCTGTCCAAAGGATATTTTACTTGGGCGCTTTCATCTGAAAAACACTAACTTCTGGGAAAAGCGAGCTTTAATGTCATGTGTGTTTTCTGCCTTTGAGGAGGTGCAAAATGCCACACACTGTGGCATATGCACAGGATTGAGTCACAAGGGAAGAAAATAAGCAGTCGTCTTTCTTGGTTTGATCTGTGTACATCTGTTTCCTGGGAGAGAGGTGAAATGGGATATTTACTTGGGTAAGTATTGTAAGCCAGATGCACTTCACTGCAAAATAAATAAGAAATGATATTAAAATTAGCTATGTAAAAGAAGCGCTCTGGAGCTCTGCTTTCCATTGCAAACCCGAGTTCTTCTGTGCAGCATGCATAACAGGGCTATGAATATTCTCATCTCTAAAGTTTCCGAGCAAAACGTCGGTCCCATCAGAGATAAATACAGAACTCCTTGCTTTTAATGTGGCTGGGATTTCCCTCTGAGCCTGGAGGGGCTGCTCTGCTGATGGTGCTGTCAGCTGTGTTCTGGGAGAAGCAGCATGGAGCAGGCAGCTGGAGTGCTGGGCTGGCACTGAAAAGCTCAGCAGACCTCATGCCAGGCCAGCTGCCCAGACAGACAGACACTGTTTGACCAAAGACTTCAACTACTGCCCCAGCACCTCTACTCTATGTGAGCCCATATGAAGATGTGGGTATGTGGCCAGGGTCCCAGGGAGGGACATTGACCAAAGGACTGGAGAACCTGCCTTATGAAGGAAAACTGAAAGAGTGAGGGCTTTTCAGCCTGGAAGAGATGCTGTGTAGGGGATTTAATGGCAGTACTCCAGCATTTAAAGGGTGGCTACAAAGAGGATAGAGTCTGTCTCTTCACCAGGAGCCACGGGGTTGTGGTGGAATCCTCATCCTTGGGGCTCTTAAGATGAACATGGATAGCAATGTTGGGCATCTCATCCAGGCTCCCCATCCCATGAACCTGATGATCTTCCCACCTGCCTTATGTGGGCTGTGCTGTGGCTCTGTGACTCCACAACAGCCTGCTGCAGATGTTGATATGCATATGAGGGGCACAGCAATCACTGGCCATGGGCAAATACTGGTCCAGGAAACCACCCTGAGCTGTTCTGTACAAGGCATGGCCATATTACAACCCAGCTCTTCTGATGCTGTCCTAAAGGAGATGTCTGTCTTTTCTCCTCCTGACAGAGGGAAGACATCAGCTTAAGTGGAACATGTCCTGAGAAGGGACTTGCATGCTGCAGCAATGAATACACTGTGATTTGACCAGAGCCCAAAGTAAGCTGTAGAACAAGGATGGCCTCTGTCAGATGCATATCTGGTTTGAGGAGCTCACCTCTCCATCAGACTGCTGTCAGTAGTTAGAGGATGAAGATTAGAAGAATTTAAGGAGGAAATAAAGAGCAATGTTTTAAGAAGGAGGGTAATTTATCATGAGAGGGCTCACTGATGGATGGTGTTCTTTCCTCATCAGCTGGTGTCTTTCAATCAAGATAGGATGATGTCTTACTAGAAGATACATTCTGGTTTAAGCACACGGTGTTGGGCTCAGAAAGGGAATCACTCTGTGATTTCTACAGCAGGAAATCAGAGCTGATGGCTGCAATTGTGCTCCTATCTGGCCTTAAAATCTATTGATCTGTGAAAATAATTGCCACAGTTTACTGATTTTCCTGAATGTTTGATGGCAGGTAAGAAATACTTCTGTCTCTGGTGGCCTGAGCTGCCCTGAAAGAATTTCCTCCTTGAGTTGAGAAGTTAGAAAATAAATATTGATTCAGCATAACCAAAGAAAAAACATTTAAATGGATCTTTGCTTAGCTGGACGATATGTTTTCTTCCTGTACTTGCTCAATGGCTGTCAGGACCACTCAGCATCATCCCATTGGTAGGTCTGAGCTGCTATGAAGACAAACGGGCTCTTTCCGACTTACTTCATGAATTGTAAGCTCTCGCATCCTTCGTGCTGAAGTGGTGTGTTTACAACTGGGGACGTATACCCAGCTGTGTCCTAATAAGGCTGAATGTTAAGAATGGAAAGTCATCTTCACACACAAAGAATGCTTAGAGTGTACAGAACTAACAAGAACTAACTTTTAATTTCACCAGGAAAGAGGTTGGACCTTGCCCAGCTCCTGCACAAATGGTGCCCAGACCTCTAACACTATGAAATGCATTTGTTTGTGCTTGGCATTTCAGAGCAAAGACACTCTCCTCCCACTGCACTGATCCTGCTCCTTTCTCCTGCTGAGACCTGCGTGTTTTGTCTTCCTGGTTATCACTCAGGAAATTCAAACATGATATTAGTTTAATTAGAGATCAACTCCTTTTATGGAATGCAAATGCCCTACCCGACTAAATCCCCCTTCTGCAGTTGGCAGATGCAAATTAAATCCTATGCACTGAAGTGTAATTTGGCTTTGAACACTCTTAAAGGCCCTCAGTGATTCGGTGGGTGGAGGGGAATTAGTCTTAAGCTGCATTTGTTGCTTCCTCCTCCCTTAATTTGTTTATATGAATGCTACTGAAGCAATATCCACTGCAGACAAATTGCCAAGTGACACACATGAATGAGAGGCAGCGTTTTGCTGCTGGTTTTTGGAGCTGTAAATAACACAGGTCCAGTCTACTTGAAATAATGGGAAATAAGGGGCCATCTGCCACTACACATCCCATCATGTTCTCAGTGACCAGCATATTGGGATGCCCAAGTGGGCCATCCTGTAGTCATGCAAAGACAGCAGTGTTGGCCTGTGGCATTTCTCAGCACTCCAGGAGTCCCATTTTCCAGTGAAATGCTCTTCTTTAGCTGTTCTGTCCCCAGCCTGATGGGTGAGGCTGAAATCCCCATCCCACCTGGAAGAGCCTTGGAAGCTCTTCATAGTGATGCACTGAGCTTGTTCCTCCAGCATCACTCCTTGCTGGTGAGCCCCAGTGAAACCTGCAATATTTTTGCCTTGGATTACTACAAGTAATGAGATGAGGATCTAAAAAGGGCCTTGAGAACTCACCTAGTGCATGAGCTTTAAATTAACAGACAGAAATGGACATTTTGGCAAAATAATCCCTGGTTGGTCTCCTCTAGGACTACCACGATGGTTTTCAACTATCACCACTAACAGGTTGTACTTTCAGTGTTCCATTTTATTCTCCTTCATTACATTTACCTTGAAATGGGTTTCTATGATGCCATGGGCCAAAAACTATAATCGGAGATATATGTCTGATCTATCCTTTCACTCCATCCATTTCCATTTAAGCAAGAGGCTTATTAAGCCACCCACAACGTATTAATTAGAGACCACAGTCAGTGTTTTTACCCCTCACTCTCTGATGGCCATCTAGCCCAAGCATTTTTGCCTCACTGTAATGTTCCTTCAGCTTCTCTTTTAGGGTCTCTGTTTGCTGCCCTGTTCTTCTGGCCTATGACAACTTCTCTTTGGTTCAGTGTTCCAGGCGCACATTCACAAGTCCTGTCATCTCATATACACTGCTGG
This sequence comes from Excalfactoria chinensis, assembly GCF_039878825.1. NCBI lineage: Eukaryota > Metazoa > Chordata > Aves > Galliformes > Phasianidae > Excalfactoria > Excalfactoria chinensis. The sequence continues at coordinate 2,821,480 of NC_092846.1, forward strand.
CATCCCACTGGTTATCATCCTCAAGCTGGTTATTTGAAGGTGTTATTTTAAAGCCACCCATGTGCTACACTGGAGAAGAGGATTGGCAACAGGCACTTTAATTCCTGTTCTTGGTTTTCTACTGAGCACCGAGCAACTTAGCAAGCAAGTGCTTTTCAATTACACGCTTGTTGCGGACACTCCCTGCGTATGTTTTATAACAATGATTCTGGATCAAGAGGTATACAGCTAAAGGGATAAACACTTAGCCCAGATAAGCAGATTTGTAGAAATTATTGTTATCCAGAGCTGGTTTGCCTCATTAGGAATCAGCAGTGGACAGCTCTTAAAATCTGACAGGGATAAATTTATCCCACCAAAGTAAAATCTGCTAAGGGATGATTCTGAATTATGTTATATTCATAACAACATTTTCCTTCTGTTATTTAATATGGCAAAAAATAACTACGTGTGAGAAATGATTCTCTGCCAGCCTCCCTGTCCTCAACAAAGATCTGAAACAGGCTTACAAGGAGGGCTTGGGTCCTCCATGCAAAAAAGGAATAGGGAAGCAAAGACTCAGAGCCAAAGAGCAAGGCAGATCTTGGGCACTCCCTTGTGCGGACCATAGGAATGGGCAGCAGGGAAGGGCTGCATGATGCAACAGGTGGGCTTGTTGCATTTTGGTAACAGACACAAGGTTTTGCTGCACCTGGTGTTTGCACAGAGACTGCTGTGACCCTGGAGGTGGAATCACACAAAGATCTCACCAATCCTATTCTGAGCTTAGCAGCTTTTCTTTGCCTCTCAGTCAGTCTTGCTCTCCCCTCTACCTCCTTTCCTTCTGTTTCCATGAGAAGGTTTTTTTTGCATAGAGGAATGTTATTTTGGGAGAAGGGGAAGTGTTTGTCTTTCCTATGCAGCAAGGTACCCAGCTCCCTGGGCAGAAAGTCACCTAGAAAGACCTCATGCATCATGCTGCTCCCATCATTTAATCTATGAATCGGCCAGGGGAGAAGGCCACTGCCATAAAGCACAGACAAGGGTGGCCAGCAAAGCATGCACTTGTCACAGAACTAGTGCCAGAAATATACAGGCGATCAATCAGAGTTATGGCATGCTCTCCTTGTGGTTAGTTGATATATAATGCTCTCGATCAATAACTAAGAAAGGGAGGGGTTGGGGGAGGGAGGGGGAAAGAAGAAAGGGATTTGATTTAATATTTTCCTAGGCTTTGTAGGAAACTAAGATTCATTGTGACGTTAAAAAAAAAAAATAAAGGAACCAAACAAATTTAGCCTCTAGCTTAATAGCCAATTGGTCCCTGTGATATGGCTGGAATCGTATTTACTGCGAGTCCTAATACAAAGACATTAATATCCGTACACCTGCTCAGCCATGTCATGCTGGATATTAGCCAGCATGAAGCATGCATTTGGGCTTGACTTGCAAATAGCTTGCTTAAGAAAACATTTACTTTATCGCATTTAACGTTCTGAATCAGTGAGAAGTTTACAAAATATCATCTGTGTTAGCAAGGAGACCTCAGGACCTGATTTGGCTTGGCTTCGTGGTACTGAAAAACCCTAAACATTAGTAGGTTCAGACCTCAGTTAGGGACAAAACCTGCCCAGAGCACAGTAACAGGTGTCTCTGTGCTGATTTATGAGCCAGGTGAGTAAGAGCACCTCAAAGCCATGTGAGACCTGTGCTGTGCTCCACTCAAACCCTCATCTCAATTCCCAGCAGATTATCTGAATCTGCATAATTAGGTCCAAATGTGTCTGTCTGAGCATTCTGGTACTCTTCAAGTCCTGTTGGGTCCAAGAACGTATAAAGGTGACAGACATGATGGTGCCGTGATGCTGGGATTCACAAATCCATCACAACACTAACAAAGCTGAGAGGCAACACACATTCCCATTTGCAAGAAAATCAACACCCCCTTGCCCCCAGCTCTATCTCTTCCATGGGCATTTCAAATTCTTCTCCTACATCCACAGAAGCCTGGCTCAAGTACAGAGGCAAAAGCTCAGATTTATGACGTTTCAGTTCACAGACATCTTGTGAGATCCAAATATATGCTCCCTCTGTGCTCAGAGCACAAGGGTACCATGTGAATTTTGCCAAACAGTTGAACTTTTGAACCAATACGCCTTGCATAATGGGAAGACTAATGTCCTCCAGCTTAGGAATTACTTCATGTGTGACCTGAGCTATGGAGGAAATCAGCTCAGTAATTCCTGTGATATCTTCTGCCCTTCAACTCCATTGCCCACGTTATTCATTGGCCTGAAATTTATGTCATCAATTTGCAGCAAAGTGCAAGGCGAGTGAAGACCATCGGGGTCCTCATTTAGAGCTTGAGATACTAAATTTGTAGAAGAGCAGGTAAAAATGCAAAAGGCAGAGCAATGGAGTGTCAGAGCAGGAATTGCACACATTATTTGCTCTTAGTCCACAGGTAAGAAACAAACCCATCCACAACAGGAAAGTTCAAAAGTAAATATGATAATTGTCACCACGAACCGCTGATAGATCCTTCATGACAAGAAAAATTACCTCCTTTTTCCTCCCAACAAATATCAGATACTTTAGAAAGGGTTTGTTCTGTTAATTATTTCCATTAAATGAGCCCTGCTATAATTATGAAGCTTGTGATCTCGAGTTAATCCCTGGCTCCGGTCTCCCCGGTCTTTGAGAAAATATGATCTCAGTCTTGGCATGAGCCATTGTGTTCAGCCTCCTAAAAACTCTGCTCAGTGAAGACAAAGATCCACAAACATTCCTGAGGTCAGAAATGAATGCATATTTATTGCCACAATAGCTGTATCTCCGGCCATTCAGAACTCCAGGAGCAAAACACAGGAGCTTCTTCAGAAACAAAACGGACGTCTCAAACAAACACAGTCGGCAGAATATTCCTTTCAGTAATCTCCCTGCTCATTATTTTTCCTGTTATCATGAAAGCCATTTCAAAGGAACAGCCCTGTGCCCATCCAGGATCTCAGCTCATCCTACCAGAGCCCACTAGAGGCCCCATTGTCTGCCCGCAGACAGATCACAATGGGTTCTTCCCAAGAAAAGCCGGTTCAGAAATGTATTTACCTGTTACAACAAAAGCAAGCGGATAAACAAGAAGAATGCACACGTGGGGTTTAGGATAGCATGCAATTAAAGGATTAAAAATTCATACATTTCGATGGGAAACGGCATTGAAATTGCTGAGCCGTTAATGACTTTGAATGAACGGGGGTTTATCTCTTCACTCTACTGGAGTGTTCAGAACCAAGATAAAGCTTTTATCATTTTTTAATTGTTCCATTCGCTGCATGTTGGAGATGCGTGTCTGCCAGGGAAGTTTTTGTTACCCCAAAGGGGGAAGGGAGCTTTTCTAACCCTGCTGCTCTGGCCCCGGGATGCAGGGCTGTATGGGGAGGATGAGGCATGGGGAGGAAGAGCACAGATGTACATCACTGAATTATTAAGGTTGGGAAAGACCTCTGAGATCGTCAAGCCCAACCAGCAATTGATGACTACCGTACCCACTAAATCACCACCATGTCTGCTAAACATTCATCCTTTGGATGGAGACTGACCTGGAGATGCTCAGCTCCATTAGCACGGCACCAACATTTGTCTATCCCAGGTTCACCCAGCTGAGCCCTTCACTTCCTATTTGGGTGTTTCTTAGAAGAAATAAACCCTTAGAAGAAGACAGTCAACCATTTCAGAACCCAGCACTGAAGCTAAGTCCTTTCTGGCTCTCACATAAAGGCCTGAATGAGATTTATGGGCTGTAATGCCTTCTGCTGAATGATTGCCACCTTCTTTAAACTACTTTTTAAAAACGCCTATTATTTTTAGAAAGACAGATAGACGATCAGCTAGAGAGGTGGAGAGACGTGAGCAGATATACTGCAGAAAGAGAAATTCATACCAGCATCATGCTGTCTAACTCTCTCCCTTTAAGAAGCAGCCTTTTAAACATTATTATTTTCACAGCCATAAAGACTAGACAACTGATTGTTCTTTTAAGCAAGCTGAGAGTCCCATCTGATCACACAATAGGGCCAGGCTGGAGCTCGAGGAGAAACCTCAGCTATTGAGAGAGGTGCAAGGCAATTGGAAGTGGACAACAGCCAGCTTGTAATCACAGATAAGACCAAAGTCTGACAGATGCAACACGATCCACTTGCAATGGAGAGCTCTATTTTCATCATGTTAGAAAAGTAGCCTGATTATTCTCATTTCGGAAAGATGATGGGCATCACTGGTTTATAATTTGGCCATTCTGTTTTTTTAGCCCTTGATGGTTCTTTCTTTGATAATTGGAACTAAAAATGGGGGAAAAAAAGGATTTCACTTACAGAATTCAAAGACTCAAAACAAACAGAAAAACAAGAAATCATTTAATGAAAGGGATCAATCAGTAATAATTACAGCCTGGGAGATGAAAACTTTGGGAAGCAATGGACATATGGAAGCAGGAAATTGGAGTTTTCTGAGCTTAACATCTGCTCAGACACACACTCTCTAATAAGTGTCAGATAAATACGTCTCCTTGCAGACCAGAATCATCCACCAATGGTATTTGCTGTGGGTTCCCCTCGCTGCATGAATGAAGAGGGCCATTCCTACAGCTGCAGTGCTGCTTTTGTCCTATTTGGAGGAGTCTAAGTGTGATTTTACTGATTTTTCCCTCTTTCTTTAATCTTGTGCTGTTGGTATGGATGAATGAGCTCCAGAACTACGAACATCCATGTAAAGAAGTGTGACCTTACTGAATACAAAGAGTCACACCAGCTTTTCCCAGCAGTAGACCTGTCCTCCCAGCTCTGCACTCCAAAGGGCACAACTGAGACCTGGTAGCTCTGCACTCTGGCCAGAAGCATTCACAAGCTCTTAATTTATTAAGCACTTCCCACAGAAGTGCTTAACATTTAGGAACATACTAAACATTAGAGTGCAGCTCTGCAGTGGGGCCATCATGGCTGTAACCACTGTGACTGCTGTAATAAAGACCATTTGTTTTTGTACTGAATTGTAACACACAGATGTAGCATCTCTCTGTTATTCCTCCATTTGGTAGAGGAAAATACCACGAGGTGACTTATTTAAAATTACTTTTTTTTACTGGCGTTTTCATTTCTTAAACATAAACATCATCTGGTTCCCATTACTCAGTCAGCCACACAGGAAATGGTAATAAGTTTTGTTGATACTATTTTTCTCCGAGGGATTAATAAGGATAATATTTATGTATGTATTAACAGATTGGCACATACCCTCAGGCAGGAGCAGAGAGAATACCAAACACCAGCAGTACAAAAGCAAGTTGCAGGTGGCTGGTTATTATTGCATTTCATTGGGATGAGAGGAGGAAGGGCACCAAAAGGACACCCCTCAGGGCCATACATTACTGCGAGCAAAACCATCTTCTGGTGCTCCTCAGGAAGGGGACAAATCTGACAGTGATCTGTCTGGTCAGTTCTCATTAACTGAAAACATGGAGCCAAACCCAATTTCATAAAAGAGAGTAAGGCAGCATGTGTTCTAAAGAAGACTCTTTATATGTCCTAAATCTCCCTTAGTCTGTTCTGGTATGTGTTTATGATGGTACACGTTTATGAAAGTGGCTGCTCTGATACTTTTTAGGGACCCCAGCTTAAACGAAAAGGTTTTTTTTGCTTGGTGCAGCCCACAGAGCATGCATGCTCTTGGGTACCACTCTCAGGTGCAACACAGGTGCAGCTAAATTAAGATACTTTGCAGCCAACAGCAAGAGATGGGGATCTTCAGTCAGTATGAGACTATTTGGGGACTGCAGGTGACTTCAGCAAGGCACCCTTCTGTTTTCACCAGCTGAAGAGTGAGTGTGAAGTGGGATTTATCTCACTACCTGTTGGTAATGTGGTATCCGAGCAGGTTGAGCAGGTTCTGTCCGCACCTCCTCTCACTGCAGAGATCCTATATAAAATAAACTTCAGGCTGGCAATGACCAGAGTCCCAGCTCTGTAACCAAGGAGAGGCATAAAGGGACCTGATGAGCACAAACTGGGAGCTGGACACAGCCTGACAGGGGCTGGCCCATCTCTTCAATGGAGACAGGAGCAGGTAACTATAAGGTGACGTTCAGATCATGGCTGCACAAGTTGATGGTATTTTGCTTTTTGCTCACCCATCTGACCTCTCAGAATGAACATCGCTCTGCCATTCCAGCCCCTCCCCAGCTGATACCTTTTAACTCACACTAAATCTGTGTAGCACCATGAGCACTGAAGGAAGAACCTTGTGCCATTAGAGACGTGAGGGAAAAGGCAAGCTGTGATTGATGCCTGTAATACTGCCTGCACAAATCATAGAGCTCGGTGAAACTCCTATAATTTAAGGGTGAAATAAGAAGGGAAACATTATGTCCACATCACATATGATGGCTCTTGGAATAAGACAAACACTGTGCAATCACAGCAGACAGCAGGACACAGAAGAGAGGCCATGCTGTGAGATTATAAATATTATGGACTCCGAATTGTCCATTCCCAGGCCTGCGTGTCTGGCACGACAGCACCAATTTGGAACAGGCTGCTGTATCAATGCTAGAAGACTCCTTGGAGAATTAAGCAAAAGGCTAAGCATCTTTCTCTGATTTAACTGCTTTGAAGTGTTTTCCATTCTTCCCATAAAAAGATTTTGTCTTGAACTAACCTTTCTTCAGGTCAAATGGACATAAACTTTGTGACTGACTTTAATGAGAATTTCTTCACGCTCTGCAGATTAAAGCCTGCCTTCAATGCAGCTCAAACGCTCCTAATTCCTGCTTACCCTTGCAGGTCTTGCCCCAAGAGAAGGCTCACTGCCCTGCACTGGCTGGATGGGAAGGATGAAGCTGTTCTGATCCTACTTGCTGTCCCAGGAGCTGCCCAGGTGAGGTCCCACTTGGTGTGCAGCTCCTGGCAGACCAAACCCCATTTGTTTGTCAGTAGCCACTCAGTGCTGCTGTTCCTGTGTTCTCAGCCTGCTTGGAAGGAGGATGGGAAGCAGCACGGTTCCTGGATCTGTTAATCAACTTTATGAAAACCTGTGGGGTCAGAAGAGCAATCAAATAACAGAGGATGAGCCAGTGCCGCCTCTTTGCACTTTCCACCTCTGTAGTCATTTCATCCTTCCTTCCCGCAACATCAGCTCGCTTCGGCCTGACCTTGCAATGTGACAGCTCCGTTCAGCCCGGCAAGATGACGAAGATTTGTCCCTCTTTGTGTTACCACATTTGCCTTCACTTTGCTCCTCTGATCCGTTCGCTTCAAGCTCAGGCTCCCTAATTGTATTCCGATGGAGACAAACCTCATGATTAAGACTCAAACGCCAGCCTCACCGAGCTGCAGCGGCGCGGGCGTCAGAGACCCTGAAATTGCAAACTCAATCTTTCTGATGGATTTAATTTGGGGATCTGTTTTGTCACCCTCGTGCTGGGTTCAGTCCCCATCCCTCCTGCCCCTCCTCCTCTCACTCCCCCTGGCAATTTCCTCATTGCTTAAAAATATTCAGCTAGGCTCCATCAAAGCGAATATTGAGACTTGTATTATTGTTGCCAGGGGTGACATTAGATGAGAATTATATGAAACAATAAGGGCGCTGGAGTATAATCCATTTGACATTTGGAACATGTTCCCAGTGCTCTGTGCTCCTCCAAACATTCACACAACAGAACCATCTTCATTTTCATCACAGTATTTGTGTGTGCACGTGTGAGCAGATTGATCTCTCCCTTTATTTCTCTGCCTGGCCATTCTCTTTTATGCCAATGAAAGAGAAACACCTCACCGCCCTGTCCAAGTGTCATTTTTGCACCCTGAGGACAAAGTAAATTGCTCTCAGCATACAGCTGTGCTGGTGCTCATTGCTCCTGCTGAAGGCCATCCCAGACCAAGACTTGGGTTCCTGCCTGTGCCCCTAGCAAGTAAGGAGGAAGAAGCACTTTGGTTTGGACTTGCACCAGGTAAAGACAGGGGGGTGTGAGTGCCTGAGCAGCCCCTGCTGTCCTTCCCCTGCTCAATGCCATCCAGCACTGGGACTGTGAAACAAACCCATACAGCACCAATCTGCTCTTCATTCAGAGAATATATTGCACATTAAAAGGAGGACACAACACGCAGCACGGGGTGGATTTTGGCAGAGGTTTTTAAGCACTTGGGATTCCTGCTAATTTTAAGTGAGCTGTTGGTATTTGTGATGTGCAAGAGAATTAAAAATGGGGGGAAAGTCACAGTGGTCAGAGCAGGCAAATTTACATTCCAAGATTACACCGGCACATTCTTCAGCACAACTGCATTAAAAATGTGTTTATCCCATATAATATCAGTGCTTTACATTATTTTTGCTTTAGAAATCATTATCTTGCCAGCTCAGCTGCATGTTCTGAATTATTTACTAGGAAAACTGTGCATCTAGCCTGGAGATTCAGCCCAGGTTTGTTCCGAGTTTCCCAAAGGTTCGTGAACTTGTTTGAGTGCCTGGGCTGATTTATGGGGCTGACATGAACACAGGTGAGTCTTGTTGGCTCCTGCTTGACATTCTGGTCTCATTCTCCCTCAAATCTCGAAGCGAAGCTTATGGAACACGAAACATCCTGAACTGCAAATGAATGCAATGTTTGTAGAAACCTCAGCAAAATGAAACAGTGGGAGATCCTGCACAGACCGTTTCTGCCCTGAGCACATCCCCACTGACCCACTGCAGGTCCCCACTGCAGATGGAGCCAGCAAAATACGAAGCTGCTTGGATGGTCAAGGTGCTGCAGGCAGGGAAATAAGAGGGTTTTGTGGACAACTTGGAACAAATGAATTAACACCTTCTGTTTCAGGAGCCCTCTTTTCTCCCAGCACAGAGATGTGTTGATGTAGCTCCTTACCCACAAGCAGAATGACATATCAGTGTTTTCCATGGCAGAAATCAGAAATGTTCTCTTCTATTCATAACCAGTGGCTGCACCCCATTCCCTGACATCATTTTCCATACACTGGTGACAAGTGATGCTACCAGCTATCAGGTTCTCCTCCTCTCCAGGCACAAAACATAGCAATGCACCCTACAGACAGGAAACACTGTGGGATCTGTTACCTTTCTTTCTACCCAAAGGGATGCTGAAAGGGCTGAGCTTCAGTATCCAACCTTAGTCCTTGGACAGCCCACATCAAGAGGTTAAAGGTTTCCCATTGAAACACACAGGATGAGCTTTTTACTTTGCAGTTGAAATGACTGTGGGAGATGTGGGGCAAGACAAAGGTTGGCTTTCTAAGGTGGGGTTAATGAGAGCAGCTCCCTTCACTGCCAGCCCTCTGATGAGGTCCTGCTTATGAAACCCCAGTCCTGTCCTCCTAACAAAGCAGGAAGATAATTAGATTTTGCAGTGCAGTTACACCTGAGTAAATATTGTCTATAAAAATCAATTGGCATTTATTGTACTTAATGCATAATAACTATTGTTATAAATCTAAATTATCCTTATAAATCTAAATTAAATGCCCAGGTTTAAATGTATTTAGGACATTTAATTAATAAAGAGTTACCAACTAACCATTACTAATCTGTTTACTCCGAGCCTGATTTCCATTTCCAAAGGATTTATTTCTCAGTGCTGTGTGTGGGAGGAGAAAAGTGAGACTACGTGAAGGGGTTCAAAAAGCTGCTGCGGGTACAGAAATAGCTACAGCTTGCCCAGGAAATTACCTCATCTTTTCCCCATTGAGAAATGCCGGAACCAGAAGTTTTCAAAGGAAAAGGTCCATTCTGATCCCAAAATACATTTAAGTGCTTGAGAAGCACTACCCCATCCCTAGAGGTGTTCAAGGTCAGGTTGAATGGGGCCCTGGGCAGCCTGGGCTGGTGTTAAACATGGAAGTTGGTGGCCCTGCCTGTGGATGGGGGCTTGGAGATTCATGATCCTTGAGGTCCCTTCCAACCCGGACCATTCTGTGTGTGAGAAGCTTTGTACTCTGGGACATCACGTTTCAATTCTCTAATTAGAAGTCCTAACATCCTGACCTGAGTGCACCAGATGGGGACTCCAGGTAACCTCCAGCAGAGCAGCTGCACTCAGTGCTTTCTATTCTAACACTCACACTCTGGTCAGCCAGACCTGTGTCATTGAGTTCATGCACTTCATCTTGCTGCTCTCTTTCCCCCACTTCGAAAGTCCCATTTTGAAACCTTGCAATGCTTTCTTTTGAAATGCTATTTTATCACTCCGTTTCTTTCTCCACCACTGAACAACTGACTGAACAACTGCAAATGAAGCAAATGTTTTGTTCCGGCTGGAATCATTTCTTATCCAGTTTTGTTTCGCTACGAAGTCGAAGAACATCATCCATATCAAGCCAAACCCCAAATATTTCACACCAGCTACTGAGCATCCCTGCCCAGCAACTCTGCAAAGCCCCCAGTGGTTACCAGTGGGCTGTTCTTCCCTCTTTCCATACCAATACACACAGACTTAACTCACATAAAGCCACAGAGTCAAATCAGGATAAGCGTAGCATGGGGATGCTCTGCTGAACCAAAACTAGATCTAATGCAGTGATTAATTTAGCTAAAAACATCTGATTATGAGCAATACAAATAAATCTTTTCTGCTGCTGGAAAGTGATTCAGGCTTTTCCTCCATGTAACGCCATCACATAGGCCTACAGCTCTCCCATCCCCATCCTTATTGACCTGAAGTCATTAAACTCATTGAGTGCAATGTAGGATGTGAGTGGTCACAGCCCAGCCAGGTGAGGAGTACTGGTAGCAGTGAACTGTTGGTTCCCTCCTCACTACACTGAACAGATAATTCACAGAGCATTCAATTCAACCCCTTTGCACAGGACGTAAAGCAAGGTTTATGTACTAATTAAGCCAGAGCTGAAGGTTATAGTCAGACACTCAATTGCAATTGTTCTAGTGCATTTTAATTAGTTAATCACTTGTACAAGTCAGCTTCCCCTTCCCTGCTCAGGCAGGTTGAGGTTGCTGTGGTGCACTGAGCAGGCACTGTGTGATGGGGGCTGAGCCCTGAGCTCAGCCCTGCAATATGCACTGAGCTGAGCTCCTGTTCCCCCACTGGCACAAGGTCTGGTGGCATCACACCCCCCACTGCCAGGGCTGCACTGCTGAGCTGCCTTGTGTGTTAAATGCCAGAAGAGTAACTCAAAAGGCAGATGCCCTCTAGGAAGATGAGATGTTCTATGGGATGTCTGTCTCTTCCTGCTTGATTCAGACTGAGTTTGGCAGATGGAAGCAAGTTCCATCCTAAAGAGAGAAAGAAGTTGAGAAAACATTCTGAAACGGAGCCTAACATCTCTGTGCTAGCAACTGCTCATCTCTGGGAGTGACATTTGACTTCATCTGTCTAACTAGCTTGACGGCTTCTCAGTGCTTTTTCTGATTGGGATAATTTATTTGTTTTCATGCTAAGTTTTATTGCTTATTGATTTTCCAAGTCGTTCTGAACCTATGTCGGTTTTTATCTGCTCAGAGTAATAGAAATCATTTTGGAGCAGATACACTGTGTAAAATCTTACCGCTGGCCAAACTAAAACCTACAAGTGCTGTTAATTACCGTGGTGACAGTCCCAAGGTGTGTGAGCTGCATGCAGAGGACACGGGGCACCCACCCATATCCTCCTGCATAGAGTGAATGGGACACACACATACCACCTCCTCAGGTGGATTCCTCAAGGACTTTCTATGAGTTCACAGAATCGCTGTGGTTGGAGCATCCCACCCCCACCATGCCCACTACCCACATCTCTCAGTGCTGCACCATTGCAGCTATAGAGCACACCCATGGGCAGTCATCCCACAGTCCCCTGGGCAGCCCCTGCCAATGCATCACTTCTCTTTGGAGGAGAAAAGTTTCCTGTTATCCAACCTGTACCTATTTCAACTTCATTTAAATCAGAAAGGGTAAACAAAGGAACAAGTTCGTAGGTCCTTTATGGGCTGCTTTCTGCAGCCTGAAGTCACTGTTGTGTTTTTCTAGCAGTAACTACTGCCAAAGGAAAAACTGTTTGCAAGGATGACTTTCAGCTGCTCCTGGAGTCCCACGGGTCTGTGCAATGCAGCCCTGTGGGCCATTCTGGAGGTGCTGCTCTGAGCCTCCCCATGAGCCTGGGATGTGCTGACACTGCACCCGCAGCGTGGGGGGATGGGGAAGGAGGAGGGGAGCACAGGGAGGAGGGGAAATGTTTCTCAGTTTAGAAAGTAATAATGCAGCTTAATTGGAGCGGCAGCTGGCAGCGTGAGGCAAAGTGAGGTGAGGCCCAATTACTGCACTTGGCAGCTGTCTGCTCTGCTGAGTGTGCTGATGGAGGAGGGTGAGCTCCTTTCAGCAGGGAGGTTGGAGATGAAGACCGGGAGATGCACCAGGAGGGAGATCCCTCTGATCCCAAACAGCGGGGTGGGGAACTCTGAGGTGCTCCCAAAGGGACCAGGCATAAAAAAAAAGCAAGGAAAGGCAGCCCATCTGAGAATGGAGACCAATTCTAACTTCAGGAAAGGCAAGGAACAGTTGGGCATGGACAGCCTGCAATCCATCGTGCCTTCCCCGCACAGCAGGGTGTTCTCCCAGCTCCAGAGCTGCACGGTGCCTTCTGGGGATGGGATGTGACCTTGGTGACTTCTGCTTAGCAAAGACTCGTGCATACAGTTCAACGTATGCAGTTCAATGTATAGAGTTTTCCTCCCTTTCTCCTTCTGCCCTCTTCCACTGAGCAGTGTGAAGGGGAAATGCGACCGGGATGGTTCATATTTCCATAAGAGAAACTGGGCTTGATTTTCATCAGCACTGAGATCCCCCTCCACCATTAAGGTTATAGCAAAGGTTCTGAAAATAATCTGCTTTAAGACTCCTTCACATTGCCAGTTTCCAAGGAGCTGCCAAGCCCCTTCATTCTCCCATTTCTCAGCTCACCATCCTGCAATGAGGCTGAAATTGTTGATTAGCTGACATCCAACACTTAAATGTTACAAGCCTTTCCTATTTATTTCCTGGGCAGAGAATTACCACTGTGTGTTATTTTTATTTTAAAGACCCAGCTTCTGAAACTACTTAAAAAGCTTTTGATCAAAGATGTACAGTGGTGCTGACAGAACACAGAAGAGTTTTTGCTAGTGAAAGCCATCATTAATTATCAGACTGTAAGTAGCACTGATAGCACAAGCATTTGATTTTGATTTAATGTCTAAATAAGCTCACTTACAATGGCAAAGTGCTTCTCGTTTAATTGAAAAGCACTAAGTTTTCTATCTCCCCCTTCTTATTCTGGCCACGATCCAGGTGTAGAAATAGAAAGAAACATGAACAGAATGGAAGAAGTCAGTGTGAAAAAGCGTCAGAGCCAAGAGAGCCCGCTGAGCCTTCTGCCAACACCACTGCTGAGTTGTCTGCAGTTGTCTGGTCCACCTCATCTCTTTGGAGCTGCCCTCTCCCTCCAGGCCTCCCACCATCCTAGCCTGGTGTCGGTCCATCTGTCCATCCCCTCTTTAGTTCTACTTCTCCCTTTATATCTCATCTGCTAAAATCACACCACCATTGGTTTCTCCCATCCTCTTCCAAAAGGGGATTTTCATCTCGAAACAAGCCTGCACTCATAGACAACCTTAGAAAACAGAGACGCTGCCTTGCCAGGAGGAGGAGAGGAAGGACTTTGGAGAGCCTCATCTCGCTCACACGTCCTGCGTCTGCATGGGCGCCTGTGGTTTTGCAACCTAGCAGACAGCAATAGCTGATATTTTTAGTGCTGCCAGACATTCGATACCTGCCAAGGTCATTTTCTGACAAAAGCGATGATGAGCCGCCATGGCAGCGTGTAACAGCCCCGTCACTTCCCAGCAATTGACTTCAACGTGTGTGCTGCCACTTGCCAAGGTGAGATGCAGCTGGAGAGGCACGACTTGGGCTGCTGCACCGCTGCGCCTCTGCCCCTTGCTCAGTGCATGGTCCTGGGTCTCCTGTGCAGCTGCTTAACACTGTGCTGCTGAGGAATGGGCTGCTTTGCAGGGATGCAGCTGGAGCAATAGCTGCCCTGGGTGGGAGATGCATCCTTGTTTGCACTCAGACACTGCAGGAGGCAAGCTCCAAACGAAGGTGATGGTGTCACGGGCAGTGGTGAACTGGGCTGACAGCTCATTTGCACTGCCCAAACAGAACGCTCATCAATTATTTTCCACTTCAGGTGCCTTCTACAAGTGTTAATGAACTAACCCTTATGATAGCTCTCTGAAGGAAGAGCTCTGTGCAAAGGGGAAGGCAAGACTGAGGCTCATTGGAGCTTGCAGGGCATGGAAAAACCTCCGTGGCTTAAACAGCTGCCAAGCATTGCTGTTAGAAACAGTGCAGATCAGAAGAAAACTACATTTATTCCATCCTTAAATCAAATTAGTGGCTAAGGAAGGTAAACTGAGGCACAGCTCATCACATTAAGATCTTCAAGCCTAGAGCAAGTGTCAGACCACAAAGGCTGAGCTCGAGTGGCACATACCAGACAGTTCCATCCAGCTGCAGATTAACGTCTTTGCTAAATGACTTTAAACCTAATGACACGTGACGTGCAAAGATCAGACTGCTCAGCACTGCAAGAAATACAGTCAGAATGATCGTTTGTGGAAAACAAACCTCAAGAGGATCCCGTGCCACCCAGCTCAAATATCACTTTGGATAGGAAGGAATGCTGGGACAGTGGATTTGCCAATGTGTAAAAGCTGGACTGGATATTTAGGAGGAGCTGTGTGTGCCTGGGTAGAGGCTGTACTGACCAAAGAAAACAAGATTCAGACACTGAAAAATTGACCACTTCGAGATTAAACTACAAATTTCTATCCGACTTATCATTTTCCTCTCAATGTATAAATGTCTTATCTGAAGCTCAGCAGAGCTGTGTGCTCCTGCAGGCATTGGAAAGCAGTATTTCTTAATGGAAGAATATTAGCTCGACAAACTAACAAACCTCGATCTTTGACAATGACTGCCCAGCCCATCAGGATGGCAGGGTGGACATGATCAGGCCATGACCTGAAATGCAACCAAAAGCCCCAACAGCAGTAGAGAAGTGATGAAACTGATGACCACGTAGCGAGTGGACACCAAGCTGGGAGGTTCTGACACCAAAACCAGCAAGAAAATAAGTGGGGGAGATGCTGAGATGGACCTGGATGGAAGAATCAAGGAGTCAAGGATGGAAGAATCCATCTGCTAGTGCTCAGATGGCATACCCAGAAGTCACAGTTGTTCTTCTAGAGTTGGGAAGCAGGTCCGGCAGCCTGAGCTGATGCTGAGTCCTCCAGTCCTGCCTGCTCACCTCTGTCACTGGATATTCATTGACTGGGGAGGGATTAACAAGGTTGGGGCTTGAAAGCTGGTTTTTGAATGACTGGTTTCAAGGCTTTCTCGTAATGCTGCGCAATGTAAAATAGGGAAGGAAAGATTCAATTTAACCCTTTTTTAACCTTTTATTTGGAAAATTGAAGGGAAAGGATGTAATTCTAGGTTGCCTCCTCCAGCTACACACTGTGATGTCACCAACCCCACAGCCCTCCAGGACCGGAGGTGACTTTGTGCTGAGCTGTGAAGTCAGGCTGAGAAACAGGCAGCTTTTCTGGGGCATCTTCCACCTCCATCCGGCAATGTAAAACACAGTGTCATTATTTTCCTTTAATAAAGTGGAACAAACTTAAGATGCTTAAACGTTGATTAAAGGCTTTGATCTCTGAAAGTGCGATTAGTGTCCTTCTGTCGAGGAAAGTCACTTTGAGGAATGTATATGCTGATTCCACATAATCCCCCCATTAATTCTGTGTCAGATACAGTGTTTACTGGAAGCACACGACAAGCCTTTTCTTCTTCCTCTTTTTCTTTTCCCCACAAATTGTTCTTAACCTGGCATTCCCATCCAGTTTGTCCCATTATGCATGGAGATGGAAGGGATGGGGGACAGTCCCAAGCTATGGCTCTGCAAGAGCTGAAGAGCAACCAGCAGCCAAGGGGGTACAATGCTCCTCTGCAGACTCTTCCACAACTCAGGCTCTCCTCTGGCTTTGCAGGGGAAGGACAGCCAGCAGCATTCCATTGGGTCAGGTCTGGGAGACCCCCTTGCTGTGATGATGAGGCAGAAGTTTGTGCCTCAGTTTCCCCATTTGCAAAGCAACAAGTGTTGCAATGCATGCACAAGCCTTCCACCTCCGGATCCACTGTGCAATGCAGGGCACACCACACCTGCTCAAGTATCATTTCCAAATGGTGTGGAAGGAGTAAGGAAATGAAGCTGTTATTGTGCATCACTGCTGTGCTAATCCAGCACTTTAGTTTTAGTTTTAGAAACCAAAGACAGCCTGGCACAGACTCAGATTGGAGCATCACCACGGTTGGAGGTCTTGTGCATTCTGGGGTTGGTGAGTATTTCTATTCTCAAAAGCATTTGCATTTGCCATCAAAACAACTTCATTTCGTTTCCTAAGTGAGAACCGAGTGCTCCAGAACACCCACCGAAATCTGCCCTTCCACAGCTGACAAAGGCTAAAAATTAAATGAACACAGAAATGTCTACCAACGCCACACACCCTCTTTGCATTCAAAGAACATCTTCCAACCCAAACTGTTCTATGATTCTATGACCTGAGCTTAATGTTCCACCTCATGTAATGAATATGTTTTCTAGTACCGATTTCAGATGAACATTTTAAGAGTCCTTTAGCAGCAAATAAACCCTTCACTAAATAAACAAGTGGCTCTTTCTCATCCCTACCCAGCCTTGATTGACTTAACAAACTGGAAAGGAATTTCAAAGCCATGGGCTGCTCAGATTTCAGGACTGACCCCACTGCTTAAAACCATTGCATGGAGCAGCTCACCTGCATCTATTTGCTCTGTGCACAGCACAGGGAAAGCCAGTGCCCATGACAACAGCAATGTTCTGCTGCCCAACATGCTCTTGTCTCCCTGAAAAGAGGTTTCAGCTGTGACCTCCCCGCTCTGTGCATCAGAGAAATGTGTGCAAACTCCTCTGGTGGAGCAATGTCAGAGTGTTTAATGCTCTCTGCCTGCCTCAGTCCCAGCCCAAGCTGACGGATCCACCTCACTTTGTGTCTTCTGCTGCTCTTAAGAGACTAATGAGGAAATTATCCTGTGACTGCCTCACTTGTGCACTCCCTCTCTGCATTGAGTAGCTAATGGTAAGAAGATTTAATGGCGTGATATCACTTTAATGTGAAGAGCATAAATAAGGCTTTTATAACTCTGTAATTACGTCTGCATTGCACCTATTAACTATTCATCTGCATACAGTGCTCTGCATGGGGATGGGATGACTTCAAAAGGTTTTTCTGCACTATCTGATGAAATCTGGGTTTGAAAAAGATGGAAAAAGAAAGGGGAAAGGAGAGGAAGGGAGGATAAAACCCACAGATCTCTGGGATATCCAAAGTGCAATCCAGAAGCAGTACTGAGGGCATGACACTGCGCTGGTATCTGGATGGGATTTCAGACGTGGGAGTACTGGGAGCACTGGGAGCACCACAGCCAGCCCAGGCACAATTCCAGCTTGATAACCATCTCCACATCTGCAGCACAGCAAAATAAGCTCAGCCACTGCGAGCAAAGAAAAGCAACGTTCAGCTGATGGGTTGAGCTCAGGGAGCACTCAGGAGTACAAGCGTTGGTGATCCTCACTGCCCTGTGCTGATCAGATGGAGCACTGATAGCTCTGTGCTAAAAGCTCTGCCTAACTTCCTTTGTTGTGAAAGCTGAGAGGGGAATGGTGCTCTGTTGGCCCAGAGGTCTCCATTTCCTCACTGGTTTCATTTGGTGTCGGAGAGAAAACCAAATCCTGTCTGCGGGTTGGGGATCTCAGCGTGCTGAGCTCTGACTGCGATGATGCAATGCATTATCACTTGCCAGGCAAAAATAGTCCTTCAAAACAAAACAGCGATGTGAAAAGGAGAAAGCGAGAGGTTGTATTTAAAAATATCAGCGCTTTGACTCCATCTGAACTTTGCACCAGTTCCCCACAATGACAAAATCCTGGGGAAATCAAGATTAATCCGGAAACGTTCTCACATCAACACATGCTAAGCGAACCCGAGCTGTCAGAGCTCCACGGAGCCAGCTCTGTGGGTTTGGCTTAACGGTCTGAATGCAAACCAATAGCAGTGCGCGTTCACAAAGGGTTGTATTCAGGAAAGGAAAAGCAGAACGCAACCTTTGCTCCTGGGGGATAATTAGGTTACATAATGCACAGCACGATGGGAACCCCCCCTCCTCAGCTCAGGGAAAAGCCCCCCCCCCCCCCCCCCCCCAATGCTCCAAGGCCTCTGCTGAGTTGCTACGATGCAACAGCTGCTCACATCCACCACTGCTGCAGGGAAATGCGGAGCGCAGCTAAGAGGGGAGGCTGGCGCTGATTTGCACAGCACACAAACTCACAGCCCTGAGCTTCATTTTGCAATTCATGACACAGCGCCTACAGAAGCAGCTGTGGGGCTCCCACTGCTCTGCAGGGTGCTGCTCCCCTGCCATCTAACCCTGCAGCATGGCCATGCCTGGCCTGTGCCTGGCTTCTGGGGCTGCACTCCATCTGAGTGGGAACACTCTGCTGGGTCAGAGCACCAGTTGTGCACAAGGCCTTGAGGAACATTTGGTTTCTGACACGTTTTAGAGCCCTAAGATCCATTTAAGCTACTGCAAAGCAGGGTAACCCCAGAGGCTACGCTACAAGAGAGACCAAAGTGATGGAAACAGAGGTTGGCTGATGGAGGATACAGATGTGGATGGTTATGGTTTGAGATTTTAAAGCTTCGGATTTGAGAGGGTAAATGAAGCTAATGAGACTGAAAACCCACACTGAAACCACAGCAAACAGTGATCACACCAAAGGTTGCAATGATTAGCAAACAATTAGGTCCAATGTTCCATCCCAACCACCACCACTGAAGCTAGATGCAACTAATTTCCAGCAACAGGAAAAGGGGAGATGGAAAGGGACAAAAAACAAACAAACCTGGGATTCTAAGCACACAGCCAATGAAATTAAACTAAGAATTAATTTCATCCATTACAACTGATTGTTGTAAATTAAAACTAGGGGAAAATAATTGGTAGCATGTAGCTTTTAGTGTTTGATACAGATTAGAGGAATTAGATTTTTTTATTAGGAACACTAAACTCATCGGCCGTGCTCTCGTGTCCTCAGCAATATGCATTTCTCCTGATTACAGCATGCAGCCTGTTGGCACAGCAAGGTTGGTGGCCACAAGCATTTGCTTCATTAGGACGCACATCCACGGCCATTCATGCAGCCTGGGGAGCCAAGCTGGGCTCAAAATGAGTTCGCCAATGAGCAGAGTGAAGTCTGCTGCTTCCAGGACATCTGCAGAGCAGCTGGCTGCAGCCAGCAGGTACCTGCTGCAGTGCTGGAGATGTTCAGCATCTCCAAGGATTGTCCAACACCCAGGCAAGCAATTGCCTTTTGATGCAGAGAGCACTCACTCAGCCTTATTTTCTGCAGTCCTGGTCTGCTCCAGCTGCTCCTGCTCGGTGCAGTGATTGTTGCTATTGAGCTAAGCCCACAGGAAGCAGGCAGAATCTGAGGGTGAACCCATCCTGCTGATTCAGCCTCCATTTGTAAACATCCCGTGGGTCTGCTGCTCCTGGGTCTGCTCCGCTCCTTCCCTCACCAGCTGCACCTCTGGCCCACAGAGCCCACTGCTAAGCCTCAAATCCCAGTGCTGTCACCCCGTGTTTGCATAGGGGCTGTTGCTCCCTTTGTTGTGCCTTGTATCAATACTCCTTTATGGCATTTTAAGGTTTGCAGGGTGAAGCTCTCGCTCCGATACAGCCAGAACTGCAGGAGTTAAGCATTCCTCTTCCCCTCTCTCCAAAGATATTTTCTCACCAGGTGAAAAGCATCGGAAAGATCCAGCTTTGTGCTGCCGTGGAGTTTAGAAAGTGGCAGGAAATTAAGTTATATGTGAGCTGTTCTGTTTTTCTCAGAGGGTTATTTTTATGCAGTTATTTAATTAATTCCTCTGGCTTATATAATGGGAAGAAGACTTTGCACGTATGCAGTGCTCCCTTTCCCAAGGAATTCAAAACACAGCACAGAACAGAAGCAGGCCCTGCAGCTGCCCCTGTGCAAACATTTGGTCCCTAAAAGAGCTGTGAAGACTGCCCTAAGATGCAAAGGGAAGCAAAGAACACCCCAAAACCGAGTGAGGACTGCAGAGAGCAAGATTGAGGCTGTTCCATTGACAACGTGTTGTGCAATTGAGTTTACACCTTGATTTCTGCAGCAGGTTCTGTGGGATGCTGGGTGAGCCCAGCAGTCTGCTTCCCACCTTCTGAGAGAGGAGCAGAAGGCAAAACCCTCCTCACCAGCAGGAGCTGACAGAGAGGGAGCAGTGCCACCTACTGCAGCAGCAGCAGCACCTGGCTGGCTGGGAACAAGCTAAAATAGCAACTTCTTGTTTTGTAGTTGGGAATGTAAAGAAAAAGGGGGGGGGAAAAAAAGGGGGAGGAGGGATGGAGTGACCTAAGAAAAGGAATTTGCTGAATGGCGTTTTGTGCTGGCGTCGTGCTTATAAATAGCCGGAGTGACACTCCTCCCTGCAGGATGAGTTTCTGAATGTTTCTGATCAGCAAAGAGTTCTCGCTGCAAATAACAATAAGTGGGGGGAAATGTGTATAAATAAAAGGCATTGAAAACCCTTTCTGTGCGGGATCAGCGTCACATCTTGAAGCCCACATCAAAGGGACTCAATTAGCAGGCGCGTTTTCTAATTACATGTTCTAATTTTCAACAAATCTGGGTTTCTAATGAAGCTCTGATTAATGGTCCAGATGGTGAGGACCAGACCCGGCATTCCACAGCATGCAGAAGCGTGCTGGAAGTGCCAAAAAGACCACCTGATGCTCCAGAACCGGCATCATCCCACTTGCCCAGGCACCCCCCTTCTTTCCAATCCCTCCTGAATTGCCCCATTCAATCCCTGTGCCTAAATGCACCTAAAGGAGCAAATGGTGAAAGCAGGTGCAGATGATGGCACTCTAGAATGGAACAGCAACAAAACCACCCTGCCGACCGCTCATGCCATCCGTATTTTCCCTTTGCCATCTTGATTTGGGCATGCAAACAACACTTGTTTTGCAGCATAACCCACAGGTGGTCTCATAGGCATTATTTTTCATTACAGAAAAGGTTCCCTGTAAACCTCCCCTGCGTGTTAGTTGGCATCTCCAGCATTAATCACACCCAGCATAATAAGCACAGCACTGCAGGGTTCCTCTCAGCATAAGGAACTCAGGCCTTCGTTGGGACCCCCCAGCCCCAGCACAGCTCCAGGAGACAGGAAAGCATAGAAGTGAATGAAAAGTAAGACACTTACCCTGACATCCTAACCACTCCAAGATCCCTTTTGACTTTTGCAACTGTCTTTTAACAACACGGTCCTAAAAAAAGGACAGGAATCTGGAAATCAGCTGCAACAGAATTGAGCTGGAAGTGAGAAATACCAGAGCAGACCTTTGGCTGTTGAATTGTATTCTCTCATACTGCTGCAGCCCCATGTATAAATAGACAGCCTACTCTGAAAGAACATGTCTAACAATGCTGCTAACATTGTCTAACAGCTCCAAGGGAAATTTCTCTCCGGCATCAGATGTAGTTGAACTAAACTTATATATATATATATATATATATATAAAAGAAGTCAGCATAGGTTTCACTTTAAATTTAAGCATCAAGTCTAACATGGTCAGCAGGACTCCCATCCTATCCTCTTTCATTTCCCTCTATACAGGACACATTCCTGAGGGCGATAGATCAGGCTGTGCTCGATTCTTTCTACAGTCTATAAAGGGCTCAGGCAGTGTACTTCACTTCTGGAAGGCTGCAGCTAAGTAGGATGAAGTGCTTGCTGCATTCAGCATCAGGAAATACAGGTCAAGTAAAAAGAGCCCGCAAATGTTTTTGAGTACTGTCATTTTGAAACAAATCCTGTGACTTCCTAGAACCTTGGCTTAACTTTCACAAGCTGAATGGCATTTAGATGCCTGTGCCAGCAAGGTGTTTCCCTTGACCTAGCAATTGTTACTATAATCCGAACTCAGCTCAGTGAGCCGGGGCCAAAGCTTGCACTGCCAGTGGGACTGAAGCTTCAGCCTCCTCAGAAAATGAAGCAATTCTTGAATGACCGCTGGTTGGAAATACTACAAACCCTCGGTGGATTAAAGGAGATTAATGGAGAAAGAAGAGATTGAGCATTCACTGGCATTAATACACAGGCTAAGTTCTCTAAGTAGCTGGGCTGCCCACTCTTAAACGTGGTGCGGTAACTTCTTTGAGATTTTGATTAGTTTGTTTTATGGATAATGATTACAATTTGAAGGAAAAATGCTCCAGCACAGGATAAGAGACACTGGGTGGTTGGATACCTGCTGTGCTCCTGCCTGCCCTGGGTGATTGTGGTCAATCTAAACCCTCTCCCCTGGTATGGACATGGCAGAGAACAGCAGGCAGGGCTCAGGCTGTGCACCAGGCTCTGTCTTTTAGCACTGTAAAGGCAGAGCTGCTGGGACAACCCCTGACCACAGCATCAACCACAGGGTGGAAAGGCACAGCCAAGATGGGGCTAAACCACATGGCATGTGGGCATCACCCTGCTCTCCTTCCAGCCCTCCAGATGGGATCTGCAGACTGGCCACAGCCCAGGCTGAGTGATTAAGTGCTACTGACAAAAGAAACTCCATGTGCAGTACTGGACTTCTATTTATTATCCTAATTGGTTTTTATGCTAAGATGGAGTCATTGCTGGGAAATGCATCTCAAAGCATCCCAAACCCTGCTACCTCACATTATTCTCACATAAAAGGAGAAAATGCACCTTGCCGTGATTCCCAGGCAGCATCAGAGATGCTGAGAGGTGGGAGCAGAAGCTGAGATGAGCACAAGGCAGGACGAGAGGAGATTACAGGAAGGAGGGGAAGGTCAGACATTGGGTGTCTCCAGTACTTCAGAGTGCAGGGCCAACCCAAGCTCCAGTTGGTTCCAACTGCTGTGCATGATTCCATCTTCCAAAGCTGGGCTGAGAATACAAACTCTTTTTCCTGTTCCAGCTGCCGACAGGGCTGAGATTTAAACACGGGGAATTAGATTTGAAAAGCTCCATATCTCATTAATAATCTGTCGAGTCATTAAGTGCACTCAATAGAGATTTTACCACCCCTTTTTTTTTGCCATTGCAGGAGCAAATTACAAGAGCATCCTCCCAGCCTTGGGGTAATGGGACAAGCAGCCTTCCCTTGAAGTCAGCTAAATAAACAGCCAGGTATCCCATGCCAGGGGCATCATTTAAAAAACAATTACTGCAGAGCAGACGAGAAATACTTTATATCTCTGGCTTTGATTGCATTTCAAAACCGATACCTTCTTCCTCCCATCGTTTCATTTACATATCAAAATAACTGCCTCTGCAATTCAGCAGATCGCCGTGGAGCTGCCTGCCAAAGGATGGGCAGCGCTGGGCACAGCACAGCTCAGTACGGGGCATAGAAACAGCTCAGCCCATCCTGAATAAACATCCTCACAAAGAAGCTGATGTAAGGCGAACGTCCTGCCTACAGTGACACAAAACACCCTCGAGTCTTTTTCTTTTTATCAGCTCGGATCGATACTGAAAACATCCTGTGTTATTTGTGTTGCTTGGAGAGAAAGGCAATGGAAGAAGGATGAAGAATGTGGGAGAGCAGAGAGAGATGGAGACATTTTGTTAGAGCAAAACTTTGTACTTCTGGATGATGCAGCAAGTTTGTCATAAACAAAAAGAGTCACAAAACCCTGCACAAAAACAGCCTGAACCCCCCCTGCAAGGATTAACCTTCTTCTGCAGTAATAGGAAGGGAAAATCTTCTTGTCGGGAGTTCTGAAGCCCTTAATAAATCTTATGCTTAAAACAAAAAAAAAAAAGAAAGAAAGAATGAAAGAAATCATGAGCTACGTCTCATTTGCCCCAATGATAGCCTGTCTCCTTGAGATCTAATGGGAAACTTAATGACCCCAGAATTTTACTCCTGCACAAAGTGCTCCTGCAGGACCTGGTAAGTGTTCAGAGATAACGGAGCTCAGACAGCCCCTGACACGGCTGCAGGAAGGTCAGTCAGGGGCTGTGGGGCTGCCAGCCCAACCAGCAGTGCAATAACCCCAGCAAGCTGGCCTGGGGCAGGGATGGGACCCCTGAGCCAGGCTCTGGCAGAGCTGGGCAGCACTGAGTATGGATGCAGGGGAAAGATGTATGCAATCTCTAACCCAAAATGAGACAAAGTAATGACAGTTTGCATCTTGTAAGGCTGCTAAGGAAAAAGATTCTACTGATTGCCTAAAAGAAAAACTTGTCACGAATCAACCACTTTATGCTTTCTTAGGGATGCGGTTAGTGGTCATGGTGGGGATGGGATGACAATTGGACTTGGCGATCTTAGAGGTCTTTTCCAACCCTAATGAGTCTGTGAGTCTATGGTTGTGAAGCTCAGTAGCTAACAGAAGAAATGCTTTATTTGCCTCACTTGCTCAGTAAGGTGCTGCCATGCCCTCTGTGGATTTACAAGAGTCAGGAACAGCTCTTGCCCAAACAATATCTCCATCAATGTAAATTCACGTAGATAAAATGAATTATTTCCTCTTCCACAACGAAAGAAAACTGCAAAGCACCACAGCAGGAGAGCCACAGCCCCACGACAGCCCCCCACGGAGCAGCACTGCACAGTATGAGCACGTGGGCACTTCCTTCCTCCTCCCCCCGCTGTGCTGCTGTGACTCTGCCATGCAGAGACGGCCCCAGTGATGGATTCCCTTGGTAGCGGCACAAGCTCTTAATAAAACAAAGAAAAGGGAAATAAATCCCTCGGCTCATTTTTAAAACTGCTTCCCCTTCCCTCTATGAGCATCTCTCAGCCCTGCCATGATCCTGTGAGGGTTTTCTCCACTAACGCGTGCCCAGGTTTGGTATCTTTGCACTTCAGCCTGGTATGAGCACAACTAAAAGCTCCTTGCTGGATTGGTAGCTGAGATTTTCCACCTTCATCTGAAGATATTTCATCTTCCTTACTTAAAACTCTGCAAAGATCCACAGGACCCAAAGAGACACCCTGACTGTGCGCCCTGCACAAACATCAGAGAGCCGAGCAGACGCAAAGAGAACCTTCAGCTCAGCACCACGGATGCAGGTGGCTATGAATGCTGTTCATGGGACCAAAGGAAAACGCTCCGTGATTTACCTCACAGCAAGCTTTGCAAGGAGATGTGTCAATGTGCAGCTGCAGAGGACCGCGGTGCAATTTGCTTTCCTATCTTTTCCTTAATTGCTCACTTACAGGAGGCGGCAGTAAAAGCTGAATGTAGTTTGTTGCAGTAGTTGTTGTGAGTTATGCCGAATGCTTTCAGATCTCCCATTAGGAAAAAGGTCTTCTGGTGAAGTCTATGGGGAGATCTTGGCGACCTGCATTCAGGGTGACTAACAAACATTGCATTGACACACGGGGCATTTCTTCAGAAAGCCACTGGTGTTGGTGGATCCCATTGGGAGAGAGGAGGGTTCCCATTAAGAACAGGACTGTTACTTTCTTGTTGGTGAGAGAAACAACAGCAACGAAAGAGTGGGTGTTAAGTTGCACAGCTGAGCATAAATAGCCCCAGATAAGACGGAGCTGATAGCTCTCCTTCCAGCTGTCACCCAGCCAAGCCAATTGCCTTTGAAGAACCTGTGACTACATACGTTATAATTTGATGGAAAATAATACCGTGACCCATTACAGATGGGAAAGCTGGAGGTCTCACAGGTCACCAAATAAATGTGAGGTAGTGCTATGGATATAATCATTTAAGACCTGAAAATGAAAGTAATGGATGAACACTGGATTTCAATTATCCTTAGATAATTCAAATTACTTTAAATAGATAGCTGACCTACTAAAACCTGCCCAGTCCCAAGTCCTGCATTTGCTGGCCAATTCAGATAATGACTATTTGATCCTGTTCTTTTTCTTTCTTCATGGAACACTGGAATTGTTAATAGCAGTGAAGGGTTTCTTTTTGAACCGAACTTGCAGCCACCCACTGTTCAACATCTCCCCATGTTAAATACAGTTGTTACAGCGCTGACATTTGCAACTTGAAAAGTTAAAGTTGTATTGGTGGCATTTCTTCGGGAACAAGTGGGCTCATTTACAGCATGGGATGAGGGGAACAGCTGGGTGCTTTGCTTCAGGACTAACTTGTGTATTCATTTTCCATCACCTCGCTGGCTATTTTAAAATTAACCTTGTGCAGCCTCAGAGAAGGAAGAAAAGGTTTAATTGCATGACTAATGAACGCCAGGGATGCAGCCAGGATCTGCACACCTGCTGCGTTACACACCATTTCTGGAGTTCAGGGTAATTATTGCGTTATTGCTATCATTTGTATTATGTTAGGATACAGGAGCTCTCCTCCTGTACCAAAATCCTGCTGTGCCAGGCAGGATGGCGATGTACAACAAAACGATCACCTGCAACCAAAAGGCAGAGGGCAGCTTTGCCGTGCCCACGTTTCCTGCTTTGAGCCCACTTCTCCCCTGCAGTAAAGCTGGCTCCTGCAGTGAGTGCAAGCACAGGGCTGAGGCTGTGCCTGCTTGGGACCAGCAGAGCTCACGTGGGGGTTGCAGTGAACAACCAACAGTGAAACCCTGGAATGGAATGGTGGAGAAAGAAAGCATTCCCAGCTAGGTAGGGCACCTAAGCTTCTGGATGTGCAACCAGAAGGTTCCATGTGGGTTTAGGAGCAGTCCACGGCTTAGGAGAGCTCCAGATGTGCTGGTGAGGATCACTCAGGCTGCTTTTTGCATTCTGAAGCCTTTCATCCATGCAATGCATTCCCAAGGCTGGCAGGGAGCACACGCCTGTGCTGGAGCATCCTAGTGGCACAACAGGGTTGAGTATTTTGGAAGGAGATGGGATGCACCTGCTGAAGACTCTTCCAGCTAAGTTCCATCTACATCTGCTGCACAGGTAACCATCCCAATAATTTGCTAACAGACAATTGATTCGAGCAGTTTACGGAGTCAAGGGAGATGTATGGAGACAAGATGCGACTTTACTGACTTCATTTATCGCTCTTAATTGCTGAGCAAATGATGAGTGGAAAAACACTCCTTGCCTCCTGTGAGCAACTGGTTCCTAAAGTTACACAAGATTTAATTTGCTGCGGGAAGGAGGGACGGTGAGGAGTGAAGACCCAAATTTAAGGAAACTTCGAGGCTGGAACATTATTACAGTCTATTGTCAACGCTGAAAATGCATCACTAAAGCTGACAGCCAGAGCTGGGTTTGGACAAGGCATGTCAGTTTTCTGCAAGACCATAAAAAAGGCTTCTCGGAGTGAAATCAATTCTTTTAAAAACACCGAAAGTCCCCACATTTTGCAGCATGTATTAAGATGTGGATTAATATAATTGCATTGCTACTAATCTCAATGCTTGCATGCTTAATCAGACAGCTGACAAGCTTTTCAATTAGAGACATTACATTAAGTTGCTGGAGACTCGGATTTTTTATCCTTGGCTTTGGCATTTGAATGGGGACTTTGCAGAGCGCTGGATTTCAGCCCAGTACCTGAGGACAGAAGCACCCCTTCATATCAGCTATGGGGCATGAGCCCACTCAGCCTTCAGTAGCCCAATCCAAAGCACATCACCCTCTGATGCACAACATATGCTTTAATTAACCACTTCCAATTATGCTACGAATGGTCCTAAACTTACAAGAGATGATTTAAAAACCAAACCAGAAGTGCAGGCTCTCAGCCTTGTGAACATCTGGTGCCCTTTGAAAGATGATTAACTGCACCATTTTCTCCTGATCAGCCTCTTACTAAATACAGGACCTTTCAGGCTGGAATTGGTTAATATTAATAGAGAAGTTTTGTGTTAATTGACTAAGAGAAAGATGAATGAAATCAGCCTTGTAAGAGAGAAAATGATCCTCAATGCTTCCACTGGGGATATCTTCTACATGCCTGCATCCATTAAGTTCTCTATAATTTTATTTAGCAACTCAACCTAGGAAACATTAAGCCCATTGACTTTGCAAATAACTCCTGAATTCACCTGAAAACCTGCCTGGATTTTTCACGTGCACTCTGCAGTACTCGTGCTGTTGCAATTCCTGGTAATTTAACAGCTATTTCATTTCCCTTTCCATTCCATGCCCTCAGAAACAGCAGCTTGTGGAATCGCCCTGCATTTCTGTTGCAAGACCGAGTGCATACAGACAGCATGGGGAGCTTCAGATGATTCTGATGCCGCAGCACAGTGACACTGTGCAGTAGATGAAGGGGAGCAGGAAGAGGGGCACAGCAGCTTTGAGGTGTCTGATCCCAGCCCCCCAATCCCAGCCCCTCAGCCTCTCAATATGCTGATCCCAGCCCCCCATCCATACTCTTTGCTTACCAAAAGCTTATGGAGATGTTTTGGTCAGGGGGATGGAAGGGGTTCTAAAAGAGGGCTCTTTTCAAGCTCTCTCAAGTCAGGCTAAAACACCATCTCTCCTGTGAGTCCACAGAAGCAAACCATTCATCTCTCCTGTGAGTTCTGTCTTTCTGGTTTCCAGCAGCACATTCAGAGCAGAAGCACAGAACTCCCACTTCTCCTCAGACTAACACTTGAAACTCCAACTGCAACCTGCAAAGTAGCAAAGCTTTTCCAGCCAGAGAAACTTGGTGCAAGTTGCACTCCAGGTGAAAGCTGCTGCTCTGCTGGCTCAGATCTGTGCGTGATCAACAGAATACGCTGAATCCCTGACAACAATCTAAGCTCACCTCCAGCCACCCAAGCAGTTTGTCTTTATTTATCAGGGGGAATGCAGTGGCACAGCTGCCCTGGGAGTGATGGAGCCGCCGTCCCTGGAAGTGTTCAAGATCATGGAGCTGTGGCAATGTGCTTATGGGCATGGTGGGACAGGTTGGTGTCTGACTTGCTGATCCTAAAGGTCTTTTCCAACCTCAGTGATTCTGTGATATGATAGAACACAAGAGAGGTACATGCAGAGCACACCGCAGTACCACCAGGTTTCTGTGGAAGGCACAGATAAGAGGAGGTGGCTCCTTGCTCACCCTTCTGATGTATTTATTTCCCCCCTCCAGCCAGTGATATGTTTTCCAGTCCGCCAGCGACGTGTCTGCTTTATGGCCAGTAAGATGATGGGACAGAGGGATGAGGCATTAATAGGAAGGAGACAGGAGCAAGAGACTGAGCAAAATGCAGAAATGACTTGAAAACCTGAGGGGAGGGAAGCCAGCGAGAGAAATTTCTGTCTGTTAAACACGATCGATGCCTGCTGACATCAATCACTGCGAGCTGGGCGCACTGATGGATGTTTCCTCCCTGTCTGCAGAGAAGATAAATGGGTGCGGGCAGGGAACGCCTCGGCCACAGCATGGAACCCAAGGGAAGGCAATCTAGGCTGGGGAAGGCACAGCGCAGCCACTCTCAGGTGGCCCAAAGGACTGAGCCATCATTTATTAGATACTTTCTTAATTAATTTTTTTTTTCTCGAAACTAATACAGATCATTGCTGGAAAAAGATGATTTGTCAAAAGTCCCTTTTGCGGGAACATAGAGGCTGCAGGGAAACCTCCTGGTGGGTTCCTGAGCTCCGGGAAGGGCTCTAATGGAACCAGCAAGGATCCAGGCTCCTGCAGTGCCCCATCCCTCAGCCCTATGGAAGTAACAGGCTGAAAACCTGTGTTTTTTTTTCCATGAGAACTCCCACAGCAAAAGCACAAAGTGTATCCGGGAACAAAGCATCTAAAATCTGACTGATCAGTCGTGCGTCATTTTGTATTGAATAACACATTCAAACGACAAGAGGGGAAATTTACACTGGATGTAAGGGAAAGGTTTTTCATGATAGGAGTGATGTGGCATCGGCACAGGTTATGGAGAGAGGTGGTGGATGCCCCATCCATGGAGACACCCCAGGTCAGATGGACTGGGCTCTGAGCACCTGATGGAACTGCAGATGCCTGCTCACAGCAGTGGAGTTGGACCAGATGGCTGCTAAGTGTCCCTTCAAACTCAAACCATTCTGTGTTTCTATGATTCAATGATCAAGTGCAAGTGAACACTTCTGCTTGTTTACGCAAAATAAATAGACAAAACAAGAACATTCTCACATCGAAAAGCATTAAAAAAGCTCCAGAGCCCCTTGGTTTTCTTTGTTCTGTGCAAAGCAAGAAAAAGCTCTCCTTCTCTCCTTCCTTCATCCACACCCTTTGATTTGTCTGAGTTTACAGTGACAGCTGGGAATCCCCCCAGAGGTGTCTGTACATCACAGGAACCAGGACCTGCAGTTAAAGACATTTCTCTTGCTTTATGGCTGCTGTGGGATCCTGGTCTAAATCCTCATTCTTCCAGGCCACACATATTCTCAGTACAACAGTTCCAGAGACTCAAATGCTGCAGTTTCCCTATGCTGGGAGAGCATAGAGATGAGAACCAGTGCTATAGTCATGGCCAGGCAGTGAGGTGCTCCCTTAGCCAGTTTCTCTGCTTCAGATTGAAAGCTTTCAATGACTTTCTGAAGGTAAATTTCTAACCTTCCCTGTTTAAAGGAAAATACCAACTTGTCTCCTCAAAGACAAACGGCTGCCATAGGATGGAGGTGCCTGTTAATCAGGGTTTGCTGTGAGCCCAGGTGTGCTGTGAATGATGCCAGTTCAGGCTCTGGTGCCTGATGTGGTACAAACCTCTCCGTAGCTTTAACACTGCTCAAGGCCATGCTGCTCCAGGGCTGACACCTCTCAGAAAGGCTTCAAGGCTCAGTTCCTGGCAGCAGACAACAAGAAGGATGTCTTGGGGTTGGCTAAACATGAGAATGACAGAGCCTGGGTTAAGAATTCAGATCTCACACGAGGTAATGTCTGGACTTCAAATCAATGGCTGCAAAGAGGAACAAAGAAGGGTGCAGAGAACGGAGCAAACTACAGATAGTTCCTCTCCATCACAGAGCATCACCCAGCCATACATCCCCAGGCCTCCACAACCGCATCACTGCTGCAGGGTCCACCCAAGGATGGCTGACATTTAAACATTCCCTCCCAGACAAAAATTGCCCGTTCCTCCCCCAGAACAAACCTGCAATTTATACTTTTTCTCAGAGCTGAGGCCAACAAAGTTCAGGTGTTTCAATTCAGAAGTGAGGACAAAACTGTTTACTCTGCGCTGCTGAAGCAGGGCACAGCAGAAGCAGCTCTGATGACAGCCTGCCCCTTCTGCAACAGAGGTTATAACTTGTTTTTAATCACTGTTTGCTCTCTTTTATTTCTTGTTTCATTTTCAGCTGCTCAAGGCAAGAGCTGAAGTCAATTTACTGTACATATAGATTACCTGCTGCTTCAGGGTAACTGATGGGAAAGGTCTCGGGCTGTGATGAAAGATGGCTAAGAGGATCAGCAGCTACAGCAGCTTGCTCCAGGTCAGAGTGCACACGTGGTGCTGGGTGTGACACCTCTGCCACGTGCAAGGCCCACTGTGAACACCGTATGAGGTTTTCCATGCACTATGGCAGGCCCTGGGACTCAGTACTCCTTACATGAGCAATGCCTGGCTCCCTCCAGCTTTGAGCTGGAACCATTTCAACACACATCAGAGGTTGGGTTTGAACCTCCCACACCTGAAGGCACAACCCTGCCTTGTGGGCTCGGTTGGGATGAGCCCCCACATTTCTCCAGTGGTTCCACATTCAAGCAAAGAATTCCTCACCTTGGCATTTCCTCAGAGCAGCAACCATAATAACAAGGATTCAACCCATCCCCAGCTAAACAACACAAAGCTCTGGGCAGAGCTCCGTAGCAACCTTACCACAAACTAACACTACAGCAATAAGATCCTAATTACTCCCATCCCACATCCAATTCGGTTGAGGCACAGAGGCCAGGGTGATGATTTGGATCCATGTGAGAATCAGGCTCACCAGCATCACATCCATGCAAAGCATCAAGGGGACGGGAAGAGGATGAAGCAGCACCTTGCTCAGTTCCTAATGCTCCAGCTTTATCCCCCTGCTCCTCCTGTGTCTCTCCCTGCACTAGCAAACTGTGCACAGCTCCTTGCTGCCACTGCTGTCAGCTGCGAGAGCAGCACCGGTTTGTGAGATGCTGCAGTGCCATCTTCAGACAGGAGGGCAGCAGCCACAACCGTGGGATGTTTTGCCGTACAAATAAAGAGGAGGGAAATAAAAACCAAACAATGCAAATCTGCCCACATCCAGATCTGTGCAGAGGCTGGGAAAACATTTGCAGTTGGCATCACAGGAATCAAGCAGAGCTACTTCTGCCATCTCCTGATCCCAAAGACATGGCAGAGAACAAGAGCTGAAGCCCTGCGTGGCCCTTCTTTTAACTCAGTGCCACATCAGCAGCCACCAACAGCATCGGTGGATGGAGCCCAGGGGTAAATGATGCATGTGCCTTTGCAGAGCACTAACCAGGTGGGGTTGGTGCTAAGAGACTTTCAGAGTCTGAAAGTCAGGGCCTTTAATACTTCTTTATTTTTTTCTCACAGCACTGGTTATTTGGGCCCAAATTTTGGTAATTTCAGTCATTTTGGCCTGCTTACAAACATCTCTGCTGTAATTCTGAGCCCAGGAGACTGCAGCACTACGGAGCTTTAGGGAAGGAAAGCAAACAGCTGCAGGATTTCCCTGGATGCTGCCTTATCCCCATGGGCTCTGACCCACCCGAGCTGCAAAATGCATCTGAAGGAGGGGATTGGCTGAGCTCAGGAGAGGATTTCTGCATCAACTTGGTGAAGCTGAGAGCTTTTCTAGCAGCACAAACGCTGGATCCTCACAGAAAGGTATTGAGCTCACCTGAATCTGGATGGTTTGAAGTTTAATTTTTCAGACTGAGCTAGTTAACGTGCTTCTCTCTGTAGTTAATGGAGAGAAATAAGAGCTGCTAGAGGGCAATTCCTCTGACCCGTTGTTAACACTTGTCTCAGCATGAGAGAAATAGCCCTCTGGAGAGGCTGCCTTCTGCACTGACTGTAAAGAGACAAGGATGAGCAACTCGAGCTCTCAAGCCTAATTTTTTGACAAATCCCTTATGAAATGCAGGTGGGACTGCCCAGCCAGCAGCACCCCAGGCTCATTCATTCCCAGGGCTGCTGGGAGCTGGGACCAGAAGAGCTGCACGCGACTCAAAGTCTTTCACCAGCTTAAAGACCTGGACTTGTCCTTTGAAAGCTCCATGCTGAATAGTCACTATTGTTTTTCACGTAGACTTCACTTGATTTGATTCCCTGAAGAGCATCTGGGGAGCAGGGGGGAACAAAAGAAGGGCTACAGCTCTGTGCCCATCCCCACTGCTCCTGGGTGAAGGTGTGAGGAGCTGCATGGCAGCCCCCAGCCCTGAGCAGGGCATGAAGTGGGCACAACCCAACCTGTCCCCACCAGTGGCCCCAACCCAAGGGATGCACAGGGAAGGACAGCCCCTATTCCTGCTCTGGGGCCTGAATAAACCTCAATGAACTGCCCCAGGCTATCACAGATGCATGAATGTAGCGTGCTGCTTTGTTGCAACAGACATCAAACTGCACCAGCATTGGCAGATGAGTAATGAGGCAGCATTCTCAGATCCCAGACTCAAAAACAGTTCATCTCCAAAACCCACTTTCATTCTGCCACCATGGCAACTTTTAACAGCCTTAATTGCTTCTTATTTTAACACACAAGGAATAAAACCTCTGTGATCTTCTACTACTTTATTATTATCAAAACTCATTAAAGCAAAAATTAAATGTGGCAAGCACAACTCTGCGTGCGTGTGGGTTTCAGCTTTTGTTGCACCTGTAAATCCCATAACAGAGATCTTTGCCACTCCTCCTGCAGCTGTCAGAAGGTTGTAAGGAACACACCAACATTTACTTGCTCATGGCTCTGCCCCCTCCAGGATCTCTCATTACAGGAATCTACATCTCCTTTTAGACTGCACGCAAGCAACAGCCAACAGTGTCCTCTCCATGCACAAAAATTAGCACATCAGGCTAGAAATTCAACTGCAGAGTATTGTTCTGAGGTCTGCATGCACACCCACACCTGTACAGTACTACAGCACAGAACTGATCCCTGATTTTATTGTGCCTATTGTGGCATTGCCACTAACAGACTGCGGCCAAATCCTTGCAGCCTGCAGTGGACTTACAACCTAAAAGGCCAAATAGGTGAGGTTGCACTGGAGCCCTTTCCAGAACCATGAGAAAAGTCATTTGTATCCCATCCCAGCACAGACCTTGGCACTGTGCAGTTCAGGTCCTGGAAGCTCGCAGGATGTGCAGTGGGATGCAGCACCGCTCTGTGGGTTGGGATCACAGCCATCACCCAGCACAATGAGTCCCAAAGGCCAGCACACACCTCCAGTGCACCCAGCAGCTCCCAGCAGCCCCACCTCACCTCCCTTCCCGCAACAGCAGCTCATTTCTCAATCTTGGCAGAGCTCTTGTCTCTTCCCCAGGAACCTTAAGCAGTAAAGCCAGTGACCTCCCTGCTGCAAACTCACCTCCATGAATAACAATAAAACATACAATATTTTGCAATCTGCTTCCTATTCATTAGGACTTGCTGAATCTAATAAAGCTGCCACTGGACCAGCCACTCTTGTAGCTCACATCTCACGCTGGAAAACATAATTATATTGCAGTAAGGTTTGTAAACAGCCCGAGCTTTGTTTATTATGAGCCTCTCTTTAAAATCCAATCAGATTAATTTTACATGCAACTTAAACCGCTGCTGCTGCTAATTTGAGGTAACGTGCTTGATAAATTTCTGTGGCTGGGTGGAAAAAGCCATACAGCAGCAGGATTCAGCTGGGAGTGATGTCTGGGTCTGCACCTTAACCACACAGCTTTGCTTCTCTTTGCTTCCCAGAAAGGATGGCTTCGCACACAGATAAGATTCTCCTCAATTGGAAACTTGCTTCAATTTGCACCCAGCCACAAGTTTGCTGCCGGCTTTGCAGCCGTGTGTGGGAAATGCTGGGCTGATTCAAGCCTGACATTTCTGCACCTGGAAATGACATCTGATTCTGCCCTCCCTCCCCTTCGTTCAGACCCAATTCAGGATCAGAGGATGCAAAAGTGATTGCAGTAAGCAGAGAGGTGGGTGCTGAATACCTAAGCAGGTTTGTATTTATCCTTAAGCATAAGACTTTTTATTTTGAGGGGAAAAAAAGGGGGAAGAGGGGGAGAAAGGAAGATTAAGTGAATTTAGCAAGAAGTTGGTCAATCCTTTAGTACCACGAGGTCAGAGCCATCCCACATGGATAATCAGTTTGCTTTCAATTTCTCCTTGGCGCGTTGCTGCTTGGAAAATCTCATTTCGAGACACAAAAAGCCAGGTCAGGGAAGTCACAGTTCCTAATGATGGGAAATGAAGTGGGACGTGGTGGATTTGAAGCAATCTTGGCTGTAGGTATCTGTGGGAAAGTTTTCCAAAGCTGCCTTTAAAGTGGGGATTGGATGCTATCTAACCTCATGGGCTCAAGGGTGGCTGTGAGATGGAACACAGAAGCCTCCTTTCCCTTCACCCACCAGGGCCAAAACCTGGGACCTGGAACAATTCTTCAACCTCGGGTAGGTTAGGAACCTGTAAATGCTCAGCAAATGCTGCTATACTCCTCACACTATCTGTATATAAGCAAACTTTTCCTCTGTGGCTGCTTAGGCCAGAAATGCTAACACCTACTTCCTATATTAAGACATTTAAAATACCAAAAAATCAAGAAAAGGCCCTAAAAAGATCTCAAATAAAGCTCACAACACCACAAGCAGATTGAAAACTAACACTTGTCCAACTTGCAGCCATTCTTTTTCTGTCAGAGATGGTATCCTACATAAAGAGAGTATTCACCAACAACGGGCAGGCAAGCTTTTAAGCACCTTAAAATTTTAATTGAATTAAAGGTGTGAATTGGAAGTGGTTACTCAGACTGCATTAAGGTCCCTCATATGCACTTTCCACTCAGAAATAGAACAGCACTGATTTGATTTAGTTTAATTGATGCTGGATGCAAAGTAAGGCACGCTGACTTAGACCACTCTGAAGAGCAGAGATCCCATGCTGGGATTTAATGCAATCTAACCTGATCCCAGAGCAGGCAATTCAGGCCATTCATGTTTGCCTCGAGCGTAGATGCCAAAGTCTGGATGCAGTTTCATCTGAACAATGTCAAACAAACTCCTGAGAACTGAAATTTCTCCCAAGCTCTGCCATTTCTGTTTCTTATTCTCCTCCCCACATCTCAGCTGCAATTCCCTGCTGCATTTCCCAGCTGCCAGCACTTGCTTTGGCTTGTGTCTCATTGCTGTCCTGCCTCTACCTGGGCAAGCCCCACCTGAACTTAGCAGTCTGCAGTGAGATTGTCTGTATAGTCTGTAATATAAAGTGGCTCAACCATGCTGCAGCAGTGCTCTGCAACAATGAATCCTGCATGGAATTACACCGCTTTGGCATTACATCCTACCATTGATAACAAAGGATGGAAAGGAACTGCAAACTCCAGAACCAGGAAAAAGATGGGTACCACTTTGCTGTCACCATGATAGAGAAGCTGCAGAGCAGCCAGCACTGCACACACCAAGGGCTGAATGAACCAGAGAACACTTGGGAAGCAGTCCTGTTCCCAAAGCCATAGCAAAGAGGAGCCCGGTGCCTTTGGCAGCAGCTCAGACACAGAACAGTCAGTGAGATAAACGACCGACTTAACTAAAAGCTTCACTCTTTTTCCTTTGCTTTTATTTTTCTAAACTCTACTTGTTACAGCAGCAAAGCATCGTAAAGTTGCACTTAAATTAAAACAATCCCCCAGCCTGGGAAACAGGAGCACAACAGGGCCATCCATTTCCAAGAGAAAAAGAGAAATCCAGCTAAGATTTATGCAGTTATTCCTCTGCAATTATCCAAAAGAGAGTGAATGCCCACGGGTCAGCAGTGCCTCATTCATTACAACACCCTGCTAGCTTCTGTTCTGCATCCTGCTTTACATTTTTGAGGCCCCCAGGATGGGACAGCAGAGAGCTGCACTCATCTCCCTTCAAAAACACCACCAGTTCTTCTGACACTGGGAGAGCAATAGCACGGAGGTATTCATTTCAACAAGGTAATAACCATTTCCCACACCCTGGGTAGGAATAATAGCAAGAGTGCAGGAAGAAAATGACCTGAGATATCTCCAACAACATTCTGAAGGCACTGGTTGGACTGGGTGCCCTCTGGATATCCTCAGCCTAACACAGCACTCATAACAAATGATGCTGATTAGCAAAGAGCTTTTACAGCGCAGTTTAAAGCTCATCAGAGCAGCTCATGGAAGGTTTAGGGTTTATTATTTAGTTTAAGAACTTGAACTTTCTGGGATGCTGCTATATGCGTAACCTGGGACAAAGGAGATACAGGAGGAACTGAGCTTTACAACCAAGGTTTTCTGGTTAATTAAAAGATCCTCCTCTTAAATTACTGCCACTTAGCCTGGGTACACAGCACTCACTTGCACCAGCTGAGGACACAGCCCTGAGCAGATTTAGCAGATGACAGTGATTTAGGCCCTAGGCAGCTTCTTCCAAGAAAGGGAAGATTTATGTATTAGGAAGTCAGAGCCGGTGCCCCTGTGCCCGCAGCAGGACTCCCATAGGCACACTGTGACTGATTCCCATCGATCCGTGCATGGGATTCTTGTTATACTGTTTTTAAAGTCCCCATTGCAATGAATAGATATTTTCCCCAGAGGTTGCAGGGATCCAAAGGAGAGCAGCAGTGTTAAACCTCATGGACCGAGGGACGGCGCTGACCGCAAAGTCAGCTCAGGCGGTTCAGTACCGATTCCATTGAGCTTCACACCAGAAACCACAGTAAATCAATAGTTTTAGTGTTCTTCCGGCTGGAGATGAAGCTGAAGAACTCGTTCCTAGAGTCATTAATCACACTGTAAAAGAAAAATGCTACACGTTCTTCTGAGTTTTGAAGATGCTGTTCCCAGCCCTTTAATGGAAGCCACTGAAAATGCCTCCACAGCGACCTGCAGCTTCCAACTTCATGGTGACTCCTGAAGCCTTTATGAGGGTTCCTTTGGTTACAGCTCTGATGTGACCACTCTGCATCACATCACACATTCTCTAGCAGGAAATGTTTCAATGGAGGATTCCAAATGTTAAAGCTACAATGAAGAGATACCAGACTGGGCTGTGAGAAGCATTCCAATCTAAAGCTGATTTACACCGGCGTCTGCCCCAATAAATACAAAAGGACTGACCTGTTCTTTTTTTAGGATAAGACTGCTCTGCAGGAACGATGCAGGTAACTAATGACCATGTCAGGACTGCTTTATGTTCCCAGAGTGCTGCATGGTACCTTTACTATAAATTAGAAGACTTAAGTTTTTATTGCATCTTACTGCCACAGTTCACTTGAAGGACAAGTCCTAGAAAGGTCCAAAAATTACCTCTCCTTGTTTGCAATTGTAGTGATTCGGATCTTAGTTGTAGATTTAATACAGAACAAAGCAGGAAGGAAAGACGGACATCACAGGGGTGAGGGGAGAGGTTGAGGAAATTTCAGTCCAATCTGACTTGGCCCTGAGTACAAGATGGGAGCAGGAAAGGCACAGAGCTCTGCAGTCTGAACAGGGGCTGTATCAGTCCCACTCTGGGTTTCTCAGCACTCCGGGATAAAAATGACAACGACAACATTATTTTGGCCCAACTTTTATCTTAGGCAGGTTGTAAAGAGAAGAGGCAAAGAATGAAACAGAATGCAAATTATTCTCTTTTGTAATGCAGATGTGGTTGTCAGAAAAAGGGCCCAATGCAAACAAAAGCCAGGACAGGAACATTCTTATTCTTGGAAAACTAGATTCCTGCCTGGTAAGGATACTGCAGCTCAAGAGCTTATTTACCACCCAAACTATTTCTGTTTGGACTTCATGGACTTCACCCCTAGGACTGGAGAATGAGATGGATCCCTTTGCAGAGAGGATCCAAGAACTCCAGGCATCATCACCCATCTTTCTAAGGAGAAGTAATTTCTTTAAGGACACCACAGAAACCAGTTGCTGAAGTGTTTGTATTCTCCCACTCTCAGCCTCCTTCATAGAAGAGGCAAGACCTGCAACTTAGTGGAGAAGTGAAGTTGTGTGCAGGAAAATAACTGTTAATGTTGAGCTTAAATCTCTGCTGGTTCCTGCAATGTCTCATCTCACGGCACATGGAGCAAACGTCCTGATTAAATAATAATAAACCACACTGCATTTAATCATTGGGTTTTATAGTTAATAATAAGGTTCAAAACTCCAGGCTGTCGCTTGTAAAAAAGAAAAAAGCACACAGAAGATGTGAAATAATGTAACGTGCTTCTTGGGAAGAATATGAATCCTTTCTTCAAAAGGACCAAACAGGCTCAAAGTGATCAAGGACAGCCAAGGACAAGTCAGGCTGGGGGTAGGAAAGCAAGTTCATTTTATCTCTGTATGGAACAGCACTGCAGAGACCAGGAACATGAGCACAGCTTCTCAAGACAAAGCTGAATCCTCTGAAGGCTCCAGTTCCCACAGTTTCCATGCCCCATAGACACCCTGGGGACACAGAGCCTCTGTGCAGAACATAGAGTGTGCCCAAAGCATAGCATTGCCTTGGCCAAAAATCACCCAGGGGAGCAGGGTGAGGAAAGTGATCTGAATTCAGGCCCTAATTCATCACCTACAGCCCTGGCCATCCTCCTTCCAAGCACACAATCCATTGCTGTGGGCAGGACACAGCGATATGCAACAGGAAACATGCACCCTTGTAAGAAAGGAATGATTGCATGCACACAACCCACCCTGATGGGGAAAATTGTTCTGTTGGAGTCCAAACCTGCAGGGAAGGAATGCCTGCTGTGAAGGTGTCTTCTACATTAAGCATTTTAAGGGCAAAAAACGTCGTCTTTTTCACTTACAATTAACAGCATTTTCAGAGCTTTTACATCAATCATTTAGGGGCTACTAAATAAAAAATCCCCGCTTTGCTTTTACTGGTTAATACTCAGGAACGTCTCCTTTACTATTCAGCTTCTGTAATCATCAGTGTTTCTCTTTATCTCAGGCTGAAAACCATCCGTAAAGCTCAGAATAAAGCTTCACACCCATAAGAGCAAAAAAAAAACCAGCCAGAGAAGTTGGAAAGAAACAACCTTTACAAATCACCCAACGAAGACTCGTTTGCTCTGCAACGAGGAAGTGCAGGGGGTTAAAAGTGCCCTCTGTGCTGCAGAATGGCCCAAAATTAAGCTTGACATTCAGCTCCTCCATTCAGGTGGGCATTTCAGAGCCTCCAGCAGATTCTGTCCTGTTGTGTCGAGTAGCAAATGGATCCCTAAGTGTCTCAAACGCCAGTTTACCATTTGGCCCAGTTTGAAAAGACAAACGTTTCAAATTGCACCCCATTAAGGAGGTGATCTATATTTTGCCTCCTATTTAAGACGAAAGGTCATAGCGTACCAGCAAAATACAAACTGCTACAGGCTGATGCAAAGCCACATCTGCAATCAGACTGCTCTACAGAAACTCGCAGCCCTTTAATAACTGAAATTAAGCCTCAAGTTTTTCTTCTCTTCTCCTGAAAGAACTTGGTAAATCTGCTATTAATAGCATTCATTCCTACTAAGTCTGGCAGAACTGGGTTTGGTTTACATTGCCTGAGTGTTGACTTAACTTTCAGATGTCCAAGCCAGGGCAGATGAATGCAACTCTTTGTGCAAGGGTGAGAAATGCACGGCTCCAGAACAATGCATCTCCATGAGAGCTGCCCACTGAGAGCTGGGGTGTGCTGGGCAGGAAGGGAAGCACACCATCTGCAGCACTGCTTTCAAGATAACAGGGAATGTAAGAGACTTTGGTGAGAAAAGTATGCTCTAAGGAGGCAACTTAGTGACGATCACAGCCTCAGAGGGAACAGAGACAGCACCTGGAGGAAAGCGAAGGGCTGATATGCAAACAGTGCTGCAGGACCAGAGATAAAGTCTCTGCTGTCCACCATTGCAAGGAGGAAAGCAATTAAGCGCAAAGTTCATTTTCCCTGATTGTCAAGGCAGAAAGAAGCAGGTGATTTTCCACATCAGGGGTTCAGAATAGGAACAGCCTAAAGACAAGTGCTGCTGCTGACAGCTTTGTTCTTCAGTGCTGGGGATGCTTCCTTCCAGCACATTCCTTTAGGATCCAGCACACCACCAGGCACCTGCAGCACAGCGGCCATAGCACACAGCTGATCCCCCCAGGCTGCACCTGGGTGTGCATCATTCACATCAAACTACTTCCAGTAGTGTTAAAAGGCCCATCCCACGAAGCCCACGCCATCCTCCTCCCCTCCAAGTACTCTTTTACTCTTCCCAAGTTAAAAGGAGTTTTATATCATTGTCCACTAAAATCAACCTTTTTCCTTTCTGAGGCTTAACCTCACCGATACGTCTCACATATCAAGGAGATGCAATACAAACAGAGGAGGGAAAAAACCCACTTCCATCAGCATTTCATTATTTTCTCTCCAGTCGTTCAGCCTTGGAAGATCTCTCATAATCCCTCTCACTTTGCATTTTAACAGCCCTGTGAACACTCCCTCTCCCTATTTTCTCGCTTTTAACCCTTTGGTTGGATTTAATCATTTAAAGTTCTTTTTGTTGTTGTTTTGAAGTCGTACATTTCCCTAAAGAACACAGTTTCCACCCACACGCTTCTAAAAGCACTTATTTCTCCAGTGTTATTTGGCTCTTGCACTACTGCAAAGCACTGAATTGGAGCCCATTTTTGCCTCTGCTTGATGGTTACCCCAAGCTCGGTCCTGCACGCAGCTCACAACCCACTGAGTGACAGACACATCCCCTGTGGGTTTCCTGCTCCTGGGAGCTGCCAATCCCGCTGCCTAAACGCATTTAAACAAACTCTGTCATGACATTTAATCAGCCTATGTGGGGCAAACTGAAATCTCCTGTTATCACAGAGCAATGTCAAAGTAAAAGCTCTAACTGCAGTCACAACCTCTGCCGGCTCCCTCGAGCCTCTCCCAGCCAAGGAACTTCTCTGCTTCAAAGCGAGTGTAAGCCTTGCACTCCTTCTTTCCACTTCCTTCTCTTCTTGTGCAACTGAAAAGTAACATCCAGAGAGAAAAATCCCAATTCTTTCTCTTTTTCCCCTCTATCTCGATTGCAAACGATTCTGAATCGCAGCAAGCCCACCATGCTGCTCCTAAAACAAAGCAGAAGACGTGGTTGTTAACAGGCTCCTACAAACCCTCCGCTCATATCTCCCTGCTTGTTTTCCTGATCTAATTAGCGGCGCTGAGAATTAAACCTCAGCCTTCAAGACCAACAGCTCCCCAGGAGAGCGACGCAGCTCTAATACTATTTAAATATGAAACAGCTCTTGTCCTCAGCTAGTGTTGAGGAGGTACAAACCCGGGAAAGTTGTAATTACAGAGAGTGATTAAGGATTGTGAGTTATTGTCATGGAGCACAGAGCTGCTTTGTGCAGCCCTGGTGAGATGGAAGGCACATCTCTGCTGGCTCTGGGACATGCTGGTGAGCAGCTCTGCAAATACAGCTGTGCACCAGCACCGCCCACAGCTGGGAGGGCTCAGCTCGATGTGTGCTGGTGCTGTGGGGTAGCAGAGCCCAGCCCTACTAAAGACACACTCCATCTGCAGGAGGGGCTGAGATGTAAACTCCAGACCACACTGGGCTCTGCCAACCTCCATCTCATCTCTCTCATTCCCTCCAACTCATCTCCCTCAAGCTAAATCCAAGCCCAGATGGTTTAACTTGAAGAAGAAAATACTGCAGGTGATCAGCATCCTTTCCCATTAACCGCATTTAGGAACGGTGAGCAGAGGAATAGCACAGACGTGAGCAAACCCCAGATTTTTATAGTGCCATAAGAACGTACTCCATTTCTATAAACATTTTCTAAAGCCCATGTTTTTAAGCTAAGTGCATCCTAATCCCCAAATCTCACTAAAGAGCGACAGCAATAAGCTCAGAAGCTATATTATGTGATTTGGGGGATTTTATCCCCCAATGTGTTGACTCTGCTTACTAACACTGAGTTTCAGCTGCAGCCCAATCCCCCATAGCACCCTTCTGCTCATCCCCAGTTTGAGTGCAGAGAACGCTGTAGTGCACAACTATCATTGCCTTTCTGCTCCTCCCCCTTTCAGAGCTTTTCTGCCCAGGAACTGCTGGATGCTGAGAACACAGCCAGATTTTGAGCTCCATGTCCTCGAGGCTATTCTGCAACCTGTGCTTGTGACACAGAGCTACCTGAGCATTAAACTAACAGCCCCACAAAGCTGCTGCATCCCAGGCATGTTGCTGGCTTGCTTTGTTCTCAATTAGCAAATCAAGGCTAATCCTTCCAGATTTGCTCAGATTTAGGTCTCCTGAGGCTGAGGAGTAAAATAACAGGTTCTTCCTACAGGTACTGTGATAAAATCAGCAGAAAATCCCTAACAAATGCTGGAGACCAGAAAGGATCTGAGTGGAATCCAACCCACGGAAGATGCTGCAGATTTGTTCACATTCAAGGGAACATAAAAGCTGTGACACCTTTGGATTTTTTTTTCTCATAGCTTAAGTCAGACCAGATTCATATGAGCTGGAAAATAAAGAAGTGTTCCTGTCACACTCCTTTTCCCACTGAGAGCAAACACAACACGCACAGATTCGGGAGGATTTGCATCTTTTAGGTGACTCAGCCAGCAAATGCAATTGAATGCAGACATGTGTGA
Source organism: Excalfactoria chinensis (assembly GCF_039878825.1). Lineage (NCBI taxonomy): Eukaryota > Metazoa > Chordata > Aves > Galliformes > Phasianidae > Excalfactoria > Excalfactoria chinensis. The sequence continues at coordinate 2,865,316 of NC_092846.1, forward strand.
AACGCTGAGTCCAGAGGGACCAACGTTAAAGCAGTGAGAGCAGCTCTGGCGGAGCAATCATGCAGGATGATGATGGCCATGGAAGGGATATAAGGTTCAGCATAGCAAGATCTCTGCAGTCATGATACCTACTCTTTATCTCTGTGGTTTCACTGGCAGCTAAAGAGGAAAAGCAGAAACCAGGCAGGACAGCCTGAAGGGATCAGATGGAGGGCTACCTCCTGCAAGCTGCAACATGGCTAAGTCCCGTTGTAGCACAAAAGCTGGTTGTTTTACAGCAACCTTTCCAGCCTGACCACAGTAATAACAGTTTTCAGTGCCCGTTTTCAAGCCTTTAGCAGCTGAAGTCATTAATGACAGTGGCAATTTTACTCCTGCTGCTTTGTTCAGCTCCAACCCGTATCACGTGGAGGTGTCAGGAAGGTGCATCCTCAGAGCATGGGCCAAGCTGAGGCAGAGCTGGATGCTTGCAAGGTGGATGCTCAGCACCCACCAGGGGAGCAGAGCACCCACAGCTCGCTGGGTGAGCCCAGGACAGCTGGGCAGCACTCACAGCTCAGTCTCAATGCTGCACTTAGGGCCCTTCAGGCAAAATTGCTGCCCTTTCTGCTCTTGATATGGAAGTTTCTTCCTCTTTGCTTTCAGCCTCAGAGCTGGGAAGCCCTGGTTTGCCTTCAGGTAGACCATCAGTTAATTATCACAGCAGTTCATGCCCAGAGCACTTGGCATGTGTACAGCAACTTCTATTCCACCCTAATCCAGAGATCTTGAAAGCAGTTCCCTTATGAGCAAAATCCTTTTCCAGGGAACTTTTCCGACTCACTGTCTGCCTTCAGACTTGCACATCAGTATTTCCCAAGGCAATGGAGTGCAAATTCAACAGTAAGCGGTAACAATTAGAATATACAAAAATAAGTGAAGGGAGATGGAGTTGGGGGTGGCACATTGCGCAGTTCAGGCTATTTTATCCTGGTCACACACACAGGATGCTGACAGATGATGCATGTCATTCTCAGGGACAACTCCACAGGATAAAGAGACTCCAAACCCCACGGAAGCGTTCGCATTCACCACAGAACAGATCTCTTTTGTCAAATTGCCAGTTATCTTCACAGAATAATCCTACCCACTGAGTTGCTGCTTTCTGCAGTAGCTGCAGGAAGCACTACAAGTATTGTGATAAGCAAAACTGTTTCACCTGGGCTAAAGTGGCAGGGTTGCTGCAGCACCACAATTTGAAGCCAAAGGACTGTTTGCTCTCCAAGTGCCTGTTATTACAAAATTAGGGTTACAGGTGCCAGATCTGAACTTCATGCTTGCCAAGCGTGCACGCTGCACTGTGTGAATGCTGTTAGCACTTCCCATGACCTGCTGTAAGCCTCAAAACATTCAAGCAATACCAAGCCTTAGCTGTGGAACACAGTGACTGTACCTTAACTGGTTACCATGCATCAGCTGGCCTGCAAAAAAACCATAAGTGCTAGCAGCCCTGAACAAATGCAAGCTAAAATAGGGAGATAAAAGTGATTTGTGTTAATGCATTTTCCCTACTTTTGTTGCTAGCTTAGCCATTGCTGGCAACAGCACTCCTCCAGCACAAGGCTCTGCATTTCACACCACCAGAAAAACCAAAGTCAATGTGACACTGGCACCTACAGAACCCCCACGGAGCTGCAGAGCAGCTGTGAGAGCAGCAGGGTTGCCCTAGGATAGGTGACCCCAGATTTCAAACCCTGACCCAGCAGGGATGACTCTAACCCCAATCTCCATGTGCTCTCCCCACCCCAGGCAGCCACATCCAAAATCACAGGGGCCATGCAAACAGCCATAGGGCTGCCTTGCATGGCTCTACCAGGAGCTGATGCTTCCTGCACTTATTCCCACAAGGTCATTTTCAGCTGTGAGACCAGAGAGTGTTTCAGATATGACAGCGCCTGCCAGATTCAGTATTTATGTCTGTACCCTCACAGTCTGCAGTTATTTCATCTCTGGGCAATTACAACACGAAGCAGCTCAATAGTGATTGTCCCCTCCTGATGTCTCCAGCCACAGTTCCCCCATTGCTCACACATCAGCTGTCTGGACAGAGGAAACAGAGGCCAAGGGAACCACCAAACCCAGGGCAATGAAGGTTGGACTTGGTGCACTTAGAGGTCTTGTTTCTTAAGGACTCTATGAAACATCAGATGAAAGCTCCTGGCCTCCTTGAAGAAGGTGCTGCCATTCACAGCCATCAAACACAAGTGGTGCCTTGGGTGTTACTCACAGCCTCCCCCTGCCTGAGCACTGCCAGCAGCTGAGGTCACTCTGCTTTGATTTGCTGCTTATCTCCGGAGCAAAAGAAAACTTCTTTCACTGTAGTTTCCTGAAAGAGCTTTGGCTGCTTATTTCTTATTGTTCGCTTGTCCTTATCTAGCATTTATTATTATGTGCAGCTCAGCTATTCAAGGCAAGTTTAATTTACCTGCAGATCGCATTACATAGCCCCCGTTTTCAGATTTATAGCTCAAATGGTGTCTTTTTGCATTGCATGATTACCTGAATGGAGCATGCTGCTGTGATGGATGGGCCTCAAATGCTTTGGTGGTTCAACTGAATACAAGAATTGCCAAAAAAGCAGATTTTTTTTTTGGTCTGATTTCGATGCAATTACCCAAAGCCACAGAAGTCTGCAAATCTTGGTGAGAAATATGAAATGGAGGTATGATTTACTTAAATACTCTAAGTTATCTGATGGAGAAAGCTGATAGAGAAAGGCCAGCCTTCTGATGCAGGCAACACTCATAGCAGGGAACACAGCCATCCAAGCAGGACCTTTAAGCATGTGTAGAGCCCTGTTCAGATGTGCTTTGGCCCTTTGCAAATCCATGTGCCTGTGGTCAGCACAGCAGCTGCTAACAACACCCATTAAAGTGTTAGCACAGCAGCACAGCTCTTCAGAGCCTTTCCTCCCTTATGTGTTGTCTCTAAGCATGGCTATCAAGGAGAGTTATAAACACACACTTAGAAGGGTATCTTTTTATGCGATGTTTTAGATAAACAGGTGTAATTAGCAGAACAAAGCCCACATTTTAAAACCCCATGTAGTGCTCTGTTAAGAAAACCATCCAGTTGCAGGTCTTGTGCGTTCCCTGATTGGAAAGCTGGCCGTTCCTCTGTAGTTCCAGCTAAGTGCTTTCTATGATTTTCTGTTATCTGAAGGAGAAGGATGAAATGAAATATGAGATTACAGTCACTACTGCAAAACACTGACAGACACCACTCATCAGGGCAATGGATGAGCCATCATCGCTGAATGCCTCCAAAGAGCCTGTGCCACCTGCAGGGCTGGGACTCAGACAGAGATGGGAATCTCAGGACAGCACTGAAGCTGAGAAGGTTTTATGGAGGAGAAACTGAAATTCAGTGTGAGTTTTCTGGTCTTGCTTAAGCCAGAGGACAAATTCTGCAGGGATTTCAAGGCATTCCCCCCTATAAAAGGCAACCAGGCACAGGCCAGATGGTTATTAGCAAGGAGCTGTCTGTGCTAGAAAACCCCACAAAGTACCCATGTATGAGTGTCACTTAGACTATACCTGGAGTCAATGATTTGTAGCAGGCTTTTATCTACCAGTACATCTATACTGCAGAAATCGAAGGTTTTATGTGTTTTAATTCTCTTCTTTCTTTCTAGAAGGGACAAAACGATAATGAAAGATTGGAAAAAATAACTGGAAAAAAATACAGAAGCTGTTCTGAAAAGTTAGCTTTAAAAGTTAAAAGAAGTTGCCCTTGTACTCAGCAGATGGACCAGAATACAGACTGCCTGATTTTCACTCTGCTTCTAATGATTCGGCTATGCGTGATTCAAACAGTGGTAAAAAAATGGCCTTTAATAACTATTTCCCATCACTTCCCTGTAGCTAAATTCTAGGGATGCCCTCCAGCAGGTTGTGCCTGGGGTCTGCAGCTGCCATGTGCAGCCTTGCAGTGGGCTGAGACCCCGCAGTGGTGCTTGTGCTGCACAGCTGGTAGCCCTGAGCTCCCTGCACTGTGCTCAGGAGTCGACTGCAGAGCAAGTGCTCTTGTAGGGATGGGATTTGCTTTCACAGGGTTCCCTCCTTGTGGCTTCCTCTGGGACTTCATCCTTCTGTCTGACAAAGCACTTATATTTTGCTTAGGGTTGGAGCTTCCTGAGATAATTCTCAGGGAGGAAAAAAGGGAGGAAAGAAAGACATAAAGGAAATCACAGCGCAGCTTTGTACACACGGGGCCATGGTTTAATGCAATATACTCAGAAGAGGATTGTGCCTTATCTCCTGGAATTATACAAAGCAAAAAAGTGCCTGAGGATCTTTCTACCCAATCCCTTGTTAAAAAAAAAAAAGGTTTGATATTACCTTTGTGAATAGAATCTGAGTCCCTCACCTTCTGCATTGCTATCATACACTCCAGTCAGCTCCACTTTGCCCCAAGGAAAGCAATAAACCCACAGCACCACCTCTCCATCCGGACCCAAACTAACACAGATGCGCTCCCACAAGCAGCCCTGCTAGCTAAAGATGCACCTTCATTCACGGACCTTTGTGTTGCATTCATATTAATCAGCATTAAAGAGATCGGCGCTGAAAATCCAACACGCTACAGAGGAATCTGTGTCAGAATGGATTGTTAGTTTTGATGCTTGGAGTGATTATTTCTGAAAGGCTTAGTTAGGATATCTGGAATTTCTTCAACATCTTTGTTAGAATACTTATCTTTACTTCCTTTCCTGTATGTCTATGGTCACTGTTTAACAGCTGTGTGGCTGTAGCCTCAGTGCTGTCAGCAGAGGGATGCTGGATGCTCACACTTGAATGTTTGCACTTTGCTGCTCAAAGAATTACTTCCAAGATGCAGTGACATGGGAAAACATGGAGATAAGGGGGCAGTGATTCATCATAAGGCACAGGGGCAGAAAAAGCTAATCAAAACTCAGTGGGATGAGAGAATCAGCACTGCTGATGTTGGGCTTGCAGACACGGAAGCAAGTAATGCAAAATGGGTAAACCTGGGCTAAGTGTCTACCACAGGACACGACACATTATAACATCATGTCACACTCCCAACCCTCCTCCTAAGAGATGCACAGCTACCAGAGACAACCTGGAGGAATCATTGCTGATTACCAGCTCCATGAAAGCCAAAGACTTCCTCCCAGTTCACTTGTTTCTTCTGTGACAGGAGCAAGAGATCAAAAATGAAAGGGGAAGTTACTACTTAATAGTCCTGAAAGCCAAGCAAGGCTATTAAGATATAAATACACAATCTTCTTTTGCAAAGAAGCATGAAAGAAATTGCCATGGAGGGAAGCAGAAGTGGTATCTGGAGACATCCATCAAATGAAGGATGCGGAACCTCACATAACAGAGATCTCCAGCCTGGGGGTAAGGCTCCCTTTGCTGATAACAAAGTGATGGAGGAGATTTACCCCAGCTGCCCGCTTGGCAATGAATTTGAGCCTGTGACAAGAGAAGCAAGTGACAAAAAGCTGCTTGGAGCAAAGGATCATATCCATAGCAGTGCCCAGGCACCCACCTGGATCGGTGCTTTTAGTACAAGGTGCTTTCTCCCTGGACACCAACAGCTTCTGCAAGCCAAACCAAAGCTGCAGCACAGACAGAAGAGAGGGCAGGCACAAAGAAAGCAGCACGTGCTGCTTTTGTAGCTGTTAATCCGAACACAAGTAGATTATTTCTTCCATCTGTCACTCCCACAAATGAATGAGGTCGCCGCTCTGCTTTCTTCTCAGCTGCCCCACTCACCAGCCCCTGTGCTCTGCGTGTCACACCGGCCGTTTATGATGGAGTCAAGTGCACGTGCCTCCAGGCAGTACATTTTGTCATTCGATTTGAGTTTTAAATGCATTGAACACAAGAACTTTGGAAACTTTGTGATGCCTGAATACTTGGAGCGCTCATGAAACATTTAGTGTGTGAAGGGGAAGAGAAAGCAAACAAACCAACAAGCAAAACCCCAGAAGAAATACAGAACAGGGAAACCGAGTTCAAGGCAAACTTTCTTCAGGGGCAGATTCCCTCCCCTGCCCAAGGATGAAGAAACATTTGCTCTTCCATATTCAGTGGTTGCTGGGACCTGGCAAGCTGTGATACCACTCGGGGCTGTTTTAAATTGCTGCCCTGACACAAAGGCATCTGCGGTGATCTGAAAGCATACGGAATAAAATGAATACAGAGCATCCTCCCGTTTCAAAGAGCCTCTGTCTTCCTCAGGCATGCCACTGCCTCTCTGCACCTCAGGCAGACCTGCTTTCATCTGCTTGCTTTGTACTGTTGGGGCTGCCTGGGGCAGAAGAGCACGGCATGAGCATGGCACAATGCATGCATGGCTGTGCCTGAGTGGGCACCCAGTGCTGCCAGTGATCCCAGCACTCTTGGTTGATCCCAGCGATCCCAGCACTCCTGCTGCTCTTCTCATTCATCCCAAGAGAATTCTTTCCTGCCCCAATACAAGATATTGGAAACTCCTTGGTGATACAGGAGGTCTTGCAGCTCTTGTGCAGCTGTGTGAATTCCTGATCTGCAAGAAGGTTAATGGATTTGGGAACTCCTGCCAGTATCACTGGAGCTATGGCAAAGGCAGTGTCTGTGCTGAAGGGTCTGACCCTGCATGCTGCTGCTGCTTGACCATGGCCAGAGTTGAGTCCTGAGCTCAGCAGAACGAGCTCAGTCCCAAAGGGTTCTGAAACAGCTTTAAGTAACATCTGCAGTTTTTTGAGTAGTTTATTAGCAACACATGCACACAATTTCTTGCATAATCCAAATGTGCCTGGTGGGACTCACACCATTTGTCAACAAACCACTGAATGCTGCAGGGATGGATGCTCTCATCACATATTCATTACAACTATTGCCCAAAGGGCCTGCAGGAAAACCCACCAAGGATGGGGTTAGTTCAACTGAACTCAAAGCATGACAGGGTCTGTTCTGTGAGCCCTGGTTTCTGTCCCATTAGGCACTGCTGGGTGCCTGCATCCCCCTGCTGTCCTCTGCAACGAGGGGACTACGGCACAGTGGGATCCCTGTGGTCATCTGCATATGAGCCATGCCATGGGATATGCTCCACAAGTCTTGGATGCTGAGATTCCACCCCAAAATCCCACCACTACAAACACTCCTGGGTAAGCTTGCATCACGTGTATAGCAGGTTTAAATCCTGCTTTCAGATGATGTGTCCAAATGGATGATGATAATGTCAACGCAGAGCAGCGTTTCAGGGATGCCATCTACACTGAGGGACTTAACCCAATGGTTTTAAATATAACTCCCTGCATTCATAAGGGCTGAAAGGAACTTCACAGCATCTCGAATGGCAAGTTTGGGGTCATCACCCATCAAAACCACAGGTGAGCAATGAGCAAGGTTAAGGTTGGGTTATTTAATAACAAATAAACAAACAAGTAAAGTACCCAGTTCTTAAGGAGCATGGATGTAATCTCATTTTCTATTTACTGTCAGGATCTCTGTGATAAATAGCCCTTCATAACTCTTGATTTTCACATGCTAGAGTTATTAAACTTAATGTGTTTTATTAGGGCTGGGATGAATTTTCACGATTCACCCAACATAAGTATTTCTCTGTAATCTCATTGTTTTGCTCTTTGTCTCAGGAGCTGTAATATTAACCCATGTCAATAATTCTGTCAAGCAGGAGTGATGATACTCGAAACAGAGAATTTAAAGCATGGAAACCATATATTATCTCAAAGGCAGGAAAATGAAGATCATATAATCACTGGATGAATGTGCTGAGAGCAGTGGGGGGCTGTACAGCAAGGGAATATTTCTATTAGGTACTTACAATAAGTTTACGTGCTACAAAGTCCTCTTCTATTAGCCTTTGGCTGTGATATGACTTGATGCACGTTTCCCTCCCACTTCCCATATAACTGTTGTGTGAAGAAGCATCACAAAACACCATCAGCTCTTGGAAGAATTTCAGGGCACATCCCACAACACAGAGTAGCTGAAGTAGCTCTGTCCTGAGACAGGTGCATGGATCCAGATATCACAAGACTTAGCAGCTTCGTTGTATTCCGCCTTTTAGTTCGAAGCTGCCATGCTTTACACAACCTTGTCTTTCTAGAGGCCGAGCTTCCTGGCCAGAGAATATCATCATCAGATTCCACACACCTCTGGAATTCCACCTAAGAAGGCTCATCTTTAAAGCAAAGGAACACAAGGTGCTGTCACCTCACTGCCATACATCACCAAAGTCAAACATTCCACCTAGAGCGGAATAGCCACTTTCTAGACTTGATGTTGACCCTCACTTGCTTTCAAATCATGAATTTCCAAGAAAGCCTTCAGAGTAATCCAACCTATTACTCTTTCCAGAGCTGGTTCTAAGCCTCCTGAGATTCATTACATTTAAATCAGCTACCAAAAGGCCATGGGTCTCAGGGCAGATAAAATGGAGACATCAGCGAGCCTGCAGTGAGCTGTGAGGAGCTGTAATGTATTCCGAAGAGACTGTATCCCTTGGTCTAGAATTACACAGATATATGTAATGAATAAACCATTCACTCCCTATTGTGTTACCCAGACTGTAATCTCTAAAAATCCAAAATTACCTGGAAAAGAATATGATATTCAACAGCACCGTAATGGCAAACTATCCCTCAAAGCAGAGAGTTCAGCTTACAGCATAGTTTGAAGTGCCCTCTTCTGTGGGGGAAAAAAAATAGTGCCTTCAGTCCTGCAATAATTGTTTCAAATGAGTCTTTTAAAGTATTGAAATGCCAAACCACGAGACAAGAACATGCACCGTCTTAAGCACCACAGGTCACATTATCAGCCTCTGCTCTGCAATCACAGCAACCAGGCATTGAAAAAAAATCACCCCTGAACAAATGCACATATATTACTCACCCCCTGCTCCTCTCCTTCTTTTTATTCCCCCCCCCCCCCCCCATCCTCCCAGGTGCAGCAGCAGCTCAGAGTCTCTCCCTGCAGAGCCCCAGCCCTGTGCAGCATCCTGCCATGCTGACCCAACTCATCCTCTGTCCCTGTGCCAGCTGCTTCCACTCACTCTGCTCCATCCCCACCACCACCACGTTTGCTATGCAGTCAGCCTCACACCTCCATTCGCATCCTGTTCTCTTTTTCATCTCTTTCCATACTGGGCAGGGGGGGGGAAATCAATCCACTTTATACATGCCACTTTTTGCAGGACTTTGATCTCCTCTGCCTCCAGCCTCTGACATCCTTCCCTTCACTGCACCTGCCTCCAGCCTGTACTGTTAACACACAAGTTTGATTTCTTTTTTTCACACTGACGAAATGGGTGCAGGTTTGCTTTAAACTCAGTTTAATCTCATCAGTCCCCAAGCACCGAGTAGAGAAGCAGCACAGCCGGAGCAGATGGGCTCATCCCACCAGGAGGGCTCAGATACAGCACAAGGAGTGAAGGAGCAACCCAGGGAGCACGACTGAGCATCCACCCCATTACTCTGCAGGGCACTCCGGCCTCTGGCTCCAGATGCATCTACATTCATTCCAGCTGCAGCAGCCAGATGAGTTCTGCATCACGTCCCCATGACCCAGAGGTGGGACGTGTCCCTGCATCTCGTCCTGCCCCCCACCCACTCACCATTTGCTCCTCTCATTATGGTGACACAGAGCAGGCTGGGGCTCCTCATGGCTCAAGAAAGCCTCACGGAGAGCACTAAAAATGATACTTTTCCTTTAAAAGATCTCCATATTCCGAGAGTGCTAAAAAATAGCTTCTATATACATAAGCTGGTCAGCTGCACTTAAAACATCCGACGTCATTCTCTTCTTTGCACTTCCCTCATTGGGTTACAAAGCAAGGATCACCGGTTGCTCTTCCCTGACGTTCCTGAATTGCAAACAGAGACACTTTGCAGCTGCTCTGCATCCGCTTAAAAATGCCTTTACAAATTATTTAAGGCAAGTTGTCTTCATGGTTTTCAGTTCGCTACAGACAAGAAACAAAGCTGAAGAGCGCCCACTGATAGCATTATAAATGCCGTGCAGGTTCTTGTTTCAGTCCCAAACCTTACATCACTGCTGGCATTTATGGAGGCAACGCCTGATTTTGCACCAGCTTAAGTGAAACCAACATCAGAGCTACAAATATTTGATGAAATAACCACACAGAGTAAAAAGGTAGAGAGAAATTAATTAATTACTGCCGTTTCAGATGAAATAGCTGGGCTATCAAGTGTTTTAATAGCTGCTTAAAGAAAGGAAATGCTTTTTACCACTAGGAAGTAAGAAAAATGTTGACCAAACAGCTGTGAATATAAAAACCAACACGTGAAGCCTACAGAAAACAAACAAAAGCCCATAAAGAGAATTGAGAGAAGCCAGGTGACAACCAAGGCAGACAGGAACTTCAGCTGCCATTGGGAGCTGTGTTTGAACCACGTGGGCAAACACAGGGAAGCAAGCCTGCCCAGGTCTGCTGTCTGATTCAAGCTCATCACCAATGAGCTGCACACCGAAGGTGATTATGGTTGATTGGACTGCCTTTAGAAAACCAAGCGCTCCAGTCAGCAAACATACAGCATTTATTTGCGACTTCCAGAACTGCAGATATGCATGACCAACCAAGTGCTTTTTGACATCATTTTGTTCACATTCCAGCTGCACCCAAAACCAAAGTAGAGCCCAACCGAGTCCTACAACTTAATAGTGCTCCTGAGTGTAAGCCAGAATCCTCCATCCCATGTTAAAATCTGCAGATCCACACTCCTCCTCCATCGTTCCTTTCCAGCCAGGACATGAGCTAAACCCACACAATCCACAGGGTAACAGATGGAGTTGACACCAGGAGCCCTAATGAGCTATCTAAACCAGATTTTATTAGCAAAGTCCATTTGCTGGCTGGGGATCCCAGATATCCAAGCCAGCCATTTCTGCCCATCTTACTCCATTCCTTTCCATTTGTTTCATTAAATAAATGGCAGGGCTGGCTCCCAGCCACCTCCTACTGCCTTTGCCAGCCATGATCCCGGAGCAGCTGAAGAACCAGGCAGCAGCCGGCATTTGTAGGCATCAGCTCAGAGATGGGGGCTGGAACTGGCTCATCTTTAACGTCCCTTCCAACCCAAAGCCATTCTATGATGAGAAGATTCAGGAGGGAGAGCAGAGCTCAGCCAGCAGAGAAGGTTTGTGTGCATGGGTGAGGGTTTGTGCTTTAATCTCTATTTATTCAGTCTGAACTAATGACCCACGGATTAGCCCTTGCTAACAGGTGAGCCACTCTTCCATGAAGCACTTTGTTTCAGCTCACAGGTTGGCCAGTGACTAAAAAGGGCTCAAGCCACATTAAAATAATACTTAAATTAGTAAGAACAAGTCAATCACCCAGCTGAGGTTGAGTAATCCGCTGGTGGGAGGCTTGAATGAAGCCGAGCAGAGCACAAACGTTCCCCTAGAATAAATTCCTATTCAAAACAACAGGTAGCAGAAGAGAAAAGGAGAAAGCAGCAGATGCTGCACTCACATCTGGATGGTACAGCAGACTGGTGGGACTTCTCCATGCTGCCCATTCGTGTCTTTCCCTCTCTCTGTCCCATCCCTGTCCCTTGTGCCTTCATTTCTTCCAGAGCAGAGCAGGTGGTCACTATTTTCCTATGGCTTTCTACACAAATTGCAGGAGAGAGGTAACATCCCAAGGACCCAGACTGACTCTGCCCCCGGATGCTCCAGTAGCCCTGTGGCCATTCTTGCTTCAGGAGGTGAGGCACCAAGGAACAGGGCTGTCCATACAGCAGCGTGCCAGGGGAAACCAGGAAACGAGGGAAGATCTGTTTATTCAAATGTGTTATTTTTATCTTGCTTTTATAAGAAATGCGTGCAGGCATGCATGGCTGAGTCCATCAGTGACTCTACAACTCAATAATGATAGAATGAGGCTGGCTTTTCCCCCCATCTCCTTTTCTTTTTCCTTAAATAATTCCCACACACACACTATGCGGAACACCAAAACAGCCCCAAACTTTGACAAAGAGGCAGAAGCTCAAGAAACAAAGTAGATTCCTGCAGCAGTGAAACACCTTCCAGGCTCTGCTCACGGACTATACCACATCAGCTGGCCAAAGGGCTCTCCCTATTCAAACACCCCCTTACCCCTCCAGTCCCTCCCAGCCTCCTCCATGCACCACAGCCTCTTTGCAGTCACTCACCCCCCTGATCCCCACCTGCTGAACAACTTCAGAGCTTCGAGTGCTCGAGGCTGGCGCAGCTGAAGGGAATTCACTTGCAGAGATACGGAGCGTGGCTGCCTGCCCAGTTCCAACAAAAGATGGATTTTGTAAAGCCAGCTAAAACTATGCCATCCATTAGCAGAACTACAAAGCAGAACATTTTAAAGTTAATTGGTTTTGCAATTAAAAGATACACGGAACATGCGATGCAATTAATTTTACATAAACTTGGTCAGGAATTAAACGTGAAAGCACTTGGTTACTTCCTTAAATGAAGCGTATGTTTACTTCCACCACAACTACCTTCTGTGCATACCAAAATGGGAGGCACAGAACAAATGGACAGTGCTACATTCTACTGAATGCACGTTTCCCAACCTACAAGCCAAAGGATGTTCCAGCAGGTTCTCCTGGAGCACATTCACATATCTGGATAGCAGTGTGCTCTTCCTGCATGCCACAGCCTATGCCATGAGCGATATGACTTCAAACAGCAAAGAAATAAGTGCTTTGCTTACATCTCTGTGCCACGCAGGGAGAAAAGAGGTAGAGTGAAACCAAACTGGCTGCTCCCAAAGACTTACACTGCAGGCTCAGCTCCTCCAGACTCAGCTCCTTTCCATGCACAGTGTATCCCCACTGCACAGGGCTGTGCACTGCCCTGCCGCGGCCTTTGGAGCAGAGCAGAGCAAACCAAAGCACTGTTTTCCTTCAAATAACCGACTGCTGGATAATTAGCTCTTTTGTTCTGTATACACAAACTCAGCTACTTAATTACAGGTCACCTTGTCAATAGTTTCTCAGTTTGCCCTGGGTCTTGTTGCTGGGAGGCACATTTAGCAGCAAGCAGGAAAGGAAAGCTGCAGCACTGCTAGGAACAAGATTTGCTTAGAACAAGCTTGAAAAGAAATCCTCCCGGGCTGTCTGGAAGAGCTGTTGTTTCACGAGGAACCACAGCAACCAGTGCTCCCATTATGCCTCATTGGTTTGTCATTCTGCAGGCATAAAGATCAGCAATGCTGCAATCCAAATGACTTCTCTTCCGTGAGCTTTTGCAACACAGAAAGGAGTTAAAACAAAATCAAAGCAAACAGTGCTACCCAGCTGTAGTCCACAAGAGTACTTTCAGTTATTGACCTGTGCTGCATTTATCTCAGAGCCACTGGGCTTTTTATTGTTTTGCCTTTCCCTCCAATGAGACATAAGACTTTTTTCTACCTTTGATGCCTCTGCATTCAGTGGGGTGTCAAGAAAATCCTCACAGAGAGCAGATGCTGCAGAAATACACCACTGCAAATGAAAGACGCAAGGCAACGTGGAAAGGCAGACAGACCATAATGTTTCAGCTCACAGCAGGAGCCCGGCCACTGTCCCACTCCCTCCTGCACCTTCGGAAGCACTGAGATCTCATCGTGAGGGTTTGAGATGAAGGCAGGCAAAAGCAGGACCGTGTGTAGCCCCATCATTACAACCTGTGCTCCTCCAGACTGTGCCAAGAGGCACAGTCTCAGGAAGATGGATATTGCATGGACATTGCATGGACTTACCCACACCTTCATGCCAGGCACACTCAGCGAGCAGCAGAGCTGTTGGGTTCAGTCCCTGCAGGTTTCCCTCACACCCCGTGTAGCAGAGGAAGGACTGGGAGTACTTGGAACTAAATGAGCTTTCTCTTTACATTTAATCAGCCCGGTATGTTAATTGAATATGAATTGATTGCAAAGGACGTTAATTGAGATTTAAGAGAGATCCATTTAGGCACCCATGTAATTAACTCAAAATAACAGAGGCAATAAGTGTGGAAGCTTATTAATACAATAACCAAGGATCATTTGGGTAGTTCCTCCCCACACCCACACGACTGCACAGCACAGCTATTGCAAGTTACATGCATCCTTCCAGAACACACACTGTCAATTGCTGCTCAATGAGAGCCAGCTGGCTCTGGCTGTGCCTTTGCCTCTGGGCTGAGGTTGTCCCCTGCTGTCCCTTGCTTTGGGGCTGCTACTGCTCCCCACTTCCATACCAGCCCCGCTCCTTTGATCTACACACCTTGCAAGAGTTCAACCAGGAGCTGTTCATAAATGCGACAAAGAACACCACATTGGGAACAGGTAGAAAGGTTTGGCTACTTGACCCAAACTTGGAGTTCAAACAAGTCTTCATTTCCCACTTTGCCCTTCTATAAGCAATAAACTGTTGGAAAACTTCTGGCTTATACCAGGTTTTTTTTATGGTTTACCCAATGCTCCCCAAATGGGCAGAACTGGGGAAGTCCACGGGCAATAGAAAACCCACACACAGCACTTAGAGGCTTCTTTTTGAAGCAGCAGCCTTCCCCCACCCCCAGCCTTCACCCCTTGTTTTTCTCACTATAATTCTCCAGCATCAAAGTTCTCCTTTGAAATAAAACTGTACAATGTGGCCCACTGGGGCTAATTACCAAACCCTCAGGTGGATGTTCTCCTTTACAGAGGTTGAAAAAGGAAAGAAAGAAAGCTAAGTCAAGTCAGTACATTAACGCTTATAAAAACACCCATCATTTATTCTACCAGGGAGGTGAGGTCTGGAGATCTCCTTGATGACTGTTGGCCATTCCAACAAACTGCCATAGAGCACCACATTCACTGGGGTTGGAAGAGAAATTGCTGATGATAGGAAAAACAGGTTTCCCAACCCATAATAATTAAAGGATTTCCAAGGCACTCTTACTTTGAAAGGGGCAAAAAGCCAGAAATATACATATTGTTATATCTTGATGCACCAAAATCACTGTTTACGTTGGCTCAAAGAGAACAGCAGATGATTCCCTGGATGTCTCATTTAAATATTTGTTAATGTAAACGAATATTTTTAAAAGCAAATTGTATTCAGATGAGAAATAAAGTAGCCACGTTTTCAGCACTGCACACAAAAGAAACACTTTGATTTCAAAGAAGTTCCATCATCAGTGGTCTTTTTAAAAAGGCACCGAGTATTTCATGTGCTTAATCAGCTGTAATCATGTTTTGCTGCTGCTATAGAAAGAGTGAAATTATCTACACAAAAATACCAATCTTAAACCAAGCCTGCTTCCTTTATTATGCTGGTGAGCTCTTGATTCCAACGCATATAACCACATGGGAAGATCTGCAGCTTAAAGCCCCAAGCTCTGGACCTATAGCACAGCATGGGTGAAATCTCCTTCCTAAGCAGCAGAGAAGCCACAGCAGGGCCTTCACAGTTGTGCTGCAAAACCCACAAGACCAACACAACAGACATGGTGTTGTATAGATGGAGCACAGGCAGACTGAGGCATAACTGTGTGTGCCATGAGGCAGCACCGAAGCCAAACAGCAGAGCATGCACCCATCCCTGCAACAATTCTGTTTAGCAAAGTCACTTTCAAGACACTTGCAAAACATTTTGCGCTTTTCCTCTAATTCCTTCCTTGCAGGAGAGCTTAACTGAAGCAAACCACTATGAGCCAAGCCTTCAAGGATCATTTAAACTGAAATGAAATGAAAAACAACTAACAAACAGAAAACAAACAAGGGCTGCAAACCCACTGAGACAGACAAGGTTTCACCCCTAAAAATCTTCATTTACTTGAATTGACTTAGTTTAGAACTAATAATTAAGACCTCGTGATGAAAACCAAAGCAAAGTGTTGTCCTTACCTTACTTGAAAGCCAAGACATCAGTATTGAGCCCAATTTCACCAATACTCTTGGTTCATCAGTAATCTAAGTGAGTTTAACTTACTTTTTGCTGGGTTTTGCAGGAAGAAGATTCTGTCTTGCTGCCTCTCTGAGGTGACAAGTGTCCCATTGCTCCCACAGATGGCCTCTTCCTGCATCCTTCCTGCACAGCTCAGGTCTCAGCCTGTCACTAATTCTGGAGTGTTAAGAGATCTGCCTGTGTGAGTACAACGTTCTCTGCTTATTTTTTGTTGGTTCAATGCTGCTGTACTTTGCCTTGAGCTGCCATCACCTGCTCTCTGAGCGAGGCAAGTCTCTGCCCAGCAGCAAACAGGCAGGTGCAGGTACAAGGATCCAAGAGCAGCATCCCAACAGCTGGCAACAGCTCCAAGCCTGGGTAGCCCTGGGCATCATTCACCTGGCTCCAACATGCTCCAGTCATCCAAATGTCATCCCATGCAGGAACAGATTGCAGTGGACAAAGTGCCTCTCCACATTTTCTCTTAGGTGCTGACAAAGGTGTTCAAAGAGAGCCAGCACGTGCAAGAAGGCATCTAACTGCTCCTCTTTCCATTTGCAGATGTGTGCTCTTTTCTTCCCCTCCTTCCATTTAGAATCACTGTTCCTTGGCACAAAATGAATGTTCTTACTTCATGGCAAGCATTGGCCCAACGCTGCTTCCATCTGGCCTGATGCATCAGGGATGTATCTCTTGTTTTGCTCCCCTCAGACCTGGGATGTCTTTGGCTGGTTCAGGAGCTCATCCATCTACCTGCAAATAAAAACACCACCATCAGCTTGGTGTGCTGCTTCAAAGCTTAAAGATGCTGGGGAACATTTTGGATGCTAGCACAAAAATTCATAACCATTTTATTTCCATCTAATCCAGTATTTTGGGGGCTACCTTTTCCCCTTTGCTATAAGAATAGTTAGGACTGTGCTGAACTTGGATGACAGAATAAAGCTTCAGAAAGACCAATAGACAGAGCAGTGATGTCCCAATCCTATACACACATCAGGCCTCTTGCCAGAGAGGCACAGAGCTATGCAATCTGCCAATGGGATTTCCCCCTGTCCCTGGAGCAGTGTGCAGGACCAAGCTCACTGTGCCATTACCCTCAGGAGGCACAGATCCACATTTCAGGCACTCAGCACTGCTATATTTGCTCCACACAGGCAGGTGCTTGCAGAATAGATGCTATCATTGCATTTAAGCTCCAAGCTAAACTGCTCCAGGGGGACAATCGGTTTACAAGCAGTTCTGATGAGGCCATTAGATGCACCACCATCAGTGCTAATCAACACAACTGGAGCTGTTCGGTGTACTTACAAAGTGCTCCCATCAGCTCCATGGAATAACACAAAGCTCACGTCGCCTTATAATTTCCCTTGAAAATTTACCACATTTAGTGAAAGTATGAATTTCTGTCATGAAATGGAACGCAGCTATCACAGCAAGTGCTTCTTGCATAGTGTGGAGCCTCACCACTGCTCTGATGGGCATCACTGCACACCAGCCAAGGCTGCAGGACCCAGTCCACCCATGCTACAGTCAGATGTGCTCTGCAGGAGCTCTGGGTGCTCACAAATACAGGGAGCAAGCAGCCTGAACAGGTTAGGAGCTGCAGCTCACGAAGCTTCTCAGCACTAGCACAGTGCTGGTGGTAAACAGCAACATCCAGAGGCTCAATAGCAAAATCCACCATTGGCCAGGCACTTACATCTACTTTTCCAACAGGTTCCTCAGCTGACAGTGAAGTCCTGCAGCCACAGAGAAGGGAAGCCACATCTCAGAAAATCCTACCACATTATTTGCTATATTACCTGCTTTTCCTATATCATCCCCTTCAGATCACTCCCAACCTACCTGAGCATGTGCAGCTGACAGCCAAGAGCACACAGCCTACCAGCCTGCAGCACTGCCAAACCCTCCCGGACCATGAGAAGAAACCATGTTTATAGCCATGGATGTCCACCATCACAATTCCATCTGTCCTGGCTGTAGGAGTATAGGAACAGAGTCCCAAGAGTGCTGGGGATATCTCAGAGCAAAAGGAAAGGCCCTTCATCTCTAGAAATCAGACCACTGCAGGTAATGTAGCTCAAATACGCAGATATTTTACTGTGGCCGTATTTTATAGCATGGCCATAAAGGTAATAAAACAAAAGGTTAATACTAGCAAGTCCATAAATTTAGTAGTGGAGGATTAGTACATTCTGGTTCAGTTTCTCATACTTGATGGAAATTTTAGATACAAAGGTTTCAGTTTGTCCTTGCACCAAGTTTGAGCATCACCTCCCTGTGCTCACATCCACACACAACGATGACAGTGTGGCACTCCCAGATTGATCTCAAGGGCCAGGAATGGCCAAACTGGAAAGCTGCAGAATGATTACCCACAGGAATTACAAAAAAGGCGTATTTAAAGCAGTTGCTACACGAAGTTATTTGAGGGCAAACTATTTTTCCTGGTTCTCATGAGAGTTATGGCTCATTCTGCCTCTCAGCGTAGCCCATTGTTTTTCCAAGCGTCACTTCAAGTATTTTATCTCGAGCCAAGATTAGTACTGTGCCATTTACTGTTCTCATTACAATCTCCATGAGAACAAGCCCTCCACATCTTCAACGCCACCTGTAGCCATTGACTTATAGTTATGTTCCTGCACTGTGTTACTTTGATGTCTTCCGTATTTGGTTGTTTTTATGGGGCTGCCTCTTCTGTTTTCTCTCCTTTTACAGCCCCACTAATCTGTGAGAAGTAGAAGCAGAAGGGAAGGAGCAGAAGGGAAGGAGCAGAAGGGAAGGAGCAGAAGAGGCGATCAATCAAACTGCAGAACACTGAACAGGACAAAACAGCACGGTGCAAAAAAAAACTACTTCCAGCTGAATGGACGTAATTGGTTCCCGAGGGTACAAAAAGCATTTCCTCTCCCAGGTGATGTGATCTTCCTACCATAGGCCCTGTAATACATGTCACCAAACATCACAGCACTATTCCCTGGAGCCTGATAGCCTCAACAAGTCCATGTCTGTCCTAAGGGATAGAGCAGCAGAAAGCAGAATGCTGTGCAGGGTTAACCCAGCCACGTTTTAAATATGTTCCTTTAACAAGCAATGGACACAACAGCCAGCCCTGTGCCAGAGGTCCCCTGCCTTGTTAGCACAGCACTGCTACATGCTGCAGGTACAGCAGGGCAGCTCCCCAAGCGCAATGCTGCAGGGGCTCCGGCCGTAATTTGGGTACTGAAGTAGTTATTTCCCTTTCTAAGCAGTTCCTCTCTGATGTGAACTCCGAGTTCAGACACCAGAGAGGATGATTCCCTCTGCAACCTGTGGCTGTGCAAGCAGCATCCTCCCCAAGAAGGCGTGTATGCCATTTGTATGGCCATAGAGCCTCCAGCTGGCTGGCATTGCTCTTGTGAAAGGATCTCCATAGGACTGGAAAGGTACAGGGTTCCTGCTTATCATACACCAGACATGCAGGGGCACACAGGCTTTCTTTGTCCATCTGGAGGTTCAGGTCAGGTTTTGTGCAAAGAAATCAGCTACCCATCACAAGACTTCATCCACAAAAATCTTTCCCCAACCTCCATAGCAAAAGCCAAGCCACGAATCTTGATAAAACGGCAACAAGGTGGGACAAAAGAACAAGGTTGTACAGGACATTATATGCAGGATGGTCTGAGAATTACGTCCTTAAGTTGCCTTGAAACAGCACAGCAAAGATCTTCTAACAAAGTTAAATGTGCCTGGGAACAATTCATATGGAATGAGCAAGATGGCTGGGAGGATTGGCCAGTAATTTTAGAAATAAAATTGTGATTAAAAACACTTCAGTGTTAAAAGCTGGGAAGCAGATTGCCTGATTGTGATTAATATAGTACTGCAGGATGGGGCTGCCCAGAAGAATGGCAGAGACTGAACTGGAGTTAAATTCTTATCCAACGAAATGTATCCAGCGTAATCCAATAGGTCTTCAAAGGTTAATGTAAGCTAAATCAACACCGCTTCTGTCCAGATAAGGTGTGGGAAATTGTCCTTGAGTGTGAATGTTCACAAATCTGGAGATGAGGGTAATAAAGGGCTTTCATCTCGTTCTAGCCTCTGCCAAATCCATTGCAATGCATGGGAAGTTGATAAGGGTACTGATTTATCAGCGTTAACACTGGAGTCATTTTAAAACATTGCTTCTTGGTTTACATCTTGCTTTTCTTAATAAACGTTAAGAAAAAAAAGAAAACCAACAGCTTTTCTGACAGAGCAGCCGGTGGCTCTCACTGAGCTTGACATGGCTCAGCAAAACCCTGTTGTTCCCCTGGAGGTGAGGAGCATCTGGAGGGCTGGCTGAGCAGTGAGGTGACATGGGGAACACTGCTGTGCTGGGATAAGGAGCTGAGTGGAAGCAGAGCATGCTCTGAAACTTCAAGCATGTGGTTAAATCCCAGGGATGAAGGAGATTGCCAAGCTCTGCTCAAATCCATCAAAGCTAACGGGGTGCTTAGCTTCCATTCAGGACTCTGAAAATATCCCTATAAATTCATGGCTAAACTTTAAACATGGACTTAAACGCTTTTCTGGTGAGTTAAGTTGGATCTCCTCACTTTCCTGCTTACAGCCCCCAGTTCTGCCACTGGTCCAGCTGCACTTGTTCTGTGCACACCTCTTGGCTCAGCCCGAGCAGACACACAAATAAGCTCCTGCTCTACGTGCAGCTGGGCATGCACTGACAACGTGCACAACTTGCTTCCTACAACAACACCGAATCTCAGGATCAATATGAAATTCAATAGGAAATCTCAGAATCAAAAGGACAAAAAAAGGAAAAGCCTTTGAGCTCCACCAGCCCTTGAGCAAAGGATTTCTTCCTTTAATGCACCAAGGCTGTTTCCAGCCTGGTTTAAAGGCTCGGGGTCACCAGACCCTGCAGAGCCCACAATGTCACTATGGTCTGGTGATAAGGCTACGTATAAAATATGCAGATTTGAATTACTTTGTAGATAGCACTGACCACCACAAAGCTCAGCTTCCTTCAGTGTTTGCTGCTAAACACACAACAGCTCTCCTGGCAGCTCCCTAGCCAGTCTTCTCCTCTACCCAAGCAGATGGTGCTAGGAGGGATGCACTCAGCATTAACTCTGTGTGTTATCGTTACAGTAGATTAATACCTGAACACTCTGTAAAGGCATGAATTATGACTACACATACAAACAAGCAGTATATGTTCACAAACTTCCAGGAGATGTATTTCCCCTGAACGAGCTGTCTGTTACCAAGTACTTACATATTATGTTTACACAGGCTTTTATAACCAACACTTGAAGCACCAAGCACTTTCAAACCATCAGTTAGATTCATTCAGCCATCTGCATAAAGCCAGCCCCTCTGCTTCCCCTGTATAGGAGCCCAGCTTACAACCCCCTGCCCACACCCAGCCCTGCCATCAGCACACACAGCAATGGGGCAGTCCCTGCACAGCCCTGTGCCACCTTCAGACTGCCACGGATAGTGTTAATTACATGAGATTCCCCCCTTGCAGCACTCATCTCCCTCTCTCAGGAGGTCAAAAGTTGACCTGAAGTCACTTCACATAGATAACGTTGTGCACAGCTGAAATAATTTACTGCTTCATATCATTAGGTATATTGTGGGGCAAAGAAGAGCCCAAGGGTATATCAGGAGAACACCTGCCACCAGGTGCCTTTGGCTCCAGTCATTGACTCAGCACTGCGGTCCTGCAGGCTCTATTATCCCTTTGAGCACATACAGATTAGCTCATTTGTCTGTCACCTCATTATACTGCCAGTTCTTCAGATGTGGGGATTTTTCTTGGTGTGATTTGTACAGTGCCCAGCACAGACCCATGCGCTCAGTCTCACCAAGGAGCAGCCAGGCTCTCGTCATCGGATAAAACAATCAACATCAATCTATTTCGCAGCTCTGGCTGCCTCCCCTGTCTTTAAATCAAGCCCGAGGTACCATGCTTTCCTGTCACCTGCTCTCTTCCCCTCAAATCATTATTTTATAGCCTGAAAAGAAGTTTAGCTTAGGAGAAAAGAGGCAAAAAAGTAGCATCTCAGCTCCTCAGCGAGAGATGGAAGGCTAAGTAGTGGCAAGAAGGGCAGCCAAATCTCAGAGTATTATTTAAGAGAGAGTAATAAATAACACGGGCAATGCTCATGTGGGCTGTAATGGGTTTTATCAGCAGAACATGCATCTTAAGGAACAAGGCAGAGGGAACCAGGTGACAAGTCCTACAGGCAGAGGCTCACGACAAACACTGCCTCCTGAGAAACAAGGCATGGGAGGACAGGAGACAGCCTTAGATGGGATGGATGATGGAGATGGCTCTCTGCTGTCCCTAACTCTTGGCTAATGAAAAATCTCAGCAAATGGAAGTTAGATCTAGAAGGAATAAATCAATAGCATGGAGAAATAGAACAGTGTAAACCACTGAGGCTGTTCCCATCCTAAACTCTTCCTGTTCCCCTCCATCTGGCAGGGGAGGGCCTCAAAGTCGGGTATTATTCCCAAAGGGGAGGACACAGGTCCAGCACTGCTCCCCACACTCACATACAGCATCACCCTCACCCTGCTGAGCCCCAGCACTGTGCTCCTGAGCCCCACCAGGGCACTGTAGGTGAGGCAGGGAGCCGAGAGCCCACCAGCCTCCTCCTCCCATTGCTTAACTCAGTGTTTTCTTCCTGAAGAAAACAGACCTGGATGTGTTCGGACGTGGGCAGTCTGTGTGATAAGCCAAGCATTGTTCAGCACTCAGTACAACCTTGGCAGCACTAATAGTCACCTTGCAAGTCAAGAAACGCATTGGCAAATGCATCCACCTTCAAACGAGAAGCGCAAACACCATGCAGCAGGGCAAGCTCTGCACAGACCTAACAAGCCAGTCATTTGAAGGAAGTGTTTATGAGAAAAGATTTTAAACTCCTAATTTAGTGTCACTGGTCAGCAAGTCCCATTTGGCAGCACCCCCATGCATGGGATAAGGTTTGTTCCATAGCTTTCACACCCACTCAGTGTGACAGGGAACAAGCAACACTCAGGAGAGCTCTGCTTTCTCTTGCATAGCTCAGTCAGACAGGACAAAGGAGCAATGCATTGGCCAGGCTAAGTTACAGCAAAGCAATGACCACAAGGAGCCTCAGGAAGCACAGGGCTGATGGAGCAGCCCTCAGAAGCAGAGCAGTGAGCAGGGCTGGGCCATCCACACTGTGATCAATGCCTGCCCTCAAAACATCATCCAGAACACGGCAGAGCGCAGCTCCACAGCTCCTAAAATTGCCTACATACATGAATAGCAATAGCTTACCATTAAGAAAAGGTCCGTATTATTCTTTCGATAGTGTTGCAGTGTTCTTGAAAAATGGCTGTTATTTATTTGATCGTCCCCTAAAGATTCTTTTGTCACAGCCTATTGTGTAAATTTGTGTTCAGACCCTTTCTTCAAACGTTGAATTATTCACTTGATTGGCCTTAATGTCTTCTCCTGAACACCTCAATATGGTGCGATTATCATCAATAGGAGGAGGGCTAATAAAAATGTGGGAATAATAACTGCAGCCGGAGTTTCAAAAGGGAAAGGATAATTTTCTAACTGCTAAAACATTAGTAGTTAAGAAAGTTAAGATAAGGGTAATAAAGCCTCGTGCTTCAGGGCTTTGCAAAAGGGGTTAGGAAGTAATTATTTTAAATTCTTTCTTCAGTATTATGTAATTTAACTCTCGTTAATAAAGGACCCAATTTTCAAAGGCAATGAAAGATGTAGCTGGGAACTAGATGAGACTGTAGAAAAATAGAAGTCAGAGCTCAACTTGCTTCAGTGCTTCCCAAAAGCCCCCCTGGACATTTATTTGCATCTTCCAACTCGGATGATAACATATATTTTCTTTCCCAAATGTCAATTTGCTGAAAGCGAGGCATTTCACTGTAATGAAGGGGCACTCAACGTACATCTGAGGTCCCATGAACTGCAGGCTGAGGCACTGGGCTGGATTCATCTGTAATTCAGAAGTCTATGATGGATGAGAGATGCCAGCTGCCCACCCTTTAAACACGGCTTTGGAAGGAGCTCATTGGCTGGGCACAAACCTGGAGATCCGTTTCCTCTGTTTCAGATACTTTCTTCCATCCTCACCATGATCCAGCAGGGCAAAGGAGTGTGATTTATGTGCCCCATCCCTCATGCATGCAATACAATATCTTGCATTTCGTGATACTTGTGCTTTATGTTTCCATGAGAGATGCTTTTCACCTCCAGTATAGCACAGCACGGATGGTGAGAGGACTATCTCTGCTATCTCCACTCTGTTATCTTCAATCAGAACCTCCATTGGTGTGAAACTGCCCCCTGTTACTATTATTATTCAAACTGAATGCAATATTAATAGAGCTCCCTCAAAGTCACCCACAAAAATAATATGTATGGATGTAAGAGCCAGAAAAAAGCTATTCCTGAATATCAGCCAATGCTTAGTAGATATTTTCAACTTATCCTAAGGGAAAACATATTTAAATTAAATGCATTTCTCCCATTCACTATCACTACATCTTAATATTATTTTGAATTTAAACCTAAGCAAGGTGGTGTCCAGGTCATCAGAGGCCGTTTTGGCCTTGCAGAGGCAAACATGTCCAGCTGGGCTCAGCAGGGTCCTTTCAGACATCTGCCTGCAGCATGCTATGCACACAGCATGCATCACAGTATGGCTCCTGGCATGAATAATGTGGAGTGAATAATGGAGCAAAAATACGGTCACCGTGGCAACTGCTTCAAAACAATATAAAGACTGGGTGGGTAAAAAAAATGGCCTGGGAAGAGGTCAGCACCATGTGGATCTGGTTCGAGAGGAAGTGGAGTATTGGCTGACCATCACGCAATGCAATGTAATTGGAAGGTGATGGCAACTCCATGGCCAAGGGCAGCTCTCTCCTGCTGTGCTCAGTGCAAAGCAAACACTTGTGGCTGTTGAGAACTCATAACTGCTGTGGGATTTCTCCTGCAGTTAAATAATCCTTTGTGATTTTCCCACAGAGATTTGCTTCAAGGATGTCCCATAGAGTCCTTTGGAGGGGCAGCTCTTTTAGCCTGAAGGTTGCTCACCGACAGCTTACACCGCCTATATGCTATTTATGACATGCCTCTATTGGCCAGAATCACTGGGCCTTGTTTCTGGTTTTCAGCCAAGGAACTGAAGCAATTATGCTCCTAATAGGAATTAACATAAACATAGGAGTCGTTTGTGATAGAATTGTGAACCCACTTCAGTTTGTGCTCAGGTTTCCAAATTCCCCATGCTTCTCTGTATACCCCTAACAATTTCCCATCATCAATTGTAACAAAGCACACTTTCTCATTTAAGAGATTCCACAATAACCTTGAAGGATATTTGCCTGGTATCAGATTCAAAGCCCCACATTGCCTTTGCTCCATCCATCTGCAATCACTTCAGCGCAGAACGGCACCAGGAACTCAGCAATAAACACTGCTTCACAGTGTGTTTGATCTGAAGAGGTGACTCCATCAGTCTACCACATTGGCAAGAAGGGAACTGGCCAAAGAGCTCTGAGGCACTGTCCTTTCCTCTGCCATTAAAGGATTAAGAAGCTCCCAGAGTGCCTGAGCCATACCCTACAAGGACCACAGCAACAAAGGACAGGGTTCTCCTGAGCTAAGAGCACTGCTTAACTTGCTGAAACAAGGATAACTCTATCCATGCTTTTACAGGTCTATTGTGATGATTATTTCCTACATTGCTTGGATTATCTACCAGGACATGGAACAAACACATATTCTAAACTCCAATACTGTGGGATCACTACAGAAACCGAACAGAATGAGACACAAGAGATAAGATACCTTCAGAACTGCACTTACAGCACCTACAAACAGAGGCTGAGATGAGGTGGGGCATGCAGACCTACAGCACTTCATCTGTGCTGTCTGCAGACAGCAGAGAATCGCTGCACTGGGAATTTTTTTGTTCTTACATAAAAGCTTTTATGTGTCCATTTCATCTGCTACACCAAGTGGCACAATTGAAGGTGGCATTCAGTGAAGCTGATTTGAACAGCCTTCCCTGGAATATAGCCAGCTTGCTCACATCCCATTGCTCCCCCACTAAAGCTTCCCTTCACACCCTGGCTCGTGTCACCTTTGGTAAGCATAGGATGCTGGAGGCTCAGCATCCCCACTATGGTAACCTGGCACTGCACCTCTCCACAGCACAGCAGGTGAAGTTCAACACTCCGGGCACTTTGCTATTGGCAAAGAAGGTAGCAAACAGATGACAGACATACATTGAACACTGAAAATGTTGGGATGACATCAGGATTTTCCTCTTATTATCAATGATATGGTAGCTAGACTGGAAAGAAAACTCATGTTGTAGTTTGTCCTGTTGTTTGCCAGTGAGAGACAGAGCACTGCACACACAGTATGTGAAGAAGGTATCTTTTCTGAACATATGGATCCCATTCCTTCTCCCTTAATGTCTGTTGCTGCATTCTGACCACCATCCCCATTCTGAAGACCTGCGCAGCCTTGTCTCTGAGGTTTCATGTCAGTGAAAGATGTCTTCATACAAGCTGCCATGAAATGTCTGCACGCTTAGCCAGGCAAAGTCATATTGCTTCTTTGTGCTGCGTTCAGGTAAGTCTATTTTCCTCTAAACAACTCTACCATTGCTCTCATACGGCGGTGAGTTATGAGCCCATGGAAGTCCAGATCCATCATCCCAAGCATTAGCCCCGGCACGGCTGAGGAGGGCAGTTCATCATGAGGAGTTCAGAGCTCTGGAGCAGACATCCCTTGGCTTTTAGTGGATGTCATTCTTTCATTACTCACTGCAAATGGGGCAACAACAAATGAAAGGCTTTCCTCTTTTTCTTGCAGCGTTTCAGTAGATGGGCAAAGATAGCCAAGGCAATACATTGCAGGATACATTGCTTAACTTAGAGGTCTCTCTGCTGTAGCTCCTTATAACTTATTCATGATTCATTACTCTTTCTGGGTTGAAAATTGAGAGAAAGCCATTAAGTAACTGAAATGCATATTTATTCAAGACTAAACAGATGTTTTGGAATCGAGGCTGCAAATAACAACTCAGCAAGAGATGCCAGCTTTTTAAAGGCAAAACAGCAAACAGCACAGAGAGAGACTTGATGCCAACTGGGAGCTCGTGAAGCATGTAAAAGTACCCCAGCCACTGTTGCAAAGGCGACTGCATCAGATGGATTTCCAATGTGTGTGAGGAGCTGAACTCACCCAAATGGGACCAGCAGAGCACTCCTGCTTTGTACAACAGCCAGGGCAGCTGTGGGGGCTGCTGGAGCTGCTCAGTACTGTTACAGTAATGTGTGCCCATCTGAGGATCCAGCTCTTCACGTTTTGTTAAATTCAAATCTTACCATCCACCATTTCTGATGAATATTACGAGCCTTCCTATTTTTTTTTATTTTTTTTTTCCCATTTCTCAAATGTCAAGTAGATCTTTTACAGCAGCTCTTAAGAAGATAAAGGGGATTAAAGGATCATTTTATCCTATTTAAAGTTAGCTCTGAGACGATAGGAGTAAACAGGGACATTTTAAAGGATGTTAATCTCAGCTCTTTCTTATCCTCCTCCCTTTTCTTTTTCTTCTTTGCTTGCAAAATTTCACTTTTGTGGGTGAAATGAGTGCAAGAAGGCAAATTCTACTACCCTTTCTCCACACTTCAAAAAGCAAACACAGAATATCTCTCCTGATTGCAATATTAAACACGAGTTTAAATTGGGCTGCCAATCACTGGCTTAGATTTTATGGCTTAAAGCATGGAGAAAGTTAGAGGGAAACAAAAAGTTCTCTGGCAAATGGAGGAAGCCCATCCCTGACACTGGAATTAAAAGGATACAGCTTATTAGAAGAATAATGGAAATAACATTGTTTAAAGAAAACTGAGAAGCAGAAATAAGAGCTTTGGACTAGCTGTAGGGATTTTAACACAGGCTGTCGGGAGACTGGGAGAGAGAGGCAGACTTGTGAACCTCTAATGAGGGATGGTTATCTTCCACTTAATGCATACAAACCAAACCCCTACTGTTAGCACTCTTAGCCTGAGCTGATTTGTTGTCAGCAGAAGGTATCCAACAGGCTTCTCACTGCCTCCGTTCAGCCACGTAACAGGGACAGTAAGGAAACTGCTTTCTCTGCATAGTCAGGCACATCACACCTGATTCCCGAGATGCTTTTCAGGGCAGGGTCAGGAAGGTTGCAGTGTCCTGCAGAACTGAAGCCCTTGGTTTTGCTTGCTGCACATCTAGAGCACTCTGTGACTGATGGACACACCAGTTTCCCTCCTCACTGGTGGGAGCTGACCTGCAGAGGTCAGGGGTTGGTAGAAAACCAGGCCCAGCAAATAGATCTCATTGAGAGCTGCATTATGGCACTGTGTGCTGCTGTTCCCAAGGCAGGAGTGTGGCTTGAGGAGATGTGGCTGCTCACTCGCCCGGAGTTTAAGATTTGCTCATTCTTTGTTTATTTCCTTTAATCTAAAATAAAAGTAAATGAGACTGAAAGTTCATGTTTTACTCTTTGTCTGAGAAACATAACAAAGAAAAACAATTGCAGAGGGAGGCAGTACATTTCGTTTCCGAGCTTTCAAGGGATTATTACCAGCAACAGTAGAGAAAAAATAACAGCTTTTGAAACTTACGAGAAAATACTTTGACAGCATCCCCATTAAACAGCCTCCCTCATCTTTAAGCTGCAGTAATTACGTTCACTTAATACCAGACAGTAAAATATTTACAAACAACGCAGAGAATTAAATGAAGTTTCCAGCCATGGTACAGCTGTACATCCAGCTCTGCCTCCTGTTCCTGGGGGAGGCATCACAACCTGGTTGTGCTGGGCTGTGCTGCAATGGGGATCTGTGCTCTAAATGCAAAAAGCCACCAGCACTGGCACCCAGACAGCAGTCATTCACATCATGGAAAAGCATCACTAGGGTCAGGCAGAGGGGCACAGCTCAGCACTAGCCTGGCCTTTGTCCCAGCCAGGGCTCTGCTTCTCTTCCTGAGTGTCCCAGGGCTCTGGGACCTCCATCCTGCAGCTGCAACGCACCCAGGCTGAGGCTCTCATTAGCAATGCCTCCTTCCTGCCAAGGCTGGGGGAAGTGGAGTTTCTACAAAGTGCCTTTCGAGTTATTTTTTTCCCCACTTTGCTCTGTTCCTTTGTATACTTGCTCTATTGCTCCCGTCAGTCTTCCAGGTAAAGGAACATTCTGCAGCAAGCTCCACTAGACTGAAGCCCCAGGTAGCTGAAATAGCACAAACCCATGACAGCCCAGTGCTCAGAGACCTGAGCCTTCCTCTGTCACAGGAAGATTCATCAAATCCACCTTTAGCAGTTGGTTCGTTCATAAATAACAGCCTAGATTGCTGCCAGATAGCAGATCATTAACACTGAACATCATTTGGATGGAAAAAAAAACCCTCAATTAATACAAAAAGATCCTTTTTTTGTTTTGCAATGAGAGAGAGTCTGAACTTTGATACCCACGGAATTACACAGGGCATTCTGGAGGAAGGATTGTCAGAGCAAACAGCAACCTGGCTTATCAGGGGCTGACACAGCCCAGCTCCAGCACAGCCCTCATCGAAGAAAAGCTGTAGAGAAGGGAAGTGAATGAGTACACAGGAGCACATCGATCCCACAGCCTGGAGCCTGGCAGATAAAGACTTCAGGAAAAGGTTCCAAAAAATACAATTTGGACATATATTATCTCAGACAATGCAGCATTGCACACAGCCGTGGCTTTTCACTAGACCCCATCTGGGGCTCTCAGAGGGGGTTCATGGCCCGAGCAGCAGCACTCTGCAAAGCACAGATATCTGCAAAGGAAGGGATAAAGCAACACAGAGAATGGAGAAGAATCTGCCTGTGGCTACAGTGTGTTTGCTTCGAGTGTGTGACAATCAAGCTGCTTCCCCCCCTTTTCTTCTGTACCGTGTTGCTGGTCCCCTCTTTATCTACACTGTGTACACATTAGCTCTCATCTGGCTCCTCTATAGAAAGAATCAAGTTGTTTTCCTAGGAAATACACCTGGGCATGGAGCAGAGGAAAAGTCCACGTGCTACATGCACACTGTGCACTGCTCGCTGACCTGAGGACATGGCCCTGCTCCCCAGACTCTGCTCCTCAAGCACCAGCACCTTTTCCTCTAGGAGCTCGTGGTATTTCCCACACACAAATGGCCCAGCCTCTAAAAATGAGATGTTATGGACCCACTGGAGAGTAAGGGGTGCAGGTCCAGAGACAATGAACTACTTCCCTATAGGGTGAGATAAGGTTCATCTCCAGCCCCATCACAGCATCTCCCAGCGACGTAAGCAAACACTCGAGCGCTCTGATGAACCAGAACTTAAAAGTGAGCAAAGCTAAATAGAATAAAGTCCCTTTTAACTCCGAACGAGCGTATCCACATAGGTGGCTAATATGGTTTAACCGCCCCACTTGAGAAGTTAATTTGGACAAATATACCTGAAAGCTCTCGTGTAGGGTGGGCCTGCATCACCAGTGGTCTGGAGGGTATTAGGAAAACGACCACTTCATTAACCTGCTGTCAGCAGTTTTCCTGCTCAGCAGTCATGTGTGATTTTTTTAGTAGTTTACGGCGATGTTGGACAATCTAACACCAGAAGCATTAAATTGCTCTGCCACTTGCCAGAGAACCTGAGCCATGTAGATGGATTTTAAATCGCCACACTGCACAAAGGAGGTCTCCTGCAACAGGTACCTTACCCATAATTGGAGATTTATTTAATACTTTATTGATTGACTTCTTTATTACCCTCTGACAAGTGGAGCTCAGCAAACAGAACCAATCCCAGAAGCCAAGGGTTGGGAGCTGGCTGCTTTTTTGCCTGCTGAGAGTCGGTTGGATTCACAAATTGAATTACAGTTATTGTTCTGCTTGTAGCATTTTTTCTTTCTTATCATGACAGATGGCTCTCCAAATGACAGCAGATTTGTATTTCATTAGGACACTTAGTCAAAAAATCAATGCTGCTTTCACACACCTTTCTGAGAATTACATACACAGACCACGCAGGCTGCTAGGGGTTTGATGCGATTTAGACAGCATTACTACATAGCAGACATATGCTTTACTTGTAATAATGTCTCACTGATTACAAAACAGCAGCCCTAGAAAGCAGAGTGCTCTTATTACCCTTTATCTTTCGCTCTGCACGGTGGGAATAGCATTTTTTGGGTGCAGTGAAGATGGGTGGGCAGGGCCAGGAGGCAACATCTGAGCTTGCGCCTGGCCATGGCTCTGTCTCCAATCTCCATTGCCCTCTTGTGGTCCCCAAGCAATATCTCACCTGGAAAGAGACCTTACAGATGGAAAAGTCATTTCTACACTGTAGCCTAACACACAAAAGGAGGCTGATTCTGTCTTAAAAGTAAGGCAAAACATTTCAAAGAGGCTTCGTGTTGCTTAATGCCTTCCCACTCCTCTCATTGTTCTATCTTTCCACTCCCCCATCCTCATCAATGGCATTGATTCAATCCAGGAGTTACTTTAGAGTTACAGGCTATATTGATTAATTTGGGTTGTAATGAGTCTTTTCAACGTAAGCAGCAGTGCATAAAAAATTGGTTTTAAACCTCCCACTTATGGTGCATTGATTTACCGTGATTAAAAGGGGATAAAGGGCTTTAGTTATTCCTTGCTTGGTGCACAGATATCGCCACAGAAATACTGGAAATTAGGTTCCCAAAAATGCTGATAGCACATTGAGGTATATTGAGCAAATGGTTGATGCAGCCCTCCAGAGTAATGCAGCTGGTGTTGAGATGAAGACTCCTTCACAGTGAGATAGGTCCTTCCTCCAAGGATGTGCTCTCCAGGACAAGAACGCATGAAGGTTCAGTGTGAGTCCAGCCCTTCTGTGTCTGTCTTGGCTTTCACTCCAGGTACCCAGAGACAAACTAAAAGGCTCGGGATCTCCAGCTGAGAGCACACAAGGAAGGATGCTGCAGCCCCACAAGCTCACCCAGCTGGCTCAGCACGCAGTGCAGCCTCACCCCAAGCACATGATGGAGGCTGACCTGCAAATCCTTCAGCCTCATGGGGCCAGATGGGAGAAGCCTGATTTGGATGTTCTTGCTGTGTTTCACGACTTACACTTGTAGGATCCAATGGGACAGAGACTTGATCCCAGGTGTCTGCAGGAATAGGAGTCTCCTGGAGTCTCAGCCGTCAGCAGTCTGACAAACATCCTCTTTATAATATCATCACTCTTCTATTCCATTTCTCCTTTTCCATGCACAGAGCAGCAGAACAGCAGCACCAGAAGCCTTGAGGGCACAGAACTCCTGACCCAGCCCTGACCTGTCGTCATTAAGCCTCCTGGCCTCAAAGTCCCCATTATAGTTTGGACTTTGAAGAGTAATAAAGAATGTCAGGCTGACAAATATATGTTATCAGAAGAGATTTCTTCTTGGGTTTACAAGATGATACCACAGTTTTATTGCACCTCTCCGGAGGTCTCAGCTTATGCGCTGTTGTTTTTTCTGCTCCCACATTGAGATGAGCAAACAGCTCCACGTTTGGTTTGTGCCCAGAGTCGTTTCCACTCCAGGGTCTTAAAATTTTTAATGGATAAATCTTCAAAGGTCAACGGCTGACAAAATCAATGCAGAGAGTTAAAAGAAAGAGAAATACAGATGGCAACATTGACTCAGGCTAACAAGGATGCATCCCTGGTGACCATCAGGTTCTGCCTGGATCTGACTGTAAGGTGTGAAGCTGCTCAGTGACTGCTCTGAACACCATTCTGAGCAGTGCCAAAGAAGAGCAAGGATGCACACAACCAGCATAAACACCCCAAAAACCCCAGGATTTTGCAGAAAAAATGGTGAGAATTATCACATTATTAACATTATTTCTTTGCTGTCTGACAGCTCTGGTTGATAACCAGGACAGCCCAATGCATACTGATTTTCCACATCTGTCTTAAAGAACAGATGAATAAACAGAAGATTGAAGGCAGGTGCTTGGAAAGAAGACTGAAGCTTCTCACTTATGAGGGTGCTTTCAGGTTTCAACCTATCAGGAGCTGCCTTTTATTCAGCTGCTGGGCACCTTCTCACATCACAAGACAAACAGCCTCAGCTGGCAAGTGAGCAATGCCTGTGTGCATCACCACGAGTGAATGGTGAGCTCTGACCTGGGATCTGCATCACAGGCCTTTGCTTCCCCCCATGCTTTTGTACAGCATCACTGTGCTATCAAACAGCTGCAGCACGGTTACAGGCAGATGCACACAGCAGGTAGATGTCCCAGGCCAGCAGGTCCAAAGGCAGAGTGTGCATCATTGAGGTCTGCAGCCACTTTTCTGAATGATCCTGCAATATAGTAATTACTCTATCAAAGGGACATCTACACGTTCTGTACTACAACATCCATATTTGTGCCCCAACAGCTCTGCCTATCGATGCAAGTGTATTTTGTCATGTATTTATATGGTGAACTGAAGCCTAGCCTTAATACACCGTGCCTCCTCAGAATGGTAAGCACATTAAAAACAAAGCCTTCCTTGGCCAGTTTGATGGCTACTTAAGGAGCTGAATGCTCTGCACCTACCAGCTACCTCAGCTAAATGAGAGCACCTTTCAGACACTGGCAATGAAGGAAAGGACTGGGTCCTGTCATCTGCTGGTGCAGGTGGGCAGAGCACAGGGCTTTGCAGCAGGTGTGCTTGGTGAGCAGCAAGGTGCAATTAGGTGAATTAAGTACAATCGCAATGAAATGCTGCTTACTTTCCACCGCAATAAAAATGATAATGATTCTGCTGGAAAAAAAATGTCATTACTTCACACTCATTTAATTCTGGAAATCTAAATTCACAAAGGAAACAAGAAGCCCTTTAATCTCCTGGTAGATAAATAGCCCAATTTTATTTCTACTATTATTTTTTTTATCCTTTTCCAAGACTTTTTATAAGACTTCAGAACACGAGAGCAAAGTTTAATTAACATTATCACATTAAAAAGCACAGCCAAAATTTTCATGGGGTTTTAATTGAAATATAATACTGTCTCAATCCTTATATATATATATATATTTTTCTTTTTTGCATCAGGAATAATGATGAAAAACATGCCCTGCACTGACTGCTGGATGGGATGCAGCATGTGAGCAGAGAGGGCTTATTTAAGAAGCCATTTGGATGGCTCAGGATAAGCTTTTCTCTCAGAGATGTACCAGGTGATGCTGTGAGCAGAAAGGCACCCTTCTATTTATTTCTGTTGTTCCCACCTCCAAAATCATTGCTTTGTCTCCACAGGTGAAGCCAATTACATGCAAACGTTTTTTGGATGGAGGTTTGTGCACCTGCACCTCGGCCATGCAGAGGATAATGAGGCAGCTTTATAGCCAGATAACGCCTTCCATCAGAGGATCTTTGAGCTCTTTCATTATGTTGCCTTCTGTCCCTTGGAAGCCTTCTGGCATTATGAATCAAACTTGGGATGTGCAGGTATTCACCTCTGCTCTCAGCTGTAGCAATGTTCTCCATGTCTCATTACAACAGAGCTAATGCCAGCAGGTCACTGTGCTGGGCAGGGCCAGGTACTGGCCCTGTGTGTGGAGCACAGCAACAGGGCTGCTCTGCCCCATCAGAACACCTTAACCAGGAGGAGTTCTCTTGGCTGGGACAGCCTGGGAAGTAAGAGCTGACATCTGCAAAGCCTTCTATGGGAATGGATGGTATAAAAATGTAAAGCAGCAATGTATTCCACAGCAAAAATGTGATCTGCCCCTTTGGGTTTTTGCTCAGCCTTAACTGAGACCTCATCCACGGATGGCAGAAGCTTCACTTTCAGAGCAATGGTGCTGGTAGTGAAGGTACAAGCCCTGTGAGCTTCAGCAGGATGAAGATCTCCCATCAGTGCTATCCAGCTTTGGGAAGCAGTTTTGTTCATGCTTGCAAAGTGACAATACAGGAGAGCCCAAGCTGCAAGGTGCCCAGATCCAGCCCCTCTCACCAGCCTGGTCAGTGCCCACTTCTGCTCTCCCAATGGAAGGATGCAGCTTGCCAGGCTGTTTTCCAGCTGGGAGCATCAGATCTCTAGTCACTGTCAGGGCATCAAAGGCAAAAACTGAATGTATCACTCACGTGGCAGCACACTGGTCAGATTCCTACATCTGATGTTCCTGAGGCTGTCTACATCATTTTGAAGCTGTAATAGGAAGCCTGCTGGTCATAGCATTGCAATATATAGTGAGTGAAATATGCTGTGCTGCTCTGGCCAACTCCTATAGAATTATCGTGGTTTGGGGGATGGTTTTGGATGAGAAATTTTCTGAAGCTTGACGTTTCTGACTGAAAAGGGAGAAAGTGCTAAAAAGAGAGAATGGCAGCAGAAAAGATCTTCTGTGCTGCTGAGCTGACACACGATCCAAGAGAAGCAGGGCCTCGCAAGCTGGGAGACACTGAAGCTGCTCTCTAGGTTTGTAAGCATGTAGGGTGGCCCTAATCAAAGAGGATGTTCCTCTCCTTGGTATAGACAAAACTTCTCTCATTAACTGCTTGGGAACATTTTCCAGCCTACTTTGAGTATGAAACCTAAATACCCAAGGTTATGAATTTCTATTGTTTCTCAAAGCTCCCAACTTCCAGGCAAACACAACAAAGGATGAAGCTGAAGACCAAAACTCCAAATCTCCTTTTGTTTCCCCTGCTCTAAATCAATAGATACATAAAAGTTAGAGATGAAAACAAATCATGATCATGCTGCAGCTTTCAGGGGAAAATACCATCTACAAGAAAACAAATCAATAAAACTCTGTATTCTTGGACATGGTCTCCTGTTTTGGTCAATAAATGCACTCTGTTATGCAGTCTATCACTGAAGCCTGCAGCAGTTTGCCAGTGACTGAGCACATACATTCATGGGGGGGAGGGAAGAAATGGTAACTTCAGTAGTGAGGCAACTGTATTTCCCAAAAGTAATTATTTGCTTTTGATTGGGGAATTACTTGCCCTGCCAGCAGGTGGTGACAGACGAAGCTGAATGGCTGCATGCCCTGCTGGTGCTTTCCTTGCATAGCTTGCTCCCCTGAACTGGAGTACATCCTCAGTAGATGCTATCAGCACTGTTTCGGTTGGGAAGGTTTATTGATTTGAACAGGCAAACTGATAAAAATAAAAGGCAAGTTTGATGCAAGAAATAAATGTGGGCAGACAGATTGAATCATCTATTTATTAATCAAGCAAAGCCGTTTTGGTAAAGAAAAGCAAAACTCAGATTTGAGGCCAAGAACTGAAGAGGCAGCTTAACTCACTGCAAGGAGGCAGAACGTAATTAGGCTGGTAAGAATTCAGGCATGATTTGGATGGGATTTTCTCAATGAATAGGAAACATTACAGGAGGAGGTGCAGAAAGTAGAGTGGTTTAGAAAGGTGCAGCGCACCGCTATTAGGAGTGCAGAAGCAGATGTGTTACTCAGCTTTCAAATTAATATGAAAAGAAGTGTTTTGCAGCCCGCCCTTCATTTACCAGGCTGACCTGCAGAGTATGAATGCAGCCACTCACAGTCGGTCTGGCAGGAATTGAGATTCAGCAACTGAATTGAGTTTGATCAACTACTGCCATTGCCAACATGAGCACTGTTTCTAGGGGTCTGGAGCACAAGCAAAGTGCTGCTGAGTAAATGAACAGCCACAAGCTTCTCCAGGAGAAGGTGCTGTAAAAGCTGCACTGTCGGATGCCTCCCCTAAAAGTGCTGCCCTCGTGAAGCCTGTCACGACTTCTCCCACTAAAGATCTTAATTTTGCTGGATGGGCCTCCTCCGAGCTGCACAAAGTAACCATCTGTCACAACAAAGCGTCATAAGGCAAATGAATCCTTCTTGGCTGCCACAAACAACACGCAGAGCTTTCCGGTCTATTGATTTTCTTTCTCTCTTTCCAAGTAGAATATTAATACAAGTCTCTGAAGGGTGAAGTCAGAGATTATCTTGGAGTTAATAAAGGAAAGTGTCTTGCTCTGACACAATACATCCAGCTGCTATTGCAATGGCAGTGTCACTTAGCCGGAGCAATGTGCAGTTCCATGGGAGAGGTGGGATGGGAGGAGATGATTCCTCCATCTCAAACTTCTCCATCATTGCTGCAGTGGAGGTCTGTCCTATGGAGCTGAGCAAGCTGGTATAGAGGAGCAAGACAGCACAGCAACAGTGGTACTATTGCACAGACCCATCTCCTGGGTGCACACCCAGCCCTCAGCACACTGCCTGTTCTGGCTGCATGCTTAGAGTGCTGTTAAGAATTACTACCATCTGCAAATTCATAACTGATCCTTCGAAGTGGCCAAATAACTTTCAGTCAGATAAAATACCGCAGATTTATTTTCTGGCACGTTTTCAAACGATTATTTGATGAATATATATATATATATTTTTTTCCCTGATGTTTTTCAAAGCCTGATTTATTTATTTATTTATTTGTTTTATTCAAGTTAATGAGAATTGATATGAATCGCAGCACGCTGTGCTCTAAGTACGGTGATGGATATGTTTGCTTCAAATCCAGCACTTCCATGGACCCTTCAAAATTCAGGAGTCTATGAAGCAACAGTTGAATTATCTTCTGGGATACTCATTGCCGTAAGGCAAGGCTGAATATCTGAATCCACTAACAAAAAAGATGAGGAGTATCAGCTTCCAAAGCACTACCCCAAGGCACAGCGGCATCCATCTAAGTATCATTTACCCTTTATTAATTGGGAAGCAGAAGCTGGCAGCTGGCAGCATCCTTCCAGTGCTGCCTTCAAGTGAGCACAGAGCATACAGAGGTGGTAATTAAATCATTATTCACCACCCCTCTGGCAGGTGCAGTGCTCCTGGGCCGAGTTTTCAGTCTCCTTGAAAAGGAAGGGTAGAAAAT
The DNA here is from genome assembly GCF_039878825.1 of Excalfactoria chinensis. Lineage (NCBI taxonomy): Eukaryota > Metazoa > Chordata > Aves > Galliformes > Phasianidae > Excalfactoria > Excalfactoria chinensis. The sequence continues at coordinate 2,903,164 of NC_092846.1, forward strand.
GACAAGTGAAGTCCAAGCAACGCGCTCAGAAAACAACCAGAATTAATCTCTTCTCCTCTTTGATGTCTCACAGGGACGTGTCTGTGTATCTGCTGGTTACTCCAGGCTCTTCCCATGTCACTGTTATCCCAAAGGCAAATGATGTGACCAGCCAAGGGGGCTGTCTGACCACGGGAACAACTGCTTTGTGCAGGAGCCCACTTCTTCCTCTTGATTCTACAACATTTACAGAGATGAGCTCCTAACTACTCGTCTAACTAATAAATACCTACCACAGGGCAGAGGAATTTCCCTCAAAGGGACACATTATGATACACATAGGCAGATTACAGTGTGTATCTTACAGCCAGTGGAGCAGAGGCACCTCCTGCCCCCATCCCTCTGGTCTCAAATGAGACCATTCTGGTTTAAATGCTAGCACAGCCCCCTGGTGCACACACTGCACCTGCCAGCTTAGTACCGTTTTGCATTCAGGAACCCAAACACATCTGGGCATTCCCCACTGCTGAAATGAAGCTGTGGTTACAGCAGTGGGAGACTTAAACAGCAAAAGCTCCCACAGAAAGTTGTGGTTTCAGTGCGAATCATCCATTATAATGAATTTGATTTAATTATCTGTTATGTGAAGATAAAATTCCTAACGAAAGATGCCAGTCCTTGCAGAGATGATGCTGAACACAAGGAACAAAGCACACACACATGGCACGACCTGCTGGAGCTGCACAGCAGCTGTGTGGGCTGATGGAGATCACACCTTTAACTCCCCATCCCACACACATCCCTCAGTGGACCACTGCTCTGTACTTAAGAGAACCTCGTGCATTGCACTGGATTTTATTGACCCCTTAGAAAGTCCTCCCACATCTCCCTTCCATTCTGTGCTCTGCAGCAGTGTCATTCACACCTATTGTTTTTTCCTTGCGTTTGGCCTCTTTATTGTCTGGTGTAAAGAGCCCAGGAAAAGTATTGTAAAGCAAGGAGGAAAGTGGCAGGCCACTATTTTAAACAGTGTTTGCAAGAGAGAAAGAGCTTTTTTTAATAGAAAAACAAATCCTCTTCAGACAGCAGCCACTTGGCTGAGTCTTTTTTATGAATACAGCAAGGATGAATACCCGAGGATTTCCAGCTTAAATGTGGTATCTTCAGATACCCTGACTACATTCCTAATAGATGCCCAGAGGGGCTGTCCATAGACCTGACACAGCAAAAGAAGGGCAGGAACAAACAGTGCTGCTTTCCTGGGAGCTTTGCTGCTGGCCTGACTGGGTTGTAGCAGCTGGAGGGACCTGTCTGTGCCCAGGAGATCTTCAGATGCCTCCTTGGTTACAGAATATATATACGCATGTATGTAGAAAATACAGTAACTGTATCACTTTGGAAGACAGTTTGGAAAGCAATGGGTTCATTCAACTTGGAGTACTCTGGCAGCACAAAGGCTGGGTTCAAGTAATTGAGGCCGTTGATCACAAGGAATAACGCCATCAGCTGCATCCCACCCAGAATTTTTGGTCTAATTACTTCCCTGGAGTGCCCTTGCAGACAACGCTTCCCACTTGCAGCTCTCTTTGACCCTCTTTGATTTCTTCTTTGTTCCATTCAATTTTACTCTTGAACCACTTCTGAGTTCACAGTGAGTTGTGGTTACTCATAAAGTGTCACTCAAGCGATGCAGGGTGGAAAGGTTAATGCAAATCAGGCTCTCACTGTTCTTATGCACTCTCTCCTTCACCAGCACACAGATTTCCTCTCCCGCCGGAGCACTTCTCTGCAAAATAATTACCTCATGCAGATGAAACATGCTGAGGCTGAGTTGCTCCTCAGCTGCAGAAGCAGATGATGAAGGAATCACTGCTGTTCTGCTGCTTGGTGCCAAGACTCGACCTGCCCGGAGCTCCCTGATGTGCCCTGCTGACACCACTGGATGCAACTGCTCCCCGTCTCCTGTTTGCATGCCCTGGGGCTCCTGAGCCTGCAGAAGATGGGTTGTTTTCTCCCTTCTGGCTTTTCTTTCCCTGCTGGCTTAAATAAAACCCAGTTGGTGCAATAGAACAACTGAGCTCTTTGCAGCCAGAGCACGACAAGTGTAGGAGAAGCACTCAGTGTAACCAGATGCCCAAACTCTTACTAATATGACATCTACTTTTTCTCCAGGTTTACTCATCGGGGAGAGTAAAGCTGGGATGGAGGAAACCTGCTGTTTATTCTGGTAATAATGATTTATATTATCTCTAAACTAAGGCTTTTTTCCTAAAGGATTCCAAAGTACCTACAGAACCCATCTCATTTATCTGCCTTGCACAGGACCGGCACAGCAACATAAACCACACTGAACACACCAACATCAGTGTGCCCTCATACCCGGAGTGCAGTCGTTTTGCACTTGAACCTGTAGCAAAAACAACAACAACAAAACAACCCCCTGCATATAAATCTGTAAACTAAATATATAAATTTTCAAAAGCAAAAGCTCATTCCGTAATTCCTACATAAAAACGCAGCGCATTGTAACAGTTTTATTATAATGGTAACTTGAGGATACTTCTTGTTTATGGGATGCAATAACCGTATCATAGATAAAATAAATTCTAAAAGGCAGCAGTGGAATATTCAGCATTGCAGTTTATTAGTTGAGAATAGAGTTATTGCCAAGTCAACTAGAAACACCCCCACCCTGCAGCTGTTCTGACGATGATGACGGCCTTAATTAAATATTAAAATGGCAAAGGGGAGAATTCAGAAGAACCTTTTAAAAACACAGATATAGAAAGGTTCAGAAGGACACCAAGTTCCTTTTCTGCCTCCTCTTCCAGTCCCAGCCATGCTGGTACATCACTCTGTGTCCCACTCCCCTCCTATTTCTTTCCCTATAAGGAATACAATCCAGCTGCAGGACAACAGCAGCAAAGCCTGTGCTGAGCCCAGAACTGGCAGATCCTGCACTAATATCCCTGTAGTACCGGCAGCAATTCCATCTCAAGTAGCTGATAACTTGCTGATTGTAAAACTGTGTGCTAGAGATACATTTGGAGGAACGTAATTAGAGAGAGGTATTTGCTTCCGACATTGCATACCAATCTCTCCCTCCCAATCTCCATAAACATGAGACTTTAAATGATGTAGCACAGAGTTGCGTTTATTTATCTGCTGTTGAAATGGGACAGCACAGAGCTGTACAACGCTCCCATTTCTCAGAGCATCAGCTGTATATCTGCAGCGGCTGCAAGACAGAAACATTTCAGCAGCCCAGCAGTTAAATACAGGACTGGGAATGGGCCCTGAACTAATCAAAGTGCTCCATTTGGAGCACAGTTTTTTCCCAGGGAGCTCTGGCAGCTGCTTCTTCAGGTTGGGCTCACTGCAGTCTGGAGCCATTGATTTCTATTGCAAAAGAGTGCTGCAGTTCTTTTGGCTCAGGCTGGGCTGGCTGCACAGCACAGCTCAGGGGGTACTTTCCTTGCCTCAGCTTGTAGCCAGGCTCCTGCTTTAACATCAAGCACAGTACTTGGTATGGAGTTACTCAAGAATTTCCCAGCTGTGTTCACGTTTTGAAGTACTAGAGAAAAAGTATTACAGCTTCAGACACCTCATCCAAGTCCTGCTTATACAACTTTGCTTTGCCTTTAGCATCACCTTTCTCATAATAACAGAGTTCAGACATTCTTTATCTTAAGAATATGTTGAGTTTTAGAGGTCTGTTCTACCAGGAAGAATCAAATGCCATTAAGTCTCTGATACCAAACACTGCTGGAGACGACTCTTGGAGATATGATTTGCTTGCTCTGAATATTTGTACTCTTGCAGCAATGACTTCCTTTTACAAAAACAAAAGCACATTGATCACATTGAAACAATCTGCACTGCTAACGTTTCATCCAAAGCTTCCATATGCTAACTGCCTGTTTCCCTCTGATGCATCGTTTCATTGCCACTGCATGCCAACACCTTGGAAGGATGCAACCTCTCTGCTGATACACATCTCCTACCACTACTTTTCAAAGCCAGGGATCACCAAGAAGCAAAAGGAAGAGCTGCTCTGCTCTGTGGATGCCAATCAGGGAGATTTATCTCCCAGTGGATGCGCCCCTATTGCCTGTCACCTCAGATCAATTCACAGCTTCATCAAACATCACAGCTCATCATTTAACAGGGTTGTAAAGTCATGCAGATGATTGGCACAGAGGCACAGTCTGCCAGGCAGTGGTGCTCTGATTTCCATTTTCCCTTTTTCTTGACTAAAAATCCACAAAGGAGGCTCATAGGTCTCTCATGCAGTGAGGGCTGGGAGCTAAGAAGCTTCTGTCCCACATGGAGGAATTACCAAGAAACTCATTTTATCAGGTGGGCATTCAGAGCATAACCTGGCTGCCTGGACAGGAGGAGACTGGAAGAATGATCCCTGAGCTCCAATGGCTGTGCGACCTGAACAAAACAAGGCCATGTAGATACAGTACATACTCACTTCTAATACATTTACTATGTTAAAACTACATATTTAAGAAGAGTTCCTGCTCCACAAAGCATAGATTTTGCTTCATCAAGACATAGTAGCAATAAATAAACCAGCAATTTCTACAACACTCAAACAACCTTTACTTTCTTTGCCCACCTGCTCAATAGAGATACATTAATTTACCTGTCACTACTTTTGGACAGAGAAGAAGTGGTTGCTGGCAAAATAACGATCATTCAGAGATGTTGAGGCCTGGAGATATCAGTCCTATGTTAGCATTAAACAGCAGCAAGGATTGGAATTTGTATGAGGATGACAGGTCACTGAATTTCACTGCAAAGATCTTTGAAAGAGAAACAACAACAGTAAAAAAAATAGCCCGAGGTTCTGATCTTTGTGAAATACAGCATTCGGTTCTGGTTGATGCTGAGCTGAGATTTCATTTTGTTGTACAACTGTGATTTAATAAAACATTGGTTGGAGCACAGATCTAGGAGTTGGTTGGTGTACAAGCAGGGTTCTGCATGTAAGCACAAAGCTTGGAGCCGTGCATCCAAGCACTGCAGTCCCTGCTCAGCATTACCTGGGCTGTGCTTGGCCAGCCATCAGTGCAGCAGCAAGAACTGGGCACGCAGCTCAACACTCCTGGCTGCATCCATCCCTGGTGTCCAACCTACTCTTCACTTCTTCCTAAGAACAGCAACGGGAGCAGGAGGAAAATGCCAATGCTTCTTTTGGCTTGCAAATACATGGACTGAAGCTGTCCAGCCCAGAGAAGTGGAAGGCAGAGAGTAAAGCTTTTACACCCAGCGCTGACAAGCTGCCATACATACACAAATCCAGCTGACACACAAGTCTCTCATCTCCCAGGGGGGAAAATGTATCTGTTCTGGATCCAATAAAGTCATAGCTTTTATTTATCTTGTAAACATCTTCCAGATAAACATCTACCACTGTCAGTTGCCATTATTTTCTTAGAAGTCTGCTGATAATGACCCAGTTTCTCATTTCCCAGCCTTCCCTTACAGGAGATAAGCTTTTCACAGTCCACCCAAATCAGAAAGGGGAAAAAAAACCAACTTGCAACGGTAACTGGGAAAGAGAAAGCAAATAAGAGCGTAAAATTACCACTGCAAAATCAAATACAAGAAAAATTAAACTCATTATTTGTTAAAGCCAATTTTAGGAGGATTGAGCCATGAATTTCAGATGCATTTGTCTATTGGAGCAGGACTGTTTTCTCAGTGCTTCTGGACAGCACGCTCTGCTGCTGAATGAATTAGATTGAGTTTCAAACACCGTTTTGCTCAAGTTGGAGAGGGCTTTTGTGCATACCAGTCCAAAACCAGAGCTACTCATTAAGCGAAAGAATCAGCCAATGAATGCAGCAGTGATGCTAATATCCTTCCTAATCCCCAGGGATTCCATTTGAAGAATACAATCTGGAGCAGCGGCAGAAGGTCTGAATAGTCAGAAGCAACCACTCATCCACCGTTTAATCACCTAAAATTATCTCAGAGAGGGCCATAGTCGAGCATCAGGAAGTTTCTCACTAATTCTTGGGAGAGCCAAGAGGAGGGAGAGCAGTAAGGAATTTATGGGTCCATGAGCAGAGCTCAGTCATCTCCAGCTCCAAGGGAGAAACCAAGCACAAAGCTTTTGCTGAACCATATATTAGCTACCAAGCCACTCAGTATGGCACTGCCACTTGGCTGGCCATCAAATAAATTCAACATTTAGAAAGGATTTTTTTTCCTGATGGATATGTTCCTGAAAACAGATGGCCATAAAGGAGAAAAATAGACTGGCTATGCCCCGGTAACAGCAACCTGTGAAGTCATTATCACCAGCTGCCCCCTTGTGAATTAGGATTCTGTGTCTGTGCAGTGCACTTTCTGAAGTAATTTATCAGCACGTGGATTTATGGACTCCACAAAAGCCGTCTTGGCCATTGTTTTCCCCTACACTTTACTAGAGACACCTCTATTTAGATTTTGTCAAGATTACTGCTCCTCTGTGCCGCTGTTAGGTGGGAAAAGTCCGGCCTCCCAGCAGTGCAACTGAATGCTGATCACAGGAGGATGCAAGCCAAGCAAAGGTTTTCAGAGCGCCTTGCTGCTTGCTTTGTCTTGAAGATACCCCAAGGAATCCATTCCCTGCAGGAGCAGGCTACCATTTGGTGATGCTTTGGAGTTTCAGGAGAACTTGATTGTTTGGAAAGCAGAGGGGAGGTGGAACTTTGGGCTTTTACTTACTGCTCCCCTTTCCAGCACTCACTTGCATCAGACCAGCAGCCTGCATGAGCTTATTTTGCAGAGGCTTTCCTTGTCCCTCTTTGGGTAGAGCAGCATAGAGGAGCCAAGGCTGAGGACAAAGGCTGTCTGTCCACCAAACCATCACTGCAGTTAGGCTACTGAAGCTAAGGAAAGCTTCTGTCCCTGTAGCTAAGAAGTAGTTGTGGTCCATCCGTTGCCACCCACCCCATAGAGACGAATCACTGCAGAATCAATTTTATCATGTGCCAGGGGCATGAAACACAACCATTAATACTGCGGTATTCAACACAAGGAACCTGTGTTCTCTTATGGCTGTCTGAGTGTGATAGAAACCTCCAGGGCTAAGAATGAATGTGGATTTCAGAACATCCACATTCAATAAGAGTGTTGACATGTAAGCCTTGATTTGTATCCCTCAGCCCTCAGTTCTTTATTAGCAGAACCAGAATATGCCCAGGGGACCTTTTCCAAGGGCCATTTCTTGGTACTCATTTAATTACTGCCTTGGTAGTGATAATGTGACCCATGGAGACTTGCTGTCATACCAGGAGCTCAGCAGACATACAATAAACAATAAAAGAAACTGAGCAGGCAGATGGAGCAGCTGAGCAGTGGAAGAGTTTGCAAAGGCCATTTTCTCCTTTGCTGGGGCTTTTAAAGGAAGGTTTCCTCTACATGTCATGTTCTACAAAGTAAGGTTTCACTGAAGGGAAGAAGTCCCTCACTGCCACAGCACTGCCCAAACCTGCTGCTTCCCTATACACACCAGAAAGGTACCTGCACTATAAGCCAGGAGGTGGATCTGCTCCCTGAGCCACCCAGGTACAGCTGGAGAGCAGAGAGGGAAAGAGAAATTAGAAAGGGAAGAATGGTTGAGTCTGAAGGAGGGAGGAGCAAAGGAGAACTGCAGTATGTGGGTATCAACGGATACCAGACAATAGAAACCTTCTGCAATGAGCCTGGTGCAAATGCCTGAGCCCAACTCCATCTCCTCCTGGACCTGCATCCCTGCCACAAGCTGCAGTGGGACGCCATGGCAAAGCCCTCTGCACTGCCCATACTGGAACACACCGCTGACTCAGCTTGGATTTACAGCAGCAGAGCCCAGCCTGATGTTCGCTCCCTAATTGGTTTTATATTTATTTGACCAGCTCTATTGACAACATAGGTTCCAGCAAGGAAGTAAATGGTGTGGATCGGGATAGAAGCAATGGGGAACTTAAGAGCAACGAAAAAATAATGTTTATGAAACAGAGATGCAGAAAAACAACAGGGAAAAGAACATTATTTTAAAACTCTAGCAAGAATGTTGTACAGAAAGTCATTTTTTTTTTGTTGTTTCTTGCCTGAATATTGATGGGAAGGAGTTGATATAACTGGAAATAATCCAGCTCCATCTGACAGCGTGAATAAAAATCCCATATGTACAATGTGTGCTTTCTACAGATGGCAGCATGTGGAAAGATCAGTGAGTTAATGAACAAAAATATCACCGTAAAATAACCTGATGCTGTGTAATTCCCAGCTCCATGCACCTCTCAGCTCTTCTTTGCTCTCATGTGTGTGTTTCCACCACTGAAGCCCAATGCATAGCACAGGGTGAGGTTACTGCACCTATTAGAGGTTTCCTGCCCATTCTGTTTTAGACCTGCTTCAACCCTGTCTGAAGGTGAGTCTGCATATCCTATCTCAGCACGCATGGACCAGCACGAGCTCCAAAGTCATCTGACGTGGGGAATATGCTCAGTACCTTCCCATAGCCAGACCTCTGGCAAGTCAGATGCTTAACCCCCGGAGCTGCCCTGTTGCTCCTCCCTGGCAGTAAAGCTGAGGTGCTTGGATGAGAACCAGGTTGCTGTCAGCTCAAATTTCATTAGGAAAATCTCATCTTTTGAGTCCAAAGTGCAGCTAATAGCTGGCAAGGGGATGGTAAGTGACTAAAGGGGCTGACTAAGCCCATTCTTAGCTCTTGCTGCTGACAAAGTGCTGGCTCCCAGCTTCTCTGGGATTAAGGCAGTTCCAGCTTTGTGCCAGAGGAATGGTCCCATCACTGATCAGGAGGAACTGGCTTAATCTGAGAGACACAGGCAGACAGACACAACAGGAAGATATCATTAGACTGGAAGTAAAGCTGGTAAAAATTCACAACAAAGACTGAATTTGAACTGGATCCCTTTCACGGAGATTGAAACCATCTTGATTTACGCAGTGAAGGAACAGAGACCTTCACAGCACAGGTCTGAGTGCTGCTCCTCTTTCTGTTAAAAGACAAGAGTCACAACTCCCCTCGTTCTTGCACAGGAGTGATAATAAACTCCTCTTTCCTAGGAGTCTACAAGGACTGTGTTTCACGATCCTATCTACTGCCTCATGAATCTACAGTGCTGTGAAATAGAGCCTCAGATACTCCTTCCTGTCCCTTCATGAACAGAACTGCAGAATCAGCACTTTGGTGCTCCTGACAGCCCCTTGCTTCAGATGCCTCAGCACCAGTTCCAACTGCGAGGCCATAAATCTGGCACTAGGCATGGACTGTGTTGCTGCAGGGCTCTCTTGCTTGACAACCCACAGGTGGAGCATCTGGAAAGAAAATGGGGCTATTCGTTAAAAGGTGGATGTGCTCTTGTATGGCTTAAGGGCATCTTAAGGAGCAAAGGCAGTTTGTTTCCTCAAAGCAAAAAGAGGTATCCTGCAATCCCATTTCGAGCACACACTGCTGGTTTTACTTCAGTCACCACCATTGGAGCCCATGAGTCCCAGGGAAGAGATAACCAAGGATCCACAGCCAGCCAATGGTTCCTGCCCCAGCACATATCATAGAATCATAGAATGGCATAGGTTGAAAAGGATTAGAAGGATCATCATGTTCTGATCCCCCCCCTGCTCTGTGCAGGGTCACCAACCACCAGACCAGGCTGCCCAGAGCCACATCCAGCCTGGCCTTGAATGCCTCCAGAGATGGGGCATCCACAACCTCCTTGGGCAACCTGTTCCAGTCTGTCACATGCACTCCTCCAAGCTTCAGTTTGCACTCCTATCAAGCTATGCTCTTAGCTAGATGGCAACTGCCTTTTCATTAACCTGCTCCACACATGCCTGCCCAGCAGCCACACAAAGCTAGCTGGGAAGGCTCATGTAGGCAGGTGAATTCCTTCCTTTGCAATACCAGGGACATTCCTCATTTTAAAGTTAATAATGACCTCATTTTGAAGAAACACTGAAGGTATTCTGGGTGCAAAGCTGAAGTTAAGCATCAGCAAAAGAGATATTTACATTCAGTCTTGGAAAAGCGGGCAAATATATGTTAGAAATTAGCTGCACCATAACTTATTAAGTTAATTAACAATCACTCTTAGAATTCTGCTTTTAACACACCTGTTTTTTACGTAATGCCTTAATAACACTCTTTGTACACTTAAACAGTTGTAAGGAGTGCAAACCAGCTCAGAGTGCGACTAAAATATGGGCAAATCCCACCGCTTTGATTAATTTAAGTAGGTTTCTGTCCACAGGTAGACATGAAGAGATTAGTTCCACAACATAAATGATCACGGTAGAATTAGCAGCAGTTAACAAGACTGGTTAAAAGATACATCCTTCTCAAATCTGAGCAAATGCATTCTCTGCTATTAGCTTGCATTCTGCTATTATACAACCGTCTCATGTAATTTTAATTCAGCTCTTATTAGAGATGAATAATTTAATAGCAAACAGTAACAGACGGTCATCCAGCCTCTGGCCCTCAAAGGGAAAAAGAAGGATGTCACACCATGACAGCCTTCAGCTGATGTAAATCAGCCCTGCTCACACACAGCCCTACCTGCACCACAGCAGCAAGGCCCAGGGGCGAGAGGCGATCTGCCCATTAATGACTTGGCCATCAGCAAACAAGGCTATTTTGACCCAGAACTCGGCTCAGATCGGGTGCAGCATGCATTAACACACCTGCAAAGATTCCCTCCTGCCTTTTATTCAGGAGTTGTTTTCACAGGAGCTGTGTGCTTGGCTCCGTGAACAGAGGCAGCAACAGAAATAACCTCTGTACATCACAAAACATGCAGCTCTACCCCTGCTGGGTTTTCAGCCCCAGTTATAACCAAACCAAAACCCCAGCAGGGATCAGCAGAGAGATGCTCAGGGGGCACCTCTGACTCGTAGCAATGATGCACAGAGGGTTTCACAAACCGATTCCCAATCTACAGCAGTGTAAACAAGAGATGACTCAGCTCTACATGGATTTGCCTGATTTCAATGAGTCAATGTTTCTGCTAGGCTACGTTTCCATTTAGTCACAGGAATTGATGTACACAAAGCCAGCCCAACCCTCCACACCGTGCGGCCCTCATGGTTTGAACGTCACTCATTCCTCACCTCTAGAACTGCGGGAAATGTGGGATATTCAAGGCAAAGAAAAGCATTTCAGTGTACAGAATATGCTCTTAATTCATTACTCTCTCATTTCACACATCAGGTTCTCTAAGCATGAAGTAGAAGCCATATGGCTAAAGCAGCACAAAGTATGGGATTCCTATGCAGTGCAAATCTCCTGTTTCAGTACTTCATTTTCATCCCAAGCTGTGACGGAAAGCGAATGTTTGTTATTAGACTGAAACTCCACAAGCATTTCAGTGAGACATTTATAAACGAGGAGAAGCAGGTTGACATTTTCCAGGCTGAAAGATTTCGCTGCTTTTCGTTGAACTAAAACATTCCCTTTTTGGTGAACTCAATGTCAGACTAAATAAATGTTCCCCTTCCGTGGCTGCAGCACCACATCACAGCTTGACATCAGCACTGGATGGATCCTGCAGAGAATATATCACGTGCCAGAGATGACTCAACAAGAACATCTTTCACATTGATTTTTTTTAAGCAGAATTACCTCTTAATTCAGCAAAGTTGAAATTTTCCAAGTTTCAATGGAACTTTTAGGTTGTGCATTCACGATGTGAGCATTGCGCACAGGTTTCTTCAAAGGAGCACAACACAAGCACCCATAGTTGGGCTTGGAAGAGCAAAGAGTCTGAGTTCCCTCCTACCAAAGCACTGCTGGAACAGGTATGTAAGAGCAGCTCTTCCCAGCACAGGGATCTCATCAAGATAGAACTGGCTGAGGTGCCACAGAGTTCACTTTGCTTGTTAAGAAGAGGCCCTGGAGCACAGGTGACTTTCCCAAGGTCAGAAGAGAGTCAGGACTGCAAGACCCCGTCATGCTCTTCTTAATCAAAGTCATTAATTTAAAGTATGAATTCAAACACCCTTTTAATCCCTCTTAACAATAAGAAGCACTATTAAATCCTTAATGTGCGCCTGCTTTAATTATAACCTATCAAAAAGAATCAATCGCGAATGGTAAACACAAAAAGTGGTATTCTGAGAGCAGATGAGATCATGCCGTTTAAAATGCAAATCGAGACTGAAGCATTAAACCTATAATAACGTCAATTAATCTTTCCCATGAAAACACACACGAAATATTTAATCTCAGTCTAATCTGAGAGGCTGACAGAGCCAAAGGCAGCAGCTTTGGATTGCCAGGCCTGGTGCAGAGCACTGAAGGCTGCAGCACATGGTGCCTCTCCATCCATGTCTCAGCACAGGACCAGAGCAGCCCGGGTGAAAAACACCATTGAGAACACTAAGAGAAATGCATTTGGGTGTAATGAACATGCTTTGTTTTCTGGAAGAGAAATGTTCCAAGCTGCTCACAGATTTTCAAAGGAATATTTATAATGTAAAGCAAAGATACTTCTAAACAAAAGTCACTTGAAACACAAATAAAAATGTTTTGTTTTGACAATCTGGGAACAGGATATTGATGCCTTATTGAAAGAGCCTCAGTATTTATTTTCCCCTCCTGAAATATGAATTCATCAAACTCAACACGCTGCTGGGAAACAACCTGCTTCTATAAAAAAAAAATGGCTGCTTTCTCTTGAAAAAATAAGTGTTCAATTGGAAGATTACAGAGCGAGGCTGCAACTGAACAAAGTGGGTGTGGAGGGTTATCACATCAACACCGAGGGGTTTTGATATTGCTTAGGTGCATGCGCTGACACTTGATGCAGTGCAGTGGAGAGATATCCCTCTTATTATCACTGTTATTTAGCTTTGATAATGGGTTTGGTCCCGCAGAGAATACAAATGCAGCTGCACAGCTGGACAAATAATGACAGTATTTGTCTTCGTGTCATTTCTGATGAAAAATACTGGCCGAAAGCCCAATGAAATTTATTTGCAATGAATTAGTGGATAATTCAACAAATGAAGTCGAAACAGTGAGAAAACACACGGAGGATGGCCTACAAGCTTTTGTGAGCAGCAGCGAGATGTGAGCACAGAACACAAGGGACATCAGCTGGGCAGAACTCAGTTGTTCACGCTGCCTTTACATTACTGCCTGCCAATGGCACCACTTGGAGGAATCCTGAACCAGCAGGATGCTCAATTCAACCTCAGATCCCAATCTTTACAGAATCGATTGAAGAGAAAGAAGGAGGAAAGAAAACCTGCTGAAAATGTCAATGGACTTATTCATTTTTCAAATGGAGTGTAAATGAAAATGAGCCGGCAAAGGTAAAACAGATCTTCAGCGACTGCAAATTTAGAGCTTTCATGACTGAAATGACAACGCAATTCAATTAATTCAAATCCAGATGCAAAACGCTGAGAGATAGATTAGAAAGATAATACCCCATAGAGAGTGATAGAACTAATCCCAGTTATTGCCTGGAAGGGAAAGCTGCGTGCTCAGAGTCAAAGGAGGGAGAAAAATACAAAGTTGAGTTTCAGGTGATTTCAGTTGCACAGCTTTGCCAACAAATCAATTCTCTGCAGAACTGCTCTCACAACACGTGTGGATGGAAGGCAGGAGCAGCACGGCGCTGCTGGAGCAGCCTGCTGACAGCCCTGGAGCCTGCAGGGCTTTGGTACAGGAGCAGAATGGGACCCCAGGCACTCACCTCGTGCTGTGACAGCTGTCCTGGAGTTCCAAGTTCCAGATTAAATGCCACCAAACTTTCCTGGACCCAATCTGCAAAGGGCTGAATGTCCCTTTTCTTCTACACGTGGAATAATCTCTTGCAAAACGAATTAGGTCACATACAGTGGAACTCCTTTATCAGGAATTAGCTTCTTATCTATTCCAGCACTTTTTCATGTGGAATAGGACTTAAAATACCACTTTTGGGACAGAGCAGTGCGGTGAAAAGCATTTCACTATTGTTACTCTGATGGCTTACTACCCTCGTAAATATAATTAGCCGGGTAGAAGATGTGAGACGCAATGCGCCCATCCTACTTGCATGGGAGAGAGAGCGATGAAAACAGAATTAAGTCGTGTCACCTCCAGTGTGTCATTTTTCTACGAGCAAGCCCGAACAGATTGATTTCTGGGTCTCCTTCAACGTAACTTAATCAATTCTGAGTAAATTTAGCTGGGCATATGGATGCTTGTGTGTCTGGCACCCGCTCCCTCCCGTAATATGGTTACAGGAATTTCAATCAGCACCACCAGAGGCTCCCACTGTACAACCACTTGGAACATAAAAGGCTTAATGCATTTGGAGCAGTAATTCATCCTGTCTGGCACACTGGATTGTGAGAACATGAGCCATATTTCCAGCAGGTGCCTGAGAACCTCTGCATACGTTTTGGTTGTCTCCAAATCTCCTTCCTGCAGAGTTGCCGAAGATGCTCCAAGCTCTTTCAACTGAAGTGGAAAGTCTTCAGACAGGCATTCAGAAAGGTCAGCTTGAGTCAAAGCTCTAGAAGATGGCTGAGAGAAGATTGTTGAAGGACGAACATGTTCCATTCTCAACAGTTGTTACTACTTTGAGATGCAACAGAGAATAGGGAAAAGTGAGGGTTGACTCATTCCCCATTACATCTAATTCTGACCAAGAATGGGAATCACAGAATGCTTTGGTTGGAAGAGACCTCAGACCCCATGCCAGCCATCAGATTGCCAAGCAGAGCCAGCCCACAGATGCAGCTACAGGTAGGACACAGCCGAGCACAGCAGGCAGGTCTGTATGCAATGACAATGACTTCATTTAGCTCCGAGGCTTTTAAAAGTCTTTTGGGATTTCTTTGTTTAAATATATGAAGCCGGTGATATCTGCGTGCTCGTGATTAACTCAAGGCACTTCGCTGCTCTGCACTTACAAGGATGTCTACATAATGAGATAATCAGACGCTGAAATACTGGTTGTGCTTATTGATTTCCTTCCAAAAGCAGTGCCTCCATTTCCAACATGACAGAGAAAATATCGACTTATTTTATGGCCATTACATTCATATATATATATAAAATCTTTTTTTCTTGGAGATATTATTGAGGATCCTACTGACATCTTTTATTTTACTAAGTTTTCATTAAGTATAAGCTTTTGGTGATTACTGCTTTCAGATAACTGCCAATGAGAAGGTTCACAAACACAGAAATAACCCCACTTCAAAAGATGCCAAATGGAAAGAACCTGAAAATGATTCCTTCCATTATTTGCTGTCTCTCCCTTGGAAGAACAAAACAAACCAACCCAACTTATAAATAATGCTGGAGTCAGCAAACGGGTTTTAAAATACATCTCCCGAATTTCCCAGATTTATTAGTTTATCACCACAATGGAGAAGAATATGGAAATGAGGGTGAAATACATTATGCAAAGCAATAAGTGACATGCAACAGAACGGAAAGATGACGTTTATGTCACTGAGCAGCTGGGGCTGATTTACTGCCTGCATAGAAATGGGGCTGTGCTGGGGCTGCACACAGCTGCCCGATGTGCCCGGTAGGTGTGAGCAGTGCTCAACAAGGCAACATGCCAGCCCTCAGATTTGGTCCCATCTGCACAATGCCACCAACTGCAGCGTGTGGCTGAAAGGCTGCAGCTGGGGGATGAGCCGTTGCAAACAGCATTGACTCCACCGCACAGCACTGCCCCACCAAGCGCACTTTTTCTCTCTGTTGCTTTCAGTTTGGCTATTGGTTGGTGTTTTTGTTTGTTTGTTTGTTTGTTTGTTTGTTTTCCCAGGTCTGGGCATTTCCTGGTGACTATTTCCAAGGTCGTGCATTCAGTACTCACTGCAAATGTGATCTGCAACACCTGCAGCTACCCCAACATTTGAGACCTACTGAAAGAGAAAATACTGGTTGTTGGGCAATGCGTGGGCTGCTTGCAAAGTGGGGTAATATCCAAGCAGAATTACCTACAAAGACCTACGGGGCACTTCATATATATATATATATATATATATATATATATATAATGGCTAAGCAATCAATTCCAGCTTAAACTGTAACAGCAATATCTGACAGCATCGCCAAGAAATATTCTGACAACCTTTTGCTGCAGAATTACACTTTCTGCTTGCAGAAATGATGTCATTCTCAGGTTTTCCAGATCTTTGGACTGAAAACTGAAAGTGAATTTATAAACCCCGCTTCATGTTTGTTACATGAAGTACAAAAAGAAATGAAATAGGAAAGCAAACCACAAGTGCCTACCTGGAGACAAACATTAAACCTCACCATTTTCCATTTCCTATACCTGCTAATTAAAACATGAACTCTCATCCGTACCTGAGGACAAGCACATCCGTACTCCTAAGCTCTCATTACACACTTCTGAAAGGGCAAGTGCACGACTTGCAGAAGCACCAAAGGGTGTTGATGCACTGTCAGCTTTGGACGTGCCCACACTTCTGCTACATTCCCACAGCAGCCACTGCACCAATGGCTTGGGAGCAGCCCAGCCTGCAAGTGCAGGGAGCAGCACACAGCATCCCAGAGCAGAAGCAGATGCTGGCTGCTGGAAGCCCATCAGTACTTGCAGAGCTGTGGCGGGATACAGCTCTGCTTGCAGCTCAGCTGGTTAACTTGCAAGCGTTTTGGAGTTTTATTCATGCCTGCAAGCATGAGCTGAACTACAGAACAGAGCGCGGCACAAAGAGCCCTGAGTCAGCCTCACCATCTTCAGTATCTAATTCCTCATCAGCTCCAGTTGCTAAAGGCAGAATTGCAAAACTAGGCAGGGGCTGAATTTATCACGGTGACATTCAATAACAATATCTCGACGACACTTAGATCTTGAAGAGTTAATAAATGCTACTAAGCACTCTTCACCCTGCTTCAGAGTTGAGGAAGGCGACGCATCATGGACCAAGCATCATCCATCACAAACTTATGAGATAACAAAGCAAAGCCACTCTTCAAGTCTCCCAGATTAATGCCTCCTCAGCTGGACCATCTGTAGCAGATGTGCCAAACTAGATTGTTTTAAATGGCCTAAATATATCCAGCTCCTGAAGCACTGGATGCCCTTAGCAGTGTTTCCTTGTTGCCTAAAGGCATCAGTCAGGAATGCTATTAACATTAACAGAGAATGGGTTTACAGCTTTTTTTTTTCAATCTCTCCCTGTGGCCTTGGTTTATTTATTGTGCATGTGAGTGAAGACAAGGCAGCCGTTCCTCATTACTAAGAGATCTCTTCCAATTTCCCCGCTGTGCAGTTTCCTTGCACGGCAGTCCCTGTGGCATCCCTGTATCCTGTGACTGTTTCCTGGAGCAGAGTTACTCACTGGATTTGCATTGCAGTCATACAGAGAATCTTTGTGTGCACATCCTCATCCCTGGGATCACGTGCTGGATCAGTTTGCAAACTCCTCAGCTCCAATGTCAGGGAGTCTAATGGGTCTGGAGCTGAGAGGTTTCATCAGTAATCCCAGGTGCCTCAAAATGCCACTTTTTTATTACAACTGCAAAGCTCTCAGGAATTGCAGCTGACCCTGGAGTCCCGAGCACGTAATGCATTCATGTTCCATTTGCTGCATCCTGGAATCTGTCATTCAGATTCTGATTGCAGCTGTTCAGATTTCATTGGCAGCTGCTGGTGCACCATGAGACAGCTGCTATTTGAGAGCACTGGAGCTCCTCAGTTCATTAAAGCTACCTCAGAGAAGCATGAGCTCTGACTGATCTCAAAACTGATCCTTGGTTATATGATGTAATCTACATGGAATTAGAAAGATGTGAATCAAACACCCAAATATTGCATAGCAGTTTATGTGTGGAGGTAAAAACAAAAGCCAAGTGGTAAATACCATCTATATCAGCTGTGCAGCATCACTGTAAGACTCTCTACACTGGCTACGTTTTAGTAAGGGTTAGTGCTCGTCGATGCCTGCTGCAAACTGCAAGACCAATAATCTGTCACCTGCACACATCTTGGGCACAGCAACCCTAGCTGTACAGAAGTGCATGCAAACAAACAGCTGCCACCCATCCCAAGTGACAACAGGATTCCTTCCCTTTGGGACGGAGACTTCCAGTGGGAACAGAGTTCTTGCAGTATCTGACAGGAATATGGGGGAAGAAGAGGGGAGAGTCCCCATGCTATGCTTCTGCTGGAGGGCTCTCTTTCCCATGCATATCTCTGGAACCTTCTAGAAATCCAGTGACCGTGTTTGTTCCACCTGGGGCTGGAAGCAAAGCCAATGCTGCAGTTCATAGCATTGCTCTGAAACACGGCAGCAGTCTGCAGATGTTTGCAGATTTGCTGCAGTACTGAAAAAGAATAAAACAACATTCCCAAACAAAAAACAACAAAACAAAGCAACCAAACCAGCCACAGCAACAAAAGCCAACTCAGTGAAAACAAACAAACCAAAAAGGCTTTCATTTTTATAGCAGCACGTTTAATTAGTTTCATTTATCTGGGAATTCAGTTTGCTTGTTCTAGGCATAATAAACACTGCAAGTTATGGCTTATTCAGGCTTTACCACCTGTTCCCAATGATGGGCTGACTGACCGCTATGTTATCCCACTTGTTTCCTGCTGGGAGAGCCAAACCTGTGCAATTCCTGCTCTGGTTCTGTCATCCTGACCCAGCAACGAGACACGTTATACTTCCATCCTCGGTCACAGAGACCTCTGCATATATCACAGCTCCCACGGATACAGGCTGGAGCTTCAGGAGCTGAACTGGGACTGCATTTGCAAGCAGCAGAAGCAGAACAAGATACAGGAGAGCTGCCCAGGAGCATCGCTGGGCTCAAAGGTGGCCACAAGCCACACACTGAGAAGGTCTCTGAGGCTCTGCTGCCTCCTGGCAGCCACAGCATGCCCTGCACAGCCCCCAGCTCGACTCACTTGCACAGCCTGCGTGCTCTAAGGGAAGCTGTTCCACTGAACCAACAGACTGGCACTCAGAAGCTCCACAGTGCAAAGGATAAAAGATCATCTTGAGAGAGAAAGAGACAGAAACTGGAGCTTTGAATCAGAAACCTGAATTAACCTTCCCAGAAAGGAATCTATGGGGGTTGTGGCTTTTATTTTATAAACCTATTCCTTCCTTCAGGGGCTCTTTTTTTATTTACAAGGGGAAGGAAAAGCATGGAGAAAGGCAGTGTTTGGAGCTGAGCTGAGGATATCTGCATAGCTGTGCTGCAAAGTCCAAGTAATGAGAATTTAAACCCCAAAGCACAATTCAGTGAACACAACTCTTCTCTCTCCCCCGCCCCCCAAAAAACAAACCTAAACCAAAAACCAGACTAAACCTCATTAATTGGAGAAGGTGGCCCTGCTGACTTCCCGACAGCCTGAGCCCTGCTTTCTTCAAGCAGAGGGATTATTCCCCTTTTGTTATATTAAAAGGTAGGTGGAAGGGTAAGCACTGGAGAAACTTCGTTATATATTGAGAGTGATTCCAATAGAAATGTGCTTTTCCATATGGATAAAGCAGGGCTGCTATTTGAGACACACACTGTGTTCTTCTACTGCGACTTGCAAAGGCTTTTCATTCTGCTTGTATTTCATGTCTCAAGTGGATTATTTCCCTTCAGTTGATAAGAGTGTAATTCAGTTAGGCCTTGGAGATAGTTACTTCATTTCTCAAAAGGATATTTTGCATGGAAGGATCTTTCTTTTTTTCCTTTCTTTTTTTTTTTAAACGTTACCTACAGCCTGTGGAAATAAGATATATTAGCAAGCACTAAATGAGTAATCATGAAGGGAGCGAGTGGTAAATTGAACCAAGGTGGGATGAAAGCAATGCTTCTCCTGACAGTGAAGAGCTGTGCAACTCAGTGTGCACCAAAGGCATGCCCAGCCACTGCAGGCATATGCACCAGGGCCTTGAATAAGCCTGGTAGCTCAACTGAGAGCCTTACAGACACCATAGGAGCACTGCAGCAAAACAGCAGGAAACTGCCAAGACCTTTGGGCAACAGAAGCAGCCCTGAGTGGCAGGACTTTGTGCATGGCCACTCTGCCACTGAGGCCAACAAGAGTCCTGTCCCTGGGTGGAAATCCCATTGATGGCAGTAAGAGCCAGAGCAAAATTAACCCTGATCTCTGGGTTTTCTCCCTGGAGAGACTGGAATGGAATGCTGACATAGACAGCATCATGGTTGTGGCATAGGACTGCACCACCAAAGCTGTTATGCATGGTTCAGTCCCAGCCCGTTCCCTCCTGCAGGGAAGGGTCATGTAGCATCAGGTCCCCATCCCTGGTAAGCAGTTGAGGTGCAGCCATCAGTCTGCAGACAAAGACAGCTGAACTGCATAGACATACAACTCTTTAATTCTACTATTTCAGCTGGGATCAAAGCCAGAGAATGTCCTCTTCTGGATGACTGCAGACAACCATGTCTATATATTGCTAAATGCAGATATATATGGGTGCTGTCTTTGCTTTGCTAGGAGACGATGCTGAATTGTGGCACATCTGTTGGCACGCACCACTTACATCCCTGTTGCCAGCTCCACCTCCCTCACACCCCCTCCCAGACTTTGTGGCTGTCCAGCCCACCCCACACACAGCCCAGAGGGAGCAACACTCAGTAAGAGGGCAGGCTTATTTTCAGAGCTCTCCTTAATACATTGCCAGACTCTCTTCTCTGTTAATTTATATGGTCATTCCCTCTGATATAAAGGGAAAGTGAAGTCAATGATACCTTTCAGGGGAAGGATCAGGGCAAGTCCATCTCCCTATTAAATATTATGCATCCTTTTACCATCTCACAGCTTTGCATTTTTCCTATATGAAGGTTGTTAATGCATTAAGTTTCAAGAATATTTGGTAGAAGCCTTTGATTAAATACCTTTAAGGACAATAGCTCATTAGTATGAGATAGTTGCTGCCATTCTCTTCAGCTCCTTCTGGCTACTGCTATCTTGATTTGGGTGAATTACACAAGATTTCTCTGAGCTGCATTCAGATCTCATCTTCAGCTCAGCAAATGCACTCTGCATTAGGGAGGAAGGTGGGAGACAGGAGCTGCAGCCTGGAATACCAATGCGGTACATCACCAGCTCCAGGGAAGGCAAGGCTTGTCCTGTGTGCACCAATGAACCTGGGCTCCTGTTCTGGCTCTTTTCCTCATTCTGAAATGGACTTCTTATAGTCATCCAGCAAACGGCTCAGGAGGGAAGCCAATGGCAAAGCACAGTGAGACTCTGGCCTCTGGAAAACACACGTGAATTTGTATTCATTGACTCTTCTGACTCCTTGCAAATGTGATGAGCTGGGCTTGGGAGGCGCTCACTTCCCATACATAGATACGAGAAGCATCCTTACTAATGAATGCTCAGATGCTTCAGAAAGAATAAACTAGCCAAACTACTTTTGCAAATGCCAAGACAACTCTTTCCTACCACCAAAAAGAGACTGTACAAATCTCTGTAGCTACCAGTCTCCGGAGGAGGCTTTTCCAGCACACAAAGCACTGTCTTAATACTCTATCAGTAAGGATGTGCCCAGCATCTGACGTGCCATGAGAAATAACCTTGTGATGGAGGCATTGCTATGGGTTTTGCTCTCCTTTTCTTCACCTCTCTTGTGGCACAGGGTAAGACTATGAGGAGGGCACCCACCTGCT
This sequence comes from Excalfactoria chinensis, assembly GCF_039878825.1. Classification (NCBI taxonomy): domain Eukaryota; kingdom Metazoa; phylum Chordata; class Aves; order Galliformes; family Phasianidae; genus Excalfactoria; species Excalfactoria chinensis. The sequence goes on from NC_092846.1 coordinate 2,924,771, forward strand.
GGCTGAGCTCCCACGGCTCTCGTTGGTGCATTTCCAATAATGACCTCCATTAGTCTGCTTGACATAAATACTGTTTGCAAGTTAAATGCCTAATTAAGTTCAACATGTTATTTTCAACCGAAAAATTCTTTCAAGAAGGTATGTTTTCTTCCAGAGGGTTGAACTGATGCAGGGATTAATAACAGGGTTGCACACGCAAGCTAGGAAAACAAATCTGACAAACCCCTCTGTGCAGGTTATGAAGTATGCTTGGATTGATACAAGCAAGGGCAATCATTTGTGACAGTACATAGGAAAAAAACCACATTCTCCTCGCTTGCACATCTCACTTATTGCTATCACTGGTTTTCTTCTTCCCCAAATGCTTCTCTCTAGCTTTATGAAACGTGTGACCTACGTAAAACTAGCAACAGCACAAGATTTTTTCAGGTCAAAGGGATTCAAATGTGAATGGATCCAGACCCATGTACAACGACAGGAGGTTCTTCCAAACCCTTCCCCAAAAGCCAAGATGTGGCAAAGCAGAAACAGACAGGGACAAACCTTCCTGCTGCTCTTTTAGGCAGTCCAGATGTTTGCATAACTTCAGCCAGATATTTTAAATAAGGAACCAAAACCCAGGAGGGATCACAGGATTGGCCATAGATGAAGAGGATTTTTGTGGATGGTACAGAGAAGGAGTCATGGATAACACAAGGTTTAACAAAACTGTCCCTTGGGGTGTTACACAATAATTGTTTCTTCTTTCCAGTTCACTGCATATTTAAGCCTGTGAGGTTTCTACCCTTAAAATGTCAGGCTGTTTGTAGAGGGGGAAAAAAAAAAGCAAAGCAAAGCTGCTTTGGTTTGCAAAACCAAACTGTGGTGTACACACGAAGCTTCCTTTAGGGTGAGCAACATCAGTGCTAATACAGTTGTGTGACAAAGATAAAGAAACAATTTTTCTTAAACCCACTCCCATATAATTTGCCAGTTACAAAAATCACTGCTGTTAACCTGCCATGGATAAATGCTCTCCATCTTTCCCTATTAAAGCAATGATTTCTGCATCACATGAGGACAGTCGCACCATGGGGTTGGGCACCAGACCTTCCTGGCACTGCCCTGGATGTACCCACATATTTCTCTGCACTTCTGCTAATTAAATGAAAAGGAATAAGCCTGCTGGCCTTGCACAGTACTTAGAGACCCAGCAGTTACAGTGCTAAGAGTGTGTTCTGACTTCCCTTTCCAATGGTTCTTGGAGAACAGAAGTTCTGACCGTTGAGTTTTACCACCAGGCTCCTGACTTTAGATACCCTCTCAGGCTTCAGCAGCAACCCCAGGTCAGACCTTTCAGAGGAGCTCCCTGACTCCTGGCTCCGAATCGAGGTGAATAAAGGATAGGCAATGAGAGCTGACACTTGACATGAAACTCTCCCTGTGTGCAAAAAGAAAGTCCAGGGGAGATCTTGGCATGAAAAACAGGATTTAGTTTGTGATTTATCTGCCCTCATAACATACACTTTCCTACCATTCCACAGTGCCTCCCCCACTGATTTTTCTCCAAATTAATTTAACGCTGACAGTTGCTATTACCATGAATATGTCACAATCCTGTACAGCATTATAAAGAAAAGCATGTACTACCCATAAATATTTGTGCCACCTCCCAGGTCTCTAATGGAATCCTCATCCATTTCCAAATTCTTTTACCAACTTATGCAGAACCCAGCTAAGCTGCTCCATTTCATGTTGGCTTTGGAGACATAAATCTCTCTGCAAGTAGGAAGGAAAAGTTCTTCCTAGACAAGCAGGACAGGAGCAAATGCAATTCATCTGACTGTGTGAGGCACAGGCACTGCAGTCAGGAACAGGGAAGAGCTGCAATAGCCTCTGCTGGGGAAGCCTATAGAAGGAGAGCTTTGACAGCTGGGGGTCAGTAGCAAAGCTTTAACAGTCAAACAGGGGAATTGTAGCTTTGTCCAGAAAATACTCATCCTATCACAACAGCAGCTGGTGGCAGGGACATGTAATTAACTGCTGCTTACGTGCCAGTCTGAGCTGACATTCTCCATCCTAAAACATCTCAGTTCTCATTAACTTCTAGTCACTGATTCTCGTTTGCTCCACGCATCCTCAGCCATAAACTTTCCAGAGGATGCTGATGAGGTTGGGTAGCGCTCCATTTTAACCCTTCCAGAGACTCTATGTAAGAGGTAGAGAAGTAAGCAAGAAAAAAAGAGCACGAGAACAGAAAGCCTGTCACTATGTCTATGAAGAGATGCATAAGAAACCTGGCCTTGGGTACTCGTCTTGCCTTTCACATCTTGCAGCACATCTTCCCCTCTAAGTGCCACAGCGTTGCCAGCCTGTTGCTGTTGAGATGCAGGTTTGTTTCTGCTAAGCAATCTTTAAATATCAAGTTCCATACCTCTTGGTCCCGAGGCATCTAAGTGGGAACCTGTTAGTCAACAGGATACAATCTGGTGAGCTTGAATGCGTTTCAAATGGTACAGCATCGCCAGGAATCCATCTGCCAAGTGAGCAGCATCCACAGCCCATGATTCAAACTGTTATTTTTTCCAAAGCATACAAGAAATATAAAACGTGCTGCTGCTTTTTTAGAGCAAGGACAGAAAGTCTTCCCCAATCACCTGATATATTGCTGCAGTTGTTACAGTATTAAGGATGAATCAATACAAAAGAGCAATGTGAATGTTGGTTCGGACAGTCTGGAGATTGATAGGATTTCCATTAGGGAGATAGAAGCAGTTTGGGAAGGGGGGAGTGGAAATCAAAAAGGAAAGAAAGGGGAAAAAAAAAGCCCAAGAAACCTTTTAGTTTCCTTGGATGTTTTCCAGCTGAGAATCTCAAAGTGTGCCATCATTTATGGACAAAGGATATGCCTTCTCTCCAGTCATAGAACCCAAGGCATTGACAGCAGTCAGGCTGCCTCCATGCACAGCCTGGTGGGGGTGAATTTACCACCATCAGGCACAACAGCCACAGGCAGGTAAGCATCCTAAGTTCAGCACAGAGCTCACACCTGTGTGCAATGCTTGGAGAGAATGGGGCTGTATCTACATTAATCAGCATGGACGTGTTGGTAAATTTACATGACATTATAGGGAGGGAAATATTAATTCAGCTATGGATATTTGTACAGGAAGAGAAGGAGCTCCTATTTGCTGCCTCAACTGTGGATAAAAATGCAATCCCTTTCAATGATGTTATACTGGATTACACGCTGAACCACGTTAACATATTCCCCAGTGTTTTGTGATCACATAATGAAAGTCCTAATACAAATAGGCCATGAAAGAGATACTATTGCAGGAAAAAAAGAAAAAAAGTAAAAAAGAAAAGCCTTAGAAAGACTTCAGGGTGGGAAATCAATACTGTTTCAGCCAGTTTACACTGGTATGGTTCCACTGATAGCTTCAAATGGGGGTCACTGTAGGATAAATGAGTGGGAGGCAGCCCTGGGAAAACCACACTCCTTTCCCCTGCTTGCAGCCAAGAGATCAGCGCTGCTGTATGCCACGGGTTGGAAGAAAGGCTTTACCACTACTTTACCCCAACAGTATCAGCATTACATCCTCAGTGTGTCCAAACAGAGGGATGACCCATCATCATCCAAGCCAAATGGAGGCACACTGAGGTCCTGCTGCTGGTGACAGCTGTCTGCACTGGTGGGAAGCACCCCGTGGCTCCAAAAGAGAGCTGCTTGTTTGAACAGGCAGTGGGTGATGACACCAGCTTAGGCATGAGCTTGAAGCCCAAGAGTTACTGAGCATTCCCAATGCTCTCTGCAGCTGATGGGCAGACCTGGTGAACTTCTGAGTTTTGAGTCAAGTCCTTTTAACGTCAAAGGCAGCTAGAAGTAACATGGAATGAAATGCAGTTCAGCCCGTTGTGTTTCTGAAGATCTGCCACGATACCTTGAATTACAACCATTTAATTTCGTTTTATTAAGAACGTTATTATAGGCTAAACAAATACCAGCTGATCACTGAAGAGGAGAATGAGCTGCATTGTATTAACTGTTCTGGAGAAGATAATTACCTATTATGCTGTGAACCTCAAACATGTTTTTAATAATCATCGCTTAAATAACTTAAATTGCGTTATTAAAAATTAACTTCTGAGAATAATAATTTACTACAGGCACAATTACATAATGGAAACCCAATAGAGAGAGGTTGTGTCTAGTGGTGAAATATCTGCAAGTCAATGAATCTTTGGTTCTCTTTAGGGCCTTCCCACAGCCCGGATCTACAGTCTGGACAACCTGATCCTTTAGATCCAAAGCCCTGAGTTGATAAATAGAGCTCCAGCTTCATTGGGAAGATCCAACCCACTGGTTTCCCCAGCAGGAAGCATGTTCAGCACGAGGTAAATATGTCAGAGCCACTGAACCACGCGTGCTGCTGCCTTGCAGGAGGCCGTCCCGCTCCAAGCAAATACTCCCTGATTAGTTTTTAAATGCAAAACAAGCCTGCATCAAAACTAGAATTATATTGTCAGCAGTTAATTATCACTTGTCAAACACAGCACATGCTGCACTGGAGATTTAATTCTCATGTAGTTTTGTGAAACTACATTCCTTTGCTTTGGGTGAGCGAGTCTCTCTTTGTTAAGAGATGTTTATTGTTTGAACTACTCTCAGTGGATCCCGGTATTTAAGTGAGCTTTTGATTTCCTGGAAGATGACACACTCAGTGTTTTTAAAATGGCTAATTTGGAGATCAGACGGCACAACAGAGAATATGTCCTAATGATTGCTTACATTGTACTCGCACCAATGGAACGCTTTGATCCTCAGGTATTTCATAAACTATTTGTACCTGTGGGCTTACTGTTGGATATACCAAAGTATTTCTCGGATGCCCCCAAGAAACAGCTCTGATGAAGCACTGGTTTGGGGATATCTGTAGTTATCTTTCATTTAAGGAAAAAAAAGATGACCTGAACATTTCAGGCCCTGCATCTCCTTGCTGACAGAGAATCTCTTATCAGACAGCAGGCTGCATTATAGCCATTCCCCCAGCAGAGCCTAGGAGATGTGCCCATTCCACCAGCTAACCTGGATCTCTCCTAAAGCACCCAATCTATATGGGGCCAAAGGCCCTAGTGCTCATACAGAGCTCTTGAGCATGCCTACACACCCACTGCAATAACAACACCCCAGCACTGCTTCCTATGAGGGTGACCGGTGCCACGACCTGGGGATGCACCCATCACAGCCAGGCCACGGTGGGCATCAGACTGAAGCAATAATGGGAACAACAGCAGCAGAAACAAAATGTTACACTGCTTTATCACAGACTATGAAAATTGCTGCCATCCTGCCAGGACGGACCCAGCGGAGGATATTTCCTCTTTCTATTTGGCAGCCTTTATCTTTCTCTTTTTTTTCTGGTTCACAGTTTCCTTTGTCCGATTATGGCTCTAAATGCAGCCGTTTAAATGAAGGATTCATGCAGCTTGCATCGGCTAAGTATCTTCCCATTGAACAGATGACATTCCTGCTTTGCATAGGGCAAGAATTCCTTTATCTGGCATGATTAAACAAAGCAGCACTTTCAAGATGTACCCATAAATTCTTGCATTCATTTAAGTCACAAACAGCATTAGCACAATGGACAGATTGTGTCTAAGGCTGGGAAAATAAAACTGCCACATGATATTGATTTAAGTGTCATCCAGCCATCCTCACAGTTCAAAAACCAGAATATACTTGCGTTAGCACAGTCATCAGTAAATACAGGAACTGAGGAGATGGTGTGAAGGGGAAGAGAATGAACAGTTGACAGCGTTAGAGGCTTAAAACCATTATCTTTTGGCCTAGGGAAAGGAAAATAGCCATAAAGTCCACTTAAATCCATTATCTGTTGGCCTCAGGGGAGGAAAATAGCCATATACTCTAGCCTGCCTTGATTTACAAAACAGCTCAAAGCCATGCCTCTTTCAAAGGCTTCTTGTTCCATCTTTATCTTCTCAAAGAGAAGACTGAGTCACACCAACAGGCTGAGAGTGAGCTCAGCCTCACACCTGGTACCAGCAGGCACAAGCAGCTCATCTCTGCCACATCCAGCACTCAGAAACACACGCTGCTCTGCTCTGCTTTATCTAAGCCTGAAGCTCCGAGAGGCCTTAGATTGCTATCAGGTTTGCCTTTTTTTATTGCTGAGTTTCTAGCTTGATCATGGCTGCCACAGGAAAATGACACCTGCATGCAATCTAAAGGCTCAAACAAAGAGATGAAATGCATCTCTTGGAGAAGAGACTGTAGGACTAAATTGCACTTTCAGATTGGTCCAAAATAGGCCTAAACCACCTGTGCTCCAAGGCTAGAATCCAGGCTGCAGTGCTTCCTTGCCAGGACTGGCTTCTGGTTCCCTGCGTGCACTCCTGGCTTATGGAGAGCCTTATGCAGCATCATCACAGCAGCTTTCCAGCCTGGAACCCATATGTAGTTCCTGCCCACAGGATGCTCATTTAGGATGCAATTACTGGTTTAAAGAACTTTCCACCCAGACTTACACAAAGACCAAGTGGGAAGAAAAAAAAAAGACAACGACAAAAGATAAAGAGAATTAAAAGCACTGAAGTTCAGGCAGCGTTCTCCTATTTCATAGTCCCATCCCGATGCCACCACCATTTATTTTCTGCGCTGTGCTGCTCATTCCCTTCATGCAGAACCAGATTCTTTTTGCATCATTTGAAATAGAGTTTCTTCAGGTGAATCCAAAAGGTTCTGAAGGGTTGGGGTGGTTGTTTTTTTTAGCTTTCCCAGAATGATTTGATGAAAATTATACCTCTGCTGCAACATCCTTTACTTAAACAAAAAGGGAGGGTGGGAGCATTACAGGATCAGCCGCGATGATTATTACAGAGAGAGATAATGTAAGTGAAGCCATTTAGCCAATTTACTTTCTAACTAAGGGTTACACTAAATAGTTTCATCATGATGCACTGGGAAATGCTCAGCAGCAACCACACACCTCCCCACCTGCTCTCCTGCAGATGTTGGCACTGAGGCTGCTTTCTAGTCTCTCATTCCAGCTCAAACAATGCCCTTGAGAACAGCCCCCCAGTTACATCAACACTAAGACTCTATTTGAAAACCAGCAGAATGCTGCAATCTAAAACACTTGCAATTGCATTCCAACCCCTGAGAAGTCAGCCACAGCCTGTGCTGTAACTAACAATAAAGCTGCTTTCCCCCCCAACACAGATAAAGAGTTCACAAACCTTCCTTTGATGATGAAAACATGGTAGGTTTCACCCTCAGGGAACTCAACAAAAAAAAAGACGTGTGATGCTTTGCACTCACACTACTACTTTTTTGTCACAAGATCTCAAAGCACTTTTCAGCTGCTAAAGGAGCCAACTTCACAGTTTGGGAAGTTTTCAATCTATCATTTACAGCCAATTTTTTAGTGGAGTTTTTAACACCACTGTGATTCTGTTCCCCCCGGGATGTCACTGTCATTCTGCTCCAAGAAGGTCAAGGAAGGGTGAAACAGAGTGCTGTAGGTGGCTCGAGGACCTTCTGAACACCAAGAAAGTTTGCACTACAGGCTTGCATTGCCTCTAATGCAAACAGGATTGCAGTGTAAAACCCATAGCAAGGACAGGCCTTATGCAACTTATTTAAAGCGCCTTTTATGAGCTGCACAGAGAGGTGCTGAGGCTGCATGCTCTGCTCTGTGACCCTTCACCACTCACCTCCCAGAGCAGAAGGAAGCAGCTCTGCAGAAGTGATGGCTTCTCTGAGCTCATGCAAAGCAACCCTGGAGGTGATAGCTGTGTGCTTTGTACCACGGGTCATCACTCCTGTCTGCAAAGCTTGGGAGCTGAGGAAGGAGTGCTCAGCCCATGAAAGCAAGCAGTCCACATCTATATTTACTGTATAGCCAACCCCAATATTGGGGTATTGGGAAACTTATTAAAACTCTGACATGCGCATTTAAACAAGATGATATGTAAAGGGAGAAGAAATATGTAGGAATTGCCACGTAATGCAGTGACTTCAGGAGAGAAAGAGAATGAAGTTTATTCTCAGTGCTAACAAAGACACTATCGACAGCTGCAATGAAGTTTCTCTAAGGGGCAAAGGGGAAGAAAGAAGACTTCTGTCAAAATCAACGACAAAACATATTTAAAGTAGTTGAGAGAGCATCTTCCAAGAGATGCCGATGTTGTTTATGTGCTAAAGGGAGCTGTATCCCAAAGAGAGGATAGAACAAAAAGATTGAAGAGAATGACAAGTGCCACCTTCCCCACTGCTTTCAGAACATCCCCATGGCTTGCTGTGCCCAGCTGCTGAACACAAACACAGCCACTGACAGCAATACATCTGCTTCTTTCTATCTTCATTGCAGGCTCATACCCACCTCACCCAGCCCTACAGCTGCCTACATAGCAGCTGACTGGAAGTATAAAGTGGAGAGGAAAATGCAGTGTAAGAAAAAGGAAAACTGATGGGGTTATTTGAGATTTGTCCTCGTTCATGAAGTGACTGTCAGTGTTAAGAACATTTTGACAATGCCTGTGAAGTATCAGGTGGGGACAGTGGTGGCTGCTGCTCAGGATAGACTCATTCAAATAGATTCAGGCCATGTCTCCTGTCATCCTAATTATTGCCGTAACAGAAAGGGATGCTGAGAGAAAAAGGAGAGAAAGAGCCTAAACTGACAAGCCTTTTCTTTCAGTTTTAAGTCCCACAAAATCCCAGCTCTCTGGATTTACATGGTTTATTAACAGGATGTCCCATAAAATGGAACAAAAGCATTAACCAGTCAGAATAAATCCTTGCACTGAGCTGGCTGTGAAGTCCCTGAGCTCCCCATGAGCATCAGCTCACTGACAGGCCACCCCTCACACTCCAGAAGCTGATGAGAAAAAACAGAGGCATGGCATATTAATTGAATTGAGCTCCTTCCCAAAAGAAATGTGTGTCCACATACCTGTGTGTACATACTCTGTGGGCATCCCAACACATAAACCCCATTCCATGCAATATAGATCCCATTGTACACCTTGTCCAGCAGAGCCCAATTGGATCCATGTGACGGTGCCTGTGAAAGGCTGCCCACATAAATACTGGGCTTTGCTGTTTGCATCTGTCCACTGAAATAGCATTAAAGACATGAGCAACAGACCTCAGAATCAAACCCCTGGCTAACCTCAAGCCTGTAGGGCCAGAATGCCACACAGCGACACTGTGCATGGAATTCCTGAGAAGAAAAAGGCAGCATAAGCCAAAGTACCACTTTGTGCAGCTCTCCTGCTATCAAAGACTCAGCTGTACTTGCATTTAGCTTTTAATTTGTATCCTGACTTTACCACTCTTTGCTCCATGTGTACACTGGCAAAGCTCCTGCAATGCAGTTATTAAACTCTGATATGTGTAGGTGTATAATTACAAAGAGGGCTCTTTTTAATAATGTATTTTGATCCATCCACAAATACAGAACATAATTATCTGCAATTATCACACGCTCGTCTAAATAACTGTATATTGTTCCTCCACCCACTGCAGAATATGAGCTTCTTATTCCTAGCACAGCTACAGCCATGCTCAGTTCACAACTGTGCCCTCCACCAATTACAGAAAGGATGTTTGTGCACCACATGAATATTGGGCTCACTTTTTGAACCCCTCACTACAACAAAAGGAGGTGGTGGAGTCACCAGCCTTGGAGGTGTCCAGTCTTGGTGTCCAATCCATCACCAGTGTAAGCCAAGAAAAAACAAAGTCATTCCTTCCTTCCAGTACTGATGGATGAAAGACACAAACCTGAAGCCCTCACGTATGTCAGCATCTCTCTAAAGAGCCCTGTGATCTCAGTTTCTTTTCTCTCAGAATGAATAAAGCTCAGGAAACAATACTGACATGTATGTAAGCATATTTACTGCTTCATTATGCTTCGGCAATTAATGTCATTTATCAACTGCATTTCACCAAGGAGAAGAATAAGCTTGTATGAACTGAGGTAAAAATGGCATTCACACAAATAGAAGTCAGGGGAAAGTAAGACAGAACACACTAAAATATGTTCTAAACTTTTCAGAGTCTCTCCTTGAGCGGCATCGTTTCTACGTTTATCCAATAAACTCATGAACTGCACCTTTCGCTATAGATTCTGAGTCCCATTAGGGTGAAATATTGACAGCCTGGTGCATTTGAATAGCAACACTACGGCAGAGTTGGGTTTTGACAGTGATTATTTGAAATATAATTGCCCGTGACATCCGTATGACAACCAGGTGGAGGTACTGAATGGAGGCGGGCTCTGTAGGAGGCCCATCACTGCATTTGCATTTGTAGGGAATGAAAGATCATTCCATCCCTGCAACAATTTGGCAGCTCCTTTGTTATCATTCTATAACGTCACCTCCATCCAATAACGCATTTTCTGCCCATCAGTCTTACACATACATACATTTCACATTTCACCCTTATTACCGCTGGTATTTGATGGAAAGAAAATCCTTCTTTAAGCCTTCTGCCCCAAACACGCTTCTTTTTTCACTTTGATTTTATATATAAACACGTTTTGTTTGTTTTTAAACGTCTCCAACGACAGCAGTGAGGAGGGAAAAGGGATGAAAAGACATTTCTCTGTAACGTGGCTTCGGAATTTCAACGCGATGATGTTCTGAAGGGAGAAGAGCTTATAAAGGATCAGATCCAATAAATTTTGCCATCAGAATAAGAGATCTGTCCTCAGGTGGGGAAAAATATTGTAATTTGACAGAGGGCTTCAAGGGACTTTGACAGAATTCATTTTGCTGGCAGATATGATCCAGGTATTAGACGGAAACACGTTTTGTCATAAGAACACTGTTAGCTATTTGACATAATGCATTTTGGACACAATTTGGTTTATGGAGGAAGTGACAGTCACTTTCTTGTCAATGAAGCACTGGATTACTTTTTTTCTGCATAGAAGGACCCCAGTCTCCTTCTGAAATGTGGGAAACTGTAACAGCACGGCCTTTTTAAACAGGAATGACTGTCTCAATTCACCAACAATCATGACAGCTCTTTGTGGGCACCACCTTGGTCACCTACACAGCAGGAGCTGCCCTCAGGTTTGGGGACATGGAGCCAGGAGCTGGACCCAGTGACCCCCTGCAGTTCCAAGTGAGGTTCTGCCTGTTCTCCAGGTAGAAATACAGTCTCTATTCCAGCTGCATCCTACTAAAACATGTGCTGAGCTGTTAGGGAGGAGGTACGGAGTTCAGCACTCTCATGCTTTCAACAAACATTGGTTATTACAGAAACCTGAGATGAAAATCCCCCTTTCAGCTCTATTCATCCCTCACAGTACAGACCTCACTTGTACCTCCTTGTGGACCTGACTGATGTTTTGTTATTTTCCTCCAGTTCCATTTCCCCTCCCTCCCCCCCATCTCTCATTTTTGTTTTCTTCATTCTTTTTGGGCTTTAAAGAGCTCCTCGAGTTCATCCTGTGCGCCTGCTTTGATTGCATTCAGAGAGGGACTGATAAGCGTGGGCTCATTTGCTGCAACTTCTTAATAAACTTCTCTTTGGTTAAGACGAATGTGAGTGATAAAGTCACAGCTTCTGCTGTTCTGGGTTCTGACAATACAGTGGAAATATCTTTAAACAAAGGCGCGGGGAAAAAAAATTACATATTTATCTAATGACAAAATCACCCTTTGTGCATAAACAGACTAGGCAGGTCTTCACCATGGCAATGTGTGAATATTTACAGCATCTGGGCCAGAGAATAGCAATCTAATCAGCAAATCCTTATGTACAGAACCCCCAAAGCAGGAATGTGAAAACAGCAGACATCTCACATGAAAATTCACTATCATCACTGCAACTTCCCAATCCTTCATACATTTGAATGAGGCCAGTTTCTGACAAAGCAAGATCTCTGCCATACTGAAACAAACACTGAACAACAGATGAGCTGCTTGAGGTCTCAAATTGAGCACTGAGCACTACCAGCATGTTGGGGCACCAAGTCCATGGTAGAACTGAAGGATACTAAACAAATAAAGTAACCCAGAAATGGGACATCAATGGCTGCAGATCCTGAGCGCATCAGAGTGCTGGGAGGTTCTCCTGTGGCTGGGAGTAGAAATAGCAACCAGCAATCTCCAGGTGCCAGCAGTAAAAGCTCTTGTGCAGAGAACAAAGACACTGATACCAGTGCTGGTCCACACAGTTCCAACAAAGTCAATAGGGAACAAGAGAAGGATGCAGCCCGTGTAATCAGAGCCCTCAAACAGGATGAGCAACAGACTGTGCTCACGAGGGCCAGACCCACTCTGCATGCACTGCAGCACTACCAAAGCTGTGTAGATGGACACCAATGGATGTATCCAGCCCTGGGCTGGAGGAACATCACAAAATGAAGAAAGAGTAAAAATCTGACAAGTTCAAATGCACTCCTGAGAAATGCTGAATGCTTCCATATCCTCATCTGGCTGGGCTTTTGGATGCAATAGTTAGAACAGTTCTATCTCACAAGACAAAACTGATTTATATCACCTCAATCCGACCTAAGAGCAAGACACGTTCTACTTGAATTAAAAGGAATTCGAGTTATCCTGGAATGAAGCCTTGGAGAAGCAAAGACAAAAGTCAAGAGGAGCTCCATTGACTGGTGTGCTTTCCATTGCTTAATAAAGAGAGCTGCCACAGCAGACAGAAAAACTAATGCAAATTTCATTTCCTTGCTTGTCAGTGGTGAAGCCAGAAGAGGAGAGAGTTTGGCAAGGACTGAAGGAGGCTCAGGAGTGAAGGGTGAGGCAGAAGCCCCCCTCGACTTCAGCAGACTAGCTTGGCAGTTGGGCATCTGTTCAGCTTTGATTACAGGGAGAGCTGAGATGTGTGTATCCCATTATGCTGCTGAATTCCAATTCAGCAAATGCATGAAGTGTGGAGTGAAAGTTCAAGGAACTGAGTGAATCTTTTGAATGTATGTTGAGCAATAATTAGCTAATTAACAGTCTTTTGCTTGGCTCCACTGGAATTTGTAGTCAATTTCATATGGAATGTGCTGTAATGAACCTGTAATGGGATGCTAAACACCCAGCATCACTTGTTATCCACAGACAAATTGTGCATGAGGAAGTCAATGTGCTTTAAACAGCAATGACCAGATTTGCAGGCAGTGTAAATGGCAACGCTCCTCTTCTACCACCCATAACACATAGACAGTGAAAGGAAGAAAGCAAGGGGCTCCTTAGCTGACCTCCAAACAATCCCACTGGCACAGGTGTGACAACCTTCACCCAGCACTGAGTTTCCCAAAGCATTCTGTTGCTGGAGGAGCTGTCAGCATCTGGCATCCTTCAGTGACACCCAGCAATGTGTTTACCTCCGTGCATTAAGTTGATTGTCTGCACTGATTGGTGTTTCCTCATAAATCGAAAGGACATGAATCAAAATAGAACAACGCATTGTAATATTAATGAATAGCAAATTGATCTATCTGTCTTTGCACCTCACGTTCATCACTGCTATGGCATCTAAGCACCAATGGCAAAGTCATTGGTTATTTCTGTTGCTTCCCATCAGACCATGGCTTTTTAAGCAATGCCTTTGGGAATGTTGCTTCTGCTGCTGCCATCTGATTAATTAACAAGGAGAAACAAAAGACAGTAACTTAATTCAGAGGCACAACTGCTTCAGCAGTAGAGTCTTATTTGTCTATTTCTTTTAATTTAGTTCTTACAGCAACTCTTCATTTTCATATTAATGTGGCAGGATAACTTTCCTGTGCTAGCATGCCACTGGGACCACCATAATTAATGTATCTAATGTGAAAGTTCAAGGTTCATTAGGTTTGGAATTTAGTCGGGTTTTTAATCAAGCATGTTATAGCAAATCATTAAAAGCTAAACATAATTTGTAAAGTACCACAGTGCTATTTAGTTGGAAGTTTGCTTGGGGCAGAGGAGGTGGGTCAGAGAAAGGCTTTGCACTTTGGAGACCTTCTGTCAAATCAAGGACAGCAGGAGACAACACAGACCGAGCTCCTTCGGCAGGGAACAGCAGGAGCTGGGATGGGGTCGATTTTCCTGGTAATAGTGACAATTAAGAGGACAGCTGAGTTAAAGTCAATTGTGGTAATGATGATGTTCTATCCCTGCTGCTGACATGTCACTCACTTAAGGAGAAGCAGGTCCTATGCAGTCAGGCCATCACACGCCGTTAATTATCGTACATTGGCACATCCAAGATCCATGTCAGCTTAGATCCATGCTGTGAGATGTGCCATGCATTCACAAACAACATCCCTGGATCAAGAAGCTTAAAGCCCCAGCAGGTCATAGAGGCTGAATGCATTTCCCAAACTTCCAGCCTACACCAGGACAGTAATAATGCCAAAGATACAAACTGGGCTCTGCCTACATGAGGTATTCTTCCTTCATATGGGAAACTTTCAGTAGAGTCCCAACAACACCAATAGAAAAGATTTTCACAAACCTTCCAATTCCAATTATCTCCTCCCTTTGTTCTCTGCATTGTTTTATTTAAGCTTTCTTTTAAGCTTATAGGGTTTTCTTCTCCCTTTCTTGTTCTTTTTCTGTCCTTTTAAATAAAAAAAAGCTCTTGGCAAGCAAGATTTCCCAAGCTTCAGCAATTTCAATTGCATTTCAAGTAATAAACTTAAGAACACGACATGACTCAGACAGCTCAGCCGGGCAATAGCACGAACACAAGAAATGCTAGAAAGTGAGTGTCAGTCAATTGCAGGTTGCATTAATTAACTTGGGATTACCTATTCCTATTCACCCGAGTGATCTGTCAGTGGAAGCTCCAGCTCCCACTTTGCTGCCTCTCTGCTGGGATACAAAATGCTTGGAGAGGATTGCAATGCTGGCTGTTCTCAACAACATTCTGCACTTCCAGCTCACTTGGCTGCACAGGAGGCGTCTGCAACTCCTGCAAACTGTTTGCTTTTGCAAACCTATCTGATGACCTCCAGTGTCTGAATTTTGTCCTGCATTCTTCTAATTCTGTGCTTTAATTCCTTAGGCACACTTTGCTGGCAGATGCTGAGTTTCATGGTTTCACTCGGTAGGTTTTGCAATATGTGATCTTCATTTTACCAAGTTGCTTTATTCTTTCCTGTCTCCTGCACATATTGTTATCCATCTGCTGAAACCTGGTTTGTTTGGATGGGAGTGCAAGTAGAAACACTAACCTTGATCGCAACAGTCCCTTTTGCCACAACAATTTCAGAGGCAATTAAACAGGCACAGCAGATAACCTCCTCTTGTGCCAGACACTTCTAGTCTTAATGCTTAACACCAGAATTTGGTCTTAGTGTAATGGGTAGGTAACGCTTAGCATCGGTGTTTTATAAAGAGTAACTTTAATGAGATGTGTTTATATTCTCCACCTCATCTTTGGGGAAAAACAACCTTTGAGCAAGCTCTACTTAGAAGGAAAAATAACTTCCATTCTTCTATGCTCCTTCATCTCCCAAACCTACCCATCCCAACACCTTTACAGGCCATGCCAACCTCTGACTGCATCTTTTCGTTGTTTCTTTCTTGCCCACCTCCAAACCAAGCACATTTGTTCCAGGTTTATTAGAATTTAAACCTCTCAGGGATCTTGACACTGATTAAGGATCAGGGTTCGTGAGCCTTCTCAAAGTCGCGGCCTCCTTCAATGTCACAAAGCTGCACAATGAGTTGGAGTCCCATTTTGGAAGTACTGCATCTGTGCAAGTTACATTCTGCTTCTGGGCTCTACCACTGCTTAGCAGGATGCAACATAGCTGTGCACAAGGCTCTAACTGCAAAGTAGGCCATAACAACAGCTTAAGTTACTCCCATGTACAGAGTGCTAGCAAGGAATGAGGAACAGAGATCCTAGAAATCAGGCAGAGAGGTAACTTTTATCTGATTCAACTTTTAAGACCATATTTGTTCAATCTCTACGATCATGCCGCAGCCTTATGAGAGTTTAAGAGCAACCTCACACATTTTTGGAGCTTCGTATTTCCAGCAATGGATTTTGTGTCCATTGCCGTGCCTCTGTTCTCGATGTGTCCTTTAGTACTAAGGAAATACTTTCTTCACCTTTTCTAACAGCCTCCGTGGCATTTCCAAGGACTTTTGCACTATGAAACAGAGGAAATTTCTTTAAATCTTCTTTTGATTAGTTTCATTGCCTCAATATTCCTGAAAGATTGCAGCTTTCTGGAAGGCAGAGATCTGATTCATTACAGGGCACAGATCAGGCAGCAGGAATGATCTCATCTGTCCTGCCACAGCAGTTGCTCTGTCTCTAATTGCACAATATCAACCTAACTAATAATAAAACACTTTCTTGTCCTGTTATACGGTGCATACTTGAAACTGAAGCTCTTCAGTCAGCCCAGAGAGGCAGATGAAAACACGCAATGAGGGGAGCAGCAAAGAAAGACTTATGACTCAAGGTTACTTCTCTGCTCTCCTATGGGACAAGACTAAAAGCCAGAATAAGAAAAATAAAGCCCTAAAGAAACACCTTTAAGAACATCTGACCCAGAGCAGCTACTTGTTTGGTGGAGATGTTTGCTCCTTGCTGACACATCAGTCAGGGATGTGGCTGGAGCTCACCACGCTCTGTGTGATCTCATGTAACAGATCATAGCAGGCAGGGCAGTAAGGGTGTCCCAAGCACAAGGGGCAGCACAGAAGAGCATCTAATGATCTAATACGTTCAGCTGCTCAGCCTGGCACAAACGTGCCTGCCTTGAGTGACTGTTTGCTGTTCATTATCCCTATCTTCATACCAGAGGGTGAGCTAGTTGCAGACAAGTACTTAGGAAGGCATCAGGCCTGAAAGATGTGCTGTGCTGCTGTCTGACTGCTGAAGAAAACTGTCCTGCTTAAAGCATGAGAAGTTGGAGACCTTGAATCTGCAGCATCAAACCTCCACGTGCAATGACAGCTCTTCTGTGGGGACACAAGAACGTTAGAAACTGCTCACAAATGCAAAGGACTGGAGCTGGATTCAGTGTCCCTGTTGCCTCATGGAATGATTTCTTCATGCATTGCCTCCCATTTTTCCTATCTTGTTCTGAATCCAAAACTCTCCAGATCTTGTAATAGAAAGAAATATAAATTCTAGCTCCTTTCTCTCTACACATTTCCACATTTCACCACAAAACTCCACATTTTTCTTCCTTTTAGCTGGCTTTTAGCTTGCTTCTCCACTTAAACAAATATAGACTAAGCATTATTTTCCTGTAGGGGTTATGAAATGCTTTATAAAATATGAATTGTCATGTACAATGGCATGTGTCTTATGCAATTCAAATGCTTTTTACCCTCCTGGGCATAATTACTGGGAAGAATGAAAAAAGGTTCCTTGAAACCATGAAACAATTTACATCTCAAGTCCCTCCCGGTGCAAATGAAAGCAATTTTATTACTGTTTCAGTTCTGATAAACACAGAGCAAATCAGGCATCAATCAGCAAAAAACCTTTGTTCGTCTATGAGACAGTTTCAGGAGTGACACTATGGTGGTAATGAGCCCCTGTGTGGCAGAAAGGGACTCAAGATAGCTGTCCAACTCCTTGCATAGGCACAAACACACTGCAACACCTCGCAAACCCAATCCCAGCCTCCCATCCCATCCCATGTCTGAATGGCATTGATCGACAAAGTGAGACAGGCTCCTCTTGAGTTCATTCCACCTGATCATTTCAGGTCACCACTGCGATGGCAAGCACAAAATCTGACAATCAAAACCTACAGCCATTTAAGTCAGCCTATGGGAGATCCCAAGCGCAGATATATCCGTGTTTTCATATCATCCTGCCAGCTCTGAACTGATGAACACAGAGCTGAAGACCCTTACAGGGCAAGTTCATAGCTTTGGGAGTGTTCCATCAAGGACTAATGTCCTCAGATGTGAAATCACAAGCAGTGTACGATTCGATCAAGGGGCGGCAGTTTTGAGTGGCAGTCTGACAATCAAAGGACCAATCCAACACCAGAAAACCCTGCCAAAAGGCATTTACTGTTCATTAGTATTTTTCTCCATGAGCTGGGCCATTTCATGACACTGAGGCACAAAGGACAAGAGCATGTGGAAGGACCAAGGTGAGGGAGAGCAGAAGCTGCTCTCAAAGTCTGCATCAGCAATGAAGAGCCTCAGGTTCATTAAACCCAGATACTTTGTAGCCTGGGGCAAGCTGTGATCTGGTCTCATACTCTTTTCCTGTTTTGCACCACCCTTCTTTCTGCCTTGCAAGCAGTGCTGCTCAAAGATAGCCCCTTTTAGCATGTTTTCTCTTAATACATTTCCACTTATCACCTCCATCTGCTGCAGTGCCTTTGGATTAACAAGGTGTAAGGTCTCATCTTTGCAAGGCCTTAATATATTCTGCAGCTTTTGAGAGGAGCCAAATGAGGATGTAAGGTAACCAAACAACAGCTCTCCCAAGGCAGCTCAATGGCATTTCCAAAAGAAAATGTGTATTTTGCCATTCAAAACAATCAGCTTCTCATATTCCCATCCATAGTTGGGTTTGATTTAACTGTCATACCTATTTTGCTGATCAATCCAAACTCATTTGTGCCAGCAGTAAATCTGAGCTCTCCAGATCACTCCAAACTACTTATTCCACCAATCTGAAGGGCAGGGAAGGTTTGCTGAACAAAGTGCCATAAGCATCAGTGTGTTATCCCCTGCTTTCTTCAGTAATACTTTCTATTCCTTTTCTTTTAAATCCATTTAGTCATTTAAAACTTGAAACCATTTTTCTCTTCTTATCGGTTTATTTGCTTTCACCTCTTTAGTGCACTTCAGTGACTCAGGTCATAACTTACCCAGGCTTTCTATTTCTCCTCTCTGTTTAGCTGTGCTTGTATTTACAACCACTGGGTCAAAAATGAGATCTTAAAATGCTGTTCTTAGCTGACTAACCAGCCCGGAGAACCTGACAGCCATCATGATTTGCTGAAGGCTGTTGTAAAATGCAGAATGAGATCTCCATACGTGATGGGGAGGAGAGCACAGCCAGTGGAGATGCATGGCAAGAGAGCACAGAGGAGCTGGGGGTGCCAGCTTATGAGGTATGTGTAGGAACTGACTCAACACAGCTTTCTGAGATAACACATTGCATGCAGCTTCATTACAGAGCTCGAAGGTCAGGACAGCACTAAGGGGCACAGTCCTAGAAACTTTTAATGGAAGTTATTCTCTTATGTTTGCTGTTCAAAAGCTTTAGGTAAAATGTTATGTAGGCTAGGAAACACCCAGCGCAGCGAGTGCTCTGCTCCCCATGAGCGTGCTAAAGGACAAGAGGCCCAGCCTCAGCCTTATATGTGTGATTTATAGCTATACATGCCTGCTGTCTGCAGCAGAGCTGTTCAGACCCAGACTGACTGCATGCAGGATGCCCGGTGCACTGAGCATGTGCAAATTGCCTTCATCAGTTTCCACCTGAAATGTGGGAGCTTTGCTTTGATCATTTAGTGCATGAGCACCAAGACAAGCTAACAGGGATGAGAGCACACAGCTATTCTATAGCAGCAACACTACAGCAAACATGTTATCAACATCTGCATCCAACAACAGGCTGTCCCATTTCCCCACTATAGAAAGAGAAGAAATAATTGCTCTTCCACTCTCTTTTTTCACACCTTGTCAACGTAATCTCAGGGTTGCTGGAGATGAGGTGGCTTAGCACTTATTCTGGCTGCATATGAGCCACATATAGCACATATGATCCTCTAAGCGGAACTTCATAGGAAACAGAGGTATAAACTAGGATTGCCATGAGAAAAACAATATGTGGGAGAATAAACCCACATCAGACCAGCATCTTCAGTTTTGCTCCAGGGGAGAGCAGAGCTGGGTAAGCACAAACTGAATTTGACAAACCCTGTTCTTAATTAATTTACATCCAATTAGGATTAATTAGTTGCTGACTAAAGTATCAACCCATGTAATTATGTATCAAAACAAATAATCTCATGTACAGAATGGCTGGTTACAAAGCAGTGTGACACCACCCTTCCCCAGCTTTGCTTCCTTTCCCATGTGCTTAAGCAAAGTCCCAGCAGGGAAACCCCTCCAGCTGTGGATGGGCTGACTGGCACTCACCCAGCACATCCCAGATACAGCTCATAACACATCTAACAAAAGCCTGGTTCTGCAACACAGTGATCAGGTACAGAATGGGTTCCCCAGGGGGCTCCAAGCTGCTGAAGCTCGAGGAGCACTTGGACAGTGCTTTCAGATCACAGGACTTGGACCTGAACGATGTGTGGGACCAAGGGTTGGACTCAGCGATCCCTGTGGGTCCCTTCCAACTTTGGCTATTTTACATTCTACAACTTATTCCATATTACTAACTTTATTCTTTGCTCTTTTAAGATGCACGGAGGGCTTCTTTTTTCCCCCCTACTGCAGTCAAAGGCAGGTTATACATGTAAATGTGTTCACGCCGATAGCCAGAAAAGTTAATCCTTTTATTCCAATGTCTTTTTTATAAATGAGGCAGCACACACAATTAAAATCCAGCATGCTGGGGACACGTGACAGCCTGAAGGCCTGGCTCACACAACTATGTGGTGTCAATGGGATGCCAGGCTCAGACAGATAGTTAAGGAGAACGCCATGGAATGGAGGCACGTATACAAACAGAGCAACGCACAGAAATACAGGAAAAAGCCCCAGATATGGCAGGGAAGGAAACATCATCTTAGGATGGTTTCACTCCAGCACTCTGCTCTCCAGTTCATTGGTAGATAGACAGTGTTCAACTAAGCAAATTCAGTGCGACGTTCATAGAGAAGCTGTTCGTGAAAGACTGGGAGATTTTTGTCAGGTTGTATAAATGAATCAGCCCAAGTGACACCGTGTAGGAGACAGAACCATCTGAAGAAGAACAAAATAACCTATTTCTTACAAGGTCTAGATTGCACCTTAAATTCAAATGCCGATTGGAAGTGTCATTGAGGGTAATGGAGTTTGCGAGAAGCTAAATGAAAAAGCACGGGCAGGATAAATAACCTGAAAGTGCCTGTGTTGTCAATACAGCCACAGTAAAAGCAGAGGGCTGTGAGATGCAGCACTGGGTGCAGAGAAGTTAGGGAACTCTGTTTAATTCCCTGGCCTTAATGCAGATTCTGTGGACGTTCAATTCTAAGAACGGGGGAAAACATAGTTAGAAAATACATTTGCTTCTGAAGCGCTCTGTTGTCAGCGAAGCATTTGTGTAGGCTCAGATCTACTTGATGGTACTCAGTGACCGCCTAACCTCCCTGTTATCATCTCAGTCCCTTCCTAATACTTGTTTAAACAGATCTAAAACTACTGGATGTCATCCATGTACCACCTGGGTAAATAAGCACTTGAAGAAGAGGAGAAAGGAGTAGAGTGAGATCCCCCACAGCTCAGTTTGAATTCACCACAGGCACTGTCTGAGTACAATTTTTACTGTGCTCCACCTCTGTTTAGCTTCATTTCTTTCTTTCATTGCCTGGGTGCCTCATGCTTTGTCTGCAGTCATTCAGCATCCCTACTTGGTCTTTGCAATTTAGTTTCAGAAAGCCTCCGGAGTGCCTGCTGTAAGGTGGTCCTTAGTATTTCATTTGCTTCTTGATTTGTAGTGAGTATCACTGCTGAAAACTCCCATCGCATAAGTCCATGCCTCTCCAGGCTATTCAAGTTGAATTTCCAGAGCTCTTTGGGTAACAGGGAGCAGAGCAAGCATGTGGTTTCCCCTTAGAACAGGCAAAGATGAACAGTGCCACCCCAAGGTGGAAGACAACAGTCTTCTTGGGACCACAAATATCTCCTAACAGCCAGGAAAACAAGTGAGGGGATAGAGAAGTCTATTTCAACTCTCTTTTGCCTTCCCTTCTCCACATGGCAGTCAAGTGCCTGGCCTTGAGGGAATTAAACACCTAACATGCTTATGTGCTCTGGAAAAATCCAGCTCTTCACTTATTGCATGAATAATTCTCAGATATCTTGGATTTTCTTCCTTTCCCCCTACAGCAATACCACTCCTTTCCCTCATTTTGTTATTTACCAGAGCTTTAAAGCAATAGGAACAATTATGAAGGCATCATCACATCTTGGTAACTCAGCCATCCTCTTAATGGAGGCCCCTTCAGCATCTTGAACCCTTTCCTTTGCCAGACTGCAGTGAGCAGCCGAGACCCCATGCAGATGCATGCTGGTGGGGTTGGGTAACTCCACAAACTTCCACTGATCAGCATTGGTTGGGAGATCCTACTCAGTATTTGCAAAGCTGAGAGCAAAAGCAACACTATTTAGCACCTATTTATGCCTCAGCAGCACTCTTCAGAGCTCAGCCACACAAGTGGTCCCTCGAGCCAACAGGAAGGTTTAAATCCATGATCTGTATTAAAGCCTCTGCTGTAAAAACATTTGTCCTCTAACAGCATCATCAGCTACTTACATGAAGAGCAAAAGCTTTTTCACTTACTTGTTATTTTTTGACGTTAGGAGGAGGTATTCATCTTGCCCCAGCTTTCTGTCAGGTATGAAATGAGAGTGTGCATAGTGTCTCTTTCCTGAGGTGTATTACCTACATCTCTCAATACAAAGAACTACAACAGACCCTCTCAGTCAGTCCCAGGTAATCACAGGCACAGGAGTCTAGAAATTCCACTTCTCCCTGCCTTCACAACACGCATTGCCCTGAATTAAGATTAAATTCTTTTATATCCAAGGCCAAAAAAGTTGATTAAAGTACAGCATGCCGCAGGAGGAACAGAGGAAACTGCATCTGTGTTTACTCGTTTTGTTGACTACCTACTGCAGAAAACTGATGTCACCCTACTAAAGCATCAAGCTGCCTCTTTCTGCAGGTAGCTGTAGGTGTACACCTACTGAAACAGTTCCTTGTTCAGTCACTAGAAACACTCAGTGCAAAGGCCATGTTTTTTTTTTTCTATACACGCTGTCAGGAATTGACTCAAATAGGAGGGAAATGGGCTGTATGAAACTCATGACACCAGGTTCTACCAAGGCTAAGTTCTTACTGCAAATGAGTGGCATAAATACACAAAGAAGGCTGACATTTTTCTCTGGATATATACGTGGGCTGCATGTTGTTCCCAGCGCTGGAGAGGCAACATCACTGTCTCACATAATCAAATCACTATTGCAAACCAGCTGTTAAGATCGGCCCTGAGTGGATTCTAACAACAGGGTTTCTTTCTCCTCCTTGCCTAGAAACCCATTCATCTTCCAGTGCAGACAAAGGAATCTCTGCTTGAAACATACAAGCAATCCTTCCCAAGTCAACTGATGCCAGGCTGTCTGTGCCAGGCCCTAACACCTCAGTCAAAAACTTTCCCAAAAGCTGGCACAGACAAACACTGCTGTTGACCAACAGAAACGGTTCCTCACCTCCCATCGCAGCCTACAAAAGCTGTTTTGCAGCAATTACGGTATTTACTATGGCACATTTGGTTTTGTTTTGTAAAGAAAAAACGCTGCTCGTCCTCCGGGCAGCATAGGAAGAAAACCTATCAAAAACAAATAGCTGCAGTAGCTGTCCAAAGAACTCCTGATTTCTATTTCTTGCTGGGAGACTGTGGGCAAATCATGATGTCTCTGCATGGCACCAGTTTAGCCAAACATGAAAGCATGTGCATATGTCCCACGGTGCTTCAGTGCCTCACTGAATTAGAGCCAACCTGCTCCAGTTTCCCCGCTCATAACATGAGGGGAATGATGCCACCTCTCTGTACAAAGAATCCTTAGAACTTAGAGATTAACTTTTCCCTAAGGAGAAAACAGTTGTGCTAGTCTGGCTCCAGCTGTGCCTATTTCAAAGGAGAACTCATAGAGCTGCAGAAATAGTTCTGCATGTCAGCACAGCCTGATTATCGGGCCCAACTCTGTGCAATAGCTCAGAAGAGACACCTGCAAGAATGACAGCAAGATATGACATCCTAAAAGCCATCTCATGACCTAGGATTGATCCCAGTAGCATAACACAAAGGGGTACACCCAGCTCCTGGAAAGGCATCATCAGACAAAACAGGAGTGCAAGTCACTGGAAGAGCAAACCCTCCTCTGCCCATGACTTAAGAGAAAATGCCAGCATGAATGCCTTCCCATTAACCTACTGGCCACATATCCATGGGTTTCTCTTTCAATTTCTTGTTTGCCAACAAAAGCTTCCAAAATAAACAAGGAAGTTTGTTTCCTCAGCCCACACAGAGTTAACTTCAGCACTGTGCTGCATTAAACAATGCAGCATATGGAGTTACAATTCCAAGCCATCTGGATTATCATTAGCCATCAGGTGCTCTGCTCATTACACCTGTTATAAAGAAAAAGGATAATTACATGAAGGGGAGGGAGAAATTATATTCTACTCACAGCATTGCTACGTTATATCAATACCTTCCTGTCCCTTTTGGTTATATGACCAATAGGCAATATTGCAATATGCAAAATAAAAACCATTCCCATGAGGCAGAAGTAAAGACGAGTGAACCTTCTTAGCCTGAGCAGATGCTTTTCATTAGAAAATGATTTGTCAAAAGGTAGAGAGACTCATACTAGTAATTTTCAGAACAGATTCCTTCTACTTTGGAGGGTAACTAGACTCAATTTAATTGCAAATGTGCTGCATGGCTCTCAGAATAAGGTAAGAAACAGAAATGGGACTGCACAGTACTTGCTTAATCAAAATCTTCCCAAAAATAAAGAGCTTGTGTCCTATTTTGCCTGGGATAATTTATTGATTCCTGATTTAACCTCGTATCTCCTGGATATCTGTCTGTCTTTTGAGGAGAGAAACTAAATGAAAAACTTTACAGCATCCATAATGTAAGTCCCTTTGAAAGAAAGAAAAAGCTGATAATCCTGAAGACAACACATCCATTTCAAGAAGAAACAGAGACTGTGATGAACCAAGACAGAAAAAGGTCCCACAAGGAAAGAGAGCCTCTATCTGCTGGGTGAGGGGGCACCAGGCTGACCCTGTGCTTTACCTTCCCCTTTGGTGCCATTAGACTGTGAGTCATTCAGAGGAAACTGTCTCTCTTCCAGGCAGCATCTGACATCATAAAACACCATTCCCCATTAGTTTTTCCCCTTCAACAACAGCAGAATGCAAGTGATAATAAATGGCTCCAACACAATTAGCATCTGGCAGAAAACAGCAAAACTACCATTGGAATCTGAAACTATATTTCAGAGAGAAGCCCTGAGGAGAGAACCTTATTTATCTTTACCATGCAAACACCTCACATAACTCTGGGGACATAAGGCCCCACCATAAAGAAATGCAGGCACTGGGTACTTGCAGGCACATGTTTATCCTTGCATACCAACCTCTAAATATATACAAAGAAACATGCACATGTATGTATGGCTCCTCTCTTCCCAAAGGAGGAAATCATGTCCACAGTGTAAGCACCCTGTGCATTTGCACTTGGGAGCATCCTATGTCATCAGTGTCCTTAGAGTCACATTAACCCTTTGTGTACAAACATGTTGTGCATCCACAAAGGGAACCCATGTATGACAGCCTGTGTGCAGAACATGCTGCAGGAGCGTGCATTCCTTGCATCCAAGCCGTGTGCTGAGAGGTGCACGTTACACCTTCTATCTTGGTTGCAAGGCTTTGTTCTGGTTAAGTTTAATAAAGAATAACTCATGCAGATTACACTACCTACTGCATGTCTAGAGCTTCCAATCTGTGCTGCAATACAACAGAGACAGACCAGAGGCTGTTTTCTTGTTTCCCTGTGCAGCTACTTATAAATCAAATGCCTACAAAAATAACCAACCCAAATAAACAGGCATGCCAACTTGCAGTCAAGGAACGAGGCATTGATGGAAAGGGCTAAGGCTGAGGCGACTGCCAGAGTCCCAGTTCTGTGCTGCTTGTGCACACTGAGGTTGCTTATTTCCTGAAGCCAAAGACTTGCTTGTGTGACCCGCATCCGTAACAAGCCTGTAAGAACAAAACATCCCCACCAGTTTTTGGCTTGAGCTGTCAAAGGTTCAGTGCATCAACTTTAAACTGTAAGGGATGATCCTTCCTCATTCCTAGAATCAGGAGATTTTTTTACCTTCCACAAGAGAGTGGATTTCACTTAGTGAAGCTAGATTGTTTTTATAGTAACACATCATACCTCCTGAGGGCTCCAAGGGAATTCCTGCCTGCACTGGAGTCAACAGCAAACCTCACACTGACTTCCAGGAGCCAGGTTTGCATTTCAGACCATTTCCAGGACACTTCTGTAATGCAAAATGCTTTAGCACATCACTTGTACTGATGAAGATAGGCAGCACAGCCTCTGCAGTGTGGTTACAGTCCTACCTTGTGCACACACTTCATCAGACTATAGCTATTGCTATGGAAGAAGGAGCACAATCTATGCTACTAGCAGGCTGCTCTACTGTGAGATGAGCTTGTTCACCTGTAAACTGGTCTACTTATATCAGCACAGAAACAAAAGCACGCTCTTAATACCTACACGTTATTGCTTAGCTCAGAAATAAAGTCATTACCCTTATCACCATACTGCAGATGAGGAAACTGAGGTGCACTGTCTGTGACCCTGCTGCAAGCAACTTTTCTTTCCCATCTGACACAATATGGTTCCAAATCAGAGTAGAGCATGTGCCATCCATCCAAGTCATTTGGTATGGCTGCACTTGTTCACCACCTCAAAGGTAACAAAAAGCTACATCTGGAATGTTAAGGGAACCGTCTGCTCAAGGAGACCGTCTTTCAATGGGAAATATATAATGAAGATCCCACGGTGACAAAAATAACGCGTATTTTAAGGACAGAACTTGGACTTTTAGTGAAGAGCCTGAATTTGCAATGAAACCCCCCATCAACTCCCAGTGTTTATTGTTCAAGGTTTTTTGATTGTTTTTTGTTTGTTGCTTTTGTTCTGTGATCTTCAAAGGCTTTATCTTACAGCTTCACAGACGTCTTTTGTTTTCTTATATCTCTTTCTGAAGATAAACAGGGTTGCATACGTACTCCAAAGGTGCAGGTTCCATTTTCAACAGCATTTTAATCTAAAAAATGAAAACAACTCTCTAAAAAGAATGACTTGAATCTCACCAAGCAAACAGGAAACGGGTAATTATGAAATACACTGGAGGGGGGAAAGAAAAAAGCCTTTATGCATTTGCTGAATCTCCTCAAGTCTGTAACAATGCTCTGCAAACCAGCTTTTGGCTGCTTAAAACAGCCCATGAAGATCTCAGATCTGTGGAAGCAGAGCAGGAATCTCAAGAGAAGATGGCTGCTTGTTGACATTTCTATTTCCAAACCTGGCTCAATGCAAGAACTGAGATGTATAACGATGGGAAGCGATGGGGGAAAGAAGTCTGAACATCTCCAACCAGTACTAAAGTTCCACTTAAATCCCTACCCAGACTTCCCAGAAGTCTGAGCCATTCTAATCATCTCATTATATATTTAACTTTCCTACCATGTGCGATAAAAACAACCAGAACCTTGCTTAGAGCATCTAGGGGGCCTTCTTGGAAACGAACACAAAGCACTAAGATCTCATCAAGAGTTTTAGTCTCATCCCAGCTCTGGGAATATGAAATATCTCCTCTTATCTAGTCTTAGCAGACAACTCTTCTTCATTAAGACTCCTGGGCCCAATTAGGGAAATAAACAAATGAGAAGGTGGCTGCTACCAGGGTTAGTATATGGCCATACCCTGAGCACGGCAAGCCATCCCCATGCTGTCAGTCAGCATGGCCTGATGTCGAAAGGTGGTCACACTAACAGCCCTACCAGGGCTGGATCAGGCTGTTGTGCTGCAAAGGTGTTCCTTGTTACAGCTGAAGCAGTGCCAATGCTTGCCCTATTTCCACATCCACAAGTCAGGAAAAGAAGGCTTTTCTCAGCCATTTTTGATCTGCTTGTTCTGGTGCCATAATCCACAATGGCTACCAGAGGCTTTTCTCTCTTCTCCCTGCCTAAAACACAGTGCTGGAACAGTACAGCTCTGGAACTTCTTTACCATTTCCTTCCCTTCTGTGCTCTCGGGCTATTTCTGAGGCACATCCTTTCTAATTCTTAAGTTTGTCTTACCAAAACTAACTAACCAAATAAAAACCGGATGCTTTTGTAGCCAGGGCTGTCAGTATTTATGCCTCACAGTTGGCAGAAATCTCCTTCCAATTGCCATTCAATGGTTTGAATCTCTTCAGAGATGTGTAATAGAATTTCATTTTTAATCAGGTTGGAACTGCAAAGCATCCACAACATCACTGGCCAAGTGCCCCCAGAGAAGTATTTATGTTGCTGTAACACCATAATCATCCATCAAACACAAGATGTTAATAATAGCATTTAATTTGAAAATGGCATTTTGCTTTTATGTTATTTCTATGTGCTTTATGGAAGCAGGAAAAGCTAATTATCTACACTTGAGAGAAACATAAACAGAGGATAGGCTGCAGAGCAGGCATTCAAGCCCCGTTCTAATCTCTGTCTGCTGTCTGGTCCAGTGAACCATACCTGCTTCTTCAGATAGAAGAGATACTAAACAGCACATTGTACTTGTGAAGTCCAGCCCCACTTCTCCCACCCTGAACCTCAGCAAGTCACACCATCTTGGCTTTCTTGATTAACGTCTGCACTTCAAAACAAAACAAACCAAAACAAGCACCATGGAAGGACAAGAAAATGGCTGTGTGGGACATCTCCCAGTAGGGCATCTCCCTTGCACGTCCTGAGTTCATCTGTACTCTGACATCACATCTCCAGCTCCCACAGTCACCCTACAGCCTGTCCTGCCTCCGTGCACTGATACCTGCCCTCTTCTTTGTGCTCTCCTGTGAGCCTCTGCTGTACAAGGAGCAATAACAAAAGCTGTGTACAGAAATGCAGAAATCTCTGCACTTCAGGGACAAGGAAAAGAATCATCTATCAAACTCTAATTCCTTGAGTGGGCTTGGAAAAAATTAATAGCATAGAACCGGGGAATTCACGTGGGCACTTTTGCTATAGAGTCAAGCAGTGACTACAAGTGTCAGCTCCTTATTGAACAAACCCATCAGAGCCCTGCAGGGGCCTCAGCTATCAGCCTGCTTCTGGCAATGAAGAGAAATGGAAGGAAACAGGCAGATGCAAAGAGATGAAGCCTCCCATTGCATTTAAATTCTCAGCGAAGTCAGGAAGCATGTTGTGTGCTACATGGAACATGATGGATCTGGCAGTAAACTGCCAGCAGAGGCTGTGACATCTTCAGCTTCAGGGTGGATCTCTGCCTGGAAGAAAAGTCTTCACACTCTTTATAAAGGCAGGCATGGGGCTCTGACTTTAGATGTCAAGAGTTAGGTTTCTAAGACTAACCTATTCACTGTACGTCCCTTTTACAGTCAGGGGAGAGAAAAGCAAATCATTTCTTCCCAAAACAAGCTGCTAAGACAAGTTCAGTGAATCACACTTCAGCTCCTCATTTCTCTCATTCATATTTCTTTGTCTTTCAGATACCAAAGCACTGTAATACATTCTCAACCTTAAAACCTAAACCTTCTCACTCACTTCTAGGCTAGATGGCCAAACCATCAGGGGATACACGAGCACTATCAAACCAGCTCCCTTGGAGTTCTGCCCCCAAGGCTCCAGCCTTCCACACCAAGCAGACGAACAGAGCCTGAGATCTAGAGTAGCACTGACCAAACCACATGCAGGACATGGAGCCAGTACAGTGGCTTTCAAGGCTATATGCTGCGGCTGTATGGAGGCAGCAGCCTTAGTGCAAGGAACTGAGCTTGCTCTTTCACAGGCTGCTGGGCTGTCAGCTCTTCTCAACTCTCCTACTTCGTTCGCTCTCCAACCCACTGTGAATCTTGCTTTCAACTGCATCAGAACTGACACCAGGCCAAGGAGTAACCCTCAGATCCATCTGATCTGTAACCCTGCATGAGCAGCTCTGCTGTGCACGTGCTGGATTTAATTACCAAGTGCAAAGGCTGTCCCAGAATGGCCTTCATGAAGTAAGATCCATGCAGACATCCTCAATGAAACACTGCAAGCTGCCAGCACCAGGACATCACCTTTCCCAGGGCATCACCTTTCCCACCACCTTTACATCTGCTCAGCAATGCAGCAACATTGTAAGGGCAGAAAAGGATGCTTAAATCCAACAGAAATGCCACAATTTCATCAACAGAACCATGCTAGAAGTGGGATGAAATGTGACCTCATGTAAGTTTCTGTCAAAAAGGGGTACATTTGTCTCTATGAACTAAGATGAGTGCATGGCAGAGAGATAGGAATGGAAGAGATAACCAATATTGACATACAGAAAATCCAGACTCACTGCCTGCTTAGCCTTGTCCCTCCCCAGGTGCTAAAATCACACTCCAACCCACTCTGTCTCTCTTCTCCAATAAGAAAGGGATGTTTGGGGCCCTGCCTCAGCAGGCTCTAACAGTGCAGTACTTCAGTAAGCTGAAAAAGCAGTTTATTTGACAAATAAAACCTTCCTAAGAATAGCACAGCTGTTACCATGAGTGCTAAAATTAAGGGGGTCGGATCACCTTGGAGAACCTGACAGGAAGAATTAAGGAAGGTCTGCCATCTTCTGACATCACTTGGATGCAAGTATTTGGGAGGAGAACAAAGTGCATGCACGTGGATGGCCAGCTACAACTGGGTTTCAATGAGCACCTGTGTACGTAGGGTCACTGAAAAGCAGAAACAATCTGTGTTATTTATGAAGTCAAGCCTCCTGTTTCATGGGAGCATGAGCTCTGGGCATCATTCCTACACATTTGTTTAACCTGAAGCCTTCAATCCCTGCCCTTCGGTGGAAGAAGCGATAAAAGCCATGGAAAAGATTTGCCTTACATTTAATTTGGATCTTCCTTGTTGCAAACCGTGCCTGCGATTTCTCAGCTGCAGCAGATGGGAAGAAGGCACCACTCTCTTCCTGCAGCCACCTTTTATCCATTAAGATTATTATCACTTAGTTTTCTCTTTAAGCTACACAATCCAATTATTTCCCTCTGCTCTGTTGGCCACAGTTCTCCAGACCTCTTGATCATTTCATCAAGTCTTCTCTGCAGTTTTCTCTCTTAATTTGTTTCCATCACTCTCAAAGTTCAGTGTCCCAAACAAGCTGAAGTCTCCCATTGCTCCAGGCATCTGCAAGCAGCAATCCAGCTTACAATGCCAGCAGCCTTCAAAGAGTGACCAGTTTCTAGCCTGTATTGGTGCCTACTGCAAAACAAGCTCCAGGTGAGATGGAATCAACCAGAAATTGCACTAGATTGGAATTGATGTTAAAGCTCAGAAGAAACTTCACATAAGCTGCAGCTGCATTGAACACTACCTCCCACCAGCCACATTCCACAGCAGAAGTGCTGCCAAACAAGATGCTTCTAAGGTGTTTCACTGACTTCAGAGCAGCAGTGGAGAAGCTCTGAGGGTGGATGACCTGAGTTAATGAACAGGGCTTTCCCATCTTCACTTGTTTCTGACCCCTAGCTGACGAAAACAGAGGACACAAACACTGAAACTTACAGCCCTATTCTGTTCAAATGATGGCTCTGCTTAGCATTCAAGCCCTTACTAAGGGATAGTGCTTGTTTTATTTTAGAGTTTAATTGAATCCCCAGAAGGCTGTCAGTAGGCAAACTCATTGGAGAGCGAGATGCTAATAGTAAATGTAAGGACACATCTGGGACAGGCATTAAAAGGTGACTTTCTAGAGCTGTAAACCCTTACCTCAGATCCATCCCAAGCACGATGTCCTGGCAGCTCCCCATAAGCCAGCGCCCCAGGAAGTCAGAGCTGTTTGCTTGCATCCATTCATGCTTTCAGCAGGTAATGGTGGTCTGATTTTCACCCAGCTTCCATCAGCTTCACAGGCTTTGTGCTTTTAAGCCAAAATGGAAATCCCAGGCCAGCTATGATTCACCAAAAGCCCATGGCAGTTTCTTCTCAAGTTGGCTTCCAGTAGATTCTTGGTCAAACCCTAAATAGGGTCATTAAATACACTCCATGTCCAAACCCCCCATAGCACAGGCTGGAACGTGTTCAGGCCGCTGTGTCAGCAATCTCCTTCAGGATTTAAGTACTTCATTCAATGCAAATCCCACTGCTCCAACTGGAACATAAGCACATCCCACACTCCTCCATCTATAGAGGACGGGCTGTGCAGCTGCTTTGGCAGACCTGCCAGGAGTCCCCTGGAGGTCACGCTTGGAAGCGGCCCCCAAACCAACAGGGATTTCAGCTGGGAACTGAGACTTTAACTGGGTCTCTATGAGCTCCCAAAGCCCCCCAGTCAGACGCATGATGTGCTCCAGACCCTGCCAGCTCAGAAAGCTCAGGCAAGGAATTTCACCTTCCTCCTGCAATGATCACACAGAGTTAATTCCTGCCACGTTCCGGACCTGGCAAGGGCCACCCGGGCTTTCTCATGCCAAGTGCCAGTCATTTCTATTGTAACTAACTAGCTAATGGCCTGGCAGGATGCCGTGAGCAGACCTGGGGTTAATGAAGACTTCCATCAAACATCCTTTGCGTGGCTGAAGGTGACAGGAAGATTTAACGCGTCGTATTTGTTTAGAGGGGGATGGTGATAATTAAAAATTAAATGGACTTTCTCCATTATGCATTCATTATTGACACTTCTGTATTAACTGGGGATTTCAATTAATAGTTCTTCGGCTACTGCAACTTTTTCCAGCAGCTGAAGTGATCACCGGAGCTAATTGCTAACGCCCCTTTTATCCTCCATCTCCTCGTCCTTTTCATCTGCAGCAGGAAACCAGGCAGTTCAGGGGATGCTCTTAGAAACACTCTGCAGAAAAGCAGCAGAATGCTTCAAAAAGAAAACCTTCCTGTCTCTGGCCCAATATCCCAATACAGCTCTGGCAGGGATATAAAAGAAAAGAAGGAAATAAAACCACATCACAACACTTATTAAGATCTCCCTCTCCTCCACAGCTACAGGACACACTGCTGACACGGCTCTTTCATGGACTCTCATGCACAAACTCACTCAGTTCTGCTCATTCCTTGATAGCTTAACACAGCTTCCGAGCTGTGCTGAACAAGTTACTATTACTGTTAACATGATTTATAGCCGCAGCCTTGCTGTGAATCAGAGGAAGCACCTGGTCGCCCTGCTGTACGTTACAAATACTCACTGTTTGGGTTCTTTAATGGAGGAAAACTACACAAATATTCAAGGAAGACCCCAAAAATAGACACGTCCCGTGTTTAACTTGTTTTGATTTATTAGGACGTTGCCTTCCATTTACCTCAGAGGATTTTGAGAGGGGAAAAAACACAAACTGCTGAAAGAAACGTTTTGTTCTGCATTAACCAGTTTTGGGGGAGCAGAATTGCCTTCTTTCCTTCCTCCAGAACCAACCTTAAGCCCCAAACACCCAATTTTCATGCCAAGAATGACAGCCCTGTGTTCATTGTGGTCTGTGAAGGCAGCTCCTTCCCCAGGGACAGGAAGCCCCCGACCCACAGCAGGGGGTGGATGAGACACCTGGCATGGTCTGCAATGCTCACCATTCTTTGAACACTCCAAGTTTTAAGAGGTTTGGCCAAGCACCACCTTTAAAAAGCCCCACCTGCTCCACCAGCATCACCTAGACAAAACTACCCCCGTTTTCCTATGAGAACTTCTTGTACCATCAGTTATTCAGCTGGCTTTATTATGCACCGCATCCAGCGGGGACATTTAACAGTAGATGACCAAGGATGAACCAGGCAGATGCTCGCTTCATTCAGCACCTCTAACCTTAAAAAGGAAAGAGCAAGAATGGGGCAGGCAGACACGAAGCCTCCCATGCTCAGCCCCCACCTCCATGCTTTTACAGCTCTTCTTTTTTATCCGAATCTTGCCATTTTTTAATGCAATTTCTAAACACATGCTATGGTGTTTTGCATTTATTGGCTCCCCGTGGGGCTCTCCAGCTGACCTCACCAGCACAGAAAGCAATTAGAGTGTTAGGAAACCACCTGCTGGATGCTGCTGCTGCCACAATGAGCTGAGAGACCTGAGCAAAGGTTTGCTCTCCTATATCTCCAGTTCCTGATGCACTGAGAACACCAGCACCCATCTGAGGCTCAGCTCTGGAGGGTTAACATGCCCTTTTCATCTCCCATGGCAGCAAAGTGGTATCTCTGCATTGCCTGCTCTGCTCACATCTCGTTTTTCTCCTCCACGCATGCGTAACTCCTGCTACCTTATTACAATAATAACACCAAACATTGGAAAAGTGTCCTTCACCAAACGGTCCCAAGGAGATTTTATTATTCAGGCATAATTAAACACGCGATGAGCACAACCCTTTTCCATTCAGACTTAACAGCGAAAGCAGATGGGGTTTTTTCCCCCCAGTGTGAATCAATATCAGACTGCACGCCGACCTCAGCTCAGAGATGCAAGGAAGATGCAGCGTGAAAGGAAAAGCAGAATCGAGTGGTGGGGAAAAGTTTACGGGCTCCTTTTCTTTGCTGACCTCATTCTCCTGGATAAAGGCTTGGAGGTCAGTCCAGCATCAGAGAAATAGCACCCAAAGCAGGAAAACAAGGAGCACAGACCAAGGGGAGAGGAAGACATTGAGGAACATCCTTCCTCCTTGGCCACAAATAGCCTCGATCTGCAGCACAAGCAGACAAATGCAAACTATCTTGAACCCACTTTTAGATCATCTTTACCTCTAATTCACAAGCCAGCAGCAAGAGAGCGGCTTCATCACAGGTTTCCCATTGCTGTTGGCCCCACACAAGGAGTGGGCAGAAAGGCTATTTACACCTTAAGGTCCGGTGTTCCTTCCTCACCCCGCAGTGATGTTTCAGCCCCTGCATTTCCCCTGCCCACAGAAGGTGACTCAGGGAGCAAACACAAACTCAGTGTGAATAAAGCAAACGAGATGGGCGATGTGGGATGCGGCGAGCACCAAGATCGTGATTTACCACAACAAAAAAAAACCCCTTCTGGACGTCAGGAAAACCCCAAAGCACTTCCTTAAAGGGGCTCTACCAACGGGAACAGCCCCTACCCGACACCTGCTCACCGAAGACTTCCACCTGCGCACCACGCGAGCTCCACGGAGGTCGCGCGCCCCCTAGCGGCCACGCGCTGCACTGCAGCACGGCCGTTTGAAACAACCGCCCGCAGCTCCACCCCGCTGGTGTTTTCCCCCTTTAAATCGGTATGAAAAGACAGAGTGTGACGTCCCTTCTCGCACAAGCGCTGCTCTTCCCAAGAGCTGAAATTCCTACTGTTTCCATCGCAGGGAACATCCCACCCCACGCCTTTCCCACTTACGGTGCAAGGCGCATGTGGCTGGAGGCACTACCCGCACGTGGAGCTCCCCAAAGCGCGCACACGGCGATTCTTACCTAGTATTCCAGCGATGCTTCGCTTCTAAGGGCCGTCCTAAGGAGCCGTGGACCCTCTGGGAGGCTCCTACTGCGTTGTGGGTCACCCATGGCCGCAGAATTTAATGGGTACTCACGCCTTACAGCCGCCCATCCCGGTGCTTCCTCACCACCTGCTCAGCTCCCGTTCCAGCCTCGTGCGGGAGCATCTCGGTCCTGGCACGAGAGCGCGAGGAGCAGCGAGGGGCCGTCGTGGTTGTAACACAGCATTGCACGCAGATGGCAGCAGTGCCAACACTGGAGCGTGGAAGGGACAGAAAAGGAGGTGGAAAAAAAGTTTTCATGGGCCAGAACATCAGTTTTCTTGCAGCACGGAGGAAGCCTGTCGTCGCACAGCAGGGAACAGTCTCCCATACACTCACCCAGTGCAATACTTTTGCAGGTTGCTTTTACGCTGCTCTAAGGAGCAGCCAGCAGTGCCCAACACCTGCCCACGTGGCTTGCAGGCAGCGCAGTGCTGAAGCTGCCCTGGGAAGATGCAGGCTCTGCTGCCCCCCAGGGCCCTGCAGAACTCGTAGCACAGCAAAAAGAACAGATTGCTGCCCTTTTGGGTCTCTTTGTTTTCTTTTGGCTGAGGTGACTTACAGCAGCTCATCTCTCCAGCAGCGGGTGTGCCAGCCTGCCTTATGAATGCTCTCATAAGGAGTAATGAGCCTACAGAGGTGTGCTGTGCTGTGGGCAGGAGGTCCATTTTGACAACCAGTTGCTTTCTGCTTCAGGTATTGCAATACAAACACAGGAGCATGCAGCTTTCTTGCTTCTCAGTCGGGTTGTGGAAAATGCTGCTCTTCAGCAATGTATAAAGTCCTTCACTTTGTAGATCTCTAGCCATTTTTACATATAGGTTGCTGTCATAGGATGATGTTCCTGGAAACATTCCTGAGAAGCCTTTTAGGGGCCGTTTGTGGAGCCTGGACAGCAGTAATTGAGAGGTCAGTGAGCCTTGAAAGTTGCCACTCACAGTTCTTGTTCTCTCATTGCCTGCTGCCTCTGTCAGGCGGGTCTGGCATCTGCACTGAGGTCAGATGGGCTAAAGAATGGGCTGAGGAATTCAGTGTGGTCTGCAGCATAGCCACAGTAGCTCCGGTTCAAGAGATCAATGGGCACGTAGGGGAAAAAAGCACCTGCTTACTGCAGCCTGCTTGGACTGCTAGAAAGCTCCTGTCAAGATTTCCCTACAAAATGCTTCTGGGGAAACTCAGAGGCTGTTTAATAAAGCCCAGTGTCACTACACGGATAAGTAATTGGCTTAAAGATAAGAAACAGAGCATAAGACAAAGGGCATGGTTCCTGCAAAAGATACAGCCCCAAGCAAGTTCATTATCTCCATGGTATTCAAGAATCACTCAGCCAAGAGATTGTGGTGTTTTAGGCTGGTCAGCACTGGGTAACGTCAGACTCCACTGAAAAAGACAATTGTTTCCAGATCAGTCTTAGCAAGAGCCTGTCGAAATGAGAATTTCCTGGAGCCTGAGTAATATTTTCAAACAGGAGACACTTCTTTGTGCATCTGCTGTCACAGCGACTTTCTGTGAGGCTCTGGAAAGCACGGAGATGCAGAAGAGGCATATAGATTTGTTACCGTCTGCATGTGGGTATTCCTGACTCATTAAGATCCATTGCTTTGAAATCAAGTTACGGATGAAATCATCACATGAGAATGAATTAGATTTGCAGAAGCGGTATGTTGGGGAGGAGCTGCATTTGTCCTCTTTCCAGAGGCCTGAAGGTCTCCATACTGAATTAACACTTCAGAGGGATAAAACGTGGGAAGCCGTCCGTCATTTATCTTAGCAGCTTCCTGCTAATCACATACCAAATCCTATTAGAAGCGGATGTGGCTGGGGAGGGGAAAAAAAGAGGTAGAGGAAAAAGCAGAACGCAGGGCATGGGATAAATCTCCTGACCCAGAGAGTGTCAAAGAAATGTTCAGTGAAAAGAATATTCTTAACAGCCCGAGCAAGAAAAGAACTTTTCTTTCTTTGAATATAACTTTGGAGGAATTCTTTGCTGCTAGTACAAAAGCAACTCTGCCTTCAACTGCAAAGCAGCCTGGAGGTCTTGCACATTGTATTTATAGCTTCTAACCTGACGGTTAGTGCTTATCCTGCAAAGCATCTGTCTTAAAAACCATCGGAGGAGTTTGGAAAGGAGCTTTTAGTTGGGTTCCCATCTGGTTCACCATATTCTCCATATCTTCTTCAATCAGAACTGGATGACCCCGTTAGACTTAAAGAGGAAATGACCCAAACTGTTTCCCCCCCACACTCAAACTGAATTCAATTCAATTCTTTTGGAAGATCAAAGAGGTTCAGGTCATTTTTCCCCCTTCCATATATTTTATGGCTCCGAAGAGCAGCACTGAAGCACAAGCCTGGAAAACGGGATGCCTGCATTTATGTTTCAGCTGCTAGCAAAAGCCCACTCTGCAGCCACCTGGCTGTCTCAAGACAAAGGGAGGAGGAGCTGTCTTCTCCTGGGGCTGCCCAGCAGAGATTCTTTTCACAGGTGTCTCTAAAGACTGAAAGTAGCTCCTCTTGTACACACAATCCATCTGTGAACAGATTGAGAGGTCAAGCCCCGGGCATGAGATGCAGAGCTCTGTGTTAGGAAACTCCTCTGTGCACAGGGCAATGGATGAAGGCTCTTCCTGTAACGAGGAACCTCCTCCTCTCCCTTTTCTTTGTGCATCCAACAGCAAGTTGTAGAAAATCAGCCAAATGATGTGGCAATGATTGTGCTGGGCACCGTGCAAAAGATGCTGCCTCTTGGGAGAGAGACTGAGCTGGCAATTGTTATCATTCCCATCCCTCCAAATCCCCTGAGCTCAGATTGCTGAGAAGTTCAGGCGCAAAGACAGATCGATGAATACAGATGAGCTGCCCTCCCAGCTGCCTGGATGCATCAGGTTCTGAGTTAGATTCTTTAACTCTCTATTAGTGGCTAATTAAGTCAAATTTCCCATTGCATACGTGAAGGGGTAATGAGCGTGGGGTGACAGTAGCATGAAGCATTCAGGATTTGCAAGACGAGGAGGGGAAAACT
Source organism: Excalfactoria chinensis (assembly GCF_039878825.1). Taxonomy (NCBI): domain Eukaryota; kingdom Metazoa; phylum Chordata; class Aves; order Galliformes; family Phasianidae; genus Excalfactoria; species Excalfactoria chinensis. The sequence continues at coordinate 2,963,217 of NC_092846.1, forward strand.
GTAAGTGTAGTAAGGAGGACTTGAGCAGGGAGGGAGGGGTTTAATTTGCTTTAACAGCAATGCAGAACCCGTCGCATCCTCCAGCCTGTGCTTTCCTCTGCCGGGTTGTTTGTCTAGCTGGAAAGTTCGTACTTTGTGACTCAGCCCACAGCCCTGTGCCCTGGTTGCTGGATGCTGATGTTAATTCAGAGCAGCACTCTGCCTGCTTGGAGAACCTTTCATCCCTGGGCATCTGACAGTACTTTGCCAGCTACATCCACTTGCGTGAATCGCCTTGTCAATCACTGATACACTCAGTACAGCACCCAGCATAGCCAGCATGCTGCTTTCTTCCCATCTGGCAACAGTTCACTCAACAGGAGTTTGTTCAAGTGTCATGCAATGAAGAATGGGCTCAAAGAGGAGAGTCGTGTCTGAATAAGACTGGGAAAATACTCACCAAACATGGTCATCTTGTGAAGAAAATCTCAACATCCCCCTGAAGCAGTTAGCAACAAGTGTACACTGCCAGCCAGAAAGGCAGAGCCAGCAGCAGAGCCTTTGTAGGGTACTTGGAGCTCTGAGCAGGTCATGCACCCAACAACCCCAAACATTCACCCCTTGTGTCGGGGTGTAAGGTACTGTATCCTTATATTTGTATTGCCAGTCCGTGGTAGAGGGCAGAACGTTGCCAAAGAGCCATAAACATGAGTTGTGTCTGCGATGGCTGAAGCAAACTAGTAGTTCTGTTATAGTGAGGAGAGGAGGGGTTTGGGCTGGAAAGCTGCTAGGAAGGAAGGCACAGTCCTGCTGAGCAGAGGTCCCAGGTAAACAAGTAAACGTTGCCAGAAAGGTCCCACGAAGCTTGTTATGCTCACCTGACCTCCAGCACTGCTGGCTCCTTCAGTGCATTACTCTATGAGATGGATAAAAAAACCTCTTGTCTCAGAACACGAGCATCATACCAAAGCAAAAAGGTTCCCTCTCCCCAAGAAATGGAAAGAGTAAGTGACACTTTCCCTCATTGGGAACTTCCGTAAGTGTTTTTTTGGCAGGATTTCATAAGCACTTTTTAATCCAGGGTCGCAGAGTTGGGAGTCGCTGATGTGTTGCAGCCATTGGGGCTGAGGGCTGCACCTCTGGTGTTAATTGAATCCTGTGATCCCTGGCATGCCCTTGCAACACCAATAACTGAAACATCTGGCAGAGCCAGAGCAAGTGCATTAAAGTCTTGGTTCCAACAGCAATTAAAAAGGGGGGGGGGGGAAGAAATAGAGAAAAAGCCAATTACATGTAATTGGATTCAGTAAACTGAATTATCTCACTATTAAAGCAGTGCTTGTTTTTTAGATAGTGGGACATTCAAACTATCAAAAGCATTAATTGATTCATCCCCTTTTTCAAGTGCTTTCCCAACAGTGTCTCTATTCAAGAACTGCAACCTTTTGTTCTCATGGGGATTCTGAATTATACAGCCCATGTTTGGAACTTGGTAGCTCTATTCATCCTGACTTTTTTTTTTGTCATGTTGGTGTTTTAACTCAAAAATGAGCTGAGACTCCTACAAAACATAATGGAAGGTTTATTTCTTCTTTTGTGGCGCCTTCACTCTAGCTGGAGGTGTAATTTAACAAGGGAAAGGGATGTTTTGAGGCTGATTCTTAGTCATTCAGGTGTCATGTGTGGGGGATGGCTGAGTGGGTAGGCAGCCAAAAGGAACCAGGAGCTTTCCCTGCACTGTTGTGACACACAGCCCAGCACACACCTGCTCTCCTCAGCACACATGTAAGACTAATTCTTTCTATGTCCTCTGCAGCCACCTTGCAATAAAAGATGCTCAGCACTCACCCAAAGGATTTCTGGGCCATTGCTGACCCCAGGCGCTCAGAGCAGCGCTGTAGGAAGTCCCTTATGTCCATTGCCAGTCACTAAAAGCCAGTGGCACCATAGCCAAGGATGGCAGGGAGTTGTTCTTTGCCCAGGTGGAGCATTTATCACCATGTACAATTGAAGCTGAGCTGACATCTTTCTTTCTGCCTTACTAAACGGATACTGAATGCTACAAAAGCCAGCCATGAGGGTTAAGTCAGATTCAATGAGTTATTTAGGCAAATTGAAAGCATTATGTCAATTTGATGGGAAACGTTTCAGGCCAGAATGGTACTATTGGCATTTTCTTCCTTCTGAATCAATAACTCCTAAAGGATTACAATTTAATTTTTAAAGGGTAATTCAATCAAGAATTTGAAAACACGGGGCATTCTTAAAATTAAACTTTAATAAGATTTATTTATTTTTTACAAATTCTACTTGCTGGAAGAAAGAAAAAGAGCAATATCCAAACTGTCCTTCGCCTCAGATTTCAAGGGGCAGTTATTGCTTGTATCCCTTTGCTATGCCCCATTCAGGGGAGCAGAGGCAACTGGATTAGACAGCATCTGAATGGTGGGTTTAAGGACTTCACTGGTGCTCAGCTGCAGAATTGAGATGATAAAAGTAGCAGAGGGCTTTGTGTTTAATCTGCATCTCCAGGCGTCTGAGTCAGATGCCAGGACTGAAAATATCTTATTGGTGAGCCCTTGACTTCAGCAGGACTAAGCGTGTGTTAAAGCACTCATGGGGCTTGGAAGGGGTTGCACAGTGAGCCATTAGCAATTGGATGGGAACTGCAGTCTTGACAGATGACGCAGTGAGGACTCAGGGGATGCTGATCTCATAGGAAAGCATGACATAGAAATGGCAAAGAGCACTCAGTCCTGTTCTGGGGAGTAAAACTTCCAAGATAAGCCAGATGATCTGCTCTCCAAGCCTTTCATTATATTTTTATGGAGTATTTCTTCTAATGTTTTTCATAACTTACTTCCCAGGCCCTTATTCTGCTGCCCTTTGAAATTAAGAAGCTGCATCCATTCAGCGACTGTAAATCTGAAATCAAATTACTGATAATCACAGCAGCTTTCCATTTCCAAAAGTCACCGTGACACTGCAGAAAGCAATGGATGATACAATGCTGCTGTAGTATTCCCTCATCTCAGCACAGCAATTCCTCCCCATTTCATTAGAGAACCCCCTAGGAGCGCCGTGCACTAAATAATGTCTACCTGACCCTCTTTGTGATACAAGTCACACAGCAATCAAGGACTCTTCAGGTGGAGTAGTGCAATAGGGGTGACACATGGCACAGAGAAACAATAACAGTGATAATTATGAAGATAAGGTCCCTTTGGGAAGCCATTGCACAAAATGCTACAGGTAAAAAGAAATGAGCTATTAAGAGGTTTTCTCATAACCACTCTTTTCACAGGGAAGCTCTCGCACATCAAGGTTAAAAATGCTGCCTGCTTCATTATGGTAAGACAATGGTTTTCTTTTGAACTATTGTTGATGTGCCAGATGGGCCATTGATGTTTTGCATGAAATAGGGGGAGTTGTGTGGTTACGAAATGCAATAAGAATCCCAAACACCTCTCTGACTAAAGTGGTATCAGCTGTAGTTCTGCTTAAAATGGTTGTTCTGTCCCCTAAGTTACATACAAAAACGATAAGAGAATGGCTGGAGATAGATGGGTTCCTGTTTTGTCTGTCATCAATAACTGACTTCTTCAGTTACAGTTTTTGTTTTAAGTACGTGGCATTTATGATCTGCTAGAAGAAGTAGATTGTCCTTTATTTCTGCTCCTTTCTGGCTATCAGGGTGTGCTGTCGGTTCCTTGCTGCAGGCACTGTTTGGTCACAATCCTTCCAAGAATTAAAACAACAACAACAACAACAACAAACTATTAAAAAAAGAAAAATGCAATATGAATTTCAATGTTCTTTCCTTTTCAATTAATGGCTCAAATAAGCATTTGATTTACATTCATAGAGACGCTTGCTGCGGGCTAATTAAAAATAACGTATTGTTGGCGGATCATTTATTGAGGGAAAACAAGCTGACAAAAGATAAATTAAGTTGCTACGTAATTAACTAAAGAAATACACAAGTGAAATAGTAAATTAATACGTGCATTTATCAATATCTCAGCCAGGAGTGAATAACGTATCTCAAATTTCCCTGTATAGAATAGGTAACAAGCAGATCTGGCTTGATTCACTTGCTTTGTGACTCCAATTTGAATGCATGCTGGTGCAAGCAGGCAACAGCACTGCTGGGTTGAACCCACCTGGACCTTGAACTTGTCAGTACAAGGTTGTGTCTGCTGACAGGAGAGGATGAATGCAGTAGTGCAGGAGGCAGCAGAGAGCAGCCTTGCTACTGAAACCAACCTCCTGCATCCTGAGAGTATCATTCTGTTTTCCTTGGGATTGAGGGGTCTATGGCCATTCTGCTCTTTAAAAAAGTGTTTTCAATCCAATCAGTGGCAATTCTGTGTAGCTTTGTCACGTGGATAAATGCCCTGTCATTTCATTCCGTATTCATCTCCATCATGATCTCATAACTGTAATATCTGTGGGTGATATTGGGCGGTATTAAGCTGTGAGCTTAAAATTTGCCACAAGTTTTCTTTATCTGTTTCATAGCAATTCATAACAAATTACCCAGAGACCTGACCAGATAAACTGGCCAAGGGAAGTCTCAATGCTTTAAAGTATGATGAATTTGGCACAAAAAGCACAGATTGTTCTGGCCAGGAGGAGGAGTTTCTTGTGATGCATGGGGCTGACTTAATGCAAGTTTCTGCTTGATGGAAAGGAAGTGACATCAATGGCAGGACACAGGTTGGGGAGGATTAGAAAAATAAAGCCAGATACAAGCTGTGAATCGGCTTCTCACAGTGTGCAGTAATAGGGTTAGTATGTAGGAGTTGCATGAATGGCTTTCCCAGTCTTGACTCTTAGATGGTTCATTTCATTGGGAACGAGCAGGGGGATGGTAATTTGGGTGAAAGCATCCAAGCTATGAAAGCTCATGACTGTGGCAGGATGACAGCGAATGCACAGGATGGTCTTAAAGAACTCAGACATTGATATGTGCTGATAAAGGGGGGAAAGGGGGATCCTAGGGCACAAGCCGGAGGGGAAAAGGAATAACCCAGAAAGCTGGCAGTTCCTTAAAGGCATTATGTTGCAGGTAAAATGCAGATTATTCCGCAGTGAAAGAAGGATATCAGAGGGCATTAGCCTGGCTAAATGAGAAGCTGCTCAGTGTCCTCAATGGAAAAGAGACTGGTAAATGTGGCCCTAGAACAACAAAAAAGAACGTGAAAAGAATGTGAGCTTTGAATATCGTATCAAACCCTTTCTACTTCATCGAGCTTCTCTTTTATGCTCTGTTGCTTTGCTTTGGCTTTTCAAGGTGTGACCATTACTGAAATGGAATAACAGCTATTACCAGGGATCCCACTTGAATTGCATTTGCACAGAAGTCATTGGTTAGGTTTCAGCAGTTGTGTATAGTTTGTAAAAGAAGAAGAAGGAAGAGGAAAATAGTTTGTTATACTTCAGAAGGCAAATGAGAGGATCCGAGTAAGAGTAGCTTTGTAACAGCACGTTGGCTTACTTGGTAACTACTCACAAAGCTGATTGGGAATGGATTCTCTCAGCAAGATAGTGTTATATGCTGCCCTCAGTCATTCAGATGGGAGAGCTTTATTGCTGAACTCAGTGGGAATATAAATGATATTCAATGGAAGTACTGCCAGCAGAGCCCCTCTGGGTTAGGAGATCAGCTCTAGAATAATTTGGGTGGGAATTCGAAGAGTTCCATGGGAGTACAAAACTGATTTCAGCTTTCAACCATAAATGAAAAGGAAAATGCATCAAGTTAGAATAAATGTTGCATACACGAGTACGAGGAGGGAGAGAGTGAAAGGGATAGTGTTCTCTGATACTGTATGCAGCAGATAAAAATCCTCTGTAGGTAACTGGAGCTTCCCTCTGCATCTCTATTGCAAAATGCAGTCTTGGTTCATTTTTGTTCCACCCAGCTATCCCTGCTGCCTGTCAGCCCTATGACTGATACCATATGTAGACTGCACCATTTTTTGTCTGTTTCTGAGTTTTCTCATGCAGTTTTTTTTCTGAAGGTGAGACTCGTTTTACACTGAAGTTTCCTTCTGCTTTTATCTTTCAAGGTCTCAGTTCCTATTTTGCTGTTTATCCAGGGCTAAACAGAGTTTTGGGTGGATATGGAGGGAGAAGAATGTTTGAATTCGGTTAAATTCATCCTAAGCCTAACTGGTTTAACTAGGAAAGACATGATTCTGCTACGTCCTTATATCATTTCTTCCTCAGAGCAACTCCACCACATTCAGTGGAATTCTGTCTGATTTCCATTTGCATGTGAGAGGAAAATTAAGCCCCGAAATGTCTGAGAAATGAAAGCCAGAGCCCTTCGTCTTGTTGCCAAACTGCTATTTGTTTGATTGGTTGGTTGATTTTCTCCATCTTTTCTTCAGCCCCAGCTCTGTCTCTGCTTTCTGAAACTGGAAACTATGATTGGAAAAGAATTTTACTGTTGTTCATACCCGTTTTTCTACTGGGAAAGAAAAAAAAGCTTGGAGTAGCGAAAGAAAAGAATCATTATCCTCTTTTTTTCTGACTGAAAAGGCTTCAGGAAGATGTCTGTTTTGATTGAAAACGCAATTCATACCAAAACAGAGAGATTCAATAGAGAATGAAAAGCGGAGATTCAATAGAATGCATGTGCCCCTGATCCAGGCTATGAAATGTTGACAACCTGTGTCTACCCTTTGAGTTTTCTATTAGCTACCACATTCCTTGGCATCTACACCTGCTATTTCCTACTGGTTACACTGGTCTGAATGCTTAGAAACACCAATGACCAGGAAGCCCAAACTAGGTCTGGACACTGTAGCTTTCATCTCTGTCTAATGGAGCCCTATGTCACAGAGAATCAATATATGTTTATTCCATTTCTCTGACTTAGTCATCTGAGTGTCTCATTCCCCTAGTTAGGCTTTTCTCCCCTGTGGAAACCATCACTTGTTTTTATGCAGAGTCTGCCTTCCGTTTTATTTAGGGTCAGTCTTATTTTATACTAAGAGCGTACAGCATCTGGTTTTGCAGCTGTCCCTATGCTAAGACAACTGTGCAGCTGCCCTCCCTTGGGTACTGTGTAACCATAAGGAAATGTCACTTGTCTGCACTGCTGATGCCTTCGAGTCCTTCCCATTTCCTTGGGGTACACTTTCCTAGCCCTGCCAATATTCAGTCCATCCAGTGTCACTCAAAGTCCATATCTGTTACCCAGAGAAACTGATTTGTGAGACAGAAAGGAGTGAATCCAAACGTAGCTGCAGGAGATGCTGTCCCCAGAACTGCAGAGCACTGAGTTCTTCCGCCCACTCAAACAGAGTGAGCGACAAGTTGCCCAAGACAAAGTGGTCTTGAGGAAGATGATAACATGCTGGGATCAACACCTGGCTATTAACTTGAGGGGTCACTCCAAGGCCCAGGAGAAAGGGAGCAACTCCTGTTCTGTCTGTTAAATAAGAAGCTGGAACTTTGGAAGATTATTCCCTCTGCCTAGATGAACTGAATTCTGGATAGTTTTATGATGAAAAGACAACTCCTGGTATGGGTTCCATCATGTAATGTACTCATAGCATTACCAGGAAGCTGCAGCTCTCATGAGACCTGCCCAATAAATATGCAGTTATGGTGCTACAAAGCAGAGACTGCTCATGTCTCTCACAACATAGAAAAAGAAACTGAATTGCAATAAAAGAAAGAGGAGATACTATCCATGTTTTCTCTGGGTCTCTATGCTAATGCCACCTGCTGCTACTGGAAATAGGTCAATGGAATGAAAATTGAGAAGTGAACACACTGAACCCCGTGACCTGACCATTCTGCTGGTCACAGCTTGAATGTGACATGACTGTAACTCACAGGTGAGCTAAGTTGAGGCTATACTCAGGAATCACACTTGCAGCAGCCTGCCTTAGTAATATCTTAGCGTGGACTCCAGAGGTTACATTGAGACTAACAGTGTTCCAATGATCACATTGGTTACAGCTGTCTGGCAATGATGGGAAGGATCTACTGGTCCTGGCAAATTCTTCTTTGCATCTGGAAAACTTTCCTCATGGACTTTGGTTGGGAGAAAATAAGTAGTGTCTATGAGCAAAGCATATGGTGTACAGTCAAGATAGCATGTCATTAGCATGATTAGATTTGGTCTGAAATCCTGATGAAAGCAGATCCTGATAATAACTAGAAATGAAATCCCTGAAGCAGTTTTGTAATGCAAGCATTTGAGGAGACCAGGTAGCTCCAGGCAGCAGAGGCACAACTATGATGAATTTAATAGGCTGCAGGAACTTTGTTTATATCAGATATAGAAGGGAGAGCCCAAAGCAAGTTTGCTATAGCATACTGTGCTATACATATTTTATTTATTATTGAGTGTTATATCAGTAAGAATTTTCTTCAGATTCTTCCTTTGCTCCTCATTTTTTAGTTTTTCTCTCTTTTGTTCAGCTCTATTTGATGTTTGATGTATTTTTCATTCTCTGTCTTCACTGGACTTTGCCTTATTCAACATTTTCCAATGTGGGCATAATCTCAAGAAACTGAGGTTCTCACAATGTTTTTGATGCAAGGATGTCTTCATTTCTTACTCAGCCTCAATGTAAAGTGCATACAGCAAATGTTTGGCTTCCATGGGACTGTGATGGTGCAACAAATTTGTGTAAGAGACCCAAGTCCATCCTTCCTGAAGCCCTATGGAAGCTTCAGAATCTTTTTGCATGAGAACAAGATGACAGCAATAAGGAAGACACGCACTATGGGACTGTTCAGATTGGTTTCAGATGAACTCAAGCCAGTTCAAGAATGTCGGAGAAGAAGATAAAAGATTTTGGCTTTTGTGATTGGTGCCTCATTAGAGTCAATTGTAAGAGTAAGTGAGCTTAGCCTCTGTTGGTCTTCTGTTAGGAAGCTCACAGAAATTATGACAACTTCTTTTAGTTTCAGGCCTTTCTTGTGGGAGGCACCAGAAGTCAGATAAGCCCACAGCCCAGATGCAGTGCATTCAGTCATGTCTACTTCTCTAAGCATGTTCTATCTGGAGACCGCAGAAGCCTTTTGAACACTCAATTTGGAAGAGACATCTCAAACTAATAATCAGTCTGGTCATTATGAGCCAACAATCTATTGATAACCGAACACTCTGGAGAGCTTTATCCATCTCCTATGGCCAAAGGCACTGAGCTATTACAAACAGTTCACAATCCAGGATAAAGCAATACTCCTTGAGGCAATCCAAATTATATCCAGATCACCCAAGAATCTGTAAGAAAGGTTCTATGAAGTCTTTGCAACCCAGTAGAATTTTCTTTTAATGGAAATTTGCAGTAAAGCTTAATTCTAAGACCATTCTCTGTAGCAGTGTACCAGAGAAATACTCTTCCTAGAAACTACTGTTCATGTCAGGAAATCACATCTCTAAATTGCAGCTTGAAGTGACATTTGGCCCATTAATACACAGGGAGTTAAAGCTGAGTATGATCATTCTTTTATTACATTCTCTCTCCTCTGATATCTATAAGTGCTTCTAGTACTATTTTGTTCTGGATGCCAGTAATGTAACCTTGCTATTACATCTTGGCAACAACAAGAAAAGAGAAGACAATAGCTGCATGAAAATGTGCCTGTTGCAGTGCAGAAGGAGTGCTAGCATGTCATGAGTCTTCCCTAAGATTAAAAGTGGGCTTGAACCTAGGTCTAATTTTGCCTAACTGTGTCAGCATTGTGGTTTTTCTCACTGTTGGTGGCTGTTGTTATGGCTCCGTCTGTGGTCTTAGCATGAGCAGTAGGTGAGTGAGCGGTTTTGGGGTTGGACTTGTTGTAGAGTCTGATCATCTGATGACCTTTACACAGCCCCACTGGCTTCTCAATGCAGAAAACCACGTGGCTGCAAGAGCAGGGCACCCTGCACAGCATATACTGGTTCCCATGCTGAGCCACTTAGGGATGTGGGGCCTGAATACCTTTCTTACTGCATAGGTGTGATTAGAGCTGCCACTGCAGCTGTGTGGGGAGAAGGATGTAGGTCCAGCATCAGGCTGTGATGACAGAGGTCAAATCATTGCTGTACGTACATCCTCAGGGGTTAATTTAGATGGGCATAACGAGGCCAGCTCCAAACCCTGCAGCACTCAGGACTTATGAACTTTCCCCATAGGGCAGGTGCCCCAGCTATCGCCAAAAGAGAAAGAGAAAATCTAAGATTTATTCTTCTTTTGAAAGGGATTATTTCAAATCCACCTCCAACGCGCAGAGCCTTTTATACTAGAGGCTATAAATAGCAATAATAGCCCAGAGATGTAGGAGACCCATGTTTGATTCTCTCTGCTTTCTAAAAAGATTAAAACTCTCCACCTCCTAAGAAAGTAGCCTGGCTGCCATAGAGATGTGGTGGGTGAGGGGTGCTCTCTCATTTTATTTCTGCATTTAAGCATCAAGGCATCATCTATATAGATCACCCTGTTTTAGTTGCTTAATCCTTGTTTTGGATGTGGTACTTATCCTGCATCCTTATTGCTTGAAGAGCTACCATGGTCCATTAAAGAGTCCTTCTGCTTTGTGTCCTTTCATCCAAGGCTTTCCTCCACCCCACGTTTATGTCTCATTTCCTGCTTCAAAGTGTCAATACAACTGTTAGGAAACGAAGGTCATTTCAATAGCACAGCCTTGTTTGCAGCAGCGATGGGGTGTGATTGCAAAACATCTGGGAGAGTGTGGGAGAAATGAGTCTGGTAGAAAATGTGCTCCAAAAGCTCTGAGTGCTTTGTATGAGAAAGCCTTGTTTCCATTAGTAAAATATAGATTTGTTGTGACATTGTAAGTCTTAGCTCTGAGATGCACAATATTTCCTTAGAACATCTTGCACTGTTTAATATATCTATTAAATGCTACATCTAGATCTAAAAGCAAACAGTAAAACTTGTTTATTTACCTTTGAAACATTTGGCAGAGTAAAGCATATCACTACATATAAATATCTGTATATAAATACACACGTTTCCCCATTCAAACCTACTAGATTCTTTGAAACGGCAGCAATAAAAGAGAGAAACCATCCATTTTCTTCCCAGGTCCTCATTTACTGTGGACAAAACAAACAGTGCCAAGGTGCATTTATTTATTTGTTTATTGCTGCCATCTTTCTAATGCACCAAAAGGTAAAAACCAAAGCGTTGCCCCGATGTGTTTTGTATCATTGCATAGAATATCCAGGAGTGGCCAATACTCAATGCCTTCACAGTGATCCTTTCTGTAATCAGTCTGCAGCAAAAACTCAGTGTTTTGTTTTTTTACTGGCATTTATGGCTGTAGTTATCGTCCCATTGGTGGGGCAACAGAGGCCCTTCTTGGCCGTACGTGCACTTTTCAGCATCACTCCACTATCAATTCATGAACATTGCTTTCATTTCTGAAACCAGAGCATTTCAAACAAGAGCGGGGGAAAATAAAACACAACATTAAAACAGCCTTGTGGGTTCAGACAAGTGCACGGCAACCAGGAAAGCCAAAAATAAGAATCTTTTTTGCTTTCCTGTTTGATGAAGGTTACATTCTCCTGGTGCCTCCTTTTCTTAGGTTTAATACCTTTTGATATTCCTCCAGTCCTGCTACAGCCAAAGCTATAGACACATGAAATAGCCTGTGTACCACGAGGAGCAAAGGGCAGCCTGACCTTGTCTCTTGTCACTTTCCTGTTTGCTCAGCAGGAGACAACTGGCTGCGCTAAACCGCTAACGTTTATAACACGCTGAATCGAGGTGGAGGCTGGGAGAAGGTGAGAGATAAAAAGCGAGTTTATACTTCTTGTGATTCCATTGAATCTCTTCAAATAACTGAAAAAAACACATGAACAAGGGAATATTTTGTCAGTTGTGGTTTTTTTCTTTTCCCCCACAGCAAACGTAAAAGAGATTGTGATCTTCCCCAGGTAATGCTGTTAATACAGTGACTAGATGAAGTGCACTTCAGATCTGAGGAAGTGGGTTACGTTAATACCTGAGATTGTTTCTTATTTATTTTCTCCCCCCTCTTGTTCATGCCAATTGTACAAGGCGGCTGCTGAAAGAAAGCTGGCAGTGCAGGCTCAATGGAGCAATGGAAAGAGAAGATATTCCACACGCATGGCAGTTAGAAGTAATGCCTTCCCAGCGCATCTCTCTCTAAGTAATTAAACAGGTGCTAATGACCACTTCAGGGTTTGTACATGTTCAGCTCCGGGAGTTCTGTGAGCACCGAGTGGGAGCGTGTAGTGAAGTGAAATTATTGTGTGTATGGTAATTTTATAACGGGGGTAACAGCAGGGCCTTTAGTCACAGTGTGATTTGAGAGAGAAAAATATTGCTTTTCTGGCTTTCTTTCCCTGTGATGAGCAGTATAATGGTCACAATATATCTACACAGGCATATACACCAAATACATCTGTGCAGATGATATCATTGCATAATCAATATCTGGAAACTATTTAGCAAAAAAAAATCTGATAGATTTCAGTTTTGGAAGCCAATTTTGTAATGAGAATAATGATGAAGTCGATTTTATAAGACTGAATGGAGACCAAGACAAACACGCTAAATCTATCTTCTAAAGACTTCCAGACAATAAATCCAGTACAACCACAATTATAAGCTAATCCAACCTTCTGGACAGGATAACCAGAGATATTCCTTGAACTAAGTCCTTTTTTAAACACTTCATCTGAAGCTTTTTTTCCATGATAAAGAATATCCCATCAGCCTGTGTATGTCGGTCCCGTGGTTAATAGGGATCGCTGCTGATCACTGTGGTTTAAGTGAGGGTTTACTGAGCATGATGCCATATGGAATATGATGTCCTTTGGGCAGTCTGGGTCAGTTGTGCTGTGTCCCCCCCCAGTTCCTGGTGTACCCCCAGCTCCTCATTTCAATGCTCCATGCAAGCACTGTCTATCTAAAAACATACAATAGTGGTGCATTGCCACCTCTGTTATCAACAGCAATCCAAAACATGGCATTGTAAGTCTCTACTGTGAAAATTAACCCAACCAAAACCATGACAGTGCATTCCCCCTTATTACAGGCACCACATCGCAACTTCAGCCTTGCAATGTGATGAAAGGGAGGGCAGTGCTGTGGCAGGGCTTGTTCTCAGGAGCGCTGTTAAGAGCACGGTCATCAATGTCTGCAAATCACCCCGAGAGGAGCCATTAGAAAACCATAACACTCCGTTACTAAATAGCCACGTTTTAAAAGAGGGGAAAGCAGATGTATGCGCTTGCAGTCTAAACGTGTGTAAATTTCAAGCAATAAATAAATAAACAGTGAAAGAAAAGTATCCAAAAGAGAGCACCGCCCTGCCCGGTCCATTATAAGAAGTTGCAAAACAGCGGTAATAAGCTGGCTGCTAAGGGGACACAGACGATAAAAGGCATCCCAGTTTCATGTGCTGCATCCCGAATTATGTGGCGTTTCAAGGCTTGTGAGCACCTTCTCATAAAGAAAGAAGCTGTCTTGACAATAATTTGCTTTAGCGGCTTTCCTAGAATGTCATGAATTAGTAGAGCAGAAAACAAAACAAAAGCTCTAAAATAGGGTGTGTTTTTTTTTCATTGCAGTCAGGAAAAGAAATGAAGCTACCAAAGTGTATCTCTCTCTGTTTTTTCCACATGAGGCCCCTGATTTAATTAGTCGAGTCACCAGAGACTTTGAAAGAAGCTTTCTTCAAGATGTTTTTCCAGACTCTTGGGGATGGAAGTAAAAATAGGTTTTAAATTGGTCTTGGGGAGCTCTTGTTTGCTTTAGAGGTAATAAAACAAAGAAAATGAAATCAATTAATGAACCCTAAAGGTGGCCTTGTTCCAAGTCATTGTCAAACACAACAGTCCCAATTACTTTGCATTCAGACTGGCAGCACAGGACAGCACAGTCCAAAGGCTGTTCCACCACCTTCTGATGGAGAGAATACAGATTGATATCATCCCAATTAGCCCCATGTGTCCCGCTGCTGGGTTGTCATCAACAATCTCTTCCTGCTGCCTGCAGCCATACCAAGGATTTCAATGTATGTTTGCTGGTGCCTGCTCCATAGGCTGCAGCCCTGCTGTTTTGGGAAGACAAGTTTAAGCCCCACGCAGAACTTCAGCATTATTGATAAACATCTTTGTGAATAAGTAGAAAAGAAGTCAATTAGATCCAAAGAAAGCTGGTATTCCAGGCACATGTGCAGGTCTGCCCTGGGCTGTATCTTCACACAGTGGTCTTGCAGAGACCTTGGTTAGAGTGTTCCCATCAGCTCCTCCTGTTGCCTTTCAGCACCAAGACCATTTCTTGCTTTGTTATACCAAGCTTTTCTAGCATCCAGAAAATTTTATGGAGTATTTTTTTTCCATCCTGGAGTGATAAAATACTTACCCATCTATTGCAAAAAAAAAAAATGTTCCCATAAAGTAGCAGGAACACTGAAAAGTTGTTAATAAAACCATTGGCTGTGTGCTGTGGACTGCAGTTACTCTTCAGGGGCCAGATACAGATCTCAATTATAAGCTGGAATAATTTCCTGGCACTCAGAGGACTTACACTGGCATACAACTAATACAAGCCAGGACTTCATCATAAAGCATCATGGCCACATTAACTTTCACAATTTACACCAGTCAAGGGGTTGACTCTCAACATTTTAGAGTTTGGCCAGGAGAGAAAGAAATGCAATTGAGTAGGGGCTCTGTTTTCAAAACCAATTTCTAACTAATAAAATTTTTCCCTTCATTTTAAAACACAGCCCTCTCTGGTGCCTCTATCCGATTGAATGAAATATTACCACGCTGTGTAATATCATTGCCCAGCCCCCTGGGTCATACAGAATGCATATTGCTGCATTTACCACCATATGGCTACTACTTCACTTCACAGCCCAAAGAGCGAAGATGGGATGGTGCCTGGGAGGGGGCTGCTCTTTAAAGCTCTTTTAATAAGACATGGGAATTTTGAATTCAGCCCTGAGAAAGCAATAAGAGCCGAGTGAGATTCATGGTATTGCAGCTGCTTGGCTCCACAGAGGAGCACAAGGAATGTACTTACACTGATGCTGGAAATGGGAGGTTGCTGTCTACAGTCAACGCAGTGTGGTCAATGGTGGTGTCTTTGGAATTGCAGTGGCAACAGGTTCAGGGAGGTCAAGCAACATTTGCACCAGTGATTTCTAGTCCATACAAGGGGAAAAGTGAAGTGTTCTGGGACACCCCATCATTAGGGGTGGCTGAAGGGAAAGCACTGTGCTGCTGGAATTGGTTTGCAATTGGGAATGAGCTGAGGACTGCAGAGAGTGGCAGCTGTGCAGGGAAGGTGGGAGCAACAGGGTGACATTCTTTCTGTCTGGGAAGCCAACCAATGAAAAAGCTGAAAGCTGTGCTCTAGGTTTGAAGGTTGCTCTTCAATCCATGAAATCCTCTTAATCATGGAGGCTACAAACAATTTGCTTTTCCTCTAAGGAAAGAGAGGTATGAAACTGGGATCCTAAGAGATCATTTCCCACACGGACTGATTCTCTGCTTTAATCTAATTTAAACCTTCAGCCCAGCCTGAATGAAAGAACTTGTTTTCTGGTGAAGCTTGGGCTGAGAAGGGATTTTGGATCCTGAAAACAAAAACCTTGTGAGCAAATGTATGTCAGGCTGGAGATTAAAAATAAAACTACAAAATGAAAACTCATTTCAAACTGCAGCACCAAAATATTCTATTAAAATAAAAGCAGCTTTCCAAAGGGATACGTCGATAGTTTCAGAGCTTTCTGCTAAGATAACACAGTGGTGATATCAACACAATTCTGCATAACCTTCCATCCTGATGGAACTGCCTATCTGGACTGAATTTGGTTGCATTAAGTTTTGCTAGCTGTCTTTGCTGAGCAGCCATCATATCTTCATCGAGCCCTTTGAAAAACCCAGCCATTCATTCTTGATGCAAAAACGACAACTGTGTTGTTCTGAAATGCTGATGCCTGGCAAAGAAGGATATCCCTGGTGCCTGGGCCTGACAGGTGGATTCATCATTCCTTCATGGGTTCCTGTGGGTTTGTCTGGGGGCCATAGTGACAATAAATCTGACACGGGAAAAACTTTGTATGCAGATGCCCCCACTGTGCTCTCTCCCATCTTGTTTACAGCTCACCTGTTATTTTGTGGTTCTTTTTAATGCGAACAGCCTTTAATGAATTGAACAGTGTTGACATTTGAGTCTTGTCACTTTACGAGCTGGAAAACAGTCACTGTCACCAGCAAGTGAATAATAATAGAGATGAAAAATTAGTCAAGAGGAGCGGGGCCTACACATTACTGTGCTAATTATAAACAGCAGCATATTCATACATCAGAATTAATTTCTAATAGAAAGGAGGCAATGCTCTGTTTCATTTATCACCGCAGTGAGGGATGTGGGAGGGGGAGAAGTCATTGCCCACTGCTTTTTCAAAATAGGATAAGCAGATAAGTAGGAATCTTCTGCTGTGATCTGATCATTACCTTTCACTGAGAATCACAGAATGAATCATAGAGTGACTTGGGTTGGAATGGATCTGCATCAGATATCATCAGAGAATGGAAAGGTCCTCAAGGACGATCTGGGTCCAACCAGCCCACCATGGGCAGAGTTGCCATCCTGTGCCTGGACCTATAACCCCTGCAGAAGGGAAAATAGGGAATAATATTAACAGTCATCCTTTATCTGTACTGCTTTTGTTTCAAAGCACAGACATCCTTGCCTCTGCAATTCCTTGCTGTAAGCAGGTTGGAAGGCTCTTTCCATTTTCTGGCCAGGTTCAAATTATTATTTATGAATCTGAACAGATTTTGACAAATGCTTTCAAGCATGAGGGAGAGAGAGAGGTAAAAAAGAGAAAATAATACATAAAAATTTTAAGGCATTTTCTACGCTGGCAAAATGAATGCTTTGCCTTGGCGTGCTGAAATGATGTTTTACTTTGATATTGACTTAAATTTAACTTTTCAAAAGGTTTAAAGGGAAGCAGAATCCTCCAACCTGAACTGCTGCCTTTCAGATGAAACCCAGCGAATGGCTCTGATCCGTCAGATGGCTCTTGGTGCCTATCTCATAAAAGTGAAACAAGAATAGAGAAAAGGCATTAGTGTAATCTGGTGTAGGTTTCTCTTTAGCTACAGGTAATCAAATTGACAAATCCCTTAAGGGTAATTACTAGAGCCGGCTGGAAATGTTTAGTTGGAAATGTGCTCTGACTGTAACTCGTGGATCTTTGGGAAAATAACATCAAATTTTTTGCTTCAAACAGTACTTGCCAGCATCTCTGCAGATCTCTAGAGCAAACCAACTATGTTCTAGAGCATAAACAAAGCCAGAGTGCTGAAGATACACTCAGAGGGCAGAGAAATGACTGCAGTGGTGGCCCTGAGAAGCCCCACATGAGAGCATTTCCTTGGATATGTGGCCATGCCTCATGCCTCAGCCCCAGACAGGCACCTTGCCACAGTAAGATCATACATTTCCTATGCAAAGACAATTGTATAAAGATGAAGAAATGGGAGTTTAATGCTACTCCTATAAGGAAAAGCAGCCTTGACTCTAGTCTAAATAGAAAACCTCAGCTGAAAGGTCTCAGAGTTGCAGAATCCACATATGGAGGAGCATGCAGAAGATCCATGCAGTCCTCCATGGGAGCTGGGAGCTTATCAGAGAGGGCCCTGGGCCAGCAGAGCCTATCACAGCCAATTGGCAGACCTTTGGATGTTTACTAAGGTGGTATTTTGAACTAGATCCAGCTTTAATTGTGCAGCACCAGTCAGACAGCCATTATACAGCAATCTTTCCAAATCTCTCCCTAGTCAGATTCTGTGGTGAAAGAAAGGGGTTTGGTCCTCTACCCATGTTAGCAATTGTGGCGTATTGACACGATTGACCACACTTGCAAGTGCATTTGGAAAGATCTTCCTTTGTGCTGCTCTTTCAGCAAGGCCCTTGATACCGCTAAATACCTTGATAAGGACTATCTCATCAGTTGGACACACTGCGTGTTTGATCCATCTGCCCTATACAAAATCTCTGATCCTTGACCCCGATTTCCTTTCATCACTGCCTGTGCTTATAGCAGCTGTAAGATAACAGCTACCTTTTCAACCTCAGTCTCTTGCACTCCCCATAAAAGCTCTGCCTGCTAACATCCTCGAGTGCTGAAAGGAGGCTGGGAGAAACACTGACAACCTGCAAATGCTGGCAGTTCTGGAAGCATCACATCAGAGCAGGAGGCTCTCGTGGTGTGAGAAGTCTGAACTTCCACAAAGAAAAAAAAACAAGCTCTCATCATTACATGCTCGAACAGCTTCAGGAAGAAGAAAAAAAAAATCTTCATGAATATTCTGGCAAGTATCAGAAGGGCAAAACTGACACTGCCTTCACCCTCTCTGGCTTCTCATCACCCATGTAATTAACACTCACCGCCCCGTGATAGATGGGAAATTCAGTGCTAATTTTGAATACTAAGCAGGGAAGGGTGGGTTGGTGCCCCCTCCTATCCGTGGACTGACCTACTTACAGGTATTCTCTGATGACCTGGGTAAATAGGAGCTTCTTGACTCAGAGACAGGATAATGAGGTGTGTATCAACAAGCTTCATCGATCTTGTACTGCCTGGGTAACCACAAAGCCCTGGTAAGAGCTTCAAATCCCCTCTCCCAGCATGTGGTGGAATCAAGACAAAACTCAAAAGGGATTGTCTGCAGACAGTGCCTTCTTTATTTAAAGCCTTGCTGAGGAATCTGCAAGAGTATTTCAAATGAAAGGAAACAGAGCTGTTCAAACCCTCTCGTGAGCTGTGCATTAAGAATGGAGCAAGGAGGTGTAGGACAGGCTGTCAACCTTGGTGCAATGTCCTTGTCTTCAGTGCAGGGGTGGAAACTGCAGAGGAACAGGGCTTGGCAAATGACCTAAACAGGTTCTGAAGAGTGAAAATCCAGAGGTGAGCTGAGGTCGTGTCTCTTAGTGATCTGTAGAAAAGAATAGAAAACAGAATTAGGAAACTATAGTAATAGAGGTGGGAAAGAGTCCGTAGCACATTAGTGGTGTAAAGGATCAGCCACTAAGGCAAATAGTGAAAGATTCTCTGTCTTTGGCAGTTTCAAATTAAAACGTAGCAATGATCAGTGTGATGCTAGTCCAGCATCTGTTAAATGTCTGTTCTCTGGCCCAAAATAGAGCTACACAAGGGATCTGAGCGGCATCAGATATTATCATCACTACTTGACTTCAGCCTGTCTGGGAACTTACAAGACCCATCCGTAAGAATTCCTGAGCTGTTTTAAAGACACAAGAACATACAAATCAGCTCCAGGTCCAGCTCCTCCATGTGAGTTGTTTGCATGAGGCTCAGACCTCTGCAGGCCATATCCTAGTGCCTTCATGACTGAAAGCAACTAAGCACCAGGACTAAATCCAGCTGCTATTGCTCCTCGAAGACATGTTCTTACCTGCACAAAGTACAGAGCACACTCCATCTGTGCTAAGTGGATTGAAACGTCAGACCCGTGGTTGGGGTGAGCCTGGCAGAATTTGTGTTTAACAACTTTGCAAGTACATTAGATTAGCAATTATCCTGTTCTGGTTTTAAATTCCATTTTCACCTTCTTTCTTACTGCTGCAGGATGCAATGTTCATGTACTGCTCAATCAAATACTCCATTAACAGCACCAGAGATAAATATTGAATTAATGGAATAATGCAGGTTAATAGAAGATTTATAGGATAATGCTGGTGGATGCAGTGCATGAATTATGCCAGCAGCTGAACCACTGACCCTCCCCGTGCTCTGACTGCAGGCGCAATAAGAATAAGAGGAATAAAATAAGAAGCTACCTAAGATTTAAATATTTACTGGGAGCATGAAATAGGTCATGGATGCGGATAGATGCTCAGATGAAGCACGGACAAGCCATAAGCAATGACTTGTTCAGGCTCTCCTTTCCTGTTGAGAGGAAACAGAATCTTCTGAACAAATGCTTATTTTCCTTCCCAAAATTCTGTCTCCTTCAGCCCCATCCAGTGCAGAGGGTTTGTGGTTCCTCACAAAGGCATCTTGTTAAGGCTGCATGAGCCTCTGCAGAGCAGCAACCAAATGAAAATGCAATATTTTTAGTGAAAAAATGAACAACCCACAAACCCCTCCAGAAATGGCCTGAAGCAATTACCTGCTAAAGCCCAGCACAGCCCTGGAATGCCAGCCAGAAAGCAGAGCTCTCATTGACTCAGCGTGCCCAACCCCAACCACATTAATGAAAGTCTGCAGGCCCTGTGCATGACTGACATGCCAGGCTGATTTAATTTCTGCTCAGACCAGCCATGCCTTTCCCTTCCATCCATTTGCTGAGGCTGAGCATCTGGAAAGACATAGCCCAAGGGAGTGGGGAGCCCTAGAAGTCAACCAGGATGGGCTTTCATACTGTTCCTGTAGCTCTATTCAGCACACTGTGTTTAAAGTCTGCCTACTCACTGTGTTTTTATGCTTGACTGGATGAAAAAAAAAAAGCAGGAAACTCATCTTGCATTTGTTTTGTTTTTGTCTTTCCTTCCAGGAAATGTTATGTGTGCAAACTCCCCCTAATTTTATGTAAATACGGAGGCAGAAAAGTTTCACTTGGCTGTTAACAAATTAAAAGTTCCATGACATTTCCAATTAGCTGGAGAGAAAAGCAAGGCAGCCATAAATACATCACAAAGGCAGAGCACAGGCAGCACGCTCCCACCACGACACTGCCTGGCGAGGCTCCGGGCTCTGCTGAGATTAACAGCATGTTGGCAATGGTGGCCTATTGCTCTGGGAAGCAAAGAGAGGATTTGTGGCTGAAAACTTGGGCGCAAGAGGAAAAGAAACAACTGAGAGTGCTAAACCCAGCTCATCGTGGCACCTTTTGGCTGATCTGAGGCTTAAGATGGGGAGAGGAGTTTGTTTAATTCATCCCCCCCCATCTTAGCATCCCCTCTCCAACGCTCCTGCAAATGCTAATGGCACCTGGTGGTGGATGTCTGGAATTCCAGCGACATCATCTCTCATCTTACAGATCCATCATGCTGCAGACACAGTCAGGTACAATGTGTTCGGGAATCCAATGCAAGAACAACTAATAATTATAGCGGTGCTTTTTTATTGGCTTCACACACCACAGCTTGTACATCTCCTCCCTAAGGCCAGATGAAAGTTTTGTGGTGTTGTTTTAAGAAAAAGCCCATTTTGGCACTTACAGCTGACAGAAAAATTGAGAGCTTCATTTCTTCCCCTTCCCCCTCTCTTTCTCCTCTTGTAATCTATGATAAAGAAAGAAAGTGTACTCCGAGAAAGGTATGCTAATTAACAATTAATTCCTTTATCTTATAGTGCCAAGACTGTAAGACCTGAAAAAAGATGTAGAATAAAATTAGTGGTAATTAGCTTTTTAGAGCATTAAATAAACAGTGACATGAACGATGGAGAATTAATGTTATGCATTTATTTTTAACAATATTTATACAGGCAGTTTTTGAACAAGGCCCCGTGGCATTAGCTTTTACTAATACAGGCAAAACAGCAATGAGAAATAATTACATTTAGTCTGCATTAAGACAGCACTATGCAAATCAAAGGAATAATGAAGAGAAGCCTGTTAATAAGGTTTTTGGAGACTTTACACTTGAATGTAATATTTGGGCTTTGTATTCCTCTGTGGAACCCAGGAATGATTACCCTTCAGCATTTCAGACTCCAGGCATGAGGTTCTCAACAGCACTGGGATGAATCAGGGCTGCCCACTGGCTGGGGCTGCACTTCTGCTTCTGGGTCAGTTCTTTAGCAAGCAGTGAGCAGGAAAAGGGGCTCAACCATGAGCAGGAAAGCAAGCTCAGCTGTGTCCACTGTGCACCCCAACCACAACCTGGCCAAGCTGGGCATTTTTCAAGGGCTGTGCCAATGCATTGGGCTTTGCTGCTGTCAGTACGTGCAGGGCAGGGGGGAGCTGGCTGCTACCACTCCATTGACCTCTTTATTCCTCCTATTCACACACTGAGAACATTTCTTGGGCTGCTGGTTTTGCCCATATAGATTGTGCTATAAGGTAATGGTCAACATTGCAATGCCTGGCAGTAGTTTCTATAGGTAGTTGCACCTTCTAAAGCATTTAACTCCTTGATGCATCCACTGGCCTATGTGTTGTTAATAATGAAAAGCACTGGGTCCAGATACCAACACCTCTTCAGTAATCCATCTATAGCAGGAACCAGAAGTCTGTGTTCTCTCACTTCTCCTTGCAAGCAGTGCAATCAAGAGCTTAAAACAAAGATAAGTTTCTTGGAATCAGAAAGCGGTTAAACAAGTAGAGTGACTGCATATGTATGTTGACAGTTCTCATCAAGGCACGCCTCCACTCTTCCTGGAAGTGGAATATTATTCCCCAATGGACAGCCTGGAAGATGATGATATTCCCTTTGCAGAATGATTGCAAGGTAAACAATGGCACTTCAAAGCCTTGCATTGCTCTGCCAGTCTCTTGACAGCATTAATGGGACTGTCAGGAGACCATGAGAGTGTCCGTGTCTTTCCATGGTCAATTTACAGCCATCCTTCCTGTGGGAACAGACCCAAAGTTCTCATTAGACTCAGTGGTTGTGATGACTATAAGTGTAGCTGCTTGTTCTTTATCTTCAGACCCATCTGTCTCATTTCCATCTGGATCATACAATGATATCTACAATACTTGGGGGAGGGATAAGAAAAGGATCCATTCCTTCCAGCAAGTGAGATGACTCAAAGCACACAAATCAGGATCATTTATAGATAGATGATACAGCCATAGAGTTTCCTGAACCCACCAGCCCTGACCCCGTTCTGCAAAGTGTTTTAATTTCTCTTTCATTTCTTGTTTCTAGTGCACTCTTTCTCTCTTCCTGCATATTGGAAGTTTACTTCCTACCTCCCACCTGCAGCTGAACGCCTGCATTTCTGTGAAGATGGCGTATAAAACAAAATTAGGAAAGGAGCGATCGGCTAATAAGCAGTTGCTATTCATGATGGGAAATTACAGCTTTCATGTCTTCATAAAGTAAACGCCTGTCAGCTCCAAACCAGCAGACCTGTTGCATCTACTTTGCTTAAGTGGGTGGATCGTTCCGCTGTTAGCAGAAATTGCTGCTCCTGGGTGCCTGGGGACACACAGCAGAGGATGGGGGAGGCAGACATTCTCTTCTCCACTCCTTGTTGCCCCTGAAAACAGTGGAGAAAGGGAAAAATGGGAAACCAAGCCCAGCCCTGGAGTTTCACTGTGCATCCCATTACTAAAATGGCTTTTCCATCCCTGCTACTTTCATTCGTTACCATCGTATTGTGCTCCTGCAACACATTGCTATGTCAGAAGAATTACCCATCTAAAGACATTAACCACTCCTGGGGCCTTCCAGGAGACCTCTGTGAAGGTTACACTCTGTCAGGCCAAGGTGGTGCCTTCCATGAATGCTGACATGGCTACATGACTCATGGAATGTTACTTGGGATACTTGTCTTGCTGAGTGACATCCAATTGACTCGCTTGGACTCATCTTCCCTTCACTGTAATTTACAGGCTGCTGCTCTGTGAGAGAAGGATGGAAGCTGTCAACTCGTAGGCAGGTTTTCTGCCCTCTTGTAATGAATATTTGCAAAAGAAAAGTTCATGCGGAGAGAGGCCTTAATGAGAAACCCACCCGAGAGCTTTTGGATGTTTCCTGTCAGAATTTCACAAGCAGAGTGATGCGGTTGGCCCATTTTACAGAGAGGAAGACGCTTACAAAGAGATGGAGATAATCACTGTTTGAGTGTTTGGATGTCATGTTTAGCACAAAGCCTCGCTGCTTTTCTGTTGCTACTTTGAGGTTTTTGCCAAACTCTGTTTTTTGGGCTCCTCAGAGAGCCTGTTATATGCAGAGCATGAGAGCAGACCTGCTGGGAACGAGTGGGCATCAGAGCTGTAGATGCTCACCAGGGAACAACAGGACACAGTGTGCACACTGAATAACTCCGAGATTGATGAAACCAATGCCAGCAATGGAGCTCATATCTGGGGAGGGCTAAATGCTAAGGCTGTAATTCCTCCCCCAGTACAGCACATCAGCCCTGTGCAGAGCCAGCTGTGGGACACAGGTCTCAGCACAGTGTGCAATAACTCAGCCAGCAAGGCTTTGCAGCGTGGGCAGGCACACAGCACTCCTGGCATGCCACGTAAAGCAAGGACACGGGAGCACAGCTTTGGGCCAGAGGAGCAGAAATAAACAGAACATTATCAGAAACAGAGCCCCAAGTGATGTTGGGAAACATCAATCGCCTCTTCCATAATGTAAACCAGCTTGGCATCTCCAGGTTGCTTGCTTGTATGCTTTGGAGTTTGTCCAGTGTTTTTGAGAGCAGGCAGCCTGCTAGGAGGTGTAGCTGTTACCATGGCTCCCTAATTACCTTCTGCGAGGTTACCATAGAGAAAAGCCCAGAGCTGACTTTAGAAACAATAGCACTTCTACTTTGTTTACACGGACATTTCAGTTTTTAAATAAAAACTTTACTGTGAGCCAGAAATTGAGCCCTCAGTCCACAGCGGAGCAGGGAGGGTTTTATCACTGCAGAAACTAAACAAATGTTTAAACAGTTGTTGCTGTTTACATTGCACTGAAACCCTGAAAGCAAGACCAGGCAGGGGGACTTGCTCTGCTGGCTTGCTGGTGAGTTGTTTGTTCTATGGAAACTGTGTGGCCTCTGACTATAGGGTGGGCAGGTCCCAGTAAGCCAAAACCAATGAGGTATTGTGGGTCTAGGAGATTTTTGCTTGCACGAAAGATGCATTCCATCAAAAAGCTCAGATGAGAACAAACCCGCGTTTCCAAACAAGAACCTGCTTGACAGAACCAGGGTTGTGCAGGTAGATGGGAAGAGAAGGGAAGGTGCTGCTGGGGACCAGATGTGGTCAGAAGCATCTCATTGCCACAGCCCAGCAGTGCCTCTCCACATTGACTCTTCCATGCACTGACACACCTGGACCTGAGACCCAGATGAGACCTCCACGCCACCCAAAGGGAAGGTGCATGGGTAACCTTCCAAAGGATTTAGACCAGGCTGCACAACAAGAAGGCTTTCTGCAATTTCGGGTTGTCAGATCAGGGTGACCACAGTTAGTAATGGACTAACAGTGAAGAAGTAATTCCCACAGGGTGTCACCTCCCACAGTTTGGTACAAAAAAGGAATTCTCTTTGCTCTTGCAGTCATATACATAACTTCCCACAGCATTGTCAGGAAGACAGAGAATGCCATACCCCCTTTGTGGCATCAATAATATAATAGTTTATTAATTCTGCAGCAGAAGAAGTTAATTGGCTGGGGATAAATTATGAATGTAGCAGGAAGCAAGGGAGGTCTGCATTCCTCTCGCCACAATAAATGAAACAGAGTATTATTAATCCATAGCAAGATTAAAGCAATTTTCATGGCTCTTGCTTTCTCTACAGACAAGTGAGTGTGAATTATCTTTGCTTTCAAGTCTCAAGAGTTCTGTAGGATTTGCACTTGTGTTCCATCCTAATGAACCGAGTGCTACCTCCATCACTGGTCAGGAAAGGAAGAAGTCCACTTGTCCTCTGTGGGATTGCTCTTCTGATAAGATACAGTAGCATGTTGTCTTAGTTGATCCACTTATCAACACACAATACATAGTCATAGAATCACTTGTGTTGGAAAAGATGCATAAGGTCACCAAGACCAACCATCACAAATCCACCATCAAACCACATCCCTGAGCACCAGATGCAGACATCTCTTCAGTACCTCCAGAGATGAGGACTCCACCACCTCCATGAGCAGCCTGTTCCAACCCCTCACCCTGCTTCCCATGAAGGAATTCTTCCTGATGCCTTATTTAAACCTCCCCTGGAGCAACTTGAGGTCGTTTCTTCATCTCCTAATAAGTTATAACTTCTCTGTGTGTGTTGGCTCTTTAGACGTGATAGATAGATAGATAGATAGATAGATAGATTAGATAGATAGATGATAGATAGATAGATAGATAGATAGATAGATAGATGATAGATAGATAGATAGATAGATAGATAGATAGATAGATAGATAGATAGATAGATAGATAGATAGATAGATAGATAGATGATAGATAGATGATAGATAGATGATTGATAGATAGATAGATAGATAGATAGATAGATAGATAGATAGATAGATAGATAGATAGATAGATAGATAGATAGATAGATAGATAGATAGAGTGGGGAAAATATCTGCTGAATAGATCAAGCTTACTTAACTCCTGGTAGTGGAAAACAAGAGTACTGGTGCAGTTCTGCACTGTGTGCTGGCATTGAAATGCTAAATAACTTGCAAACAAGCAGCACTTCCAAGATGGGCTTCAAAGAGAGGTCACTACCCCTTTTAAGAAATAAAAGGAGCAATTCAGTCTGTAAGCAAGCTAGAAAAGAGGGGAAGCAAAAACCAAGGAGATGAGTAGGGAAGTTAACCAACAGTGGCTGTGTCCCTTCTGCTGGAAGGATCATGGAGAAGGACTGCAAATTAAAGCTTCCTTCAGTTGAGTCCCTAGAGAATAAGAGGGCAAAGATGACAGCAGAAGAGAAAAGTTGCTTTTTCAAGGCTGTAAAACAGGCTGGATCTTCAGATGTCCCAGAGGAATCTGTGACTTCCACAGCAGTGGAGGAAGTGTGGGACCACTGTGTTATCTTGCTGCACAGCTTGGCAGGAAGCAGATGTGTGGGTATCAGGGATTCAGCTGGGTCAGTGATCTCCTTTCACCTCAGCTTGATATGCATGCATTCATTTTGCTCATTAGTAGTACTGTGGCCACATCACTATGAATTACGTGGCCTCGGCTTAGAGTGTGACCATGTCTCCCCCTAGTAGCTGCCTCTAGCAATGAAAATTGCCTCCACCTTGCTGCCTTCAGTGATTTTTTCCATTTCACTGTAACTAGAGAACTGTGGCTTTCACTCCCAGGATGTGCGGTTTGATTCATGCTGTCTGTCCTTCTTTGTTCGTCCCACTGAACTGACGTATCTCTGACTGGAAAAAGTGTGTAAGTTATGGGAATAACAAGGATACATCTCCTTCTATCCTAGACTTTCCCCTTATCTTTTACATAAGCAATGAGAACAAGGCAAATGCGAATAGCCCACTCTGATTCAGAAGCATTTTACACCCTGCCTCCATGAATGTGAGAGCCCTGAAAAGAGCATCAGACAACCAAACATCTAGCATTTGCCCACCAGCTATAGGAATAGGTGTGTCAGGTTCTCTCCCCATGTACTTTCTGAAGTACTTCACCCTGATTTCCTTTTTGTGGCTCTGCAATGGCTGCTTGCTCAAAAGCCGGTCATTTTTTCCCCTTCAATGACACCAATTGTTCTAATAGAAGCTATTACCTCTCCCTGCAAACCTTGTCTCCATGGAATCCTTTGACCACCGTGGTCAAAGCACTGCTACCATTTCCCACTCTCGCACATCCATCTCATTACCAATCTCCCATCATTCAGGTGCCTCACCACACTGTCCTCCAGACTTTCAGCAGCCCTTACCACAGACCCATCTGCCCTCACTTTCTGCTGCCTCATCATCCAGATCATTCTCTGTCACATTTCTCTCTTCAACAGCCCACATCAACACTTTGGCTTATGACCCTGTTGTAGTTCTGCATGCAAGAGTCCATTCCTGTACCTCAAGGCTCTGACTTCCCCTCTGAATCCCCACTGCCTCCCCCTGCTCTCCAATGGCCCCAGGTTCTCCTGCCCAGAGGTGAGCAAGCAGGCTGCTCTCCAAACCATGAAGCCTCAGGTGTGGCTTCATTCCTTTGGTTCTGTAATGTTCTTTAATCTCCTACCAGAAAAGAACACGCTTTTAGACACAAGATCCAAGGAGCAGCTACCGACACAAGCAGAGAAGTTGCTACAGTCTAATTCAAAGCCATCTCCCCATGCTCACCAACGTGAGGTTGTTTTATTTGCTTTTCAAACCAGGAATCAGAATGCTCTTATGTTTCTCCGCAGAGCCGTAAATTGAAACTAAAGGGGAGATTGAAAAGCAGCAGCTTGTACCACATAACCAGTGACCTTCCTGAAGAACTTTAATGCCTGAAACAGCCCCAAATTTGTTTTGAATCAATTCAATATCACCTCTGCACTCAGCCAATCTCTACCTCTGAAAAAGGCTATGAAGAGCAACATGGGTGTCTAAGGCAGGCTGGCAGCGTTTTGCTTACAGCACTGGAGATGGCACTTCTCCTTAATGGGACTGAATAAAAGCTTCCCATGTATTATCCTTTCTGTGGGGTCATTTAATTCAGAGGTATGCCTTTTTTTTTCCCCCCCCTCGTTGGTGCAAGTTCGTCACATCTGCTGATGCTAATGGATGTCACATGTTCCTGCTGGCAACAAGGCCATGGAGTTACACAAATCCCCTTACCCTCAAGCCAAGCTGGAAGTGGCTCCATTTAGATTACGAAAGAGCTCCAGTCAATGGAGGGTCTTGCAGGAAGCAGGAGAGAATGCTGTGCTGACAGAGCCCGTGCTGATTTTGGGTAACGCTCTTAACGCTTGCATTGCTTTTTACTTTTCTTTTGCTTTCTTTTTCTTTTTTACCTGTGAAAGAGGGACAAAATCTCATTCTCCTGACCCTATTTTCCTCGTAGCCACTTGGACTCATTTGCACAAGAAGGCAACCTGCCCTAAGCTGTGTTCTCCCTTTGGGCATCTCAGCACTCAGGACCAAGAGGTGACAGGTTGGATATTAAGCAGATCAGTGTGCATGCTCTCATTCCTTGTCCTCCCAGTCTCTGCCCTGATTGGTATCGCTCTCATGAGCCAGGCATCCTCCATTTGCAGTCAAGCCTGAGCTCTGTGTGATGGATCACCCCTCCAGGCTGCTAAACAAAGTCCTCCATTCACTGCCCGAGCTCTGGCAGTGGTACCAGCATCACACAGAGGTACCTGAGGTTGCTCTGCCCACAGGCATCAAGAGCACAGGGCTGGCATGCCCTTACATTTAGATGATGCTCTCCAGAATGGATGGTGGCGGGTGGTACAGATGAAAGAGGGGGGGGGGGGGGGGGGGAATTTGATTAATAGAAGCAGCAATTCGTACTCCTCCGCTCTCTCTTCTCTCATTACCAGCATTTAAAAGGCTGGATTCTCATTTCTCATAAGCTCTGGTGCTGCGTACAGATGTGAAGCTGTATCTCTCGGGAGTGCTTCCACCAGCAGAATTCTGATGGGAGGAAATGGGCCCAGCAGACAATAACCTATCAGAAAGTATCCTCTGCAGATGTGCTTCCCACTCTCTGTCCTCATCAGCACTTATTATCCACAGGATTCCTTCCCCTCCTGCCCCACTCTGGAAAGTGACTGCTATTCTATCTTCTTTTTCCAGAAGGATGAAACAAATGAGAGAAAGAAAAAGTATCGGTTTTGGTTGGGACTGGCTGCCATGCAGAAGAGATGAATCAGGCACCTGTGTGGACATTGGATCCACTGAAGTCTAGATGTTGGCTTTGCAGGATAGCACGTATAGATTACTGTGGGCTTTAGCTGTGACATGCCCCGTGCACAGAGCTATGTCTATGATAAGCTTCATCACTCCCTGAAGGTTATAGCAGCCTGGTGGTCTGCTCCTTTCCAAGCAAGACAGCACGAGGTTTGTCATCTTTCTACTAACATGGCTTTGTTTTTAACCACAGCTGTGTTTGATCAGCATGGCTGTGAGCTCTTAAGATACATGTCAGAGGGCAGCACCCAGTTCTGCAGCACCTGGATTCAATGGGTCCTGATCCCCTCAGCCCCACACAGCCTTAGTTATTAGTGGTGCTGCTCAGCCTTGTGTCTGCCCATGTCTCTTAGATCTCCCAGAAGCAAGAAAGGGCTGCTGCAATGCTATGGCACATGAAGTGCTTTGGGACCTACAACTGAATGTACAGAGGGAGAGCTGGTGGTGGCTGCAATGGGATGAAATGAAGCTGAGCAAGAACATGGAGATCTGAAGCATTTTGAGGCTGCCAAACCCCCCCAAACAACATGATGTTACATTGCTTTGAATCCAGGTTTATTTTCTGATGGCTCTTTTTGGTAAGTCGAACTTCTTTTGGGTCAGGTATGTTTTCCATTTCACTACATCTAATTGCATACCTTGAAGCTTCTCAGCACTGGTTGGCATTTACACGACCCCTGTTGTTCTCTATGTGGTTTGGGGGAGGTGCAGTGAAGGAACCAGGGGTCCCTGCAGGAAAAGGTTTCTTCCTTGAACAGAATGAACTTGAATGGGAACTTGAATGCTTTCAGCCACCCCGAGAGGCAGTTGGGGTTTTTTTATGGGGTGTTTTTCTTGAGCTCTTTCCAGAACATCGCTATTTTCTTCTATCTTGTGCTGTTGTGGACAAAACAAAAACGGGAGCTGCTGCTTGATTTTTGTAATCCCCGTTGATATTGGATGCAGCGACGGGCGAGGAATAAAGATATTCTCTTCAGAGGAAATAAATAAGATGTTGATTGGCAAGCTAAATCCTCCACGGTGTTGCTGTCTCTATGACTGAAATCCCAAATGAGCCCAACTGCAACGCGTTTTATGCTGTTTCCGCACTCCAAACGCCTTTTTCAATCTATTTCCTTAAGCTTTACAGGACGGCTCTCTCCAATTCCACTTCCCTCTTGGAAAGGAACGCTAAATACAAGCTCTCCTTTACCCGACCGCAACTTTCGTTTCCCTTCTCGGATTTCTAAGCACATCGGAGGGGTTAGCACTTGTTAACAGAGCCATTGTCATGAGATAATGGGCTGCTATTAGAGACGCCTTTTTGATGGCCGTGGGCCATTTTCTTGTGATGTGAGAAATGATGGCTTGCAGTTCCCGGACATATTATGGGCTCAGCCTTCTTGTCTCCTTGTCACAAAGCGGGATCGGTTCTGTCATCTCTTTCCAAAGAAGCAGAAGGAAGATGTTCCACCCCCCACTCGGATGTTGTGTGATACCACCATAAACCCGGACAGCTGATGCTGAGCAGAGCAAACCCTGAACCCAAAGCTTCACATCCCTGCTCGCGGTGTACTCTGACCTGCTGCCCTTAAACCAGGGGCTCCGAGGGAAGTGGAGCTCCTCATTTTCCTTTGCACAGCTGGGAGAAATGGAAAACATCAGCCTAAGGAGATAAACGTTGAGGTCAAGGACTAAGGATTTATCAACTCCAGTTACGGTTTCCGCTTGCTTCTCCTTAATGAAATAAAGCAGCTTAAATGACCTGAAAATACTGAGATAAGCAGCCAGGTGAAACAAGGCAGAGGAGCTGGAAAGGAGTGTGGGCAGTGGGGACAGCTTAGTGCTGTCAGAGGAGAGGCCCAGATCCAAAGGGAAAACGTTCTGGCTGTCCCCATAGCAAGACATCAGGGACTTTGGGTTGCTTGGGGCATTGCACAGCTGAGTTCTAAGCATGGCAGATACCCTCCCCCTTATCGCAGCACTGAATTTCATGCCAGCAGCTTTCCCCTCCAAGCACAAGGATGAGAGTGCATTGGAGGGGGTGCAGAGCAGAGCCCCGTGGTGTGCAGAGGGTGCAGGGTGCACCAAGCTGGGGTCCTTCCTGCCACCCTCAGTTGGTTCCCTTTGGTGCTGCCCGCCCTGCTGAGGTGCTGGCTTATTTGTTTAACTTTTCTGCTGCAGAGGTTAAGCAAATCAAACCCTACCGACTCAGTGCAAATGACAGGAGGCTAAGTGGTGTTACCTTTAATTACTGTCGGTGTCAAAGGAAGCAGTGGGGGGCTCTGGAACCGGTTTGCGCCTTGGTGGAAGAGGAGGAGCGTGTTGGCAGGATTGCCATTTGTATTCAGATGGGGACATCTAGTGACCAGCCTGCCATATTGCGAGGATTGAGCATCCCAGCAGAAGAACATGGAAAGCCTGGTTTGGGAAGCAGCTTGCGTGTTGCTGGACGTGCTCCTCCTGTCTGCTGCATCCTTCAGTTGATGCCCCAGAGCGATGAGCCCTTTAAGGCTGACCCTGAACCCAGTTGTCCAAAGCTCTCAGACAGGAGATGCCCACACCACGTACCTGGCTGCCCGCTGACCCACATCAGGTCATGCTGTGGTACCAGAGCCTGTTTCCAGCCAGCTGATGGCTGTGGTCAAGTTGTCCCACCTGCACAGCTTGGTTCCTATTGAACCTGGAGTGCTCCATGAGCTCTGAGCCTCAGCGAGTCCATCATGAACAGCATTACACAGCACAGCACGTGTGGGCTTGGTGGAGCTTCTTCCCATGTGGAACATAAAGTGAGTAATAATCTTCACAACATCAATTGAGCAGCACCTTAAGCTGTCTGTTTACCTTGGAGGATTGGGAGGGAGGGAGCAGTATATTCACACAGCTGGGACAGGTTTCAGTGCCTGCTGTCACTGGGAGAAATATCTTCACAACTGGTTTGCTACCTGCACGTTTATTAGCAGCAATTATACGGCGCTGGTGTTACAAATTGCTGCTGAAAGCTGTTACCAAACGGAAAGCCCTCGGTTTAATTGAAAGCACTTCTTCTATTTGATTACTAATGGCTCTATGTTATGATATCAATGACCTGCATGAGAAAATCGCTTCCCCAGAGGGATGGAGTCTGCAGGTCTCTGTGCAGATGGAGCTTCATCCCCTGGGAGGAGTGGAGGTCTGTGATGCACAGCACCAAGGGGGGGGTCAGGAGGATCAGCCAAGTGCTTTTCCCAGCCCCAGAAGATGGGAAATTTTGGATGGGAAAGCAGCATTTTGTAGCTGCTTTCACTAAAAGGAGCTCAGGACTTGTTGGCAGCGTGGTGAAAAGGATGGGATGGGTTGTGTTTAACTTTCCAGCAGCAAGAAGAGGAGGGAAGGTAACTTCTGTGCCATGGGAAGGATGGTTTCCCAGCCTCCAACAGCTGTGTGTCCACCAATGCGTCTTTTGGGATGTACAAATAAGGTTTATTTTGTGGTGTGCAGCATCTTTTGTTTCCAAGCTAAGCATGTAATTAACTCAAAGATGCAAAGGGAGGTTCATCTACTGCGTTTCCATCTTGCAGCCTTCGGCAATCCATTAATGAAGCCTAATTACGATGTCACAAGCCGAAGTTCTAGCCAGGTGACTAATTGACTTCGGACATGCAAGAGCTCTTTAGTTGTTTTAAGCCAGGAGAATGGAGGAAAGAGAGTTGTTAATTAGTTGAGTTCTGCCTTATTGTGACGCTAGGTGGGCTGCAGTACCTCATTCCGACCAGCAGGTGGCAGCAGCGCGGCGCTGGGGCGGACACGGGCTCGTCCACCGTTGCGCGTCTCCGCCGTTAGGATCTAAGTCCTCCCGGCCATACTGCGCATGCGCTGGCGGAGCGGAACCGGTGTGGGCTGCGTTGCGGTTCGGTGCCGGTTCTGCTGTTCCTTCATGGGACCGCGCAGGAAGGACACGAAACGGGCAGAGAAACGCACGATGTCACTACGGGGCGCTCCGGTCTGCGCTCGGCGGTGCCCCGGGGCCGCCCCGATGAGCGCACTGGGCACCGGGAGCGAGTTTGGGGTGAACGGAGCCCTCCCCCCCCCTCGCCCGCTGTTCTTCCCCCTGCACGAACCGGGCTCAGGTTCCCCTTTGTGCACGGAGTGCGGCCCTTGAAACTTTCATGAGGACATCGGATCGCCAACGAGGTCCGTCCCACCTCCCCTCCTGCCGCTGCGCATCGCCTCTATCCCGCAGCCCCACGCCATGACCCAGGGCATCTGGGGGCTCTACAAGGCCAGGGTGCTGCAGACCCTGGGGGGGGCACGGGCTGATGGTGCGCTGCAGGAGGAGGTAATGGGGAGGGGGGTGGGGTGGGGGAGCGCATGGCTGGGCACAGCCCCTTGTCATTGCCTTGCACTCACCGGGTTGGGTTTGTTGCAGGGAGACCCTTCCGAGCTGATGGAGGCAGCGGAGCCCCCCGCGCTGATGGAGGAGGGACCCGGCCCTGTGTCCCAGCTGGCACGGAAGGTGAGGATTGCAGCTGTGAGATGCTGTTGGGAGTCCCAGTAACTCCCATTGAGCCCCAATGAACCACACTGTGCTTCATCTCCAGGTCCAGGGGGGATGGCGGACATTCTCATCTCTCTTCACCCGTGAGGATGAGCACCAGCTGCTCAACCCAGAGCCCTGCGCTGATCAGTAAGTTGTGTTTTGGGGGGTATGGGGGGCACCCATAGCTTAGATTTTGCCCTGGGATCTGCATCCCCATGTTCCTCCATCCCCTGTGACCCCAATCCCTGGATCAGGGGTGGGTGAATCCCAGATATGGGATATGAACCAGCACTGAAGCTGGTTCAGGAGTCTGTGTGTCCACATTCTGCTCTCCCTTTAGCCCCTTGGCTGCCGTGCCAGCTGAACTGCCCCCTACCCAGAAAGCAGCCGGCTTTTGGGATCTCTTTGCTACCAAGTGGCAGCAGGCATCGGCACCGGACAAGGAGGTGGACCCACCAGAACTGGGTGAGACCCCCATGGAGCCAGCAGGTGATGAGGGCCCCAGTGACCTGCGGGAGCCAGAGGAAGGAGCCTTTAAATGGGGCTTCCTGGCCAGCAAACTGGCTGAGATCCGAAATAAAAATGCTTCCAAGGGCAACTAAAGGAGGCGGTGCCGCCTGATGCTGTGATGGGCCCTGGCAATGGGGAGGTGTTGGCACTAAAGACCCCACGGCGCCCTGAGCATGTGTGGTGCTTTCTTTGCCTTTGTCCCCTGCCACCTGTGGAGCCCCATTCCATCCCCAGGACTGCAGAACTGCCCCAAAGGGTTGAGACCCTCCAGAGGGATGGGAGGCGGCTTGCCACCCTAATCCCTAAAGCAACCCCCATCCACTCAGGCCCTGCTGGAAGAGACCACGGATGCAGCCATGCTAGAAGAAAACCACAGGTTTATTAAGAGTTCCCATCCTAGCAGCCCCTTTCTCATTGAGGCTGATGGGGGAGAAGGCTTCCATCCGAGACCATAACCAGTAACAGGGAAGACCAAGAGGTAGGGACCCAACGAGGAACAGCAGCCTTCCAGCCACAGTGGCTGAGGTTGGACTCACCCAAAGAAGGTCCCTGGGCACCCCACCGCACTCAGCCACGTGCCCACACCTCCAAAAGCAGCTATTGGTGGGCTGCATATCCAAGGGGTAGATCTCTTGTCCCTTCTGTGGGCAGACCTTGTCTGTGCTTAGGATAGACTTGGTGTCCTTGCAAGCAGCACCGTGTAGCAACAGGGCGCTGTCAGTCCCCAGGCCGTATCCAGCAAGATCAAGGTGCCATATCATCCACATAGACCCACATACGGCTGGCTGGGGTTCTTCCTTTCAGACTGTGGATTCCTTGGCGGCCGCCCAAGCTCGCTGGCAGCCATAGAGCCATTTGATGACACGGGCATTGCGCTCCACCACCGAGATGGCAGAGCAGAGCCGTGTATCCGACTCCTCCTCACCTGGCCCTGCATCCTCCCCGCTGCACCCCGAGGCCTGGCTGGGCTCCCACTCACAGGAGCCGTGGAGCCGTGCCGAGGCAGCGTCCCATCCTGCTGGCACAAACCTCTCCTTCCCCAGCCCTTCCACCATGGCCCGGTCCAGCCCACAGTAATTGAAGAACCTCTCCTTCTCCGAAAGCGGCAGGGATGGGCGCAGGCCAAGTGCTGGTTTGGTGCTGCTGGGGGTCTGGGCTGGGCTTGGGGCTTGTTGTGGCTGCTGCATGGGGCTGTCAGGCGATGGGATGATGCCGCTGCTGTCGCCACCCGGTGTCTGTGCATCTTCAGCTTGCCCCGTGGACACCCACAGCATGGGGCTCTCGGGGGCTTTATCTGACCCCTGGGGAGAGCTGGGGGGTTTGTCCCTGAGCGGCCCTTGGAAGAGGCGTCTGACCAGCCCGTAGCCCTTGGTGTTCTCCTTGTTGATGACTGGGCAGTCCCGTTTCTGCCGGTAAATGACGAGCGAGTCGGGTCTCAGCAGGCGCCTGCTGCCGCCTCCCCTCCGCGGCACAGGGGACGAGGGACAGGGCACCTTGCGGCTGCCGTCGCAGCTCAGATCCGAGCCGTGGCAGAGCTCGTGGCATTGCTGCAAGGCGAGCAGGCGCCGGCCGCGGGGTGAGCGACAGGGCGAGCAGCTTCTCAGTGCCGGCTCCTGCCGGCTGTTAATGACCTGCTGCGATTTGACGTACTTCACTTTATCTGCTTCCAACCGCTCCACGGCGCTGGGTGTGCGACCCCCGCTGCCCCCCCCAACCTGCTCCCGCAGGTATTCGGGGCCCCGGTTCAGCAAACGGAGTGGGGAAACACCGCGGCCAGAGGAGCAGACGGCTCGTGGGGTGCTGCCGAGTGGGACCATCATCTGCCAACCGACCCTGTGTGGGATGGGAACCACAAAGCTGTGCTCGGCTTCTGCACTCAGCCACGGTCCTGGGGGGGGAGAGGAGGGTTGGGGTTGGGTTAGCACTGGGGATGGGGTTGGAACCGGAGATGAGTTTGGAATCAAGGGTGAGGATGGCACCGGGGATGTGGCACCAGCAGCAGAAGGACCAGGAGCAACATAGAGCCGTGTAGGGGGATAGAAGTGTCCCCTGCCTGCAGTGGAGGTGTCCTGCAAACCGGGGCAGGAACAATCACAGCAGGAAGAGAGAAGCACCGAGCATCCGCCGGCTTCATCAACATCCCGAGCAGCTTCAAACAGGAAAAGTAAGCGGAGCCGCTGCTTTATCTTTATGAGCCCAGAGACGGCAGAACAAAGACAGCACAGGGAAACCAGTCTGCTTCCCCAGCCCTCCCATCCCGTGTGCCAGCAGCGGGGCCCTTTTGGCTGCCGGGGTTTCCGTGCTGTGTGGGGCATCGTGGCTCCCCGTGGTGTTGGCCTGGGCCGGGCTCCCAGCTCTGTTTCCCTTTCAGGAAAAGAAAACAAAGGGGCTCCAGGAAGGTTTATTTTACACAGAGGCTGTTTGGTCAGCACTGCCACTCTGCTGAGGGCAGGGGGCTCATCCTGTCCTGTCCTGTCCCTCTGCAGTGAGGGGTTCCTAAGGCAGGCTCTGGGATCATCATTTCCTCTCCTTTTGCCACTTACTTGGAAGTGCCAAGGAGCAAAAAACAGCCCTTGCTCAGCTTTAACCAAGCACCCATGCAGGGACAGTGGGGGATGATGCTGGAACCAAGCAGGCACAGAGCAGTGGGGCCATAAATTGAGTAGCAGAGGTGGAGTCTGGTGGGGGCTGTAAATGCCCAAAGCAGATGGTGCCCCTGAGCAAAAGAAGCCCAAATGGCCCTGAAGAGCCACCTCTGGGGTAGTGGTGGGGACAGGCAGACCACAGCTATCCAGAGAGCAGGCAGCCCGGGAGCCTTCTGCTTCCACACACAGCCACGGGCTTCAACATTGCATCCACCCCCATTTTACACATGGGTAAACTGAGGAGCTGTGTTTTTCAGATCCTAAGGGGCAAACTCCCACATCTCCATGGCTTTCAAGAGCTCTGCAGTGCTTCCATGGATGCTGCCCCCAGCATGCGATCCTGTCACCCCCTGGGCTGCCATGTCCTGTGCCCCCAGCCCAGCCCCAGAACCCGTATATGCCAGCTGCATGCCCATTGATGGGGCTGCTTGTGCTCACCTGGGCCTGTGCAGGGTGCTGGTCAATCTCTTCTGCTCCTGTTTCCTCCAGCAGCCAGCAGCAAACTGAGCCCAGAGCCACAGGAGCCTCATATGGAGGGGGAGGAAGAGCCACCCCATTAACCCCTGCCAGCCCAGCCTCATCAGCACATCCTGCTCTGCTCCATCACCCTGCCAGCACTGAGTCCTCAGTCCCTGCAGCCTTTACACCCCAGACTCCCCCTCAGCCATGGTCTCCATCTCCCAGCTCTCCCTATGGGATCACAGCCAGGATCCTGGCTCTGGGACAGGCTCCCCACCATCCCTCTGACCCTTCAGGCCATAGCAATGTCTGCCTGCCCCAGTGGAACCCACTGTGTGTGACCCCACACACACTGGGTACATCAGGAACAGGGCAATGAGTACCTGGCACTGCAGTCCTCTTCCTCAGGTCCTGCCCGAGTCCATAGGAATGAGGCAAAGCAAAGTCCTTCCAGCACCTTCTGTCAGCGGTGAAAGGGTCAAAGTGAGCTCAGATCCAGGCAGGTTCCTGCCTCCCCTTCCCTTGGGAAAGGCTGTAAACCGCAGGAAGCTGCAGGGACCAGAGCCAGCCCAGGGGTTATTTTTACCTCTCCCCTTCCCGGAGGGCTCAGCATCCTTTCTGGCCCCAGCCCACCTCCACTCCCAGCTCCCTAAAACATGGGCAGACCTCAGCTCCCTGGAGAGCCCAAGAGAGCCCTCAGCTCCACGCATCCCTGCCATGCTGAATGGGAGGGATGCAGCCACATCACTGCTACTTGCAGGGAACAAGCATGCTCTAGTGGGAATCAATCCTAGATTGATACCCGGGGGAGGAGCAGACCCCATTGTTAATGCCAGGCAGCAGCAATCACTGTTTCTCAAAACAGGTTTCTTTTGTTCCTGTAAGGACAGCAGTGAGTCAGAGCAGCCTTCACTTCACCTTTCTGCACCGGATGCGGGTGTTCCTGTGAGGCACTTCCAGCAGGCGCCTGCAACTTCCCCTTTGCTGGGAGAGGGATGGACAGACAGACACAGACAGACAGACAGGCTGCTCTGGGGGGGGGGGGGCACACACAGCACATACCAGCTGCATTAACATCCCAACAACGCCAAGTCCTTTGGGGATACAAAAGGGGATGGTTGGAGGGGCCCTTTCTGGCACTGGGATGTTGAGCAGCTCCTGCTTTCCCAGGTGAGGCAATGAAGCTTTATCACTTGAGTTTACCCCCATCCATCAGCCTCTAACAAATTCACCAGAGTCACACAGATGCTCAAAAGTCTCGTTATTTAATTAAGGCTGTTTTTTTTCTTACAGCCCCAATGCTGACTGTGGTTACATGAGGGTCTCAGGTTTGGATCTGCTCGTGGGGGTGTTTCCAGCCCTCATGGTGGGAGAGAAGAATTCAAGGAAGTGCTCATAGGTCAAACAGCCCGGAGCACTGCTCCACCTCCAAAGTGATTTCTCAGAGCACATCCAGCTCTGATTAAACGACCTCCTCTCTCCTGGCAACAGGTAATTGCGTGCCACACATCCTAAAGGACATCACACGCTTCAGGAGGAAAAGCAGAAGAGTGCTGAGACCAGCAGGGCCCATGTGTGGCTCTGATCCACCACAGAGGAGCAGCGGGAACAGCCCCAGGAGGAGGCAGAAGCTATCTGTGACCAATTGATGCCATAGGGAGGATGAGCTGATTTCCAGAGGGGGAATTCGGCACGGCTAGCAGAGCTCACAGCCCACTCCTGCAAAGGGGGAGAGGTGCTATTTGTGTTGTCATTAGGACACTGACCTACTGCCCCTGCATGCCTCCAAGCAAAGCAGGGTCTGACCCCCCAGGAAAGGCCCCACGTGCCCCAACAGCCCAACATGCACCAGGATATTAGGAAAAGCAGAAAGGATAACAGCCCAATCTGTTGACTATTGCATGTAAGCAGTAAATAAGTGGATGTGAGTTCAGTCTGCCCCTGGGAGGGTGGTCAGGACTGCACGTGCCCCTCAGTCACCTTTCCAGATGCATTTCTCCTTTGGAAATCACTAACACTGCCGTGACCAGGTGCAGACATGACTGTAAAACTGATAACGTTACCATCTGTTGCTACTTGTCGCCTTACTTTCACAACCCACAAAAGCCCCTTCTGGTCTGAGGCCATGTAAATGCCATGGGCTGGAGAGCAGCTGAAGTGAGCTGGCAGGCTTGGGGTAGAAGGGCTGCATGCCAAGGGGCTGAGACACATGGACTTCTATTGGAGAACAAGCAGGAGTGGAAGGACTTGCTACACTAGCTTAAAAATATCAAGGGCTCAAATGGGCATCAAACAGGCATCGATAAATCTGAAACCAACACCTGATCTAAGGCAGCCATCCACAAGCTTTTGCAAACAGAAACCGGAGAGCAGTTGAGCACAGAAGAATGACCCTGAGCTTCACACAGACCTTTGTGCCCTACAGATGAACCTTTGGAACGTTGCAGGAGGTTGTTGGCCCGGATGGCTTCTGGAGCCTGTGTTTGGGAAGTAAAAGAGCTGTAGGGAGAGGTGGGAGGAGCTGCTGCAAAGGACAGCCTCCCCAGGATGTGTCTGTGATGAACCCACCCTTTGCTGTAGCACTTTTATGTTGCATGGTTACATTTCAAACCCCAGAGGCTACAGAGGCCTCCGTGCACCACTCGCAGTTCTAACACTGCTTTTCCCTCTTGCCCACTTTAAAAAACGCAAAGCAAATCAGCCATATTCCCCAACACCCCACCCCAGCATACCTTACCTGGCTGAAGTGCTCCAGAGGTGCAAGCTGTGTGTGGGAGGCACTGCAGGGAGGCAGCCTTCCTCCTCCTCTTCCCGTATCACAGCAGATGCAGCTTCAAGTCACCACCTGCAGCTCCAGTTTGCCACCTGCCAGCTCAGCCTGCAGGTCAGGCTCTGGGCAGCACCATCTGCTCCTCATCAACCGCAGCCTTTCTGCAACTGCTTTGTGTTTCAGGCACCCAGATAAACCTGGAAACTCATCTGGGAACAGAGAGACTTAAAGGGGTGTATCAGCTGGGCCATGGCTCCTCATGTAGTGATGCAGTGGGTTGCTGGCTGATCTTTTGGGTCACTCAGCTTCTCCACGCTTCCCTGATGTTCTGCTTATAGAGGCAAAGCATCTCAGACTGCCCCACATACTTAGAGACCCGGCGATCAGAGAGAAACAGTAGTTTCTTTCAGTACTTCCACCTCCTGGCCCTCCCCATATGCAGGGCAGGCACTCTGGACACTTTGTGACATTGGATATGAGTCTCTCTCCCCTAACGGTGTGTAAGAATAGCCGGTACTTTGCATAGGCTGCTCCTCAGAGCCTGACCAAAAAGGAAACGAAACTCAGCGCTGCTCAACTTGCCCTGCTAACTACACTTCAATCCTTTAACGACCTCTCCTCTGGGACACAGCGGCTTAGATTTACAGCACAGGCCCCACTAAGGACTGAAAGCACAGTGACACCATAAAGGATTCAAAGGATGTGGGTAAGGCAAGGCAGAGAGTAAAGCAAAAGTCATGTTTGTGCTGTCCGCAGTCCAAAGTGCACCTGAGCACATCTGCTCAATGAGACACTATGCAAGAAAGAGGGGGGGGGGGGGGAAAGCAATCTTGAAATGTGGGCATCCTTCCATGGGGGCAGGACCTGATCCATCACACTGCAGCTCTCTTACAACTCATCAGAGAGGCAACTTTCTCCTATAATTAAGGTGCTTAAATATCCTTTCATGGATAAGAATCACAGTTTCAATCCCTTTCTCTTTTGCCGTGGCTGCACTGACATACAGATCGAAGCACGCAGCTCTCAGCCAGGTGGGATCTGCATGTGTGCAGCACCACAATATGCAGGAAACAGCAAAGCATGCAAATGCACTGACACCCAACAAACAGCCAGGTCTGTGCTTGCTGGTGGGACAACATATAGAGCACCAAGGTAATTTATAGTGCTCCCAGTTTGGGCTATTCCCACTCCCAGCCTGTACAACAACCCTTTGCTTTCTTAATTAAAACATGCAAGTGACTTTAGACTCTTGTGCCATGTATAAGTAATAGCGTTTCCTAACCTTAATTTCTAAGGTTTCCCAGGGCATGTGAAACCAGCAGGTCACCATCACCTCCCCAACCTCCAGGGCACCATTTACATCTGGTTCAGCCCCAGAAACATAATGGAAGCCCAGGAACTAAAAAGAAACAAGGGTAGATCAAACAGCATTCAGGCACCACAGGGAAATGTGCAGGAGGATGCTCACCAGGCTGTGCTCAACCCTATGCACAGGGGATCCCAATTTGTTAAGGGGGGGAGATGGGGGGCAGCAGGGCTCAACCAACAGCAACAACCAGAGGCTTCTGGGTGAAATCTTCCCATTCCAGCACTCAGAGGGAGCCTCCCTGCAAGAGAAGGCTGGCTGCAGAGGGAGGAGCAGCAGCGCCCTGGAAAGCAGCAGCATCTGGTTCACAACCCCAAAAATCCAGTAAGACCAGTAACAGCAGACAGAACCTGCCAGAGATTTCCATACAGTCCAGGGTGGTACTTGCATTGCTTGTAGCAACAGCTCCCAGCCCATACAGGATGTAAGAATATTGCTGTGCCTTTAATCCTGTCCTTGAAAATGAAGCAGCACGCCCAGAGGAGCAGCGCTTTGATTCTTAAGAGGCTCAGCAGGAGCAGAGGGATCCATGAGGCCGCAGCTCCAAAAGCCAGCTACTTTCAAACCCAGCATGGCCCTGCTCTGTCAGAGCAGTACATTACATAGCAGGGAAAGCTCTGCACTGCCTCTGTCAGCCAACCCAGCACCTTTTATGAGCTAAAATCACTTACAGTGTGACCGTGATGAACTGCTACAGCTTACTGCTATTCTAGCAAAGCAAATAAACCATCCTGAAGCTTGGCTGAGAGCGAGACGGCTGTGCCAACTGAAAGGAAAGGAAAACACTTCTGAGTAGAGTTCAACAGCTTCATTGAAATTCAGATTTTATTTAAAAAAAAAAAAAAAAAAAGAAAAGAAAAAAAAAAAGGCATGAAATTAATAAGTTACACAATCTCTCCATTATAAACCCCGCATAAAATATATCTGACAACTTTTAAAGGAAGATTTGAAAAACCCCTTTTACGAGTGCTGATGAGCATCTTGACTTTGTGTCGTGCTGGTGAACAATTCTGTAGCTGCTACAAGTTTGATTTATCGTAAGGCTTTAAAACAAAGACCTCGACAACAAACAGAACACACACCTCAAGGACAATCACTCTGCATGAACCAAGGATGTGCTCAGTGTCACCCACCAGCTAAGCACCATGAGAGGGATTTCAGGTTCCCCCCACCCTTTAAAGTGGCAATCAGTGCAAACAAGTGCTGTGGGAGTCAAAGAACATTTTTCTCTGTGCCGTTCATCAGCACCCAGCTCTGCAGTGCAGCTCAGCATTCAGCCTTTGAAGTGCATGAGGAGAATCAGAGGACTTGCAGAGCACCTTAAAGGTAAGTGCTATCGTTCTGTAGTAGTTTAATGCTGTAAGATTAACATAGTTGATTCTGTCTTTTGGGTGGGCAGATGAGAAGTAGCCAAAGTATTTCTAAAGCCTCTTAAGTTGAACATGGATGATGATACGTCCTCTTAAACTTCACAAAATCCTCACTGGATGACCAGAGCTGGGATGGAATACTGTAAAAGTGCTGGTACAGACAGCAAGAAGTTTGTTTTCCTGTTGATAACAAGTCGAATCCTCACTTGTAAAGAACCCAGTTAAAACATGAGAATGAGCAGATCTCCACTTCCAGAGCACAAGAGGTGCATCTCTGCTTGTCATTCGCTACCCACAGGCAGGTTCCAAGTCCTGCCTTACAGCCTGAGCTCCCTGCAGGGGCAGCAGCACAACCCTGCTGTCACTCACCTCCATCCCCACCAACTGATGCTCCCAGTGCTGCACTCAGCTGATGGATCACCTGAGAGTTCCTTCTGTGACATCTTCTGAATTTAAACATTGCTTTGTTTCAAGGCAGCAATGCTTGTCTGAGCACCCTTGCTTAGGTGAGCTGACTTACACAGAGTGATGCAAAGTGACAAGAATTAAGTGCCATGAGACAGTCACCTCTTTTTTTTCCTCATTGCTCCCAGGTGACAGTCAGCACCAGAAAGAAAGAGCCCATGGCCAGTAGCATCCAATCCAGCTGTGCTGGAACTCTGAGTGCTCTTAAATCCAGTGCTTCAGTGCTGCTGGATTCCCTCACTGGGTGTTCACATTCTCATGACGGAAGCTCACACTACTCTCCTATTCTACGTACCCAGTTTGCTCGTAGAAGAGCAGTGAGCATGTTGTGAAACTGTAGATTAGTGGATTAATAAAGTATTTGATTAGTAGGAGAAAGCAAAATTGAATGATTAACGACCTCCACCAACATGCCAGCACCCAGCTGCAGACACTTGACATTGGATTCCCTCAGTGCTGAGCTCCTTAGGCTGTGAGTGCAAAGCTTGGCCACCTCAGCACTCTGAGAGCTGCTGACACTCCTGCATTGTATTTTTTTGCTCACAAAGTCAAGTCTCGGACCCTACCTTTAACATTAGATAAAAATAAATAATAAAGTTAATTCCGGACCAGAGAAGGAATGATTCTCATCCATCTTCTTCAGCCAGTTTTCTTGCAGACCCCCAAACATTCAGACCCACAGCAAATAACTTAGGAAAAAGTGTCATTTCCCCATGGAATGCAACACGCTTGCAAGCATACGCTCTCAGTCACCCATATGCATAAATACATAAACAATTACTTTACAAACCTGAAGATTTGCACTACCAGCATGCAAATCTCTTCTTCCAGGAGAGTTCCTAATACTGATATAGGAAACTGGAATGTATTAAATACTCTGAGATATGGCCGGAAATCAAACCTCAGCTCCTAGGATGTCCCACTGCCAACGTACACAAATGAACATTGTCACATCTTAAGACTTAACACATAACATCCTGGAAACAAAACACAACGCATCGCTAACACAACTGCCAACTCACATTCTTATAACGAGTGGAACTCAAACAAAATTCCATC
Organism: Excalfactoria chinensis; assembly: GCF_039878825.1. Lineage (NCBI taxonomy): Eukaryota > Metazoa > Chordata > Aves > Galliformes > Phasianidae > Excalfactoria > Excalfactoria chinensis. The sequence continues at coordinate 3,007,859 of NC_092846.1, forward strand.
AATAGAAACTACACCCTGCAGGTCTGAGATCGGCCTCGTTTCTTTACTGCCATTAAAGTTGCACCATCAGCTGGGCAAGGAGCAGCTCTCTTCCAAGAGACCACCACTCTGCAGGTCATGTGTCCCAGCTGCTGTCTTTAAAAGCTATGTTGACTAATCGCAGCTCTAGTTCAAAAGCATCAGGACGGTCCTGCGGGTTGGCAGCCAGCATTTCCTTAATCAACTGTTTCATCTGTGCATTCATGGATTTTTTCTTGACGGGGATGAGCAGTTCCATCTTAGGGTTTTCTAGCAGTGCCTCTCCAACGGGCACGATGGCTGTCCCCTGCTTGACGTAACTACCCAGGAGTTCTTTCTTTGTCTCTGTGTCTACGAATGTGATTCTTTCTAGCATTGCCCAGATTATGATCCCCAGTGCAAAAATGTCTGCTTTGGCAGTGTAGTGTCCTTCCCAGACTTCGGGGGCCATATAGAAGTCAGTCCCACATGCAGTCGATAGAAAACACTTATTTACGTTGACTGGTTCCTCAGGATTCTGTCCTGAAGCTGAACATACCTTACTCAGCCCAAAGTCAGCTACTTTCAGCGTGGGCTCCAAGTCACTGGCATCCATCCTGCTCTGCGATATCAGAATATTGTCAGGTTTGAGATCACGATGGATAATCTGATTTTTGTGCAGGAAAGCCAGTGCACTGCTGAGCTGAAGCATGAAACTGGTGTTGGTCTTGCGGTTAGGTTTTCGAGACAACAGATACTCATTCATATCTCCTCCATCACAGAAATCCATTACAAACCAAAGGTAATAAGCACTTCTGGGGTCAAAGACTATTTCTCCTTTTAATGAGGTCTCTACAAGCTGCAATAAGGAAAAGAAGTGTCACAACTACCTGATGACCATAGAAAGATATGATGGAAAAACAAAAAAAAAGCACACATTTTGGATCTTCCTCTCAACAGCTCAGAGCGTAAGGCATTGCAACTGGTAAAAATGAGTTCATGCAAAACTTATGATGTAAAAAGGAGAAAAAAAAATCACAATGTATTTGTTATTTCTGTGTGTGTGTGTGAAGCATATCAACCTCACGCTCCTACCCAGAAGCCAGAGCCAGCCCCAGATAACAGCTTTCTGAAGGATATCAAGCAGTCGTTGCACTCCCATCTGTTTTGGCTGGACAGCGTCCCACCCATTTTGCTAACTCCAAATACAAACACAGCCCCAACCAGGAACCCCTGCACAGCAGCACAGGGCTGGGTTTGTCCTCTGCTGACACGTGAATGCATTCTAGCAAGCGTTAGCACAGGATCTCTTAGCTCAGGAGAATGCTAATCCATAGGCACAGCTCAACAGCTGCTGTAGCAACACCTTTCTCACCGCAGCACACTAGCTATTTTCTAGAACATAAGCAGAGAAGAAGAACTCCTGCAGTCAGTCCCAGTGGCCACTTTGTACAACGTGCAACATAAACCAGCAACTATGCTTGTTCTCTGTTCACACAGCTACAAATCTGTCTTTTCAGCTCCTCTGAGGTGGCTCTTTGCACACTCCGGAATGTAAGACTTGCTATTACTTCTGTTAGCAGTAAACCAGTGTTTACTAAAGCAGATGCAGCCTCTACAGGCCTTCAAAAGTTAATACAACTATTAATACATAGAGAAACTTTTCAAAGTCTTCCTTCTCCCCATCCAAGAGCAAAATTAGTAACAAGTTATAGCTACGTTTAGTTGTGAGCACAGTTAGTACTCAAACCAATTCTGTGTTAGAACTTAAACTGCAGATTCAGGGTTTACAGCCAATAACAGCGAGATGGGAACCGCAGCTCAGGAGGGAGCAACTCCAACACGCAGCTCTGCCCTCCACTCAGCCTCACTGGAGCTGTACTCAGGTCTCAGCTCAGAGCATATGGATGACAGAATTCACCTCCAGATCTGGGACTGCGGCACAAGGAAGCCACACCAGCTCAGAGCTCACTACATGAGCCTGGCTCAGCTGACAGCAGTTACAGCACCTGCCCTGAAGCACTGCAGGAGACACCAACAGCCCTTCCCAGGCCTCCTCACAGGGCACCAGCTCAGCTTGGTAACGTAATATCACCTGGAGTGGGCAGAAGAGAGGGCAAGCCAAGGGAGATCTGGGTTTCTCTCTTTCAGCATAGGCTATCATAAAGTGATCTCTGCACTCAGCTCTGCCCTTTGCTCTTCTCTGCTCTTTGGAGCAAGAAAACAACTTGCAGCACTTGTGCCCCAAACACGGGCAAGGTCTGCATGCTGCACTGCTGACACAACCCGGCAGTGACCTGGGAGCTCTTCCTCACTCACAGTCCCACCCTGCAGCCTCCCTCACACCCCTCTTTTTTTTTCCCCCCAAACTGCTCCTTTTGCAGCTCCCTGCAAGCCTGATGCAGTATCTTACAGCTCCACTAACAAAATAAGGTACTACTTTTTCCTGAGCTGATCAGTATTATTTTACCCTAATCCCTTCGTGGCAATGTGCCAGTAACAATGACTGTGCTAGGGCAAGTTGACAAAGGCAAGAAGCCGTTCTCAGGCTCCCGGAACAACCAGCACAAGGGGATCAGAACAGCCGTGAAGTGTTGGCAAACGAGTGCACGCTAACAAAAGGTTCAGTGTCAGCCACGCGAGAATGACAACAATAAAAACTGAAATGATAGAAGCTGATCAGGGATAATGCAGCAAATGTTTAGCAGGCCGCTGACTTTTTAAACATCAGAGAGACAAATGTCTGCCAGGGGATGATTTAGAGCTGGAGCAGACTCCTAGCGAGCTCACATGAGCTTTCAGGTCCTTCCAGGGCTACGTATTGCTCTGAAATACTTGCCTTCCAACTTCTAGGCAACTCCATTTTCAACAGCCCCACAGAAAGGATAGCAGTATCGACTCTTCTATTCCTCTACATACCATACATTTACTTCTCTTTGAAGTTATTTACCCAAAAAAGAAATTATACCAGCTCAATGAGCTCTCTTAATTGCTTCCTACTTCTGGGAAGAGTTAAACGTTGGCTTATTACATCAAGACAGCCCCTTCCAAAGGCATCTGACATTAAGAAACCCTTCAGGGCTCTGCCTCAAGACATCAGTGCTGCTCACTAACCCTGCAGCAGGACTCTACAGGCCTGCACCTCCCTCTGTGGTGTTTCCCCAACTTAGCAAAGCAAGTCCTGGAGCCTTTATAAGTGTGGCATGGCTTCAAATGAAAAGATGCAGGTGATCGTTCAATAGATGAGCTCTTTTAAAGACATAAAATAAAGCAAACGATACCCTCTCCTGCCTAAATATACCTCAAAAAAAAAGAAAGCCATCTTAGCTACCCACCTCCTTCCCTCCCAGCTGCACATTCACCCCATTACCTCAGCTTCAAGTACCTGTAAATAAAGGGAGGAACTGGAGCCATGTGACATCTTCTGCACCATGCCATCTTTCTGCAAGATGCACTCCTCCAGGTGAATGACGTTGGGGTGCTGGCTCTTGATACTGCTAAGTGCCCAGAACTCACGCAGAGCTAGTTCCACGTTCTCTGGAGCATGGCACCGAATCTTTTTCACTGCCACCCGTGCAGAGGTCTTCCTGACGACTGCTTCGTACACCACACCATAACTGCCACGACCAACCTCCCGTATTAGATCGTACTTAGGCTGGCTACTCACCATCTTCAAGATCAAGGCTTCTGGGGAAGGGGGAAAAACCCACACAACTATAACTTATGAACAAGAACTGAGCTGTGTCTTCCCCCATATGGCCTGGAGTGGCAATGCCAGCTGCACCAACACCCTGCAGCAGCGTGCAAGGAGGTCTCTGAGCATCACACTGAATGCAATGCTGTGCTCCAGTACTGGAAGACTTCAGTAGTCACTCTTGTAAGCTTGCAGCCACGGTAAGGGCTGGCTAATACATCATTTGGGTGGGACTATATGATTTCAAACACAGCTCAGCGTTCAAGAAGGCAACAATTCAAACCTAGAATTGCACTGCGCTGAGGCAGGGCTATCCCATATCCTGCTGCTCCTTTCCCTCAGTGTCTTTTGGGTTTTTCTATGCGAATAATAGGGCTGTTTCATGCTCTCCATCCACACCTGGGATATCAGAGAGTTTCTAGCTGAAACCTGCAGTTGAGGAGGTTGAAACAGAGCTGGCTTTTAAGGAGATGACTGCATAGGTAACAGTGTGATAACTTAGCAATGGTTTTCCTTCTTCTGGCACTAAGATGAGAGAGGAAGCATCACTGATCTTTTAAACATCGCTACGACTTCCCAACTAGCTCCTGCTGTCACAAGAAGCAGCAGAAGCACCCAGCTGACTTCCAGTTACTCCATAGGATAAGGGCTGCTCTATGAGGAAAACAACACACACAGCTCGAGGGGGAGAAGGAAGAAGGGCAGCCCCACACCGTGCAGGCCACAAACCAGCCCGTTGGACCCCAATACAGCGGCAGCTCCGTTATATAGAGCGCCAGGTGAGGGCCGGGCCGGCACACATGGCAAGGCCGCAGTAAGAACTGCGTTTAAATGCCGTGATGGGCAGAGATAAGGGCAGCGCTCTGCCAGCGTGCGAGGAAGGGAGGATCTCATCAGAGTTATTAACGGGGAGCTCGCAAGTGATTCCGGTGCGGTAGGAACTATTCGTTCGGAAAAGAGAGAGAAAGAGAAGAGAGAAAGAAAGACAGGCATCGTCAGTGCGAGGGCACCGCGCACACTCCAAGCTCCGGCGAACCGAGGCCTCGCTCGGCCCCGAGGCGACACCCGGACCCCTCGCGGTTCTCCCACAGCGACGCTCTGCTCCCTCCCTCCCCCCTCCGCTCTCGGCCGCTCCGTGACGGGCGGCGGAACCGCGCAGCGCCCGCCGAGGCCCCGCGTTACCTCAGCACCAGCGCCGCGCCGCCGCCGCCCGGCCGCCATCATAGGGACCGACCCCCCGGCGGCCACGCCCCCCTTCCGGCGCTCCGCCTTCTGATTGGCTGAGAGGGGAGGGGTGGGCGGGGAGAAGCGGGTGTAACGAGCACGCGCACGCGCACGCGCACGGCGTTGTTGTGGCCGCGTGTGTGTATTGCATTAGTGGAGCTAAGCGCCTGCTGCTGTGCTTATCGCTTTCTTCTTTATCTCTTTCTTCTTTATCTCTTACTTCTTTATCTCCTTCTCCGTTGCTTGGGGTGGGACAGCAACCGAGCGGAGCCGCTCGTTCCTCTGCTGCGCTTTGGCTGCGTGTCAGCGGCGCAGCTTTGCAACGACAGCCCCTTTATTCGTTTAATTCGTTCAATTATCCGCTCCCACCTATTTATTGTTCGCCTATTCCCTCTATTTACCCATCTATTTTTTCACCTATTTATTCACCTGCTCGGGGCTCCTCCGCTGTCCTCAATGGCAGCAGATGGAGGTTGTGTTTACAGCACTCGGGTTGGTTGGCAGCCGTGCCTGCATTGCTCGGAGCCAACCGGAGGCTGAGGAGGAGCCCTTAGGGGCTGGGAAACCGATTGGGGCGGTACAGCCCATCCTCTTGTGGGAATCCCCTTCGCAGTGTCAGTGGGCAGGGCCAGCACTGGGACAGGTGTGCATCCGGTCCCCCCCCCCTCCCCGACCCCCTCGGTGTGTATCTCAACGTACAAACATCCTTGGAAGGTCTCCCAGTGCCAAAACGGGGACAATGTTGCAAGATGTGCTTGGCTGGCCTCTGTGCTGTCACTTGGTTGACATGTGAGAGCCTTCCTGGAAGGAGCGTCTGGAGCAGCCACAGGTTGCCCATCTCCGGGGGGGGGGGTTCATCTGTGACAATATTAGAGCCCCTGCAGCACGCACCCACTGTCCTGTGCACAAATGTACCCATACAGCTGTGCACCCACGTATCCATATAGTCATGTACCTGTGTACCCTTGCAGCCATTGTGCCTGTGCACCCAAGTACACGTGTAACTGCATGCTCGTGCATCCACGTGCACCCATGCACCTGTGCACTCCTACACCCCTCTATACGGATACCTCTGCTCCCATGTACCCATCCACCTGTGCCTCTGTGTGCCCATGACTTTGTGCACCCACCTCCCACTTACCGCAGCATCTCAGCACCCGTCCCTTTGGCCACCTGCAGCACCTCCTGCCCATTGGGCTCTATGGGGAACAGAGCAGCCACCTCACCTCACCCCACCCCGTCCTGTGACCCACAGCAGAGGTGTTATAATTATCCTCTCCCCTGCAGCTGCCAATATTTACAGGTCTCCCTGTGCACCGGCGCTGGGATTTGGAAGAACACCCTGTTTACTGGTGTGCCAGCTGACAGCCAGGCAATGTGATCAGGGCGGCTCCCAGCGGGGGCAGTCTGGAGGGGCAACACTCCCTGTTTTCCTCTTGATGTTTCTGGGTCAGGTTTTGCAAACAAGTGCATGGCGCAGCCGGGCTGTGCAGCGTGGTGCTGCTGTCCTTGGGGACCTCCTTACAGGCTGCTATGTGGATTTTTGGGGTGCAGAGAAGCGTGAGGAAGGGAGGGTGCACGCACCGAGCACATGTGCTGTATCCCCCAAGTGCTGCAGTTCAGCTAACAAGCCATCAGCTGCCCTGCAGGTGCTTTGCACCCCACAAGCAGTTGCATTTTGGGGGTGCAAAGGGCAATGCAAACCCCCAGCCCAGTGCTTCCTCATGCAGACTCCCCAGCAGCATCTTAAACCCCCCCCCCCCCCCGGGTCTCTCGGTGTTCCCCAGCAGGGCCATACGGACAGCATGTCCCCAGCATGTCCCCAGCTTGTTTACTGCGGCCGCGCGCCTCGATTGTCACCGCCATGTGACAGCTGATGCCTTCGGACAGCCGAGCCGGCTCCACGTGACTGCTGAGCGATGGATAAAAGCTGCACGAGGGGCTCCGTCTCCAGAACTGAGATTGCTCTGAGGAGGAGCAGCAGTGCCGTGCCAATGGATTTCCAACCCAGCATCCTGCGTGATGGCGGCCCCATGGAGAGCCTGGAGAAGCAGTTGCTTTGCCCCATCTGCCTGGAGATGTTCAGCAAGCCTGTGGTGATCCTGCCCTGCCAGCACAACCTCTGCCGCAAGTGTGCCAACGACATCTTCCAGGTGAGATGAGGACCCCCCTGGACGTTGCCCTGCTCTGGGATGCTCTGCGAGGGCACCTGGGGACACCTCGATGTCCTTGTCCCCCTCCAGGCTGCCAACCCATACTGGCAGAGCCGGGGCGGCAGCATCATCTCAGGGGGCCGGTTCCGCTGCCCTACGTGTCGCCATGAGGTCCTGCTGGACCGCCACGGTGTCTATGGGCTGCAGAGGAACCTGCTGGTGGAGAACATCATCGACATCTACAAGCAGGAGTTCTCCAGGTTGGTTCTATGGGGACACAGGGTCAGCCACATCGTTTTGTTTTGGGTGAGAAACTGCGGGGTCTGGCTTAGCGCTCCCCTCCCCACCTGTCCCTAACCCAAATCTCCACCTCACGATTGAGATCTCCATTCTCAACTCAAATCTTCACCCCCAACACAAATCTCCATCTCCCAGCCCAAACCTCCCTCCCAGCCTGTGCTGTTCTGGTCTGCGGTTGCTCCCTGGGGACAGGGGGACCCTAAGGGGGTGGCAGAAGAACGAATCCAGCCCCCATCCTGACACCTTGCAGCTTTGGCTTTATGTTGAAGATAAGGGGTGTGAGGGACAAATCCAGGCTCTGCTTGTGTGACAGCAGGGAGTGATAAGGGACAGAGGAGCAGCCTGAGGGGTCTGACAGCTTTGCTCAGTGGCAGAGGTACAGCAGGAGGGGGACAGACAGGGGGGTGATGTTTTTTTAAAGGACCCAGACATGTGAGTTCATCTCCCCATTCTCCTGCCCCATTGTAAATATTGTTCCAGCACCATGGGAACAGGGATGGAAGGCACGTGGCAGGTGGCAGCAGCCCCCAAGGGGGGAGCTGGCGAACCCCCCAGTGGTGACTCAATGGCTGTCACCCCCCCTGAGCTCCTTGGAGCCCCTGCCCGGGTCACGCGTTGGATGATAATAATAAATGCCAGCAGCACTCAGCTAAAATTAGGAGCTTGTGTAGCATCCCTGGAGCGTGGCCCCAACTGCTGCCATGGCTGATGACGCACTGCTGCAAACTGGGCTTACTGGGCATGCAGGAGGATAAGGCCCACTGCTGTGGGGACGTCACCGTGGTAGGGACATGACATCAATATGGTGGGGATGTCATTGTGATTGGGCTGCTCTCTTCAGCAGGCCGCTCAAGAAGGGGGAGCACCCCATGTGCAAGGAGCATGAGGATGAGCGGATCAACATCTACTGCGTCACCTGCGAGGTCCCCACCTGCTCCATGTGCAAGGTCTTCGGTGCTCACAAGGACTGTGAAGTTGCCCCTCTGCAGAGCATCTTCCAGGGCCAGAAGGTGCCATGGGGGGGGGGGGGGACATGGGGCCACGGTGGGGCATGGCCAGACCTGGGCGATGTGCTGAGCTAGGGTGGCTGCAAATAGCATTGGGATGCCTCATGGGGTATTAATAGGCAGCAGGCTGACTTTGACCAGGAGACAGCCCTATATTTAGTGCGATGCCCCCCCTCTCTCAGCCTGTGGGATGGGGGCTGGACTTTGATACCCTGGCAGCACCCATCCGTGCCCTGCAGGGGTTAAAGCTGCTTCTGTCCATCTGTCTCTTCCCAGAGCGAGCTGAACAACTGCATTTCCATGCTAGTAGCTGGGAACGACCGCATCCAAACCATCATCTCCCAGCTGGAGGATTCCTGCCGCAGCACTGAGGTGAGGGACATGGAAACATCCCCCCAGAAACCAAGTGCTGGGGGAGGCAGCCCCTGAGCAGAGGACAGAGGGGCTGGAAGGACACAGCTTTGTCCCCACAGGAGAACAGTGAGGCGGCCAAGCAGGAGCTCTGCTCACGTTTTGATGCATTTGTGGCTCTGCTGGAGGAGAAGAAGACGGAGCTGCTGGGACGCATCACCCGTGAGCAGGAGGACAAGACAGGCTTTGTGCAGGGCCTCATCCACAAGTACAAGGAGCAGCTGGAGAAGTCCAGCCGACTGGTGGAGACGGCCATCCAGGCCATGGAGGAGACCGGCGGGGCCGCCTTCCTCATGGTGAGACCCCCAACCCCTAAAGCCCTCGCTTCCCATTGGGAGTCCCTTGTGCCACGTCCTGGTGGCACAGGGACATGCTGGGTGTTGCTTTCTGCCACCCTCACCTTTCCTTTTACTCCCACAGAACGCCAAGCAGCTCATTAAAACGTAAGTGCCCAAACTGGGGAAAGCTGGGGGATCCCCATCCCCTGCCAGATGCGGGCCATATGGCTCTGCTCTACACTTGGGGCTGGGGGATCACTGCTGTGCTCCCTCCCCCAGGATTGTGGAAGCCTCTAAGGGTGGCAGGCTGGAAAAGATTGAACAAGGCTATGAGAACATGGATGCCTTCACAGTCAGTCTTGAACACCTCGCCGATGCCGTCCGAGCCCTGGACTTTGAACCAGGTAATTCCACCCCAAAAAACCCTTTGGGACCTGACAATGAGGGTCCTTCAGCAGCTGCCCCTCACTGACATCTGGTGCCTGTTTGCAGATGAGGAAGATGAGTTCTATGAAGAGGTGGAGGAAGATACAGGAGACACAGAACCCGAAAGGGTGGTGGCAGGTAGGGCCACCCCTCTGTGTGCCAGCATCACCAGCATCGTGGTGGAACCCCCACAGACAGAGGGGATGACAGAGGATTGATGAAGTCCCACTCATTGCCTTCTCCCTCTGCAGCCCCCCAATAGGACGCAGGATGTCCAGGACAGAACCTGGGGACACACGCTGATGGGGCCGGCCATCCAGCTCCAGTACAGGACACTTTTCTATACGGGTTCCAAGAGGACTATTCCACACATTTTATATGTTCCTTGTTTTGTATATAATTGTAATAGAGTTGTGTATTTTGTACAGAAAACTGGTTCTCTGGCTTTTGGTTTTTTTTCTCCTCTCACCTCTCATTTTCTCACCCTGTTTGGGGATGTGGGAGGGTTTCTTGTTATGGGACCAGTGCCCAATTCTCAGCCTAATTAACACCTCTGGTGGCCTTGGCACCCCATGCTGGCCGTGTTCCCGGGATGTGACAGGTCAGCACCCAGCAGGATTTATCGCAGTGCTTACCCGGCCTCAGGGACATGGGGTGACGGTGCTCCAAACTCTGCCAGCCCCAAAAGGGGATAGCATGGAGCTGAGCTCATGTGGGTCCAAAATCACAGCACAGTCCAGTTCTCCTGTGCCAACATAAACCCAGCTTGGGGTTGAGGGTAAACTGAGGCAGTGCTGAAAGCAGAGCCCAGAGCTGGAGTCAGCCCCACAGCAATCAGTGCTGCTCCTGGGGGCAGTAAGGTGCAGTCACTGATATGGGGGTGTCCAACCACAAACTAAGGGGGTGTTCCCATGATGGGGAGGGGGAGCACGGGGGGCCAATGCAACTCTGTCCTTGAGGGGTGCAGCCACATCCTGCATGCAGGTTAAGATGTGCCTCTGTGATGCACTTCGGGATGCCCAGAGCAGCCCCTCCGTGACCCCGAGAGCCCCCCGGCTGCGGGCTGCGGCACGGCCAGCCTGGGGCGAGGCTCAGCAAGCGCTTTGCAGCCGGCCTGGCCCTCCTCCCCCGGCCTGGCTTTGCACACGGGTCCCGGCGCTCCACACGGCCGCGGTCACAGCTGCCACCAGCTCCGGACCCGCACCGGGGTCAGCAACGCCGGCCCCCGCAGGATGGCAGCGGGCGGAGGGGAGAAGCAGCAGCTGCTGGGCGAGGGAGTGGGCAGGTAAGGGGGTGCATGGGGGGGGGGGGGGGGGGCTGGAAACCTGCGTGCACCCCTCTCCTCGCTGGGCTCCCGGATGGGGTCTGCCAAAGCCATCTGTTCATGGAGAGGAGCTGGGGAAGGGGACACATCGGAGCAGGGCTGAATGCAAAGAGCGGGCTGCAGGTCCCTTCCTCCCTACCCCACGTCCCCCAGCCGGGTGCCCCGATGTCACCTTTCCCTGCAGGTCCTACCTGGGGATGGCACAAAAGCTCACAGCCGGCTCAGCGCAGGGCCAGGCGCCCACCCTGGAGCTGAGTGCACGGCACCACCGGCATTGCCATGCAGGGGGGGCTGACAGTGACCCCCGCCAGCAGCAGCGGGCACGCAGGAAGCTCTATGTGGCTGCTGGCATCTGCCTCATCTTCATGGTGGGGGAAGCTGTGGGTGAGTGAATGCTGGGTGAACACATTGCCCTGCATGGCTCCTCTTGTCCCATTCTGAGCTGTGGGTGCAGGCATGGGGCAGGCAGGGCACCCTGTTTTGCCATGGGATGCCCATATGCTTGGCTCTGGATGGGATCCCCCATCCATACCACAGGTGGGTACCTGGCACACAGCCTGGCCATCCTGACGGACGCTGCCCACCTCCTGACGGACTTTGCCAGCATCATGATCAGCCTCTTTGCCCTCTGGGTGTCCTCACGTCCCGCCACCAAAACCATGAACTTTGGCTGGCACCGGGCAGGTAACCTCAGGATCCTGCTGCAGCCCCACTGCATACCATCCCCATGGCACAGTGACATGGAGGGCTGTCTGCAGAGATCCTGGGGGCCCTGCTCTCTGTGCTGTCCATCTGGGTGGTGACGGGTGTCCTGGTGTACCTGGCGGCCCAACGCCTGCTCTTGGGTGACTACGACATCGAGGGCAGTGTCATGCTCATCACCTCTGCCTGTGCCGTGGCCGTCAACATTGTGTACGTACGATGCGCTGTCACCCCCTGGGCAGGAGGTTGGTGGCTGGGGAAGTCACTGCTGCCCTGCCTGCAGGATGGGGGTGGCTCTGCACCAAACAGGGCATGGGCACAGCCATGGAGGGGCTCACGAGCAGCCCCACAGCCACGAACAGCCCAACCCCAGTGTCCGTGCTGCCTTCGTCCACGTGGTGGGGGATCTGCTGCAGAGCGTCGGCGTCCTCATTGCATCCTACATCATCTTCTTTAAGGTCTGGAGGGGAGGGAGACATGGGGGACATAGGCTTGTCCAGCCGTGAGGTGAGATGGGGTGTCAATGGGGATTTGGCTGCACTTTCTGGGGTTTCACCTGCTTCCACCCATCCCAGCCCGAGTACAAGTTTGTGGACCCCATCTGCACCTTCCTCTTCTCCGTGCTGGTGTTGGGGACAACGCTGACCATCCTTCGTGACGTCCTGCTCGTCCTCATGGAGGGTAGGGAGCCCCCCACGGAAGGGGATGTGTGCCCTCCTCCCATAGGTGCCTTATCCCCATCCCACCCCGTGTCCCTCCAGGCACCCCCAGGGGGATGGACTTCAACGCGGTGCGGGACACTCTGCTGGCGGTGGGCGGCGTGGAGGCGGTGCACAGCCTGCACATCTGGGCACTGACCGCCTCGCAGCCGTTGCTCTCTGTGCACATCGCCATCAGTGAGTGCTGCGGGATGCGGGGCCGGGGGGTGGGACGCGGGGGGCTCCTCCGGCTCCCAACACCCCTCCGGGCTCCTTGCAGATGCGGATGCCGACTCGCAGGAGGTGCTGGAGGAGGCCAGCTCCAGGCTGCAGCGCGCCTTCCGCTTCCACACTACCACCATCCAGATCGAGAGCTACTCCGAGGACATGAAGGACTGCCGAGAGTGTCAGCCCCCCAGCGACTGAGCAACGCTGAGCCCCGCCGTTCCACCCCGTCCCTTTCCCACCAGTTTTTTAATACGAGGAAAATAAACGCGAGCAAACAGCAGCGCCGGGTGCCCGCGGGGGGTCGGCCTCGGGATGGGCGATGTTGAGTCTGGAGGCAGCGGGGTTTTATCGGGGAGTGACGGCAGTGAGAGCAGAGCCCGGGCTGCAGGAGGGGCCGGGGGGCAGCGATTGCTTCTCTTCTCACTATTTTAGCTGAGAAAAGCGTCTGAAATAACGCTTTTCATCCCCCAGCTTTGGGGAGCGTTGCGGGTAGAGAGGGGCGCAGGGGGAGGAGCCCTCGATCCCACTGTCCCGTTTGGGGGAGGGAGGACCGGCTCGCTCTGCTCTCACCTCTTATCGCTGCTCTGTTTACCCTTGGGAAGCTCAGCCCTCCCGGCCAGCTGCTTGCGGAGTGGGGATGGTGGCAGGAAAGCATCACAGGGACACAGGCACGGGGTGTTGGCCTTGCAGTGTATGGGGCACCCACAGCCACAGTGCAGCTCGTGGTGCTGTGCCACTGCTGGGTGACAATGCATGGGAGCACAGCAGTGGCTGCTGAGCCCAGAGGTGCTGTGAGTGATGGCACAGTGCTGTGCCATTTCTGGGTACAGAATGCTCACCCCGTGTCACACTTTGCACCTCCACCGACCTTTATTGTACTGGTAAAACCCAATGAGGAATAAAGCCCCGTGGCAGCGCGTGGTGCAGGAGGGCTGTGCCATGCCCTGTTGGGTCTGTGCAGGGGTATGGGCTGCACGGCTGAGCTCAGGGCTTCTCCAAGTAGCGGTATTTCTTGCGCAGGACAGAGACCTGGTCCTTGAAGAGCACTGGGTCGAGGCGCAGCTGGGAGGACACGAGGGGCATGGAACCAAACCAGTCCACCAGCTGGTTGAGGCAGTCCTGCTGCTGGGAGAAATGCCGGGTGCTGCCTGCTGCTGTGCCCTTCACCTGGGTAGGAGGAGAATACAGGGTGAAGGGCTCTGCCCCAAGCCATGGGGGTCCCTGAGCCCCAGGATACCATCCTACTGGCTGAGATGCAGCTTCTTTCTGCTGCTTCCACTGTGTGACCTTGATGGGAGGCAGCTTGGTGACAGCAGCCACCAGCAGGTTCATCAGGATGTCCTCGCAGGCGGCCAGGCTGTCCACCAGCTCCCGCAGCCCCGCAGGGAGGTACTCCGTGAAGAGGCTGTGGTAATATCTATGGAGAATGAGGAGGGTAGGTCTCAGCCTCTCAGCCCCATGGGATCCTCCCCATCCACCCTGGTACCTGTGGTAGAAGGCGGCGGTGGTGAGGACGATGGAGAGCTTGTTGGTCCACCTGGAGGTGTAGCCCCAGCGCTTCTGCTCGGGGTCCCAGAAGTGGCTCCATGCAGAGAAGCCCACGATGCGCTCAGGGAAGCTGCGCCACACCACAAAGGCAAAATCCACCTGCAAAGGGCAGGGAATGGCATCACCTCAACCCACAGGGATCTGTGAGAGGCTGATGGCTGCCCCATTGCCTGTCCCTGAGCAATGGGATATGGGGACAGCACTCAATGCCAGCCCTGAAGTAACCACCGTGCATCCTGCCCGGATCCATGGGGCTGGGAAGTGCTCACCTCACTGGTGGAGAGGCTGGTGTGCTCATCCAGGCTGAGCACTGCATCCGTCCCAATGGCTGCATATGGGAAGAAGCGGTCGCTGAGCTGTAGCAGAAGTGGGAGTTCAATATGGGATGTGCCATGGGGTGCATACCCTTAACTCCCTGCATCCTGCTCTGTGTACCTTCGTCCTGCCCTGGATGATGGTGAGAGGCACAGCAGTCTGTGGCCACGTCCCTCTTGGTGGCAGTGGCTTCTCACAGCTCCACAGCACCAGGATCTGTGGGAGGGGGGCAAAGGCACAGTGGAGGGGCATTCCCTGGAGTCTGTCATCAGTGTTTGCAGGGCAGCTGGGGCTGAACCCTCCTGGTCCCACAGTGGGACCGGCTCCAGCTCGGCTCTCCACTTAGGGCTGCACCTCTTCCATCCAAAAACATTCCATCAGGATTTGGGCCGCCCCCAGAATGAAACCATGGGTGGTCCCATTGCTGCAAGCAGGGGATGTTGAAGATGACACGAGCACAGCCACACTGCCAACCCCCCCCTCCCACCTCAATCCCAGCCCCATTCTTCCCTACCTGCGCACAGTACTGGGACCTGGAGACGGCCTGGATGAGCTTGAGGGTGGGCTGGGAGAGGGAGCCCAGTGGGGGGGCAGCCCGGAGCAGTGCTGTGAACTTGTCAGAAGGGCTGGAGCCTGCAGTGTGGGGGGAAAGGCAAAGTGTGGGTGCAGGCATCGGGCACACAGAGCACACTGCTGCAGTGTGGGCTCCTACCATGCTGCAGGTAGTAGAAAGGGAAGTCCCCGATGTGCGTGGAGAAGTCAGGCAGTGCCAGCAGCCCCCCAGGCAGTGCGTTCCAGAGGAAACGGGAGCGTGAGCGGTGCAGGAGCAGCCGATCCCGGATGATCTGTGTGGGGATGTCAGCACCCTGAGGTGGCCCTGGTAAGCTGGGGGAGCTCTATGGGACCGGGCTCACCTCCAGCGTGGTGTGCACAATCTTGTCGACGGAGGAGAAATACGCATCCCACAGGAACTGGGTCTGCTGTTGGAACGCCAACACACGCTCCGGGCGGATGCAGCGGATGGCAGAGGGGATCTGCAGGATGGGAAGGATGGGGTTCTCATCTCATACACACCCATTCCCCTCCGGGTCAGCCCTTGATGCTGAGTGTGGAGCAGCAGCACAGTACCTGCAGGAGGAGTCGCTCACTGCCCACCACGGCCGCTTTGCCCCAGTCGATGACCTCAGAGAAGGGCAGCTCCCAGCCGTCGCTCAGCAGCACTGGGATGCAGGCAGCCTGCACAGGACCCCATGAACACAGGGAAACCAGGGATGGTCCCTCATGCCCTTGCAGCCCCCTGGTACCTGCAGTGCCTCCAGGAAGCGGAAGGAGCCCAGTCGCCGGCCACGGGGTACGATGCAGAAGGTGGAGTTGTGAAGCAGCTCCTGGTAGTCAAACCTGGCAGGGGAAGGGGAGTTACGTGTGAACTCAGCACCATCTGCTCCCCAGCACTGAGGCACAGTCAGCACCCAAATCCCTGAGCCCCAAACTGCGCTGAGTCCTGGCACCACTTTGGGGGGAGCTGTGGGCAGTGCATGCCCCTGGCTATGAAAGCCCCTTCTGTGTGGCTGCAGGGAGAGGCATTCACAGAGCCCTGCGACCACACCGGAAAATCCAATATTGACATATGGGTGGGACAGACCCTGTCTGTTCCTGCACATAGAGAGGATGGGTCCTGGATGGGATGGGGAGGGACTGTGAGGCCAAAGCCATGTGGGATATGTGCTGACCCCAAGGGGAAGGTCCCCTGGATCCAGCTGTGATGAAGACACGGGGTCAGTGCCAGCCACCTCCAGGCTGGGGAGCTGATGGGGTGGCTGTGAGGTAAGGATGAGCCCCCCTGTGTGTTCTGCAGCATCCCTGCAGGAAACCAGCCCAGTGCTGAGGCGTCAGCAACACAAACCTTTAGGAACAAAACTCACCTCCAGGGAACCCATCCAATCAAAAACTCCATGGGCACACTCTGCCTCGGCCGTATATCAGGGCCATCCCACCGCCACCTGCCCTACGGGAACGTGATGCGTCCCCGATGGCTGAGCATCCTTCCCTCGCAGGCGGCCGTGGCCGGGAGCCTGGCGCCGGCCGGGCTGCGGAGCCGACACCTCCCGATGCAAACACTCCGCTCCTGACGCACTGTGGTTTCCGGGCAATCGAGCCGGCAGGGCTTCCTTGTTTTGTTAGGGCCGGGCCGGGTGCCCACCGTGCTCCCTCCCCATGGCCCCTATGAGGCTCCGGCCGGGCTCGGTGCCATGGGGGACCCGCGGCTGCTGTAGGGGGGCAGGACCGTGGCATGGCCACAACTGCCCTTTATCCGGCACAGAACCAGTTTGTTAAGGAGTGAGGAGGGCAATGCAGCCCTGAACAAAGCTGGCTTCTTCTCCTGTGGTTCAGTGGCGTGGCTGTTACCTGCGTCCCCAAGCAAACAGGGACAACTCCAAACCTCTGAGTGTCCTGTCCCTGGTGTCCTGTCCCCACTGCCCCCCTGCCACTGTCCCACCTGGGGACATCTGCTGGGGCAGGAGAGCACACATCCTTGGGTGGGTGTGATGGAGATGCCCATGTTTGTGCCCAGGTGTCCAACAGGGACAAGCGGGACAAGACACATGGTCACACAGGAGGACACAGCCATGTGCCACGTGTTCACCATCAATCTGCTGCCTAAGGCTGTCCTGGGTGAGGTATAAATCCCTGTGTATCACAAACAGCATTAGGGGATTACCTGGGCCGGGTGAGAGGGGGATTTCCCACCCCATGGTGCAGGACTGACCTTGGGCCCCATCCCACTGGCCCACCACACAATCCCACTGCCCTGTCACCAAGAAGGCCCCACCACGAGGACTGATCCTCCTGAGCCGCCCTGAAGCCCTGACTAATCCAAGTGCCTGCAGCCCCAGCTCCACTTTTACCTCCCGGCACCTCCTAAGATACTTTGAGGATGGTGTCCTATATTTCCCATCAGTTCTCATGTGGTCATGAGCTGTTCCAAAGCTGCAGGCAGGGAGCCCATACTGTGATGTTCACAGCAGGATGCCCAAGGACCCGTTGGTTTTATGGGACTTGGAGCTGAGCTGGGCTGGGGGGGGAAGTTTCAGGCCCATCTCCAAAATAAACATTTATATTAGGGGAGGACAGCAAAGGGGAGAACAGCAAAGGGGAGAAGAAAAGCATCATTCATCAGGGTTAGGAAAAAGAGTAATCACATTAGGAGCAGCAGTGGTAACTGCAGATCAGAGCTGCTCTCACCAGATTGCTCCAACTTTAATACAGAACGGGACATCCTCAAAGCACCTCTCTTGGATGGAAATGAAACCAGGAGAGCCCCAGAATGTCTCCATTCCCTGTGCAACCTATGGAGCCTCTCCCCCCACCTGACCCCAACCCCATCCCACTCACTTTTCATAGTCCACGTTGTCCTGGTCGCAGCGCGTGTCCTTGTGCCTCTCCCAGTCCTTGCCGTGCCTACAGGTGGTGAGTGACACGATGTCCCTCCCGTTGTGGATGTGGTGCAGAGCATTCCTGGTGCCGGAGCCGATCCCGGTCAGGTAGCGTTTCCCTTTGAACACCAGCAAATACTTCTTTTTGGGGGGCACCGAGTTGTGGTGCAGCCACCCGCTCTGCCCACCCCTCTGTGGGTGCTCCCTGGGGAAGAGTGGGATGGAGACATCAAAACCAGGCCTAAAGTTCTTGCTATGGAAGCTGGCCTTGGCCAGCATGGCATGGCCAATGTCAAAACCCAGCTCCTCGGTGTAGTTGGGCCACGTGCCCGCATACAGGTTGAAGATGAGGTGGTTGCGGCCACCATTCCACAGTGGGAAGGAGCGGATCCTCTGCTCCAAATTGTGGACGTAATGAGCAGAGAGGGGGTCACGGTCCAACGTGTCGATGCTCAGCACAAAGAGACAAGCTTCCTCGGGGCGCGGGGTGTAGTAACGCGAGCTCTCGATGGAGTTGAGGATCTTGCTGTAGCTCTCCGACATGGGCTCGCCGTGCTCCCGCGGGTATGTGAACACCTTGAAGCCATTCTGACAGCGGGAGGCATCGAAGCAGCTCTCCATACGGCACCGGCTGCCCTGGGATGCACTCAGCTGTGCTGCCCGCTGGGCTCGGGGTGAGGGCTGAGCTGTGTCCCCGCTGCCCTGCAGCTCCTGGAGCTCTGCAAAGCTGTGCAGGAGGGTACGGTCTGCCCAGCGGGGCCAACTCCTACGGGCTGCGACGTTCCTCCTGGGAAAGAAAGCGAAACGGCGCAGCTGCTCCCTTCCAAAGAAGAAAAGCAGAAGCCAAGAAGTGAGGAAAGTCAGGAAAATGTATTTCTTCCTGGTCTGCATAGGTTCAGGAGCTTCTCATCAGGCTCGGACGGGTACTGGGGTCCGATGGAAAGAACGGCCTCCCCGACCCCAGGTGGAGAGGCTCCTGGTGCTCACTGCCCCGCAGTGTGGGGAAGGGGGATCCCGCGATCCTCCCTCCGTGGGTGTCCCTCTGCCACCCCTCCAGCGCAGCGTTCCCTTCACTCCCAGGCTCTGTGAGGCGACGGTCACATTTCCCTCTGCCGTCTGGCGCAGCTTCAAATCCCTGGGGAGGGAGCGAGGTCGCATGATCGCTTCCCTTCCAACCGGGTCAATCCCGACGGGACTCCCCCCGCAGCCTCCGGGAGACAACCCCGGCTCACCGTCCGTCCCCCCCCCCCGTACCTCGGCTTCTCCTCCGCTGTCCCGACGCCGGTACACGCTCTCGGTCGGTGCTGCCCTCGGGGTCCGGCCGTGTTGCAGCCCCGGCTCCGCATCCCTGGCGCTGCCGCACGGCGAGGGGCCCGCGCTGCCCTAACACCGCCGCGGGACGGCTGTGGGGCGGTCCTCGCACTCCATCAGCCCCGCTCCCCGGGGGGGATCCCACCGCGCTCCGCCGCTCATTGCTCCGGGGACACCCCCTGCTTCCCAGCGCCGTGCGGTGCCTCCTGGGGGTGTCACTACTGCACCCCCTGGGCTGCTGAAACCCCGAGTCAAGCTGCGTGTCCCCCCTCGCGCTGTCTGTCCCCCCCACGGGCTCTGTCCCTCTCTCCCCCCGTGTCCCTTCACTTGCTCCTGTTCCCCCCCCCCCCGAGCTGTCACTCCCCCCGCTGTCACCCCCTCGCCGCATCTGTCACTCCGACACCCGCTCCCCCCCGCGCCACCGAGTCCCCGCCCCCTCTCTCCCATTGGCTGTCCGAGCCCATGTGGGCGTGGCCCGCGGCACCAAAAAGGCGCGCCCCGGAGGCATCGCGGTGCGTCCACGTGGCCGTGGGGGTTCTCCCCTCCTAATGGGGGGCTCTGCGGGGGTCCCGAGGCTCTCCCCGCGTGTATCCGTGCCTTCACCCATCCCCGCAGCGCTCCCATCGCCCCGTCCCACGTGGAAGTAGGGCACCCTCGTCCCGCCTACCGGAGGTGAGCCCCGTGGCACGGCGGGCAGGCCGGGGCTCGCCGCCCCCCACCCCTCCCGGCAGCCCCGGCGCTGGAACCGAGCTGTGGGTGTAACAACGCGACCGGCCTCTGCCTGCGGGGACGCGGGGTGGGGTGCGGAGAGGTTGGCATGCAACAGGAATGGCACCGCCACAGCCCTGCCAGGCCCACACCTGTCTCAGTTACCCCGGGGTGGAGCAAGGCGTGGGCTGCGTGCACAGGAGATTGTCAGGGATTGTTATTATTACTATGATGATGTTTTTCTTCTTTGGCGATTTGCCCGGCCCAAGGGACAGCTCGGCCCCGTGGGAACTTAATCCCCCGCCGCTGGGGATTATCGGGGACGCGGGGCTGCGAAAGCGGTTTAAATGAAAGAAGGGGAACGTGGGGACGAGGATGTTGGGGGAGGGCGTGGGGGGCAGGCGGAGCCCAGCAGCACCACGGGGCTTTGGGGGGGCTGTGATTTGAGCTGGGGACCGACTTCCGCACTGGGAGGTGCGGTCGCAGTGGTGACACGGGGAAGTGCGGTGTCGGTGCTCGGTGGGCGCTGCGCGGCGCGACCCCGCGTGGCGGTGACTGCGAGCGGCGCTGGGGGCCCTCGGGGTGATGAGTGCGAGGGGTGGGGGGTGGGGGGGTGAAGCTGGGGGGGTACAGCGTGTAACTGGGAGCTGGATGAGCTGCGTGTTGGAGGAGCGCTGGGAGCTGCGGAGTAGACGGAGCAGGGAGCGCTGGGGACTGCGAGGAGGGGTTATGAGGGGGGAAGTGGGGGGGTTTACTTGCGTATGGGAGGGGCGGTGAACGCTGTAGTGCTGCGGGAGATGCTGGGAGCTGTAGTCCGATTACCCGGTGCGTTCTGGGAGCTGAAGTCCTCAGCCAAGGATATGTCGGGAGCTGTAGTTCTCCGTAGTGCGGTGCAGAACCCTTTCCCCCCCATCTCCCCCCCTCCCCGTAGTCCTCGGGGCCGTCCTCGGGGATTTGGGGACGGGGGAAGGAGGAGGAGTGGGGGACGGATGCTGATTGCGTCGCTCTGCCTAGGGGCTCGGCTGCGGTGCCATGGGGGGGGAACAGTCGCTGGCAATGCCGCCGGAGAAGGGACCCCACCGCGTGGGTTGCGCGGACGTCATGGTGGGCCACACGCAGCAGGTATGGGATCGGGGCGGCTGCTGGGTATTGGCAGGGCTGAGTACCTGAGGACATCTTGCGGCCGTTGCTGTGATGGACCAGAGCGCACCACGTCCCCTCTGTCCTCTAGGGGCTCTTCTTCCGCCTTTTCTACCCCTGTGTGCCCCGGGACGGGGCCGAGCGGCCGCTGTGGATCCCACGCTACGAGTACTGCAGCGGACTGGCTGATTTCAGAGGCTACAGCCGGCGGTGGTGTGCTCCACTGCTCAGCATCTCCATCGGTGAGGGGTGGCTGTACCATCATGTCCACACGGGTGTTCCCATGTCCTCCACGCCTGCTGCCTTAATCAGAGGTTCAGGCTGTGATTACCAATTTCCCATACGCTGCCCATCTCGATTTTTCTTGGGGTGTTGTTTTGTCCCCCACAGGCTCCTGCAGAGTGCCGCTGAGCTGGAAGGCACCTTTCAAACCCTGCAGCAATGGGTACCCGTTGATCATCTTCTCCCATGGCTTGGGGGCCTTTCGGTAGGGAGGGCTGGGGTTGGGATAGGAACTCCAGTGCTATGGGTTCCTTGTAGCCCCTCACCGACCCATCAGTGCTCAAGATAGAGCCCTGACCTCATCCCTTCACAGCACTGTGTACTCATCCATCTGCATGCAGATGGCGTCCTGGGGCTTTGTGGTGGCTGCGCTGGAGCACAGGTTGGTGCCACTGTCCCTGCAGCCTCAAGAGGATCTCCCCTCTTCAAATACATGGCAGGATGGGGGTCAGACAGAGGGCTGCTTTGCCACGTTCCCCCTTTCTTCCTTGCTGCTGCAGGGACAGTTCTGCTGCCATGACCTATTTCTGCACAGCAGAGGCCATCCGGGAGCAGTGGATCCCCCACCAACATGTGCCACAGGGCCAGAAGGAGTTTTATTTTCGGAACAATCAGGTATGGGAGGAATGGGGGGGAGGGTTGGGGTGGGCAAACCAGGGTGTGGATCACATCCCTTATCCTAGGGGATCTACTCTTCCCAAACCCGTACTGCATTGATGCTGAAGCTGAGCTTTCTCCTTGTAAACTGAGAAAAACCCACCCCACTCCATTTCTCTCCATTTCCTGGGTTCTGAGGGCCCTGCTGGTGATCTCCAGTTCCTGTCTCTCTGGGATCACCATGCACAGCTGCTTGCTGATAGCAGGAGGGCTTCCTGCTGAGCGAGGTTCCCCACTGCTCATTAACTTCCTCATTTAAAAGGGAAGCACGGAGCTGAAATCTGTGGCTGGAAGCCTTTCTAGGACACGCAGAGCTTGGAGGTGCTTTTGGCAGTCCTAAATCTGAGCCTGTTATTTGTTATGCGTGCTCAGAACTGGGATGTGAGATGAAGGCAGAGCCTCGGTCTGAAGTGCAGCATCTCCTGGCAGCACTGCTGTCTGTGGCTCAGAAAGGAAAGTGTGTGGGGGCTTTGGGTTATCTCCAGTGGTCTGCGGTATCAGATTAAGAGAGTTAATAATAATAACAAAGAAAGCATTGCAATAAATTTACTGCATCCCTGTGGGAGCCGCTGCGGTGCAGCCTCCTGTTTGCTTTTATGCTTGTGATAATGCAGGGAAATGAGCTGTGTCTGAGTGCTGGGGGCTCAGAGAGCAGCTCTTCTGGGGAGATATGGGGGAGAAGCAGCACCCTTGCAGACCCCCACAGGGTGGTTTGGCTCAGCTAATGGGGCAGTTTGCACTGCAGGTTCATCACAGAGCAAATGAGTGTGCACGAGCGCTTCAGCTCTTCCGGGACATCAGCAGTGGTAAATCCATCCCCAACATCCTTCCTCAGGGCTTTGATCTCTCTGTGCTGAAGGTACCTGGGGCTGCAGGGCTGGTCTGGGTGCTCCTGGCTGGAAGGGTCAGGTCATTTTGTGTGGGGAAAAATAGGAATATGCCTTTACTGTGGTGCACGTCTTTCTTGCAGGACAGCATTGACCTGGCTAAAGCAGCTGTCATGGGCCATTCATTTGGTGGGGTGACAGCTGTGCTGGCCTTAGTGAAGGAACCTGGGTTCAGGTGGGTGACTCTCGGGTGCTGCCCAGGGCTGGGAAGGCCACAGAGGGGCTATGGACACATGTGCCCATCCCACCAGGTGTGCTGTAGCTCTCGATGCATGGATGTTCCCCCTGGAGAACGTGCTGTACCCTGAGGTGCCCAAGCCTGTGCTCTTCATCAACACCGAGAAGTTCCAGACCCCTGAAAGTGTGGCCAAAATGAAGAGGCTGAGCTCCAGGAACAGCCAGACAAAGATCATAACCATCCTGTGAGTCCAGGGCTGGGGCAGGTGCCTGGTCAGGTGTAGGAGGCCCTTACCCATGCTCCTTTCCCTTCCCCAGGGGATCTGTGCATCAGAGCCAGACCGACTTTGCCTTTCTCACTGGGAAACTCATCAACCGTGTCTTCAACGCGAGGGGCACCCTTGACCCCTACAAGTGCCTGGACATCACCAGCCAAGCAGCTCTGGCCTTCCTGCAGAGGCACCTTGGTATGGAACAGGTGGAGTTAGATGGGGCTTGGGATGGCACAAGGTTGGTTCGGTGATCCCCGTTCCATATGGCTGTGAGCCACCTGGCTGCCATCTTCTGGGCACAAGTGGCAGTGCCCAGAGGACATTGGGGAGTGTTGGTTGGGAAGTCCTTGGGAAAGCTGCTGGCTTGGTCTCTTCCTTGCATCTGCAAAGTAGAGATGTGCAATGGCTGCTCCTCTTATGCGTGAAACTGGGGTGATTATTACTGTAGTAACCCTGAAACCATCTCTGCCCCATGCAGATGTGAGAGAGGAGTTTGCTCGATGGGACCGTCTCCTTGAAGGCATTGGGGACTCCGTCATTCCAGAAGCACCTTTCTGCCATTCCAACCTGTAGCTTGTTGGGATCCAGCTGCTGGGATTCAGCTGCCCTAAAATGTTTGGGGTCTGCCTCCAGAGGGCTGGAGGACCCCTGGGAGAGTGAGGCCTGCAGACTGTGCTTGCAAGATGTGGATGTGATGCCCACCATGCATCCAGGAAGCCCTCCCTGCCTGAGAGCCTGTGGTGGCTGCTGGAGACTGCAGAGCTCAGGGAATAAAACCCCTGGGGTCACAGACCTGAGCTTGCCTTGGTGACAGTGCCCTGCTTGCATGCATGGGGGGCACTGGGCCCTGCATGCCCTGCAGCAGTGGGTTTGCTGCAGGTTGGGGTGGGGGGGTGGGGTTCAAGCAATGATCCAGCACAAGGAAAGACGTAATGAGGGCTCTGAGCATGGAGGTGGTAAAATCTGATCAGGGTGCTGACTGCAAATGGGCAGCGGGGCTGGGATGCAGGCACAGGACACACTGCTCAGCAGCTGCTGCATCGAATGGTGTCCATCTGCTCCTCCTTTGTCCCTGCTGCTCCTGCTGGGCGTGCACGTGGTGAGGGCAGTGTCAGCCCAGTGCCACAGCTCCTGCACTGCAGGGAGAAGCCATGAGCATGGCTTGTGGCACTGCACGCAGCTGGGATCCCTCAGGTGCCCTGGCTCTGGGTGTTGGGAGCTGTTCCTCATCTGGTGACAGCAAACCTGGGGGGGAAGGGAAGGGAGTTGGGAGGGAGCAGCATCCTTCCTCTGTCCTTCATCTGTGTCACTGCGATAGCCAAATGCTCTCCTCCCTGTCTCCTTTTAATTGAGGAGGTAAGGATGCTCTGCGGGGGGAGACACGACAGCAGAGGGCTCATCTTCATGCAGAGCAAGGGCTGGTGTGGACAAAGCTGCGAGACCTCAATTCTTTTGGGGGTTCCAGATGCATATTTGTGAACTGATCTATGCCCTCATGCTGGGGAGTGTACTGGAGCATGATGCAGCGCTGGGACCAAGGTACTGAGGCTGGAGAGGGGACAGTTGAGGTCATTGCCTGTCGAGCCCATGTGGGAACGCACCTCTGTGTCTTACCTAACAGTGAGAGACAGTGACTGGTGCAGAAATCAAGTCCCATCTTCCTCCCAGAATTAGCACTGCTGTGATGTGCTGTGACATTGCAGGGAGTGGCCCAGCTCCTCGTGGCTGAGGGAGGCTATAAATTCTGCAGGAGCCTTATGTAAAGGCTTAGGGAGGGGGGGGGATGGCTGTGGTTGGAGGGCTACTGCAACATGTTAACCCTTCGGTGTGCTGAAAGCTGCTCATTTCCACCTCCAGTTCCAGCCCTAGGCTCAGTGCTTCTTCCAAACCCAGCCCTGATTTCCCCCCCTCCTGCATCCTCCATCCCAGTCCCCATGGCATGCTCCAGCAGGCACAGAAGCTGTGACACGAATCCCTGGGTGTAGCACATGGTGGTGATGCTCACTCTGTTCCTGGGTTGATGCACTGTGTTGCTGGACTTGGCTGGAAGGCTTTTTTTGGCTGGAAGCAGCAGTTAAGGGTTACCATGATCTGGGAGCTGCTCCAGCATTCAACTACTATCAGCTCTCGGTCACCCTGTCCTTACATGTGTCTATAGGGTCCCACTGGGGGGCTTTGCTGCTCAAGGACAGGGGAAATAAACCCCTTGCTGGGAGGGAGTCACTTCCAGCTGAGCCCTGTGCCTGCTCTGCTTCCATATTCCAACCGGTGGCTTAGAAATAAAAATCCCCAGCAGCTGCCCATTTGTATTCCTCTCACAGCTGCGCTCCCAGCGTGGACAGGGTGTGAATGGATGCATTCCTCTTCCCCACGCCTCATCTCAGAGCAAGCTCTGCACCCTGAAAGCTGCTGTTCCCAGGCTTGGAGCTGAGATCAGGCAGCACAAACACATAGTGGGCTCAGAGCCCTCCGTGTGTCCCAGCCCAGCAATGAGTGCTGCTGCTCGAGCGCCGGCTTTGTTCCATGCAAGCTTGCTGCTTGATTTAATTAATTAATGCAAATCGAGACTTGTGTTAAAGCCTCCTTTTAATTACCGTAGCATCTAGCGGAGCGTGATTCTTTTTCCTCCCTTTCTCTTGTGTTTTTAAAGGGAAAGCAAGGCCTGGATGTGCAGCACCCGCCCCGCTTCCCAGCCAGCACCTCCTGAGCAGAGCTGCTTGGAGCCCTTTGATCGGTGAGTACACGTGGCTGTTCACATTGCTCTATTTCTTTCCCATTGGCGAATCAAATCTTTATTCTTGGTGATGTTCAAAGGAAAACAACGTCCCTCATCACAGAAGCAAGTTGTTGTCATCGCTTCCAGGGCACCTGAAGGGAATAATGGGTGTTTCTTTGTCAGTTTTCACTCTGAAACCCCATTGCAGCTTGCAGCGATGCCCTGCTGGCCCTGGATGGGACAAGAGGTGATCCCTGAATAAGTAGGAAAAGGATGCAGGGAAACTGAGGCACTGGAGTAGGGAAAGGGCTGTGTGAGGTCTCTCTAGTTTCAGGCTGCCCTAAAACATGGTGGAGGGATCATTTGGGGTCATTTCCCCTGAGTTTAGGAAGCGTGGGCTGAGCTCAGCCCCTGTAAAATGGGGACCACAGGTGCCCCATAAGCCCTATCCTGGGTGACACGGGGCCTCAGGTTGCCTTTGTCTCCTCAAGTCCACATCAGCTCTTTAACGATGCCCAGCACCCGAGGCCTGGGTTGGGTTTCTGGTTTTTTTTATTCCTAATTAAATGAAGCACTTAGGTTAGCAGTTGTAAGGTAGGCATGTTTCTCTGGGTATTGATTTTAGAGTACAGCAGCAGTTGGGTTTATTGCATAAAAGACAGCCATGCGTTTTTTTCCCCCAGCAAGGCTGCCTTTGTTTGCTTGCTCTCGCAGTTGTAGCGAACGTGCCTGGTCTATTTTTCTTTTAATATAGGTATTGATTGATTAGGAGCTCAAATTAGTGGGGGGGGGGAAAAAGGGATCAGACAGCACTGAGCAAATGTTAAGTGCAAGCATTGTTTCCATGCTGAGCAATTCCAGGCAGCCCACAGAGCCGGAGGGATGGAGTGAGAATTAACCTGTTTTAAAGCCAAATTGTTGATGGAGATGGGTGAGAATTACTGGTTGTCCTAAAGGGATCTGGAAGCTGAAAGCAGCTCATGGCAGGACTGGAGTGGAAAAGTGCTTTAATATACATATATGTGTATGTATATGTGGATTCGGTTCACAAAACAGATAGGAAAGGTTTGTGTCTATGGTGCCTGATGCAGATCTCATCCACGTACAGCACTGTGGTTCTGTGTGGGGTGATGCTTCCATGCAATGCCTTCAAAGGAAAGCACTGTAGGATTTTTCCCAGGCAGTGGATCTCTGCAAGAAATAAGTGAAATCCATCACCGTTTGGCTCTGTGTTGATTTGTAATTGAATCTGCTTTGATAGCAAGCAGCCTGAGAGCTCTGCATTGAGTATTGGTGCAGAATTTGTTCCTAGTGAAAGCAGGCTGGCTCTGGGGTTGCTACCAGCTCATCTGTTTGACACAGGGGAAGTCATGCTCCTTTAGGAGGATTTCCATCCCTGAACTCCTCCCATCACAACACTTCCAAGCTACATTCTGTCGTGAAAGGATGGGAATATTTTTAACCATATCTCGCCAGGGAAGTATTAATAGCACAATGGGCTTGCTGAGAGAGCTGAAACCATATTTTACATTCAAGGAACTAATTAGGAACCAGGGAATAATTAGTGCTATCCCCAGCTTTTCTTCCCCTCACTTCATTTGCAAAGATCTGAAGCAAATGTCTTTACTGGAATCTTCCATCTGTACTGAATGTTTTATGGCTTCTCTATGCGTCTCTCTTCCATGTGGTTGTTGAAAACACAGTCTCCTTTGCTCTGTCCCACCTGCAATGACTGACTGTCACTTCTGAAAGGTAACTCGTGTGTCTCACATTGGCTCACGCACACAGAAACCAGCATAAAGCCTTTCACAGGGCTTCTCTGCAGCCCCTCTCCATGGCTCTCACACCCTCAGCACTGGGCTGTGCACAGGCATCCTCAAATAGCAAAGTGCTCAGTGCTCCATATGGGAAGATATGCGTGTTGGGAGCAGGAGGAGGAAAGCATAAAGGATGCTGAGAGCAAGGAGAGCAAAGCAAGGTGAGGAGACCTCCAGGACAGCTTTCACTGTACACAGATTGCTTCTATCAGTCAGTTACCTTGCAGTCCTTCTCTACCCCTGAGCATAAGTTTCTTTTATTGCTGTCTCCTCTCACAGGTTCGGATTGACTTGGCTCAAGCAGAGCATCGGATTTCTCGCTTTAGAACATGCTTTATTCTTGTGGTGACTGTTACCAAGTCTGAGAAAGTACTTGCTGCTAATATTGCTTGCAAAAGGTGCTTTGAAACAAATAAGATGTCAGCCTATCCACCACGTGTGCTGAAGCGTGGCACTTCGATGCTCACAGAGCACGTTTTCTCACTGGAGACTAAATATTTTTGCAAGTTAAAAGAGCTGCCGTGGGCTGAGTTGTCACCTAATTATGTCAGTCTCTTTGTGGAGTATTTTGGTAATCACATCAGAGTGGGGGCTCTTTAATCTTTGTGCTCCATCTAATCACGTCACGTCCCCAATCCACACATACAGGGAGCTCTCTGGATGGGCCCTCAGCTTCTCTTTTGCTCTGAGAGCAGAGTGCAGGTGGTGGAAGGAGCCTGAGTGCTCTGTGCTCTTTTTAAGCTGGGGTTCTAACAAACAGCTCTTGGTGGTGAGACAAACAGGGCTGCAGCCACGCAGTGCCAGGCTTGATGGGTGAAGAATCTGCATAGAATCCCAGTTAAATAATGTTGATAAAACAGAATGAAAGCTTTTCACCTCCTTCGTTCTCACTGAGATCTGACACGAATAAATTCCACATAAACAAGTGGGTTCCAAAAATAAAAGCACTCATGCAACGAGGCCAAAAATGAGATCGTCTCCGTGCTCCTCCAGCTGCTGAGAGCTGTTCCTCCTCTTTGTATTGCGGCAGAGCTTGGAGATCTTGGCTTAAATTGGAGCTGGTGGTGGTGGCAGGTGGCACAAGGAGTCTCTGCATAACTGACATGGGCTGCAAAATGTAGGAGCTGAGAGCAGCTCCCTATTGTGTGTTGTCTCTTATATGTGAGAGTTCTTATCTGAAACAGAATGTTTTTGGCTGTAAAGCTGATCTGCGAAGGGAGGTAAGTTACATTCAGGTCTTTTCTTCTTTATCTTTTGGCTTTTTTTTGTCCCTGCGAGGAACCCAGGAGATAAGATGGAAAGCTCAGAAAACAGCCCCTGTGTGACTTGGGGTTGTATCCCAGCCTGCAGCCCTTCTGCAAAGCAATACTTCACCATCATCTCTCCAGGGAGGAGCTGTGACTAATGGCAGTAAAGCAGGTATTGAAGGAGAAGCCCAGCACCCAGAAAGCATTACTTCCTTTGGGAAATCCTGAGATCATCCCAAGATCAGCTTGCTAATTTTACTGAAAAGCATTAATAATAAAGCATCCAACACTGATCTGTGTGAATAACAGCGAATGATGAAGCAAAACACAAGCTGATGTCACGATTACTTGGCTTCTTTGTCTTCCAGCAATTTAATCCAAGCATTCGAGATGCTTCATTGCAAAACAAGCGTGTTGTGTTTGATATCAATGCATGCAGTGCTGCTATTGAGCCGGGAGCCCTGTAAGTGCACCAGGCATGGCCAGGGAGGCAAAGCATGTGGAACCTGGGATCCCTAGCACCCTACAAAAGGCCTAATGGTGCTGCTGTTGGAAAATGGCTCTTCTTTGATAGCAACCTCTCCCAGTTCCAGCAGCCAGGCGGCTGGATGTGGTTTCCATGGAAATAGACGTCAGATCAGTAAAAGGAGAGAGAAAAAAAAAGAAAGCAGGGCAAGTGTTTAAAATAATCTCTTGTTTTGAAAGCTCTGTACGTTTCTGTCACAATATTAACCTTCCTGAAGGTAGGCTGGTTGTTTTTTTGGTGCAAAATCCTATGCACGGGAAGGGTGGGTCCCTCCAAAAGCTCCTTCCTTTGGTGTATTGGGTACAAAGGCTGCTGTGTTGCCTTGTAGCAGGTTGGTGTCTTTATTCTCAGTCCATCTGCCTTTTATATGTTGTGGCTTCTGGTGTTGGCTGAAGCGGCTGCAGCACAGCAAGGCAGGAATTGCACGCTGGTCATTGTGCAGAGCGTGCAAAAATAGAGACATTGGTGAGCAAAGCGTTCATCTGATGGTGTTATATGGGTAAAAAGAGCACTCGTTTTGCAGCCCAAGATGAGGGCTGCGTGCAGGCAGCACGTGTATATCTCACAAAGAGCAGGGTGGCTTTTCTGCTGCTGTCACCTCCTAGAGAGATGCTGTGCTGCTGGCTGACCCCACAACCACCGCCTGCTCCTATAGACCTCATCAGTGTCAGCATAGTGCACAGCTTTAGTCCCTCAGAGCCACCCTAAGTGTTGGCACCTAAGCGTGGCTGCACCACGCAGCCTTAGGGTGGCTCTGAGGGACTAAAGCTGTGCACTATGCTGACACTGATGAGGTCTATGCTGAGTGACCACCACCCCAATGGGGCTGCGGCGCTCCAATAGGGGATGAATGGGCGCTGAGGTTACACCCCCAAAGCACGCAGCCACCACCCGGTGCTCGCGGCAGACAAAGGGAGTCCCGCAGCCCTTCGGGAGCTTTACGAGAGCGCGGCGCTGGGCAGCGCATCCCAATAGACAACACACGGAGACGAGGCACGGCGTAAAGCGGCCCCGCATCCTCCGCCGGGCCAACGCCGGGCCGAGGGGGGTCGCCGCCCCTCATCGCCTCCCCCCGCCCGCTGCGGACTACGGCTCCCGGCGTGCAACGGGAAGCGGAGGAGAGGGGGGCTCCGAACCCGAGAGGGGGGCTCCGAACCCCCCCCCCCCCGGTTCGCCCTCCCCGTCGGTCGGCACGTGCCGCTCGGCTCGGCCAATAGGGGCGGGGCGGGGCGGGGGTCACGTGACTTTGTTTGGCGCTTTTTTGTGCGCGGAGGGGGCGGGCGGGAGAGGAGTGGGAGCGGAGCGGCGGAGCGGGCAGGTGGGTGAGCGGGGACGGGGCTGAGGGTGTAAAGGGGATGAAGGGGGAAGCGGTGGCCGCAGCCGCCTTTAAGCCGTTATGAAACGGTCTGGGGTCTGAAGTAAACGACCCCAAGCGGCTGTCTGATGTGGGGGTCGCGGTGCTGCAGTGTAAGGCTGCCGGGGGGGGGCTGACAGCGCGACGGGCGGCGGCTCTTTAGCCGTTAAGGGGCTGCGCAGCTCCTGGTGTCCCTTTATCCCCGCTGTGGTGTCGCTAAGACCGCCGGGCGTCGTGGCGACCGAGAGAGAACGCGACTGGAGACAATGGGGGATCGCTCCGAGGGAACCGCCCCGATGGCGGCTGGGCTGGGGGAGGAGGAGGAGGAGAAGAAGAAGAAGAAGGGGGCGGCCATTGTCAGCTGGGGAAGGGGCGGCGCCCGGCAGCTCCCCCACCGCCTGCGAAGCCCCTTCAGCCTTGGGGCCTTTTCCCTGCGGGGTGGGGGGCGGGGGGGGCCGCACCTGCGGCAGTTGGTTGGGTTGGTTAAAGGGGGGGGGGGGGGAAAAAGGAGGGGGGGGGGCGTCGGATGGAGCCCGGATGTTGCCGTTGGCTCCGCCCCCCTTGGAGCCCCCCGCGCGCGCCCGCCCGCCTGCGCGCGCGCCGTCTTGCTCGGCCGTTTGAATTCGGTGCGGTTGGGAGGGGCGGGGCTTAGGCTGCAATGAGAGGCGCTGATTGGCTGGAGGAGCGGGGCAGCGCCCATAGTGGGGGGGGGGGTCGGGGCTGGGGTCGGTTTGCGTTGTTATAATGGATGTGGATTGAATCAAAGGGTTAATAACGCCGTGCGGTGTCTGTCTGCTATGGTGAACCTCCTGCTATGGTGAGCCGTCTGCTTGCTGCTCGGGGGATGCAATCAAAGGTAGCAAGAAAACCAGCAGCCATTCAGATGCACGTTTCTTTGTTTTCCAGGTGTCTCTCTCTGGTTAAAGCTCTCCTGTTGGCTCCTGCAGGCGGATTGCCTCGGTCATGGCTACTTCTGGTACGGAGCACTGTGTGCTCAATGCTCCTTTGCTATTGTTCTGTTCCTCTTACTTCCATAATTGAGCTGCAATGAATGTGTAATTAAACTGGTTTTCACCGTGCTTCTCTCCCATCGCTAGGCTTGCTGTGGAGAAGCTGTTAAAGCAGCACCCCGAGCTGCTGTTAGCAGATAGGATGAGGTTCATCTGCGTGCCATCTGCTCAGCGAACAGAGCTGTCATGCAGGCGTCTCAGTGATCAAAAAGGAAACGGCGCGGGGTTGAGGTGTCTGCTCTGAGGTCTTCAAAGAGCAGAACTCTGCCTCAGTGTGTTTCCGTGGGAGCTGTTGTCAGTTCTTGGCTCTTGATGAATAAAAGACCTTATTATCAGACTTCTCGCTGCAAGGAAGGGATCTTTTTTTCCCCTATTTGGAGTCCTGCCACGCTAGTTTTTGTGTGGATACCTAAGGCTACAATAGCATCAGGTGCTTTAGGATGCGGTATCCAGGAAGAACAGCAGACAAAATTGTCCTCTGCCTTTTAAGTAGTGGTGCTGTTGCTTAAAAGGCAGCTATCGGCTCAGATGCAGCTGTCTCCTTAAGCCAGTTTGGTGGCATTGAATTACTGAAGGCTTGCTCGTGTTAGCCAACTCAGTTTCCTGGCTTAAAACACCACTGAGGGTTGTTGTTGTTGTGTGTCCCTAGATATCCAAGTGAAAGAACTGGAAAAGCGTGCCTCTGGGCAGGCATTTGAGCTGATCCTCGGTCCCCGCTCGAAAGAGGCAGCCCCAGAATTCCCTCTTTCTCCTCCGAAAAAGAAGGATCTGTCATTGGAAGAGATTCAGAAGAAACTGGAAGCAGCAGAAGAGAGACGCAAGGTATGTTTGAAATGACAGGTTGAAGGGAGATGTGCAAGCGGTGGGATTCTCTTAGATGGGATTTCTGACTGAAGACAAACGGATGGCAGTTTATTTGTGGCATTACATTGGGAATGTTAATTCAGCTTTGTTAGGAGCTCAGCTTTGTCCTTCCAAAGCTTGATTTCCAAAATGGTTTTGAATGGTCACTTGAAAAGCAGGGAGGTGTTTAGCTGGGAGGGGAAGCTGTATCAAGAAAGAAGCTGCTCTTGACTTAAATCTATTCTGTTAAGGATTTGCTTTATTCCACCAAATCAAGTGGTGAATCTGTAACTTAGAAGCCTTATGAATGCAGTATTTTGAGGTAAGTTCCTGCTGTTCAGGTGTGGTTTAGAGCCCTTAGATATGCAGAGGCTCGTTAATGAGGTGCCTCCTGTGTGACCAGGATCGCAGTAAGCCACCATTTTGAGATGCAGGAGTGTTCTAGGGGAGTTCTATAAGTGCTGGCATCAAGTATCCTGCTGTGGTTTAACCTGGCAGGCAGCTAAGCACCATGCAGTCCTTTGCTCATTCCCTCCCTTCCCAGTGAGATAGGAGGGGAGAATTGGACAAGAAACTCGAGTTGAGACTGAAAAATAATAAAGATATGAGAAAAGGAAGAGAGAAAGGGCTATAGTTATGGTCATGCAATATGTGTAACCATATAGATGTGAGGAGTCATATACAAGCAGTTGCTCACTGCCCACTGACTGGACTGATGAACTTCTTTAAGTTTACTTTCTGCATGATGTCACATGGAATGGAATAGCCATTCTTTGGCCACTTTAGATTGACTGTCCTGGTTCTGTCCCCTCCCAGCTCCTTGTGCCCCCCCCCAGCCCCCTTGCTCTCAAGACAGTAGGAGAAGCTAAGCAAACTGAGCAGTCCTTGGCTCTCTGTAGCTCTGCTTAGCAACAATTAGAAGCATTTGTATATTCTTGATGCTGCTTTTTGCTTAAAATCAAAGCTTACCATCATACCGAACACTACTGAGAAAAACCAACTGCATCGACTGAAATGAAGACATTTCCGGGTTGTTTTTACTGGGAAATATCCCACCTGTCACGACTTGAGTTATGATAGAAATTTGCTTTCCTGTGTGGTTTGTGATGGTGAAATGTAGGCTGTGGGGGTGGAGAAAGTACTAGGGAGCTTTGTATTGCATCAGGAAGTTGTTCTGAACAGCAGAAAAATCTCTTGTTAGGAATTGCAAGCACCAGAGCGTTGTAGTTGTCCTCATTCATCCATGTTTGTGTTTGAAATGTGCGTGGTCTGTTTGTAGTCTCATGAAGCAGAAGTCTTGAAGCAGCTAGCTGAGAAACGGGAGCATGAAAAAGAAGTGCTTCAGAAAGCAATCGAAGAGAACAACAACTTCAGCAAAATGGCAGAGGAGAAGCTGACCCACAAAATGGAAGCTAACAAAGAGAACCGTGAGGCACAAATGGCTGCCAAACTGGAACGCTTGAGGGAGAAGGTGGGTGTAGAGTCCTGGTTCTGCCTGGGGAGGGAATGTATCAATAACAATAGGTAGAGCCAAGTAAATGGACAAGTGAGGGAGCAGACAGATAGCATTCAGTGTTCTGTGGTGTTCTAGTTTTGAAACGAGATCATTAAATCCCCAAGAGACTACAGAGAAACGCTCCTTTTGGGGAGGTGATGGGGTATGTGGGGTGACATTGGGCTGCTTGCTCTCATGGAGCTTCGTTCTTTAGTAACCCCCATTGGGAATCCTGCTGTGAGCTGAGGGGTGGGAAGCAAGCTGGGGCTCGCTCTGCTGCATGCCCTGCCTCTGGGCCTGGGGGGCTGATGTGTCCCTGCTTGTGTCTTTCAGGATAAGCATATTGAAGAGGTCCGAAAGAACAAAGAAGGCAAAGACCCTGGTGAGGCCGAAAGCAACTGACTTCATTCTGGAAACTGACATTCTCCCCCTCCTCTAAATATCCAAAGACTGTACTGGCCAGTGGTTTTGCTTTTCGGTTTTTGTTCTTTTTAAGTTTCTAGAAACTGATGTAGAACTGTAAAGTTAGATCCAAACTGTATGCTTTCTTTGGGGACTAGAGGGGAGACCTTACATGTTTCACTTTTTCTAAGGTTGTCTTTCCAGTGTAGCTATCTTGTTGCATCCTTTTCTACTCCAGAGCGCTTGCTGCTGGATTGATGGCTAGTACTGTATCAGCTCTGTAAGACATTTGTGAAAGGAATATGTAGTATACTGTTCCATGCTGAATATCTGTTACACTTCAAAAATCTGACTGTCACAGTCTTTTAAAATCCTGCTGTAACTGAGTGACTAAATAAAGCTGCACAGTGCTGTTAACATGAGATTGGTTTCTGAACGTGGCATATAGAGTTGGCTGAGGCCTCCAGCGAGCATCCTTACCCAGCACTGCACAGAAAAGCTCTGTAACAGCACTTTTCCTTACATGCTGCATAACTGGCTCTTCCCTAGAGCGCTTTCATTGTCTCAGTTTTACAATAAGAGCTTTGTTTTGACACCTCAGCAGTTGTCAGCTGTTGTGTGTTTTTGTTGAGATGGTTTAGAACCACCTCCCTTCAGATGCTGATGCTTGGACAAACACGTCTTTGTTGCCACATGACTCTGATCTGACCCTTTGTGTTTGGTTTTTATTTGGCGAGGGGTTTTATGGAAGAGAACTTGTGCTATTGAACTGGGACTTGTGTACCACTTCCTGCAGCATCACAGAGCTTTGGTAAAAGCCAAACACCCCCCACTCTGTGTTGGCATCATGCGCCTCTCCCAGCAGGATGCTGTTAAAGATTGTTTTTGATTGGATGGCTGCTGCAGGTGTGTTGGATTAAACTGCTGCAGGGTGAGCCTGAAGATAGATAGCTCCTGCCCATGGAAACACACACCATGTTTGTTTTCCTGGGCAGTGAAGCAGATAGAGCTCTATTGTGCTGTGAGTAAAAGTGCTTTTAGGAGCGTCTGTATTGTGCAGGTGCTTTTAAAGAAACCAAGAACCTTCTTTCCCTCCAAGATTACTGTATGGTACATCCACAAGAACTCAATGCTGCTCTGCACTAAAGACAAGACTGCAGTTAGTGTGAGTTTATTGTCACCTCCCCTTTTGTTATGAGCAGTGCCCTGACCTGAAGCAATTGGCTTCTCAGAGCAGGGAAGCTCAGCATTGTGCACCTTCTGTCAGGCACAAGAGCAGCTCTGCTCTGAGGCTGGTCCCATCCTGCCTTCCCAAAGCTGTACCCTTGATCTTTGGGGTTTGCTGCTGTGTTGGTTTGGGTTTACTTCACACCTGGATCATCTGGCACCAAACTGGTGACAATCTGATGTTTGGAGGATGGAAAACAAGGTGAGGATTTCTTTTTTTTTCTTCATTGGGTTTAACTGAGTCCTGGATCATTTACATCTTCTCCGGGGTTTGTTAATGAGGAAACATTTAGGGAGCTTTTATATTTCATGTTTAGTGCTTTTGATTGTACTGAACTTGTATTTAACTTGCATAAATGAAAAGGGGTGGGGGATGTGGGGTAAGGCTTCTGCTGAAACAAATGTTGGCCAGTACAGTGAAACAAAGCCAATGGTGACAGGTGGGATGGCTGGGATCCTGTGTGAAGGCTTTTTCGGTGCTGGTGTCATAGATGACAGTTAAAACAGGCTTTGTTTGCCAGCTGCAGTGGGGAATGGGGCAGGTTTTTAGAGGCACATGTTATTGCAGTGTAAGCAGAGCAATTTGTGTGCAGATCCACCTGCAGGGGTGGAAAGGAGCGTGCAATGAGTTCCACATGGAGACGGGCTTGAAGCTGTGAGTGTATGTATCTTTACTGCCTTGTAGAGGCTTTAAGTCATTGCTCAATCACTTCCTATGTTTAAGATCATACTTCACTAGCAACAAAATCAGCTCTTGAGCTTAATGTGTTCATCTGCTGCCTGAGCAAAACCCAAGTACCCCTAATGCTGGAAGCCCCCCCCCCCCCTTTTTGAGGGAGAAGGATGACAGTGCTGCCAAAACCCAACTGGCACTAAGAAAGCAAAGGCTTCTAAAACTCGAGCTCCTGCCTTGCCAAAAGCTGTCAGATGCAAACTTGGGCCCTTCTGTTCCTTCATCTTAGTTCTTTCCTTCTGGTGCGAAGTGTAAATGGAGCTTAATTCCTTAGAGAGGGGTTCTGAGGTGGGAGTGAAGTTCGAGGAGGTGAGTACTGAGGGAGGAGGAGGAAAACACTGCCGTTGTGCTCGGGCAGGAAAGTGGAAAAGCTGCTTAAAAATGACTGCACGAGCTCGTATCTGCCTTGCTATAGGCTTTGATTCAAGAGCGAGTTCCAAGAACTATGAAGCCATATTCTGGGCGGCAATGGAGGTACAGGGGTGGGATAATGGCAAACGAGGCAATGATACAAACAAGGCTTTCCGATAGGCGGAGGCCGAGGGCTGCTCTATGGCTGCTCTATGGCTGCTCTATCGCTGCTCCCTGCGATGCCCACCCCGCGGGGCGGGGCTGGTCCGGCGCTGGAGCGGCCGCTGCGGAGGCTCCGTCGGAAACGGAGCTGCAGGGAGAGCTTCGCAGGTGAGGGGAGGGGGCTGGGAGGGGAAGGGAGGGTCGGGGCTGGGATGGGGGAGCTCTGGGGGGTCGTGGGGAGCTGGGTGGGACCGGCAGCAGAGCGCTGTGCTGAGGGATGCTGAACGCCGTCCGTGCGGCGATGAAAGGCTGATGAGGCTGCATCCCATCCGGCGGGTGGGCGGGTGTTGCTGGGGCAAGGAAAACTCCGCAGGAAATAACAGGCGTTAAAAGCAGCGTCGCTGACATCTCACGAGTGTGTGGAGGCTGTTATTTTGAGCTCAAGCCGGGTTAATGATTGCTGGCACAGTGCAAAACTTGCTCTGCTCATACCGAACATTGCTTCAGGTTTTGCAGCCAGGAAGAGCTTTGCTTAATTAAGTCCCTCTTCGACAAGTGTCGGAGAGCCTGCACCATGTCCGGGTGTCTTTCCTGCCCCGTGCTGCGCTGCTCTGAGCACGCATTTCCCCTGGCAGCTCCCAAGGGCTCTTTGCTACATAAGTGTCAGGGGCTGAAGCCACCTCCCCATATGCAGGCACAAGAACGAGCTCTTCGTGCGACACCAGGGCTTTGTTTTGGAAAGATTTGGTCACATCAGCCTCACCCAGGCTGTTCTGTTTTTGCCAGCAGCAAAAGCTGCTGCAGCACCACGACTATTTGAGATCAGCAGGTCTGTGAGTATAAAAGGTTGGCTTTCCCTGGGCGTCCTGCCCGTGTCACAGGAGGTCGAGCAAGGACAAGGGTCAACCTGTGCCAATTGGTGCAGTGCCTCGGTCACCAGGCAAGGTGGGGAAATAACATTTAAGAGGGAAGCCAAGCAGTAAACAACTGATTTTGTTCGCATTTCTGCTCCTCAGCTTCAGGCAGCCCTGAGTTCTGAACCGATCTGCTCCGTTCTGATGAGGAAATTCTAGAGGTGGGTTTGTTGTTTCTGTCGTTTCTTGTTTATAAATCCAGTCCCATTCCCTCCCCCTCCCATTTCCAAACTTTGAAGAGCTTTTCCTGGCTGAGCCGTATTTGAAGTGACTGAACTTGGCAGGAGTTGAGGCTTAAAGCAGCACGGGAGCTGGGCTGGTTTCTTCCCAACTTGTCTGAGCAAGAATGGGTAACAAGTGGGGTGGGGGATCACCTGGAGCAAATTCCATTCAGTTCTGAAGACTGCTGTGGAAATGCAAAACAAACTGGGGAAGCTGCCTTTATCTCAATGGGGACAGCAGCTGCAAAAATGTAAATATAGAAAGCTTGCTCACAGAGATTACGCTGCTGGACATCAGTGATGCAACCGGACAAACTCACTCAGGCTGCACTGTCTTTGTGGGAAGCCACATGGAAAATATGGAGCTGGAAAACGATGGTGAGAACTCAGACTAGCTCACTCACACGTCCTGTTTCTGATGTTGCAGTTATTTGTGCACTCAGCGGCCTTGCAGAGCAACTGCTTGCAGGATGCAGCTTGGGAACACAGGCAACCAGCAAGGGAAAGTTGGGGCTGTTGCTGGAGGGGGAAGTTGTTAGAACACTCTAAACTGCAGGGAGGGGATGAGATTAACTTCGATGGACTTCACTAGGAGCCAGTATGCCCTGGAGAGTTAATTACCTCTCTGCTCTTCCAGCTGGTGTCACCTGTATGGAATGGGACACACCAGTGGCACTTCTTAAGCATCCTTTCCCATTCCTTCATATTGCTGGTTTTACTGATTCTGTTATGTCAACCGTAATGAGGCCACTCTTTAGTCATGCAGGGTTGTATATATTAGAGGGGGGAAAAGAAATAACACATTCAGGCAGTCTCTGTTGCTGACTTTGGTAAAGTTGTCCTTTTATCCCCAGGTGTTTTTGAGCAACGAGAGCTGTGCTGTTGCTGTGCCATGGCAGCGGTGGTGGCAGAGAAGCTCAGCCGCCTCTTCATCAACGTGCGTCAGGTCCCCCAACTGCTGGCCCCCCCATTGCTCACCACTGTCAGCAGCTCCGAGGTGCCAAGGGTTTTCTGGAAGCCTTACATCCACACTGGATACCGCCCGGTGCACCAGACCTGGCGTTATTATTTCTCCACGCTCTTCCAGCAACATAACGAAGCCATCAACGTGTGGACCCACCTGGTGGCCACTCTGATCCTGCTGCTGCGTTTCCAGCAGCTTTCCCAGAGGGTGGATTTTGGGCAGGACCCCCACGCTCAGCCGCTCCTCATCATCATCACGGCATCCATCACCTACCTGACGTTCAGCACGCTCGCTCACCTCCTGCAAGCCAAGTCTGAGTTCTGGCACTACAGCTTCTTCTTCATGGACTATGTGGGGGTGGCCATCTACCAGTATGGCAGTGCGTTGGCGCACTACTACTATGCCATCGAGCCCAGCTGGCACGAGAGGATCCAGGGCTTCTTTATGCCCACAGCTGCACTGCTGGCCTGGCTGTCGTGTGCAGGCTCCTGCTATGCCAAGTTCCGCTACCACCAGACAGCGTGGCTGCTGAGCCGGCTGTGCCAAGAGGCACCTTCAGGCCTGGCCTACCTGCTGGACATCAGCCCTGTTGTGCACCGCATCTACACAGCATCACCTGCAGGGCAAACAGACCCAGCCCTGCTGTACCACAAGTGCCAGGTGCTGTTTTTCCTCATCGGTGCCTTTTTTTTCTGCCATCCTTACCCAGAGAAGTTTCTCCCTGGGAAATGCTACTTCTTTGGGCAAAGCCATCAGATCTTCCATGTCTTCCTGGTTCTTTGCACGTTGGCACAGATCGAGGCTGTGGTGCTGGACTATGAGTCCAGGCGGCACATCTACTCCTCGTTGCAGGGTGAGCTGGCTCACCAATTCTCTGCCCTGTTTGTGTTCACTGTGACCTGCTCCGTGCTCACGGCTGCATACATGGCACGGAAGGTGAGGGACAAGCTGAGCTTCAAAGAAGACTGAGATCCAGGGCAGAGTGAGGGATGCCATGGCCAAAGGATGCTCTGAGAAGAGGAAGGAAGCGCTTTGCTGACTGTCACTTGGCATTGCTCTCTCCAGGGAGGGAGAATAAGAGCTGCTCTTCATGCTTTTTAATTCAGAATTAATCCCATCGTATCCATGAAATAGTGCACTGGTTTAATTCCAATGTCTGAATAAACAGATAGAACAGTGTGTCAGTGTGGTGCAGCCTGGTTTCTGCTGCGCCCTGTGTGGTTTGTTCCAGGGATCCCACAGCTGTCCCCTCCATCCCATCTCAGCAGCAGCAGAGGGGCTGCATACCTTTCACCTGGGGCAGCTGCAGATGGGTCTCTCCCAGCCCTGCCCTTCTTGCATCTCTGTGTGTCTCCAGGAAGGCTGTGGGGAGCAGTGTGTTGCAGTGCAGGTGAACGATGAGCACTGCTCCCCTAGTTGAAGATGTTATCTTGCAGGACACTGTCCAGTCACTCAGATAAGAGCTGCCTTTGGTTAATCCTTGCTGCTTTTCCCATTCCCTTGCTTTGTTTAGTAGCAAAGCCACTACTGCTGCCCTCCAGCTCCAGCACAGCTGCTGCTCAATGCCAACCAGTGCTGTGCCAACCAGCTTTTGCCTGAAGATGTTGAGGCACGTCAGGTTGGTATTTCTTGGCAATCAAATGTTGCCTCCTTTCATCTGCAAAATTCCCAGGCCAAGAAGTCCTGAATGTTATTGAGTCATCTCTCAGCACAAAACACCTTAGTGTGGAACTTTGGGTGCCCTGCTGCCTTCCAAAGAGCTTTTTACAAGGGAGTGAGGAACTTGGTGCAGGAATGAAGGACGTCCCTGGTAGAAATACTGTACACTGCCTAAGCTTAAAAATAACCAACGACTAAAAACCACTTTAACCCTCCAATTAATGCCAGGGCATCCTCCAATAGTGCTTGGGAAAGCAGATCCACCAGTCTGCACCTACTGGGATGGGATATCGTACTGGGATGGGATATACTGCATGGGATATCGTAGCAATAACAATTGATCCTATACACCAGCACTGAGAATGGTGGAATGTCAGCACTGTGTCTCTGTACAGCACTCTGCAATCCACCTCCTAACGCAGTACTGCTCCATTTTGCACTCATGGGCAATGTGAAGTCGTGTGATTGTCCGAATTTGTTGGTATTGCAGTTCATCCTTTGTGACCCTGATGTAACCATGGAAACAGAACCATCAGAGTGAGCCTGCGCTATGCTGACAGCCCGTGCCTGATGCCTGTGCTCTCGTTATCCAGTTGGTCGTTGTGGGTCAGACAAATTGAGTAGGGAATCAAAATCAATTCTGCACACCAAGTGCACGTTGCTGATGAGTAGGAATGAAAAGGTCTTGGGAGAACGTTTCCCTGATCAAAGGAACTTCAGGGAGTTTAAGCCCAGGCTAAGAATACACTATTTAGTAGTTAGATAAAGGATAGGGTTATTTTACAGCAAAACCAACTATGGTATAATGGAGTGGGGTGACATCTTGACCTGAAAGAAAGCAGTGCTCTGTCCTGGCTGCTGAGTATTGGCGTGACAACCCATGTGAAGAGTTATAGCAGCAAAGTACCTGCACTATAGCACTGAGCAGCACATCACTACCATGAAGCTGTCAGGGGATACTTCTAACGCTTCCTCTAACACCAAACAGAGCTTCAGCATCTTTGCAGAGGTTGGGACTGCATGGATGGATGAAGATCCCTCAGTGGCAGCAGCAGGACGATGCCCCAGTGTTGCTAACTGGAGAGCACTGGTGGCACAGCGGGAGCAATCGAGTGCTTCCCTCACTGCCACCCAGCTGTGAAATCGGACGTGACCTATTGACGGATCCTCAGAGCAAAACTGAAAGGTATCGATGGGATCTTTGGAGCTGTTGTAGAGGAAGTGCATTCATCCTATGCAGGACACTTGTCTTGGTGATGCACTTTAGCAGGGCACCGATCATAGAAACCTAAAGGAGTGCTTAGTGCCATGTCTTGGCTGCATGCTGGGCTGCTATGGACCCAGCCAGCCCTGCCACATCTCTGCTTATGCAAGGAAGCTCCAACACAGCAGATGTGCCTCTTTCCTTTGTGGGGTGCAGCAAAGGTGAAAGGGAACATAACTGGAAGGAAACTCAAGCAGTGCATTTTTCATGTCTAGCTTTTCTTTAAATATGTTCCCCCCCCTCCTCCCCCTAAATATTAATTTGCTCACAGTTAAACTGTGCTCGGAGCTGCAGCAGACGGACCAACACATTGATTTTCTCCTCCCTCCATCCCCAGCAAATATAAATTCAAGTGTGCAGAGCCTGCACTCCACCAATTGCTCCGGTGGGGACATCAACAGTTCAACACACGGATGGAAGATGTCAGGGCTTGTCAGTGGACACCATAGAGCTTAATGTTACACATTTTTCTGTAAAGAAAGGTATGTTTTCTTTCTAATGTGCTGTTTATCTTAGTTTGTTTCTCTTTTGTGACGTCTAACACCTCTTTGTCTGCCAGTTTGAAAGTGTATTTTCGTGTTTAATAGCGGTCTTAATGTACCATTTCCTCTGCAGTCAGAGGCAGTGCAGCCACAAGAATTTAACGTCCTTTTGCTTCCTTAACATTCTTGTTTTGCAGCACGAAAACTGAACCACATTTGAACCGAAAACTCTGTGTGAAATGACCTATATCCTAAAAAATCAGATTATGCTGCTTTTAAAGTGACCGAAGTCCAAACAAAGGAACGTTATATCTACAGATAGAACCGTTTATGAAACCAGCCGATAATTTTTTGCATAAGCCATTCCTTTTTCCATAGGCTCGTGGGTAAAAGTAGCAGCACTTGGTGCTTGGATACTGTTCTGTACTTCAAACAGAGGTGTCATCAAGCAGAGGGAACTGGACTGGCGATGGGGGTTTGTCTATTTGCTTAGCACTGTCATCCACAAACAGAAAGCAGTTATTTGCTCTCTTAAAAATACTTCACAACTGACTAAAAACAAGGGCCAGGAAGTATTTCCTCTGTTTGCCTGCAAATAATAAAGAAAACCTCATCACCTGCTCAGGTATCTTACAGATAAACATCCCACTCTCACAGTGGGATCTATTGGATGATGGGGAAGCAGATCCCTGGGTGTCCAGTCCTGTTGTGAGGCAGGCACTGTGTTTTC
The DNA here is from genome assembly GCF_039878825.1 of Excalfactoria chinensis. NCBI lineage: Eukaryota > Metazoa > Chordata > Aves > Galliformes > Phasianidae > Excalfactoria > Excalfactoria chinensis. The sequence goes on from NC_092846.1 coordinate 3,051,149, forward strand.
ACTGACTCAGATGCACAGGGGGGTGCTGCATACCTCATAGTTACATCCTTGTCTGAGTGTCTTTTAGTGATAAGTTAGACACAGGTGGACATCTTTGCCTCATAGCTGAGAAATAATAATGCCTACAGTGCCAACAAGCAGCATCATGTTGCAATTGGCACCATGTGATGGTGTCGCCGCCCTTTTTATAACGAAGGGCTGCAGCTTTTACAGTATCTGATGCTTGTTCTCTCATACATTCCAGTGTTAAGATGGCACAATAACCATGGGAGACTGGAATTTCCTTGGAGGCATTCTGGAGGAGGTTCACATTCACTCCACTATTATTGGCAAGATTTGGCTAACCATCCTCTTCGTGTTCCGAATGCTTGTCCTTGGAGTGGCCACCGAGGACGTCTGGAATGATGAACAGTCAGAATTCATTTGCAATACTGAGCAACCTGGCTGCAGGAACGTGTGCTACGATGAGGCCTTTCCCATCTCTCTCATAAGATACTGGGTCTTGCAAGTCATCTTTGTGTCCTCTCCTTCTTTGGTGTATATGGGTCACGCCTTATACAGACTAAGAGCCTTAGAGAAAGAGAGACAGAAGAAGAAAGCTCAGGTGAGAGTGGAGCTGGAAAGCACTGAATTAGAAATGACAGAATATCGGAGAAGGCTGGAGAGGGAACTCCGACAGCTGGACCAAAGGAAGCTGAACAAAGCCCCCCTACGAGGCTCATTGCTCTGCACTTACGTGATACATATTTTCACCAGGTCTGCAGTGGAAGTTGGTTTCATGATTGGGCAGTATCTGCTTTACGGGTTTCGCCTGGATCCCCTTTATAAATGTCACCGAGATCCGTGTCCAAACGTAGTCGACTGCTTTGTATCACGACCAACAGAGAAGACAGTCTTCATCCTATTCATGCAGTCGATAGCGACCGTATCATTGCTTTTAAATGTCTTGGAAATTATCCACCTTGGATTCCGTAAAATTAAAATAGGTCTGTGTGGGCAAGAGGAAAACAAGGATGACCGTGGTCATTTCTATGCAAACAAATGCAAGAAATACTCGGTGATACCCCGCTCTTCTCTGGGAATATCTGCAACTCCTCCAAAAACTCTCCCTTCTGTACTTGGCGGTTATGCCTTTTTAATGGAGAAACAAACAGACACTGCCATCTACCCAGCCTTAAATTCTGCTCCCATCTTCCAGCCTATTCAAAATAACCACGCGGAAAACAGAAGCAATTACACCCAGCACAGCCAGGAAAACAAACTGCCGAAGAAAAGGCCAGCTATGAATGCTTTAGCTGGTCAGACTCAGAATGCCAGCACAGAGTGCAGGGAAGGCTTGCTGGGCAAACCTGCGACCGAAAGGAGGAACTCTCAGAAAGAAGCTGATCAGAAACACCTCCTTGCTGGTACTCAGAATGCAGATACAGCTTCGAGAAGCTTTGCTGAGATGCTGTCGCAGCCTCCTCTGCAGCCTTTTCCTGTTGCCAGCCTCAGAAGGCAGCACGGAATCATCTCCTCCTGGAACTGCTGCAAAGCAGCCGAGAGCGTCGGATCCTCCACAAACTCCCTTACAAAGGGCAGCAGCAGGAGACGGAGCAGCCTCAGCATGAGCCAAGGCCAACTGCCCCCCAAAGCTGACACCCGGCACCCCAGCCGCCCCAACAGCCCTGATTCAGCAGGGGAGGCCAGCACTGGCTCCAAGCAAAGCCGGGGCTGTGGCAGCCCCCAACCACTGCCCTTATCCGGGCGGCTGTCGCTGTCAAGCAGTGCAAGCAGCCGTCGGGCCCCCACCGACCTGCAGATATAGCATGGCTGCCCAAGCAATGTGCGTGGGTAACTGCTGGGCTTTGTGATAGAAGCAAGAGCAGCCCAGGAGCAGCTTCCTCAATTCAGCTTTAAGCAGCTCTTCCGCAGAGGTTAAGATAGAAGCCCAGCCCTTTGCTTTTAGCTAAGTGACTTCTGAACCATCTGCTTTGCTTGGCTGGCGACGGAGGGATGGCTGTGCCAAGCTTCTGCATTAACCTTCCAGCTAAGAACATACATAAGCAATAAACATAAAGAGCAAATCGCAGTCTCAAAATGTCTTGTATGGAGACCAGTAAATGAAACGAAAGAATCATTCACTGCAGGTTGTTTCTCCAGCAGCTGCTGTTTGTGTTCTCCCTGTGTGTGCATGCAGTTGCAGCTCGGTGCAGCTGTGGGGTTTAACACATAGAGGTGCCATGATGCTCATTGAACCCCATGCTGTGTCTGGGAGCATCCCGTGCTGCTGCATGCTTTGCATTTGATGCCTTTATAGCAAAGCACGTGTTCATTGCACGGCTTAAAGAGCACAAAGACGGCACTGAGGGGCTCGTGTGTAGCAGCTCGAGAAGCTGGTAGGTTAGAAAGGAGCCCGAAGGGCAGCTATAGGGCTCTGATATGGGTTCCTATTGCCGGCCATATCGACCGCCATACCCACACCAGGCCGAACCCTACAAGCCCCGCGCAGGCGCAGACCTCCCACAACCAGAAGGCCCCCCACCAGACTCTGACCAATCAGCGGGCAGAGGGAGGGATTTCCGGTTGGGTCGCCATGGTAACGGTAGGAAGCCGGGGCGCCATATAGGAGGCGGGCGCGGGCGGTGCGGGTGCTGCGGGGTAGATGGCGCACCACAAGGTAGGGGCTGCGGAACCGCGAGGGGGTGGCGGGGCCTTCCCTGTGCTTCCCACCTCGGCGGTGGGGAGGGGCCGAGCCGCCTTCGTAGGCAGGGGTACGTCGGAGCTCTGACCGTGTGGGCCGTCCTCCTTCAGGCCGCGGACTCGAAGCGGGAGCAGTTCCGGCGCTACCTGGAGAAGTCGGGGGTGCTGGACACGCTCACTAAGGGTAAGGCGGCCTGGAGGCCGGGGGGTGCGGGGAGGTCCGGAGTTGGGGCGGAGCAATGGGAAGGTGCTGTGCTGGGGTCTAGTGCAAGTGTCTGTGCTGGTCTGAATATAGGGGAGCACTTATCTTCTTCTTATGGCTCGCTGCCCTTTAAATGATCCCTTTGTGTTCTCGAGCCTTTCAATAGGGTGTTATTATGCCTGCTTGATGAAGCACGTTGCTTATGGAGTGCAGCAGCTGTATGGGGTGGGCTCTGTGCTGAGCCCAGGTGTGTTGGGCCCTTTGATTCCCTGCAGGTGTGGCTGTGCTGTTGCAGTGTGAAGTGTGTGAGCAAAACAAATCATCCAAACCCTGCAGCAACCAAGTTTTGCTTCTAACTTAAGTGTTAAGCTTAAATCTGTGCAATTCATGTGGCTGAAACTGGGAGGGAGGCACTTAATCTCCCTTCAAGTAGCGCTTGAGAAGCAGAATTGCATGCCTCTTGTGTGTTATATCTTGTGTATTTTGTGCTCCATAATCATCCCCTGTGGGTCAAAGAAATCCCTTCCATTGAAGTGGGGGGTGCTCTGTTTCCCCTTGTGCAGCTCCGTCCTTAACATGAAGGATATAAGTGAGAATTAAACAGAAGAACGTGCTGTGAGCTTGGCATGCAACTTGTATGCATTCTGCCTGCTGTGTGTGTTTTGGAATCTAGAGTTGCATGGATGTCTCATAATGCTTGACCATCTTGTACTTGCAGTGTTAGTAGCCTTATATGAAGAGCCAGAGAAACCAAGCAGTGCACTGGAGTATCCTTTCTGTCCTCTATGGGTTGGTTCTTGCTGTTACAAACAGCCTGTTTGGTTCTTCTTTTGCTGTTTGGAAGACAAATTGATATGCAACCAAAAAGAGGTTGGTGTAGCAAAATGTGAGTAGCTGTCTTGTATGTACTAGTGTCCTTCTGTAGAATATACCAATGAACTTGGCAAGCTTTCTTGTTTTTTTCCAGCTTCATTCCATTGGATGAATAGCACGGTAGTAATTTAAGCGATTCAATGTTGTTCTGGTCGTGTTTATTGCAGCACTGATTATTGATTTAAATGTTAAATCAAAGTGTCCATCTGTGGAAATCCTTAACATCTAAACATCAGCTTTCTGAAGCATCACCTGGGAGCTTCAGCTCCTGAGAGCCCAGAAATGGAGGCACTTCGTTTGGAAGTAGCAGAGATGAAGGAGAAATACGAAGCTGTGCTGGAAGAGAATCAGAAACTGAAAACCAAAGTAAAAGCCTTCTTTAGTATTCCTAAGTACTGCTGTGTTTGATAAGGAGAGTACTTTGGCACTTAGAATACAGCTCGCTTTCACTGCCATCACTGCTGATGATGTTATAGGGTTCAGCCTTGTGGATGGGGAATGCTATATCTCATTCGTTGCCTATATGCAGCTTCTGATGGGAGCCTTGTATCCTGGAATGCAGTTTTTTTGCTAACTATTATATTACAAAATAAGTAAATGAAGGGATCCTGGGAAACTCCATCTCATCATTCAGTCCCATTTGTTTTTATCTGATAACGTGCTATAAGAGCTTTGAAAAGCAGGGCTGGGGGGAAGCTAATGCCTTTCTATGAGGCCTTTCCAAAGGCTGAATGCAGGAGGGGGAAACAGTGTTAGCTTTTGAGCCCTGGCACTGCTCTATGGCAGGGTTTTACCAGAGGAGGTCACCCTTTATCCCTATGGAATATTCACTTGTGCTGCAGCCAATACAACCCTGGTGTGCTCCCGTGTCTCTTTCAGATGTCCCATCTAACTGCTTTCCTCTCTTTCAATCCACAGCTGGCTCAATATGAACCACCTCAAGAAGAGAAGCGCGATGAATAGCAGTAGTTTCTCCTTTCGTACCTTGGCTTTATTAATAAAGGGCTTCCTGTCAACTGCAGGTCCTGCCTCTTCTGTGTGTCTCTGCAAGGAAAACCAGGCAGCGTGCAGCTCTGTTTGTGGTTGGTCATCGTGCAGCTCTGTTTGTGGTTGGTCATCGTGCAGCTCTGTTTGTGGTTGGTCATCGTGCAGCTCTGTTTGTGGTTGGTCATCGTGCAGCTCTGTTTGTGGTTGGTCATCGTGCAGCTCTGTTTGTGGTTGGTCATCGTGCTTCCGTGTCTCTGCTTGTGCAGGAGGGAGCTGAGAGAGGGAAATAACACGGTGTAAGAGTTTCAAAGGCAAAAACAACCCCCGGCAGGCTTTGCATCTCTATTGCAGGTGGTAAATTAGAGTGTGTAGAGTTAAGTGGAGCGTGTGTGCAGGCTGAGAAGGGGCTGCTGTGCAGCATGTAACCGCTGTCGGTGCCATAGTAGAGCCGGATGGACAGAGCCACACGTGTGTCCGTCCGTCTATGGCTACAGCCGCCGCCTCCCACCCCCATCGCTCACGTGCTCCCGCGCCGTCATGTGACTCTCGCCTCCTGACCGGAGCGCCTCACAGCGCCGCCTCCATCAGCCAATCGGTTGCGAGCAGCTTCTCTGCCAGCCAATAGGGAGCCTCGATGGGCGGGACTCTGCGGTGCAGGCGGAGGGCCGGGCCGGGCCGACATGGCGCTGCAGTTCGGCGGAGCGGGCGCGGCTGGGGCGGCGGAGGAGCCGGCGCTGGTGGGAGGCAGCTTCGGGACGGCAGACTCGTTCCCTAAAGACTTCGGCTACGGGGAGGAGGAGGAGGAGGCGGAACTGGAAGGCGGCCCTGGGCCTGGAGGACCCGGAGGAGGCGCGGGAGGGCCCGGGGGCGGCGCGGGCGGGGCGGACTCCAAACCGCGGATCCTTCTGATGGGGCTGCGGCGCAGCGGGAAGTCCTCCATCCAGAAGGTGAGGGGAGGCTGAACCCCCCGGCACGGCCGCTGTCGAGGGGCGTTGGGTGGCTGCGTCCTCCGGCGTGGGGTCCATCTGCATCGCCGTGCTGCGGAGCCATCCGTCCCTTCCTTTAGACGGGGTTTGCAAAACACGAGCTAGGTGTTAACCAGCAAACTTGGCCTTTCGAATGCGCTGTCACGGCTTGTCAGCCTTTCAGGATGGTTGTTGTTATATGGGCCCGATGTCCCCCGCTCTGTGTGCAAATATAGTGTGTATATTGATTTGTTTTCTTAGTCTGTGGTGATGTGAACGGCAGCCATCACTGACGGCATCTGTTAGGAAGTTGCTGAGATGGTCAGAGTGCCAAAGGAACACTTGGAAAGGCAAAGTGGAGAAGATCAGCTCTTTGTAGCACATTCCAGGCCTGCCTGCTCTGCTTGTGTTTGCCCGTTGTCACTTGCCTGTATCAGAGCTAACTCCGTGCTTCCAGTTGGATTCTACCTTGGCCTTTTCCTTTGCTTTATCCAAGTTGTGTAGAAACAATAGGGGTTGACTCTAGGAAGAAGAAATGGGGTTTGATCCAGGCTGTGTCCTGGCCAGTGTGAAGGAGGGAGGGAGGACGAGCTCACTGCTTCTCAGAGACTCATCTGCTGTAACCTTTGCTCACAGTTTCTGCCCTTTTCTTTGGGAAAGATGCTGAGCTCCAAAGGAATGCTGATTTCCACAGTGCTTTACAGCCATTCTGCAGACCTTGTGGAGCTTTTAGTCCGTGCAATAAAGCTGGAGCTTATCTAGAACTATTCTTGCTTTTCCGTGCTGTTTAAAACCTCATTCAGGTCCTGGTTTCCTTGTGCTTCTGCCTTGAGAAAGTGCATTACTTTCCCCTTCTCCTTAAAAGTTGAATCTGTGCTGCTTTGGAGCTCATTGAGTGCTGTGCTGCCCACCCAGCTGTGTGTCTTGTCAGGGCTGAAGTCCCAGCAGGGCTTTCTGAGCACAGCAAGAAGAATATTGTTCATTACTGCTAAGTGGGTTACCAGGCAGTGTGAGAACTGTCAGCATTCCTGTAGGGTATCTAAAGGGAGAAGGTCAACCAAGATCGATCAGCTGCTCATGGAAGGCAACGACAGCTATTGCAGACACTGAAAGAGAGATGTTATTTTTATACTTGTATTGCACTTTTGGAGTGGTCTGATTCTGTTGGTCCATAATGCTGAGTGTCAGACTAAAGCAGTTTGCATGGGAGTTTCTAAGACTGGAAATGAACCATTCTTAAAGGCTTGCAGTTGCTTAATTAACACAGGCTTTATAGCTGATGTGGTTTGGCTAATGGAGCAAAATTGGAAGAAACTGTTAGAAAATACCCAGTGTGTCTCTGTCTTTAGATAGCATCATTACTTAAACTTGTAAGAACGATGGGCTGTGTGTTAGCGCTCGGTTCTGGTTGGCAATAGGTTATGTGCTTGGCTGATGGAGGAATCAGTCTGTGCACCAAAAGGGTCAACTGAAACTGTACACTTTAGAATATAGGATAAACCTATTTGTTCGAAGTTCTGTGACTTGAATCCTGCAATCTCTTGCGCTGAGACAAAGTCAAGACTGTTATTCGTATTCTCTTTAACAGGTGGTGTTTCACAAAATGTCTCCAAATGAGACTCTGTTCTTGGAAAGCACCAACAAGATCTACAAGGATGATATTTCCAACAGTTCCTTTGTGAATTTCCAGATATGGGATTTTCCAGGGCAGATGGACTTTTTTGATCCGACATTTGATTATGAGATGATCTTCAGAGGAACAGGTGCTCTAATATATGTTATTGACGCTCAGGTAAATACAAATCCCTAAGAATTGTGAAGAAGTTTCCTTTTGCTTTGTGAGAAGAATGATCGGGAGTGTATTGTAGGATAAGATTCGTTGTGTATGAAAGGATGTGTTGGCAATTGCTTTTAGTTTTGTGAATCGATTATGTGGAATGTAAATCCCCATTTGAGATAGTGGAAAGTGGCAAGTACTCTGAGCACGAGCAGTGAGAATCTGATCTGTTAGATGACCTGAATCACCCGATTATCTCTTTCCTCTGCTTTTGATTGCTATGGAGCTCACGTAGTGTCAGCACGCCTCTGATTTCGATGTCATGGGAATGGCCCTGTTAGGTTTCTGGTAGCTTCTAGTGAACTTAGGAATTGCACCGATGGAGAGTTCCTGGTTGTTGGGACCGCCTTGGAGATCAGTGCTGCGCTGTGCTGGAGTTGAAGCGTAACCACCTTTTGCTATGAAGCCTAGTTTTGTATAACTGAGCCTTGCATAGCTAATGAAACAGAATCTAAGCTGCGTGGATTTCTGATTCTCCAAGGTATTCTCTTCTACCAAACTTCTGTTTAATTACAGAAGTGAAATGAAGTGGTTTTTTTGGCACTGAATGGGATAGTTATGGAAGATAAAGCCTTTTCATTCATTCCTGCCAAAACTTGTTCACAGGATGACTATATGGAAGCTTTAACAAGACTCCACATCACAGTTTCAAAGGCCTACAAGGTCAACCCAGAAATGAACTTTGAAGTTTTTATTCATAAAGTGGATGGTTTATCAGACGACCATAAAATAGAAACTCAGAGGGATATTCATCAGAGAGCTAATGACGACCTCACAGACGCCGGGCTTGAAAAACTTCACCTTAGGTGAGTTATGTATTCCTGCAAATGTGATTCTGCTGTTGCTTGTATGCGTGCAGACTGATGTCTTTGACATGTGGTCGTGGACTGGAATGAGGTCTTGTTTATTTCTTGAAACCACAGAATGCTCTCCTGAATCTGGCCCTATCTGCCATTCTTCATTCAGGTAGCTAGCTATCAGATTCCACTCAGACTTCTTCATAAGCTCATATTCACAATTCAAGACCCTCTTGCCCAGCTTTCATTCTGTTCATGAGGCCAAACTTGGGCAGGTGGCCTGGAGGGGTGGGCAACACAGTGTCATTTTTTTTTCTCTCTTTTTACTGCTGTTTTGATTCTTGTGGAGCCTGCAAACATGGCCAGCATCTCAGTGTGACAAAATAGAAGGTTGGGAGAAGGACTCACTGAAACCTCGTTAAGCACTTATTTCCTTTGCCTTAAGTATTCTGGTAGGCTAAGCGTGTTGTAAAAACGTTTGCACAATTTTCTCTCTCTGTTCTCACATCTGCAGATGAGGAGAGCGTGTTATGTTCATTCCTGTCTCTCAGAAGTGAGTTTCTTGACAGAGCAGTTACAGTTGTTTGTGATAGAGCATCTCGGTTGACTCATCAGACTTGAGTGGTAGAAAGCAAAGCTTTATCATCTACTGCGGTTCTGATGGACTCACAGATCTCTCCTCTTTTTTCCTCCCTCCTGCCTTGCCCTCTCTCAGCTTTTATTTGACCAGCATCTACGACCACTCAATATTTGAAGCCTTCAGTAAAGTGGTACAGAAGCTCATTCCGCAACTGCCAACACTGGAAAATCTACTAAATATCTTTATATCAGTAAGTGGTGATCATACAGAATTCTAAGTGAAGTAATGTGGAACTGTGAAGCAATTCCTTCTGCTCAGATGTAAACTGTGTGCTCTGAATATTGCTTCTGTTTGGAGCTTCTGAATTGGTTGTTTAAAACGCTTCTTGCTGTTAGGAATGTGAAAGTATATGAATTGTACCTGAAATGTAAACATTCATCCAAATTCTTTCTCTTTCTGAAGAATTCAGGCATTGAAAAAGCTTTTCTCTTCGATGTAGTCAGCAAAATCTACATTGCAACGGACAGTTCCCCTGTGGACATGCAGTCGTATGAGTTGTGCTGTGACATGATTGATGTTGTGATAGATGTTTCCTGTATATATGGGTAAGTGATGAATACTCTTAGGAAAAAAGGTCCTTGCAAGCTGTAGGGCAGACTGCACAGGTGCTGTTTGCTGCACCATCTTGCAGTGTGCAGTCGGTTGCTCTGTGGAGCACATTTGTTCTGCGAGCAACTGGAGTGAAGCCAAACGATTTGGCAGCTGGGTTAAGTTTCTCATCAATTTTTCCCCCTCCATTTGACATTAAGAGGCAAGTGTCTCATGTACAGTACGAGTATTGCTCTGTCTCATTTGGCATGGTCAGCCCGGCCTTGCTGACTGTAAGGTTTGTCTTATTGCTTTGTTAGCTGTGATTTGTTGTTATGTGGCTTCAGTTCCAAACAGTCCATGGCAGGAGCTTATTGTCTGACTGTTCCCATTAAAGTGGGTGCTGTGAGTCATCCTGAAGGTTCTGTCCTTACCACTGCTCTTCATGCTCCTATGAGACTTGCCTTCAATAGTTATGAGGGTGACCTGTAGAAATACGTAGAGTATAACATCTTATATTTAGCCTTTTAATGATCTGCTTCAAGTGACTAAACAGGCCAGATGACTGAACAGACCAGTACTTGGCTTAGAATATATCTTATGAGTATCTCATACAGCAAAAGGATGCGGACCTTTGTATTAATTTATTCAAAGTAACTGTGCTGAGATGTTACTCCATTGAAGTTTATACCAGATTTGCCTTAAACCTTCAAACCTGTTCCTGGATATCTTAATGTGGTACTAGGTGCTGTGAGATAGTGTGTAGCACTGGCTCTTAGGTTTGAAGGTACAACCCGTGTGCTATACTGTATTCACTAAGAGTGCTGGGAACAGTATCAACTAAACAGACACAGTTGGTAGCTTGTATCAAAGGGATGCATGCTGGTAACTTGCTGGTAACTATTCAGATAATATAGGTTGTATGTAGCCAAGCCTTATCTTCTGTTTAGGCCTGGCTTTCCTGTAATGCTGGGGACGCTTCAGTGGTGAAAATGGTCTTACTTTCAGCACAGGACTTAATACAGCTATAAGTTCTTTGCTTGCTTGCCATTCAGTATGGGCATTATTCTTCTCACTGCATTTCATAGGCATTGAGTATTTGCTCTGAAGTTACTGCAGCGTATCTTATTAAGTTACACCTTGGGTCAACTCATTCTTTCTTAGGTTAAAAGAAGATGGCACTGGAAGTGCTTATGATAAAGAGTCAATGGCAATTATCAAGCTCAATAACACAACGGTCCTGTACTTAAAGGAAGTAACAAAGTTCTTGGCGTTAGTTTGCATTCTTAGAGAAGAAAGTTTTGAGCGCAAAGGTAAGAGCTTCCTCCATTTGCGTGGCTTTTATCTACTGATTTCTATCAACTGTAAGATATTAATAAGGCTTTACAAGTCACTTTCATGTAATTAAATTTGTTTAATTTCTTCTGGGAGGGATTTTCTCCCTTCTTAGAGATGAAAAGATCTTATTTTTGTTCTTGTGAATCAGTGCCTTAATTGATGTCCTCCTGTTGAAATGACTTGGGTAGCTAATGAGGCCTTGTCATTACCACCTGCTGTAGTGCTGTCAGTTATGTTCTGCTTGACAAGCTGCTGTGTTGTGATAACCATATTCTCCATTACCTCTGTTGCATTCCTATAACCTTTTTAACATATGACTGGGGAAATGGACAGTGGTGGGCTAGCAAAGTATACGGTAGGAATGTAGAGCAGTATTTAATGCATTGCAGGCTTAACCAGTTGTATAGTTGCTCGGACCTTTAGAATGCAATTGGTACGAATGGTCTTGCATATGTTATGGGATAGAAATGAAATCCTAAGCCTTGATTTTGAAGTACTGAGCTTAAATGATGATGATGTTTACCTTGGCGTTTATGGGCTGTTCAGAAGGTGGAAGGCAGATGTATTTTAACTGTACTCTGTTTGGTCTTGAAAGCTTCACTCAGCACAGTTAGGATATACATCAGTGACACCATCAAAGAGGAGGACAACATTAAAGTGATGGTTGAGCTGTACTACCATGTTTAACTGTTCCATGTGTTAGAACGTTTTTGGGGTGGGTGGAGTCTTGTGTTGTCCCCTTATCTGCTCTTTAATTATAAATGCAAACCTTGCATTCCAAACGAGCACCTTGTTTTTATCAAAAGAGACAATCTAAGCAAAGTCTGGCATTAGTCAAACTTCACCATTAGACGCCATGAATCCGAATTCACACCACAGCAAGCAACAAAATAGCTGTATGTTAGATGAAACTTACATTGATTTTGAAGCTCTGTTGACTACATAAATGCGCCAAGCTGAGCAGCTTTTCCTTTCCCCCCCCTCCTCCTTTTTGACAGGTCTGATAGATTACAATTTCCACTGCTTCCGCAAAGCCATTCACGAGGTCTTCGAGGTAGGTGTTGCCTCCCACCGAGTCTGCAACCATCAAGCCAGCGCCTCCAGTCTGAAGGCAGTGACGCACAACGGCACACCCAGGAATGCAGTCTAGAGGAAAACTAAAAGACATTGGATAGACTTGTCAGCTCTTCAATCCAAAGCTTTGTGGAACAAGAGAAAAGTAGTCTGAAAGCCTGCAGTGCGTTTCACAGGAGAAGAGTGGCCTTAAGTGTGGCACCGCAGCTTGTAACTCATGTCGGACAGCTGGAACTACTGTAAAAATACTTTCAGGCCAGTGGTGTTAGAAATGTCAGTTTGAAACCACCTCTATCACAAGTGCAGCGGTATTTCAGTTTGGAGTCCTGTTCTAACAGTCTGTTTATGACTGATTGTCCTGGTCAAAACTTCAGAATGGTTGAGTTGATTTTAATGTGAAACACCAAATTGTCGTTTTCTCAGCCTGTTTTTTTTCGGGGGGTTGTTTGGTAGAATATCCAGTTTTGCTTAAGTTGAACCTTTTGTCCTGCAGAACGTTGTCAGAGTTGATCGAGGGGCCTGTGAAACCCATGCTTTTAGTTGTGTGGCTCGCAAGTCATCCCATGAAGTTCTCACTCTCCATGGTTTGCTCAGAGTATCCTTGGGAATCCTGTACCTGTGCAGTGGATGCGAGGCAGAGCTCTGTTGTCATGATTCACTGTTTGCTTGGAGAACTGAGCTGCAGTTTCATTTGAGGAGATGGTGATACTTGGCCTTTGGACAAGCTCTCAGTGTACCCCCCTTTGATGGAAGGGCAATGCTAACAGCAGAAATAAATCACCCGCTCTCTTTTGCAAAACCACGGGTGTCATAAATCTGAGTCATCCCATTCACCAAACGAATGCTGACTGAACTGAAATGTCTGCCATCTGCTGGAGCAAAGCAACCAGGCTCAGCCCTTTCCAAGTGAAGAAGTGACCACGTTCCTGGCTTCTGATGGTGGGATCTCTTTTCATCCTGTCTGATAATCATGACAAGCTTTAGGAAAACATCTGGAGGTTGTTCTCCTTGCGCAGCGATTAAATATCAGGGTGCCACAACCTACTGATAATACCTGACACTCGAGGGGTTGATTCTGCGTTGTGGCAAACAGCTTCTTGTTTGTCACCATGCGACCCGAATGGAATAGTGTATTTTCTGTTTTTATGAGTGCTGGCCGTCATATTATGGGAAGCGTATCGGAGCAGTCTTCATCTAATTTATTGGTAACATTGCTGCAGATGTCATATTGTACATCAGCCTTGTTATATGCAGTAAGCTTGGCTATTGGCCTACAAAGATCTTGCCACTTTCTGCCTATCCCTGTGTGTGTGTAGGTGTTCCAAAGCCACTGGACCAACTGACTACAAGTGCCACTATAAAGATGTCCACAAGAAGGTCTGTAACTGTAAGCGATCTCTGTGACTGTTTGTATTTATGTGGTCAGACATAACCACAAAATTGCTTCTGTGCTTCTAGAATGGATTTTCATTGAACTATGTACAATTGAATATACATGCATTTACATTAGGGTGTACGCACATACCATGTAAATGTTGTTTTTTTTCTTTTGTTTTAAAGCTGTTATGTGATGCTCAGTACCTAAAGGATTTGCTCCAAATTTAACTCAAGTCAGTATGAGACTCAGCAATTCAGATGCTTTAGTTCAGGTCTCTATGGGCAGTTGTTCTGAACCTGGGCCCCTTTTTGGCAATGGACTGCAGGGTTTTGTAAGGGTTTGCCACAGGCTTGCAAGGTTTTTTTGTGGCTTGCAAAGTCTGTGGCAGCATTCAGGTACTTGAGGTGAGGGGAGGAGTAAGAGGTAAGATGGCAGGAGGTAACAAGTCATTCCCACTTCTGTAGTTTCTCATGTTCTGGGTACATGCGTTCCTCTCTTTGTCTTCACTGTACATGATTCCGTGCTAATAAAATGAGAAAGATCTCCTATTGCTTGTGTGTGTGTGTGATTATTCTTTATTAGAAAGAAACCCTCCAGGTTGGCTGTGTCAGCTTTGAGCACCCGCGGGCAGCAGATGGCACCCTCGTATCACAGCTACAAGGAGCCCTATAGAAGTGTTTCTTAAGGAGCAATGTTCTCATTCCTTAACAGCTGAGCTTGGCTTCACATGTTGCTATCCTGCTTGGCCTTGATTACAGCTGTGTTAATAAATCAGCCTCGGCTTGTTGCAGGCTCACCAGTTGTCCCTATGGATTTGGCTGCTCGTCCAACACTACCAGCAAAGGTGGGGCTGATGGAGCAGGTGCAGCCACTGAGCAGTGCTGGGTGTTTCCTTGTGACACACCGAGGTTCCCTGATGAGGTTTACGAGGTCCTGCTTTGTTTTGGTAGCAGGGAATGCAGCTGTGCTTGCAGCCCTGTGGATGTGATGGAGGATGAAATCTTGTCCTGGCTGCTTTCTTTATTTCTGTCCTCGATCCACATTTTTGTGTTATAAAGTTCAAGTTTCCATTGCTGCTATTTTAACTTTAGATAACTCAACTTCTTTTTCTTCTTTTCCCTCAGCAACCAGCTTGGTAAATCAGACCTCGTTATGCTGATTTAGCTCTGTGACACCTGGTCAGGCAGGGGGAGAAAAGCAGCCAGGCATGCTCAGAAGGAAAGGAAGCAGTTAACACTGCTCAGCCCTGAAGCAGGAGGTCAGAATGATGCTGGGGGCTGCAGCTGGGCATTAGGAGAGCAGGTTTAACGCCCAGCAGTAGAGGGCCTGGATCTGGAGATCATTTTTGCCTTCACAGTGTGGCTGTATGGAGATGAGTGCATTGCTCTGAAGTGTGCTGCAATCCAAAGCAGGATTTCCTTCCTTTGAAAACTGGCTTACATGGAACAGGTAAGTGTTGGGTCTTTCATATTTACTTTTCTTTCCTATCTGGGGAGCAGCGGCTGTCCCTGTCTGCCCATAGCTGGTTTCTTATGTGTGTTTCTCAGGATGGAGTTCTTATTGTTGTTCCCCATCTATGTATGTTCCCTACTGTCATTTAGGCTTGTTTAACTGCTGTTTCGTGACCTGAAACCAATAAGGAGTAAAAAAGAGAATATCTCCATTGATTAAAATCTGTTTTACTACACGTTTTCGATAATTTTGATGACTGTTGGAAGCAAGTAGAAAACAACCTTGTTTCCCAACTTACTGTTCAGTAATGACCCCTTGAAGCCACGAGTTGTGCTTCCAGTCCCTTGTTGGTGGGCACTTTGGTTGTGTGTGTGTTGGCTGGGCCGTGTGGGACAGCAGCGTGCTCCAGCCATCTTCAGAGCTCTTGGCAGCCATCTTGCTTTGAAGATGGTATCAAAGCACCATTTGGAGGCCAGAGGTTGGGTGACCTGGAAGGCGATCAGGTTTGCAGTGGTTGTCTTCTTATTAATATGCTACTTCATGCAAATAATGATGCTAATATCTTCTTGTAAATGGCACCGTGTGGAGCTTTTAACTGCAGTGATGACCACGTTACCTTGGTTCAGGTTATCTAAGCGTTGCCAGGTATCTAAAGAGTGTGTTGGTCTGAGCTGGTTGGTGTTCCTTTATTTCTTCAATGCTATTTGAAGACTGATAAGTGACTAAAAACAAGCAAGATGAAGGCACAGCTCTGTGGCAACCATTCACTTTCTGGTGGAGAAAATCCTCACCTTGTGTGTTTCCTTGGGGGAGTTTAGCTTCTTCCTGTTTAAAGTGAATAATAAGACTTGAAGCTTTTATCATAATGGGGTTAGAAGGGGATGCTCTGCTTTTTATAGCTTTATGTGAAACATAAACATGTGAAACCATTGCAAAACTGGGGAGGAGGTCGTGTTAGAAGGCCAGCCAGAAGAAGCATTTTAGAGCTTTTGGATTGAATTCAAAGGTGATTTCTTGCTGGTATCAGAAAACAGATCAGAGGTGAAACAAAAAGGGCTCATCTGGAAATGAAGTGCTTTGGTGAGGATGGGTTCTCTGTAGGCTTTCTCCATGCTGAGCATAGGGTGTGATGAGCACCCCTCTTCTTAAAGGGTAACTCCATTCTTTTGCTCCCTATTGTAGAAACAGGAAGAGAAGTCAGGGAGTTCAGTGTTTGTTCTCCTGCAGTGGGCAGCACTTCAGGTGTCTGTAATGGGTTTAAAAGAGCCTGTAGTACTGAGCCTCTAATGCCCAGTACTCATCCAGTTCTCTGAGTCCCTTTATCTACAATGCCTGCTCCAAACCATCCATGCTAACAGAAGCATGTGAAACCATCCCACTGCTGGGAATGGGGCTGAGTAAGGAGCACCTGGAGTCCTTTTCCAGGGGTCTGTGATCTCCAAATTCATAAACTTATGTTTTAAATATGCACCAGGAAATGGATACTTACAAACAAGATCAACTCAAATCTCTCTGCTCCTCTGGCTGAATGTGATGCTTTGCAGTTTATCAGCAATGAGTGCTTAGGGCATTGTGGCTGTGTTATGAGCACAAAAGCTCAGTGCTGCTCACCTGCCTTGTGCTGTGTTCTGCCCTGGAGCCAATACAGGGAGAGGAAATGATGAATACAGCAGAACTGACTTCACATCTACAATTAAGGACAATGGTCTGCATAGTAATGAGCATCTTGTTTTCAAGAAAATGTGTGTTTTCTTTATAAATGACCATCTTTTATTGTCACGATTCCTGGGTTCGTAGGGGAGTTATGCTGGGATGCCCACTGAGAATAACAACGTGGTGGTTTTCTCAGCTCAAAACCTTTGGGCTTGGATGTTTGGTCTCCCTATGACCCACAGGCCAGCTGGCTTTGCCCTCTAGATGGCTGTCTTGTTCTCTATTGGAGAGCGTGTGACCCGAGGAGTGTCTGCAAGAGAAAGTTTTGGAGCAGTCACAGCTTTTACATGTTCCCATATTCACAACGCATTTACGGGGCCCTTTAATAAGGGAAGCCAACAACTGTGAGGAAGACATTTCATTTTTATGGTGTCCCTTTTATTTCTGGCAGTCTTTATATATAATGTTTTTTCCTCCTTCTCATACTCAAAGCGGAGTTCTTCTGCCTTTGACAGCACTGATCTGATGGTGTTTAGAAACAACTGTGTAGTTAATTGCTTTTAGAGACAGTTGTTAAGAGATGATGACTTCTATGATTTAGCATTGATTAAAATAATTGCTTTCTGGGAAAGAATCTCTTGTCTAATAAGTTAATGCTTCTGAAGGGGAGATGCTGAGATTATTAAGCATTCTTTGACTGTCATAAAGAAAGATGCTGGTCTCTATAAGTGATGGTAATTAGCACGTTCTGATGGTAACTTTGGCTAGGAGGTGATGGGCTTAATCTGCTTCTCCTACACGCAGCAGGTTGTGACGCTATGGATAAGCAGTTACGCTTACTCTGTGATTAAGGATGAATCATGTTTGGAAATGGTGATGTAAAGCATTCAGTGATCTTATCAGTCATTCATAATAACTCCTATGTCATGCGGAGTTCTTATGGAAAAGAGCAAAGTAATTGGTATCCGTCACATGCACTTGTGTGCAGATCACCATTTCCATGACAGTACCGTGCTTTAATAGAGTCTGTCAGCTTAGCTTAGACCGGAATGGCTCTCAACACATCAGAACACATGAACTGATTATTGATGAAGTTAACTCTAATTTTACAGAGGGTTGTATCACAGAACTCTCTTAGGGACGAAAGGGTGGATACCAAAGGAGTTGAGCATGGTTAGACATGTGGCTTTGGAGGTCATGGGCTGAGGATAACAGCACACTGAAGCAAACATGCAGAGCAACCCCCAGCTCAGCCAGCATGAATAAGGATGCCATGTGAAGTTCATGTTTGGTTTTACTGCATAGCATGCATTTGTTTCAATGGAGTTTCCTGACAATATCTTGTTCAAAATGCCAAGTAAGAGCATAACCTTTTCTCAGACATAATTGAGAATAATACAGTGTGGATCTGAATGCAGCTCTGGATATTCCATTTTGTTATGCGGAGCCCTTAGTTTGTTGCCATAAGCTGCTTATGTGAAATGAAGAAGAAAAGAGGGGAAATGCCATGGCTGCAGGTGTATCTGCAGGTATATCTACAGGTTAACAGCACTTTTGTGACTGTAGGAATATAGGAGAGCTGCCTTTAAAATAGTTCATTTGGACACTGTTGACATTGTGACAGCAGAACAGAGCTGTGGTCTGTGCTGCAGAACTAGTGGCAACATTCAGGTGTTGTAACACATAAAGACCCACCCAAACTCAGTATTAGAAGTCAGCTTAAGTAAGCGTGATTGATTTGAAGGTAGCAGTATCCCACGGAAAGATGCGTGATTGGAACACTTGAGGTTTCCAATCATGTAAAATTAGAGTAGATGTGAGGCGGTGCTGTCATATTCAGTGTTTCTCCGATTACATGGAAATGCTGCTCTTTGGAGATCATTGCTATCTTCAGCATTCTTATTTTTAACGCTTTCCTTTCTCGTGTTTTGCACTTTCCAGTGTCAGTGCTGATAGGGTCTGTATGAGAAGCAATGCAAATCCTGCTGCGTGCCCTTCTTTAGTTTTCTGCTTAGCTTGCAAGTCAATGGCAATGTGAACTGAAGACCTGGATCGTTTGCTATTATAATAAAGGAGCTAAGTATGTTTTTTGGCATTAAAAAAAAACTCCAAACCTACCCCCAAAAGAGAGAGTGATCTGTGTGTGTGAGATGGAAGTGATGTGACTGCATTTTGGCTTCGGTAGCATTCATCAGCTTCCTAGTGTTCATAAATATATATATATCTATATATTATATATATATGGGATAAAAAGCCCTCAGATGTTGGGGGGGACTTAAGAAGTGAATCATCATTTCTTTTTCCTTTTTTTTTCCCCCTTATTAATTCTGCATGGGATTGTAAATGAAGGAGTTCTCTTTGGAGCCGGTGTAGTTGGTTTGAATGAGGATGACTGCGCCTATTTATGAGGGTTTGATATCAGTCTGTTCCTTACCGTATCTGATTCTTCTGCACAATACTGGTTTGGCATCGGTTTTATGACTGCTTCACACCATAAGGTTATTAAACGTGAGCATATGGATCTGTTCTGGCCGCAGCACTAAGCATGGACTGAAGTGCACCGAGTGTCGGGGAGATGGAAAAGGAATAATAAAACAAAAATAGAAAGAAAAGGGGGGGGGGGGGGGGGGAAGAAAAAGAAACCCATAAAATGATAACGAGGGAGCGTGCAGTCCCTCTCAGCAAGCAGCTCAGCAGAGCAGAAGTGTGGCCTCAGTCACGGCACTGCGCCTCATTATGAGAATCCTTCGCCTAAAGGCGCGGAGCAGCGGTGCGGCGCAGCCCCACGCTGGGATGCTGATAGCTCTGAGGCTAATCAGGCAGAGGCTGCTGAAGGCTGGCGCTTGTTTCGTGACAGCCGTACTCAGAGTCAAACGTTAAAGCTATCAGGTCTTGTGACTTCCGTGAGGGCACAAAAAAAAACATCCCGGCTTATTCGCTATGAAATGTGTGGGTTGTTTTTTTTGTTGTTGTTAGGATAATAAAGATTATGGTTGTTATTACCAACCTCGTCTCTTGGGAATGAGGTTGTGTCCTTCTGGGACTGCTGAGGCTCTGATGTCCTGCTGGGTAAAATACTTCTCAGATCTGGATGGGGCTGAGCATTCCTTTTTGGCACTGGGGAAGAGTTCCTTCCTATCGGCTCAGGAAAGTCATTACCAGTGTGACTGTTCTCCCAGTGCTGTCCATCATTATAGTGACAGCACACAGATGATAATGTTAGCTTAGTACCAAAAGCTTTGTCCCTTTTGCTCTTTTTCTATTCCTGATTGCTTCAGCATCTCTGCTTCACAGTTGCCACTTCTATGGAGACAGAGGTATTCTTTGGTCATCTCATAGCATTGCAGACTCTTCATCATAATATCTAAAAGCTTCTTGAACTGCACAGCATTCTAATTTCTGTCACCCACACTGTGCATCCTTAGCTTTATAATAGTGTGTATAACTCTTCATAAATAGAGCACTGCAGTGAACATCTCTGGGTACAGCTGGGGTTCTGCTGCTGTTCAACTGCTGAAGGGTGATGTGAGATGGCTCTGTTGGCAGCAGGTTAAGTGCCTCAGAAGTTTGCCCTATGGGAACTTCAATACATAGACACCTCAGATGCCTCTCAGAGTATGCTTGTGGTTGAATAGAGTGTTGGAGTTTTGGGCTCATAGGTCCCGCTCGTCAACTGAGTGCTGAATGCTTCCTCTCTTTATGCCTATTTGCATGACCTAACTGATAAAACAAGCTCATGCTCACGACGATGTTGGGAATAACAGTTCTGGGTTCCTGGGATTTGTATTTGTCTTGCTTGGAAACATGCACTGTCAACATTCAGAAAGCTGTTTTCTAAGCCAAGCGGTGGTGACACGTGGTTTTATCATCGCGTTTCTCCCATTGATGATATCTGAAATGTAACGAATCTAGGAATGGTTTGAAGAAAAACAGTGTAGGTTGAGATGTGATTAAAGCAGAGATTGTGTAGGGGGGGGGGTGCGTGTGTCTGATATTTAGGCTGCTGTCTTTTACTTGAAATGAATTTGAAATGTAGGATAACTGTACACCCTCATATGTTCCCATGACAATATACTTGACATAAACAGCCTCTACACTTAACTATGGATTTGACCTTCTTGTGGCTGGGTTTAAATATAGTTGAAGATCTGAGCAAAACGAAAGCCCAGATTTGGGTGTGCTTTGTGAATCTGTGTCATCACACCGTAACGATGGAAGCAAACAGACTGCAGATGCTATTCCAGATGCGCACGAGTCTGAACCTTAAATATGTAAAGTAGTACCAGGTAATAGTTTTATTGGTCTGGAGGTTTGAAATATTATGCATAGTAGTTCTATGTATCAGCTGTACCAGGTAAAACGCTGCTGGAGCATTTCGTTTAGCATGTGGACGCTTGCAAAGAGAGCTCCATGTAAAGTTACCCGAGGGACATAAATACAGATTAAAATCTGAGCTGAATGGGAATACAAGGAGTGTGTAATTCTGTGCAGTTTGGGAATACAAATTTTATCAAGCTTTGTAGTTTCCAGGTAGATGATCCATGGATCACCCTATTTTGTGTAAAGTTTTGGCTATATGATCACACTTTCTGTTGTGATATGAATGGTGTAGGGGTGCTTTGTGACTGGCTATTATGATGTGGAATATATGGACAAATGTGCTATTTTGGTTTTGTTTCCTCACTATTTTCTGCCCTAAATTTGTAGAGTTTCTCTGGGCCTGTTGGATCCCAGGTTTCCTCTTCAGTGCAGTTTGTTAGAAGGCAGTACATGGGATGCTCTTCTTGGTTAATTGCTTCTAAGAGCAGGACTTTATAATATACTGTTTTCTGCTTTCTTTTTCTGTATCCCCTCACTCCGTTTTCCACTCAGCAGCCTCCTCTTAAAGAATTCTTTGTTCCATTTCTTAAAGATAAACTCCAGAAGGGCTGATTAAAGGCCCACCTTTAAAAACACCGTGTGGCTGAAGTTGGTGCCTTCTGACTTCCCTTTTGTTTCTCGCTTTGGGCATTATAATTTGATTGAAAAGATGAACATTTTAGTGAAGTATATTATGCTGAGGAAGAAAACATTACTTCTTAATTCTAAATATCTTCTAAATACTGGTAGAATGTGGGAGTTGTTTAACATAATGTTCCAGTTTAGTTATTGTGTAATGGAATAAGAAATCCCAGAGGAGTTTTGTTAGCAAGGTAAGATAGGAACGTATGCGATTCTTATTATTGCAAAAGTTTCCTTAATCATATTATTCAAACTTTTCAATACCCTGTAATGCTTATTAGTGGTTTTTCATTCTCAGCTGTCAGGTAATTCCTTTTGCTAACTCTGGATAAATAGGATTCCCTACACTTTTGGTTTTAGTTATGGATGATGTAGATACGACCAGACAGATGATATAATAAAGAAGTATTGTGTTTTCCACTGTGTTGAACTTAGGGGTTCAAATGTGTTAATGCAATTGATTTGATTGTAATATTTTATAAAAGTTTCTTGCACCAAAATGCTGTTAGTGATTCTTGTTGTCACTGGTTATGAAAGGAAATGGGATGTACTTTGTGCCGCAGTGACAACAGATGATCACGACCTCAAACAGAGAATAGAAATGGTCTCGCGGTTTCTTTTTCTTCCCATTTTCCACTAAGGGCAGAACGTTCACAGAAATCCTTATAATGAGAGGCAGTGAAATAGATTGTCTTCAAAAATCGCACGTGTAAGAACTGAGGAGAAATAAATAAAAACCTTCCAAGATTTGAAGTTTCAGTTTGTTATGCAGTTTCCAGCAGCTGCTTCCCCCTCGGGGCGATGTTTTTCCTCCTATTTCTTTTGTTTGTCAGTTTGAAATTTGATTTGATTCTGAGTCAGAAGTACTCTAAGAGAGAAGTGAGTAAGGAAGGACCTTGAACAGGCTTAGGCAAAATTGCTACAAGTTTTATTTTATTTCTTTAAATCTTATTAGCTTCCTTTTGGTGATAGGGAAGTATCGAGCTTGAGCTCTGTCTTTCAGTATCAAAAGTCTTACGGTGTTCATAGGGGAGGATAATAAATGAAGAGTGCGCTGTTCAAACCTGTAAGTGCATAATGACATATTTCATCAGGAATCTTCAAGTGCAGCACGAGTTCTTAAGATTTGAACTGTATTGATTACTTTTTCTTCTTGGAAATGAAGCAATGGAGATGGAAGGCATTAGCCGGCTGTTGAGGTGTTATGGTCAGGTTGAGTGGTGTTAGGTACAAGTTAATAGAATTTAAGGTCAGAACAGAGTCTACTTAAAACTTGACTTCTCATAACATGTTAGGAGACTTTAAAATGGAGAATAATGGAAATGGGCACCTTAACACTGTATTTCAACTGTTAATTCTTTCTTGAACCCATTAGTGTTTCTAAAAGCATGCTGTGCTTGGCTTTGTTTTTCTGGAGACACAAGGCATTGACCGTGGGTAACCCACTGTTGGAACAGGATCACCTCTGTTATGAAGAAGTGCTATTGCAGTGTTTTGGGCTGCTTTTTTTTTTGGTCAATTTTTTAATGTTTTGTCTGATTTTTATATATTTAGCTCTTTTTTTCAGTCCAGTATTTTTGGATCTTGACATTTTCTTTCCATCAAGATCCATTTAGCTGTGGACCACCCCTCTATGGTCAGCCCTTCTTCTATTGCTGTGCCTTGAGTCTCCTATCCATATCCACCTTTTTTTTTCCCCATCTGGTGAAATTAGAATAGAATCTGTTAGAATGCAATAAGAGGAGTTTAAATCCACAGCCCTTTCTATACCTGAGCAAATTCCATTGTTAACCAGTCAGAAGAAGGGATAGAGAGAGGATTGAAGCTCGCCAAAGGTTGTTAGTGTCTAAATAGGTCTGTGCATAAGACTTCTCCAAAAGCAGAGTTTCTTGATGAAAAACTGTAAATGTCTGGCTCTATTTTAAGTGTTTGGAGCCTCTTGGCTTTACTCAATTTAAAGTACTGAAGAGGCACTGTGGCTGTTTTAATTCAATATCGTGAGCAGTATAATAAATGCTCTTCATCAGCCTGAGGATGCTGCTCTGGGTTTGGCCATGCAGGATTCCATAGGGGAGGAGAACAGATATGGCTTTCCTGCAGCAGTATGCTTTGATAATTGATTCCTCTCATTAGTGAGCATGGCCAATGGTGGTGTGTGGAATTCTGAGTACTTGTATGGAAATTCCAAGGTAGAAAACCCAGGAAATCAAATCACTGATGGTAATTTCCTGGCCTATGTGAAATGGCGGTGAGATCCCTTGTGTTGGTTTTGCTGCCCTCACCTCATTAAATATCATAAAAAATAGCCACTAAAAGAAACTGCCTCTCTTTAGGATTAGTTTTACGAGATAATTAACGTAGTGAATGTACGAGGGGCAGCTGAACGCACGCTGGTTACTTTGCATGCATTCGGAGTCCATCATTGCTCCTCGGTGGAAGTCAGCAGCCTTACCTCCATGCTCCTTTGCCTGCACAGTGGGTGCGGTGAGCACAACGTGCCCTTCCTGGCATCCTCTGTATGCACGGAGCTCTTGGCACGGCACACTGACCCGCCGGAGCTCCGCGTGCCTTGAGATGGAAGGTTGGCCTGCCCGTCTCTGAGGTGGCGGCGCGGATCAAATCGCAGAGGATCAGGCAGTGAGATGTTGCCTTGCTCTGAGTGACAGAAGTTAATAATTAGTGACAATGATTGACAGATACACTCCATCTGCCGCTCTGACGCCTAGGAGCGCTTCTCCTGCCGCTGTCTGCCGGCACAATGAACTCCTCGGGGAGTGCTGTGCCGTGACTGACAGCTGCCGTGCAGAGAGACGGGCGCTGACAGGAGAGGCCCTGTCAGCAGAGTGCTGACGTCCCCCCGCTCCCTGGAAGCCTCACTAGCTGTATACATTTATTCTCTTTCATTTATCGTGTCAGGTGTGGTTTTAAATACATTACTTCCCAGCCGCGTTCTTAACTACGGGGCTTTCGGGTGGAGATGTGCAGTGAGATGCTCCACCCGCTCAGACCAAGCAAAGCATCGTCTCATTAGTCCGTCTGTCTGTCAGCGCGGAGCTCT
The DNA here is from genome assembly GCF_039878825.1 of Excalfactoria chinensis. Lineage (NCBI taxonomy): Eukaryota > Metazoa > Chordata > Aves > Galliformes > Phasianidae > Excalfactoria > Excalfactoria chinensis. The sequence continues at coordinate 3,075,614 of NC_092846.1, forward strand.
CACATTGCATTCTCTCTCTATGGGTGCTTTGAGGGTTACCCTAACAAATCACAAACATTTTCAAGCACGGAACGAATACTGAGAAATGATTTGTAGTTTAACGGGAGTTGTGTGGTGTCATCCCTTCAGATCTACAATGTTGTAGTAGAAATGAAGGTGTTTTCTTAACTGGGATTGTAAGCTGTAGCTCCTAGGTTTCAATAATACACAAGGTAAGTGGATAACTGTGATTCATAATGTAAAATTGACCTTAAATGATAGTCAAGCCAAAGTAATTCTGAACTCCATAAGACAGAAGCATGTAAGAAGATGCATCAGAGGTTGTTTAGCTGATGGTTCATTGCTTTACCTCATTATAGGTCACTTTTCTATGGAAATAAGTGCTAACAGCACAACATGTCAGCGGGTCTCATCCATAAGAACTACTTGCTGTCCACAAGTGAGGAGGTCTGGGAGTGTAGTGGGATCCTGTGATCCATTCTTAATTACCTGCATGTCCCTCCTAGTTGGAAAGACCACAGAGAAGAGCAAAGCTTCTCCTTCTACAGTTTCCCATGTGTCCTGTGAAGGTGTTCTGTTCTTTATTCTATTTCTCATCTTAGAGGATGTTATTTTTGCACTGTCAAATATTCTGCACTAATTACAGGAGGTCTATGCTGCATTTTGCTCCTATTTTCTTTCTTGCTTTGGATCTTCTCCTCAGTTTTCTGTAGCACACACTTTTTGGATTGACTGACTGGATGAACAGCTACCCAATGCAAAAAGTAACTCAGCCCCACTCCCAGTGGCAATACACTTCCTTAGGTAAACTGTACAGGCTTTCTTACCATAAACCTGAAGAAGGGGTTACATCTGCAGCCTGCACTTGCAGGCAACTCCCAAGACTCCATTTGCTTTGGTGTGTGCTGTTTTGCTTAAGTAGTGCAAGGTAGAAGTGTGCAGTCACTGTTACCCTTCTAGATCTGGGAAGAAGTCCTTTACTGTTGCTTGCCTTCCACCTTATCGTTTAGATACATTAACTAGGAAGCCGTGTGTTCCTATAAATGAAACAAGTTTGACATGCATTTTCACTTGCGCACTTATTCCAATTTCATTTATTCCAGTGTTCACATGGAAAAAGCTTTCGCACAATATAATGGTGTGATGTTGAAAATCCGCAGCAATTTGGTTGTCCTCATCTTAAGGGGGAATCAAATTAGCTTTCTGTTAAACAGGGGACTATACTGGTTCTCCAGAATGTTATGTTTTTGACTGTCAACATTCAAGTCTTGTCTTTTTCTATTTGGAGCCTTTTCTTGATTCACAATTTGAATTAAAGATCTGGAAAGAACAAGGCCAACTGAGAGAGCTGCTTCGATCAAGCTAAGAGGCAGAGACTGCAACTTAGAGTCTGAAGCTTTGGGCTTTTTGGACACATTCTTTCAGTCTGAGGCTTCATTTGCAAAGTTCAATGTCCATGCCTGTTAGCAGTGAAAGTCAAGTCTTGTTGAGTGTCTGTTTGCTAGCACAGCAGGAGGTACATCATCTGTCTTTGAATAGGGCTGCTGTCGTTTCAGCTGACATGTACAAGAAGCAGCATGCCTTGCAGAAATGAGTGTGTGATAACTATACAGTGAACAAAATATTCTTAAGGCATTAGGAAACCGAACAGATCTCGCTGTGTTGTACTTCATCTTTGCAATTCAAAATGACACATTTTTTATAGGTTCAGCAGTCGTAACTGAACGCGTGTTTCTGGCCCTGTGAACACGACCCTTCTAAAAAGCCTGAAGTTTTGCAGACTGCTTTGGAACACAGATCTCTGTAGAGACAGTCTATAGGGGAAGAAAAAAGCCCTCATCTGTCAAAGTGTGATTAGAAAGTGGTACTCCCTGTGTATGGTTGACTCACGGAACTTAAAATAATTAGAGGAATGAACGAGTATCGAATGAGAGCACGTGCTTTATGTATTAATTTATTAACCTATCCTCTTCATTTTCTTCTCCGTCTTGGTACACACCATCCGTTCTAATGTGTGCTACCTCAGCACTATTATTGCTGAGCTGATGGGCTTGCCAGCAAGACATGCCTAGCTGTAATCTTTGTCTCATCATTAGCAGCCTGCTGTGAATCTGTTCTTCTCTTGCTGTCCATTGATTCAGTAATATACATTTCCTCAGTGACATTTTCCCCTTCAGTGTTCTTTTCTTTTTTTCCTACTTACCGCTGTAGAATAATTAACCCTTTTGACCAGTATACCGAGATCACTTCAAGTGCTACATATAAGCCCCATAGGGATGTGAGGAAACAGATGCTACCAGTGCTTTATTGCTTAATTATGATTACAGATATTTTTGTACTCAGGAGGCCTGTCTGTCTTGGTGGTGCCATGCGTTTCTGGGTTGCTTTTCAAGTATCTTACCTCTTTACTTCCCAGTGGAAAAACTAAGGCAAAAGAATAAGGAATTATGTGGGTATTTGCAATGCCAAAATGCTGAGACTTGTTCATTGAGGCCGATGAATAAGCAATACAGAGTAAAGCCCCACCCTTGCAGGTATTCAGACTGGATGTCCTTGCAGATGGAAGCACCAAGGCCTGGAACAAAGCTGGTCCAGTTGAAAATAGTGCTTCCCATGAATCACATCAAAGACTCTTCTATTGTTAGCTGTTCCCTTGCAGGGGAAAATTATCTCATTAAAGGCAGGAAAAGCTCCCTGTTGCCTGAGCTGGGGCTGATTTACAGCATGTGCTGCTGCTATGTGTCCACCACCATGAGCTCAGCCACCCTTGGGCTCTTGCCGTGTGTTCTTTGAAGGTGTGTTCCTTAGAAAAGGATGCCTGCATTAGCCTTGCTCAGGTCCTGCTGTTTTCTTAGCTAATTAGGTTGTTGCACATACAGCGGTATCTACTAAGCTGAGATGTAAAACAACACAACTCTGTCTGTAAGATTAGCTTTGCAATTATGTTGATTAAGCTGTTCCATGCAAGAAGCGTTGTCATGCCAGGCTATGAAATCCTTGTTCTTGTGGGACCTCGGTACTTCTGGTCATTAGGCCAACGTTTGCCAAACTACTAGGAATATCTTTACAGAAACCACGTCAAAAGGACTAAGGTCCAATTATTACAGAGCACAGTCATTACTGGGAGGTTTCCTGAAATGGCAGGATATTAATGTGTGAGAAATATTCTTGGGCTGGGAAATACAGATCTGAATTGCATCTGATGGCATGTGGTTTGTTGGCTTCTTTTTTGTCGTTGTCTTTCTGGTTGGTCGGTTTTGTCCCTTAAACTCTCCTGGGTGCAGCTGTCAAAGGGAAGAGCACAGCTCTGTTGTTCTTCATTAGTGTGTCAGTGCTGGCTGGAAATTTGGAGCTCGACAGCCAAAATGCTTCTGCATGTTTCTCATGAGAAGTTATCAGAACTGAAAGCTCAAGTACTACGGCCATATCTGTGAGTACTTGCTACTATGTAAGTACATCAGCACAGTGGTTGTGTATTGAGTACATGAGAAATAATTGCACTCAGATGGTTTGCTTCCAAGACAGAGATGATCTTCAGTTCTGCTGTTCATGTCCTTCTATAGGCTTTACAACTTAAAAGGTTATATTTTTCCCCACTAGCTTTTCTAATAATGAAGAGCCATCTGAATTGTTGAGTGATGGATTCTGTTTAACTTGCAGATTGTTGGTCCAGCTTCAGTCAGTATAAACCATAACGCAAAGGTCATGGAGATTAAATAACGTATTTAAAAATGATAATGATGCAGATGAGCGGGTAGGGTTATTTCACATCCTTACCATCTAGATTCTTTGACTAATGCAATGAATCAAGAGCTGTTTGTTGGAAGATAGAGGTCTCTGACCTTCCTTTGACTTGATTAGCCGAAAGCGGGGCGGTAATATTAAAAATGATGGGACTGGTATTTAATTTTTTTCTTTCTAATATTTTATTTATAATCAAACAGTAACATTTTTTAATGGCCGCTTAGTCAGCCCAATCAAGAATCTCTTATTGTACTTTTTCAACTTTCAGCATTTCAAATCTTGCAAGGAAATGGATAGTTTGCCTTACAGCCACCGGTAATGTTATATGTTCAATCAACTCAGGCTTTGTCTAAGACCAGTGCTCCAGAAAATGGAGATGCAAGGAAAGAAGGTTTGAAATCTTGATTAGAAAGGCTTTGTTTTGGCAGAATGCTCAAAGGCAGCATTTGCTGAAGCGTTGTCTGCAGGTTTGGCTGCTTTGTGATTACAGCAAACCTTTTGGAGTCCCGCAATGCATTCCTTCTGTTAGTTGGACTGCACTGATATCATGCAACTTGTATTTATGGCTCCAGTGCTCGAAGAGTGTAGACACCAAGGGCTGCATTCGGTGACCTAACAACAGCCTCCAGGAGCTCCAGGCAGGCCTGTTCTCTGCATTGAATCATCATGAATGGAGTGTTGTGACAACCTTGTGTTGGGGACAGCATGAGCTACACAGGGTGCTGCTGCTTTTGATGTGGTTCCATCACCTTGGCTGCAGCTCTCACAGATTGAGGGCCTGATTTAGTGGCTTGGATATGTGATGCTGAGGGGTTGTAACTTAGGAAAGGGTATCTGAGTGCATCCAGGCAGACTCCTTTCACTCCAGGTCTCACTGCCTTGCTCATAAGCATGCAGCACTGAGGGCAGCCTGTGCTGTGCTCCTGAGCACCAGCCCTCACCTCTGCCCCTGCCTGCTCACCCGCCTGGCTGGGGGGAAAGTCTGGGTAAAAAGAACACTTCTCCCTCTGCTGTAACAATCCACTGAGTGACACAAGAAATGTCACTCAGGATGATTAACATTTTAAAGCAGTAAATCTTGAAGGTCAGTGTGAAGCAGAGGACGGGGAACGCTCGTGGCTCTCTTTCCCCTCTGCCTCCCATGAGGGGAAAGGTTCTGTGTGAGCAGGGTTGGCAGAGTGATAACAGCCCGCTGCTTCCCCACTGCTTTCCAGTAATGCAAAGGGTAGAAGTTATTTTATAAACCTAAAAGTATAAACTGTTATGTCCATGCTTTAGAAACGGCACCACTTTGACTCATTCCCCTACTCTTCTGGCTGCTGCTTAACCCAATGCGCCTCACCTTAATGCAGCGCCAGGCTGCTGTGTAGGGCTTTAAGATAGCTGCAATTGCACAAGGCACACAAAAGCCTTCCGAAATGAGCAGCAAGGTTAACAGCAACAACAAAAAAACAAAGACCCCACCAAACTCAGTGCCATAAGGATTTCCCTTATAGTGAGACCCCCACTAAACCCATGTCACAGAGCCCCTTCCTCAAACACTCTGCTCCCCCCTCCCCGTTTCTTGTTAAGTGCATCCTGATGCCACACTGAAACGTAAAATAGGTAGAATCAAGCAGCCACCGCCGGCTATTTATATGCTAATATCCATCCCCAAGCTGAAGTAGGCACCTAAAGCCTATTGCTGCTACTAATGATGGCTATGCTTTAACCTCTATGGAAGAAAGAAAAGTATTTTTCCTTAAGAAAACAACTCAGTTTCTTTAAGATGAAATGTAATTATCTATTATCAGATGTCCTTTAAAAATGCAAGGCCTATTTAAGCTGCTAAAAATATTGAAGCCCTAATTCCACCATAATAGCATTTTAATTTCAGCAAATCACGGTTCCATTGTTATAGGACATTTCACTGTAGGAATGTGGTAAGAGGTCCATCTTAGCTTTTTAAAGAAACATTTCCCTTTCTTTTAGACATTCAATTAAATCTTGGCAATCATCTAACCTTCCCTGACACAATTTTACTTACCAAGTGAGAAAACAATGGCCATTAGCATTTAAAAGAATTTGTTTTAAAAGTAGTTAAAGTTTAATTGCTTTACATATTCTCATCGGAATATTTTCAGCTGTTGGCTTACTGTTTGCCTCAGATAGCTTGTGTTTAATTCATTACCGCTTGCTATTTAAAATACTTATTTTAATACTGGGACGAAGCTGGTATAAAAACTGCTGTATCTGGGTCTGTGAATTGATGCTGAAGATTATTTGAAGAACAATGTAAGTGGCAGATGAATGCAGGGGTCATCCTTTTCTGTTGTCATTAAAGAAATTTACTTTTCTACTTGAAATTGCTTATTTATCAACATTTCTCCTGTTACAGCGCACAAATGTAGGTGATATAATTATAGAAATCCCATTCGTGTTGATGATTTGTGCTGTCGTAGCAATAGGTGGAACACAATGGCAACAGATAATTCAGGCTTCTTCTTAAGAAGTCCCTTGAGGGTATCTGGTTTTGGAAGGGGCTGAGGGAACTTGCTGGTTGTTTGTTAGTTTTCCTTCTTACCTTCACATGCTCGGAGAGTCAGCCATAGAGAACACAGCATTTTGGGTTAGAACTTCTGATTGATTGAATGCCATTCCTGCCTTCAGGGCTGTTTCTGACCTGGAAGAACTGAGAGAGGGCCTGGCTTTCAATCTCTGCCTGTTGCTGGAGTGTTTCAGCATTATGAATGTAAATGTAAAATGGGATGGACTGGATGGTTCCTCTTTCAGGGGGTGAATTTTTTCCTCTGAACATTCATTGTTTTTCACTTTCTGTTCATTATTTACTTAGTTTTGTAATCTCAGTTACAGTATAAAACGTCTTCTCTGCTTTTAACTTGATGCCTTCAGAAATTGAACTGCCTTGGTTGCATTCGGGCTGTTGATAGGCTTCAAAACCTGCCATACTGATGTGAACTGAAGATGGTATAATACATGCTCTCAATTAGTGTGCTTACAAAAGCCCAGCAGTGGGAAAGACAAGAGCAAAGCCCTACAAGGAGTTCAGTCTGCTCTGTCAAATTCATACCTGCCCTCCCATATCTAGACAGTATTGTGCAGCAGTTGGACACTGCACTTAACATGCCTTGGAATACCTGGGTGAAGGATGTGTGCTTTTCTTGCAGAAGAGGCAGATTGGTGCCAGTTGCAGATCATATGTGTGTGTATATCTATATCTATATCTATATGTATATAGATATAGATATGATCACATATATACGTGTGTGTGTGTGTATATATATGCATATATATATATATATATATATATAGTCATCTCTTGAGTGTGATGATCTTTTTAATCACTGTCCCTTGAAACTTGAAGGGATACAAAAAGAAAGTATCTAAACAGAACAAAAAGGTTCTTGCTCCGCAACTTATGAAATTAATCAGTGCTGTCATATCGTACAAGATATAATGAAGAGGATACAGTGTAATACATGCACAAAACAGTTATAATTCAATTAAATCCTAGTTGTTCCAGAGCTGAAATGAATAGCAGTGGCAGGCCCGTATAGCTGGGGCACATAGCTATATGAAACAACCTATTTAAGCTAAATCAACTCCTACTTAAATGACTGTAATAAGCATTCGCGGAGCAGCTCTACCCCTGGGGGTGTCATTTATCACAGTGTAATAGAAAATTGTAATGAATAATAACACCTAGCTATTCAGCAGGAGCTTGCATGTATTAAGGGGAATGCAAATAATGCCACAGAGTGAAAAGATGAGAGTTGTAACGTTGTTTTTTTTCCCTTTCCCCTACCTCTCCCTGCCCCTCTTAAGACTATCTATGGCTGTTGTGCATGGAATGAATTCTGCTTGCCTGGAAGGTTTACATTTGAGAGGCAAAGAGTGTCGCTCTATCATTCTAATCTATGTCTCTGTTCTCTGCAATGTGCTGTATAATTCTGGCTTATGTCATATTTGCTAAACAGGAAAGTGAAGCAGAGAGAAGGCTGTTATTCTGTAAGAGGTGTGGGCCTGAATCTTAGCAAACGTATGTGAATGCAAATTTACACCATGCTTGCTAGAGCTCTAGCCAAGATTGCACTGCTGCTATTTGCCCTCGAGTCAATGGCTGATTTCCAGCTTTCTTGACCAACAGTCTTTCCTGTCCCAGCACATGATTCTCTCTTCCTCTGGTTTGCTGCCAGCTTCACTGAATTAGCATTTGTTTAAGCCACCTCTCAGTGAGTGAACAAATGAGGGAGGGCTTCTTAGCTGGTGCTGGTTTATCCTAGTTGAGTCAGGCCTCGTGGATGCAGCAATAGAACCGCATGTAGTAATGATCTTGCATTATGATGTGATCCTGGGGAGTGATGATGTAGAAGTTATTGGGAGACGTAAGCAGGGCCCTGTCTCTGTGTGATGAAAACATGGGATCCCCTAGCAAGAGAGCTTCCAAGTGGTTCTTCCAGGTTCTGTTTTGGTGCATTCGGGATGAAATAAAGTACCTGCCTGGAGGTTTTCTTGGGGTTTTGTCTGTAAGAATTCACATCCGAGTGACAGAACATCAGTATGTTGGATGAACTTTCTGCTTTGTGATGAGCGTAATGGACATCTCATCATCTAAGCAGTGCTCACGATGTTCACATAGTTATTATTCCATTAATAGGACCATTACAACCACCGAATAGCAGAAATTTATTTTAGGGAGCAAGTATCACTCGCAAGTGAGCTCTTACAGCTGAATAAGCATATTTAGTAAGTTCATAAAACACATTTATTAGTAATACTTTAATTTTGATGATGACTGAAAAGAGTGAGCCATTAACAAAGCATTTAAAAGCTACTGAGTACAGTAATACCTTCTGTAAGTGGGAGCAGCACTTTTTAATCAAGTGTTTAAGGTTATATACTCACTAGTAAGTGCCGCTTTGTCCATTAATAGTGAATCTAACTCTGTGCTATAACAAAAGATAAAAGTAAGAAGATAATTTCAAGTGGCAAATGAAGCTGTTTGGCAGGCCAACTTATTACATTTGAATCAATGTAAAGCTACAGGTTTTTTTTTTGTTGGTTTTCTTTTTATAATTGATTTTGATCATAAATGGGGACCACTGTAATTAAAGGCTCCCTAATGGGACGTTATGAGGAGGAAAAGTGGGAATAAAATGGAGAAGGAAATCTGCTGTCTTGCTCAGAGTAACTGGGTTTTGGGGGTGGGAAGCACAGGGCTGCTGAGTTGGGTATTGAAAATGACTGTGGTGCTGGAAAGTTGCTTGTTGTTCTGATATATCTGGCCCTACTTGATTATTATTTAAACAGGTCTCTGAGCAATGCAGTATTAAAATCCAAAAGCTTTTATATCCATGGGGATATTGGGTTTTGAGTCCTGCTCTTTGTGCAAGTTTAACTCAGAGCTCCCCTGATAGCGTGCCATAGAGGATTTCTTTCTTCTTCATACATTAGTATTATCAGCAACCAACTGAAGTCAGAGCACTTCAGGTTAGTGGCACTTGGAGTATTACTTTACCATGTAGTCACAAAGGAGGTTGTATATTTTACTTGCAGGAAGAGCAAATATTTAGGAGTAAATGAGTTAAATACAACAGGAGATTGGAACAGGCAGAGTTAGAAGTGCCAAAATGATATGTCATTATCACAGCGTGCTGATAATGACAATTCAGAAGTCACATTATCTTTGTGATCAGGGCCATTTGTTCCCAGAAGTTCAGAAAAGAAATGGCCTCGTTTAATGCTGTTGCTAATAATAAATAATTGATTTTTGAGAATTAGACTAATTTGGCAATGAGGCAGGTGACTTAGAGCTGTGGTTCTCCATGTCTCTCAGCTTCAGTGGGAATATGAAAGTTTATTACCGAGATGTTTAAGAAAGAAAATAATGATATTCTTCAGCATTTCTAGGAAGCCAAAATCTGCCTATGGAATTGTTTTTCTCTAGTTGTGGTTCCTAACTTGTACTTATGGGTGGAGGTCAATTTGTAGAGGTGGCAGAGGTATGTCTGCAAAGTGTGGAGCACTGAAGAGCATTTGTCCTGTTTAAAAGAGTTGGGAAGGGGGAAGTAAATGAACCCATGGCCATTAACAAGATGCTACCAGGAGCTGAGCTTCCAGACAAATTAGATTTAGCTTTTTTCAACCAACCATCATATGGATCCTGTGATGTAAAGGTTTGCTTGATGCACAAGGTTGGCTTGATATTCTGATGCAATGATTCCAAAAACTAGAGTGTTATTTTTTTAATCAATTTCTCCAAATAAAACTGTCAGACAATAACATAGTTATGGGTTTCTTCAATGCAATGGTGCTTCCTCTGATAACTCAGCTTACAGCTCAGCCGTTTTCATGATGAGAACATGTAAATGTGTAATAAAAATTGTCTGCAGTTTTAATAGAAGATAAGCATTATATTAAAGTAATATTAAATAATGAAGTATTTTTTTTTATATGTAACATTCTATTTTAAAGTAAGAGTTATCATAAAAAGCCTGTAATAATCGGAACTGCGTAGCTTGAACGATACAAACCAGTTTCAATTTGACATCTTAATTGTGGAACAAATGAGATTTAAAGCAAACAGGCTCAGGGGAGGTATGATGATACCAGCAGTTAAACTGAACAGATTTGAACAAATGATGAGTGGTGTTCTCTGTGAAATTAATCAGAAGCCTGTTTTCATAGGAAGCAGCTTTCAAATGGCAGAGGTGTGTTTGAGCCACAATGATATTATCAAATAACCCGAGAGATATGAGAGTTTCTTGGGTGTTTTCCTTCTTTTTACACAAGATGGTAGATAAACTTTTTCTCATGTGTTTTGTCTTTCAATAGATGTTAGTGTGAAACGTGGCCAGGAGCTTTGAAGCAGAGGTGGTTGCAATCCATGACCTGGTCCAATGCTTGGTCATCAACTGTTGATGCGAATGGAAGGGTGGAAGATGGAGCTTGTCCTGCCAGTGTAGATGAATGTCCTGTCTTTGTGTTAGTGGAGCTTTAAGATCTGTTATCGGACTACTAAGTCTAACGAGCAGTTATCTCACAACTTTATTTCCAAACAGTAAAGCGCAGGTTTGATAAATGATTGCCTACATTCAAGTGCCCCTCCAAACTTAAACCTTTTCCTTTCTTTCTCCCTACCAGATGCTCAAGCTCTTGGACCCATATATTATTCATTACAATCAAATAAGACACAGTGGTGGCTCAGTAAACTTGCTTTTCATATCAGAATTGCTTTTATTGAGTAACACACACTGCAGACCCTAGCTTCCAGCAGCCAGGGCTGAAATGAGCAATTCTCTCATTGTAATAATGTGCCTCTGTCATCTCCTTATTATCAGCATGATAAAAGATGAAATATTCACAGATGCTGCCCTCCTAACCTGATCACAGCTTGATATTTGAGCTTTGGAAATGAGTTTTATAAGCTTTAATATACTCCTTGGCGGAGTGACCCCTGAAATTAAACATTATTACAGAGCGGATATTTAAAAAGCTGGGGCCGTAAATTACATCAAAATGAAAATATTAAGGAGTATTACGACTATACCAAGTGGGAACTCGCTGCTTTTGAAACTGTGAATGCCATAAAATTCAGCACGTTGGTGTCAAAAACATCAGAAAAAATAATAACAGCGCAGGCACCTTGACTTCAGTTATTTTATACTTAGAGATAAACTGAATTACTGGAATGTTGTTTTTTGTTTCCTATGGGCTGGTTCTCTGGGAAGGAGAGGCGCATTATTCTCAACTTTGTCTATAGCGGCCTTCGCAGCTCTTTTAAAATGCACATTGCTTTCTTTCTGTGCAAACACCAATAGAAAATACTTCGGGATAATGAAACCAAAGATTGCACTTAGGAAAAAAAATAATCAGGCGACATCTCCAGATGAAACATCTTGGTTCAATTTCCATTGCTCTCGCTGCTGTGATGGACAGGTCTGTATGAAAGCCTGGGGTATGAAGGCGCCTATAGGAGCGAGGGGATGTTCCTAGTTGTGTACAAAGGGGAATGTACAGCACGCATCTCTCAGCACAAATGGTACATGGCTTTCTTAAAGTTGGCAAACAAATTTAATGCACTGTAATGAGCATGGGCATGTAAACTTTCTGCAGGAGGTCGGAGTTGGTATTCCTTCACATAGGATATTTACCAATGGTTTACAAGCAAGTTTATCTTTTTCTGTAGTTTATAATTTCACAATCACTTAAAGTTGGTTTATGGGATGCAGTAATCTTCTTTTTTTCAGGAAGGTGATGTAATGCATTTTAAAAGGGAAAAAGAAGTATCTTTTAGTGCTCACTTTGCTAATGAGTGTATTCATACACCAGCTACTACTCAGGTTTAAGTCTATGCTGACGGTATGTCACCGTATCTTCCTTTTACTGAATTTCCCTTTTCTCCCACGTTCTGCCCTCCTTGTTTCTCTGTAGGTATTGACAGAGCTATCAGTCCTTCTATGCCGTCACATCCCATTTTAACCATTAGTTCAGGCGAAAACATTTCAGAGAGATCTTTCATTCACCGTCCTCAGTCCTGCGGTTCTGCATTGTGCTCCCCTGGGTTCAGGGCACTCTCTGCATTGCTAATGCTGCATGGAAATAAGTTCTAGTGGCTAATACTGGTCAGGGGAGTACCCCAGCCACAGAGCCGCCCTGCTAGAAGCTGCCCTATGCAGTTTAATTGGAGTGCAGCCTGTGTCCTTAGGATATGTTACAGAAATAGTTTGGATTGCTGGGCTCTCAAGGAGCTGGCACCATGTTTTGCAGATTGCTGTTCCTGTAAGGATGCAATACCTTGGTGCTTGCTTTGGGTGTTTAATTCAAGCTCTGAAAACTGAGCAAGGTAACAAATCACTTCCCAGCGACAGAGACTGAATCTGTGGTAAAGCCGGGGACTGGATCTAATCCGAATTCTTATGTGGGACTTTATTGTAAATATTTTATGCAATATGAAATGGAAGAAGGAGAGATGTTTTCATGACTTCCCATGCCCAGCAGATAAGCTGTCACTTCCCCATGTAACACAAAGCTTGTCAGCTGGGAGAGACCCGCAGACCACATGAAATAGAAGGCTGATGGGAAAGAGGAAGCATTCCTCCTCCATTTGTTCTGGGAGTAAAACATGCTGTGGCAAAGCTGCCTTGTTTTCCAAGGAGCCAGACAGGCAGCAAAATGCTTTTTGCTGCAGACTGCAAGTCACAGTGCAGAGTGAGATTCTGTTTCAGGAGTTTCTTTCCATTTGAGGCTCTGTTTTTTGCACGATGATTCAAAATTCCTAAAGCTATTTGGGTTCTGTGGTTTATGCTCTTTTATGGGAGAATAAAAAGCAGGAAGAGCAGTGGCAAGTTGCTCAGACATTGCTGAATCACCACCTGTAGAGGTTTCTCAAAGGGTGACCAGGCAGAACCCTCTCTTTATACATGGAAGTTTCACTCTGTGTAGGTTACCTGTGTGTTTTAATGTCCTCTTTGGATCCATTGGGCTTGTATTTATATCATTCTGCCTTTGCAGTTAGAATTGAGGAGTGCAATTCCGATCTGAATAAATCTTACTATTCGGACTATTACTGCTGTCTAGGAATTATGAAAACAGAAACAAAAGTGGAATGCTTACATTTATCAATTACTAGCATGAAATTTAAGATAGCCAAAGTGTTTTGATGCACTTCATCACTATTCTAGTTTTGATGGTCTCCGAAATATTGAGTGCGAGTGTGATTGCTGTGGGCTTCCTTGAAGTCCATGTGCAAATGTAAACTTTGTGCTGGTTAGGAGGTGTGTTCTTAATCTTAGGTTACACTGTAGATTTCTTCTAATATTACAGGACAAGATCCAGAGAAGGATGATTAAGTACTCAGTGCTGTAATACATCTGAAATCGGCTTTCCTTGTTGGCAAGGATGCTCTTGTTGGCTCCTTATGCCTACCTTAATGCACGAGAGAGATCCTTTTTATTCTTGGCTTAGAACTAATGATGGCTTTAAGCCTATAATTAATTTTGTATGGTGCAGCTCCAAGTCTTGTTTAAAACCAAAAACGTTGCATTTACATCTTAGGTTATAAAATCTTACTGTCTGCTGATGTGCCTCCAGCATTCAGCCTATGGATGTTTTTGAGTTCCGTATCTGTAGCAGTTTGGCCATCACCAAGTCAATGTGACTGTAATATTCCCTGCACTGATCTAGCCAAAGCTCTTGCTAAATTGAGCTCAGCAGGAGCAAGTCCAGTGACCTCATAAATAGTGGAAATGATTGCAAATCGGAATTCATGTATGTTCCTGTCTCAGTGGGTAACCGTATCCCCCACAAAGGAAGCAATCATCTCTTTCAAATCTCTGTTTGCCCTTTCACTCAGATGTGTTTGAAGATAATATGGAGAAGGGAGATCTTGCAGCCTCTGCCTGACGGGGCTGTTTCCTGAAATCTACAATAAATGTCTCGTATCTGAAGCTCCTACTTAGTGATGTGTGTTTCAAATATTACCCCTCGTGCCAAGAATCTGGTGTGTTGCAGTTCTGTACCTGGCCTGGCAGATTTGCCCATTGGATTTAACTTCTGATATGAACTTACTTTGTTTTCCTCTTGCTATTCTGTTGTTCTGAATGGCCAATTTTTCTGCTTTGCATTTCTTTTGTCGTGGGTACAATGTGCTTCAGATTCCCATTGGGGTGGAGGTGGAAGATGTGTAACTCGTTATGCGATGCCCCAAATTGTTCAGCAGTAGGAAACCTTCTTGCTTTACGCTCCATTAGAAATGATCAAAATGAAAGAAGTTTGTGTGTCATCCCTACACTTCACAGATTCCCTTAAAGCATGGAGCAGCCCAGCAACAGTCTGGTTGCCATTGCCCTGCAATGATGAGCCCTCAGTACCTCTTGTTGTACAACATCACTGTTCTGAGCCAGAAACCACGAGAACGGGTGGTGCTGCCTATGAGAAAAGTTGCTCTCCAAGACTCCTTTGACATGGGATGTACCATAGGGTCTATGCAACACCCAGTGTATATCTGAATCATGTGGATGGCACTATTATTGTAAAGTGCCTCCAAGCAGAGGTTTAAAGCATTAGACGAGTCTCTGATGTATTTCACCTGTGTATAGTATACAAACCCCTAAATAAATGTGCAAACCCAGGATGGTATTTGTGCTTAGTACTGTAGTTTCACCATCCAAAGAGCCCTCTCAGTTTCTGACAAATGACTTTAGAATTTCACATTAGTTTGTTCATACAGTGTGGGTCGTCTCAGCCTATTTAGATTAATTAAAATGATTTAGAAGTTCAGTTTACTAAACGTGGTATGTTTTGCCTTATAGAAATATCACACTATGGGGTAAGAAAACAACAAAACAAACGACAAGCCCATTAGTTTGTTTTCCCATTTTCATCTAGTGAAGTGGGATCTTTTTAGACAAGAAAAGTAAGGATTGGCCAACGTTAGCTATAGCAACCAGCCTGTGCTTGGGTACACAGCAGCTCCTGTTGCTTGAACTACTGCTTATCTGTTGGCCAGAATTCTGAGGACTACCTGATGCTCTTCTAAAAGGCTTTGTTTGGGGTTGAGTTGTATGTTGGACCTTCCTCTTTTCTTGCTCCAGTGATCTCCAGAGGCAGTAGTCCTTTGAAATCAGAAAGCTGTATGTCAAACTCTGTGCAAGAAGACATCCTATGGATGTTTTTCTTTTGCTAGAGCACAGCCTTGCACTACAGTAGAAGAATGGGGAATGGATGAACTATGGCCGCAAACTAAGTGTAAGTTACAGTGTGAACCTGAAGTGTTGTATGACACACGTGATCAGGTTTGCAGTTCGTTCCTTTATAGAAACAAACCTGCCCCTG
Organism: Excalfactoria chinensis; assembly: GCF_039878825.1. NCBI lineage: Eukaryota > Metazoa > Chordata > Aves > Galliformes > Phasianidae > Excalfactoria > Excalfactoria chinensis. The sequence continues at coordinate 3,091,193 of NC_092846.1, forward strand.
CTTCGCAGTGCTCAGCTGTCTCTCCTCTGTCTTTTCTCCTCTATTTAGTTATGCTCAGATGTGTGTTTGGCCAACAACGTTTATTTTAAGGTTTCTTTTTTTTGTACTTCAGGTAAGTGGTCTGTCTCCGCGTTCGCAAAGTGACTTGCAAATGGCATGTTTAATTGGGATTTATTTTACATTGCCTTTAAATTTATTTAATTGCATCTGTACAAAGGTTGAAGAAAAAAAATTTACAACCGTGTAATGGAAATAGTAAGAAAGGTTTAATTAGGTTCTGAATTTGTTTGCATTTCTAATCGTGAGGTAGTCAATTAATAGCTTATTTCCAAGGTGTCCTTATCTGTCAGTTCTTTTTTGCTCATCCAAGTCTGCTTTTCTTCTTTCTTCCCTGCTACCAAAGAAGTTAGTGTGTGGCTGATTCCATTTGTACGCTGGGACTCTGAGGTCTATGTTCAAGACCCTATGACATCCAGCACAATATGGCACTACTGACATGTTTTATGATAGCCAGCAAAGTGCTGTGATGGCTCTTAATGAGAGAGAGAGAGATCCATAATCTGATAGGGATGACTGATACACTGGGCAGTACATTAATTAAAATATACGTACTGTTTTGTACTGTTAGGGCAGGGCAGAGAAATCTTCTGCTTAAATCATTTTGTTTGCTTCCTGCTTATAAATACTGAAACAGTAGAACCAAGAAACGGTGAACATTTGAGGTCATGGGATTACAGATGAAATCTCACTCTCTCCTCTTCTGTGTTGGTTTATAATACTTTACTTCTGAGGAAGTCTTGCAGTACTGAATCTGTTTAGGACTTGGAGGATTCAGGTAACCTTACTTGGCCTGGATCCATAGCTCTGACCTCCAAAATATCCCTGCCCTCAGCTCCCCCTTTCTTATTTCAGAGCCTGAGTGCACCCAGGAAAGACATAAAAGCAATTCAAAGACCTGCTGTTTCGTCACCTCTTGGCTTCATATCTAAGAGATTCACATTTATTTCACTCAGAGGTCAATGCTTTCCTCATTGCATTTGGCTGTGGGGACTCACCTCAGCCTTTTCCATCTGCTCTTGAGCAAAGCCACAGCTCAGGGATGCTGAGCAGTTCCTCCCAGCAGAGCAGCAGCACTGCTATAATGAGAGGTTTGAAGCTGGCTGATGACACAGGAACTTGAACCTCTGATATGAAACTGAACACATTGAGATTTCCCATCCTTCTGTAGCACGAAACTATGTCATCTACTACCTGCACCTGTTGCTCCTTAGATACTTTCAGAAACATGTTCCACTTATTGGACTTTTACTTTGAAAACAGCATTGTTTTCTAGTGTAGGCCAATTTATCCTGGAAGGTATTAGCATTCTTCCACTTTTTGCCCATGTATTTGCAAGGAGAGGCACATTCCCTCCCAGCCTTCATGCAGTCATTGACTGCAATGCCAGCTTCCTCCCATCCCTTTCTCGCAGCAGAACCTCCATGTATTTCTTTTCCCTTGGGAGCATGGTTTAAATTCATAAGCTCTCCGTGTTCCTGAATTAGTTCCTAAAGCAAAAGGAACGTAAATGGGCTTTTTTACCCAACAGATTTTAGTCATCTCATAGGCTTAAAGCAGCGTGCTGACGTGTGATGGTGTGGCTTAAATGGAAAAGCTCAGTGGAACTTAGATTCTCCCCTGTGGCAATGGGGAATATTTGCTCATTTTTGTTAATATCTTTCTGAGGCCATTTTTCAAGGTGCTTCATTGGATGTCTGCTCACTGCTTCTGTATGGACAACTTCCACTAGCTATATAACTATTATTACTGATAGTTAATACAGGTACTTATTGAGGGCTGTATTATCAGGCTGAGTTGTGGTTGTATCCCGCAGTTTCTCAATATTTTCATTCCTAGGTACTTGTAAGAAGCTGTAGGAGAAGTTCAGGCACTGGAATGTCCCAGCAATGTCTTATTTGCAGTGTTACCAGTGGGTTGTGGCTGCATGCAGGTGTATCCCTATCACAGTACTCTGCTCCTTCCAGTTGGAAGTGAAACCTTGAAATCAAATCCCTACTGAGAAGTAGAAATGGTTTAATTGAAAGCAATATGTGTGCATTACACTACCCACTAAAGCAGCTCGGGGATCTGTTACTCAGAGACAGATTACCAGCTCCTGAAACATCACACAAATAGCTGAGAAAATGCTTTGTTTAAAGAAAGACTTATTGAAGGCACGGTGTTTCAAATGATGGAATCAGATTATTGACAGCTCACACTAGAGGGAGCCAGGCCGCAGATCACACTGCAGTAAAGAAATGTGGGTACTTGGGAGCAGAAAGGCATCCAGGTGCATAGGATGCTTCTTTCTGGCTCACTGCCTTCCTGCAAGCAGTTGTGGAGCAGTGTGTGATGCCCCGGCAGCAGAATGATTCCTACTGTGACTGTAAGCATCTGTCAGCATGGGGAAAACAGCTGTTCTGCATCCACCTGGAAGCACTAGTGGGTAGCAAGGAGCATCAGCACCGTGCAAGGGGTGGCCACAGCAGCATGGTCTGATCTTGCTGTTCACAGTACAGAGAAATTCAGGGTAGGATAGTGAGGAAAACATTGGAGTCGCGTGCTTTTGAGTGGACCAAAAGCAATGAAGAAACAGAGACCACTCCGAAGTCTACTTTGTATTTAGAGTCATCTTTTTTTGAGTTCTAAGGTGAAAGGTTAATGTGTTTGCATTTATAAAGCGTGTCCATCCTTACAGTGCTGCGAGCTAGTTCACCACAGCTCCGGATTGTAATTGGCATATTCGGTCCTTTGGCTGGTGGAGACTTACTGCAGAAGTGACAGTGACAGCTCTCAAGGAGGATGGAGCCAGGGGATGAGCACAGCTGTCAGCGCTGGGTCGGGCAGGAGCTTTGCTCTGGAGGCAGCCCTTGCCCATCTTTGCAGCTAAAGGGGAAATAACCAAGGGCAGGAACAAGCCTCCGTGCTGCAGGAGCGGCATTACAAATTCAGGCCTTCCAGTGATGCAGAATCATCAGAGGAAAAGGGAAGATTGCAAAATGTTTGTGCACAACTTTTTTGTGTGTACGTATGTGCACAGAGAGGAAAGGGAAATGGTTTTTATCCACGGACTGACTTAATTACCTGGCAAATGTAGACTGATTCTGCACTCCCTATTGTCACATATGGCTGTACCAAATATGAGTGTACATATGAGTGCACCAAATTAACGTGCATAGACATGGGGTTGGCTTCTGAACCCTTGTAGCTGTGAAGCTGGGGACATGGCAGTCAGCTTGTGTGTGGAGCAGGCCTGGTGGGAGGGAAAGTCACTCGATCATCTGTGTTGGTGATAAGGTTAATGGGCTTACTATAAAACAGCTTATGAAAATAGGGAAATGCAGTCATAGGTGTCCCAAAAATGAAATGGGAACCGGGGGAGAAGTCATGTCAGAAGTGTGCTGGAAATATTTTGTTTTGGTCAAAATGATGCAGTTAAAATGTGAATTTACATACTCATGTATAATGGTATTTCAGTGAAGATGAAAAAGCTTTTCTGTCCTTTTCATTTTGGCTTGTCTTTGGTGAGCCTTGCCTCTTAGCCTTCACCAAGGCATGTAGATAAAGGGAAAAGAAAACTCTAGCATGTCTTCAGTCTTCTGAGTGATAAACAGACAAAGAGTTGCAAGGGCATTCAAATGAATAAAAGGATCACTTGTAAATGCACAGAGAGTCTGTGCTATAATTAAAACAGGTCCTGCTGACCTGGTCTCTTCTGGCATTTAGTGTAGTTTTGCCATGAGTTTTGGCTGAGCTCGGTGTAGAAAGGGACAGTTCATCAGCAAGATCCTGCGGCATCCTGCAAAAGGAACCTGGAGGAGAATGGAGGGTTAACAGTCGTTTGGGTGCTGTTTCATTACAGATGCACTGTGTGTCCTTGTGGGGTCTGCCTGGAGCAGCTCTAGCCCTGCCAGCGATCGTTTGCATCCCATGTCAGGCTCCTGATATATAGGTCTGCTTAAGCGAAGGCCGTGCTTTCTCCCAGCGCAGCCATTTGTTTCAAATCTTGCTCATTTTTTAACCACTTTGGGAGGATGTGGCTCTGGAGGAGCAGAAAGCTTGCTGCTGCTGCTGAGAATCGCGTGTTTCCCTTTGTAAATGAGCACTGTTTTCTCACTCATCAGATCCAGAGAAGTATTTGATGCACCAAACAGCCGTGAGATTCAAACAGCGATCACGTCTTCGTTTCTCTAATCATCTTCTCTACCTGCTGCATTCCCTTCTTGTCGAGCAAAAAATATTGAACGCCTTTGACTTTCTTTGAGGAGGTGACCACAAATTCCTTGGTTCCATCTTGAAGCAAAAAGGAAGAGTCAGTTAGTGATGCTATGGTTGGCAGCGTATGCATGCTTGTAGTTGCTGTGCTGGCATCTTGATCTGACTTTGCCTTTTAGCTATAGTCCAGATTTCTATGCAGGCTTTGTCAGTTCTAATACTGCCCACAAGGAGAACTGAATTTATTAAGCTACTTGTTCCCCTGTTCTCATTGTGGGGACCTCTCTATCTATCCTCCATGTCAGGTGGGTGAATTCTTTAGGGTCTTTCATCCCTGCCTGTGGACTCGGAGATATTTAGAAGTTTCTGAGCTTCTTTGCTATGGGTTATGGAAGCAGGGCTTGGTAAGGCTGCTCTGTGTGTGTGCATCTGCACTGAGCGCAGTTCTTGCTGCTACTTAGTGCTTTCACACTATCAAGAGTGGGGACGTTCAGAACACTTATGTGGTGACAGGCTGGGGGATTTCTGTGTGAGTGTCTGGTTTAAAGATGATTTTAGATGTGGGCTGATAGAAGAGGAAGAGAATTTGGAGATCAAATGAGTGACTTCTGGTCATTTCTGCCCTTAGATGCTTAATACTCTTCAACTGTAGAGTACTTTGAAAACATGGTACTGCTAGCAAGACAGTGCTGGGAAATAGGATTAGAAGATGCTTTCTCTGTAAATAAATAGCAGTGAACATTTCTATCGGAAAGAAAGTGGCTTTTCTCCATTTCAGAAAGATCCATTCCCACAAGTAGAGTGATGCACAATGCAGCCTGAATTAAGCTTGGGGCAAATGTCTGGCACTTCTGCAGCTCACAAGAACACTTGGAAAAGGAAGAATGTCAAGTGCTGAAGAATGCAAGAATGCAAGGGCTTTGTTAACATCTCAGAGCATTATGAAAGAATAAATAAGCAAACTAATTAGGCATTTGGAGGTTTTATCTACAATTATCTTATGTCACTATTTGTCATTTCAATGCAATCTGTTGAAGATTACAGTGGAATATATTAATCAGACATTAAGGTCTACGTTTAAAACATCACAAAGTAAACTCTCTTGTGTTCTATAAGTGGTAGCATTCTTTTACCAACTTCAGGCTGCCAGTGCTGTTACCTGCCTGTCTGCTGCCATCTTCGCCATCCTCTGACATCTTCCAAGTCCACTGTTTCATATCAGGGTGCTCAGGGCTCCATCCATATCTTCCATATCCAGTAAGTTATTTCATGGCCACAGCTTTAATTTCTTAAGAAGTCTGTTTGGTTTTGATGCCTTGTGTAAAGATGAGGTGGTCAATTGCTTGGCCATGTGCACAGCTGTCAATGCTCGGTCTGGTCTTCCCACATTTGCTGCTTCTTTCTGCCCTTGGTTTTATTCACTGTAGGATTCCCCCATTTCACCACTGCATTTACTGACCTCTTACCCCAGCTTTTTCTGCTCTGAAGTATTATAAGCCATCTTGAAGTCCAAATGCATTATGTCTGTTAGTCCGTTCCATCAGTTCTTATTGTGACTATTTTTCGTGGAACTTAATCAGATTTGTTCAGCATGACCTACTATCTCATGATTTCCCGATGTACCTCTCCCTTTGCATGTGTTCCTTTATCATTTATGTCACTTATTTCCCTGTTGTAATGACTGCATCCAGCGTGCAAACCCAGTCTTTGCTTACCTCCTGTTTTCTGTAGCGCTGCCAGTGCTCTTTCTTCTCTTTCACTAGTATTTGTATTCACCAATGCTCCATCTGCATTCCATATTCCAGCCCAAGCCCAGCATATGTGAAGTGAATTAGACGTGAATTGGCCCTTAGTGCCCCATTTCTTTCTAAAGGAGGAGGAATTCAATCTTGAAAGATTGAATCAGATGCGTGTAATAGAAGTATATAACTGATCTATCCAGGTACTTCAAGCATCCCTAGCAGTCAGTGACTCTACAGAAACTCAAATCTTGCTATTAATCTAAACATAGACAATTTCCTAAGGAGCGTTTATGGATCTATTTCCTCTGTGTTGTCATCTGGCAGCAAATCAATTCTTTTCCCCTTCCCATTGGGAGCTCAGTTCTCAACACTGGGCTGTAGATGTTGCTGCTGAGGTGAACAGTGGAAGGAATGGATTCTTTCCAGCAGTTCATTGCTGATTTGAACTTCTCATAGTCATGTTGCCACTGCATAAACATTTTAAGTAGGTGGTTGCATGTAACTCATTTAATATCCATTAGCAGTTTCTTCTTAGGTTGATCGGTCTAATTTCCTCAACTTTAATCAGTCTAATTACCTCAATTTTAGGTCTGAAGTTTAAATGTGAGCTTGTGTTACATAACTGTCATAAAAGGGCATCGCTTGGAAGTGTCTGCTCCATCAGTATAAATGCAAGCTGCTCTATGGACTGATATTAACCTGCTTACCTAAATTTAATTGTTTGTGTAATCATTAATTACCACTAACCTGCTGATAAACTAATGGCACAATGAAGAGTTGAACACAGTTCAAGCAACCACGCTTCTCTTAATCTGAATGAGTATTTGTGGTATTGCGTTTCCATTGTCTTTATTCTGCTCTGCTGGAGTCCTTAAGAAATATTTTGGTGAGTCATTAGAAAGGTAGGAACAGCTTTGCTTAAGTTTAGGGGTTCTTCAGGAAGTAAAACTCCAGACAACTCTGTAGGAAGCTTATTTCTCTGCAGTCATTTTACACCCAGATTTACTGCTTATCTTACACTCCTGCAGTTTCCTATATGCTCCCTTCCTGGCATTTCACAAATAAGAAATGACCCAAAAGATGCAGCTGTGGTAGTGACCATTAGGAAGGAAGTCTTCATCATTTCTTGCATTACCTGCACCAGTGCTTGCTCGTCAACGTAATTGGGAACTGAAAGGTTGCTATTTTTGGCTACTGAGTGCAAAATGCAGATATGACTTGACAGCAATTGCCTATTCCTTTCTGCCATCAGTTGTGATGCTCTGCTGCTCATTTATAAAGATGTGGCTTGTAAGAAGATGTATTTAACTAAATATTCTCTCCCCCCTGCCCTGCTCTTAGAGCTTATCTGTAGTGTGTTTGTCAACAATTGCTGTTGAGTGGAGAGATTACAGAGAGATGAGAAACACAGAGTACAAATCAAAGATAAGATAATCTCCCTTCAGTCAGAGCATCCTGGTACAAGTCCTACACATGTAGCTGTGTCTCCCCTTCCAGTCTAGAGTGTTGTGGCTTTGGGGAATGGCAAACAGACATTGAGCACTGGGAATCCTGTTACCTCACCTGGGTGTGACAACATCTTGCTGGAAATCTGTAAGCAGCCCACTTTCCTAGATAGGGTTTAATGTTTCGTTTGCTATTGGCAAATAATGGCAATCTATTCTGAGCGTTCGAGTTGTCTTTTGAGTATTCCTATTTTAGGAAATGTTTGTAATTAACTCCACTTAGAAATTATTCTAGCAAGATCTTTTGCATACAGCTCATGCAGCCTCAGATACGGTCTTGTGGACTTCCTATTTATTTACTTTCATGTTTTATATGTTAAGCTAGCAAGACACTTCTCTTGCTTTCTCAGTCAATCTGATTTGGAATACATTTTTCCTCCTAAAAAAGCCCCAAGAGGAATGGAGATAGGACGATTCCTTTCAGAAGAATTCAGTTTCTTTACTTCTTCCAACTACAAGATAATTTAACAGTAAACGCTACAAAATAAATGATGACCCCAATGGCTCTTCTTATTAAATCTCACCATCCTTTGATTGATCAGTAAAGTGTGCTAATAGAGGGACATCTGCATATTCATTTATTCCCTCTCTGTTTATTAGAGGGGGCATCCTCGGAGTGGAAAAAACCACTCTCCCTATGTGTCTGTACCACAGCAGCTGGGGGAACAGAACCCAACAGTGGAAAGCACAGCAGTCTAGAATGTGTTATAGCACATCCCGTGGTTGGAACAGTTTGGACTTCCAAGCCAGCGGAATAAATACACTTTGTGGACTACGGTTATAAATGTAGAAGGATAAGTTGAGTTGTTTGTTTGTTATCCTCTCAATGCAGGACGAGCAGTGCTACAGGAAAAGCCCAATTGAAGTTGACAGATCAGAGGAGGTGATGGGAAATGGTTTAGAGGAGGTTCCTTTGGCCACGGATTCTATAGGAATACGTGCAGAACTGGGGAGATAACTGCAAAAGATTTTGCCTCGAAAAAACATGTCTAATTTCATTTTTAAAACCCTTCTAGTGGAGGTGAAACTGTCTTGTATCTGTGTATTATTTAACCCCAGGAGGGTTTCATAACGGACATCAAAATAGATGAGTTGTGACAGACACTTCCTGAAGTCTGCAGCAGCGGTTGGCTCTCAGTGATCCGGCTCTGACTGCAGAGGGCTCCATGGACGGCTCCAGGTGTCTGCTTGGGAGATGCCCCGTTCTGGTGCTAAGGCTGTGTCACGATGCAAACTTCTTGCTTGTTAAAATAACCTGTTTATAAGCTAACATCAAGTCATCTTTCTCCTTAAATTTCCCTTCAACTGGAACCTATTTCAAGTAAGGGCAACGCTTTTTGCGGGATGCTAAGGGCGGTCTGTCCCTGCGTCACTCAGAGCTCTCTCTCCTGCAGTAACAGCACATATCCTGCCCTGTTGTCAGTGGTTTCTTTACTCCTTGCATATTCTTCTCCCTGATTTTCTGCTCTTCCTTTTTCTCCCACCTTCCAGTGCCAGCTTTCAGTCTCTTGAGTACTGGCTCTACTTGGTGGGTTCTTTAGGTATGTTTCCATTTCTGCTGTGTAGGAACATGGTGACTCCCACGGCTCAGACACGGTGGATTCTTTGTGCTGATGGTGATGGAAGTTTGATTTGTGCAGCTTCTAACCTTTGACTTCTCTCTCCAAGAGCTGCAGTTGGGATGACCGTCCCATGTAGTTCTGGCACGAATCACATCCTGGTTTCAAATGTCTTCCTTAATTCTGCCTTGGTTCTGTTGAAATGGGCTACTGACATTTCAGACTCTTAGGACATGTTTTCAACCTGTTTTGCTGCCAGCCTGATGGCTCTGAGGCTTCTTTCCATTGAAAGAATGCCTGCCTGCTTTGCCTGTTTGCAGCAGAAGTTTGAGGTGGTCAGACAAGAAAGACTGGGAACTGCGATCTCTTTGGTGTCTGTGTGTTCATTTTAATGTGCTTAAATGTAGAGGAAAGCCTGCTGTTGGCAGGGAACTGAGCTGGGACACCAGGCCACTGTGACAACAGTGTGCATGACAGTGTGTGGTTTGAGTGCCAAGTCTGCTTCTTTGTCCATGCTGAAATGTCTTCTGAATCTGCATCAAGTGAAAGAGAGAAAATAAAAGAAACCTTTCTTTCTCTGTTGGGTTTTTTTCCCCCTGTCTTTTCCTTTTGGTCTGCTTATAGGCTCCATTGGACTCCTCCAAAGTAAGGGTGCATTTCAGAGTTGAAAGCTGCTGTTTTTGTCGCCTCCCAAAGCAAGACAAGTTAAGGCTGCCGTGTGAAAGTACCATCCCTCAGTGCACGGGGAACAGCCGGGACTCACACACAGTGCATAACACCGAAAGTACAAGTTTAATGCCTCACAACAAACCCTATAGAGTGGTCTAGGTGACTGCCCCTGTGTGACACTCGTGACCTCCCTGACTCCACCCCAGGTACACGCAGGCACCACCTACCCAATACCCAACAGTTTTCTTTCCCAATCACATTTATTTCCTCCTCATTAAAGGGTTTTTTTTTTTCACCGTCTGATTGGGTTTGAAGTTTCTGTGGAGATTGTTTGGGAAGAGACAGAACACTAGAAATTGTTGCTAAAAATACTATTTATTTATTTATTTTTTTTCCCCTGCAACTGTCATAACAACATTTGGGCTAATTGATTCTCAGTAGAATAATGACATCCAGTATGTAGTGAGAAATATTCATGAAGGAATCTGTGAAAACCTAGATCTGCCTGACTATCCCCAATATCTCAGGAAAATTCATTAGAGTCCTCTATTTAAGGAGAATTAAAAACAAGCCGTCATTAGAGGCTCTTTTCAGCCTGATTTGAGGACAGTTGGAGTTCCTTGAAGTGTCAGGGAATTTAGGTTTGACGGAGCTCCCGTTCCAACAGGTTTTTTGCTGCATATGCTCTGGGAGAAGGCCAGAGGAGCTTAGGGAATGGAGATGAAAGGGAGGTGTGCAGTAGGAGGGGAAGGAGCAAAGGGATGCCTGTGGGATGTGTGGGTATGATCAATGCCCAAGATGTTATCCATGCAGGATGAGTGAGATAATGGTAGGTCAGCTTCCAAAAAGTGGACTTAAGGCATGAGTAAGTGTCACACAGTGATGTGTGTAGAGATGTATGTCTGTAGACTTGGAAATGATGCTGTGAAGCTGCTCACTGTCCAGGGCTCAGTGCTCCTGCCCACTGTCTCCTAATGCACACCAGCATACTGTGTCACATTAGGAATACTTCAGGGATGGGAAGAGGGAAGGTGTTATGAATATACATCACAAACCCGAGCTCAGTTTGTTGGTTGCCATGCCTGCCAAGCAGGTGCCATCATCTCCCTCTGCATGTCCCAAACCCAAACTGGATTGAAGCAGTGTTGCTTCGGAGCTGACCCTTCTTGCCAACCAGTGGTTTTGTATGGCATTTACATTATTCTGAATGGTAGTGGCTGAAGTTATTGATGCTGTAGACATCAAAATCTGTGTGGACAACAAGCCCTGCTGCTGCTTCGTAACTGTGAGGGACACAAACACAAATCAAAGCTGATCACGCAGGCAGCCAGAGCACCCATAAGCCAGGGGACTGGGCCCAGTGGCTGTCCTACTGTTGCCTGTCTGTGCACCCGCTGTTTGTATTCTGTGTGTGTGCTTGAGAGCAGGTATTAGGGAGGAAAAGGCTGTTCCTGAAAACTGATTTGTTGCTATTGAGACTCATTTATCACAGCTTTCCACATGAAACTCTCACGCAGGTGCTTGCAGGTCGTTGTGGGAGGGATGGTGAGCATGCAGCCAGTCATCAGAGGAAAGGAAAACATGGCCATAAGTCTTGCTGGTGGCAGGAGTCTGCATGCCCCCTCTGTGGCTGGCGTTATTCAGGAGTATAACATTAAAGCTGAGCTTAGCTCAGCATCACGTCTCCAGCAGAGACCAACTGTGGAAGCCTTCGCTCTTTTGCAGGCTATCAGAACCTTGAACAATACAAACACCAATTCAAATCCAAATTCCATTCTGTGAGATGACAGGTTAGTTTGTGTAAGAGGCTTTAATTTGGAGCTTGCTGAAACGTTTGCCTGTTTGAATTTCTCTGTCTGGTTTTTGGCTTCCCAAAAAAACCCATATAAATTTGTCCATTAGAGTGTATTCTATATCTTCCTTCCTTGGTCTGTGCAGGAGCCTGAATGGCTCTGGCAGAGTTGAGAAGAGCAGTAAGCAAAGTGATTTTCTTCTACTGCATGGGAGTGTTGAGCTACTGAATTTGGTGAGGTCTGTCAGATCCTCCTTTGGGTTTACTGAGAACTTTCTTTGGATCCCAGTTCCATTCAAGTTCATTTCCAAGCAAGGGAAATACATTGGAGTAACCTCCTCATTACCATGTTTTTCTTTCATCTCAGTGCTTGAGAAGGAAAACTTGAATTACCACTTGGGTAAGTCATGAATGTAGAGCAATGTGTCATAAATGATCCTGTCCCAGCGAAGCTAGATCTCTTTAAACAACAACAACAACAACAAAAGACCTCTCCAGGTGGAAGAAGGAGATAATACTGAAGTTGGTTTGCTGTTGAGTCTTTAATTAACATTTGTGGAAAAACTTTGAACTTAAACAAGGCCTTTTATGTGAAGTTGTTTTATCATTATTTATTGTCTGTTCTTGCAAAGGTGAAATAGACTCTCGATTGTAACACCCATCTAATTTGAAGGCTTAATCAACTATCTTTCCTCAGAATTTTAGCATCCTTAGCCCAGGGAAAGCAGATCAAGGATAAAGGTCTTCATTTGATTCCAATTAATCCCTTCTTTGTGGATAGCTATGAAGGGTCAGAGCTATTATGTTTTCAAAGTGCATTCCCTGCTCCTACCAGGCAGGTCCTGGTTGCTCGTGGATGATCAAATCATCCCTCAGCTGTGATATTTAAGCAGTGCAACCCAACAGGACAGACAAAGCGAAGGCACAGCTCTTTGTGGACTATTTAGCATCAATTTGTCCAAGTGCCTGTGATCTCTCCTCACTTTGATGCCTGTGATAACAGCGAGACTATCAGCTTTGAGCAGAAATAGTGTCACGCTTGCAGTGCAGTGTGTCAGCAAGCGTGTGCTCTTGTCTTTGCTACCCCACTCTGTTGCAAACAGGTAGAGACATGATCACCAGCAATTTGGAGAATGCACAGTGCCTGGTTTTGTCTTTTATGCTTCTGACATCAAATTAAGTCTTCTGAAAGTTATGATGCAGGTCGCCTGATTGTGGCTGGCTCTGTAGAATTTGTGTGTTAGTTACTATTCAAACAGAACCCTAGAAGGGCTACCAGAATTTTCTTTATTCACTGTGTGTTCTGTCTTCTTTTGAACAGCATGGATGTTTGTAAATGAGACCTGATTCTGGTTTGGGGTATAAGTTAGGTGTACCTATGCAGTATTCTGCCTCTGTCACGGAACCGGTGTCTCAATTAGAGTGGAATGTAAGCTGTTAAGTGAGAACGTTGGTTGGAAAGTTAGGCATGTATGGTGCTGAATAATGTGCTACAGCCACGCACCTTGCTTAAAGCAATGTGGAGGTGTTAATCGCATTGAAGAGTTCCCACCCCACCCAGCAAAATGAAAGAATTAGATATACTGTCAAAGAAAAAGGCAAAATGAATGATGAGTTGTTTGTGCCAGAGCTTTTAATTATGTATTACAGTGTTTTCATACAGTTAAAATTACTCTCGGAGGTAGTTTCTCAGTTTTCTAAGGGGCAAAGGCAATTTCACAATAGCTCCTCCATAAAGGAGCTCATGCGGCTCACCAAGCTCTGGGTTTAAGTTTGTGATCCCATTGCTTTCAGGCGATGGCACTTTGATCCATCTATTGAGTTAAAGATGGCAAATAAATTGAGCACCATTATTCTGAATCACATTGTGAAAAACCTCGGGGCAGGTTTATCACTTTGGGGCAGCTGCCCCAGTGTAATATATCAAAATGAAAGTGGTGAACCTGCCTTTATAAAGCAACCTCCTGTATCTGAAGTGTGACCAGACCTGGGTCCAGAGAATGGCTCTGTTGGGCTTTGGGTGCCACTGCTCCCAAGGGGCTTTGTTAAAGCCCAGGGAGAAGGCAGGCAGTAGCATCAGCAAATGTTATGCTCTTGATCATTAGGTAATATTAATAACAGTTCTGAGAGGAGAAACTTAAGAGAGCTGATGATGCTCAAGCCATCCTTTCTTTAGTGAGAGAACAGTGGCAGCTCATGCAGTGAGCTGATGGGAGAGGAATGTGTCCCTTTATAGGATGCTGCTTGTAGATTCCAGAACGCGAGCTGAACTCCTTTCCGGAGCACTATACATCCCAGTTTAGCAGACTTCCCATGTTGCTAAAAATTATTGAAGAATAAAGTAAACCTGTCTTCAAAATGGAAGCTACAGCCTGATATTTAATGTGAAGTCTAGGCAGGTTTGCAGTAGAGTATTTTCTGTTTTAACCATGCAGTGATCTGGGCACTGAGAAGCTGCCACTCTGATTCAAGGCTGAAACAGAATTTATGTCTTTTATTAAAATTCTTGATCTTCTGGAAGGGAACTTTACTGCGACTCCAGTGCATACGTCTGTGGGGATTTATGGTTTTATTTAATACACATAAAGAGAAAAGAAGGAGGGAGAATTCATAATGGGCTTCCTGCAGATTAGGAGTAGTTGCAGCCCATGCGAAAGGAAGGTCTTTGCCCGCATTCCACATCCATCCCAGAATCTCATGTGGGCGACTGTTATGGCCATGACTAAAGAATTAAAGCTGATGGATGTTCTCAGCTTGTGTTGATTGTGGAAGCCTAATTTGGAACAGAAATCTCATTGAATGCAGTGCTAGTGGGCAGTGCTCCACCTCCAATGTGGACCATGAGCACTTTGGTGCCCTGGAGCTGCCAGCATCTCAATGGTACTGCCTGTTGTCAGGGCTGAGGTTCACAGCTGCCACATCACTGCCTCTGGTCCCCATGTCTGCTCAGCCTAAGGGGTAGTGAAGGCTTCATGCATTGACCAGAACTCTTAAACACACCATAAGGATGTATCCTCCTTGTTTTATTAGTAGGAATGCCATGTGTCTGATACCACAGCATGCAGGAGGGCAACATGCATGGTTCAGCTCCACTGCTCTTGGTGCACAGAGCTGGGAATCATCTTTGCTCTGGTTGGGTCACTGTCCCTTGAGGTGTTAAAGAAACTTGTAGATGTCGTGCTAAGGGACATGATTTGGTGGGGAAATGGTGGTGGCAGGTGGACAGTTAGACTGGATGATCTCGGAGGTCTTTTCCAACATCGGTGATTCCATGATTCTATGTCAACACTAGTGAGCTAGCAGTCATTTTAATTACGTTGCATCAAGGTGCTTATTATGAGTAAACAGCAAACATCTCCAGTAACTATAATTAGCTTTTGCACTATTATGAGTAAAGAAGGCCTTTAATTTCCAAAGCATGCAATAATCTTATTTTATGCATGCAAATCACACTTTCTGGAGCCGTCTCAATTTGCTTGATTTGCCTTGTGACTGCTTCACTGTGGACATGGTTACACACCCAGTGCTGTACCTGCTCCCTTTGGAGGGAGGGCAGTGCTGCAGGCTTCAGTTCACATTGCATTCCCATTGGCAAGTGGAAGAAGCACCGTGGGAACACAGAGTGCTGCTGCTCTGGGAGGAGTAAAAGCAGCATCAGATCCAGATTTGGAAAGGTCTGAATGCTGCTCCATGTAGGTGTGCTGCATGACCATCAGCTTCTGCAGAGCTGCACTTACTCCATCTCTTTATAAGCTATCTCTAAGCCCCGCTCACCTTATCTGTGTGAAATGCATTGACTTTCCATGGGATGGTTAACATACGTGCCCTATGTTTGCATTTCTTCTTGCCAGTTACCGGAGTGCAGTCAGCAAAAAGCAGTAGTGCTGTGGGAAGGGCTGGCTGGAGAGCTCTCCTGGATGCAGAATTTAAGCAGAAAGTGCAGCAGAGAGCACTTGCTTTCCTGGCTCAGTTCCTATCCAGGCTTTCCCAGGAAGTACATGCAAGAAACGGGTAACTGATGGGCAAATAGATTTTGTCTCTTACCTCGAGATGGGAGCGTTTGCAGGAGGCTGCTGTACAACTGGTCACTGGGTGTCAGTGTTACCCTGCGGGAGCTGGGGGTGAAGGGGCCTGGGATTATAGGGGCATAGGATACGCCAGGCAGATGATGCTGAGAGCAGGGGCAGCATCATGTGGTGATGGGATACTGGTGGAACCTGCTGTATGAAAAGAGAACAGCAAAAGGTATTTGCTAACAGTGCCTCATGAACTCTGCAGTGCTTCCTCAGCAGCCCGTGGTGGAGCTCTGGGAATGACCAGGAGTGGGATTTTCTTCTACACTCTGCAGAGCAACCGGGGTGGTGATAGAGCTGCTCCACTGTGTTGTATGCAGCGGTGTGCAAAGGGACACCGTGTTCCAGTTGCACAAAGTGAATTGATTGATAAACGATTGTTACGAGGGTATTTCATCCACTCATTTGAGACGATGATGTCTTAAGCTACTCCTGATGAATGGATTTTTGAGAACAACACTGATTTTCTGTGTGCCTGGTGATCTCTTCCAGTATATAACTCGCCTCGTGGATTTCACTTAATGTCATACCTTGATATTTTTCTACTTGGAGTTGTGTCTTGTTCCACTTAGCAGGAACCAAGATCCAAACCTTCCCTTCCTCTTTGCTACAGACTTATCAGGGCTTGGTTAGGGGTATTCAATTCAGGTCTTTTCAGGCTGACTGACCAGATCCTCATTTTCTACTGCACAGATGAGCTCTGAAACTTTGCTTCTGCTAAGAGAACCAAGTTGTCATTCACAGCCCTCCAGATCCCAGCAGCTGGTTCACCAGCTTCAACCTGGAGCTCAGCACAGCAGCCATTGGGTGACCACCCGCTGCAACCTGCTGGGAGAAGAGCAGGTCACCCAAGTCACCCAAGCGTGCAGGGTTAAATGCGAGCTTCCAACTGACTGCCGAGCAGTAATTTCACAAAAGTGTTTATTGCCTGGGGAAAGGATCCAGATTTACAACTCTTTTTTGTGGAGGGAATTGGGGCAGATGAATAGCGGCAGGCAGATTTCTCTTGTGAGAGGGTAGAAAAGCTGTAAAACTTAAACTTCGGAAGGATGATGATAAATACCCCCCAAATAGGGCACAGTGAACAGTGAGAGGCTGGCAGGCTGTCTGGGGGGATTTTACCCATTAGGAAAGAAACCTGTATAAACCTTTAAACGTTCATCGGCTTCTTGTTAATGACTCGTGCTGAGGTCAAACCTTCTTAGCTTAATTGCTGATTTCATCATCAATTTAGTTACAGTTTACCTTTTCCTTAAGGTTAGTAGATGCTTGCAGGCCATCTGTGGCACTGTGCATTTTGGATAGGACGGATGAGGCCAGTGCTGTGATAGTAAGCTAATTGCCCATAACACTTGTTGAAAACCTTCTAGTTAATTAAATGCCATGTTTATCGTGTTGCTGTAATCGGACGCAAGCTCTTATTTCTTCCTTATTAATCTTCTCACATTTATCAGTGCTGCTTGACTCCACTCTTGTGCTTTCCTAGTTTATCAAGGCGAATTTTGCTGTATGTATATCAGCTTTTTAAATTGTTTTCTGGGAAAAGAGGCTTAGTATAGGCATCCTCATCAGCTGCATTGACAGCTGATGCTTCCTTCACAAGCATATTAACTTGACCTCATTAGTTTTTTGCATCCAACTCCCTTAAACACAGAAGATTGTATTTCAGTAGGAGCCAATCATGTTAATTACATCTGATCAGTTTGCATATTCATAAGTCACCGCCTGCTTTATGGACAGCAAAAAAAAATAATAAACGCCGTATCTTTTTAATAATTTTAAGTGGGTCACTTTCCGGGCTGTATCTGTTTTAAATAAATTATCATATTGTTAAGGTCCATTGGCAAAAGCTTTTTATTAGCTACGTGCTGGGGTGGGGTGGTCTCTGTTTTAAGGACAGCGATATTTGTTTGCAAAATGATCAGCCTCTCCGAAAATCCCATAGCAGATCTCCCCCAGTTTATGGGAATCTGATGTCCCGTGCGTGGTAAGGTGCCATTTTTCACATGGAAATGCTGTTTGCACAGGAAGGAAATCATAATAAGGGCTTTAATTCCTCAGCATTTAAAACGGTTGTAATGGAAATTGATATATTCGAGCTTTCTAAGTCTCTGCTGCAGACCCTTAGTACTTCTGCCGGTGTCTCCTGCACACGTGAGTGCTCCTTTCTGGTGCTACATGGTGCTGTGATGGAATGTGGGGAAATGGAATGGGAATGTCCTGGGAACGCAGTGATACCCACTGCACTGTGCAGGGAGATAACAGCTCAGCTTTCCAACGCGCTGCCTGGGTTGCACCCTGCAGTTCTCCTCCTGCTGTGGTCTAGGGAAGGAATTGGGGGACGTAATAAGAAAGCAGCTCCTATGCAGAACCCAAATAGAAGTGTTTTCTTGAAAGAGCTATGGAATAAGTCTCAGTGAATATCCTGGCAGGGATTGCTCTGTCAGTGATCACAGCAGGCATCCAGCTATATAAATAACAATACGAAGTGAATGAAATAAAAACATATTTATGCTCAGCTTAACCGAAAACAAATGTGTCATCAGATGAGCATCAATAAAAGAAATGAATTCTGCAAAGAGAACGGAGCCCGTGTCCCTGCAGCTCAAGCTTATGGCATAGAGTGCTGAGCACAGCAGTGCTCCAAAGGCAGCTCCGAATCCTCTGCTCCCAGCATGGGTTATGGGGAACCTTTCAGAGTTGGTTTTCCTTTCCTCCTGTCTCCCTTGAGGTGTATTTTCCACCTATTGCGGCCATTTATCGAAAGGTAAGGGAACTTCTTTTTCTGGTTTTTATCTTCATTCGTGATTTCAGTGACGTTCTTATTCATTTTCTGCATTGAAGGGGGAAGATTTCAGGCTGATGTTTGTAACAGTTCCTCAGGCGTTTGAAGGACTTTGTCATAAGAGGCTTTGGGGCTGTTTGTCTTTCTCTGAGTCATCATAAGGATGTGTTTTTCCTCCCATAGGCAGCCAGGCATGTGCTGAGATTGATTATATGTATACTCATATAAAATGCTTTTATCATATACCTGGTGTACGTACAAAAGGTTAATCCTCCCACAACACTTGGGTTGGAATTGGGGCACTCTGGGCTCCTGGTTTTGACACCAGGTCTGACGTCACCCAGGCCTCATTGGTTTAAATGTAGCAGAGCTTAAATGGGGCTCTTTGGGAGCCTGCTGTTGGTGTGCTCTCTCATCTGGGGGCTGCAGGTCTGCTCACGTGCCAGTGTGTCATCATCTGCATGCTGCAAGGTTTTGCTGTGTGCTGCACAGAGCCTTGGCATCATGCAATGTTCCAAGTTCCTTTACCTCTGGGAGATGCACAGTGATCATTTGTGTGCGTGTGCTCAGCCTGTTTCAGATACGGAGTGGGACTGATTGACAAATTAATGCTTTTATCTTCTGCTCCAAGCCTGTGAATTACAAGTACAAAAGGCACGTTATAAACCACAATGATTTTAACTCGGTTCCATTGCCAAAATCCACTAATAGCGAAAACAGATCAAAATAGTAATGTAGCCTAACTCATGGAAGAGGAAATGAAAGGGCTGAGAAATAGAAAATCAGAGAATCATAGAATGGTTGTGGTTGGAAGGGAACTTGAGATCATCTAGTTCCAACCCCCCCTCCCCCCACCACCACCATTATATTTAACCCAAATAATTGGTTTAATTAAGAATCAAGGAAGAGTAAGGACCTTGCATCAGAACTGACTTCCATTTGATGCTTAGGTTATAAAGTTATGTTCTGTGCCAGTAGTTCCTTTGGTGTGACGCTGGTGTGGATTGTGGGCTGGTTTGATGCTTTCTAGCTCCACCTTCTTAATTAGCTCCTCTTAATGTTTTACTGTTGGAATTTCATATTGGTTGTATGGAATCTCCAAGAGTAAAGACAGTATTGTTCCTATTAACTTATTGTGTTCCGCATAAAGACGTAAACATTTTCTTTTACATAAGTCAATACTCAATTACAGCAGGAAAATACGTGGAAATGGCTGAATGCAGCTGTCATCCAGAATTAGGCAATTTTACCCTGAACATTACTTACCATATAATAGAAAAATTATTCAGTGATGATATGTTAGTATAGAACGGATTGCTGTTATTCACACAGCAAGGAATGTTGCTTGCAGAGAAGAGCATTTACGATGATTCAATATTAGTGATAGTTGCCGTGTGCTTTTCCTGATGGGTTGTTGCATTCCATTGGTGGTGCTGGGCAGTGCTCAGTGCTGTGCATGCAGTGCTCCTCTTCCCAACCCATCAGAGAACACCCCATGCCCCTGGGATCGAGTACGGCCATCTGCATCTTTATCTTTGGGAGGCTGTGATGTTTGCTGGTTTGGTTTTGAGTTGCAACGTTGCACCTTGTGAGGAATGGAGGTGGGTAAAAGCTGGGGACAAAGCTTCAGCACGGGGCCTTGCCAGCCGGGTGGGGAATGTTTACATAACTGCTCAAAAGAGCCTTTTTCCACGGACCTGTTTACGCTCCTTACTTTTGAAACTCTTTAAGCAATCAGCTTGTGGAGAGCCCTTACCCAGCGCTTAGCGCCCTTGATTGCCAAGGAGAAAATCCCTGTTGGTGAATCATTGGGAAAACATTCCATAACAAACTCGGGCTTTAATGAGGGTCACTGCTGCCTTTGCAGTGCCTGGAAGGAAGGGGAAGGGGGAGAGATGCTGCTGCATTGTACGACTGCTCTGGACACACAATGGTGGGGAGAAGCACCAGACACCGGGCCTTTGTGTGTAAATTTCCCACCAGAGCCAAGCAACTTTTTTTTTTTTTCCTCCTTTTTTTTTCCCTCCTACAATTTAATTAAGTGGGTTTGGAGGCTGGTGCTGGCCCTAACAAGCACTTCTTCATGAATGAAAGATTTGTCTCTGGCAGTGAGGCAAAGCTCCCAACAATGTCAACAGCAATTACTGCCGACTGCGGCCGCTCACACAGCCCACGTGAGCAGCGGGCTGAAGGGAGAGCAGCGTAGCGTGTAGGGTTGGAGAAGTGTTATGGGGTTGTCTTTACCTATCTGACAGTAAACTCGTCACTCCCGCACCCTAAGTGAAGCCTGGCCCCTCCTGGGAAGTTGTTTGCTCAGGGTGGTGATTGAGTGGAGGGTTGTTAGAGTTTGGGCAGTACGGTTACGTTGTGGTTGGACCTGGTGATGTCTTTAATGTCTTTTCCAACCTGAGCAATCCTATGATTCGAAGAGTTGGTCTGATGATGTTGGGTGCAGCTGGGGATTTCTGGAAACCTGTAGCAGCAGCAGAGATGCTGTATGTTGTGTTATGGGAACTATGAAGCACCCCAGAGGTGAAGGAACATTAATATAACTTCAGTGTAAATTGAATGGGATACATCTCTCAAGATTATGTCAATCTGCTTAATAGATCCACTGAAGTTTCTTAATCCTTAGTCCTGTCTGAATGGAGTTTAGTGGGAACTAATGGGGCGTTTTCTCTATATTTTGCTTTCCTTTGCTTTTGTAGCATCCCCAGTTCTATACTCCCAAACCTAAAGCTCTTATGAAGTTCTTACAAGGTTGCTGTTGGGTTTTTCATTGGAACCAGAGTGTGTTTGTCGCAGTGCCATCAGGTTTCCTACTTCCCTGCACTCTTGATCTGCACTCTGGAGCAAATGGGAGTAGTGCCCAGAGCCTGCTTGCAGGACAGAATCTCAATTCCATATTAAAGAAAATGGGAAAGAAGCGTAGTTTAATACCAACATGTTTCTAACCAACAGAACCACATCTATTTATTCTGAATTATTTAAAAGTACCTTCAGATTTCCAGATTTCTTTTTCTTCTTCTTCTGTAAGATGTGTGCGTGCCTGGCTGGAGAGGAGAAGGGCTTCTGCCCCTTGTGCTTATATAGTATTGCTCAGTCTCAGATGAGAGTCAGTTTATGGCCTGTGTGGGATCGGGACAGGGCTCCTTTGAATGTCCAAGGGATGCTCCAAATTCATTTTGGCAGATGCTTAAGGATGCCAGAGCCAGTCTAGCATGTAATTAATGCCGGTGATTCCACTCTGATCTTTTTACTCCTATAATGTGCATCTCTGACTGAGAAGGAGATAATGGACAATCACGTAAGAAAATCCTTGATTATGCCTTGATTGAGCTTCTGCGAGCTCCAGACAGCCAGTGTTGTCATGGTTTCCAAGCCATTTAACATATGACATTTTTACATTGACAAAGGTGTTAGATGGCCCACCAAAAATCTGTAATCTGGATTATGTCTGACCCCTCTTTGAATACCAAATCCCATTTATTTTCACGTCAAACAGCTTCATCTAGTTTTTGTATTAGAAGCTATACTAAATGCATCCCCTTTCATAACATTTGCAAAGTAGGGAACTTCTCTGCCCCTTCTCTTCACTTTACATCTTCTGGAGTCTCCATCTGCAGAGTTCCATACCTGCAGGTTACAGGTGGCAATGAGCATCCATCCAACCTCTGTGCAGCCCTTTTTCCCAGCAGCTGGCAGTGCTTTCCTGGAGAGCACTTTGCTCTCAGGCCTCTCTTTGGAAAAACCCAGGAGTCTCTTCCTCTGAGCTTTAAGAAACTTAAGCTGAGATCTGGGGCTTCTACAGTGTCCAGCTTTTTGTGTTGGTGAGCAGAGGTGTTGGCACAGCTCTGCAGATCGTTTGTTGCCAGCAGTGATTTCTTTAGGACCAGCAGAGGGAGTACATTAATAGAGATGATCACGCGTGTCTTATAGCTGAAATCTGAGAGTGGGAAAGTGTTCCTTGGTCATGGCAGTGCTGCAGCTCCTGTGTCCCTGACCCATCGGGTGTGTGGTGAGGGAGAAGCGCTGTTAATCTCTTATATTCAAGGCCTTTTTTTGGCTCCTTGTGCAGTCCCTGGCAGTGGGGGCTGACTGTGGATAGCGTTGTGTTGTTCATGTGCCATCCACCATTGGGACAGGCATCATTTTTGACTGCTGAGCACTCCTAATTCTGTGGTGTTTCTGAAGATTCCTTCATCCCCTGAGTTGCTGCATGTGCTGCTTCAGCTTTACCTGATGGGGTCCTGGTTCTGTATACACCATTTGGACTGGGTTATGTTGGTGAAATTCCCCTTGCAAAGTGGAAATCAAAAGGCAGTCCACTGCTTGGCACTTCATTTTCACATCTGAATCCAAACTTGGCTCAGTGAACAGAGCATCCACAGCTGTAACAGCTCACGGTCCCCAAACCACAGCACTGGGTTGGCTCAGCAGTTTGAAATGCTGCAGGGCTGCTGCTCCCCTCGGGAATGTGCCCACTGCCATCCCACGTGTGCACTGTAAGGCCTTCGGTTGTGATTAATGGTCAATGTGCTGATTGCTTTAATCCAGCGTGTCAGCTGCGTGAATGTGCAGCACCTCCTTTCCTCTGTCAAGAGAGGATCCTTGTGCTGGATGGAGCCTGAGGCATTGGGCTTTTTAGCTGCGAAGACAGGATTTGCAAATTAAAAGAGGAATGCTAATCACTTAGTGTCCTTGTTTGTTCCTTTTTAAACTTTGTGGGCTAGACAGTTAATCAATTGTTTGGAATGATGATTCCTGCATTGCTCACATATTAACAGCAGCACCCTAAGAAAAAGTCAGTGGGCAATCTTGTAATAAGATTGGGAAGTGGGTGATAATTTAATTCCTTATGCAGCCTTGCCAGCTATAATACACTGGTAGTCTGCGTGCTGATGCTTATTTTAATACAATCAAGGTTCATTACAAATATATACATTTGTCTTTTTGTAACTGTAGGATGTGGAGTTTATTCACACATTAATGAATGAAACTGGAAATTGAAAGCAATCCCCTCCCACTCCGCAGGGGATTCTTCCTGAACAAAACCCATCCATAGCCCTACTGGGGACAGTGGCTGTGATGTTCACCCTTTACTTTCTCTGATTTTCTGAAAGTAACTCTTTTCCCTTCCTTATCTCTGGTTCCATTTGACTTTCTGTCCAGGCTGGGAGGGCACGAGTGTTGCAGAACCCAGCTTTGGATTTTTCTTTCTCCAACCTATATGCATGCAGCAAGCAGACTTCAGGAACTGCTTGAAGGCTGCGTGTTTTGCAACTGCTCACTCTGCTTTGCACTGCAACTCTAAACATCTTGTGCTGCCAAAATGTTCACTGTCAGTGCTGGTGTGGCACAAGGAGCCATGTGCATGGCCAGATGCTGATACCTGTCCCAGTTATCCTTCCTCTGTTATTTTCTAAGCTACCAATCATGGGTGCTACTAACAGAAGAATTAATTAGTTGTGCGTGATCTTCTTTGAATGACCCGGCTCCCTCAGACCAAGGCAGTGCTGGATGGGTTATTTGGATACCTGCTGCAGTGAAGGTGGCTGGATCCAGGTGCTGGAAATCAGAAAAGTCTGGGTGAGAAAAACACCTTTAGGCTTTTCTACCCCAGTGAGAGCTGCACAGGGGAGACTTCCATTCTCTCTGGATCAGGTGCAGCTTCTTGTGCCATGTGCTCAGGTGAGCTTGTTGGGGATCCCACCTCCCCGTGCCTTTACTATGAGAGAGTCTGAAGCCTGTTAGCACACGAGGGCATTACAAGCACTGTGAAAAACCAGTGATGCTCTCTGCTACTTTTACACCCAGTCCACAGCTCAGTGTTTTTGTAGCAGGCTGTCTTGGACAAAGGCACTAAATTCCTATTATCAGCTCTTGGCTGAAGGAGCCGCCAGGAGCTGCGGTCGCCGTGCGCCTCGCACCAGATGCATATTCCCTTATCAAACAGCCTCTTAAGAAAACCAGCAGTGATTACACACAAGCTGGGTGCAGCAGGGATTGAGGGGGACCGAGTGGCAGATGTGGGCTGCTCAGAGCCCTGTCAGCAAGGAATGATTAATGAACAGAGGCTCCAGCTGAGGCTAACCTTTGGAGAGCCGAGCAGGACATCTGCAGAACTGTCACCGCTCTGACAAGGACAGAGCTGAACAACCAATTATTCCACCATCACTAAGGTGGGCTGTCAGTTTAATCCCAGCCATTCACTTAGGCAAGGACAGGGAAATTTCTCCTTTACATAGGACCGCTGTGTTGTGACCTTAACCATTTCAGTGCTGCTGTGGGGCCGTGGCACTGAGCTCAGCACACAGGAGATGCTGTGGGGCTGCTGAGGTTAACTGGGGTGCTCAGCCCTGTGCCTCTATCACTGTGTCAGCTGGGTCAGGGAGCTCACTGCAAGATATATAGGGGCATTGTGATTCTGGAAAATGGGGTGTAAGCAGGATATTACTGCAACAAGCCCAGAAACAGTTCTGGAAGTCTTGGATCTATGTGGTTCTTAACTACAAGATAAGTCCCATCCTCTGGTTCTGTGTGTGTATCACACTGCGTGTGTTGCTTAGGGTCTCCTCTGTGATTTATACATCTTTGAAGACCTGGAAGTGCTCTTAGAACTAAAGGCATACAAGGAGCTGAGATCTCTATATCTGATGAATACCAGAGTGGCTTTGGCTCTGCTTTGCTCATGCCTTGTTAGGCTCTAGGTTTATCCCAAAGTTCTTTTTGTGCTCAGTGACAACAGGAGATGGAATTACAACCGCAAATTCATTTCCAGCTTCTCGCTGTAAGCCTGGAATTTGTTCTTCTTAATTAGGACATCCAGCCTGTAATTGTTTTTAAATGTGCTCATATCACAAATTAAGGGCGTGAAGTAAATAGGAAGATTTTTATGCTAGTGTTTTGCAGTAAAGCAGAATAAATCTTATCCCTTCCAGGCTACAGCCTGTGCATGCTTGAGAAGTTCTGTACTGGAAACACTGAGCTGATGGTTTGTCTGGTTTACACCTGTCTAAATATATTTTCAGGCATGTTCCTGTTAAGTAGGGATGTTCATGAATTCCCAGTTGAGGTTCGGGCATTATGGCAATGCTGCTGATAGCAAAGAGCTCATCTGAATGAAGGCAAAGTAGTTTCTCATGGAACTACATCTGCAGATTGCCTACAGTGGGTGCCAGATGTAAAAGGATGGGGTACCCATTGCTGCACCAGGAGCTGGTGTTGAAACTGCAGTTGTTTGGGGAACACGGGAAGTAGTTGCAGCAGTGGAAGGGATGCAGAGATCAGTCAGTGCTCACACACCAGCAGCCTGCAGAAGCTGGTAGTGTCTGATCTGCACACACAGGAGTGTTTTTTAATACACGGAGGTGCATTCATCCTCTAAGGCTGCTGGAAATGTGTTCCTCAATTGCAAATAGTGTCAGCGCTCTGCTGTGGGGGGTGGGATTGGGTCTGCGTGTCAGAGGCTGCAAAGGGAACAGGCTGAATATTGATTATTTGATGCTGAATTGCAACCCAGAAATGTTGAAACAGCATGTATGCAAAACAGGGTTTTCAAAGCTAAGGTTAAGGCCAAAGTGATTGCTCTCCCTGCTCAAGAATGGATTAAATCTGAAATTCCAACATTAACTTCCTTTGCCCTTTGAGACTCGTCTTGGAGGAGTCTGTTGGTGATCTTTTGCTTGGTGCTGTTGGTTTTGTTTGTTTGTTTTCTCATTTATCCCCCCTGCGCTTCCCTTTGGGCATGCAGTGATGGCCGTGGTCCTGATGGTGTCTTTATTTTTAGGGAGCAACAGGAAAAACAGCACTAAATAAGATGCCTCTCTCTGACTGAAAAGCCTTTGATGTTTCTTAGCATAGAAGTTGATAAAACTTTAGAGAACAGATCCTTAAAGTCTACTGCTCTGTAACATTTATTCAGGGCACAAAAGCTACATTAAAGTAAGACCAACTGGTATCAGGGACCAGTGACTGTGTAGCACTGGTCAGTGGCAGTGCTGTGCAGCCACGCTGGGTGCAGTTTCCTGCAGCAAGGTTCCCTTCCAGTTGGAGCTGATTTGTCTTGCTGGGATAATTGATGTCGCAGCTTCATTTTAACATACATTAATATGAAAATTGCATCTTAGGATAATATCCGGAGTTCTAAATTTCTGACATGGCACATGTGTTTATACGTGTTAAAATAAGTCTACCATTAAGATCCATTTGTTTTCCCTCCTTAATGCATACCATATTTATTTGTATTCTTTTTCAGCACTGACTCATTTATTAAGGTTATCGAAGTCCAATACACGCGAGATTCTCATGTAGTGACAGTGTATGAAGCTGTCTGCTCTGTTTTACTCCGAGAAATGTTATAAAATTGAGAAGCTCTGGCTTTGATTTTGTCTCAGGAGAGTGGAACACGTGTTGAGTCGACTTCCTCTGTGGAAGAGCTGGGTGAGGAGGTTAAGTGCATTTTCTTTGTGCAGTACCCATTAAACTTCAATCAGAGATACAGAAAGAAATTTCCTTTAGGCTGATATGGAAACAGGTATTGGTTTGACTTTAATAAAAGTCATAACTGATCTCTGTGAGGTCTCCTGTGAAATGAGCTCGGCAAAATTCAGGCAAGTCTTTGGAGGGCAAAAGAGTCCCTGTTAAATGCCGTGTTATCCCATAATTCCATTATGGAGCGGGTTGTCTGCTACCTGAAAGGTCTTAACATTGTGATGTTTGTTATTGGAGGAGGGAGAGCCATTCTTGTATGCAAAAACAAAGCACCACGGTTCATAAATAAAGAATTTAAGAACTCATGGAATGATTTAAAGCAGCGCTGTAGATTCTCCTTATGCAATCGGTGTCCGTATGTAGCTGATGTTTGGTGATGAGGCTGAATCCCATGCGTTGTTTAATGAGCACCAAAAGATGAAGAGATGCTCTTTTACTTCTGAAGTGGTCTCTGGGCTGAATGTGGGGGAAGAGAAATGGGTGGAGGAGGTGAGAGCCCCAACCTTGGGAAGTACTAAAAGACAGCAAAGCCTGGTCTGGTGGTTGGAGACCCTGCCCATGGCGGAGGGGTTGAAACTAGAAGATCTTTGAGTTCTTTTTCAACCCAGGCCGTTCCATGATTACTGCCATAGATTCACTTTGAAAGGTCGATAAATAATTGTAGATTTGTTTCCATTGTACAGAATGTTGTCCATCAGCTTGTTGTGCACATCTCAGTTTCTATTTAGTTCTCCTAGTCAAAGAGCAGCCCTGTGCTCCAGGGCAATGGAGATGCTTCTCATTGCATGCGAGGACATTTGTTCTGTAGCATTTTTCACTGCACCGGTCCTTCCTAGATAACATTGCTTAGAACTCATTAAAAGAAAATCAAATCAAACTAGATGTTAAACGTTAAGAAATTATTCCAGTTTTGCACCATGACTTCCAGTTTGCTTTCATCCCATTTGCTTTTCTGCACAGGACCTTTTCTTGAGTCAGTGCTGTGGATGTATTACCAAGCCCATGGTGTCGGATGCGGTCTTCAGGGTTCAGGGACCATTTCAGAATATTAACTTTGCCCTTTAAGCGTGACTTCTGCATTGCACAGCCCCTGTGACACAGCAGCAGTTCAGACTGATGGACAGGTTGGAATCTGAGCAGCTGGATGCCATGTGTTGGGGCTGTGCCCATGGTTCGTGCTCTTGTTGGGCTCTGCAGGTGCTGCGCGGCTGCCACGTGCACTTGGGCATCGGTACCTCATTAACTCGAGTTCTGCCTTCACAATCTAGATGAAGTATCCACTAAACGAAACAAAATAATTAATTACTGAACACAATGACACCATTTAGCCCTAAATTTTTTCGCAACTAGAAGGATTAACTAAGTATGTAATACATCACTGAATGATTTAACGGAGCATCATAACTCTTTTCTTCTCACCGTAAATTGTAACCTGGAATTGTTTTTGTAATGCTAATTGCCTTATCTTCATAAATTCTACAGTCTTACATAATTTAACTAGTATTGTAGCAGGATTTCCCAAGAATGAAGGAAAAAAAAAAAGCAGGTGCCGTCAATGGCAATTTAAATAAGAAAAGACACGTTAAGTGGTTCTTCTTTCACTAGTAATAGAAATTAATTAGCTTTGAGCTGCTTTGGAGGTTTTACATTTTTTTGCTGTAGCCTGTTATGTTTTATAATTGTATGGAAAGTAGTTTTGATTTGATCACATTATCTGGTGTGAGGGTTCTGCTGGAAGGCAGAGCTACGTACATCAAATGTCAGCCTGGTGCTGCAGAGGATCAAGAGTGTAAATTCAGATCTTCCAAGTAAGGATTTGCAGTGAAGTGATGTTCTGCCACCACCTGAGATCTGCTGTTGAGTACTTCCCACAGAGCTGGGAGCATTGCAAACCCGAGTATGGATGCTTGGGCTGGCTCGTAGCTGCTGAAAAGTGGGGAAAACAGAATTGGTTTGTTTAATTAAATCAGAGCAAAATTAGAGCAACCCTGCATCTGAAACAGGTTCTGTGTCTATGCCTACAGTTGATGTGTCACTCAAACAAATTCTTTGGTCTTAAAGAGCTCTGCTCTATGTATACACTGGGTCCAATGGAGCCCAGTGAGTGTGGATTTGTGCAGTAGAATCATAGAATGGCTTGGGTTGGAAGGGTCCCAAAGGTCATCATGTTCCATCTCCCTGCCACAGGCAGGGCCACCAACCTCCAGATCTGGTACTAGAGCAGACTGAACAGGACTCCATCCAACCTGGCCTTTAACACCTCCAGGACTGCTCACTGGATGAGCCCTGGGGCTGATGCATGATAATGATGCCCAGTGACCTCAGCATCGGTGAGAGCAGTGATGGTGCTGAGGAAATACAAAGTGTTTGCTCTCAGTATGCTGCTGATTTGCTTATCTTTTAAAAGGAACACAATTATGTTTATGTTTTCATTGATATCCGATTATTTCAGAAAGGCTGTTATTTCTTCAGAGTGTTGCATTACTGCTAATCCATGTGCTTGACATCCCAGCTGTATTAATAGGATGTGGCCATTAGGAAACACAAGCCAGTTCTGCTCTGTGTCCCTTGCGCCAGCCTTACTTCTCATGTGTGAATTACAAGTAATAATTAGCTCCTTAATGTGAATTATTATTGGAGCTTGGTCTGACTTTGTAATAATCATTTAGTTTCTCTTACTATCAGGTAGTTTTTATAAAGAGATAATTGCCAGATCCTGTTCGTATTATTGATGGTTACAGATGAATTTTTTTCTTCATACTGGATGTATAAATTAGGAAAAAAGCCCAGATTTTTAGTTAAAATGCAGGTTGCTGTTACTTTCCTGAAGACTCAATTTTACTTTTAATGTCAGGAGTGAATAATTCAACTGTTCCAAGGTGCGCCAAGACTCAAGCAGCATGAGCTGTGCATGTACTTCCTACGTGTATATGGAGAATAAAGATCTATTAAAGGGGTACATGGGGGATTGTATGCCAGATGAGCAGAAGCCACTTCAAGGCTGAAAAGCTATCCAAGAGGTGAGCATGTAAAGCCTGGAGAAGCAGGTTCCATTCTTCCTTTCAGGAACCATCATGGAAGAGCAGAAGATGGTATCAGACCATTGTGGTGCTGGATGCAGCAGGGAGATCTTTGGGATGTGATTCCCCGTTCTCTCTGATCTCAGTGCTGGCTGTACAGCCATGCAGACCCCACTTACAGATTGTGGCTGAAGCCCTGGGGGCTTCTTCCCACTGAAAGCTCTGGCACCTCCTGAAAGCAGCGAGCCTCATAATGCCAGATATGTCAGAAGAAGGAAAACATTCAGAATAATCCAACAAGCAATAAATGGGCAGCAATCTAGGAAAAGAATTTTGTATGTTCAACATACAAATATGATGATATTTAATT
Organism: Excalfactoria chinensis; assembly: GCF_039878825.1. NCBI lineage: Eukaryota > Metazoa > Chordata > Aves > Galliformes > Phasianidae > Excalfactoria > Excalfactoria chinensis. Next base: position 3,121,455 of record NC_092846.1, read on the forward strand.
ACCGTAACGAGAGCTTGGAAAATCTTGAATGCACGTACGCTTTAATTTGGTATAAGTGAACATTTTTATGTCAAAAAGGATTCTCTTGCTTTGTTTCTTTTCGGTTGACTCATGTCATGAAAGTTGTGAATAGTGTGACGTGGGGCATATGAGGCACTCCCAACCCAGGCACGTATCTCGAGGTCTTGCAAGTGGGTCTGACACAATTCATAAGGGGCCTCTTCAGCCTGGGTGAAGGGAAAAGTCAAACCTGGCAGTAAACATCCTTTGGTCTCTCGTTTGTACCTTATTTACATGGAATAGAATTTGTTCCTGCACCTGGATGAAGTGCACTTGGCAACCAAAATGGCTTTTGGGCTGTGGCCGGCCTGGCGTGCAGCCTCAGTGTAATCACTGGGGCACAGAGCTCGCTGTTCTTCTTTAGGTTAAGCTTAAGAAGAGACAAAGGGAAATACTTGTTGGTTGACCTCTGGCCCCCATACAAAATATAGAGAGAATAGAGATGAATCTCCAAAGCCTGCTGGCATAGCAAAGTGCTTGGGATTCCATGAAAAAAAACCCATCATGTATTCCCTAAATAGTTCATTTTGTTTTCTAAAGTTCGGAAAAACTCGCTTTATTGAAATGCATGTTGTTGCATCGATTTTTCTAAAATACACCTTGTTATCTTTTCTTTGGTAATTGGTGACTGGTAATGACTTTGGCAATTTAACATGTTCTTGCAGACACTTTTCCCATTCCCCCAGATAACTGAAGTCAAGAGAGAGGGCCTGTCTGTCAATCCGTGATGCCTGTCAACTCGCTTGATTGACAGGTTTTGGTCCCACAATAGAGACCATTTCTGCAGCCCTCGTTCTGTTATTTTCTTCTTCCTTAATACTTGTGGGGGATGGTGTTTGCTTTATAATCTGTGTTTAAAATCCAACTTGGAATGAGGCCAGTTTCTAAGAAATTATCACAAAGTCTTGTTAGCTTTGCATCAAGAATATTCTCCGGAGAGTTTCTTAAGCTGTGATTCCACCTTCAGAAATTACCTTTGCTCAAAACCTAAGCTTCATTCTTCAGCCAGAATCCCCTTCAAAATCCAACAAAGAGGCGGTGAGGTTTGCCCTGTATGTTTTGAGACAAGAAAGGTCATTTGTTCGTGCTTTATTTTATTTGGGGTGTTTTTGCTTGTGGGAGAACTGGCAGAGAAATTTTTACATGTAATGAATGCAGGCAAAATCTGTGAGGCTGAGAGTGGGGAAGGGATCATTGTCGTGAGGAGGAAGAAGGTGGGAAAACAAAGAATGAGGGAATATCTATAGGAATGGGATGGGAAATGAGGGAAATATCTATAGGTAATGTTGTTTAATATTTACTGCCCAACGAAGAGCATAATCCTTAATTGCTCATCCCCAAAATTGGGTGTTCTTACAAGCATCCAGGTTACTTTGCATTAATTCACTCAATTGTGAATTAGGGTTGTGCTCTGAGATGGTCGCTTGTATGGACTGTACTTAAGATTTCCTGCAGTTCTCTGTGATGAGAGTGACAAGAATTTGTGCTGTATTTATAACAGCATCAAAAAGTTGTGAACAGTTCAGATTTAACTCAAAAGTTGAATCTTTGAATTCTTCCATTCTTCTTCAAACCCGAAACTCCGTACTAAAATGAAGAGATCTCTCTGGTATCTCTGTGCCCACAATATCCGGGTCGGGGTATAGAGAATATACAGCAGTGAAATTTGAGTTTGTTGTTGCACATATTAAGGAATAGAATGAACAAATCAGTCCCCAGGTAGAATGCAGTGAGCTGGTGGGGAAAATAAATGGTTGGCATAATCTTGTTTTGTATTCGCTGTCTGTTATATCGCGAGGGTTTTGGCTATCTGCAAAGATTACTGATAGCAAACAATCCTTATTGCAGGGGAATCGGTACCAATGGAAATAGATGGTGTGTGTGTGGATGTGTGTGAATGTCCTTCTGTTACACACTGGACCTTGAGGTCTTGCCTCTTGCTTTTTCTGCACAGTTTGCTGATCCTCCCCCATTCTGATGCATGGAGTGCTCAGTCAACCCATGTAAACTGTCATTCCCTCTCTTGGTAATACACTCCCTTCAGGTATTGGAAGGCCACAATGGGGTGTCCCTTAATCTGGTTTTCTAAGGGTTACAAAGGGTAGCTTAGGGTAAAAATGAGCTCTTTCCTCACGATGCTTTCTGCATTCAGTGGCCACATGTCAGAGCACGCAGGTAGTGCACAGGAGCAGTGGTTCCATGGAACCAACAGAAATCCATCTCCAATCAGTGCCTTCCAGAGGAATGCTTTCCTGTCTCTGTGAGCAGCTCAGAATATCCACTTTGTGGAAAGCTGTAATTTTCTATGCTTCGGAATAGGGGGCAGTAAGGTCACAATATTCCTTGAATGCTTTTTGTTCTGTTACTGCTGGAATATACGCTGTTAATATTGTTTAGAATGGCTGCACCTCTGGCAGCACAGTGAGCAGCTCCGTATGGACGAGGTGTGGAAATGGTCCTGCAGTCACTTTCAGTGACGCTGCACTGAGACATGGTGATTCACATTGTGACATTAACATTTGCACTGTTGTTTCCATCTCTGTCCATATGCATCCCAACACTGTTCTGCTCTGCTGTTGCATTGCGCTTCTGCAGAAGGCTTTGTAGAGTTCCACTGTAGTGATGTGCAAAGCTCTAGTTTGAAAGGGGAGTGTGGGAAGAGGAATGTTGAAAGGGTGCAGAATTAGTGGTAAGGAGCAGATACACAGAAAAGAGCTAATGACAGCCTTTGTTGGAAGTGGTACTAAGGCTGGAGCAAGTCTGGAGAAGCTGGGAAGAAGGAAGAGTGAAAAATAGCTGGTGAGATGCGTCCATGCAGCTGTCTGTCTGTGCTCTGAACACAATTAGTGATGATCAGAGCCTCAGCTTCTCAATTCAGAAGGAACAGGGCATCCTCAGCAGTGTGCAGCATCATCATGCTTAGTGCTGGGGTGGCTGTGTCATATAGTTGTATGGATATAGCTTGGGTCAGGTCTCAGTTGGTGTTCATTGCTGCAGTCAGTATATTCAACCTCCTGGTCATCACCATGCAGAGCCTGATGGTGGAAGCCCTGATTTTGTAACAATGAATATACAGATAGCTTTATCTCATTTGTTATACTTATCTGTCGTGTCTGAGGACACTAATGAGTTGTTTTCAGGGACTAATGAGAACCGTAATGGCTAATGGATGTTTACAGCATCGCTGCATTTCGCCATGTGATAATGTGAGCGCCAACTTCAGTCCCTTCAAATCTTTAATTGGCGCCATCGGAGTCGTTAATTACATTTCATCAGACAATAAAAATCTCAGAGAAATCAATGAGGAGAAGCTGATAATCTTGCTGGAGTGCCCAGTTGCTCTAATGGACGCTTCCAATGGACGCTGCAATCTTCAGCAGTAAATTCCTGTACAAATCCTTTGCAAACTATGTTGAAAATAGACCGTGCTCAGGCCAAGCCTTTTCCTCTTTTCTCCATGTTTCCCAATGATTGAACTGTGGGTTTATCTCACACAAAGTTTCCATAACCACAGCTTTGGGGAAAAAGAATTTGTCCCAATGTTTGCATTGATCTGATTTGTAGGATGAACTCATCATTTGGGAACCATTCTGGAGAGGAAATGTGGCCCTCCAAAAGAGATTATGGACACAGGATAACTACCACTTTTATAGCCAAATAGTTGAATTTATGTGTAGTTATCTACAAATATATTATTTTTGCCTGTGGCCTAAAATCACATTGGCTGGTAAGGCAGGAATTTTTTTGGGGGTGGGGTAGAAGTGTTGGATGGAGACCACTTGAAGTGTTTGAACCATAGCAGCAGACAGGAGGGTGGGAGCCCAAAGGCTGAGCCAGAATCCCTCTTTGCTCCATAAGGAGAGAAGTATGGGAGTGGTGGGCTCTTCGTCTTGGTCTGGATAGGCTTTGATTTGAAGGTGAAGATGTGTTGTGTTCCATTGTTTTCTTGCTGTAGAGCCAGCTGATTTCAGAATCCCACTATTGATGGACTGCTCTGTCTCTCCATTGCTTCTTCATTCTTTTTCTTCCTTTGCTTATGCAAAAAGAACTCATTTCTCTTGCTTGCACGCCAGGAGCAGGTGTGCGTTCAGTCCCCCCATGAGCACAAAGAGCATAGTCAGGTGCTGGGTGCTGCGCTGGCCATTTTCAGTCCTCTGTTGCATGGATCCTGTTGGCACCTCAAGCTCTGCATGGTGAGCCAAGGCTCTGCTCTGCACTCTGCTGGGGAATGCATGCAGGGAGCAAAGGCGTCGACAGCTGCAATGCCTCGTGTGTTGCTGCTTGCCTTATCCTTCGTCCTACGTTTTTGAGTGTGCAGATGTTTCCTGGTTAGTTATTATTTAAGTGAGCAGCTTCTCGCTAACATGTTAATTAAAACTCGCTGTCCGGAATCTCTTGGTACAATTTGCAGTGTAATCTGTAGCCTCTAGTGCATCATTGTATCTCTATTAAAAGGAATTCTGTGTAATGATGCTGGGATTTAATTAGTTTCTTTGCTGGTGTTGTAAAACATAGTGATAAATGAGCTAACAGGTCCATGGATCATTATTCTACTAGAGATGAGCTTATTAGCTGATTATGAATCATTAACAAAGTCTACATGGGATTTGCTTATCTAATTCAACACAATTTTGAACATTCAATACTCTACATTCATTTCTTTCAACTAGCAACATTGTATTTAGATTGTAATCTTTGCATCCTTTCTTCTGGACATCTTTTTTTTCCCTTAGTATTGAATTCTAATTACATTGCAAGTGCTGCACGAAGACCTCGCATCCATACGTAGTGAATAGAAAGCCATTGGAGGGCTTCACACAACAGCACGCTGCAGTTTGGTGTGGGCTGTGCTCACTGTTACCCACCTGGTGCTGCAGGGGAGAAGGAAACGAAGGCTTTTCTTATATTAGGTTTGTTGTAGAGCACTGGGAGCAAAGAGAAACACGTTGTCTGTGCACGTGGGGCACAGCAGTACTGCAGAGTTTTGCATTTCAGATGTGTGGCCCTCATGCATCGATGTTGGTGGCAGAAATAGTACAAGTTTGGTATACAAGGAGTTATATGCTTCATGGAGAATGTTTGCTTGAGAGATTTTCTGAGAGCAAAATATTCATAGATGTGGTGCTGGGAGTTTATCTGCAAATAAGTGGAATTTCAGTTCTACTTCTCTTGGAATATCTGCAGTTGTCTGATAAAGGATTCCAGCCTTAACCTCAATGCTGCTTGCCTTTAGCTGAGACAGATATGTTACACAGACCAAGGGGACATGGCAGGTCTATCTTTGGTTCCCAACCACTTCTGTGTACCCTCAGTGCTGTACTGGGATGTTCCTGCTTTGGGAAATGCTGCATCCAAGGGAAGGTTTAGATTAGGTGTCAGGGAGAAGTTCTTCATAGATAGAGTAGTGAGGTGCTGAACAGGCTGCCCAGAGAGGCTGTGGATGCTTCGTCCCTGGAGGAGTTCAGGACCAGGTTGGATGGAGCCCTGGGCAGCCTGCTCTAGTACCAGATCTGGAGGTTGGTGGCCCTGCCTGAGGCAGGGAGTTGGAACATGATGATTCTTGGGGACCCTTCCAACCCAAGCTATTCTATGATCCTGCCTGTCAGAGGCTCCTGTGGCTTGAGTGCCTGAACATCCCTTTTGGAAGGCAGGCTCTTTTTCTGGATACGCTTTGGCTCTCAGAAATGTGGCTGTCATTGACAGTGACCTCTCTGGAACCTGCCATTGTCACTTCTGTGCAGAAGACTGTTAATAATTTTTCAGGAAAAATCTTGGCAATAACGTAAAAAGAAGATGAGGGTGATGGCTACAACTCTGCTATCACCATCATCCACAGTTCCATATATACAGAGTTAAGAAATCAGGATGTTCCTCCAAAATTGGCAGCCAAAAGTGGGTACAATTTCCTCGTGATTCTTGCAGGATCCCTCTCTGATGAATACACTATTTACGGAGCCATTAGTTCTAATCCTTTTTGATCTTTTGTTTATCGTGTCAGAGTTAAACATTACTTGGTTTGTCCCCGTGGGAGCAAAGAGCGTACTATTTTTGTTTCTGTGCTATTTCCTCTCTCCGAGACAACCTGTTATTTCTCCCTTTGAAAGAGACTTGTAAAATGACAGATGAATTTCCAGCAACAATGACATTTCCTAATAGTAAGGCAGGTTGGTATTGCAAAGATGCTGCCGTGAAGATGAATAGGGGAATCAGAAAGGCGTGGATTAAAACAAAGTAGGGTCGTAACATTGAGAGAAATGCTTAAACTGTTCAGCATCCTCCATGGCACAACCAGAAAGCTCGTGGGTGAACAAAAGCCTTTATTTTAGCTGCTGCTTCCATGAGCAGAGGACCTTTTCATCCTCACGTCATCAGTGACGATGAATTGCAGCATTATTAGCTGTATTTAAATCTGGATATAGCTGCACTTTGCCACTGAAAGGCAATTTATTAATTTTAAACTGCTTAATTTCTAAATGGAGGCGATTATAAAATAGCATAATCTGTTTTATTTGAGACTTCATAAGCAATAAAGTGGGGATAGCGCCAGTATCAAAACATCAAGTTATGTTCTTTTGCAACTGGGATAAACTTTGCTCTCAGAAGCAGTTCTGTTTTTTAACAAAGCAACTTCATTTTTGTTTTGAGCACGATGTGCTCAAATCCTGGAATCCTAAGTATCGTAGTGAATAATGTGTTCTGTGTCAGCCTCCACACTGGTATTACGATGCACTTGGGAAAGGGATGGGGCTATTTGCTGTGTGGCACACGCTCAGATTTCATAAGCAGTGGGACACGGACATGGAAATGAATTGAAACAAAGCAGGTTAATTATTCAGGGACCTCAGACTAAAAGAAGTTAAGTCTCAAATAATGCATCGTGGGCTCTCATTATAACCTGAATGTTGCTGAATTACTGCGAGCGTCGCCCCTGCTCTCAGAGCATCGTTTTGTGTCTGATTAGAGGTTTGTTTTTCCTTTTCAGTATCTATTTGGTTATTTTCTAAAACAAGGTCCTTTTCAGATACACATTAGTACCTTGATAGGGATAAAGTGGTATTTCTGCTTAGCGACTACTGATTTCTGGGGTCTGTACAGCTTGCATGAAATGTAGTAAAGCAGCAACGTGCTTTGGAGATCATTATTAATCCCACTCTAAATAGGTAGAATAGCCAATAGCAGAGAGCAATATTCACAAAGCTTCGTGTTCTGAAGGTGATGCCCTTCAGCAGAGGACAACGTGTGGTTCTTAGTTCAGCACTTCTGTCAAGTCTGTGGCAGTCATTTGATTTCACTTTTGTACATATGCTTAGGTGTTCAGAAAATTACTGTATGTAGAAGAGAAGTCCTGAATACTATGAGGCTAGGTCAACAACAAGGAGGTGGATTTCCCTGTTCTGATTGCTGATGTTTCCTGGGATCTGACTTTATTCTGACTTTGACTTGCTTTGCAGTGAGCAGCAACACCCACAGATGTATGTGCCTTTACGTGCTCAGCTTCCATTGTCACAGATCTCACAGTAGCTCACAGGCTGCGGGTGGAACAACAGTAACAGAATGTAGGCCATTTTGTTCCAAAGGAATGAGAGGAAGGCAGAATATCTGTCTTCATTTGGATTTTATATACAGTCAGAGCTGTTGGTTGGGTTGGAAGCATGTCCCATGTGTGATTTGTCCTCCCTAGTGCTTGAAAGTTCCCTCTGTCCCTCTGGAGTCTTCCTAATCTCACAGAAGCAGGCATTTGGGGCTTAGCAGAAGGCAGCAATGTAGGTGCTGGTGATTTAGGGGCCAAACTGTGACCAAATCATTGCAGATACCAAATCAACGTTGTTAGAGTGACATACAAAAAAGTTTTTGAGACTCGAGTGCTGTGAGCCTCAATATGAGTGTAGGGAGTTGAGAGGAACCAAACCCCCATGTGAACTTCTTGCCTCACTTCATGCCTCTGTACAAGCATGTAAGAAAGACTTGATGGTTCACACTGGGTCCAGATAGTCCTGTAGCATTTCATTGCTTTTAAAGTGCACAGAACCATCCTTACCTTAAACTTGTGTGACTTGTGCCACAGAAATCAGAGAGCTGCTCAGCTCTGGGCTTTTATTATTGAGCTATAATGAGGTTTCCCCTGGAACTGTGGAATCCTACATATGGGTTTTAATTACCTTCAATAGTTATTTAATGGAGATTTAATAAGACAGTTATTGTATGTTAATTAAATGTCAACAGATTGCTAAGAGGATTTTGCAATTATTGAAGTTTACTAATTATTTGATAGATAAATCAATTTCCCGTGTAAATAAATCGCATCCATGTAAGCAAGAAATATGCTGGTAGATAATGTCTATTGTCATATTGAAATGAGAGATGTGCGGTGTCAGTAGGTTTCCTGCACGTGTCCAGTACAGGTAGGAGGAAAACATTTCAATCCTCCTATGCCCAACCTGTGCTCCTGGTGAGCCCATCCCAACAATTAGCACCAAAAGTCTGAGCTGCTATAAATGAAGGCACGTCCTACAGGAACTGCTGGGAATGTCAGCTCCTTCTCTTCCTTTCGGAGCAAAGATCACATCCTGATGTGCATCTTTGTCCTTTGCGTTGAGACAGAGCAAATTGGTTTTGTTTTTGTAAACATTTCTGGCATGCACTGTGCATTCAGCTCCATGTAAATACAGCAGAACTTTCTCTGTATTACCAATTATTAATCAGCACTTGGCATATTAATGAGGAAAGTAATCATAATCATTTCTGATTTATGCAAATTAAATACAGCCCTCAGACTCTTGGTCACTTGCCAGGGCAGCTCGCAGGTGGGGAAGGCACAGAGAATTGGAGAACACAACCACATAAAGCTATTTCACTGCAGAAGGTCCTTACTGCTACTTAAGTATTAGGGAGATCTGTGAGCTTCACACTGAGTCTAACTCAGCAAGCAGAATACACCTGATATGCAGCTCTTACAGGTGGGTCAGGCACCTGGGAGCTGCAATAACTGTGCTGGGATACAGACATTGGGGTGATTTCCCAAACAAAATAGAAATCAGATGGGATAGGAATATTTAAACAGCATGGCAGCTGAGTGCCTGGGCACAGTGAATGAAAGATGATCAATCATCATTCTGTATTTTCCTTTAAGGCTTGTGACATGAGGGTTTTAACTCATGTGCATGCTTTGCCTTCTGCTCCTCTATATGTGTTTTAGAGTCTATGTCTGTTCAGTTCCATTGAAGAACTGAGGCTCTGCATCCACAAATGCTTACATAGACATTTATTCAGGAAGCCTGCCTTCTTGAAGCCTTTCTGTGACGAGTTTATACCCCACTAAAATATTATTCACAGTTCTAAGGGATGACAGAGGGGAAATGCCCATGTTAGATCAAGATGCTCTTGGATGCAAAGGTAAATTTGTTTGAAAGTACAACACAGCTCTGGGCAGGTGCTGCACAGTTTCTGTCAGCGCTGCCTTCTCATCCTTCACTGCTCACTCCAGTGTCATCTCCATTGTTTGCCATGCAGGCATTCTGTGGGCTGAAAACAAAATAGCCGAATCGAGAACCTTAGGCTAAAGTGAAAGGATGAATTCCAGTTCCTCCATCCAAGCCAGCCCCCAGTGATTGGTGAACCGACCCTTTGATTCTGCTATATCATAGCTTTCTTTTCTTTTGACTAGGCCATTGTCATATTGCTGTTGACCTCTAACCCCACATATACAAACCTGAACTCTGGATTAGGCTTCCCAGGGAATAAACTATGGGCAATGTTGAACTACTAGCTAGAATGAGGGGAAATGGTTCATGCTGCCATAGTAACGTGACCTTGTACTGTCTGTCTGGAACAAAGACGGTTTTCTTGTCCTTTTTTCTGCCCCTGTGAGTGCTGAAGACCCCCGCTGTTACTCCACTTAGGGAGGGGGTGAGCGCTGAGCACCACGCAGTGAAATAAGAGCTCACTCTCCCCTCTTTAAAGTAGGGCACTCATTTAGAAAACAGGGAAATCGGGTGACCAGAGCAAAACAAAAGAAAAAGAAAACAACAACCAAACCAAATGAAAACAAGAGGTGGAGGCATCTAGGTCAATAATTTAGAGTTTGTGAATTTCACATCACCGTCTCATCACGTGCTAGATATTGCAGCTCTTAATTGCTGGTATTTATTCCTCCTCCAGCCCTTCCCAGGTTATCTTAGAGAAATGCTGGATAGAGGGATGCAACTCTAAGAAGAAATGTGGTGGTCTGGATTCTCTTCCAACTGCTGCCACTGCCCCGCCACGTGGCAACAGACATTTTTCTTCTCTCCTACAGAACACCATTGTTTGGGCATGGGAGTGCTGCTGTCTGATGGTCTGGAATGTGCACGTGAAAAACATCAGTGAATTTGATGGGATGTTGTTAAGTTCTGCATCAGAGGTTTCTGGTATGGTTGGTGTTACTGCTGGTCGTGTGGTTGTTTGCTTTCCTTTATCCTTTGGGGATAAAGCACAGGTTGGTGTAAGCTGTAAGGAAATATTTAGATCATTTAGGACACTGGAGGCTGACATGTTCATCTCTGTTCTGATGTTAGATGAGGCACTTCAGGGTTGTAGAGCTTGAGGAAGACCAGAGAAGTCAGGGAAGGTGGTTGAAAGGACTGGGAAATGTGATGGAGGTTCCACCTTTGGCTACAAGATTCCTCTGAAACCCTTCCTTTCACCTTCCATGTTACCCATGGTATGGACCAGGGGCTAAGTAGGCATTTAACAGCAAATGCAATTCAATGTGAATTAATGTAAAATGACTCATAAGAGGGGAAAAAATTATCATCATCTTAGTGCCACATATAAAATGTTGTGCTCCCAACTGCTTGCTGTTGCTGAGGGTTGAGATGTTGAAGCTATCATAGGTACATCTGTGAAAATGTCAAACTGGCACTCAACGGCAGCCAAAAAAAGGAATCCACATACTAGAAACTGATGGGAACGGAACAGGCAGCAAAGTGGAAATGTGTTGTTGTGACAGTGTGCAAGTCTGAGGCTTCCTGCACAGAAAATACCATGCAGTTCTGCTGTCTGAAGAGGACATAACAGAACTGGAAACAAACCAGCAAATGACACCAGCGGTCAATAAAGGCATGGCTGTGTTTCTAGGTGAGAAATGACAGAGTAAGTTAAGACTTAGAGCCTGGAAAAGACAAATGGGCAAATACATGATAGAATAACACAGATATCTTAATAAATAAATAAATAAAAATATATATAGAAAATTAATGAATATGGTTTCTTTCAAGTGTAAAGTTGGAGGCCATCAATCAAAGCTGTTATTTACTATGTACAAAATTAACAGAAGGAGGTGGCTGTAGAACTTCTTACATCAGGACATGCAACCTTGGCCTCAGAAAGTCCACAGGCTGCAGAATACCGGAAGGTAGGAAAAGAATCTGTGGAAAAGAATGAAATATCATTATGTTCTTTGCCTGTTTTTAGGCTGCGCTTGAGATGTGAGTTATTGATTCCTGCTGGGACAGACTGTTAGGCTGATTGGGCCTTGATATGGAAGGTGCTACTGAGCCCAAGGGTGGTTCAGAAGGAACTACTGCAATTTAGGAAATGCAGTGTAGGTTCCTAGAATCATAGAATCTCTCAGATTGGAAAAGACCTTAAAAATCATCAAGTTCCAGGCTCTGACTCCAATGCCAGGTGTAACCCCTGCAGTGCAGTGGCAAGTTATTGCCAGCTCTGGCAGTGGTTCCTTGGTCTAGAGGCAGGGATGAGTAGGTAGAAACCAGTAATGCCTGCTTCAGCATATGGCAATGTGTCTAATTGATTGTTATGCACTTAATTTGCATGTGTCATTTCCTGAGGGGAAGGGTCAGGGAAGGAAGGCTGAGTTACGTGTTTTGGATCAGTAATTAATAAATACTCTTCTCTCACCAAATCAGGGCTTTTCCAGTAATGCAAGAAGCCTTTACGATTGCTGTCCTGCAGCTTTCCCTTTAAATCTCCAAAGATAAACCTTAAAAACAGCAACACAAGTAAAACAGATGCTGGCCAGGAACAGGCAGTTTTGCATGAGCACTGGTACTGTTGTAGTCAGGCTTCCACTTGAGTGTCCCTTGTCCTTGCCTGGATCCCCACTCCAGCCATGCATTGGTCATAGAGCAGCACAGCTGGCCACGCTGCCTCAGATCAGCTGGTCAGAGCAGAGAGCCCACTGTTATCGCTCCGTGTGTCAAACTGTCCTGCAAAGCAATGAATTGGTCACTAAGGTTGTGCTGCTTTAGAGTGCACATGACAAGTCCCATCTTATGCAGTTCATAAGCCATATGTGAGCCAAACTTATCGAATATATTTAGAAATCCTGGTAGACACTCATGTTTCTTACGAAACTCTTAGAGTTTCTTATTATTTCACCATTACTCCGCCTTCATATACTGCTTATTTTATTCTGCAAGACAAACCTGAGAAGTACACCCCCTCCCTTCTGCTTTACATGTGGGCCCACAATGTTGAAGCTGCATCTAACTGGCAGCAGTCAGGATGTGCAGATGTAAAGATTTTGATTGCTCTGCTATATTGTGGGCCTTTGAGGTGACTGATTTGCACCAGGTCCTGCTTTGTGGACGAAAGGAGGGCAGCCCTTCTAGGGTTTCTCCTTATGGCCATCTTCCATCTCCATCCCAACTTTGGTTCTGCAGCTCAGAGGAATTTTGTCACTTCCCATTCCTCTTGAAAGCATGCAGTAAGATGGAGAACTGCGTTCTTTGCCATCTTGCAGCATTAGGAAGTCTCCTCTGGGGTTCTCAGAAGAGCAGCTTCAAATTATCCTCTCATTAGTGGTGATACATCCCTTTTGAACGGCGTGCCATTCCATTGTACTGCTCAGTATTGAACATTAGGAGATAACTGCCTTCACAACATATGTCATTACTCATTAAGGGACCCTTCTCGGATTATGGCTGAGGTTTAATGTCTTGTTAAAGATGTTTAACACTTACAGTTTTGTTTTTAATTTAGGAAGCAGAATGATCAAAATGTACCCGGAGAATTTCTCCTCGATTTTGTGAAATTTGCAGGTTGTCCTGTTCAGAGGAGGTGATCCTTAAGTTGAATTGCAGCCCTCCAAGGCGTGTTTGGATGTCAAGCACTGCCATGATCTGACATGTTAATGGCTTTGAGGAAACAATGTGTTTCAGAGGTAATTGCAGAAGCAATGAGTTCCCAGCAATATTTTACTTAAAAGAAATGTGTTGCTTCTCCACTGTGAAGACTGGAACAATGACACTGAGCAACCGGCTGATGCAAATCCCTGCTTGCCTCTTAATGGTCATTAAATTCTTCTAATAGACTGGAGCAGGACCTCTATCCCATCCGTTGTTAGGAGCTGAGCGTAGCATTAGAATCAGTTAAGTTGTTATTGTAAATGGACTTCAAAATGTATTTTGGAAAATGGTAAATAGATCCTCTAGTCTTGCCTATTTGAAGACTTTCAATGTGTCTTTGGAAAGACAAAGTAACAGAGGAGTGAGGTCTGTGATACTCTGGCATTGCAAGAACATTTAATTCTCCTTCTCCCCCAAGATCGTCTCCAAGGGTTTTCCTTGCCATCCTACCTGACAGTGACAACTTGACTCCATTCACTTCCTGGGTGCTGCCAAAGGAGTAATGAGGTTGGGTTCAGTGCTCTCTTTGCCACCTGAATTGTTTCAAGATTATGTCCTTTCTCTGTAGTTCTTTGCTTGCATATGGGAATTTTCATTATCTGTATTGACAGGGAATGTGGGTATCTTTAAGTACTGCTTGCTGTCTTAGAGGTTCCTGGACTTACTGCATCCTAAAATCAGCTTGTCAAGGGGTTTATATAGTCTCAGAGCAGTGTCTCTCTGCTGAACCCCTTCTGACTCAAGTTCTGAGATCTGCTACCTCTGTTCTCAAGCCCTTTGCTTCATGGTGACCAAATGTTGCACTATTAATCCTACAGCAACCAGTATTGCCTCATTCTGTCTGCTTTTGACATTGGTGGTCCTCTGCTGAACTCTCTTGCAGTGTTGGTCAAATTTACTATTAACGTCTAAAATCTCACCTCTTAGTTCATTTCTTTGAGAGAAGCGCGACCTCTGACACCTTAATCACCAGAAGAGCTGGAAAGATATTTATGTTCTTCCCAATGGAGACATCTCTCCTGCTTCACTCATCACTATGGCCTGGAGGGGCTGAATGTTACCAACTGGAGCACCAGTTGTGGCTTTTCACCTTTTTCCCCCTAAGGTGCAGCAATTGGGTAGGAATTCAGCTAGCTACCATTGCTTTTGGGAAAGCTGTGTCTTTCTCCTTTTGGTATTACCACCTGAGTATATTGCTGAAAAATAATACTGCCTAAATTCTCCCATGACATCTCTTTCCAAATAAGCGGTTACACGTTGGGATTCACATCCCGAATAGTTTGCTTTTATCTAGCACAGAATAGTGGGTAGTGCTGAGTGATCGCATGGCCTGCAATTAGGCATGTACCAATCTGATCAGAATGCTCCCCCCAGGGCCCCGTTCTGGATTGAGGAGCGTGGTTTCCATGGAATCTTGCTGGGTGACTCAAGCTGTGGATTCTCCAAATGATTTATTTTAAAGGGCCTCGTTTATACACATGCATTGATGCAGAGGCAAATTTATGGCTTGAGGAACATTTTTTTTGTGGATTCCATGTATGCGTGCGGGGAATTCCTGTTTGCAACCTGATGAGTGCATGGTGCACACAGGGTGTACGTAGCAGTGGTTACATGACAGCATAAAGCAGCTCTTTTTTTGTTGTTGTACAGTGCAGTAGCATCTCTTGATTGAAGCAGAGCTTCTAACAGCACTGAGACCCAGTCTTCCTCTTCTGGTGTGGGTGTACTTGATAAAATACTCTCCATCCTCCTTCTGCTCCAGGTTCATTGCAAACACCTGAACTGGTTCCTTCTGCTCCAGGTTCATTGCAAACATCTGCACTGGTTGGTATCTGTGCATGAAATCACAGGTCTGATCCTTTCCATGAGAACTCAAAGTGCCTATAAAGATATATATATATATATTTTCAGCATCTTCAGGACGAATACTTGACAAAAGGGTTAAACAGCAGCCAAAACAGTCATTGCAAGATCTTCAAAGCAAATCAGATTTTTTAATTATATCAAATTAAGGTTATTAAAAGTTAAGTTCTAAACTGAGAGCATTTTGCAATGAAAGGTGCTGCAACATCATTATTTCTCCCCAAAACACACTTACTGTACATTTCTCAAAGCCATCAGCCTTGATTGAAAGCTAATGAAAAAGCTGTCCTGCGTCAGTTTATTCCTTGTATCCATTAAGAATAATTACGGCTGAACAATTTTTGATGCCTGTAACCTTCGCAAGTGTTGCTAATGGCATTATAAATTGCTCCTTGTCCAATGACTACAGTCTGAAGCTTAATTCAAAAGCGCTCTGTCAACAGGGCTGATTTGTGTGGTTAATGAGTGCGTTTAAAACAACAGGCTCGGCTCATGCATCCTAATGTCGATAAGAGGATGTGGTTCAATAAAGAGGCTTGTCCGTAATAATTAGCAGCGACAAATGCTCTGGATTAGACCGATCGCAGCATTAATGACTCTGCTTTCAGCTCGTTACAGGGAAAAAAGTTTCCAGCTCTAACTTTATGGGGCTGAGATACAACTTAAAAGGGATGGGCATCTCTCAGCCAGAGCTGTGGCTATAACTGGGCACAGATCCTGACCCACGCTGTGTTAATGGAGTCACTGCATGGTCTCAGTCCAGACTATGATGGCCAGAGTCAGACTTCCTGAATACACAGACCTGCCAAAGTCTATGAGTTAGTCTATGCCAAAGCAATGAGTTAGTGGGGCAAACCGAGAAAGAGAAGAGGAAATGGGCACATCCAAGACAACAGATCTAAAAGCAGAGAAAAAGGGGATACAAAGAATCATTGAGAATGGAGTGAGGCAGCTTGATTAAGAAACATGAAGAAGTGCCTTAGTAATCAGAACACCCTTTAACTATTGGAGGATTTTAGTATGTGTATACTTATGTACCTTGTACAGAATAATCTGTATCTGCTGACTTTGGACATGGCATTAATGACTTTTCACTTATGATAATACTGTATTTTCTCCTTTGTTGTCTCCTTTCTCCATTGAAGTTGTCAGTTTGGTCCCCCCATACCATTCGCTTTCTCCTTCTTTGCTTTACCTAATACTGCTAAGCTTTGGACAGTTGGGTACTTCTTGAATCTCTCACCCGAATTAATTTCTATGCATCCACCATATCAACTTAGTTACAAAGTTCCAGAACTTCGCAGTGGCTGCACATACACAGTGGGAAAATAGCTTCTGAAATAGGAGTTGGATTCAAGGTCGGTGCTGTGAGCATCTCTGACTGTGTTTCCCTCTGACACCTCGCAGTGTGCTTTCACAACAGATGAAATAATGTATGATAGGATAAATGCTAAATTCAAGCCGTGGTTTACTTTGAGTCTTGTCTATTGGAGCTGCATAATGTGCACTGTTATTTTAGCTCAGCCTGGTCTCCGTGTTATCTGCACGCTTTAGATTGCTTTGAGTATTTCACTTTCCTGATGGTTCTAAACTGGGAGCTACCAGATGTTTTGCTTGCTGTTGTTGCAGTGTTACTCTGGGCCTGGTCCTGTAGGTCTTTTAAAGAGTGCCTTGAGTGCTAGGTGTGATGCTGGTGAACTGGAACAAAGATGCATGTGTTCTTTGTGGCAGGCAGTGGGGCCTTTTGTAGCAATGCATTAAAAGAAGCCCCATTCCTTAGAGCTGTGACCTGCAGCTCTGTGTGCCATGGGACCACAGGCTGCAATGCTTAGGCCTTGGCACGAGCACAGCCTCTCCTCCCACTCCTCGTGGTCGTGTTGTTGTTGTTGAGCCTTTTTCCCTCTCTTAGCAAACACGTCAACTGAATGAAAGGAAGTTTTAAAAGAATGGCTTCCTGCCTATAAAACCATTTTGACGTGATTAACTGAGCATCACGGACAGTAACCCATTCATTGAGTGCTCTCTTCTCAAAGTTAGCACTTTGGAGTGGCGTGCTGTGGCTAATACCATACAAATTGCTGGAATGGACAGTTAAACGCTGAGGTCAGAGGTTAAATGAACATGGTTGTTTATGAGGACACAGCCCGAATCTATTTGCATTTTAATATTCTTTCTGTGAGACGAAAAACCATTTTGAGGACAGCTTGTTTGGAAATCCCATTAACAGGTTATTTATGGGACTCATGACTGCATGACCCTTAGCCTTGTTTTGTTAAACATGAACTAGACATGAATCAGATGGGCGGCTGGGCTGCTGCTATTGTTTTCCATAGCATTAAATGTCATTGAATTCAATTATTCTGAATCTGACACTTTCTAAGTTATTACCCTCATAATGCTCAATTTTCCTTTTTCCTTTGTCAACCTTATTATTTCTATCTGCTTTAAAAAGCAGAGACACTCTAAAAAGGCCATTTTCTCTCTTATCTCTGATCTAGGTGAGAATGGAGAGCTTATCTACATAGCTTTTAAATAAATAATTGGGAGGACGTGGTTTGAAGAAATTAGAAGATTCTGGTCAATATCACGAAGCAATTGAAAGAATAGAGAAACCTAAAAAAAAATCTGCCAGAGGAATAAAATCAGCCATGTTAAAGGTCAGGTACTGAATGTTTTCAAAGAGGAAAGGGCTTTTAACCCTTTTTGGCAGGAGTGTAAAATGTTGAATGATAAATAGGACTAAAATGATGGCGCTGCTCTCAATCAAAGTGTGAACAAACTCCGTAATTCCAAATAGCAGAAGAGTCCTAAAACTAGCTTAGTTTTTAATGCCTTCCAACATGAACTGAACAGAGATGCCATACTGGGTGGCAGAGGATGGCAGACTACCAGAAATTAAGGAAGAAAACACTGATGCTTGTAATACAAAAGTTGTGCTGCGGGTAGCTGTATTATCTTTGCTAAATACCATGGAAAGAATTACCTTCACCTGTGCTCCCACAGCTGACCCAACGCTTGCCTCAGATGGTTAATCAGAGGTTCAGTCTGTGATTAACAGTTTCCCATCCATGTAGGAATTCTGATTGTAAGTGCAGCTTTTTGCCATTTGCCTTCAGGATAGCTGATGAAGTTGCTCACACGTGCATTAATTTCTCATCCATATGGAGTCTGACTGAACAGGAAGTGTTTTATTTCGAAGAGGAGAGCAGTGAGAGCATATACAGAAAGTAGCACAGGTTTGACTTCAGAGTTGACAGAGAAAAAAGGTTGCTTCAAAGAGATCAGGGTTCAAATGCAAGTCAGATTTTGACTTGTTTTTGCGGATGTTTAGAGGGCAAAAGTCATAAGCAACAATCTAGATCTCCGGATACATCAGGTCAGCGTTCTGTTCATCACTGCAGGGTTACAGAGCAGGAGCAAGCCTGTCATATGGGATCTCCTCCACACTTAGGATTCCCATACTTCAGAAAAGAAGGCAGCTTTCTTCCATCATAGCTAGGTGCATTTATGCATGCATGCGTAGTTCTCTGTATGTCACAGTGCAGACTGCATGCGTACTCTGAAGCTCTCTCTGTTAGTGGAGCTGCTGACATCCTCTGAGTTTGCAGCCACGGGGCTGTGTGAAGCAGTGCTCTGTTCTGCATGCTTCTTTCTACCTGCACGCCTCCCTCTCTCCCTCCCTCTTCCCTTCTTTTCCGACTCTAACAGAGGTTCCCAGTTTGAATTGACCTTCAGTGGAATTCTTCTTTAGTGGTTAATTTATTCTTAATAGAAATTGATATATATATATATATATATTATCCGAAGAAGAAGGAACAATACATCTTTAGAACAGGTTTGTAAGTGCCGAGATTTTTTCTACTAATTCATACTATATGCTTCCCTTTTAAAATGTGAAATTACCTCATTGTATCTCTGAATATCATATATACTTGGGCCTGAAATTAAGCTTGCTGTATAGTTGTCAAAATGACCACAATTTGCTGTATGAAATGTCCTGATTGCATGTGTAATTCAAAGCAATCCTAAATCTCCGTATAAACCAGTACAGACTGCTCAGGGGCAGAGTTTATGTATGCTGATTGGGCCTTCAGTTTAGCTGAGACTGACTACACCTGCGTGTGGAAAAAGATGCATTGCAGATTTTCAAACTCCTAAACGCTGAGGAGAAGGGAGAAAAGGAGTTCAAGAAGGAAAGCTGCTCCCTGGCAAGCAAGGCTTCATGAGAGGCCAGAGCTTGATTTTTCATCTATATGACGTTTATTCCAAGTACAGCTGAAAGCTGCCTCACTGTCTGACTCCTGGTTATAACTGGCTCTGCCCCATTTCTTGCTGAAGGGTGTGATTTCAACACTGGGGATGCATCATATTAAGGAAACTCCTTCACTGACAGCGGTCCTATCCTGAAACTTAATTGCTGTGCATCTTAGAAATGCCCTCTCTGAGTTGTTTGGGATGTCTTGCCAGGGAAGAGCTGGCCACGTTGGGTGGCTGTTGGTGAGGTCTCAGAGGTGCAGTCTTCAGAGATAATGACCAATTTACTCCAAGAATTTAGGCGTTCCTTCTGTCCACATCCTATCTCAAAATGGCATATAAGCAACACTCCTCCTTGAATATATTTTGACAATATTTTTTATCACCTTTGACAACCAACCATCAGGTTTGTCCTGTGAAGTTTAGCTGTGACTGAAGTTATTATCTGTCATAAAATTAACGCTGTATTTTACTGAAGGAGCACAAAATAAGTTTCCATTCAGTGTTTCTACCCTTTAGGTATTGCATGAGTAAACAAGCCAAGCAGGAGTATTCAGAGATGCACCGAGTGTTTTGAAAGGAAACATTTAGCTCTGGAGTTTGTATGCATTGTTTTAGATATCTAGGCTCTTAATAGCAAATAGCTCTGGACTCAGAGATCAAAATTCATCATAAACACAGACAAAAAACCATTCAGCATTGATAAGAGTTTTGTTATCTTGTTACGGAAGAACCGTTTTATTTTACTTCATTAAATCTGCTTTAGATACTTGGCATTAGCAGTGGAGTTTGGTTTGGTTGACATAACAAAGAGTTTGGCCAACTGTCTGAGCAGGAGCTGGAACGCAACCTGACAATTCTTTCCCAGAGCTTTTTTTTTGTTCCTTGCTGGAAATTCAGCATTTCTTCCCCAAGCTTCTGAAAGTTCACAGGAAATTATTCAGTTTCTTCAGCTTTAGTCATATGGAGGGCACTGCTGGTTAAATATGTGTGCTTAAGAACAGTAAATAGGATCTGACGTTTTATTTTTACTCTGAATAAAAATGCTCATCGCGTTGGTGAAAATAAGCAATCACATTCCATCTAATGGTGAAAAAGAATTGTATGTATCGCCCTGTAGGAGCTGAGGAATCTATTTTCATTATAACAAACATTGATTTTGCATTAAAAAGTCTCATTATTTGAGATAATGACCGTTGGGTTTCTTAGTTTGTCTTTCGGTTCCTAAATCATTAAAACTAAAGCAGTTAAAGAGCAAATGGGAAGACGAAAGACCCCAACCTGTATTAAAATTCACTGCCATTTTGGGTCCTTAATCAAAACCACAGTCATCTTTCAGGTGGATACATACGATCAGAAAATTATTTATTTAGGCTCATTTGAATGGCAACTGTATTTGTGCCTATAGAAAGACCGCCGTATACGAACGTATTGATTTAAGGATTAACGTCAGTGAAATTAATACAGGACTCCCAGGGTCAGTGCGTTGTGCTGGGTTCCCAGCAGCGATTCCTCCTGCACTGAGCCAGGGAGCAAAGCCTCGTCCGTGGCAATTAGGGGATGCAAAACAAATCTCGGCAGCGCGTGCATGCATGACGAGGTGCGCGGCGCACGCTGCGTCCTGCAAATGAGCCTGATGATGGACTGCCCGAGGAGGGGGCTTGTTTGTTTTGCGTTTTGCAGAGCGAGTTCTTCATTGAATCATTACGAATTTCTTTAAATGGGGCTGATGGGAATCTGTCTGTCTGTCTGTCCGTCCATCCTTCCTGCACTCTCCCCTTCCCCCCACTCCCTTCCCGGGAGCTGTGGCTGTGTGGGCATTAATGTATTCCGTATAATGTTAGGGGCGAGCTGAATGTACCTTCCCACCACCAGCACGATGAATTATTGACATGAGGGATGGTCCCTGGTGTATACTTTTCCAAGGTTATACTCTCTGATATTAGATATTTATTCGGCATAAGGTAGGGATAAGAACCTCATTGCCACATTATGTCTGACACAATCAAGTTTTGGGGGAATTTCAACAACATTAGAAGATTTGTATAATGTATTCTTTTAGAGGCAGAGGCTCAGCTTTAAACAAAGCATAATCCCCACTGCATATCATTTCCAACCTAATGCAAGGAGAAGAAGCGGGACCATAATGCTATCTGCATCGTTTCCCTTTTGTGTTCAGTTGCAAGGACTATTCACCTAATATTCAAAATCCGTGTATTCATTAAATGGAACAGAATGATGGAAAAGCTAAAAAAAAAGACAAAAAACGTAAGAAAAGAATGAAATAGATTTCCATGCAAGTGGCATAAAATTGAGTTATTACATCTAGATATATGATAAACTATTTGGAAATAATTAAATAGTTGATATCCACAACCTTTCCCTATTCTCCCACGCTGCAATTTTAATGTTTTTTGATGCTAACGTTATTTGTAATTCCTTTGAATCGAATATTGGTTGTTTTTACATTTCCTCTATCTGTAGCAGCAGGATCTTGGGAACACTTCATCCATTGTG
The DNA here is from genome assembly GCF_039878825.1 of Excalfactoria chinensis. Taxonomy (NCBI): domain Eukaryota; kingdom Metazoa; phylum Chordata; class Aves; order Galliformes; family Phasianidae; genus Excalfactoria; species Excalfactoria chinensis. Next base: position 3,143,276 of record NC_092846.1, read on the forward strand.
TCACCCAGTCTCTCCCCGTCAGCTGCTTTGTTAGCCGGAGCCTCTGGGGCTGTGTCCTGGCCAGGGGACCTTTTGTGCTCTTGCACTGCACTCATAGACAATGAGGGAAAGAATAAATCTTCTGTGACAAGTTTACTTAAAGGGACACTATCACATTAAATAAGTGTATGGATATACCTATAAATAATATTATTCCTCTTGATATTTTGGAGGAATAAGAGAAGAAATGTTTTCTTTGCTGCTGTTAGTTAACACCGTCATCTGCTCGCAGTGCAGTAATTGGGGAAGTCGTGTCATTTTTCACACTTCAGGCTGTTCTTTACATAGCACTTTTCAAGAGCCAGGAAAACAGGTCTGTCATTTTGCTGTTTGTTTTTTAGTCAGCGTTCGGGGTCTGAATACCGCGTGCTGCCCCACTGGGAAACAGGCATGCAAATATTATAGGGGAGCACTCAGGCTTCGAACAGTTCTATTTCTAGTGAACTGTTGATGGAAAGCAGCCAAAAAAGCATATTTGCTAAGGACCAGTGTTGTAAGTAAAAGAATATAAACAAATCTAAACACTTGGATGTGATTGACCTGATATTTTCCATCAGCACTTCTTCTATAAGTGGGAGATCTTCAGCTTTACTTCATTCTTCCTTTCCATTTTGTTTTACATAATGTGATGAATTTGCTCAACGTAATTAACTTTGTCTTATAATTTAGCTGATTTTAGAGAGATAACAGAACTGGAGGTTTGTTGTAGCCATCCTCACAACTGCTGCTATCAAAGCTGGTTGTTTGTAAGTGATGGCGGTTGCTCGTGAAATTCTTAGACCTGCATCTCAATATAAAGACTGAAGCAAACATCACAGAGCTGCGTATTCAGCAGTGATGAAGGTGGCTGGGAGAGAAAGCACAGCCTCAAATGTTAGCTGCGTTTGCTGAGTGCACATTCTTTGTGCTACACTTGCAACAAGTGATCTTCTTAGGATGGAAACTGAAGGCACTTTGGAGGATGTCTGTCTAATAGGAATGTCCAGTGTTGGCTCTGTGGTTGTTCTGTGGGCAGTTCAGGGAAGGAGATGGGAATGTTTAGGATGCCCAGAGAGGCTGAGGATGCCCCATCCCTGCAAGTGTTGAGGGCCAGGTTGGATGGGTACTAGAACAGGGGCAGCCTGTTCTAGTACCAGATCTGGTGGCCCTATGGAAGAGGGGTTGGAACTTGATGATTCTTGGCGTCCATTCCAACCCCAGCCATTCTGTGATACTGATATGTTGCCATGTAGGTTAAGAGTCAGAGCTTGAAGGAGGAAGAAATACTTGTGTCATCGAGGGAAAAGGGGATAGTTATTCATTTCACTTCCAGGAAAATGTTTAAACAACAACAAAAAAAGCAAAAAATTGCCCCAAGAGTTACTGAAACAATTCTGTATATTGCAGTAATATAAACCCGTGTGAAAAAACAGTGGAGAGGCTCCAGGCACCCGGAGACACCTGGCAGGAGCAGCCCAAGGAGTCAGGTGGTGGCTATTGAGTGCAGTCATGTTCCCAGCCTGAGAGCGAGTGGGAAATTAATAAATCACTTCTCAAGCTCTCAGCAATCAGCAGCTGATGATATTTCTCTGGGCCCGGGGAAAAGAAGCTCTCTACTTGAAAAGAAAACGTGGGACAGCAGGTGGGGTAGCTTTCCTTGGGCTGGAAGGAGCCTGGGAGTGCTTGTCATCACCGTGACCCCCCCCATCAGGATCCACTCTGCCTATCCTATTGGGTGGAGGGGTGGTGGGGATGCTGCCCTTGGTTTGGGGGTGTTGGTCTTTGGTTTTGGCTGTGGCCATGTTTGGACCAGGATCTTTCAGTCGCTGTTGCACTAGATGTTGGTCACTCGTGGGGGCTGTTCAAAGCGTGACATTTTTACATTTGTGGTGCTTTTTTAATCCCATTTTTTCTGTGCTGAAAATACGTTTGGTGCTATGGAAATCTTTTTTATATACAATGTTACATTGCAGATTTATTATTATTATTTAATTTATCTTTTTTCATTCTGCATTTTTCCCCCTTATCACAACAAATGGAAGGAATTGCAGGGATCTGCAGAGACACGAGAGCTGCTCCATGTGTTGGAGCTGTATGGAAGCACAGCAGATCACCACCTCCTGCTTCAACCCTCAGTCCCCACCTGTCTGCTCCATGGACACATCTCTGCTCACTGCCCCTTATTGGGGGGGGCTGAGCTGGTTGTAAGGAGGAAATATCAGAGGGTTTAAGCAAGAAAAAAATTAAAGCTGAAGTTAAAAGATTTGATCAGAACGTAAATTACAAAGACAAATTGATTTAAAGTAGGCATGAGCAGACACAGCCCTGAGCAAATACCTGCAGTCGAACCCACTCATCATGCTGTATACGAAGATGGAAGACCAGCAGCCCTTTTAAGTCACTTGCTTTAAAATGATGTTATTAAATTACAGTTATTAAATGATTGTTAAATTATCTTAAATTTAAAACATTGGGCGTTAGGAGCAAGCGTGATTTTAGCACCGCATTCTCTCTGTTTGTCATTTTCTGTCACAACATGAAGGTTATTTAAGTATAACTTCATCAGAGGATATTAAGGATACGAAGCAGAATGTTTCTCTCTGTGGAAACTCCTTTTGTTTGTTTCCTTTTCGGGAGCCATATCAGGTAATTTGGAATGAAGGTGTCTTTGTTTTTTTGGCAGCGTGTGACTTATCTCTTGTTTCTGGAGCGCCATGTTTGTTCGAGGTGTAGTTTGGAGGAATTAGGCTGAGCTCCAATTTACACTTGTTTAACTACAGATGCATCCCCACTGCTATTTGTTTATCTCACATTTATTACACTCCTCTAAATTCAAGTTAAGCACTCAGGGGCTTTTTCTAGTAACACTAATGGAGGAGAATAGATGCATTATATGTGAATAATGTATTATGATGATACAATTTGGGTCTCTTAGCTCTAACCGAGACCAGTCCTGCCTTACATTATTTATAATTTACACACACCTTCCTGAACATTTTTATGTAAATATTTAATCCAGGAAGTGAATTAACTCTTTCATTTTGGATGTTTCCAGCCCAAAACCAGAAGGGAATTTGAGAAGGGCACACAGATACCTCACCCAAAGTAGGCAGAAGGCCAGTCTTGTTTATTTACAGAAATTAAAAGAGAAACATGACAGATTACAGAGGGAAAATGTGTGCTGGCACAGCACCAAACCCCTTCTACCGCTTCTCCTCCCTGTTAGTCTTATTAAATTGAATGAATGTTGACTGCACATATTTGTGGATGTTGGGCTGGTAGCATATGAGCCACGGTGTTTTTGTTCTTGTTTTCAGATACGTGTTTGCCTTTTGGTGTTTTGCCCATTTGGTAACCATTCACCTATTAGAGAAATGCAGCACTGGGACCTTTCAGGCAACTTTCAGCCTCTTCAATGCCTGAATCTACCAACAAACCCAACATCATTTCTGGGAGATCCCATGTCCAAGTGTGAGTAGAATGGCAGCAGAATCCCACTAGCACATGGCAGCATTTAGAATCTTGAGTCTTGTTACGTGTCTGCTCCTTTTCCCCATCTTTTTCCCCATTGATAGGGCTGAGTTAACCATAGAGTGACTGAGGAGATGCAAGTTTCGTCGTGCTTGGGCTCACCTGGCATGCAAACTGTTGGGGATGACAAAGTGGCGGTGAGAAATACGAACAGCCTTTGGAACAACAGTGGGTAGACCATTCAGGTGGCGACCTGAAATTACTACTAAGCAAGGATTCATCTTCTTGTCCTCGAAGCATGCACAGAATCACAGAATCACAGAATTATAGGGGTTGGAAGGGACCTCTAGAGATCATCGAGTCCAACCCCCCAGCCAAAGCAGGCTCCCTACACCACGTCGCACAGGTAGGCGTCCAGGCGAGTCTTGAATATCTCCAGAGAAGGAGACTCCACCACCTCCCTGGGCAGCCTGTTCCAGTGCTCCGTCACCCTCACTGTAAAGAAGCAATTTGTGGTATTAGATTATGAGATATTGCCTCGCATTCTTGTTGTTAATTAGCAGGGCACTGGGATGCAATGGGGCTGTGTTCTGACACATGGACCTGCAGCAGGCAGTCTGCTCATGCTGCTCCCTGGGCTGGACTCTGGCTGCAGCTGCTTTGGGAAGGAATGGAGGATGTAGCAAGAATACAAACAGTCCCTGGCCCTTCTCAATGTCCCATCTTAGGGAACAACCCAGTAGATTTAAAGCAAGTAATTTATTTATGCAGATCTGGTCTTTATTTTGGGTGGGTGAGGAGGGATAATGAGTGCATTTTCAGGTGTTCACAATCTCACGTGTGATGGATTTCAAACTATAGGTCTGTACTCTTTTCCATCGCTCCCTGTGTTTCAGTAACAGAAGTTGGCTTGTCTTAGTTTCTGCCTTTGTTGGATCCAAAAAAATAAGAAAATTAGCTTCAGGTCTTTTGAAAAATAACATCCTATAATTTGAGTCCATGTTCCTACAAATTCCCAGCAGGCTCAGAGCCAAAGAAATACACGGATGAAATAAACATTTGAAAAGACGACTGCATTTTGCAATCTAAGAATTGAGTTATATACCTTTTTGACAGCTTCCTGAATCACAGCCCACATCTAAGATGAGTAAATAGGTATCTGGCCCTTTAACTGGCTTCCATTTCATATAATTAAAGACTCCCAGAATTAAATGGCCTATATGGAAAGTGGCTTTCAGTGGTCTAAATGCCTGAAGCAATCTCCTTGCTTGAGCGCAGAAGTGACACTGGCTTGTGGATCAATATCATCTCTGTTATTAATATCAAAAGCGCATTACTTTGTTTTTGCCTGGCTGTGCTCCAAGCCTTGGGCCCAACGCGGGCTCAGCCATTTGCCTGGACCATAATTTACTTTCTTGAGTTTTTAAGGTATTGTTTTGTCAGGGCCAATCACCATGAAGTTATAAATGATTCTGAGGACTTGCACTCTCTGTTAGTGGCATATGCGGTGAAATTAATTTTTAAAAGTTTCACGTCAATTACTCCTGTCCTTGAGTTATGCAAGGGGACAAAAGAGCAGGGACTTAAAGACATGAGTGATATCAAACAGATGAGGTAACGACAAACAGAAACAGCAGCTTGGGACCAAATCAGACATTACACTATCTTTAATTGATGCATTGAATTAAACAATGCTAAAGCTAAATAAATATTGACCACTTAGCAAAAGACCCATTGATTTTTATGATGGACAGCATTTACATCACATCCCGCTCTGCGCTATGGATTTCAGGCTGCTGCCCTATCAGCTCCAGCACTGATGCTCAGTGGGACTGCTTTCATGCTGCTGGGCTCCTTTCTGGTGTTGTTCAGGTAAATCATCACCGTGAATGCCCATGAATTACGTGTAATTTTGGTCACTTGGCTACAGACAGCTGCCACGAGGAAGGACACGGGTGTGCATGTTCCTTCAGCAGGTATTTCCCTGCTGCTGGGCTCCTTGCTCAGAGCACTCTGCGAGGTGATACAAACATTCCCTGAACTGCAGCCATCCCTCCATACCAGCTGCAGCTCCCCCTGTGTAACAGGTATGTGCTCCAAGCCAGAAGGGACCACTGCTGGTGAGCATCCTCAGAAGAGCTGACCTTCCTAAGCACTCCCTGCAGCTGCTTTGCTGAAGCTGACATGTTAATATTCACCCCATTAATATTGATTGAGTCACTTAAACGTGCCATATCGTAATGATGTGATACCTACCTACTTCAGAAACAAACTCAGACAACGAAATGATTTGTTTACAGAGTGAGAGTTTGCATCTCTGACTGTTAATGGTACAGGGCTAAGCTGGGTTTGTAGTCCTTTAGCACGAAATGTTCTCCTAATTGTGGGACTGAACTAAATGCCAGCAATTAGCATTTCGTACTTTCATATGCACTAAGGAAGTCCTCATTACTCTGCATATTCTCATTGAAAGGGAGAGTGTGAGGTCTCCTCCTGGTAAGAGAAGGGTTTCATTACCAAGAATGAGTCCCTGTGCTTAGCAATGCCAACTTCAGTTACGTATTGCTTCCTGCATCTGCAAGGACCGCCAAGACACCAGTTAATAGGCTATTGTTTCAATTAGTCCATGATTACAGCTGCTAATCTCTAATTCCTCATTGTTGTGGTTCCCTTTGACTTCACTCCAGTTATTAAGAAGCATTTGGATTTTATTACAATTGACAGGAACTCCAGCCTTCTCATAGATAAAACGCCGCCTGTTGCAAAAGAAATTCAGAATTAATGATAAGAGCCTTTCGAGTTTGTTTTTAGTGATTCCTAAAACTACATTATAAACACAATGTAGAATTCAATTAAGCAGGGAAATTATAATGCTCAAGGGGAGAGGCTGGGTTTCTTACTAAGATAAACCCAAATATCTTTAATTAGTTTTCAGTTATAAACAGAAGGCTGGCTTTGTAAAATATAAAATGAAGAGAGTGAAAAGAGAGAAAAAGAACAGAACAGAAGATAAGGGAATAACTGATAACAGTGGGGTAGGCAGATAGGTGAGGCATCCCCACACTCCACTGCACAGCTCTCAGCTCGGAGATGAGCACAGTGTGCTGGTCAGAGCTCAGAAATCTCAGCAGCACAGTTTTGATGAGCACGTGGTGCAGATGTTTGTTGGAACTTGAGTTGTTAGCAAGCTTTAACCTGCATGGAGAGCAGCCGGGGGTACCTGGGTGGTGATCAAGTTTTTTGTCCAACCTCGGGGCTCTGACCGGCTCAGTTTGCCAGTGGCAGTGAAAGTTCTAAAGAGATAATAGACATCTCCATTCATTTTCCTTGTCTAGCTTTCACTCTGACAATTTCATTTGAAACGATGGGCAATTGACTGTAAGCTGATGGTAGTGGAAAGATTCCTCTCCTGAGCAGTCTGTCTTGTGGGTGAGAGCCACAGTGCAGGGTGATGTCTTCTGTTTTGGTGCAGAGCTCAATGTCTTGTGTATGCCAGGCAGAAACTTCACTGCAGGAGCAGGCTGACATGACACTTCCCACTGGTGTTAATGTGGCAGGTCAGTGTCCTTGCATGTAGGATGTCAAACCCTGGACCTGCAGCAGAGGCACTTACATGCCTGGTTAACCGTATTGTACTCAGAAGAGTGTGAAAGAAGATGCAAGCTTTAAAGTGCTGGTGCTCAGTGCATGGCCCATAGTCCTGTGAGGAGCAACACAACCTGCTTCACATACAGAGCAGGGAATGAAGAGAGGCTGTTTCCACTTCCCTGCACGCAGCTGCCTCCAGTTACAAGCACGGCCATTTAAAAACATGTAAAAATCATAAGTGAGAAAGCAGCTGTGCACGGCTTCAGCAAAATGCTGAATTGCTGCATCACTGTGGACTCTAAATGACAATAAACCTTCCACCTCTCGTAAATTAAGCAGCCGTTCAGAAAAAAAAAAAGAATGATATCTACTGCTGCAACTTTTTATGGATGTTTGGTAACTTTAATCATTTTGCAAAGTGCAATTCGTGGTCATAAATTCTCTTCCAAGCACAGATTTAGGGAGAGCTAAAGCACTGCAGCGAGTTGATAGGTAAGTTTTAATCTGACAGAGCCAAAAAGTCTATTAGATTTATCTAGAGGCAGTGGCTGCCCGGTAATTACAGCAGGGCAGGATGAGCAGAAGCTCTGAGGACCAGAAGGTGACTTTATGGTGTGTCTCTGGGTCGAGGTGAAGAACTCTGACACCTTGGATCTGAAAAAGTGATTCTTGAGCTCACTTATTTGTTAAGATCTCAGAGTTCAACCAGAAGACAAGGGCATGTCAGGGGTAGCTGTGACCCCATGGCCAGCACCTTGCATCCACGCAGGAGAAGTGGCATAGTCTTCCTTTCTTCCTTTTGTTTTTAATACAACAAAATGTCATGCTTGTATCCGTCTGGTTATGAATTTCCACTTTGCAGCAGTATGCTTTATTCTTTCGTAGTGTTGGGCATTCATGGGTCTGAAAACTTCACTCGTTTGACTTTGTCACTGGTAGTTTATTCCTGTGATAAGGATGGGCTGTTTGGGTCCTGCAATGCTTTGCTTGCTGGTGTAGCAAACTCAGGAATGAAATGGAGATTTTCTGCCTCTTTCTCTTTTGTGCAAACCACTGACCAACATTTCACTCCAAACATGGAGTGGATACATGCTTACTGCACACAATGGGGCACAGAATGAGGATGAAAAGGTAAGTGCAAAAGCTGTTGTTTAGCATGTTGCTCCTCTGTTAAGTTGTTGATTAGCTGTGAATTAATTCAGAAGAAATGATTTCAATGGAGTTGTAGGAGTGAGAATGGAAAGGGAAAGGAATCTGTGTTCCTGGATAGGGGCCTATGTCCTTGATCAGCAGTGGTGGAGATGGACTCAGATACTCATCTTGGAGCATCTGATCTGCATTGAGCTCTTCCTTCTGCTTGCTCTGTGTGAGCTCTTCTGTTGGTTTACTCACAGGACAATGGGGAAAAATGACCCAGTTCCTGAAGGATGCTTTGTATGCTGTTTGTCAACGTTGCTCATTTGCAAATGAACTGCCAAAACAATGCTTTGTGTTCTGAGCTGAGGTTCAGAGCACTTGGGGTCTTACCATGGGATGAGATGTGAAGGGGAAGGAAATCCGAGGCTTCCTGAATCTGTATTCCTGATACAAGCTGCTCTGGAAAGGTCAGCTCGACTCCTTTGTTTTGAATGCCAGAGAAATGAATTCAAATCACATTGTAGCTTCTCTTGGATGCTGGGTGGCCATTTGTGTTAAGGGCAAGTATCTGACTTCCTATTCAAGCAAGTAGGAGGAGCTGTGAGGATTTGAATAAAATCCCTCCAGAGGTGAAGAAAGAACTTCAAACTTATACATTTGGCTGCAAGTCCTCATTGGCAGGACTTGGATGTGAGCGCAGGGGGCCAGAGTGGTGCTGCCAAACAGCACTGAACCTCCCCAGCCAAATCAATTAGAGATGGCATTTGAGATTAATTTCCTTGTTGGAAACCTGATTGCAGTTATTGCTGCTCCCCATCTCTGCAAAGTGTACAAGATATGTATTTTTTCAGTGCGTGAAATGATTTCTATTGGTAACTGCATTTGTTTTTCCTGCGGTTGTGTTTGGTTGGGTTCGTTCCCAAGCAGCAGCTCGGTGGTATCGCAGGGTTCAGCTAACCATGCTGCCTTCCTCTGAGTAAGTCTGTTCTGTATACTTTAGTTAATAAGCTTAACATAAACTGAACAGCAGCAGATCGTTCTTTTAACAGGCAAAGCTTGAGCAGTCAGTATTAGAGATGAGAAATGCAAATGAACTGTCAGTGCTATTGGAATACTGACTTCTCACATTTATTTTGGACTTTTTGAGACTCAACGATTGCCAAATTGTGGATTGTTTTGTTTTGTTTTCCCAAAGTGCTTAGGAATGTTCTCTAAGGATGCTGTAGCAGGGTGTTAACAGCACTGCCGAATGCAGCGTGCTGGTAGGACTGCATCCCTTCCCAGGGAGAGGAGTCTCACAGCACAGCTACGTGCAGAGAGAGCATCGTAGAGGCTTCCCAGCATCACATCTATATTTAGACAAAGGCCTTTTTGCTTCCTTGTATCATTGTGTGGGTATGGATCATGTTAATATCAAGTTACATGTGCATATGGATAGGAGAGCATACACTCAACACGGGCTTTCTGTTCAGCTCCAGAGGCAAAGCCACATATCTGAACGCTTACAAAACAGGAAACCATAGCTCCTAAACTCACCTGGGGGAGACGATGTTTGCAGTTATATACAGTATCATTTGGCTCAGGAGCAATTCTACCTTCCAGTGACAATTTAAGGTGACATTTCCAATGCTGCGGAAGAAAAATCGCCTCCCTGGCTAAAAAAAATAAAAGAAATAACGCTTTATAAAACAAAGGTACAGAGGCACAGGATCAGCATTAGACAAATGAAATTAATGCTTCCAATATTTTTTTTAAGGCTCACTCATATGCATCAACCATTTATGAAACGGTATCTCATCAAGTATGAATATTGTAGTTATATATTAGCAAGCTGTCCGATGGCCGTTCCGGCGCCTTATTGCGCTATGCACAAGGGTAGCATTTTTGGGATAAAGTTAACCTTGTGAAATGTATTATGGCTCACTAATGTATCCTCAACTGCCTGATAAAAGGCCTTGCCCCCAACAACATATGAATATTTAAATTACTGTTAATTATTTATAGTATATTTTTATTAACACTGACTTGCAGCGTGGCCATGGAGCAGACAAAGCTCATTATGTTCCAAGTTTGAACATGCATCTCACACAACGTTACTGCAGCTGAATGGAAAATAATGCTGAAACTTCCATGGTTTCGTTCTGTATTGATTTTGATTGGGGTGAATCAGGAAGAAATTCACTGGAATGGCGCGTTTGTCAACTTGATCATTTTGGGGTGAGATTCTAACATTTGGGTGCACGTTAAACTGAAAACTGCCATTTCCAATAGAAGCATGCAAGAAAACAAACCTGTTCTGTCCTCATTCCGTGGCACCAAGCACCTCAGTTTCTCTCTGTACTGTTTGTACAGGTAGGCAAGATTTCACGTTGTACAGAATCCAGTTGGGGATGATTAAAACAACAATGATTATATTTCTATATCTTGCCGTTAAAGATTCAAGCGATGGATCTTACAGCTCTCTTATCTAAGACTCGGCTCCACAGTCTCATGTTTTTCATTACATTTAACCCAGGTTACCCTGTTTTCTTTTTATCTCCTTATTCATAGTGTGAAAATGCATTTCTCCTCCCAGATAATCTGATATGTCCTATGTTTGCCACATCTTTGTGGGCTCTTTAACCACTTCCTGACCAATCGAAGAGCTCTATTCTGCATTTGCCATCAGCTTATATTTTACTAACCCTCTTTGCCTTCCCTTGTCATTTCTACAGTGAGTGCTGGGACTTGGTCCTTACACCTACCTGGATAGACAGGTTTATTGCTCAGGCAGCACGTCACGCACAAACTAATGCAGTCCTCCATATGAGCTAACAAGAAATCCTATAAGGTGGGATTTAAGTCTATCTGGTCTATAACACAAGGTGATGCCTCTGCATCTGTTGACAAGATTTCATTAGCCTTTTCTGTAGCCGTATCTTCTTGCAGAACCATATCTAATCTTCACTTTGCTGTCTTGGCTAGATCTCTTTCAGCTCTGCAGCTTCTTTGGATCTCCTCTCTCTGGCTGAGTGTCGGCATTGTGGATTATTTTCCCTGGAGGTATTAGTGTATATTTTTCCATATATGAAGATAATAAATGGAAGAAGCGGAGATGAAAAGAAAAACAATTACTTGAGGGCAGAAATAGAAAGAGATACAAAGAAAAGACTGACAGGGAGATAAGCAAAGGAGAGAAAAAAAAAGAGGGAAGAAGAATATGGAAAAATGAAAAAGGAGTTAAACAATCAGAATAAATTAATTAATCAAAGCGCAGATCATGTGGACTAGAATAGCAAAGCAGCAATGCGGAGAGCTAAAAGGAGACAGGGCTAAGGATAATGAAGGATAAGTTGAAACGTAATAGATATTTTCCAAATAATGCATTTGAAAGCGCTGTGTGACTTGTTAGACCTGACAAGGTCTAGCTCAGACTCTGGGGACTGTAAAGCTCATGACAAGGGGTTATGAGAAACATCATTTTTTTCCCCCTCAACAGGAGCAGGGATTCTGACTCTGATCGTATTTTTGTTTGCGTTTTAGACCTCCCAGATTTCTATGAGGGTGAATCAAGATTTTTATCCCTGGATCACAGATAAGAAAATGTGGTCTAGAAAGGTTAAGTGGACTGGCAAAGGTTACAGGGGAGTCATTACCAGGAAACACAGATTTCTGATCTCAGGGTCAATGAGCTAATCCCAAAGTTTCTGCGATGCTGCATTTAAAGAAAAGGAATTCTTGTCAATTCCCATGCCTTTTCTCCACGCTATGGATGCACTTTTACCATCGGGATTAATTGTGATTTGCTGACCTCTACTTCGACCGATTTCCTTCTGATTTGTGATCAGATAATATCCCTATCATCCAATCAAATCCGTTGCCTGAAATGAAGATAGCTGCTAGAAAAAGCGATCGGTTTGCTTTTCTCCTCCTGTGAGCACTCAGCATGCAATGCAGCCAGCGTGCTGGAGAGATGGGACTGCAGACCACACTTTGGGAACCCAAAGCTTGGAGCAGGTGCTGGGAAGGGCTGCATTGGGGGGAATGAGTCTATCAGCAAACAGAACCGGCTGGGGAGAGTGCGGGGAGGACTTGGTTCAGTAACCGAGTTGCCTACATTCAAAGAGCTAATGTACAAGATATTACTGCTCAAGGCATTCTCACTATTGCCAAGGGCTTAATATGATTTGCATAGTGCATATGGGTATTCCTAGGGGAGAATGACAGAGATCATTAAACGAAAACAAATAATAAACAAGCTCCTTACAGCCCCCACAGGTACATAAATATGACTCTACACGGGGCACGCAGGCGAAGATAAATGGCTCGGTGTGTGTGGGGTGAGGAATCTGTAAAGCAGACTTCATTTTCCCCTCTGTCCGCAGACAATGCGTTTGCTCACTGCTAAGGAGGGTCAAGTGACTGTCACCAGCTCTGCACCAAGGAGGTGTAACCTGTGTCGCAGCTGCCAGCCCGGCTGGCTTGAAAAGGTCAGCTCCCCAGGCACAGGTGGCAATGTCATGAGCTGAGTGCATGAGGGCCTCTGGAGTGCATGGGCAGCAGCCGGTGAGCACGCACAGTCTGCAAAGCATCGAGCGTCAGGAGGTCTGGGAACAAGCAGGTGTCTGCATGGAGCTGCACATTTCCTTCCTCGTTAGGAGGTGTTCAGATCCCAAGGAGCGATGTGATGTTGCATGGGGAGATCAAGGATACCTAGGAGCTTTGCTGGGTGTGATGCTGCAGCCATGGTTCTGTGGTTCAAATCACACTAAAGCTTAGGAAATTCCTCTAACGGTGACCTTTCCTGTGATCGGATCACAAAGATTTCCTGTCACTTTGGTCTGGGCTGGATTTGAAATTATGTCTTAGAAGTGAAAGACACAGTGAATGAATCAAGAAGATTAACGCCAGTTATTGGCTCCAGCCTTATAAAACTCTGTTTTCTACAGGAAATCACCAGTAAACATAGAAGATACATTTATCATATCCCATCAAACAGATACTTGTATAATTACTAATATGAGCAAACAGAGCTTTCAGGCTGGTTTGGTGAATGAGAAATCATCTTGCCCCCCAACAGGAACTCAGACCAGCCCCAAACAGCTCTGAATCAGAGTAATGCAAGCTCTGTTATACTTCCTGTTTAGTTAAATAAGGTTGAAATAGGAGAACGTTTTTCTTATTTTCCAATGAGAAAGGATAATATTTATTCTTACACCTACAAAACACTCATGAATTGGATAGAAGGAGAAATCTTTAATATCAGAGAGAGTTTGTAAGATATTAAGTTCACTGACAACAAAACTTAATTGCCATGCTAAGTGTAAATGGAGATTAGCATGCAGCTTTCCAGTGCTCAGCACTGGGATATGATGCTTCTGGGGGACTCACTGCTGTCTCTTCCAAGTCACTGTGAAGCAATCATGCATTTCATAGTTTAAAAAGTAGCTTTGTGCTGAATTCCATCTCTCTTTCCTGTGTCTAGGAGGCTGCAGTGAGGATGGCAATGGCAGGGAGGAGCCTGGTGCATGGTGACCATGGTGCTGCCATGGGGCTGGGGCTGAGCCTGGGGCTATGCCTGGGTTGGGGTCTGGGCCTGAGCCTGGGCTGCCTGTGTCCATCAGTCTGTCAGAGCCACAGCCTGGGGCTCTGCAGGTGTCGTGGCAGGACGGGGCTTGATCAGTTCTGAAGATAGTCAAAGAGTAACAGCTAAAGCTGTCAGGAACTTTGCTTGCTGGGGATTTTTCCTTGGCGCTTCTAATTTCAGACAGCAAAGTGGACTTTTTTGGGGCTGTAAGTGATTTATTATGACAGTATATTCTGAAAGATTTCCCCTCTTTAGGTGCTCAGAAAGGGAAAATCTAAACCCTACAGAGCTGCTTCCCCAGTCCCTGCACTGAGGTCATTGGGTGCATCCAGGAGCGCCTCAAAATGGATTATTTGCAGTGTTTTTTTTGGTTCCGAAGTGCTGCACAATTAACCTCTAACAAATGAACACATAGAATCTGAGAAGGAGCATCAGGGCGTGAAGACAAAAGGAAACGTTGAGAGCATGTTAGGAGTCTGGGAGCATGTTTTGGAAACCGTGATGGTTAACCTGGTCACCTTAGGACTGACTTAATGCATAGGTTAGGTTACATCAAGGGAAAAATCCAAAGCGCTTAAGAGGTTTCGTGTCCTTTCTAAGAGGGATCGAAACGAAGCTGGAATCTGCTAATTGACAGGTAGAGAACACAACGGTGACCGGACTGAGAAACTTTCTGCCATCTTTTCATTTCTTTCATATTTGTGGTATTTTCTGAAGGCTTGAAGAGTTGAGGCCGTTCAAACCGTGGAAGGCTGGCAATGCAAGTTCATTTGAGCAGAGGATGCACCACAAACACGAAGCAGGCATTAAGTGCAGCAGTCTGCTGTGTTTAATTGCCCCCGCAACTTTTATTTTTCTGTCTACTCATTTTTTTCCTAGGTTGGCATTTTTGTGGATGAATACCACTGGGAGTTCAGGACTTGCTGTGACTCTCACTCTTACTTATAGGAGTTTTGCCTGCAGCAGTCACATAGTTGAAAAAATATGGATCCATGTGACTGCTAAGAGACCACTGAGAAGCCAAGTAAGTAGGACTCATGGCCATTTTGCAATTCCACCTCATTAGACATGTTTTGGGGCTTATGATTGTGCTGTGAGGATAAATAAGTATAAATATTATATTTGCCTCCAGGTTATCTTTAAAAATGTATTTCTCTCTCTCTCTGTCACCCTCCCCCTCTTTCTTTCTCTTTTCCCTTCTTTTTTTTTTTCCTTCCCAATTTTGAGTGTAGTCTGTCAGCCCCTGGTTAGGTGAGTTATCAGCTCCATGGCCTCGTGCTGTGGTGGCCCAGCACAAGGCATTCTGTTGTAGAGTGTTGCCTTCCGCTGCCAATTACCCAAGGTTCTAGGAAGCAAAATATACAGCGGCGTGATTAAGCCCGTGCATGAGTAGAAATACACACAACCTCAAAGGAAAGTGTTACAAAAAATATTTGACTTGTCCCGATTCTACATTTTCATTACGTATATATATGTATATATTTAAAAAGTAGTAATAATTATCTTTGCATCATTTGAAGAACTCTTGTGAATCACCTTTGAGTTACGGAGGGGTGAGAAAGTACAACAAGACTTGGCTGAATGTGTACCAAAACGGACACTGTTGCACTGCTGTTGGTCTTTAAGACAAGAAGTGGATACTCTCTTTGTTTAACACCTGTTTATCTCCAGTTGGGTCAATGGGATTGTGCCAATCCATCCCAGCTGAGGATCTGCCCTCTCTTTACCTTAATTCAGTGTCCATGTGTTTTTAAAACTAAACAAATTCATGGAGGAAGAAGCTACTGAGAAAAAGACGCTGCTGCTGATTAGGATATAGCTGGAGACCAGGAAGTATCTGAGTGATGCAATGCGTTTGTGGTCTGTGCAGGCTTTCTTGAGTGGGTGCTGTTAGTCTCTGTTAGACATGTAATCCATGTAGCTTTGGTTTGGCTTGGTGTGCTCACTCTCACGTATTTCTCCATTTCACTATTATGGCTGCTGGCACTGAGACAGACCTTTTTGTTGTTGTTCTTACAAGCCTGACATGCATTTTGCTTCCACTCCAGTGAGAAGATCTCACATAGAGTCATGAATATGAGTTTGGGCTTGTGTAACTGTTACCACTCAGCTCCATTTTTTCCCATTTCCATTTCTATGCATCTGGGAGTTTGGAATGGTCATTTGACTGCCTTGCTTTCATTTAGCTTTAACTGAAATGGCATTTTACATGGTGGTCTACCTTTCAGCATACAGCCCTCATAATGAGTCTGATGTGAATGGTGCTGTAGGAATTCACAAGCCCTCAATGTAACAGATGCTGTGTATTGGGAAAGCCAGAAATTGGTCTTTTGAACCAACTGCTACGATGCAACAGGAGCAGCTCCTTTAAAAGAGAAAGCGGCACCAGGTTTTGTGTAACTTACGTGTTTATTTTGGCTCATTGATGTTTCCAGGAGGTGATGCCAAGAAATCCTGTTGGCTTTTTGTATTCAAATTTTAAGAGGATGTTTAGTGTTTGGAGCTGGTGTAGCTCTATATAGTGGGTCTGCATTACCACGAGGTGGCACTGTGCAAGGTCCAAAGGATGTGTAGGTTGTAACACTTTGGTTATCACATTGTCCAGGAAATACATGTTAAAAAGTCATGCAAATGTGCCATGGCATTTCTGTTTATACAAAGGCTACTTTATACTCACATACACCGGTGGTCAATATGAGCTCCGAAGTGTTGATACACAAAGTTGGTGTTCTGTCCATTGGAAGGACTGCAATCCTATCTTCAAAGATCAGGAAGAGGTTCTAGAAATGGCAGTCCCCACAGTTCTCCATTTCTGCCACTCCTAAACAAAGCTCCAACCATGAAAAGAGCCCAGAAGAATCCTATTTGTTTCTTAATGAACAGCTGTCATAAAGAAGGCTTTGCATATCTCCTTTTTTTCACTGGTGCACAAGATGCTGCATGTAACCCTGGAAGGATCCAAGTTCCTCCAGGAGCAGCACCCTTTAGCTCAGAGCCTCACACATACAGGGCTTGTACCCAGCCCTATAGGATGCTTACAATGGTATTCTGTCTGTGCTTGGGCTGGACATTGGCC
This sequence comes from Excalfactoria chinensis, assembly GCF_039878825.1. NCBI lineage: Eukaryota > Metazoa > Chordata > Aves > Galliformes > Phasianidae > Excalfactoria > Excalfactoria chinensis. Next base: position 3,160,132 of record NC_092846.1, read on the forward strand.
TTCTAATCAGACACCTTCCTCTCAATGTTAGCAATGCTTTTGACTCCGTGAAGGACCCTCTAGGTAAATAAAATCAAGATGCAGCTTGTAGCATTTCTGCAGTGTGGGACAGGCTTTGGTTGTAGTTCCTGTTATTGTCTGTTTGCCCCCGTTTCAAGGTCTGGTTTCAGGTTTTGAAACCTCTAAGAGGATTAGTGTCTTTTTTTGGTTCTTAAGAGTGAAACAGGTAACATCAGGCTGCACGGGTAATGAAAGTGACAGCGTTTGGGGGAGCTTTGTGGCATTGTACTGTGATACATTTGCATTTATCAGCTCAGATTATTTCAGATGTTTGTCTTTAGGAAGTCAGGTCCCCTGCCCTGGGAGTTTTTGTGACCAAATCCAAGTGTGCTGCCCACAGATCTCTCAGAAAAAGACCATTTGGCTGCTTGTGTGTTGGCTCTTTGGCTCACACAGCTGAAGTGAGACAGTCTCACTAAGCATCTGAGTGTTGCATCATCTCTCAATGGCTTTTTCATACCAAGTACAATACTCACAAGCCAAATTCTGCTCAGCTTCATGTATTTCTCTTCAGGCTTTGAGCTCTTTTTATAGATTTTCCAAGTTTCTTCCCCTCCCTTCAAGAGCCCTCAATGCTTTTTCATTGCGCCCTTCTCCTCTTTGTCCCCCCCAGACTCTCTTGGCTGCTTTACCATTCAGCTCACCCTCTTTGATGCTCCTGCCATTGAGGCTGACCAAAACTTCACATCTTCTCACTGCTACACAAAGAGGCACGAACCGATTTCTTTCTCATCTCCCGAAATCACGGGGGGAGCATTTTGTAAAACCAAATTGCTTATTTGCTCAAGGTGAGATTTATTCCAACGGGTGCCCAATCTTGGGAGACGGCAAGAAATTTCTCAGACATATTTTGAGCAGGGTAAGCATTTTTTTTCAGATTATTCCCAGCATAATATGCCAAGGGGAATATGGTGCATTTATATTTTCCTTAAAGAAAAACAAAAAAATAATCGATGGACTGAAACGTTCCCTCTAGACCTATAATATTTATTTCAATGTTCTGTCAATAAATATAACAAGGTTAGTTTTCTATCAGGTTAGCTGGAAGAATCATTTGAGGGAAGCTCTATTTGGTAAGCTCGATTGCAAAAAGCAATCAATAAGAAAAAATTCCCTTGTTGTTATTGAAGAGAAAAATGGAGCTCTGAGGAGTTATCCCGGGACAAGTATTTATGTCTCCTCCCCACAATCCTTCTACGGGCACCTGATGGCCAATCTGCCTTCCTAGCTCCTGCTTCCCATTGCTAAAAGAGGGGGCAAAGAAGCATGGCAAAGCCCAGACAGTGCTTGAAGCAGCATCATATTCTGAATACTTGTTTCCTCTTGTTTAAGAGGAAATCCCCATTGGCTTCTTTTGTGCCTTACCCAAACCACAATCCCCTGCTACAGAGGTCCTCGTGTAAAAACTTGATGGTAGCATTTCTCAGTTTCATTGGCCTCTTGCAGGGAGTCCTTTAAGAGTAATGCAAAACTCAGAATGCAGTCTCACTGTTTTATTTATAATATTGAAAAGAGCCAGACTAGCCTGTCCTGCTAGAGACATCCTTCCTCAGTGTTACTGCTGGATGTGCCAGAGGCAATGTCCTGCCCGACTCCTGTGCTGAGGGCTCTCCTCTGCTCTTCTCAGAGATGAGACAGCAGAGAGGTGTGACAGCTTGTATGCATCTGAAAGTACTCTTGTGTCTTCTGTGCAGCCGTAATATCCAGTTGGCCCTGAAGTGATGAGATTTGTCATCGCTTGGCAAGCCAGAATGGAGAAAGTAGAGCCAGAATGGAAACAAACACTGAGCATTTTTAAGTGAAAATGAGAAATAAAACGATGAGGTTTCTGCACCCACTCATGATAACGCAGCCTAAGGCTACCTAACATTTTCAGCTCAAAATAGTCTGGGGGACAGAGAAGGATCCATGCAATATTTCCCATATGAGGATAATGTCCTGATAGTTGTCAATGACTTCTGTGTATTCTGCAGTATCTACTGCAAGCTATTGCAGTGCATGTAACTACAAGCTGTGTGTTTCTAACCTGTCTGCATTACATTTTACAGTCCTGTTTCGATAGGAGCCTGCTTTTTATGCAATTTGTTATTATGGCACTCTGAGGAATGAGAGGAAGGTACCTGATCTCTTGCAGGTGGAAGTAGTGGCATTAAAGCCCCATCTTCATTATTGATATTAATATCAGTCCTTGTTCTGCCTGCAACAGTGAGCAAACCAAGCTCAGCTGGTGTCATCCTCATCCATTTAAGCAGAGTGGATGAGCCCAACTGGCTTGAAGTTGTGCAAAAGTGTTACAGTTCTGGTATGTGTGTGTGCTGTGCTGGAAGAGCTTGTGCACGGTGCATAGAGTAGGGCCAGCTGGAGCTGCTCTATGCATTGTGAGAGCTATGATGGCGCAGTGACTGCATGTCAATTTAAGGCAGCCCTCACCAGATCATCTGAGATCCAGTTCTGCTCAGTTCTTTCAGACTTTGTGTTTTAATCTTCCAGAGGAAACCTCTGGATTTTTGCAAGGCTAAGAAAACAACAAAAAGCAAAACGTTGTGTTGCTGTGGTCAAAATAAGGCATTTGAAAGTAATTTCTCAGAGGTGGCATCATGCAGCAGGCGTGAGGGAGATGTGAGCAGTCCCCTTCCTTCGTTCCATTGGATCAATGCATTGACAAGAGCCCGCTCTTGTGGGAGCAGTTGGCCAGAATTGCTTCTGTAATATATTCTGCTGCAGCAAGTGGGGAGATAGCAGAGGCAGCCCAAAGGGATGGCCAGGGAACAATATAAAGGATGAACGTCAAATAAATTTCTGTGATTATATGTAGTCACTGAAGTGGAGCCGGGGAAAAAAAGAGTATAGAGCTAATAAAGGAAAGTAGAAAAGCTAATGAGAATGAAGACAGCACTTGATGCAAGTTTTTCCTTCAAAATATAGCCAAAAGTTTTGGGGAGAATCCTGTTAATTATAGCTGCATTAGCATTAATGGAAGTTCCCAAGGTTTTGGTTTGCTTAGTTTGTTCTTTCAAAGAACTTTTGAGTGTAAGACATTATTGCTGTGATTATTATTATTATTATTATTATTATTATTAGATTTCTACTGATAGGAGAAGGAGAAGGAGGGAAAACAGTGGGACCCACAGCCATACAGTTTGGTCATTGCAGGATTCAGTGCCAGGAGGGTCCTGGGAGAGCAGCTGACACTGAGCAGGTGCTGTTGCCCCAAGTTTCCTACTTGCTAAAAGCACTTTTCCCAATGATTTCACCTTCTGTGTTAGCAGAATGCTGCATGCAAAGCTGCTGCTGGCTCTCCTCTGTCACCTCTTGCTATGTGAGGCGCTGTGCAGAAATGTCTGGTAAGGCACGTTGCTATTTAGCCTTTCTCTTTAGTTTGCCAGCTAGAGCAGAAGATCTTGACAATATATACATACAAGCTAACGCAAGGCAAATTGCTGCTCCTGTTATGATCTGATAGCTGAATTGGTTTTCCAAAAATGGTGATCGCTCTCTTTCAAATCTCTTCTCCCTTAACCTAAGAGAATGATTCACAGTGACAGAGGAAAGAGAAACAGTTTTCCTAAGGTCACGATCTCGTGGCCTGCAGAGAGTGGGGAGGTCAGAGCCCACACAGAGCGCCATGGCTGGACTGTTTGGGGGGGGCATCACAGGGACATCACAGGGCCAACATGTATCGTGTAACTCTCCGCTTTGGGTTAACCTTGGTGTTTGACAGAGACCACCAAGGAGCCAGCGTGACAGTGAATACTCCACATTGTTCTTTGTGATTCCTGTACGGGCAGCTAAAAACAGGCATTAAATAATTCAGTCTCCTTTACCAGCGATGGGGGTGGTTGGGTTTTTTCTTTCAGTTTTAAAGTCAGGAAAGGAGTGCAAATAAAGCTTAAAGAAGACGTAGAAACAGGATTTTAATAGCACGTATTGGCTTTTCATATGTCAGCATTTTCCAGCAAGTTAGGGATTGCGTGGTGCTGCTCCTGGGTGAGGTCAGGGGTCCTCCCATATGCCTCCGAGTGCAGTGGGAGCAATGAAGTGACATCATCCTCCAATATTCCACTGCTACGTTAATTAAATTGTAACTTGGGTTTAACTGAATATTTAAGCTGGTGATTTTCTTAGAAGCCTGGTGTTCCAACGGCTGCAGAAATGTGTTAACTCTGTATTTGCCAATGCCATTAAAGATAAGAAGAAATAAATCTATGCAGATGCCCTGCGCTACAGTGGATAAGTGATTTTTCCGCTACAACAGAGGATAAAAGCCTATTCATTGAAGTGCAGCTAGAAATGATTTCTAATTGGCATGAAAGAATCCTTAAATCTGTATACCACTTCTAACATTTGGGGCTTAAATTACACTTAATAGTTGCCATAGAAGAGGCAACAGGAGAAATGCTAAAATTCAGACTCCTGTCCCTCCTGCCTGTATACCCTGCATCAGCCTTCCCTCTTCACATGTATTGCATGCAGGTTTGGCCAAAACCGAGGAAGGTTTAACGTTAAGATAAGCATTCATTCAGTAATCAGAAGCGGATGAATGTGCAGAGTCATATTCTTCAGATCCCTTTCTCCTAACCTATTCTGCACAAAGCACGGAAATAGGAACAGCTTCGCTCATTGGCCTGAAGCAGCAATTTGTGGTGGTGTCTGGAGGTAAGGCTTGGATCTCAGGAAGGCTCTCCCTTTCTGGGGCATCATGATGGTCTCAAAGGTACCAACATTGCGCTTCACTGCTTTATTTTTGAGGTTGTTGGAGCTAATGGAGCCATCCTGAGTGAAACATAAACCAGCAACAAACTAACACATGCCTTGGGCAACAAGCAGCGCTTTCTATTTCTTTATATATCATTCATCTCTGGAGTATCTCTCAGCCATGCATGATATGACAAGGAGACTCATCCTTAGATACCGAGCTTGTAGCCCAGCATAAATTAACAAGAGCAGAAAGTTCCCCTAAACCTTCCCCAATGTGCCGCTACCTCGGCTTTCCTGCAGCCATTGGCTGCATTGTGCCCAGTGTGGTGGAGCCCTGAGGTGCCCCTGACCCACAAGGAATGTATGGCCTGAATGTGCAGAGAGGATCCACCATTAGCATGCTAGGATTGCCTCTCTGCCTTCTGTTTTACAGGTGAATATTAATGAGCAGTGACACCTGGGCTTCCCAGCTCTTTAATTACAGGTGAGATGCTCAGAGTTAATGTTGTCACTCTGGAGTGGTTTTAGCCGTACTGACGGGTTTCTCTCTAGGTCATTAAATTCCCTTTTGCTTTATTAATGCTTTATTTCTGTGCAACCATTTTCCTTTGTAACTTAAAAGTCAGCCCAGTTACCACACCGCAAAGGATGGGTGGCACCCAGCTCTTGTGTGAGGCATCTGTAGGAGCACCAGTAGTCCTGTTTCATTCCTCAAGATTTACGTGTAGCCAGTATCTGCAGCATTTTGTCAGCACAGCAAAATTGCCTTCGGTTTTTTGCACTTCTTTTTTACCCCATCCCCCAAAAAGGTCTCACAAAAAGGTACCCAGTTTTACCTATCCTGGTCGTGCTGCAAAGCAAGCAATTCATCATATTGCATGCCGAGCCCATAAGAAAACCAGTGGCAATCCACTTGCTGTGAGATTTCCCTCTTCACCCTAAAGATTCTTTTCATTAAGAGAGAATTCTAAGTGGAATCCTTTGTATTTAAGAGTTCTGTGATTCTTGTATTTTTCTCATAAGCACGAGTTAATGTGCACATGCAGCGGGTGCCTGCTGTGTTGTTTGTACCCACAGAGCTTGGTTTTAAGCAAATGCATCTTTTATCCACAGAAGTCAATAATAAAGACTGGCCACTGCATGAAAGCAATCTCAGAAGTCGAGTGAGTAGAAAACTTCCCATCATTCCCAATCTGTATTTTTGTGGCTTTACAAGAATGCTGTTGAATCTGCACTGGGAAAAGAGTAGCGGCATCTTATTTATAGCTCTGTTCCGTCTGGTTCATTTCCTCTAACTTCCCCACAGAATGATATGAATGAAAATGACACTATTGACTATGTGGATGACAATAAAAGACCTTATAGAAATAAGGGTTTTATAGTTTCAGGACTAAGGGAATCAAAAGCATAAGAGTTATGATCTCGGAGACCAGGCAGAGAGCTGGGCTGTGCTAGCTGAAGAGGTCCCAGTGGTGGATACATTCTGGGTTTTGGTGTGAGTTTTTCTTTCTTTGTTGTTAAACACAACTTCACAGACTACAAACTCATATAAATGACGTGAACTTTGAGAAAGACTTCTGAGGGCATAGAAACTCCGTGTCATAACTGCAGTCCCTGTTTTCCTTTCAATCCGGTAGCAGGGCAGAATTAATTCATATAATATCTCCACGCAAAGAAAAAAAAGGAATAATGCTATTTTTAGCTATTCTTATCTTAAATTTTTGGGAATGATTTCAGAGGGACTCCCACATTTGGAAGCTTATGGGTAAGCATCCTGAATGCAGCAGAGGGTGGTGATGCACTGGAACTGGTTGCCCAAGGAAGCTGTGGATGCCCCATCCCTGGAGGCATTAAAGGCCAGGCTGGATGTGGCTCTGGGCAGCCTGGGCTGCTGGTTGGTGACCCTGCACATAGTAGGGGGTTGCAACTGGGTGAGGATTGTTGTCGTTTTCAACCCAGGCCATTGTATGATTCTGTGATTCAACTAAAATATATTAACTGTTTTGGGGAAGTTTCTTTATACAGACAGATCTTTTATGGACTAGACACCACTGGTGGCAGTGACAGGCTTATAATGGAAGTGAGCAAGTACTGTGACATCTTCAGGGTAATTTGAAGTGAAAATATTCAGACCATTTGTAATAACTTAGAGGTAAAGTAACAGTCAATTAGATTATGAACACGATTCTATTGGGTATTAATGACTCAGAGTACACACAGCTATCTTGTTATACCCACCCTGGTGTTCAATGACATTCTGATACACATATAACCATCAAAGTCAGATAAAGGACTGTAAAACAAGAGGAATGTTCCAGCTTGATGGCTTATAAGGAAGAAAAGTCTTTTGGATGCTACAGAATTCTATGAGACAAGCTTTGTTTCTGATGGTGCCCTTGGGTCAGGTGAGGAGCAACGAAAGCTGAGAGCTGTGCCTGGCTGTGCAGCTCTTTGGCCTTGCAGATTTAACCCATCGACTCCATATTTACCGAAATTGAATGGAAATGGCTGACATTTAAGTGAGTGCTTCACTCCTTCATACTGATGTGAAGGAAATGAAACTAAGAAATGAACTAGAAGGGTGAATCAATTGGCAGAGTGACACACGGCCTGAAATCAGCACTGCAGAACACAGCCGTCCTGCAGCCCGGAGGTTGGGTGGTGATTGCGCCCAGCAGGGCACCTGTCCTCCGTGATGAGGGAAGAAATATCCTGAGGTCTGTCTCTTCATCACACTGCAGAGGCTAGATCTTGCATATTTTTCTTCCCCAGGTAAGAAAACTTGGCCTGCTGTATTCCTACCTTTCACTCCTTTTTGTTCTGGGTCGTATTGCACGTATAATTTTGGGTATTTGCACTGGTTACAGATGGGAAGTGCATTTGATTTACAACCCTCTACTCAGAAGTGTGTGTGTGTGTGATTAACTTTGCTTGCTCTCAGATTGGAGATGATTTTAAGGCAGATCCATCTGTGTATTTACACCCAGGAACTTACAGTGGAGATCTGCGTTAGGATCATTTACAGGTGATTTAATACTGCTATCTAACAATTGGTTTAACATCAAGTTCATTGCTCAGTTGTTCAAGTTCAAGTTGGAACAGGCTGTTCCATCCCTCGAGGTGTTCAAGGCCAGGTTGGATGGGGTGCTGGGCAGCCTGGGCTGGTGTTAAATGTGGGGGTTGATGGTCCTGCCTGTGGTGGGGTGGTTGGAGATTCGTGATCCTTGAGGTCCCTTCCAATCCGGGCTGTTCTGTGAGATTCATGGCTGGCATGCTGTTAGTTTGCAGTGAGAAATAATCACTTTCATAACCACAAACCAACCGAGTGTTGGACAGCAGGCAGCGTTCTGATCATCACATATATTTGCATCAAAAAAAGAAGCGCAGCAATACCAGCCATCCCCTTACTGAACTAAATCATTGTATGCAAGGTAAACTAATTTATTGCCTGTAAACGACTGTGCAGTCAGATAAATTTGGTGCTGCGTTTACTTAAGTTAGAAGACATTTGTTTTCACTTTGCTTTTTCAACAATGGAACATTAAGTGGCATTTACATCACTGTATGAATTTCATCTATTATAGAGCATGTGTTTGTCAGAGTAAGATTCTGACCACTATCATACTTAGCTAAAACACTAAGTAGAAGTTTCATCATGCAGGTAGAAAGAAAAAGAGATCTATTAAGTGATTCATTTTACTCCATGCTGACCAGCCCAGGGTCACTGTTCACAGTGCAGAGCTTTGTCCAGTCTCATTTTTGTGTCTCGTGTTGATCTCCTGCTTTGTACCATCATGATGGTGGAAAGTTAATGCAGTGAATCTCACCTAATCCTTGGGCTCGTGCCACGGATCAAAACACAACATGTACATATGGTTGAATTAAGCAGCAATACAGGAAGCTGGGATCTCAGTGTTCACACTGACTCAAGTTGCAAGTTTATGGATCTTGATTACAACCAGCAGGGATCCTTCAGTGATGAGGGAAGAAATATTCAACAGCCTGTCTTTGTGCTACGTATGTTGGCCAGACTTCTCTGATTTTGAGTTAGACGTGCAAGGTCTGGGAGTCAGCCTCTTTGTGAGGATATTGGAAAGTAAAAAGTGGTACTAAAAGTGGTGGCTGCATCCTTGCCATCTCTGATGGCTTCTTCCCTCCCTGTGCTCTATATCCGGATTGAACTGTTGTATTTCTACACCTTATAGGACCTGCATACCTGAGATGGAAATGACAGGGAATATTCTTATTGAAGGAATACCTGGCTGTATTGGTTTTTAATGTACAGATGGAAACAAAATGTACAGAAGGTATAAGTGAATAAGTAAAGGAAAAACTCACCAATGGTGGTGCCTTGACTGAAGCAGCTGGGGCAGTCCTCCCTGGTGAGCGATCTCCAAGAGATACTGCTCCAGTGGGAGTCAGCCCTTAAATGAGGTCTCAGAGGGGATGGAGTCGAGCTCCACCCCTCCCGGGAGCACAGCTACATCACTCTCACCTGTGCTCCCACAGCTGACCCCATACTTCCCTCAGTTGATTAATCAGAGGTTCAGGCTGTGATTACCAATCTCCCATACACCTGGCGGAATGTGTCATTAAGTTCCATGCACAGCCCAGGACCCAGCAGGAGCTCCACCACCTGCTTGGCTCTTCTTCACACATCTCCCAGGCACTAAGTGGGAAGGACTGAAGGTAACACATTAAATGAAGAGTCTCATATGTATATTTCAGTCTGATCTAAAAAGGGAATTGAAGTCTGTTGTCTGATGCTGTTGCTTAACAAAGTGTGTTGATGGAGGCTGAGGACAAGCTGTGTTGCACCCAGACTTGGTTACCAGCCTCATTACCACTTGTTTGGGAAGCTCCTAACAGGAGGCTGGCTGTGTGTCTGAATAGCTGGGCTGCTAATGGCAGTTCTGGGTCTAAATGATGTTGACAGTACACACAGCTGTGAGGACTTCCTCCTCTTGTTTCAAACATGACATAAAATGGTGTTTTGAGGATTTTGTATGCCTTTCCTGTGTTGAACAGCATCTTGGTTTGCAGCTGACAGATGCAAATGCCCATCAGATGAGGTGGATGTTTGGGCTGATGCAAACTTCAGTTTGGAAAGTTCTCCTATTTGGAGATCTGAGAGTTCTCTGTATATATTATGTTAAAGAAAGCGTCACTAAAGGCCAGAAATGGTTGTTTTGCAACACGGTAACACAGTTCAGTGCTTCATTGAAGAAAGATGAATTCACTTTTTGCCTTGTTCCTACCAGCCTGTTTGTGAGCATGATTGCATGTGTGCATCTCCGTGTGTGCACAGAACCTTAAGGGCTAGAAAAGATGTGTGTAGGTGCAGGTACAAGTGTGCCATACCACTGATGCTCACACTGCCTCTTTCCTATTTCATTCCTAAGTTTGGGATGGAATCCTGAAGCTCCGAGTGACGGAGCAGTCTGGGTTTGCCATGAGTTCCTGTGATGTTATTTATGCAAAGTGTTCTTCTCAGGCTCCCTGGAAGCAGCAAGTGCCCTAAAATCTCCCCACCACACCCAACCCCCAGTCCCATCTGGACTCCAGCCACTCCTCCCATTTTCTCTTGTGAGCCTAAAAAGCTCTGCTGCATTCTTTTGTTCTTCTGCCTGGGCTCAGCCAGTCCATACAATAGCGTCCTTTCTCTCAGCCCTTCCAAACCTGGCTAGAATTGCTGTAATGAATGTATAAGTGACATAAAGAAAAGCAGAGTGTAAGAGATGCTAATCAGCCTTTGTTCTTTTCAGACATGACATGCAGGACCTGAAGTATAGATTTTGTATGGAGAGAGATAGATTTTAATTAAGCATCTTAATAGAGAAATCCTTCTTGTTTTTTTCAGAATAAATTAAGGAAGTAACTTTGATGCAATATCATTTTCATCTAATCAGTAACATTCTGAAATTACCATGTTGTTTTCCATTAGAAATACCATCATCCAACAAATCAGATAAAATTATTTAACATAGCTGTATTGCAGCCTCAGCTAACATTCGTCTGGGCATGTGTGTACACAGAGCAGCAGATGGGGAGTGAACTGACAAATGTTTATGGGGAGAAAAGGGCAGGCAGTACCAACAATTTTATACACTTCTTTGAATGAGATGCCCATACGCAATCTAGATTTACCAATAATCAAATAAAGGCTTATCAGGTTTTTGCCATCTGCATACAGAGAGCGCAGATCACCGACACCAGTAAAAGGCAAAACGGCATTAGCTTTTACTTCTATTCACAGGTTATGAATATCTCCATTAAGACACTTGACTTTATATTTGGCATGAATTCAGAGTCCTTTGTCTGGCATAAACTGGTATGTTGACAGAGATATTCCCATCAGCTCTTATACCTTAGTGTTGGCCAGTTTTTTAACAAACAAAACAAAGTGCGTGCGGAGGAAATCACCTTGCAGAGCGGGCCCAGCAGCTGTGAGTACAGAAAGGCAATGCTGCTGCCTGGGCTGCGTGTCTTCAGTCCATGCTTGTCGTGGTTATGATGGCTTTATGGGACTGCTGTTTCTATGGACAGATTTGCAAGGCTCACATTCATGACAGCCAGAGGCGGGCCACAGTTAACCTTGCGTGTCCAAGTGCTCTTAATTGTTATTAATGTTTACTTTCTATTACAGTAGTGCCTTCAGGCAAAGGCAAGTGGGTTCTGTGTTTGTCCAAAGTGAGGGCTCGGTGCAGGGAGCGAAGAATGGGAACTGAGACTCCTGAAGTTCAAATGACTTATTTGACATTGTGTATGTGAGCTGGAAACAAACACGGATCATCCGAGCACAGCCTGTCTTTTGACCCACAACACACACTTTTCTCTCTAATTGCAGTGAGTTTTCCCAACAATGAGGCATTCCCAGTCGAGGGGCAAGGAGTGTTACCTCCTGTCCACATCATTCAGTTCTGTCAGCAAGTCACAAGAGTCTGACTTCCCAAAGGCAAGGAAAGCAGAGCCTACCATGTGCCCTGTTTTCTTTGCCTGCTGTAGAAGTTGAACTGAGGGTTTGGGGCACATGAATGGGCATTACAAGAGCATGCAGCTTTCCCTTTGAGAACAGACTTTCAGGATTACTGCAGTTGTCATCATTGTTCCTTCAGTTTGGTTAGATTTTTGCCGGTTCAAGCAATAGGAACATCCAAGACCAACAGTATTTTGTAATGTAACTTGAAGTCCTGTGTAATGGCCCCCATCAAAGAAACAGTCCCTTTTTTTTTTGCCATCACAGCTGTAATGCAATTTCATGTGCTGTCCTTAAGATTGCTACACACACTGTGATTTCTCACATACAGCTGTCAGCAATAATCTTTTGTGGCAGCAGAGAGAAAAATCCCCTGAAATACATATTTCACTAACATACACTTGCAGACCTTAAATCCTGTCTAACCACATACAGCTGTGTTCCTCTGATCTCTGGTGCAGTGGAGAATTGTGCTTTTTGCTTTCAGGTAGACCAGAAGCAGCCAGTACACCCTGAGAGAAGGAACACTGAGGGACTTTGCAGCTCAGCTTCCATTCTGCTCACCTGGTGCACCCTCTGCACTCCTACGTATGCAGAAAAAGACACTTTGAGTTCTGACTGTTGAAAGAAGGAAAACTTACTTCATAGAGATTTCTGGAATAACATGCAACACAGTTAAAGGAAGACAGAGAAGGATAGCCGGTCCCCAAGAGCTTGCCATTCCCAGGAAGAAAATGACATCTCAGTACCTGGGCATCCCTTACCACAGCACACTCACCTCCAGTTGAAGTGGAGCTCCACATGGTCGGGTTGGATGCTCCATGGTGAGATGCTGGCAGCTTCCTGAATGTGTTGTTAGTGGTGTGTATGGGATGAAGGCTCTCTGCTTGAGGAGCAGGCCCAGGTGCTCTGTGTGAGGATGGTTCCCTGCTGGCACCGTGGCTGGCAGAGCTGGATGTGGCTTCAGCACACATCTGATCATGTCCCCTGAGGGAGAGGGAGGGGATTGTGCAATTCCGTCCTGCAGTCAATTGATGCTGTGGGCATCTGAGGGCAGCTGTGGGGTTGTATGGAGAAGACAGGATAACATGGGAGCAGCAGAAGCTCTGAGGAGGTTGTATGTTAGTCACCCATCTAATTGCATTGGTGGAATTATTAAATTGCATTAACGATTAAATCCCCTTTGGCTTTAGGTTGACAATTAGCTTGGATCATAGTGAAACCTTGAGTAGGGAGCAAGCTGGCTTCACAGAGTGGCACGTCCCTTCTTACAGAGCACCTGTTCAGCCACCTTGCATCTCTGGAACATCAGCTTCATTGCACTTGGAGGGACCTCCAAAAGCATTTAACCCCCACTCAGAGCAAGCTGAAGGCTGCAGGTTGCTCGTGGCATTGCAGAAGGATGCCAGGGCAGAGCAGCTGACCGTGATTCTGATGCAGAGACCAGGCGTGGAGCTGTGAGAAGATGAACTTAAATGAAGCTCTGTAGCCTGAGGTAGACAGTGCTCATCGTGGATAACAATCTCCTAGTCTTTCTCATGCTACGTTAGTGGGATTAGCTGATTAATGTGCCAAGTTTTCGGTAAGAGGAAGACTTCTAGCTGAGATAAGATCAGCTTCAGAGAGACTCACTCGACAGAACTGAGTCTTGGTTCAGTTTGCTTTCTGGCTGTTATCATAAATGTTGCCTGCACTGAGTTCCCTGTGGAGAGGCCTGGCTGAATTTTGGAATCTCACATTCCTTCCCAACTCTCTACTTCCCTCACTTGCAAGTTTAGTCCATTTCCTTCCCTTGACCGTGTTTCTGGCACTGCCTGTATTGGGCTGCTTCCTTGAGGTTCCTTTGTATGAATGCAGTGCTGCAGCAACCCAAGGCTGGCTAGCACTCGGCTCCCATGGGCCATTGATTTTATTTGGTAGATGTGGCTCATTTAGAGGCACTTCAAGGGTGTGCCTTCCTGCATGTTGCTTGTGGAAGGAAGCTGTGTTGGTTAGTTTTATATTCAGTTTATCTTGACTTTATTTAAAGTGCAGCTGTATATTGATAATATGAGAAAGACGGTCGAAGGGAGAAATTTAAACTGAAAAGTAATGGCGTGAATTTGACCTCGCTTTGCTCATCTTTCCCCACTGAAATCAGGTCTGCTGGCAGGAGAGGGGTGGCTGCTGTTGTCAGAATGGTTTCTCTGGCCTTTCTCTGAGGGGGTGAAATAAATTTGGGATTTTTTATGCATCATCAGTAGATTTTATTTATTTTTTTTTTTTCAGCTGCAAATTCTAATTGAAGGAATACCTCAAGTTCTCCCGTGCCTTCAGGATATGGCTGACAGCACTGCACAAATGTGACTGAGCTCCTGATAAGCGAGTGAAATGATATGGATGCATAAGTTTACCAAAACCAGAAAGAAGAGAATTTTGCTGGAATGACAGATGGAACAAAACTTTCGTGAATATGGATGGAGGATGTTTTGGTGCCTATTACAGGTAAGAATGCCGTGTTATTCCTTATGTATCTGAATGCACAGTGCACGTACACCTCCTGTTTTTTTTCTGATCCCATGAAGAATAATCCCAGGGGCATGCCTCGGGCCACATTTCTATCTTATTTTTAAAACTTTGGGCATAGGTCGGAATGTGCAAATTCAGGCTTACAAAGGTGAGATTTGTCTTTTTACCAAGTCAGAGACGAGCAGAGAAACTTCCTTTTCCCCCTTGAAAACTGCCCTCAGCTACCCTGGCGTGGCTCTTGGCTGGGACGCTCACGACTAGAATCCTTAATTAGTGTTCAGCTTTGCACATGAAAAGCAGATATTCTGTACCTCTCTGGAGGAAGGGAGGCCAACGACCATTTCAAACCCAGTCCATTGACAATCTGCTCTACTTCCACCACCGATTCTCCTATCTTGCATGTGAAATGAACCAGCTGTTCCTCGATTTCACAAAAGAAAGAGCGGACTCGGTGATTGAGTGTCAGAAGATGGTGCGTATGTATTCAGATTTGTGGAGGCTCCTCCTTCATTTCAGCCTAAGGAAACCAAACCGTGTGAATGTGGGATCACCATGGTAGCGCTATTCCTTCCCTGCGTGCAATATACACTCCTGCTTTCACTGAATCAGAAGTACGCGATCAAGAATCCAGTTTTCTTTCGGTCATTTTTGCTTTCTAAGAATAACACTCAGCTAACGGTTGTTATTACATAATAAACAGTAACTATTATCAGTGCTTAGATGGGGAATGCCTTTGCACAGAAACCGACTCTAAAGTGATAAAAAGGACTCAATAAGTGGAAAGTATCAGCGTGGGATGCGCCGGACAAAAAGCCGCCCTATTTATTACCGCTCCTATCTGTTAAGAAAATGAATTTTTGTTAGCCCTTCTGCACATGCGAGTCTAAATCTTTCCATTGAAATCTTGCTGTGGAAATAAACCTGTTAAAAAGAATTGACTGCTGTGGCACAGCATGCCTGAAAACGTAACCGGGAGTCAAGACGATAAAAAAATCGATCAGTTCAGTGAAGGCGTTTCTGTGCCTCAAACTGAAATGTGCATTCTGAAGGAGCACGGCCTGTGAACTGGAGATCCATGGAAGGAGCAGACCTGCTAAAAGAATAACATTTTGGAGCAACACGCTTATTTGCTTAACAGCTTTCTACTGCAATTAACATACGCGGCAAATGCGTGTATTTAATGTGACAGTCTGCTTGAATAACCCTCTTCCAGGGTGGGATTATATAATCTGGAAATAGCAGAGTTACCCTGAGATTAAAATTATTGAATATCTTGCTTATCCAAAACGCCGGCAGCACTGCCTCCTCCATTCCTCTGTGCTTTATGCTGATGTGTAAGCGATCTGCATGGGCTCTGCTTTCCTTAAATTAAGGCACTGTCTGAGAGCGTGGCTCAGCACAGGGCTGCTGTTTGGAACCAAAGCGATTGAGAAGAAACCCTGAGGAAAGGATTTAGTGCAGCATCAGTGCTGAGAGTGTGAGACCTCAGCTTTGTGAGTTGGTTCCACTGGGACCACCATTTCTGGGAGATGACGGGGCCTTCTGAGCAGAGAATTGGCTTGGGTTGAAGGAATATACAAATTGGTTTTACCTCAGATTGGGAGATAAACACACGGCCTAATATCTGTTAGCTAATGGGTAAACAGACGTGACTGGCCCAGCAAGTGTCAGGAGTGGGGAATTTGCATGGCTAGGGACCCACCAAGGGGCAGGTAGCTGCAAGGAGGTGTACAGGCATCTGGAAGAAGGCAGTGGAGGAGCCGCTCCCTCACCTGGTAATTGGGTGACTTTCAAGTCTGCTCGACATAATTGACTTGACCTGCACATGGGCTGGTCTTGTTGCCTCGTTGTTTGTCCCTACCACCTCTACAGCTATGGAAGGATGTGGAAAAGAGCGGAGAAGGGTGCTGTGTGCTCCTCCATTGGCTGGATTGAGATGCAGGAGCCCTGAAATAAAGTCAAAATGCAACCTTCCTGTAAGAATATGAGAAAACAATGTCTCCCTGCAGCTGCTTAGAGGGGCAGGTGAAGGCCTTACCCTGTGGAGCTGGGAGTGCTGCTTGGCCACAGGGCTTGAGGGCACTCTGCTACAAAGCTAAGAGAAACTTCAGCTTTGGCTAATTTTAGAGGCATGGCAAATCCTTCTTCCCAATACTTCCATATGCAGGGATTGATAAAGAAAAGCCTTTGTGACTTCTGAGGCAGCTACAGTGAGTTCATTCCCCTCCTGCTTCCCTGGCACTGTTGAAAAGCTGACAGAGCTGCATTGGGAGCTCTGACCATCAGCCAAACCAGGACTTGCAGTTATCCCAGAGATTGTCTGCAGGTGGGACAGTTACTACCTTGTTCTAAGGGCATATTTGATGCCCTTTTCCAGCTACAGAAGGTCTTCTTCCTTAGGAAGTGCTCTGTGTGGCTCCATCTGGTCAAGGCTCACAATAATGTCCTGTTCTTGGTTACTCTTTAGGATCTGTATCTGTACAAGTGGTTGTACATGAGGATGGCAAAGCAGAACTTCCTATAGCCACTGCTTAAGTGCACACTGCATAAACACTTGCAACAGTATGAGGAACATGGTAAAGAAGCAGATCCTTTCCCTTAGCTGCCAAAGAAATCCCTCTGTGCTGGGCAGCACCATGCTGGCAGAAGCCCAGTTTTCAACACCTTCCAACAGGGACTGTGAAACTTCTAGAGGCTGCAATTTCTTTCATATTATTTCTCTTTTTCCTTCTGAGAGTCCAGGGAGCTCCTCAAGATGTTCCCAACCCTGGAAGACATCCAGCCTCCCCCCTAAGAGTGTATAATAAGGCTTTGAGACATTACGTTTTCAAACGGAGAAGGCAGTTTCCATTCTTGCCAGAGGAATTGGCAGTCAGTGCATCTCGATGGGACTACCACCCATTTCAGCTCTACGGCACAAAGGCCGCTTTCAGCAAAGGCTTTGTACTATGGGATGTGCAGATGGGTGTCTGGGCAGAAGGGGAAAAAAAGCTTTCGCTGAGGGCTGGGGAATGAAGAGAGCAAAAAAAGATTCATTTTTAGTCCCATTCTCCCCGAGTTTTAAAAATGACTGCATTGCTGACTGGTGTTGCCTGTTGCCCAGAGAACGGCGGGTCACCTCGAAGGCAGAAATGTTGTCTCCTCTACATGCTAACCTTGCAGACTCTTTGGGCTGCAGCACCCGCATTTCCCTCAGGTGTACTGAACATTTCAGGTGATGATTGACCGCTCTCCCTGATATTTGTATGATTATTAGTCTCTTCTCTGCGTGCTATTCAGCGGACAGCACTGCTCATAAAAAGCAGATAGGAGCAAGTTGGACTGCTGCCCCTGGTGGGTAGGAGAGAGGATGGGCTGATTGATGACCCTTGGCTGTTTTCTGATGTTGCAGTTGTTTTTTATGATGTCATTAGGAGGCTATAGTCACATTAAGGAATCCCTCATGACATCATAAAGGACTTGATATTTCGCTAATGTTATTTCAGCAGAGTGAAGCTCTGGCATTTTATAGTCTTTGCTTTCCCCATAGAATTAGGAGTTGTCTAACTACAACCTGGAAGAAATGCAAAAATAGTCAAATGCCGACTTCAAAAGTTATGGTTGAAGAATGCTAATGTATTTGGCTCTTTCTGAGCACACAGCACCTTTAGGTGGAATACATGATGTGCTTATAAAAGATGCCGTCGGTGAATACAGATCCTCATGCAAAGGGAGAATCGTGCCTTCCACTTTCTTCGATGCACAGATGCAAAATCCTATTTTTCTGGAGACTTTTTGCAACACTGCAAGAGGTGAATGGGAGTTAGTGCAGCAGGGCAGCACATCAGGGGCTGTGGTATAAGGAGTCCGAACTGAGGTGTAACAATGAGATTGGAGAGCATTGGCAGGAGAGCCAGAAGCTCTCCTTTCCTGGCACACAGAGAAGAAACACATGTTTGAAGAGTTTAGTACAGGTTGAACAAGTGCTGAGTGCTGTCACCAACTGCCCGTAGAGGGGTGGGTGAGGGCAGATGCTGGTCAGCCTTACCCGGAGCTCCTCATTCTCCTGGCAGAGTCACAGGTGCTCCCAGCTGAGCCTGCTCCTAGGGCCAGGGAACAGAGAAGGGGATGATTTGAGCACTGAGGGACAAACCAAATTGCTGTTTGGTTTATGACAGTATTAACGGATCTGCAGCATGGTTTTGTGTTGGCCTCCCCTGCTTTCTTTCCCCGATGCATTTTGGAGTACGTAAATCTGGAGGTGATGCCTCAGACTGTTTCTTTGTGAAACACAGCTCTGGTTTTACACTAATCTTTTTGGTGAAATCTTTCAGATTCCCAAAGCAAAGGGCCTTACTTTGCAGTGCCATTTCTGTGAATGTGATTCTCTGGCTACCCTAGGATTTGTATATTCAGCAGCAAGAATAATATTTCTTGTATTGTGTCCTGTATTGGCATCCATATTCCAGAACTGATGTGCAGGAATGCTCAGTGCTGCTGCTCTGCAGGTATTAGAAAACAACAACAACCCCCCCCCCCCCCAAACTGCCTAAACCCATTTATGTCTAAGGCTAGTTATTTACCCTATCCCTTATGCTCTTCTTTAGAGCTTTAATTATAGTTTTCCTAGCTGACAGAACATTTAAAGTTTGGAGAAAATATATAAAGTTGGCAGTTTCTCTGTTGCTTACCGAAGCAGTATGTTCCTTTTTTGCCTTTTCTTTCCAAACCTTCCTTTTCCTAGCATATGTCTGTGCAGGAGGAGAATAACCAAGGTGCTTGGGATACGGGGAGAGAACATTAAGTGACATTAAATCAAAGATAATTATCAGCTGTCAGTCAGGGAATGGCACGGAGCCAGAGCAGCACTCAGCAGGGGTCTGCCTGTCCAGCCCCACTTCTTTTCCCTTCCCAGTTTGCAGAAGGTGTAATGCCTGTCTTGAAACAACAGAATTTATTACCAGGTGAATCTGGAATTTTAATACACTGCACCATTCTGGAGAATGAAGGCACCTTTTAATAGAGCAATATCTCTGATACTATATATATACATACTCTTCATTTCTCCTCACTAATCCAGCCCCCCCCCAACCTCAGCTCTGGGTTTTGTGGCAGTTTCTGTCTCCTGCTTGGGAAGAAAAATGTTCCCATCATTTGGGAAGGGTTACTGCCTGTGGCACTGTTAATAGAGCTATGTTGTTGAATGACTTTGTGCAAACTCTTCGTCCTTTTTCAACATGCTCCACATATGATTCTCAGTCAGAGACCCTCATGTAGCATCTGCATATCAAGGAGACTTTGGGATAAACCGTGCAGAGATCTCAGTCTGTTCTGAGTGATGTGGGATGGGAATGAGAACTTGTGTGTGTTCAGTGAATTTGTCCCTAATTAAGAGGCTGCTTGCAGGGTCTATGTGCAAGTGAACTTCAGATCAGGAGACTCTTCCTAACCTAGAGTGCTACAGAGAGTGTTTGGTGCCCTGTGTTGTTCAGGCTGCAGCTGTCAGGCTGACAGGCAGCAGTTTGCTGCCTGCCCTTCCTCTGTGCCTACAGAACTGTGTACACACTTGTACAAACTGCTTACAGTGCCCACCACAACAGGAGGAGGTGAGGAAGGATTGGAAGAAGGCTCCTGGGACACCTGAGCTATGGGAGGACAGTACTTATTTACACCTTCATTAACACAGCCTATTGTTTTGCATAGAGACATTTTACTTTCTATTTTCCCCTTGAGCTCTCTCTTTGAGTTTTGTCCTTAGATGTGAAGAAGGGAGGAGGTAGGCAAGGTATGTGCACCTGATGCACGCTAGGAGCTCATGGGACCCTGGGCTGTGCTGAGCTGCTTCCCCAGCACTGTCCTGGAGCCTCACTGTTCTGCTGCTCACAGCAATGCTCAGTCCAGAGTCCTTTACCCCCCGGTGCAGCAGAGGACCTCCTGGCACTCAGTGTTTCCCATTGCCACCATTGACTTTGTGATTCTCTTATTTTTCAGTTGTGTGCATCACTGACTGCAGGTCTGCTTGCCAGGCTGCACCACCCTGGACATGCCTGGAGATGTCCCAAAGGAGGAGGTGGGAAAGGGGAGGGGGGGAGTTGCCTGCAGCCTGGGATAGTTATCTGCTCGCTTTGAACAGAGCAACTGATGTACCTTTGGGGTTTTGCTTTCACACAAGTTCATCCAGTTCACCTACACACACTGCTCGTTATTAATAGAATTGTTAGCAGGTTCACTCCACAGCTTGTAGGGAAGGTGTGCACATGGGTGGCAGCTGAAGACAGAAAATATTTGATGATATCTAATACTTATTTGGCTCGTCTTCCCAGGTGTGCTGCTTTGCAGATAATGAAGCAGGCAGCTTCGCAGAGGGAGGTACAGGCACACCCTAGCTGTGGGCTCCGGCTGTATTCCACCATCAGCTCCAAGTGAGGAACTCATGCTGCTGAGGAGTTCGGGCTGTGATCTGCAGAGGTGTGAACAGTTTTGTCACTGAGCACCTGGTCTCCAGAGGCACCTGTGTTCTCATCACTGATGCAGAGCTGCTTTCCTGTCTGTGGGCACGTTCTTCTCTCCTTGAGTCCTCTTTGGCCCTGATTTCTGTCCATTTATACAGAAGCTTATCATGGTTATATTAACTTAGTCTTGCTTGAGTGTACCTGCCCAAGTGCAAGCAGCCATGTAGGTATAACCCATGCACTGCAGGACAATCTGATGTAGCAAAGCTGGTGTCTGGTGTGTGTGGGGAATGGGTGGTGCTAACTGCCACGCTAGCAGCTGCTCTGCCCATAGCATAGGGCAGGAAGAGTCTGTCACAGAGCTGAGGGCTCCAGGTGAGATCAGGCTTGGGCTTCAGCTGAGGAACAGCAAAACAAAGGAAAAAGCATCTCTAGAAATGGTCAGGCTTCTCCACCAGCCTCCATGTGATGCACAGTAGTGCAGACTTCTCTTCCAACCTGCTCCACCACATCTAGACAGGAGCATGCAGGGGTGAGCAGTTCATTATTACTGAGCGCTCCATTCTGCCCTCACATGCAGATACTGATCTCAATTTAGCTGTTCAGCCACGGATGCCTTTGAACTCAGACCTAGCAGAGAGGGCTGAATCTTTTCCATCTGATTCATATCCAGAGCTTCTGCTATTTACTCAAGCCTCTCGGGTGGAGACATTGGGCTGGAGAGCTTGTGGGAACAACTCCCTTCAAGTTCTAGCTGCAATCTGAAAGCTGTGGTGTAGGAAGAAAAACAGGGTAACCAGCCTGTCTTCAAAGTGAGCCTTTCTTCTCCCCAGAGCAAGTGTAGTTCTGACCCGATTTAACACCGGTGCTCTCTCACAGAATGGGAGATTGGTACACACAGCATTTCAAGCTTGTGGAAGCTTTGCAAGTCCTTCTTCCCTGCCTCAGTGGAGCAGGTACATGTCTATAATAAGCACTTTCTCCAGTGTGGTTACATTATGGGGTGGCAAGTGACTTTTCTTTTTCTTTCATCTGGATGGCCAAGTTTTCATGGCAGTCTTGACAGCTTTGCAATGCTAGCTTTAGCAGTAACACATGCTCCGTGCACCCGGTGACCCTCCTGCAAGGTAATGCTTCCCCACCTGCCTCAGAGGAGCTGGCTGGGGACCTCTGGCCTGCAGAGCACTGTTTTAGCTTGGCAGGATGGCTTCATTAGAATTTTCATTGCAAATTTAGTGCGTGAAATAAGTTTGGCTTCCAGCCTGGTGACTTGTCTCAGTCACCTCTGCTTTTAGCCTGCGTTCAGGATGAGCAAGAATGTCTTACTCAGTGGTAATCGTGTCATCTTGGATTTTTAAACCTCGCCTTTATTCCTGGCAAACCAACACCTAATTAGCTTGATAGTATTAAATGCACTGAATATTTTATGTGTTATCAGTTATTAATGTATGTCGCTGATATAGGATTCTATTTGACTCAAACAAAGAGCCTTTCACACCCCAGATGAAGCAAGCCTTACCTTGGTTGACTGCTGGGCAGATGGTGGCCTGATAGCCTTCATGATGCCCCTAGAAAGCATGGGGTGAGTGGACTGGTTTCTTGGGCTGCATGCCTGGTCATTGAGGGCTGTGAGGTGCTGGGATCTCCCTTCTCGCACATCTTAGGCCATGAGTTAGAAGGCGCTGTGGGAGCTCTTCAGACTAATTGCATTGTGTATATTTGAGGAGGAGGCTTGTAATATTTCTAAACAGGAAGACAAAAGAAATAGTATACACCAATAGTGCACCTGCCATGCAGTTGGAACCTGCTTATGGGTGATCAGCTTGGCCGAGCTGCATCGTGGTGCTGCAGGAGATCTTTGGGGCATAAAGCAAGTCTCCTTTCCCGAGGAATTTTTTAATGCACCCAGATGCATAATAGTAATAGGAGCATTCTGCAAAAGGCAGGAGCTCAACCAGATTTACTTTAGAATAAAACAAATATTAAAGCTTATTTATAGCGCTGTGCTCTCCTTTCTATTTATGAAGCCTTGACATATTTATCTTTTATTTAGAAATTATTAGTCCCAAACTGGGCTCAGATGCTTCGTCTCCTTCCTGAATTATGAGCGAGGAAAAATAGCAGAGCAATGATGCCCCTGGACTGATGGCTTTACATCTTTAATCTAATTAATTTATGAGCATTTCCAAGGGACTCCCTCCTGCAGCACCCGAATGCCTGGAAATCCCACATTGGGAGGGATTTCTGTTGGACATTTTGTTCCTTCCTGCTAACGTCTTTCAAAACCTGTAGCATTCAGAATGCATAAGAGTAATACTACCATGGTACAGATTACTAGGCCAAATAGAATCATTTCTCCTGAGGTTTTTTTTTGTTAGCTTTGGCAGTCTCATTCTGATCAGATGCTCACTGACATCAGGGTGAGAGGTCTCCATGAATTCTCCTATTGTGTGTGGCCTCACTCTCACCCTGTTTTCTGCAACAGCAGAAGCAACGTATCAATGTGCTGTCCCCAAACCTTGCCTTGAAGGGGCTGGGGTTTTCTTGAGCTCCCTTTAGTTCCTATAAGCTTGCAGGAAGCAGCAGTAGATGTGCTGCATCAAAGCTATCCGAATCCACTCCATTTCAAATCTGAATTGCAGTCCTTTTTTCCACGGGCAAGTGGGAACAAATATGGAAAACTCCTGAATTAGCATTTGCTGTTTGTCAGTTCTTTGCTCTCTGACAGAATCAGACTCATATTGGCTCTTTCTCTCCCTCCCTCTTAATTAATTTTCCTGTGCTGAGCAAGCGGGCTCCAGCGGCTTTTCTGCCGTGTGCTGATTTCCCCGTCCCCCTTTGATGTGTCTCCTGAGAGGGGCAGGGCATGCTGGAGAAGCTCATCAGAGAGACCTGCTATGGCTTATTTTCATGCTGCCTTGGGCAGAGCTCTTCTCTATCCCCTCCTCTCACATTATTTCTCCTTTAGCTGCGACTCCATTGCCATAACACAGCACAAGTTTGTAAGCATGGAGCCTAAGGCCCACGTGCTGCATTGCTGGCATAGCACCTGTGTATCAAAAGCCATCAGAAATGACAGCAATTGATGCCTTCCATAGGCACTGAGCACCCTTGCACCCTTTGAGAACCTGCAGCTGTCCCTTGGGCACCAAGCAGACCCATGGTAAGGCCTGGCACAGGGATGGGGACACAGCAAAGTCCTCCTCAGTGCGTGCATTTCCCCTTTGCTATCAGGGGATCTGCTGGAGAGAAAGCTGGCTGCTGACACCGGGGAATTAATGAGCTTTGAACAATGTTGATGCCTGCCTCTACGTGTATGAGTGTGTGTGCACAGAGCAGGCTGCAGCAGTGTGCAGTGCTCCCCGTCGCCTTCCCTGCTCCAAAGCAACCCATCACAGCTCGTCACTTTATGCCATATTTTCTGTCTCACTCTTTTATTTTTTTTTTCAAGGATAAAGCCAAGTAAATGTTGGATTCCGAATGCCTTCATTATTTAGATTTATTCATGAGATTCCCACTTGATATTTCTGTATTGTAAGAGCAGTTTTGTGAATGCTTTGTAGTAAAAATTTTATGTGAAGGTTGGAGATTTACTTTGTGTTAATTAATTATTGGATTTCTGTGGGATGTTCCTGTTCCATGACGGGACACTCAAGTTGGCAGCACAACGTGAAGCAGAAAGGGGGGGTGAAAGGGAAAAGTGGACTCTAAGCATTTCTTTCTTCAAGACTTGTGTGTTTTCCTGCTGCTTGTTCATCAGCCTCGGACACAACCAGGATTTCTCTCCATCCCGTGTTTCCCACACTTGAGTTACGCGCTGCTTGTTTCAGCTGCTCTTTCACACTTTGTAGTGGCATGAGGCCAAAACAAGCTTGTAGCATCCTGACTCTGGCGTTTGCCAAGGAAATTAGCATGGTAACTCCTATGCAGCAGGATTAGGACTCCAAACATTGCACTTCTTGGAGGTGAGCTGATCTGACCTCCCTTCCTTGGAGGTCTGGCAGCAAAACGTACCGCAGAGCTGCAGGAGGGATCATCTGCCCTTCTGCTGAAGGGAAACACAGGTGCTGGGCAAAGTGATGGGTCCTGGAGGTTTCCTGCTCTGTGCAAAGGGAGACTGTCCTGGAGCTGAGCAAGGGGAGGTTGCTGGAGTAGCAACTGGGGCCATTCCTGCTGCTGGCTGCCCTGGCAGCTGAAGGCATACTGCTTTTCCATCCTGTCCTTTCCATGCTGTAGGGAGAGTGAGGATGCTCTGAAGGCACTTGGTGCTCACTGCGGCTATTCTTATCAATGTTTCTGAAAGCAGCATTTGAGCCTATGGTGAATCTCGTGGCATGTTTGGTTTGAAGCAAAGCAGAGGATACAACTGATGTCAAAGTATCGCTGAATGTGTCCTGTGGAGTGAAAAGGGGAGTTCTTTATTTGGGATACAGTATATCTGCCTCACCTAGCCAGGCTGACCAGGGGCTGCTTGTTTTCCCAGGCCCATCACCAGCAATACCTACTCTGTGCTATGCAGAGCACTAAAGGGACATCAAAGCATAGAAATCCTTTGTCTGGGGAATGCTTTCACGGTTGCTAAAGAAAAGCCAAAGCTAGGAAGCTGGCAGGGCTCTGTAGGTGTCCCAGGGCACTGCCCTTTCCCAAATGGGAACTGGCAGATAGGTGAGGAAGGGAGCACTTCCCTGTGCAGTGAGCTGTGCGGAGCAGGGGAGCTGCCCCTCTCTTTTTCTCTGTTGAATAGCACAACAAATATGCTCGCTGACCTTGTTAGTGCACAGGCTGGAGTACCCCGAGGCTGTGCCGCAGTGTACACTTTTCTTGTCTTTTTAATTGAACTGCCAATTATATGTTTTAGTGAAAGAACTGGAGGTAAACAACCCGCAAATCTGGTGGAGGAAAATGGTTAGCAAAGCCACATTTGCTAAAGCACATACTGCCTTGCCCTTTGTTATCTCCCTCTGGTGTGTACAGGCCTTTCTGTGGGTTTTCTATACCTACTGCAGCTGTGGGAATTCCCTCATTCTTATCCTGCCTTCAATTTGTTCCTCTCATCAGTCCAGGCCTTCTAACTCACCTCTTTAGTTGCTCTCTAAGAAATAATTGCAGAGTGCCTCTGCTCTGGGCTCTTCAGTAGTGCCCTGCTCTGCAGCCAGGGAAAAAGGGCTGTAGGGTTTGTCCTGAGTTGGCAGAAAGAGCAAGAATTTGGGATTCTGACCAAGCTTTGTGGGGAAGAAACCCACCCAAGCCCTCTGCTCTGAGCTGAGCTGGCCAGAACCAGATGTATTTATCACCTTCTCTTTGAGGCAAGGATTTGGTCATTCTCTTCAATATTTCCCTCCTGACAAATGTCCTCTGAAAAAAAATTATGGCATCAACAACCCTATTATCTATTTCTCCATGGCTTCCAATAGTCACACGAAGGCAGAACTTACACCTCACTGAAAGAACGAGCGATTGAATGCTGCTGAATTATTGTTGTGTTGAAATGAAGGCAGCTCGACTGAACCGTCTCAGCAGCCGAGAGAGCACGACTATTCCAAATGAAAGGGTCTTGGTTTCACTAATTGGTATGAAGCATTCCTTTGACCCTAATTAGCTGTTTGTAATTTTGTGTGTGTATTAGAAACAAATTTGCATATCTGTAAGGGAGGAATGTGCCATTTGGAGCACTGTGCCAGGGAGCAGCAGCACAGCCAGGGTGGTTGGCACTGGGGCCATCTGGATGGGTGCCATCCAGACAGCTGATGACAGCCCTGAGCCAGCACAGCGTCTGACCAAGCTGGAGCTCCAAAGACATCGAGGTCATCAAGGCAGCAGTAAGAGTTAATTACAGTTTAGGCTTTCAGAAGATCCATCTTCATGTAACTGTTTTGATAATCTTCTCAGTGTCTCCATCCTGGCATGTCACTGCTGATCCACACCTCGGGGAATCACTCTTCTAGAAGGAGATTCATCCTCTGGTTGTGACATTCCACACCATAATACTTCTGTTGTCACTTGCTTGGTGCTGCTGACAGCTTGTTTTGGGTGAGGGCATCTCTTCTGGGATGAATGCTTCCATTGCTGCAGAAAGAAGTCGCAGTGCTGAGTTATATCTTTCCCTGTCTGCAAAAATTGCCCAGGAGAGAGCACCTTCAGAAGCCATTTTCTGGACTGTGCCAAGGCAGAAGCTCCCAGGGAAAGGTACTCAACACTCAGCACCCACTCCTGCTGTTTGCCATCTGTCCAGCTGAATTACCCTCACCTATGTTCCCACAGCTGACCTGACACTTGCCTCAGCTGATTAATCAGAGGTTCAGGCTGTGATTATCAGTTTCCCATACAGGTAGCAAGGAAGAAAGAGAAAGGGCAACAAAGTCTGCCTGGTACAGATTGCTTCAATCATGAATATTCATCACTAAAATGAGGAGACCGGAGTTTTCATCGCAGCTCCACCCACCCAACTGAAATAACTGTTACAGCCTTTGCCAATAAACCGCCAAGGGAAGTGAACAGAAGATGGAGCACTGCAGGTCGTGCCAAGCAGACACAAACAAGAAGCCTCCAGCAGCAGCAAAGAGGCTCTGGGTTGTGTGATCCCATATCCTTTAGCAAACACTGAGCATGGAGGGCACTGATGGCTGGGACTTCTATTCCCTCCACTTGCTGCTATGTACCATCCTCCAGGGCACCATGTGGATCCTCCAGCACCAACCTTTCCTTCTACCTACTTTTGGATGGCTGCAGCAATCCCCTCCTGCCCACTCTGCTTGGATTCCTTGTCAGTTCTGTATCAAAACACCTCAAAATCCTTTGCTGCTGGTTTTAATTACAAGCATGTTAGCTGCTTCTCTCCATGTAATTACTAAAATGAATGGGGAAAGCAGAGATGAGAGGGTGTAAATGCTCTTTGCACAGAAATGCAATTACGTCTGCGGGCACCTTTCCAACTGCTCCGTATGTTATGTAAAGTTTTGTGTATGTATGTATGAATTAATGAGGATATTTATGTTTTCCCTTCTTACCTTCACAATTTATTCATTTCAGACATATTTTATAAGGTATTTGTGATTATTAGGTAGACAGATCGGTATCTTCTTTAGGCACAGTTGTATCTGCCTCAAAAACCAAAGAGAAGAGATTACACGATTATGCTGATGTACGCGCACTATCAGCTGCTATCTGATCTCATGTGCTGCTAATCTTCTGAACTCAGACTGAGTGTGAAGAGCCTTTGAATGACCTGAGAGGTGTGACAGTGGGGAAACACTCACACCTGTGCATCATTTCACAGAGGATTTGTCCTCCCTGTGAAATTACATCAGGTTGCTCACAGCTGAGATTCTCCTGCATTGGCCTGGCTGGAATAAAAGCAGCAGCATGTAGCAACTCTGTGTTTCATCCTGATATGGGTTGAGCTGTTTTGTGAGCTCTACTCCTTTTGGGATATGTGATAAGGATCACAAGGAAAGCCTGGAATACAATGGTGAGTTGACCAGTCTAGATGTGTATGGGAATAATGTTGTACAGCTCCTGGAATCTGGATGGCAGCTCTGCAGACCAAAAAGTAGATGCAATACCTACAGGGAGTCAGAACATGAATAGAAGAACTGGAGGTTTGGTGGTGGATGATTCTTAGTCTAAACATTACAAACACAGATGAAGAAAAGTGTAAGCATCAGATGCATCCTTCTAGTTGGCTCTTAGCTGCCTGCAATCCTGTTCTTGTTGCCTTGGTTCAGGTCTCCTTGCAGTGGCAATGCTGAAATAAATGCAAGATACAAGCAAATTCTGGAGACCATCAACTCAGAAATCACTTCTGTTGCTCAAGATAGAAAGCAAAATCCAATTTCAGTGTAGTTGATAGGAAGTTTCTTTTTGCTATTCCACTCCTTGAGGAGGCTGTGAAATAGGAAACACCATTGGTTGCGCAGTGTGCCACATGGGGAACGTTTCAGCAGTATTGTACTTGTTAAAGTGGTCTAGAAGTGGAAATACAGTGTTACTCCTTGTATTGGGTATGTGTTATGGAGAGCAGTTGGAAACTGGCTTCACTGAAGGGGTAGGCTAAGGTGGATGATAGGGCATCAAAAAATGGGCAAGGTGTGCTAAAGCAGATGGAAAGAGCTTCTACCTTAATGCAATTAAGATTATTTTGAGCCTGTTGTTTGTGCTGCCTCTGTGCTAAAAATTGTTGTTTCTTATTTCCAACCTAATTTTGGGGTTTTTGCTGTGATTCCTCAGGGGTATTGAGAGGAAGCTTTTATGCAAGGCAGTGGTTTCTGAGATTTGTGGGACAAGCCTGGGTAAAATTCAAATGCTTGTGTGATTTAATCCATTCGGAGCTGTTGCACTAAATCACGGTAGCTGTTGCTGACATCCAGCCCACAGAAACCTGGAAGCTGATGATATAAGTTTATCTGCGTATCTACAGGTGAGAACTCAGACAGCCTTGAATTGCAGTGCAAGGCATTTGCCTTTCCTCTGAATATATTTGGGAAATGAGCAGGGTCTGCTTCTCCGAGAGCTCTGACAGGAGGCTTGCTGTGCTTTTTCCCCTTGAAATAAATTGTCCTCAAGGTTGTGTTGTATTCCAGAATATCATACAGCAGGAACCTTCCCTCTCGTTCCCAGCAACCCAGGTTATTCAGGAACACAGATCAGGGAGCCAGAAGCATTCATACATTACTGGTGATAGGATCACACCAATAGCTAAGTAAGGTCTCTGTAGGTGCTGGATCTGTGCTCTCCCCTTCTGCAGAAACCCTCAGCTGTTGGACTATGGCTGAGCCTGCAGTGATGTGGGGAAGGAGGGAGGGCTGAGTTGTTTTAAGTGAAGAAAGAAAGGGTAGCTTTCTTAGTTCTTGTTTTTCCTCTTGATAAAGCAATTTCAGAGCTTATGAAAGTAAGGGGCTCAGATCAGGGCCCTCAGCTTGGAACATGCTGTCTGGATGCAGTGCATACGAAGTGGGTTATAGGTTCAGGAACTTGATTTGGAGCATTTACCTGCCATGTGGGATTAGATGCAGGAAGTTTTTGACTGGAAGAAATAGGGTTTAACACTGAGGTTCTGCTCTGTTCCTGACTCTATTCCCTGTAGCTGCTGTACCAAAGTGCAGCACTGAGCTCCTGTTATCTGCCAGGACCTTGGCATTCATGCCAGAGCAGAACACTGCAGTGGTGCTGCTTCTTAAACATGTTTTTCCTCCTTAAATCTGTTTTCCTAGCTTTATTTTTGGATGAACTAATAAACGAGGTCCTCTATTAAGAAAAATTGAGTTCTTGCAGCAGCTCTAAGGTACAAATTATGGTTGGAGTAGGAAGCTTGAAACGTTCCCATATTTCATAAGGAAGCTGTAGTTGGCTCTGGCATTGCTGGGGAACTCCCTGCCATTCTGTGGGGCAGCGGGGGCCATGTCAGGGCAGTTCCTGGTGGAGCAAACATTCCTGGGGCTGAGCTTAGGGTGCAGCCACCATGGACATATAGTGGGCATTGCATCATGCGGAGGGCAGCTGGAGAGTGAAACTGGGGCTCAGGCTGGGAGTGAGTCCAAAACAACACCGAGCTCTTAGCTGTTGTCCTGCGCTCTACCACCTGTGTGCCTGGGAACAGCAGAGCTTGTGGAAAGGCTCCAGTAAATTGTAGGTGTGGAGTGAAATGCCTGGAGAGCACAGGGAGGGCAGGCGGTGCCAACCTTCACCGCTGCCTTATTAAATTGAAGATGAAAGGATGAAAGACCTCAATCCTCTTCCAGCCTCTCTGCAGACAGCCCTGGATGAAACTTCTTGGAATCCTGAGAGCTGCTCTGCTTTGCTGAGGGGAGGAACACAACTTTACATACCTGCAACACGGTGCTGGAATGCGGACAGTGGTAGAGGGTGGGAGTGGGACACAGACAGGGAGTGACCTGACTGCAGCAGTGTGGGGCTCCCCTTGGGTGCTACGGGGAGCAAAGCCCCACTGTGCTGCCAATGTCTGCTCCTATGTGCCCAAACTCCCCCATGTTGGGTTTCCTACTGGAAAGCCAAATCGCTTTCCCAAGGGTCTCTACCCTGCATGTATTAGGAATAATTTTGCTGTAATTCCCACCTCAGACGAGGTGTTGCTTTAAAAACCCCACAATCCAAACAGACTTCCAAGGAAGAAAACTTCATATTAACTAAGATATATATATTTTTAAGAAATATTATTTTTCTCACGCTGTGATAGGAGAATGGAACAGAGCCACCTCTGTGCATTGCATCCTTTGCAGTCAGTGGCATCACCCAGCCCTGCTCTGCTCAGTAGCCAATGCCATCTAACAAGGAAAGCAGCTGGTGTGCTTCTCCCAAGGAGTATGAGCAGATTCTCTGCTGTGTGTCAGCTGGGCAGAAAGTGGTGGTTTATCCTCCCCATGGTGGTGATGAGGGGGAGGGGGGAAACCACTGAATGGAGCTCACATACAGTTAGGTGGAGGATTGTGTCATGGTTATGCTTTGCTTTCTCCATTCACTTCTACCCTGGCTTTGGTCTGTTAAAATTTGCTTGCTCCTCTTGCTGCAAGGAGATCTGAGAGATGTTTTAATTGTTTAATTAAAAATGGAATAAACTGCATAGGAGAAGCCTCCCCCCACCCACCCCTCCCCCTCCCATGCCTGCTGTGCCTCCCAAACCTGAGCTCATTCCCATCTGAGTGGCTGATGGGTATTTTTGCTCCCTGTGGTGCAAGATGCGTTTTTTCTCCTGCTCTATCTGACAATGTATTTGCATCTCGTGCTAAACAAGTGAAGCAAAGCCCTCTTTGAAGTGCAGAAAGCCATTTTTTTTTCAAAGGGGAAGCACAGAGTGTGGCATGTTGGCAGTGCACTTGGTTTGAATTTGTCTCGAAATGCTGAGATGTCTTTTGTGCGTCTTTATAATTGCATCATTAGCACCTTTAAAGTCTGTCCCATGATCTTTTAAGCGTTCTGGGTAGAGATTCCAAGGCAGGATCCTATCTGACCAGATGGCAGAGAAGCGGGCACACCTCATGGGGCAGTTCTGACCCATGTAGCAGCACCCAGCCTTTATGAAGATAGAGCTGTCTGCTGCACTGTGCGCTCCTCCTGCGGGCTCTTATACAGACAGAAGGGGAACTCCCTTTAAACAGCCACTTCCTTAACCTCCTCTCAGGCCTTCTGAAGACTCATCTTTGATGCCTGTGAGTCCCTGCCAGCTGGCAGTGCTGGGCTGTTGCTGAGCAGAGTTCTGCTTGCTGCACACAGCATTGCTTGCTTTCCACTTCCTCCTCCTCCCTCCCCTGCAGTCCGTCTCCTCCACCTGCTGCTGCTTGTTCTGATCTGGTTTGGGAGCACTTTGGGGCAGGGACCGTCTGATTTGCAGCGTGTCTGCATGGCCCCCAGCGCAACGAGGTAAAAGCTATTAATTCAAATCATCCTATTTTTAAATGCAGCCTTATGGGATCAATACAGCTGTGCTATTAATAACAGCTCCAGTATGGTAACTTGGTACTATGCATCAGCTTAGACCAGCCATGCAGCTCCGTGGGAGGAAGGGTAATATCCTCAGAACTGGAACCAGAGCTGGATTTGAGTTCTCCATGAGAACTTTGCTGTGCCTTGGATCCCTGCTCAGATGATGTTCTTCAAGCACCTGCAAAGCTGAATTCTACCCTGGATTTGGTGTGCAGGCAGGGTGGCTGTTTTCCTTATGGGGACAGAGGGTCCTGCAGGCTGTGCTGTCACCTGCCAACAGAGGCTGGGAGAGGCACTGGGCTGCCAAGAGCATCCCACAGCAGCTCAGTGCTTTTGGGCAGCCTGTCACTGCTGCTGGTGCAGCATAGCCCTGACATGGTATCATCCTAGGGTTGTTTCTTGCAGACTGCCAAAGGCTGTTTCAGTGTGATGTTGTATCTGTCATTAAACATATGTACCATAAGACAATACTGCAAAATGACAACTCTGAGCAGTGAACTCTAGGACAGATCAGACAAACATGGAAACACAGGTGTCTACTCTTGCTCAGCAGCACTTCTGTCCAGGTGGCTGCCATGAGTTTACTGAAGGATTCTGTTTCATAGGGCTCTGAATACTGCACAGCAGGCAAAGCTGTCAGGGTCTCAGTGTGGTCCTGTGAGTGTGTACCGTGTGGGAATAGGAGATGGATCTCTGCAGAGGTTGCATGACAATCCTTTGCAGAAATGTGCCTGCTGTCCAGTGTTGAGTTCTCACGGTGATGCTGGATCCCAGGCCTGGTTGGGCAGTGTACCCCCAGACTACCATACCCAAACCAGGAGAGGATAGTGGATGTAGGCACACAGCTGCCTTCCTGTGGCTCCATTGATTGACCCATGTAAGCTGCTTGCTCCAAGGGAAGGTGTTAGTCCTCTGCTTTGCCCCTGGGGAGGCAGGTCCCATGGAGCTCCATGTATCTGAGCTCTTGAGCTGTGCTGGAGGCCCTATGAGAAGCTGGGACACCTGCACCACTCTGTACCCCAAAGCATGGTCTGGGAAGCCCATAGAATGTTGTGCGCTGCTCTGACTTCTGTCTGGAGACTTTCATGTTGAAAGGTTCCTCCCATCCCATCTGTCCTAACTGTGCTTATCATGAAGAAGAAGCAGCATGTGCTTGGTATGATATTCCTGTAAGTATGATCTGATTACCTGCCTCGCAGGAACTGCCTGGGACCCATTTTCCTGCCATGGCCTCTTTCTTCTGGAGTTACGCTGGCTCTGCATGGATTTGACATCCACCCTGAAGAGCTGGAGCACTCCAAAGAGTGGCACAGACTGCTGTTACTATGCCCAGGCTGCTGCTGTTCTGCAGCCAGACTAATTTACAAGGGAAAAAGTGGTGAAAGTCAAGGGGAAGTCCCTTATGGACCCGATCTCAGGGATGATGAGAGTGGCTTTGCCTGGGCTGGTCTGGCTGCTTCATCTGTTCTTCTGTGGAGCTTTCAGTAGGACTGGGAGTATCTTGTTAAACAATTCAGCAAGCATGCAATGAAGAACAGTTGACCACTCACAGATTCAGTGGCTGCTCATCCTCTGGGTGTTGCTGCCCCTCTGTCTGTGCCATCCAGGACTGCAGCACAGCCCTCATGCCTGCACACAGCTGAGTGGTTGCAGCTGGTGGTTCCATGTAGCTGTGCACCCCAGGCGTAGCTCGCTTTGTACAGCACATTTATGACTCAAGCTGGCCTTTCTTATTTATCAGGCTAGTTTTGAATTGCTCGGTGGCAATGCATGCATCACTTCCCTGGATGACTCTGCTTTCTTGTTCCCTTGTAGGTGTTTGGAGAAGGGGAGCAGTGCTTTAGTGTCTACTGAAAGAGGCAAATTGGAATTGTATTCTTCAAAGAAGCGTTTGGAGTAGCTTCCATGAATACTGGTATGGAAACAAAACTATTTTAGTCACTTTTGCAGGGGACGAAGCTGTAATAGAACCTGAACTTTGCTGTAGTTTCCTATAGGTGAAAACAGTTGACTGTTGATTTGTTGGTGCTTCGCTATTCACCATCATAAATGATGTCAATGGTGTCTGCAAAGCCAAGGATTGCTCCCCCCTTCCTGTTCGATCACATGTATTAGGAGAATGCAAAACAGTATGGAAGTGTCTGTTTGCTTTGGGACCAACAATCAAGGGACAGTGTATGTAACTGGCAAACTGTGGTGGTTGTTTTATGACTCTGAAGTGCCCACACTGACACTTAACCAGGAATTAAGACCCAGAATTAAACAGAAACCCTTGAAGCTCTTACACCAAGTTTCCATTTTGCTCCATTCTTGGTTACAAAGCAAATCCCTTTCTCTCCGACCTCTCCTGTTCCACCATTCTGTGCGCCATTGCTCTCTTGAAGGCGAATCATCTTCCCCATGGTGTGAGCATAGAACAACTCAGTGGTTTTCCCCATGAGCAGGACTGCTCCTGCTGCCCTGCCTTTCTATTTTGGAAACACAAACGATGTTTCTTCAGACATGAAGGTAGCACTTAGGCTTCCCATCCAGTCTACCCCCTGGCCTGGGCTTTGTAAATGTAAGTGCAGATTATGAATGCATGTGCGGTGTCTGATATTTCTAGGAAGAATACTTTATAACTGAAATCTCTCTTCTCCTGGGGATGAAAGCAAAACAAATTTAAGGATTAAATCACACAGAGGTATAATCCCCAAGGGAAACTTACTTTAGTTATTATGATTATATTACGATGTACGCCTCGGTACAGCAGAAGCTGTGTGAATACCATTTCAGTGGGGAATAATTTTTAGTCTTACAGCCTATAGTACATTATAATGCATTTCTGGGAGCCTGATGAATAATAACTGCAATCCTCAGATTTCTTTGCTTTCT
Organism: Excalfactoria chinensis; assembly: GCF_039878825.1. Classification (NCBI taxonomy): domain Eukaryota; kingdom Metazoa; phylum Chordata; class Aves; order Galliformes; family Phasianidae; genus Excalfactoria; species Excalfactoria chinensis. The sequence goes on from NC_092846.1 coordinate 3,195,115, forward strand.
TTGGTTGCTTTGGTATTCCCCACCTTCCTTTTTAAAAGAGAACAGAAGAAAGCAAGATGTGCTTAAAACAAAAACTTGCACTGAGTTAGAGAAGTTTGAAGCAAGCATTAATTTCAAATCTCTGGATATACTTCATGGTACAAAATGTTTATGTGGTTTGTGAACAAGTAACAGTGTAAGACACTCCATTCAGTCTACTATGCTTGTGTTCTGTTGTAAGACCTGAGTGATCCAATCAGGCAGGCTTTTGTGGGTGTTTCTGTAAGTGTGGGAAATGAGGCCCCTCTGCATATCATAGTTGCACAGTCTTACACCCATGAGCTCCCTTGGGGCAGCAGATGAGTCCCCCAGAGCCCACTGTGCACCTGGTGCTGGGGTACAGCAATGTGCTCAGGGCTGCGTGTAGCCTTGGATCTTTGTGCTTTCATCTCTCTGTAATGTGGGAGGGAAATTGACAGCCTTAACTGTCAGAAAACTGAAGTCCTGGGATTTTGGAGGACACCCTTGGCAGATATAGCTGATACTGGAACCAGTATGAAATACATGAGACTATTTAAAAGAAAGACAAAAGGATGTGATCCCAATGTAGCCAACAAGTCAAAGATACAACCAACAAGGCTCTTTAAAAATGCTGTACCAAGGAACACATGTATCTCCATACGAGTGGACGGTGAACTGCTCTAGAAAGCTACTGGTTGGCTGAGCATCAGCATTTCCCATCTACACAGCCAGTCCTTATCCTGCCCTGTGAACATCATATTTCCCTCTGTGTATAGTAGAGGTGTTTACAGATGATCAAGTAAAGTACAGGCAAACTAAGTGACTTGACCAAGGTCACACAAAGAGTCTGTCAGAGCAGGAACTTGAGCACAGGTCTCCAAAGCCCCGGGCTGGTGTCCTTACCATTAGATCATCCTTCCTGTGAAGACTGAAAATCCATATTGGTTGCATCGTTGCACTGTATACCGCTTCAGAACAGCTGCCCCTAGAATACTGTGCTCCTTGCAGAGCACTTCATTACCAGGAAGATATTGATTGACACGTTGGAGGGAGTTCAGAGAAGAGCAACAAAAATAATTAGGGAGTGGAGAGATTGACTTGAGAGATTGATTTATGAGGGAAGATTAAGTGAGATAAATATGTATAGCTTGGCTTACCTGCAGCTGAGGATGGTACATGGTAAGTCTGCAAATATTTAAGGGGTGTAAACAATCAGGAGGAAGAATTACCACTGCTGGTATGGTCTGTTGGGAGTTTGGTGAGGCCACATGCAGTGGTTGTACAGAGCCCTTTCACAGCATGGCTGGACCACTGGTCCTGCCCCTTCATGTAGGGGAAAGAATGGCTTTTGGAGCTATGAGATTGGTGTAGAAGGGGAAACTCCACTGGGGACGTGGCTGGAACATGCAATTCATGTCATAGGATGCTGAGCTTTATCCTACAGGTGATGGAGCATGACTCCCAGCCTGGAGCAGCAGGATCCAAAGTCTTAAACCTGAAATGGGCAATGTATTGTAGAGGAAACAGAAGAAATATGGTTAATATCCCTTACATCAGTAAATGTCAGTTGCTATGGTAACTACACTGCTTGATTATTATGGAATAGCAGACCAAGAAGCCAGGTACAGCTTATGGAAATTCTTAGTAAACCTGGGTTGAGCGATCCCAGCTTTGACTGACCGTAATAACAAGTAGGAAACAAGCTAGTCCAAATCCTGAAACAACTTCTAAAGTTGCCTTTGTTAAGAATAAAGTGGGACTCAGCAGCAATCCCCCCCATGATACTGAAGCATTTTGTGGGTGCTGATGGCATTCACCTACTGATGTCAAATAGCTGTGGTCCAGAGCACGTGGAGTGTCGTAGCTTGGCTGCTATATGTGTTTCCTAAGTGCTTTCAGAGAGTTTGGTTTTGACTTTTAGGTGTCTTTTTTTTTAAATGCAGCTTTCTTTTAAAGCTGTGTGTATGTGCTAAATTCCCAGGCAGGTGGTGAAGTCAGCAGGTGTTCAAGGAATGTTCAGATGTTGTCCTGAGGGATGTGGTTTAGTGGGAAATATTGGTGGTAGGTGGATGGTTGGACTTGGATGATCTTGGAGGTCTTTTCCAACCTTGGTGATTCCGTGCTATTAAAATCTGATCAAACTGAGAGGGGCTTCTTTATGCATTTCCTTATGCACTGACATCCTCACTGAGATGTCATCACTCCAGACTTAGAAATAGGGCTTACAGCATGGACACAGCTCTTCAGCTGAGAGACTTGAGGTCTCAGCCTCCCTGTATATGAAGCCACTAAATGCCACTGAAACCCCTGGGGGTGCTCTGTTTCAACAGGAAGTCTGTCTCTGGGATGAAGGAACACTCCATGTCCTTACCATCAGTATTTTGTGTTAGGAGAAAATGTTATTTCCTGACAGTTTTTATATTTCACCCCTTAATGGAGAGAAGTAGGCACTGATCGCAGTCAGTGTGCAGGTTGCCCCGTGTTGGTGCATTGTAGCTGCCCTCAATTTCTGCACCTCACTGACTTGTAACCACGTGGGACTGTGAACAGAGATCATCTCTGTGTACTGAATGCGGTGGGCGAGTTCCTCCAGCACTTACCTGCCCTGCCCCATCCACCTGTGCCCACAGAGCAACCCCTGCTCCAACTCATGCCTTGCGTGTTCCCATCTCTTTCTTTTCTTTCCATTGCAAGCTCAGTTTGTAGTTATACAGTCAGGTCTCCACAGAGTAATTTACTGGCAGAATCTCTCCCAGAATCCAGCTTGAAACCAAGCTGTAAAAACAGCTGAGAGTGTAAATAATTCATGCAGACAATATGACTTTTTTATGTAAATTCGGTGCATTAACCCTCTATTATAATGATGGACGACAGATATGGGCGACGTTGCCTTGGTAAGAGCTAATGGATGGCCACCATAAATTCACTGCACATTTTATTGTGTTGCTGGAAATTGTGCCTTCAGGCAATGCTGTTTACTTTTATGTAAAACTCAGGGTTCCCTAAATATTACAAATATTTTACATCAGACTCCTCAGCATTTGGGCACAGCACACAAATCAAGCTTTCTTCATCTGAGTTGTAATTAAAGGTTTGTTGTTTTGTGTGTGTGTTGCTTTTTCGGAGACAATTATCTAAAACTATAAAGAGAAATATTTTTCCCCTTTAGATGTTCAGTCATTGACTTATTAGCAAAACCTTTGAAGAAAGATATTAAATAACTGCAGCGTATAACTTTGCATTAGGCTGTGTGTCGTATGCATAGCGAATTTGGAAATAGTTCCTTGTTACTAGTTTTTATTTTTTACCATTCCTTGTGCTTAGTTACACATAAAATATTCTCTCCCCCCCCCCCCTTCCACCCTCACCCCGTTGCATATGCTTCTCTCTGTAATTCATTTCTGTTTTATCAGGGTAAATCTCTGAACCGTGTCCTTGAGGAATTCAGTCTCAGTAAACATGGAAACTTTTGTTCATTTCAGGGAATTCTGAAGATTGATATTCCTCTTTATTTTGTTACTTTTTGGTTTCGTGACTGTTTTGCATGGACCTTCAATGAGTAAATTGGGATGATACACGTGATTTGCTCAACACAAATGAGTTTCATGTGTTTAAAAGCATATATTTAAAAACTATAGAGGGAGGGAAAAAATATAGCCATTATTGCAACTATGCAATTAATTCGCCTTAATAAAACATTCAGTTTAATCTCACTGTACACTGCAGCTTTGGGAAAAGAAAACAAAAGGTGAGAAAGCAGTTGTATGTAGCAAAGGATCCTACTGCTTCCAGCAGAGGGAATGGAATCCCATCCATAACAAAGGCAGGTGATGCTGGGAGCGGTGACATGCCTGTCCCTTTGGTTGCCTGGAGGACCCAATGACCAGAAGGGCCTCTGGTGGAGCTTTGCATGGGCGGCTCATCAGAAGCTCTCTTGGAATCAGCATGGGGAATGGCGTAGGTTAGTTGTGCCAAGGCATGTCCTCCCCATCTCCTTTCAGAGGAAGGCACCTCTGGTTTTTGGCAGTCCTTATTTTGATATCTGTATGGAGAAAGGCTGCATGAGGTTGAATAGGAGTGGTTTCAGTGCAGCAAGCTTGAGGAGAAGACCGTTCTTCCGTGGGAACTAAATAGAAGTAGCATTGCAAGAGGTTCTTTGTTTTGGTTTTTACAAAGCACTGAATAAGAGGAATGCAGCAGCTACCAAAAAAGGGGGGAAAAAAAGCTAACAAAATCAGTCTTGTCATTCGCACAGTGTATTAAGTAAAGGCTAACGGTTTAATTGCACATAACCTATTAATAATTGGGTTTATTTTGTTTCCTGGCTACGCGTGCTGTTTTCAGCTCTATTAGGAATGTCACAAGGTGAAAATGCATCAGTTTATAACCAAGGGCATTGACTTACTTTCTTTTTCAGCCTTTAATATTGACTGGGATTCCTAAATTTGGACTTTCAGATTTTGCACCTTATTCTTCTGACGTGTTTTACTGCCCTGAAGCCACTTTGCAAAATTCATAGCGGCTTTCTCATGCTCTGGTGCTTCTTGGGACCAATTCAATCTTGAACAATAGATGTGTGTGCAGTAGAGCCAGGAAATGTTACGCTGGAGATCCTGGGCTTATTCCCCAATAACATTTTGATTTGTAAAGTATTCCACTACACAAAACACACACAGGAGACAACATTAAAAAACATTAGAGCCTGTAGCCTGCAAGACAGAAAGGTGGCTTACAATACAGATGGGCAGAGTGGCTTGAGATACCGGCAGGACACACTAATAATCATAGGAAATGTTACAGAAAGTGTTTTTGATGTTTTACCTTCTCGAGCTCTTTAACAAATCTCTTGGGTCAGTATTTTGCCTTTAAAAAAATAATAATTCAGTGGCATCCAGACAAATGGTTCTTTCCTATTGTTTAAGATAATTGGGGTTTGTCGTTTGCAGAGGAGCATTTCCCAGCCCTGTACCCACGTGGGGTCACTCAGAGCAGAGCTCTGATGGGGTCAGATGGCAGCTTTGTCTTTACCCCCTAGCAGTTTGATGCATTGGAAGGAGGAATTATGTATAACCCCGGAGGTGTACTTTTTGGGTGGGATATCCCTGGGTCCACGGGTCAGCACTGTGCTCTGGTCAATGAGAAACAGAACTACAAGGCATCATTCTGCTCGAGTACTTGATTTAGAGGTCAAGTGTTCTGAACTCTTGAATATTAATGGAGATGTCTGTCACCTGTCCTGGACAATTTTATGTAATACGTGGCAAGCTTTAGAAGGCTTTAGTTGCACTGAGGAAAAGAGCACTTTGCTCCCAGTGCTGCTGCCCCAGCTGTGTGTGTGCACCTCAGAGGTGATAAAAGGAGAAGATGTGCTTTCAGGTGGAAAGAGGGCTTGAAAGCAGTTGGGCTGCCTTGTGGGGTTGTGAGGGAACACTTCTCAGTGATGAAGGCATCGCTGGGTCAGGCCAAATGCACTCCACAATTATGGATTGCTGCAAATCTGAGATGGGCAGGTGGGATTCATCTATGGAAATTCAAGAGCCTTTCTTAATGATTTACTCCAAGCTTGTACAAGCTATTCTTGTATTTTTCACTGGATTTCTTATGAGGCTTTTTCATACCTACCTGGTAGGTCACCCTTAGGTCATTCATCTCCTCTTCAATCTGCTTACATGGATTTCCAGACTTTGCTGCCAGTTTTGAAGCTGCTCAGGGATTCTCATAGCTTTTCCCTGTCAGAAAAGAGTACAAAATCCAAACCACCCTTTGTCCAGTGTACAGTTACCCAGAGAGCCTAGACGGCCTCTCCAGCCACCATCTCTGCTTGTACTCTATTCCTCTCATGAGTGTGATGGGGGCAGGATGACTGTGGACCTCTTGGAAAGCCCCCAAAGTGCTGGGGGAGCAAAGAACCCCTCCTGAGAACTGGGTGAGGTTTAGCTTTGGTAAGCTAAGGGCCGTGCTGTCACCCAGAATGGCACACCCCTTTCTAATCTCTAAATGCAGCATTGTCAATACAGAGAAAAGGTTTCTGCTCACCCTCTTCTTCTCTATTTAATACATTTAAGTACTGCACTCTACATATGAAGAATAGTGATGTTATCAGAAAGCATTCAAAAACATATGTTTTAATGAAATGTGTTGACAACTGCTGAAGTAAAGTTTTTGTTAAGTCTCAAGAGTTTAGCCATGACAAGCAGTATTAATGAATTGAATTAATTAAAAAGCATTTCAAGATGAAACGGGGCCTGTTCTATGTAAAATGCTCTATACATTAGACAAGCATTATGGAAATCACTGCTTTGTACTGCACTGTAATGCAGCCATTTATAAAAGCTTCTCAAGATCCATGGATAGCAGTAATTTGGGCTTAGTGTGTCTTTGAAATTCATTGAATACAGCATGTGCTATTTAAAAGCATGAAATCTGGATAGTTCCACTGCCATCAAAGTTCTCATGGCTTGGAGAAAGGAGAGGGAGCTCAGCACTGCTGGAATGAGCGATGATGCACATAGGGAGGGGGAGACCAAAGAGCATTTGGCCATCACCAGCAGAATGGTGCAGCTGCAGGCTGCCATGGTGTTACAGATCAGGCTCTCAGATTAGCAGCAAGCCAGGTTCCAAACTGCCCTGAAATGTGGGTGATCTCATGGAGTCGTTTCTTTCATTCTTGCTGCGGCTCTGCCTGTCTGCCCTGAGATCCCCTCCTTTATGTACCATACTTGGTCTTTAGCTCTTCTGCTTTTTGGATTGCTTTTTTTTGTCCCAAGTAATACCATCAACTGTGACCAGTGGCATTACAGAAAGATAAACTTATATTCCATATACACTATGCAGAACAATCATGTGGGTGTGCCCAAAGGGGGTCCTTCTCTTAGTGTATGGCACAATTAACTTGAGCATCTGGCCACAGGGCTAAGAAGCCACTCAAGGATAGTACAGTCCTTTAACTGCATCAGTTCTGCATTGCACATGGCAAAGTCAATCATAATAAAATGAGAGCTCCGCAGACTGTATTTCCAAGTGGGAAATAGCTATTTGTTTGCCCAACTCTCTTGGTTCAGCTAGCATTGTGACTTCCCAGGAAGCAAAGATTTGGGTGAGGGAGGTAACAACATAAACTCAGAACGCATTGAAGAACATATCTAATTACCACTAAGTATCTGCTTCTTGTTAATAAACATACAACCTGGGTGAAAGATGAGAGAGGAGCAGTGAACAACAATATGATTTTATAAATGCATGGTGAAGGTTCTTTCACTCCATGTGTTTTAAGATTTGGCTTGGAAGTGACTATTTCAAATGGATGCACCTTTATCTGTGTTGTAATTTGTCTGAGTCTTAATAAAGGAAATTACATCCCTCAAGGAGAAGTAGCCACAAAACTGTCAGTAGCTTTCAAATGTTGTAATGTCTTAATACTGCCTATTCAACCAAGAATGTGACTGCTCGGTAGGAAAGAAGAAAAAAACCCTAAATGCAAAATGATACAGCCAGGCTCCTCAAGCAATGTAAGCTGACACTTAAAGGATGGTAAAGTTTGCTAAACTCTCAGCTGCTGCACGTGTTTCTAGAATTATGTTTGATACATTGCTTGGAAGGTCAGTAAATCTGACAGGCAGCCTACTTGTTTAGCACAGGGGGTAACTCACTTGGTCCTGAGTATATTAGGAATAAAGCTACCAATGCTGCATCCCAAAATGCTCAGGGAGATCCATCCCATAAGCATGCGTGATTTTTTTGCCTTGTAGAAAAAAAGAGTGAGCTCGCTCTGCTGCTTTGCTAAAGCACAAGCAATATGTTTGCACATGTCACAGTTAACATTTGCATTCAGTATCTGCATGGTGAGAGTTTCTGAGCCTGCTCCTACCTGTCAAACAGGCACAGGTAGCGTTTGTGTCTGACCAAAAGAAGTCTCTTCCCCCTGGCTAGATACTGTGCTCCATGCAGAGCAGAGCTGAAATGACGGCCAGCACTTTCAGCTTCTTTCAAACTCTTCTTGCTAACAAGGCTCTAGGAAGGACGTGAAGTCTTTTGTATGCAGCCACACTGTTTTTTAAGGGCTAAAGCTGCCTGGCCTTGATTAATTGAGTAATTAGGCCAAGTCGTTCTGGCAGGTGCTACCTGTGAGAGGTGCAGTGGTGGCACCTTCTGTGTGGAGGTAGGGAAATGGGTGGCACTGTGGCATGAGTTTCTGTGACTGCAGCTTTGGGGTGACCTGAAGACTTCAGCCTTGATTCTCTACAAGGTTTTATTTAGTAGCACATGTCGTTCCTATGCAAGGCAAAGTCTTGATGCAGCTGTGTGTTCTGTGCTGGGCTGGGTCTGTGTTTTGATACAGTAAGCAAGAAATGCAGCGGCTGTGCAGGGATGGAGCTGAGTGGAAGGAAGAAGGGCAGTGAGACATGGTGGTAATGGAATAAAAAACAGCATTTGAAATTTCTTGCTGCATAGATAAATAATAAATAAATAACCTCAGCGCAGCCCAGATTAGCTGTAATGAGAAAGAGGGGAAGAAAATCAGTATCAGACTCTCTTGTTATGACCAGAACCTCCGGGTGCAGTTGCCACAGCCCTGAGGCACTTGGTTGGGCACAATTCCCTCCATTGTCATTTACTTTTAGGAGCTGCAGGAGGAATCTTTTCAGTGGAGAATTATTTCTTGACTCTTGGGAGGGATGGCTGGTTGGCTTTGGAACTGCATCTAAAGCATAAATGGGGGTACAGCTGTGTAACACGCTTGGTTTTCATTCACTCAGTGGCAGCAGAGAGTAATACGTTGTAGTTAAATGAACATGAGCATTAATCACTTCAAATGATGCAATATACTCAGACCATGTAACAAATATTATTTGAATTGTATTTTGTGAGGAGCGATACAGTTTCATTTCATCCTGAAATTCTGGCTGGAATCTGTATCTGATCCCAAGCGAAGTGATTTTGTATTCTCAGCTCAGCACATAGGAGAACAGCAATCAGGATTGCAGTAGCATCACCGAAGTGCTTATAGAACACTAGAAATTAATGAGCATTTCAGGAAAAAAAAAAGTATCCTTGTAGCCTTCTTCAAGGAGAAATGCTGTATATAGTAAGGCAGAAGGTAGCACTCAAAACTGGGGGCAGCCTTGCAGAGGGCAGGCAGGCTCTCCAGGCTGATGCAGTCTTCTGTTGCATGTGATGCTCTGCCATTGAGAGAAGAGGGAGATCTAAGCCGTCACCAAAAGAATGGCAGAGTCATCTCCAGTGTTTTTCTGCTTTTTAAACCTTGTGCTGTTGCAGTGTGTTTCTTCAGAAGAGCAGATCATCAGCCTTGCCCCATGGATGTGAAGATGAAGCATGGCATGGTTAGCAGTTCTAAACAGGTGGCGATTTTGCGGTAATTCAACAAAAGTCCAATCATTGGCCTCCAAAATGGGTGAAGATATTCATCAAATCTGATGAAGTTCCTATTAATTAGGGTTGTTAAATACCGGTAGTGCTTCTGGTACTGTTATGATTTGGAGGTTTAACTAACAACCCTAATGGGGCTACTTCTTCAGGATGTTAATTAGATATGGCAATTCCACTTACCCATGCAGCCTCAGCACACAACCATCACACATCAATATTTAATTTAATTACTGATGTTGTGGTGCAAGTCACATCTGATTTAAGAGATAAATATGCTTAATTATTAATGAGATAAAACACATACAGTATGTCACCTTTTGTCATTTGAGCTTTATTAGGTATTGTCAGAAAAGACAAATGTGAACGTCAGAGAGGCTGTGACATGGTGCTCATCTCTGTATGACTCTTGTCCTTCAGCTTACCTGAGCTCACACTGCACTGTAAATAAGATATACAGGGCTGCAAGTGCACAAGGCAAAGTGTTGGGCATTCTCTGTTCAGAGCTTCCCACAAGATGCCACTGAGAGCATTGGATGCAACGTGCAAGCACTATGCAGCAAGGTTGAGTTCTGGAAAGGTGAATGCAAAAAATATTGCTTGTCCTATTGTGAAGAAGGGGAGAGAAAAAGACAGACATCTAAGCTTTGAGGCTGGTCATGGTGACTAACAGTATTAAAGCTGTTTCTAGTCTGAATTGGGTTCCTGTTCCATGAGGGACTTTACATCCTGAACTGCCGCTTGTACCCTTATGGTTACATAGAAAACTGAAATACGCAATATACAACCAAAGCACCAGATCTGGTGAAAGTGGTGAAACTGCTCGTGTTCATTTTACTACAGAGGATCAAAACCTTTATGGAGGTCCTCCTCTGTATACAAAGTGTCCTTTGTAAGCCTGTGCTTCCAGGGGTTCACAAGCTAGTGCTAGAAGTTTGTGTGGGTTGAAACTTGCTGTGCAAGATCTTTGCCTGGGGCCATTTGGTTTGATGTGTTTGACAAAATTTTAAGAGATCCTGAGTTTAACTGAGCTAAACAAATAGTTTCTGAGAGGCTGAGGAGGTTTTTGGAGCTTCCTTGAGGGAAAATTCCCATTTGGCAGAAAATCTATGAAAGCAAAAGCGACTGACAGCATTGTAACCTACTGAAATATATATTAAACTCTCAAAACTATCTAACCATTTTTCTCTGCATGAAATCTAACTCTACATCTATTACCACTGAGATATACTAATTTAATCGGGATCTGATGGGCTAACAAAGAATGGTTAGCAAAGGAGACAATTTCTGCGTGGTCCTAAGAGAAATAAGGAGAGTTGGCCAAAAAAGCAAGGCTGAGAAAGCCTTCAGCTGGACAAGTGTTTCTCAGCACCCACTCACCTAAAGGAAAACACCCAGGAGAATATGAGAGGAAGGCGCATGAACAAAGTAGTAGTCAGGGAGGAAATGGAAATGCCAGTGCTTGTGGTGATGGAGACTCATGTCTGAGGGTGATAAAGAAGGAATTGCTGGTTTTTTTTTTTAGCTCTGTGACCCAGTATGGTAGGTGGCCATCACAGGTGGCAATGTGATCTATCAGTGTGATTGATGTGCTGCAGGGTGTGACTGAGGTGTGGAATTCAGCAGTGCTGAGCTCACATCTTCTGTCAGCTGCCAAAAGTGGAAGAGGCATCCTGGGACCTGTTCCTTCTAATTACACTCCTTGTTTTTTTGACAAGTCAATGAATCCAGAATCAGAGAATGGGGGATGGAGGAACCTGTGGAACCCACATATCCACCAGCCAAGCCTTACATGGAGGAGTGTTGTGTTGGGAATGCTGGCATTCCCAACAGAAGACTGGCAGCCTGAATGACTAGCCAAGAAATGTCTGGGAAATGAGAAACTGTCCTCTTTGAGAAGAACCTGTAATTTTCCCCCAGGAGAGACATAGTGCTGTGGCTGGAAGATTGGGGTAAAGCAGAACTGCCTCCAGCTCTGTCTGAGCATCCTGCAGGTCTTGTGTGGGAACACGGAAGTTGAGCATCACCATAATGTGCGTGACTGTGTGTGTTCATCTGAAGAGTGAGAGGAGAAGGTAACAGTTAGCATCGCTCACTGGTCTGGCTTTCATAGGAGGTGCAAGAAAAGTTCTGCCAACTCCAAGGCTATGCCCTGAAGAAGATGCAGCCTATGCTAGCTGCACCAGGCTCAGCAGGTCATATTAAGTTGTCTGGAGCTTCTGTGCTGATCACTCAGCAGAGGAGAAATTGAATAGTAACAGTACTAAAGTTCTTCTTTTAGGGGACTGATACTATTGATAGCAGTGACTGAAACCTGGGACATACACTTGCACAGCATCTGGCAATATAGGCTGAAACAGACTGAAGATTACAGTTGTTTGATGAAGGAATAATGGCCACTCTCCTTTAGGTATAGACAACTTTGCTGGTCTCTGCACTCTGGAGTACTTACCAGATCTCCCTTCTCAGTTCACTTATACTGGGTTCTCTTACTGAGAAGCTGCAAGTTACATAGGCCCCTCTCCTGTGAATGAGTAGTTTGAAATTGTTTGCTTCAATGTTCATTACTTGCACTTGTCTATACTAGTATGTAGTGGAGTTGTGTTGCAGAAGACTCACAGCTGGATATGACAGAACCAGATGTTCACACCCTAGGCCAGACACAGATGTTTCCCTGTAGCTGGCAAGGGATGTCGAACAAGTAAATGCAGAGACAGCAAGCCTGAAAAAAAATCTAAGGTAATCAGGCTGAATATGCCTGGAGATTTAGGCCGTCTGGAAGATTGCCAGGGGGCTATTTATTTTGATGTCTACACCTGCTGAATGGGAATGCTTTGTGTGAGCTCAAAGCTTTAAGCGATACTGTATCTTTCCCCTTTTTCAGCACTTTACTCCCTCCAGCAGAGTTGCTCGCTTGATAAATTGAGCTTTACAACTTTATATATATATGTATATATTTTAACTTTTCAGGACAAAAAGAAAAGCCCAAACGCTTAAAACTTACCTTGTTTCCTGGCTATTAATGAGGGTGGAAGGAAAGCGCTGCAATGCTGGGGAAGAGAAAAGGAACGCAGTCAATAGACTGCCACTTCTAGGGTTAAAGTCTGTAGGCAGTGTCATCTGTAAGATATTGCAATTTTCATTGCCCAGTTTCTAGAGAGTTGGGAGTGAAATTCTCACCAGCTTTCTACCTGCTGCCTCATGCACACCACACCTTCATGGGCTCAGCGCAACAGATTTATCCCACAGTGCCCCATCTGGCTCAGCCCTGCTGGCACACAGCCTTCTCCTTCCAGGCAGCTTGTGCTTGCCTTGCTGTCATCTTGAAAGCTCTTAGGATTGTTTTCCTTTACAAAAAGTTTTTGTGTTGATAGTGGTGATGAGCGCTCTCCTACAGTGACAAACATTTGATCAGGAAGATTCTCGTGGTTGAGGCAGTACTTTTGGAGAAAATGAGATCAGGAACATCAGAAATTGAGGGAACACCAGCTTAAAATTACCCAAAGAGTTGAGTTCTCTCAGAAGAAGTAGGAAAAAAGCTCCAGGTTCCCTTCATGTCCCTCTGCTTCCATAAAATAAAGGGAAATGTCTCACAGGTGAGAGGGAAGTTACCTTAAAGTGTGATGCCCACTGCTGCTATAGTAATCTCTTCTTTGCATGCAGAAATCTGTCCTGTATTTGATTTTTAGCTGTATACTCCTGGTCATTTTTCTAATGCGTTCAGCTTTATTCTCTGAGCAGTATTCCACTCACAGGTTTGCTGCAGCCATTAGCAACACAGATTTTGCCATCTCCACATCATACGCAGCTGCACTGATGATAATTGTGCCCACTGCTGTCAGTGCCATTCCATGTTCTCAGATGTGCAGCAAACAAGCATTTTCTTTGTTTCTTGCTCATGCAGGTGACAGTTCTTCAAATGCTATTATTGTCCCAAAGGCAACAGAGAATTCAGTGGATTAACTGAAAATGTACCATAGTTCTCTCTCAATTTCTCCACCTTTGCCAAAGGATGCAGTGGGTTTCCTAACCTCATTTTTATGGAATATTTCTTTCTTAACCCGATCTGGAAAGTGGAGAAAGTGATGAACTGTTAAGCTTTGCAAGAGGGAGAAGGAATTGCTTTCATTTCAATCATTTGTTTGGATTCCATTAGCAGACAGGTGAACATAGAGAGTACTTAGGTTGACACCCTTGAAGGACACCAGATTTTAAAACAAATAGAGGGAGATCTACTGTGTGTTATAAGCAATAATCATTAATTAAAAGCCTTGTTAAAGCATTGCTGAAGAGTGCTTCAGAAGAAAAGTAGTTATACTGCATTTCATGGTTAATTCAATGTCAATTAGCTGATTGTTAACTTCCCTCCAGCTAAATCTTGTTCAGTGCAGAGGAGAGAAATCAAAAGCATTCTAGCTTTAACAAGCCTAGTGTTTCAATCATTCATCTCTGGCCGCAGGCTCAAAATCAATGTCAACAGACGTTTCATTGCAATTTTATCAGCCATTTCTGCATGTCACTGTTTTCTTGGCTGCCCTGATTGTCCCTGAAAACCGTCTGTGAGAATCGAAAGGCCGGACAGACAGCGCTTGCTCCCCTTCTCTCGTAGGTTCCTTGTCGTTAATGATAGGTACTGATGTCCGCCTGGCTTCCCCTCGCTCCGTTCCCTCCCAGTGCGGCCGTTCAGCACCACGGACAGCTCCCGGACGCACCGCCCTGCAGGGAGAGGCTGAGAAGGATCATAGAATGGGTTGGGTTGGAAGGGACCCCAAAGATCACCGAGTTCCAACTTCCTACCACAGGCAGAACCACACACCTCCACATCCAGTACCAGAGTAGGTTGCCCAGGGCCCTATCCAACCTGGTCTTGAGCACCTCCAGGAGTGGGACATCCTCAGCCTCTCTGGGCATCCTGTTCCAGCTCCTCATCAATCTCTGTGAAGAACTTCTCCCAACATCTAATCTAAACCTTCCCTCCTTGAGCCAGCATTCAGGCCGCAGGGAGATTTCATAGCAGCCCTATGGTAGTGGGAGGGAAGGGCTCCAGGTATATTGGGGCGGGACTTTATCAGCCAGTGTAGCAATAGGACAGGGGATGGCTAAAAGAGATTGGAGTTAGATTTTTTATCAAGAAGAAATTCTTTACCCAATTCATTCTGCTGTGCAGAGAAGCGTGGCTGCCCTGCAGGTGCTCCTGGGCTCTGGGCATGAGTTGGTGGGGAGCAGCCAGCCCATGTCAGGGGTAGGGCTGAGGGCCTTTAAGATCCCTTCCAGCACAAGCCATTCTGTGATTCTGTGAAATATGTGCTCGCATTGTTCTTAGAAAAATGTTGTCAAAAATAACAGGTGACCCTATAACATTTATAAGACATCATACATTCCCATTTGCTTCATAATGACAACACTAATTGTGAGATTGGTGTCTGCAAAGAGTATCAAGAGCTAAACTGAAGCCTGGAGTCAGCTGCTGCTGGTGTCTGGGACTTGTCAGGCTGTTGTAGGACTTGAATTGATAACAGGCTGTTTTCCACCTGAAAACACAGAGCATCTGACTGCTGCACTCATACTACAAGCAGTGTAGCGTGGCGTGTTACACTCAGGGATGACACACAGGTGGAATTTCATGCTTCGTGCTGATTCCAGACCTGGTCCATAGTGCTTTAGCTTCACTCCTGTCTATAGCAGCACAGACAATAGATCCACAACGATGTTTCTCATCAGCTAAGACTGATGGGGTGATTACCAAATCACAGCAATCATTGTGTAGGGATTAGAAGTCCATGGCGTTTTCAGCTTTTTTCTTGTAGAGCAATGGTGTTTTATCTCTATACACTTAGATATCTATGTGCATATACATGGTATAAAGCAACTAACTTTCTGGAAGCTTAAAACAATACAGCATGCAGTTGCTGTAGGCAGAGTAGCTGTCTTCACTGGATTTTTTAAGGTTTGCTTTACCATTTCAGATGCTGCTTTCCAGGAGGAGCAAACAGTTAGCATTTGACTTGGAGCTATCTGTATCATTGCATCTCCTGCCTTCAGTCTGTGAGGTAGAATTCTTTCTGGCTCTTTGCATTACACTTTTCCTCATTTAAATTCTGCCTGACAAACCTGCTGTTGTGAAACCCACAGTATGAGATTCAGAAGCACTGCCTGCTCTCCTGCTTAAAAAAGCCATAATTGATAAAAACAGTTTGTATCAGTGTGAGTCACCTACAGGTCCAGTTGCCACAACTTTTATTTCTTCATTCATTATCAGTCATGACTAGTGGTTAGACAGGATGCTCCCGGGTACGTGGATCTCTATGATACACAAAGCACACAGAATCAGTTAATTTTAACAGGAGATAGTATAGATTACCAGAAATAGCAGTTAAAAAACTTCTCCTCAGCTCTTCTACACCTCTTTTCTTAAGCTTGTGGACAACAATACAGGTTTCAGTTTTACTTGTGTGATGCATTTACAGGGTAAATCTTAGCAACATTATGGTATAGATGCTCAAATATGTGGGTGTGGAACTACCACTCTTGAAGTGATCTCTGATTTATATTGACAGGGACCTGCTTTTCAGTGCTATTGTAGATAAGGCTTTAGTCTTTATATACATCTGTAACTCACAGTGACCAAAGCTAATGAATGCTATATTCCAGTTACTCTTGCCCCACTGGTTCTGTTTGCATCTCTGTCAATAGTTTTTTTCATAGGAACCAGGAGACCTGAATGAAAAGCTGTGTCATACTAGCGTGCTGCCCATTGATACACTGAATTAATGTGAATTTGTAAGAAGGAGAAACCTTTATCTTCCCATCCTTATTAAAACTGAGGTATCTTCTCTATCACTCTGTGATTCATTCTGTTCCCCTGTGTCTCTACATTCAACTTGAAGCCATCATCACGCATCCACCGTGCCACCTCATGGAAGGTTGAAGATAGGGCTGAAGATACACACAGCTATAGAAATCTGTATCAGAAAGTGAGGCAGATTTAACCTGAAAAAAAGAAATTATTGGCCCTGTAGGGTAGAATATACATAGACTTGTGGTGTCTTTATGTATTCCATTTGCACTTTTGAAGGAACTGATTCACCTTTGGGGTCTGTGACCCTCTGCCTACTCGCATAGCTCCTGGTGGGAAGAGAGGAGTCACTGCCATTACCCTTAACACTTGAATTGGTTCTTCAGACATTATCCTCATTCACCTTGGATAAAATGACTTCACGAAAGGACAGGATCTAAATCTGCTGGCCAAGGTTAAGAGGAACTTGGCTTCTGTCCAGGCAGCATTTGGTCAATGTTGCTACCAAGGTAAATGGGAGCCAAGCCAGCAAAACGGAGGTGATTTCCAGCCTTAGAGTTGTTTGTTAATACCAGATTAAAGGCCTATAGATCAGGTAGAAGTTTTAGGAGCTTGCTGACTGACAATAGGCCCACTTGGTTGCTCCAGAATGTTTCTTGCACTTTACCGGATCTCCTCTTAGATGGTGTTGTCCTTTCTTCACATGTTAGGACTGGGGTTAAGCACGTGCCATGAGACTTCCCAAGCAAGGCAGCTTTATGGCTTGAGAATGCAGAATATGTGCACCTGTGTACCAATGTCTGACCCTAGAGTCAAGTAGGAGTCCAGAATGCTTCTGTTCCATCAGTCTTCTGTAATTGAAAATTTTGTTTTAAAATACAAAAAGTACAGAAGACTTCACCTATATACAGCTAATCTTAAATCTCTGAGCTAATGCATGATGTACAGTTCTACGGATTAGAATGAAAGCAAGGCATCTGGCTTTCTGGGATCTATTTAGCTGGAGCAGATTTCTTGCAGACTGCAAGAAGTTCATCTCCATGGTGGCATTCCCTTTACACCATGAATGATCTTAGCTGCTTGTTCTGGCCCTTCCATCTGTATTTACAGTGGTGGGGGAGGTGGGAAATGAACTGGAGGTGAACCAGAGGTTGCAATTTCCTACTTAGATTAAAAAAAGATGCTTGACATGGCCCCTCTCTTGGAAAACATGAGTGCACATTAGCGAGGTTGTAGCAGCAGCAATAATGGGGCAGGATTGACAGGTAGGCATGACTTAAGGAGACAAAGCTTGGGGGGAGGGGGAGGCAGGAAGAATACAATTTGATCAGATATCACTGTTGTTTTTTCTCATTGTGAAACATTGCTCTTCAATGGGTCATTTTGCAGATATTTCTTTGCTGGAACAGTACCTTAGCTGGATCATGCAACCATATGATGCTGCTCATGTTTTTTTCTCAGATCTGTTTTCCAGCGCTGCATCACAGTTCACACTGTGACTGTGAGTTCTTTGTCAGAAGGATGGCATTGATGGAGTTGTGCAGAGCCTTACAGGGTGAGAAATGACCAGCTGGGGTCTGTAATGCTGGCAGAACCAGAGATAACCAGCAAAGGTGCACAGGTTTTGCTGTCAGGGTTCTGTTTCTCCTTGCTTCTGTCTCAGAGGCAGCTGCAGTCAAGATTTTTTCCAAGAGCTTTTGCTAAGAAAAAGCTGGAAGTGCCACAGTACAAAACCTGGGCACCAGTAGGCTTCTCTGAAAGTCAGAAGCCGTTTGGTTCAGGAAGATGTCAGTCCTGCTGCTCTCACTGGAGCCAGCAGTTCACCCTGAACTTGATATCTTGCTATTGCTTCCGCCTCTCTGTGGGCAGGTTTCTGTATCTCAGTACAAATGAATTAGAATGAGTGTTTGTTTTCCTGGCAGGAACTTTAAAAAAGGAGGAAAGACGTTCATGTGAGCTGACAGGAGCCATCTTCTCCTTTGAGGTTCTAAGAAGTGGTGTTTTCAGTGCAGGAAGGCAGCTCCTGTCCCCTAGGATCTCTTTCTCTCAGGGCTACAGGAACAACAGCCGACTTCTTCCCAGCCTAAATTAGCTGAAGATGGAGAGAATAAAACACTGTGGGGAAAATTTTGAGGGGAACAATAAGAGGGGAAAAAAAAATCCAGCCAAACGAACCTGAAACTCTTTAAAACAATATATTCTCCTATTCAGATTTTCCAATTTCTGGGACTTCCAGACTAAAAAAATAAGTGTCTTTTCCTATTAAGAAAATTGCTTTCACATTCCTGCAATGAACAGAGTTTTGTTTCTAATGATGGAAGAAGCTGAATGCAGCTGCTGACTAGCTGGAGTGGGGATCCAACTATCAGTGCGTCACCAGCTAAATGTGATTTGAGATGCAGTTTGCTTTTCTGTATCTCAGATCTCAGAGCTAAACCACAAACTGTACATGACACAACTAAATTAATATTTAAAAATAATTACTTGCTGCCTGAAGGTAAACAGAAAAAGGGTAAATAATTGATAGCACTGGGACTGCCACACTGTAAGTCTGCTGAGCGTTTATGATGTGCTGCGAAGGTTCAAAGGGATTGCTCGTCTGCTGCCTCTGAAGGAGGGTTTTTGCTAATCATTCCAGGGCTTGTTTTGTCAGCCAGCAATGTTTTCAGAGTTTGAAGCACTAGAATAGGATGCCAGCTTAATTTAGGCGATTCTCTAACTTAATTTACCAACTTTCCTTCCAAGATTTGCATTGTAAATGATAAGGTGATTTTCATACATATGATTTTTTTTTTTTCTTATCCCATCAACATCTGAAGGGAATTTTCATGTGGTCTGCTGCCAAGAATGCAGAGCAGGAGCGCTTACATAACTTGCCACCCTGTGACAGTGCCCGTCAGCAGAGCTGGGTGATCCCAAGCAGTTGGTTTCACCTGTATCCCTCCAGCACCAGAACAGCCAGCTTTCAAAGTGGCCAATGACTATAAAGAGTGTCCAGTGGTTTAAAACTCACTTATTTTGCCTGCAGTCAGAAATGCTCGTGGTCTGATTATTGTGATGACGATTTAAAAGGTATTACAAAAAGGTCTTCGCAGCTTTCTGATCTGCAGAGTATTCAAGCGAGGTTCCATACACCCCTATGGGCACACTGATCATTAGATAACTTATTTCTTTAGAAGCAAAAAAAGCAGATGCTAGGATCCGTCAGCAATGCCAGCTGGGCCATGTGATCAAATGCTTTGTGATGTTATCAGCAATACAGATCATACTGGGCGTGGAGATGGGAACATGGGCTCTTCTCTTTTGTGCCCCATCAGACCTACAGGGCTGAAGGTACTTTAGTGCCTGGCATTGCGTCACACTTTGGTGCTTGAAAATGCAATCTAAGCTCTCTTCTTTTTTATATACAAAACCAGTCCAACACCATGCTGATGTATATGAACGTGTTGCTGGAAGACGTGCAGTCATTCTTCCATGCTACTGAACGACAGTAAGTGGAATTCACAAGAGACGTTCTCCAGCTGATGCACGTCTGGAAGTGCACAGTAAGAATGTCTAAACAGAAAGTTAGAAAGCACAGTTTGCAAAGAGGGACTGACAAAAGTGTGTTTGTGTTTTGTTCAGTCCAGAGGAGGCAAACAGGCTACAACAGAGCTGCTGCCACACAAGCAAAATGGTGCAGCGAGGAAAGAGAGAGCTCCGTTCTCCCACACTCTTCTTATAATAGCTTAAACTGGGCCCTGGAGAGTCAGGGGGAAAAAATAGGAAATCCTTCTGATGGTAGAGGTAGGTCACTGCTGGAGCAGATTGCTGGGGGGCTGTGGAGTTTCTGTCATCGCAGATTAACAACAAGTCAAACAAATATTGTCTGTAAGGGAAGAATTGCAGAGTCCTGTGGTCCTGTCTCTCCGCCAGTCCGGGGCTAAATCATTGAGACAGGAGGAAGCCGGGCACTGAGACTCCTATGGCACACGTGGATCTGTGTGTATCTGCTCAATGTTTGTGTAGAATATGTTGAGGTGGTGTGAGGCGGCCAGTTGTCTCATTTCTGAACTAAGGTTATGGCGTGTGGGTATTCCTGTGTGCTCTAAGTGCAAATGTCCTGGCTGACCTGCGAATCTCCGCTCCCATTTGTATAATAATGGCATTTCTTCTCCTCTGAAACCATGAGAATGGCATTGAAGGTGTGGAATAGAGGCTCAGAAGGCAGATGTGGTGCTGTGTGAGCTCCCCAGGGTCCCTTCCAGCCTCATCACAGCAATGTTTCTGCTCAACAAGAGGCAGTTTAGCTCTGCAATGCTTTTATTCCATCACAGGTGGGAAAGGGAACTCCTTTAAGTGCTTGGGGTTCCCAATGCAAGAGAAGGCAAAGTGAAATAGTCTGCTCTGAACTCCAGCATTCAGGTCACCCCCCTCCCTCATTCCCCACACCCAAAGACCACACACTTGCACCTCCAGGCGTGCACATCCGCTGCCAGCACAGAGGAGGTTACCGATCCCATCACAGGGCTGGTTATCTTTCAAAGGAAAAGATCCTGA
Organism: Excalfactoria chinensis; assembly: GCF_039878825.1. NCBI lineage: Eukaryota > Metazoa > Chordata > Aves > Galliformes > Phasianidae > Excalfactoria > Excalfactoria chinensis. The sequence goes on from NC_092846.1 coordinate 3,215,834, forward strand.
AAGAAACCCTGGGAGTTCGGTGGCACAGCTCCTCCTGCACCACAGAGCAGGGCTGTACTACACAGGGAGCTGCTCTTAGCTCAGGGGGAAGCTTTCCTAGGAAGAAGAAGCCGGAGGAGAGTAATTGTTGTTAATGTGTTTCCTGCTTAAAGGGAAAGTGAAGGATTGGAGCAGGACGGGCATCTCTGGCCAGTGTGGGAATCATGGGGGAAACGTCATTGTTTCTTATCTTTCAGAAAGGAGTTTGATGCTGCTCGCAGGAGTGTTTTGTCAGACTCACCTCTGTATTGTGTCTCCAGCCCGAGGAACTGCAAAGTGGGCCTCTGGGAAGGCTGGTGCGAAGTGGCACAGTGCAAAGCTGCACCCAATGGCAGTGCTGCTGCTGGGCAGAGCCAACACGGTGCTGCAGCTCTGCTGCTCCCTGTAAGAGTCAGAGCTCTGGGACAAGGTGCTTGTTAGCATGGTCAACTTTCCTGGCTGATGGCTCTGAAAGCAAGCAGCTGATGAGGTGCTCAGAACTGCTGCTGTGCCCAAGCAGAGCTGTCTGCTTTCCCAGGAGGTGCCTGAGCAAGGTCTGCATTTCAAACACCCATAGCACATATGGCAGACAGAGCTTGGCAGGTACTGCACCAGCTCCAGCTTCCCCAGGTGCCAGGATTACTGCTTATCTTCAGAACCTAATGCATTTTACCTCCCACATGGGCAGACCCCTCCCAGTACTGCCATTGTGCTGTAGCTGTGTCTGATGGAGTACTGTAAGTGTGGAGAGCTCAATTGGAAAGGGACATTAGAGCCCTGCTTGGAAAAGAATGCACAAAGCATTGGCCTTCTTAAAACTGCCCCATTTCATTTGTGTGAAACACTGTTTTAGGCAAAAGTAAGTTCTCTTTGAATAGCTACTGAGTTGATTGCTGCAATGATTTGTCTTTAATCAGGAATTGACATTTCTACAAACAGGGAATGGATTTGCTAATGCAGGCTTGATTTGACAAGGAGACTTCTGCTGGGGTAGGGTTTGGGTACATTAAGAGGCTGGTGATGTAGGAAGGACAGCAGTGGGAATAGCAAGTGAGCATCTATCAGATCAGAACCTACAGGCTCTCACCTTGAACAGAGCACAGAGGCTTTCCAAGGCACAGCAATGAAGGCAGCCCAGGTTCTGCCGGGGAGGGAGTGCAGTAATACATTCAGTGAGGAGATTTTGCTGGTGAAATACCCACTTGAGAACCATTCATGGGTAGAAGTAAAATGGATCTGAGGTCTTGCCACCTGAATTCCTTCCTCTGCCTCGGTAGGTTATCAGCATGAAAACAGGAAATGAATTGGACACCATTAATAAAACATGAAGCCTCCGTGTTCAGGCTGTGTGCTCTGTTGTTGGAGTGTAGAAGGCACTGTGAGAAGGAAACACAGGAGTCAAACCCACAAGTTCATTTACTTTTTAACTGCACAGTAAACTTTGGCTCGGAGTTGGGGCTGAACCTTCCTTTTTTTCCCCCTTGAAATCATAGAAAAGCTTTTAAACCTTCATAGAGAAGTGCTGAAGGATGCTGAAGGATTGTTGCTGAGGTGTTTCAACCAATCAAAAAGGATTAGCTTCAAAGAATAGACGCCTATACAGAGTACACTGAAAGACCCCACCAGCACCAGCACTCTTTCTGTCTGTAGTTTTAGACCATCTCATGAAAGCAGACCCAAGGATGAGAACTAGAGAAGCAGTTATGAAAAAGCCATGGGAACAAAAGCAGAAGACCCGGTTCATCCAGAGACAGAGGACTTCTGCAGCTCTCATAAAGGCTTGTTTTGCCTCTCTGGGGGAGTTTAATTGCAAAATGTTTAGCATAGGTGAATCATAAGGAGCCTAACCATAGGAAGAGGTTAACCACAGTTGTAGGAAGGATTCATCTGAGGCTGCAGCAAACAAGTTCTTGGTGGGAAGAAACCAGAGAACTCCTCAGCTGTGGACAGGCTTGTTCCTGAAATTCAAAGGGCGAGTTGGGCATCCAGGGCAAGAGTCCTCCTCCTGACCTGAGATAGGGCATAGCCAAGCATGAGGTCAGGTGGAAAGATAAGGGGTTTATTGCTAGCGAGGCTGTTGTCAGACTGCTGTGGCTATAACCGCTGTTCATCTCCCACAAGAGGCACTCACTATGGTCTGCCACAGCTGTGCTGTAACCTGGGGATTAACAGGGCTTCCATGTTTTTGAACATGAAGCTGGAGGGTTCCCTCCTTAAACGTGGAAGCTCTGCCTCCTGGGTCCTGTTGGGACTAAGGGGCTCCAGTCTCCAAAGTTGTTATGCTGGGTCCAAATTCCTTCAGGTATTTCTCACTGGAAAGAACCTGTTTGTTAGAATCTGAAATGCAGAAGTGAAACCTCAACTTGGCTGAGTAACCTGGACGGAGACAACCCCATCCAGCAGAGCTTCAAACTCAGTGTCATAATTCACCTCAATTAACCACGATTTTCTTGGCTGCCATCTACAAAGTTTGACGATAGGAAATTGGATCTGACTCATTGCAATCCAAAGGGGCAGTTTGGTGAATGTACATTTTCAGCCAAAATCATTAGTCAACCAACAGAGCAAAATTACATTTCCATTGAAGTTTACGTTACCGTTTGGTTACTTGTTTTTCTGTCTGGCTCGAACCATAGCAAGTGCAGCCAAGTTCTAATTCTCAGCTGTTTGAAGATGCTCAGCCAGGCTGACAATTCATTGGACAATACTCAAAGTCTTAACAGGGTTTGTTCTAATTACGCAGAAGGATCTGTATTGAAATCACTACGCAATCAATGCATGTGCTGAAGGACGGATATTATTTTGGTTGGAAGTGCCAAAATGCTGGAAAAACAAACCAACCCGTGTCAAAACCATTCTTTTCCCTTGGAAAGCTTTGGCAGGGAATGCCCATCTGCAGTGCTCCTGTGCAGCTGCCAGCCCTGGTGGCACCTGAAGGCAGCTAAGTTCGCCCCTCGAGGTGCTGGAACCTGAAACATGTCTATGTGGGGGTCCTTAATGGGATGGAGTGGCTGAGCATCATTTACTGAGAGTAAATGGGTGTTCAGTACTGGAGCATGAACAGGAGTCACTGATTAAAATACAGCAGCACCCGGTGCTTGGAGCATGTACATATTCCCAGAAAGAGATTGGTAGAAATGGCCCTCGTTATTCCTTTCGAGTGTTTCTGACCATCACGTTCTGTTCTTTTTGATGTAACAGTATGCTAAATGCCCAGATGGTTCCTGCTGACAGCAGTGCTGCTGGTAGATTACTGCTGCCCATCTCTTCTCCAGGCGCTGCGCACCTGGGGCCATTGGGAACAGCAAGACTGTGAGATCACTGGGTCCTTCTGCTGCTGTCATCATTGCAGCTCTCCTGCTCACACTGCACCTGGTTTGCTCGTAAGTGCATCCTGAAATTGAGTTTTCCAGCCTCTCCCTGCAGGATTCTGCTCTATGCCAGTTGTTCTTCATGCTATGATTATTTTTTCTGTGTCTGGTGTAAACTTCTCCTTCCTTAGCTTCAGGTCAGTGCTTCTCATCTGGTGTCTGCTGTCCCTCCCTCTCCTCACCCTGCTGCTAGTTCGCATTAACTGCACGATAATTAGAGACTGATCCTGTCCCCTGAGCCTTTGCTTCCCCAGACTGTGTCTCCAATCCTGCCCTCCCGCAGCAAACCCCACTGAGATCCTCAGGTTTGGCACATGTCCATTTGGTGCTGCTCCTGCTTTTCTATCTGGTTCTCAGCACACAGGTCTTTGATATTATAATGCAGGAATGGCAGGAGACCCTGGTTAAGCAAAAACAGAACCGGCCCTCCCTCCCTCCCTCCCTCTGGGGGTTGCGGGTTATTAACAGAGCTTTCTTTGCTCAGCTGAGCACCATGGAGCTGCCAGGTCTCTGCCCGCATTCCTGTCTCACAGCTTCAGAATTCTCGCCCTATTAAAAAAGGCAGAAACGAGGCAGCTCCTGCAGCTCCCTGTCCTGCTGTGGTCGCCGATCTGAAGTCAGTGGTTTGTAACAACCCACTGCCCATCTCTGCTGCACGAGGGAGCTGGGTGCCTATAGGTCAGCTCTGCTGGGGAACAGAAACGAGTTCTATCATAGGAACCATCAGTGTCTTGAACAAAGGGGTCGTTTTGACTCATTAGGCTCAACTTATTTTTAAGAAACCCTTGTTCCTTGGCTGTTGTTAGGCCTTATTCTCAGGGGCTTCATGCTCTTTACTCCTCTGTGCTATCTGGTTGAATGGTTCATACTTGCAGGCTTCTCTCTTTCCTGGCCATCCCAATGAAGAGCGAAGTTGCTTTGTGCACTCATTGCCAGTGGTTCCCACATAGGTGCTGGGTGTTCCTGTGCTGAACCCCCCTCACTACACCATCCTCTCTGGCTGCTCTTCTGGTCCCACAGACAGAGAGAACAGCTCAGGGACCCTCCTCAGCCCCACACTGGGGACATACAGCAGTGGCAGTGCCAGGTAAAGGTGCTTTCAAAACAGCTCTTGTTGGTTTTGGATCTTTCCGTTTGAAGGCTTCTGGCACGTGAAGAGCCCTCCCCTGAGTTTTTCATCCTCTTTCAAGCTGCTGCAATAAACCCATGAACCTCTCTTTCATTTGGCTCCACGGGTGCTGTCTGTGGTGGGTCTCCTGCTCTGCACACACGCACACCCTGAGGCCTGGACTGAGCATCCCGATCCTACCTTGTGCTGCCCCATGTGCAGCTGGCAGCAGCAGCCCAACCCTGAGAGCTGTGTCATGTATGCAACCTGCCCTCCTGCTGACGTGAGGGCTCTGTGCAACACCTGGTGTCTGCCTGCAGAGAAACAAACCTTTCAGCAAAGCTCAAGAGCACAGTTTGCATTGCTCACAGTGTGCACTGGGCACAGTCCAACGCTTCCACCTCTGCCATTGTGGCACAACCCAGGGAGGAAATCCAGGAGGTTGCATCTCACTGAGCAACAGCACCACTCGCAGCCTGGCTGCCAGCGTGGGGTGGAGGCTGAGCACATCCTGACCCTCATTGGTAGCATCTGGGGCTGCACTGCTCTGTGCCAACAACAGTCTGTGCTGAGCAGCTCCTTCCTGCCCAGAGGTGTCCAGAGGGCTCCACTCAGGAGGCTGCCAGTGCTCTGAAAAGCCGAACAAACATTTGGGTGGAAAGCTCCTATATGCTGTAGCAAAGCGTCCAACTGACAGGAGGAAACATAACTGCTCATCTTTTGGTTTGACACAAATAATCCAGGATACTGGTGACGGGAAAAGCAGCCACACCTGCTGGCTGTCACCTGGGCATGGTTCCTGGCAAAGAGCAGCAAGCTGGGGCTGAGGGTCAGGCTTCAGCCTCTTCCAGACAAGCCAGAAGCAGAAACTATCTGAAGAATCCCACAGACTCACACCCAATGTTCAAGGGCAGCGTTTCTCCCAGCACACACAACCCTGCCCAGGAGGCTAGCGGGGTTATATTATCTGCAGTTTGAATCTGGACATGAGGAGACAGGTGCTGCAGCAAACAGGCAGGCACATGAGCAGCTGCAGTCAAAGCAAGAGCAAGCGCTTCAGGTCTGCACACTCAGCACATTGCATCCCGTCCCAGCAGAGCTGGAGTTGGGAAGTGAGACAGGGAGCAACTGGGGATGCGTCGCAAGGCCGCTGCCAAATGGAGAGCACAGCAAGGCGAGTGCGTGGGCAGTGAGTTCAGTGAGACTGGAGGACGTGTGGCAGGGCAGCATGTTGCACCATGGCATCATGCTACAAAGCAAAGAGAACCCCAGACCAGGTCCTGGGAGTCCCAGGAGCACGGCAGCAACAGCTTCAGGGTCTGCAGCCCACTGGGGCTTTGCTCATGCATGGGCACTGCTCCTCCAGAGGGTGTTTCACCAAATGGTTAGAGAGAGGTTTATAATGTAAATGAAGGTTTCCAGGGTTGCTCTTTCCTCAGGAAAGGCTGAGGCCAAAACTGATTAAGCATTGGGTGAACCACAGCAGAAACAGTGCCTGTGTTGGAAGCATTTCCAACACAAATCTCTTAATAGTCTTTGAGTCTCTGCGAGGCCTTAAAATCAATCAGAGGATTAACTAAGCAAAGCTGTCTTTATGATCCATGATCCAGCTTTGTGCAATTGGATCCGGCTTTGCTTGGGCCTCTCTTTGCAGGTGGGCTGTGATGGAGGAGCCCTGCAGGAGATCTGGGGATTGGGCATCTGCAACTCGCACAGGAGGGATGCCAGAGAGACACGACACTTTGTCTTCTCCCATCCCTCCCACTGGCTCCTCATGATCCAGCATTTCTCTTTACAGAGGCTCGCTGAAGAAAAGCCACCGACTGCTCCTGGTGAGCTGCCAGCTTTGTGTGGCTACTGGGACGCCTTCTGCCAGGGGTGCATCACACCTTCTTGTTGCCTTATCCTTCTGGCACCTGGACTTTGGTTTCAGGGCTGGGCTGAAGCCTGGGAGCTGCTGCACCCATCTGCTGCCACATGCAGCAGGAAGCATTGCCTCCTGAGATGCACTTTGGATCCACCATTGAAGATTAAGTCTCTGGTAAGCACACACTGTGGGCTCCTGGTGCACCAGCAGTTCAGTGGAGTGATGAGATTTCCCCTAGCACCCAATAAGTCTCTGTTTTATGGCAAAATTCATCCTCTCTCAGTCTGCAGCCAGGCTGGTGCCCAGCTTTGTGAGGCGCCGGTATGATGTGACACGAAGCAATGCTGATCTCCCCTATTTGACCTCAGTGACTTTGTGATTATCTGATTCTATAGCGGTCTCTGCTCAGAGCATTTCCCAGCTTTGGGTGTTTGTGTGCTCTTGGTTGCACAAACCACAGCTGATGGAAATCAAGTGAAATTCATAGAATCATAGAATCGTTTGAGTTGGAAGGGACCATTGAAGGTCATCTTGTATTGCCATCAACGCATCTATAGACCTGGGAAATGAAGTTGGCCCAGGCTATAGCAACTCATCCACGCAAGGGACAGCTCCAAAGACTGAGTCCTCAGAGAGGTGTGGGATGAAAGGACAGCAGTCTCTGCAATTGTGATCAGGATGAAGAAGCCACCCAGAGGTGATGCACTGATTATCTCTGCTTCTCCAAACACCAAACACCAGGAGGCGGCCCCCTTTGCACAACGGTTTGCTTATCTGCCGCGCAACGCCGCGGCTGTCGAAGGCTTCCATGAATTTCAAACAGACAAACTGGACGAAGCTGGGGGAAGAAAATAAAACAAACAAAACACCCTAACAGCTATTGAATAACAAACATCACTTCTGCCACGGGAAATCTCTGCAACCTGTCAGAGCAGCGCAGAGCTGCAAGGCGGCGTTGCTGGGAGCTCGGTGCTGCTGACAGCCCAGTGCCGGACACAGCTCCTGTGGGCATCTGTCTGCTCTTCTGCCCTCTGCCTCTCCTCCCCATCCTTCCATTCCCTAGCACTTTTTAGAATAAAACTCACAGATCTGTGTTACAATTAAATCCTGCACTGAATATATTTTCGCTTTGAGAAGAGCTGGGACGATTCTATGTGAAGGTGCCTTCTGGCTGCCCAGGAGAGCTCCTCAGACAGCCCTGAGACAGGCTGGCATGTCACATATACTGTAAGTAAGTGCCTCTGAGAGTGGAAGTTTCCCTGGGAAGCCTTAGTCTACCCTTATGTTAAAGCCTGATTATCAAACAGCTGATTACATCTTATTAGGTGTTTCCATCTGTTGATAGAAAAATGCCCGATTGCATAACATTTGTTTTGCTTCTGATTGGGTCTTCACCATTCTCAGCAGCACTGGGGCCAGAGCAGCCTGCTGAAATGCCCAGAGCTGGGGGTACTGGGCTGCTGGAGCTGTGGGCAGCATCCAACTGCACTTAGAGCAGTGTCTGCCCACAGCTATACAGAACCCACAAGGCTGGCACCCACCGGGATGCTGCCACCCACTTCTCCCAGTGCATTTTTCCAAGCCTTCATACAAATCTCCACTGCTTTATCTGTCCACGCAGCTTTATGCAGCTTTGGTGATGCTCGTCTGACAGCCAGCCTCTGTCTGCACTGCAGCTGGAGCTCACTGCACAGCTGGAATGTAGCACACAGCTGGAGTTCAGCACACAGCTGGCTGTAAGAGCTGCCACCTGCAGTCACCAAAGGAAAGGAGCAGTGTGAGCAGAGCTGAGCAGGTCGCCGTGTTCCTCCCCTTCGTGCCTGTTGCGCTTTGCAGGTCTGCGTGTGGATGCTGCACCTCTGAGGGCTGAACTGAGGAGCCAGCAGTGCCAACAGCGATGCATTTGGAAGCAGATGGTCTTTAGGGACCCTTCCAACCCAAGCCATCCTATGATTTGCTCACTGATAAATATTTGCATCACCAGAGAGCCCTGAGAAATGTGATCACTCCAAAGCATCCCGGGACGCATTGCTCCGTGGCAGTCACAGGGAGTGTGTTATCCTTGCACATCAGAGAGCCTGGAAACTGTATTCAACAGGCGAGTAAAGCCAAATATTTTAATCAGCAAAAAACAGAGAAGAGTATTGAGATGAGTGAAGAGAGGAGGGAAATCCTGGGCTCGGTGCCTGGTTCCTAATCCCTGAACTGTCTCACTGTAGTGCTGTGAAAGCCAGGAGGAATAAGCCTGATACCACAGCATCTTGCCATCAAGAAACTGCATTAATACAGAACTGCAAAGGTAATTAACCAAATCAGACTTGGTCCAGTGCTGAAAAGGATTTCTTCCCCCAGGGATGAGCAGATGTCTCTATCTAATTATACAAGTTATTTAATCAGAACCAGAGGTTGGGTATCTAATGAAAGTATACCTAGCGTGGGGGGAGAGGTTGCAGATAGGGAACAGTGCAGTTGGGGACTGGGGGGGCATGACTTTGAGCCGGCACCACTTCTAGAGCTCTTCTGCCCTGTTTGTGAGCACTACAGGGATAGGAGAAGTATCAGCAGTGAGAAGAATCTGTCCTGGTAAAAGATCATTTATGGCAAGGAGAGAAAGTATTCTTGTTAAAGTCATCAGTGCTTCTGGTCTCCACTTTCCCAGTGCTTCTCCCTGCTGACTGCAGCAGGCAGTGAATCTTAACCACATGATTTGCCCACTCTAAATAAGTTGTTGTGTTTTCTCCCTGCTGCATACAGTTAGAAGGGGCCATGCCCATGGAGAAGAAGCACTCGACCATCGCCCACATCCTTTGTTCCGAAGCATGGAGCATCTGTTTGTGGCAGCTGAAATGGAAAAACGCTGCTTGTATTCGTGTGGTTCTAGACGAATGGGTTGGGAGACCTCAATAAAGAGATGGAGATGCAGCGCAGGAGCCACTTGGGTTAGTGCAGGTATCAACTCCGTTCTGTAGGAATCTGCTCTGCTGAGACGCATTTGCAAAGCGCGGTTCCTCTTTGTTCGTGTGGAAATCTGCTCTCAAGCACTTGTGCAAAACTGATCAGCCCTTCTATGAGCCCCGACCGATGGTAAAGCTGCAAACTGAGTGTAGGTAGGGGTGGTTATATGGGGCTTTTTCTTTTTCCTGTGAACTTTTATAGCTTTGCACAAGCAACTGAAGCTGAGCTGAGGCACTGAGGCCGTTGGAAATCTGACCCTGAATATTAAACAACCTGCCTGCGAGGTCGCGCTCAGCTGGGGGATTGAAGCAGTTCTGAATTGCCGAATCGCAGTCCCCTGAAAGAGAATTTACCAGGCAATAAGGAATGGATTGACAGGAAAAGGAATAAAGATGAAATGTGATGTCTGCCGAACCCTTTTTTTTCCTCACTTCCACCCCTTCCTATCCTGGCTTCTTTAACCTCCCTGTTAATGGGAGCTCTTCCACTTTTGTATCCCCAGGTACCCGGAGCACTGGCCACCAATGAGCCCCCTTCCCAACCCTGGAAGGACAGACAGACAGACAGACAAACAACAGTGCATGTCAGTGGGCCGACCTGCAGCTGCACAGCTCCTCCTGCAGCCTCAGCACCAGGTTGGTGGGTGCTGGGAGGTGCTGCCCCCAGTAAGCGGGATGGGAAGAGGAGGTGACACATCACCGTGCTGTGACTAAGGAGAAAGTCAGAGCCCTGAGGGCCTGGTGAGTGCAGTGGGTGTTTGCTGCCCACAGCGTGGCTCAATTACAGGAGTGACAAGCTGCAGCACAGCTCACAGCCCTGGTAGACAGTTCTGTCAGCAGCCCAAGCAGTGCTGGGCCTCTGCCAGCCAGCGACTTGCAGCACAAGAAACAAAGCAAAACTCGACTTTGAACTATGCTGCCCTATATCCAGAATGGTTGCATTGGTTGCATGCAGGGTAAATAATGCACTGCTTTCATTGTTGTGCCTATTCTGCACTGAGAACTTGAGCTATCTCTCCATCAACTAAAGAAGCACAGCTGAGCAGTGCTATCCTAAGGTTTGCCCACTTGCAGGAGCTGTGTTTTGGTCCTTGTCTGTGAATATTTCTCTTCTAGGAATACAACTGGGAGCACTGGGAATGAGATCAGCATATCATTGCAGATCTGATCATCACTTTTTCAAAGTCCAATTAATGAAGCCCATTAGGCTTGGAAGGTGAGAGGTGCTGAGTCTTTATGAGGAGAAGAAGAACAGTGAGATCCAGAAGCAAGGGCTGGTGGTGATGGGATGGATGGTGGGCTGGGACCAGAAGGAACTACTTAAAGGACAGTGTTGGGAGAGAGGGACACCAGCACCCAGTGTGGCCATGCTCCAAGCTGAACTGAGGCTTGGAATCACCTCCTCCTCCCATCCACGTCTGTGTGGAGCTTTTTACTGGCGTCAGTGGCAGCAGGATCAGAGTCGAGTCTTAAGGCTCTTCCCCTGGAGCTCAGAGGAGTTTAATGGAGGAAAAAAAATAGTCTAAGTTGTAATTAATCAGCTTGTGCTTCTCCTGCAGGAAAGAGTTAATGAAGGCAAAGCTTGTCTGGCCAAGGGGCTGGTGTGGCTCCAGGAGAGCCGTGACTCAGAGATGGAGCATCCTGCCAGAGCACAGGGCAGTCTCCTCATCCTCAGCTCCTCCTCTCCCAGCACAGCAGCAGTGTGAAGGTGTCCAGCATCGTGGCTAGGAGGGCTTGTCCCATATAGCACCTGCTCTTCCCACTCAGCTCCACACTCTTGGCTTGCGTAAGAAACTCCTTACCTCACAGTCTGTGGGTAGGACCTTGCATATCTGGCTGTATCATGTTGGTCGGCAGTGCACAACCCTTGGTAATCTCATTGGGGCTCTCTACAGGACAGAAAAAGGTTAACAGGATGATTTACAAGAGTAAGGAAAAGGCCAAAGGGAGGACAGGAACAGACAGATTGGGGGAGTTATTCAAAGGTTTGACCAGAGCACGACCACATTGGGCATTTTCACCACTGTGCCTGGCTCAAAAAGAAGCGTGGAGCAATGAGATTTGGTGGCAGTGTCACAAAGCAGCCCATGCTCAGCAACACGCAATCCTCTGCCCCAGGTGCATGCTAATAGTTTTGCATAAAATGGATGCTTTCCTTCTCAGCCCCTTGTCCGTGCCCAATGGCCAATGAGGGGTCCCACGCAGCACCAACATGATGGCAGCAGCAGAGCAGGGCAGGACGTGTGGTCCTGGCAATGAGCAGAACTACACCGCTTTGAACCCAGACTGGCATAGCATAAACATATGGATTAGCACCAACGCAACAGATCAAAACCCGAGGAGGAGGGCTCAAACAAGTCGTAATTTGTAGCAACAACAAAACTGCAGGATTTCATCACTTCAGCTCCCAACCCTCACACCTCAACCTCGCCGCAAGGAAAACAGCTGCCTCCCCGTTCTCCTACACCTGTCCTAAACATCCCATTGGGGCAGCCAGCCTGGAAAGCATGGCTTGTTGGGTGGAACAACGCTGTCTGGAGCTGTCACTGTGGGGTGGGGACAGAAAAAGGACACAGTGTTCAATGCTGGATCTGTCTGGAGAGGAGAAAACTGTTCCCGTGCAACCCTTCTTTTGCAGCAGCCAGGATGCAGGGTGCTGCATGCACAGAGCTGCAAGTCCAGCTGCAGATGCCCCGATGCTGTTGTGCTGTTCAGGTGCAGCTGCTGCTGCATCAGAGGTGACTTCAGATTGACAAGACAGGGCGACAGCACAGCTGTAGGCACCTTCATCTGCTGTGTGCATAATCCTCAGTGCTGAACCCACTCCAAACTCATCCCCAGGTCTTATCTTTTCTAAACTGGGTATTTATTCATGTGGTTGTTTTATGTAAACTGCAAAGAGCCTCATTAAATGGAAACCTTCCCTCATGAGCTTCATTATTAAGGTGGAACGACACTTGAAACGCGTTGAGCAAAATCCCTGAGCTTTGGTGTTACTTAGGGAAGGAATGCTCAGTGCTGGCAGCCTGGGGCTGAACCCACCTGTCCCCCCCATTCAGGAGCATGCTCAGCCCTGGGATGAGGTACTGCAATGGGCACTGTGTGCAGGAAGCTTCCAGGAGAAGCCCCTGCAGATCAAAGTGGGACCTGCCCTGCCCCAGTAGTCCAGCACTGGGTCCTTTGGATTCTGGAGGAGGATGGAGCAGCAGTGAGGCTGACCTGGGCTGAAGCTCCAGGCTTAGGGCTGGCTAACATGGAGCTGTGGTAAGGGATGAGATTTTACAACTAAAACTCCCCACCACTGGAATGCTGGCCAAGCAAATCCCAATGTTTTTGTGGGTCCCTGTTCTCATTTGTATTATAAGTGCTCATGGCAGAGTTGACAGCAGAAGACACATACACGTGATTATGGATGCAGGCATCAATCAGAGGCTGGAAATGAATTGGACCGTGTGTATTTTCCCTCCCTTAGCCTGACTGAACTCCATTCTGCTTTCCCAGGATTGAACACCAATAGGAACCACTGCAGATGAGTTGTTTCCTTTTGGTAGCAGGCACACGTGGTGAAGCAGTGTGATGTCTGGGGAACAGGCTGAGAGAGAGCAGAGAGGGACTGGATGCATTAGCAGTGCCCAATGCATGCTGAGCCCTTTGCAGTGGTCACCCCAGTGCCCCACTGGGAGCCATGCATTGCCTCTGCTGTGTTCAGTGCCTCTCAGCCCCCGCATGCATCTCCAGCTGAAGGACTTGAGAGCTGATAGAGCTTTTTAAAGTGGGGATTATGTAAATGCACATTATGGTGCTTTCATAAACAGGGATTATTTGTTGAATACTTTCGAGTGCTTCCTTCGCAGCGATTAAGGTCTGTTGTGTAAATAGGAATTTAGTGGCTGCTTAGTCTAAGTTTCATTGGCTCAATAAAAGATGAGAGCAGCACTTTTTACATTCATCTTGGCCTCGGGAGAACATCTTTGGGGCAGTTTTCAGATAATTACATGAGCACCTACACCTACTGCCCATTGCAGGCACCGTACCTTGCATGTCCATATCGACCATCCTCCATTTCCCTTCCTTGCTACATTAGTGATTAAATCTGTTGTCTCAGCTGCTAGTTTGTTGGTTATCTCTCCCTAGGTTAAGGGTTCTGAAAGTGTGGATGAGCAAAGCTCTCCTTTGGGTCACTGCTCCCTTCAGCTGTTTTACAGGAGTGATTTTGCCACTCAGTTCTGCAGGTGGAGCTACCAAGGAAGGCATTAAATGGGAATTTCTCATCTTCCTCCATTCGTTGTTATTTGCAGGCTTTAAATTCAACCTCTACCAAGCTAAGCAAGCCCAGAGCACAATCCGTGCACGATACCTTGCTTTAAGAAGATCGTTTCCTCAAGTGTAAACCAATATTACTTTCTAATTCAGCTGTGATGGGGATCGAGTTCTCACATAATGCGTTTTCTCCTTTGGTGAATTCTCAAACACATAAATAGGAGTTTGAAAGGAGATCTCATCCTCAGCCTTTGGAAATGATAAATTTCTACTAATGATTCACTGATGTACACATGGCTTATTTTGCATAAAGTTAGAGCTGGGCACATTTATTCATTATGATTCCCTTAAAAAATGGATATAAATATCAAGAGCAATTGGCTACCAAAGATTTGAATATTATGGCACTGTATCATGGGGGAGCTGACATGAATATGAGTCGGGTGAGGAAAAAAATACACAGAAAATGCTTATCCAAGAGTGATACTTTACAGCATGTCACCGAACCATCGGAAAGGGTTACATTCATTACAAACGTATGCAGCGGTTCCAAAGGATTCCTTGGGAAGAAAAAGAAATAAAGAAAATAAAAGAGCATTATTTTCCTACTGAAACGTGCTCTGTGATCTATGGAACCCATTTCTCCTGTGAAGCCCAAAGCCTGAGCTCTTTGTAAGGCTGGAACACCTGCACCGTGGGATGGTTCATTGCTGGCATAGAGGGAATGGATGGGAAGAGGGGTCTGTATGGGGCAGCGCACGTCGGGTTTGGATGCAGCCAACAGAGAGCAAAGGGCTGCACACCTTGGAAGGAAAAGCCTCTGGGAGGCGGCTCCTGGTGTCCTCATCCACCAGGAGAGCAGGAGGGCACAAGCATACGGCCATTGACATGTTGCACTCGTCCCTGTATTGATCTGCTGCTTCGGCGGCCACCCGAGCCCTTGGCAAAGGTCACCGTCTCTGTTCCCGTGTTACAAATGGGAGCACGGAGGCGAAGAGATTAATTTTCAGAAGTGATTAATGTTCCCGGTGCCCATCCTCATTCACGCTGGGCCTCGAGCCCCAGCGAAGTCTGGAGCTGGGTTAATTAAGGTGTCCCCTGCCCCTCTCCCAGCCCTGCCAGACATGGCCGTTGCTCACTGTCGTGTTGCCTTTTCCCACAAACTCTTCCACCCTTCATCCCGTGCCAGCCCTCAAACCGGCTCAGGGACTCCCCCAGGGCTGCTCCCTCTCCTTCCAGGCCTCACATATCCCATGATACCCAAAAACTCACATCCTCTCTTTGCTTTGTCCAATGTCTCAGACAGAGCTCCCACCTCCCCACCGTTCAGGGCAGCTGCTGCCCTTCTCCTCCGCTTCACCATGGGCAGAGCATCGTTAAACAACAATCAGACAAAGCAGCTGCAGGGGAAGTTTCTCCCAGCACCAAGTAACTGTTATAGAGCCAAACTGCACTTTGTTTGAGTGCAGCATCGGAACAAAAATGCTTTCTGACAAGAGCGAGAGCAGCCAAGCGTATCTCCAGTAAAAGGAGACCCTTCCAACCCTGGCAGCTGCAAAAAAGGGGTTGGGGAAGTGGGATGTAAAGTAGACAACAGACAGATGTGCGCTGCTAATGTCTGGCCGTGCTGAAAGCAGTGACTGCAGCTCTTGGTGCCCCTGAAGCCATACAGAGCCATACTGTGCCACACACACTGTGCTCTAAAGAACCGTGCTGTGCTTTATTGGGCTGTAGGGTGCCAAAACCACACCACGCCATTCCGCACCGCTCTATACCATACCATATAGCACCATACCGTGCCATATAGCACCATACCGTACCATATAGCACCATACTGTGCCATATAGCACCATACTGTGCCATATAGCACCATACCATACCATATAGCACCATACCGTACCATATAGCACCATACCGTGCCATATAGCGCCATACCGTGCCGTATAGCACCATACCGTACCATATAGCACCATACTGTGCCATATAGCACCATACCGTACCATATAGGGCCACACTGGACCGCACTGTGCCACACACCGCCGCACCGTCCCGCCGCACCGTCCCGCCCACGTGCTCCTCTCCCGCCACCGCGCCCCTCGCCCGCGCCCGGCCCACGTGGCCGCCCGCCGCCCGGCATGAATGAAGCTCCCTCCTCCAATCGGCGCCCTCCTCGCCGCCGGCCGCACGCGGGCCGCCCCGCCGAGCGCATCCCCGTCCAATCCCGCGGCGGCATTGGCCCACCCGCAGCCAATGGCAAAAGCGAGCGCTGGGCGGCGCCCCGAGCCGGCGGCGTCCAATGGCGAAGCGGCGCGGGCCGGCGGTGGCGGCGGGCGAGCCAATGGGGGGCGGGGGCGTGTCGGGAGCGCGGCGGCGCGGCAGCCGGGCGCGGGGCTCTAAAGCGCGGCGCGGCGCCGCGTCCCGCAGACGGCCATGGCCGCCGCCGCGCAGTACCTGCCGCGCTCCGCCGCGCTGCTGCACCCCGACGGCGACCGGCTGCATCAGGGCACCACGTACCGCGAGGTGCAGAAGATGATGCACCACGAGTACCTGCAGGGCCTGGCCCCTGCCGCCGCCGGGCACGCCGTCGGGTTGGCGCACCACCAGTGGCTGCCCAGCGCCGGCACGGACTGGGGGAGCGGCGGCGGAGGAGGAGGCGGTGCGCACCTCCCGCCGGCGGCCGAGCACGGGAAGGGCGGCCCGGGAGGACCCCGCGAGGAGCTGCCCCCCGCCGCAGCCTTCCACCCGCGGCCGCACCTGGTGCCGCAGGCCGGCGGCTGGGCGCAGGGAGCGGGGCCGCCCCCCCACCTGCCCCCCATGTCGCCGCCGTCGGGGCAGCCGCTGCTTTACGGGCAGCCGTACGGCGGCCTCAACGGGATGCTGGGCCCGCCCGGCCCCGCGCTGCACCACGGGCACGGGCTGCGCGACCCGCTGGGCGCCGAGGAGGCGGCGGGCCACGAGCTGGCGGCCTCCCCGCCGCCGCCGCTGGGGCCGCCCGAACCGTCGGACGAGGACGCGCCGAGCTCCGACGACCTGGAGCAGTTCGCCAAGCAGTTCAAGCAGCGGCGGATCAAGCTGGGCTTCACGCAGGCCGACGTGGGGCTGGCGCTCGGTACCCTCTACGGGAACGTCTTCTCGCAGACCACGATCTGCCGCTTCGAGGCGCTGCAGCTGAGCTTCAAGAACATGTGCAAGCTGAAGCCTCTGCTCAACAAGTGGCTGGAGGAGACGGACTCCAGCACGGGCAGCCCCACCAACCTGGACAAGATCGCGGCGCAGGGCAGGAAGCGCAAGAAGCGCACCTCCATCGAGGTGGGCGTCAAGGGCGCCCTGGAGAACCACTTCCTCAAGTGCCCCAAGCCCTCGGCGCACGAGATCACCTCCCTGGCGGACTCCCTGCAGCTGGAGAAGGAGGTTGTGCGGGTCTGGTTCTGCAACCGACGGCAGAAGGAGAAGCGCATGACGCCGGCCGGGCTCCCGCACCCGCCCATGGAGGACGTTTACGCACAGGCGGACACTTCGCCGCTGCACCACGCGCTGCCCGGCGCCGTGCCGTGACCGCCGGCCCCGCCGCTGGGCCCCGACGGCGGCGGCGGAGCGGGCGCGGGCGGCGGGACGCGCCCCGGTTCCTTCCTTCCTTTCTTCCTCGGACTGGCCCGGCCCGGCCGCCCTCCCCAGCCCTATTTATTCGGGCGCCGGAGCCGCTCGCGGCCGCAGCAGAAGTAGCCAAAGGTTTGCGATCTCTAATTTATTCCCTCCCGCGGGGCCCCCGGCTCCGGCCCGGCCGTAGGATGCGGCGCTGCCCGTCCCGGCCCCTTTCTATTTATTTTCTAACCGTGCGCGGAGCTCTCTCCCTCCCGTTGGTAGGTTCGGTTCGGTTCGCCCCCCTCACCCCCCCACCTTTCCCCTTTGGTTTCGGTTTTTGTTTTGGTTTTTTTTTTTGTTTTCGTTTGTATCTTTATTGCAAAACCAATGTAGACTGCGAGGGTACGTTTCTATTTATGTTATAGTAAATATTTTATTACTTACATAAATCATTTACCCAGGAACCGGTCTCGTGTCGTCTTTCGGGAGCGGGGCGGTCCCGGGCCGGGGTCCATCGTGCATCCCACCCCGCTGCGCTCCCCCTCGGCCGTTCGGTCTCACCCCGGGAGCGCCGGAGGAGCGTCCCGCTGTGCCCCGAGTTCGTTAACGTTGCGCCGAACTTCTGCTTTGCAGCATGAGTAGAAAAGAGGACGTCCGTCGGCAGAGCTCAAGACGCCGCGTTGTTTGGTTCTTAGTTATTGCTCCGAGGTTGTTCTGCTGGTCCCCGATTCTCACGGCTTCGTGCCCCCGGTGGGTCGCCGTTGCCACAGGGAAGGCTGCAAACTGAGTTCTGCCGTTCTTTATAGAAGGACCGACCCTATCTCCTAACGCTCTTCTCTTCCAGCACCGCGGGGACTGCAGCTGCCGCCGCGTGTCCTTCGGGTCCTGCGGTGTTTTGTGTGGAGTGAACTGTGCCACGTGTGCCTGCGCTGCTCGGATCCGCTGCTCGGATGCACGGTTGAGAGCTGGGGGTAAAGAGTCTGATTTCCTTTTAATTTGGCTGAGGACTTCCCGTGGTCTCAGCTCTTGGCGTGGCACTGCTGGCCCTGCTGGAGTCTGGGCACCAATTCCATCAGCCATCAGCTTCAGATTTTCTAGGGATAAAAAGGGGATATTCTGGGGGTAGGCAGGTAAATTTGGTACATGTATTTTTGTATATTAAATGTAACTTATGCTCAGAGACTCGTGCATGAGAACTCTTGCATTTATTGCAGCTTGATGTTATTGTTGTGCCTTTGGGCCGCGTATGCGTGCAGTGCTTCCCAAAGCAACGACACGTTGGCAATATTCACATTATAAATTACCCCGTTCCCAACATCTCTGTGTTTGCAGATACAAGAATATCACGGCGTTGCTCATCCCAAATTCCAGCAAGTGGTTTTCTGAGACTTTAAAATAAAGTCACTTGGAAAGGTGGTTTTGCTGCACATTGGAGCGGCTCTCAATGTGTTGCTGGGCTGGGAGTGCTGCAGCGTGGGGCAGTGCTGGCTTCCCCTGGATGGAAAGCATCCGGGCTCAGGTGTGGGGCTGTGTGTTTTCAGGTGTGATGTGGGTTGAGGTGCCTTCTCTTACAGGCACGACTTGATTTCAAAGCACAGATTGGTTGGGCAATAAGGTCCTGGGTTCCAGCAGTTTTGCTGTGCTTATCGAATTGCTCTGTATTAGCTGAATGCGTGCTGCAGTTTAGAAAGGAGGAAATGTGGTGGTTGAGATCGTGTGTTCTGCTTTAAAAATGTAGAGGAGTGTGGTGGTGAATTCTTGGGAACAGGAGTTTGAGTCAATGTGTCATAGAAGAGTTTAAACTGATGATCAACTCTGCGCTCTCTCCTCTCTGTTCTTTTGTGCGTCTCGCACACACGTAGCATTGTGCTCCGCTGCAGCTCTGCTGCCTTCCTCAGGGCTCTCCAGGGAGGAGGAAACAAAGGGGAAACGAACCGGCGAAAGGAGAGGTTTTTTACTTCTTCAAACAGCAACTCTTGTTTGCACCGAGCGCTTAACTGTGCCGCTTTCCCATACCAGGAGCCACTGCAGCATCTTCTGCCCTCTGAGGCAGCGCGGCTGGCAAGCAGCCCCTTTGCTGGGGAAGAAAGGGGCAGCAGCGCTCACATTGCATTGCTGTAATGGATGAGATGCACTGGCAGGGTGCGTGGCCCTGGGTTGTGTGGTGTCAGCTTGGATCAGGCGCCGGCAGCGCTGCTGTGTGAGCCCTCCTGTGCAAAGAGAAACCCTGCTCCGTGCATCTGATTTCTGCGGCGCTCAGCTGTGTTGCAAAGCAGTGCATCCCCCCCCCGAGGGTCGCCTGGCTGAGGTTTTGTTGTCTTCTTGGTCAGGGATTAAATGGCGATTACTGCAGGGATGGTTACTGCGTTGTTTTGTTTGACTTTCTTCCATTTGTTTGTTTTCCTCAAGTGGGAGCGTGTGCTGATGTGGTTGTATCAGAGTTGGGTACAGGAGCACGGGATGGTGTTGGTACGTGAAGGAGAAGCAGAAGCGCTGAGCAATGCGCCAATGAACTCAGCAAAACATTCAGTGTATGGAGTGCAGATATGGGAAGGGGGCAGTTCTGTGCACCCCAGAGCTGGGGCTGCTCTGAGCACAGGCACTGCATGGCACGGAGCTCTTGGTGCACAGAACAGGGCTGGGCAGCGTGACCATGCTGTCCATGCATGGCTCCGTTTTATGTTGGCTGTTGGCAATAGGAGGGAATTGCTTATTTCTGTAAGGTGAGCAATATTCAGCAAGCCATCATTTGTTTTTTTTTCCAAATAATCTTTATTTTTTAATAGGCAAAGGCAGAGGGGTGCTGCTCAGCTTTCTCTGTGCTTGGGAGGAGGCTGTGTGGTGCCCATATCCAACTCACTTCTATGATTTCCTACCTTAGAACGTGACCGCTACCACTGGGAGAGCACCGGGGTGTGCTTGTCCTGCAGCAGTGTGCCTCTCCAGGCTGGGTTACATGGAACTACTGATGCTGTGTCCCTTCATCCTTCCAGCAGAGCCAGGTCTTGTGCTCATCCTGCTCAGCACCTGCTGTGCCCGCAGCCCTTCATTGCAGTGGCAGAAACTGTCGTTGATTTGCATGCAAGTTGGGAGCATTGCTGTTAGCACCTTGCCCATTCCCAGCCCTCCCAACCCTGCTCTCCTACAAGGAGATTCAGCACCATCCGGTTGAGCAGATATGTTAATCCTATGCTAACACCGCCGTTGTTTGCATGTGTTTTAATTGAGTGCCAGTGCTGCTGTTGTTTGGCTGGAGCTGCTCAGCATCACTTGTTTTATATGTGTGTTTAAGTGGCGAAATGCAGAGCTCGTTAAATCCTTCATGCAAACCCCACAGAGCGCTGCAGAGCTGCTGCACGGGGCACTCGGCATCGCTCCCATTGCTGCTGCATGCAGCTCTCACCCGCTGCAGTGATGCACGCAGCACACCCACAGCGGGCATCTGCTTTTGGGGTCCAAGTGAACTCACCCATGAAAGTTTCCCTTCCTTTTAATTAGGGCTAATGAGCCCCGGTGTCTCCTGGCAGTGGGAGATGGGGGCTGTGAAGGAGGGTGGTGATGCAATGGCACAGAGCTCGTGGGTATCTCCCACCACTCAGTGCCATGCTGCTGCTGTTGGCTGGGCTAAGCAGGGACTGCTTGCTTACAGCTGTGCAGGGAAGGGCTGTTAAGCCTTGGCTTTGCACCTGCTAGCAGCTGATGTAGAGGGGAGTGCTGTCCGGGCCAAACTTTCAAACTATTTTTATTAATTCTTCTCGTTGTTGCTCTTTTTGGAGCAGGTCAGCCCATTCCTGATCACCTTCTCACTTCTGACCTCCAGCTCTCTTTGCTTTTTATTCCTTATAAGGCCCAAAAGGACCGTAGTCAGTGCTCACACGGTGCAGCATCTTTCTGCGGTGTTTCCAGTCTGGTTGCTCTGTCCCCGTGCTTAGGAGGGCTGCTGGGGGCTGAAGCCTTGTGACCCTTCTTCATTTCTTCCATTCCCTTTTTCATTTCTTTGTGTATTTCTTCATATGGAAATTCATCTGGTGGTTTTTCTCTCACTTCCAGCCCTGCATATTGTACCGCTCAGCTTTCAGGTGATGCTGAGCTTTAAATCTGCAGCTGGCTGCAACTCTGGGAGATCAGAGCGGAGTTTTCCTTCCCGTATTTGCAGCAAACATGTTGGTTTCGTAGAGTCTGATCGCTGCATCAGCTGTCTTTAATTGCATATACGTCTGGTTTGCAAATGGAGAAGGTTTTTACGGTTAATTTTAAGACAAACCGAGGTAGGGATGGGATGGCTTTTCAGACTGGGAACTGCCATAGTGAGGGCAGCGGTACGGTGGTGGCAGCAGCACACTTTCCTCCAGACCACGCTGGAGCTGTGGGACTTTACTCGTGGTTCTCCTGCTTGCTTCCCTGTGGACAAGAAATGCTTTCTTCTGGTGCTATTAATCTCCGTGGTGTCATAAATGTTAAGTCACAAAGGTGAGCTCTCCGGAGCGCAAAGGGCCCTAGTTGCTGCAGAGCCAGGGGAACTGCTGGGGCTTCCATTCCTGTAGAGTGGGGGATTTCTGCTTTGTCTTTCTTGAAACATAATTGCAGAGCTGGAATCACTGCACAGTGCTGCACCGAGGAATCCTGCTGCCCTCCCAGGGAGCATCTCCTGCATCCACTTCAGGCGGTCGCAGTGCTGGGTCCCCTCAGTCCCTTCTGCCCTGTGTGGAGCAGAGGTAGGTGGGAGTGCTGTGTTCTCATTCATGGGCATTGCAGCACAAAGGGGCTTTGCTCCTGATAGACTCTTAGCATTTTGTTTTCCTAACATGACTTCATTGACTCAGCAGCAGCGCGCAATTTACTTTTCCAATGAGAACTTGGCTCATAACTTGGTGAGCTGAAGAAATGTGCTTCCCAGCTCTGGAAGCATCCCATTGTTGGCTCTCACTCCTTTGCTCCTTCAGGTTATGGGGCTGCTCTGGCTGCAGGGCTCAGCAGCAGCCCTGTCCCACAACCCAGCATCTCCTCACCAGGTCTGTCGGCTGCAACCCAGAAGCACACGACCCAAAACCCTTCCCAACATCACCGAGTTGCTTTTGCTGATCCAGTGCTGCGTTACAATCTCAGCTGTTTCTTTCCAGTGCAGATAGCAGATCCCATGTGCTCATCTCTCCTCCGGAGGTCGCCTCTGAATGCTGTATTTGGGTGCTGGGGTGCAGCATGGGGCTGCATCTGGGTGCTGCAGGGACCTGGTGACTGGACCAGCTCCATGGAATGCAGCCCATCTCAGTGCCCACAACCTCCAGCTGCTGCCAGGGATGGGTGCGGGGCAACAGCACTGAGAGGGAGAGAATGGGATCGATACCAGGAGTGTTTGATATTCCGCTTAGCTGAACGCTTCTTATGTCTTTAATTACTATTTCTAAAAGCAGAACGGGATGGAAAGCAAAAAGCCAGAAATAAATAGCAAGGGGTGATCAATTGGGCATGAAACCCTTGTTATTGATCACCTTTAACCTCTGCTTAAACTAATGACAGAGCTACCATTTAGCTGTCCCCAGGCACAAAGCACATCAATTGCACAAGTGCCACATAAATCACAGTGGGATGCTGTGGTGGGGGAGGATGGGGGTCCCCTTGGGGTGGCTGCAGCACCCTTCTGCTCCACCAGCAGAGCCTCATCCCATGCACTGGGGATGGCTTTATGGCGCTTCTGCATTCATAGCAGTCCCTGCCTGCCTCTTTCCTCTCAGAGCTATGGCGTGATTAATGCAGTTAGATATCCTATTGATGCTCCTGACCCTCCATGGTAGCAGGGCTGGGGGTGGTTATGGGGCACAATGAGTTTGCAAAAGGAAAGGCAGATGGGATCCAGGCAATGAAGATCTCAGAGCGAATGTTATTGGAAGTGTTAGGGCTGGGTGTGATGGGGGTCACTTGTTCCCATCCACCTTTGGTTGCCTTTCTGGAATCATCAGTTGTGCTGGAATTGCTATCAGTTACAGGAGGGAGGGGAAAAAAAAAACATCACAGTTTGCAATTGGCAGCAGAGTAAAGTCAGCACAGCCTTTCCAGATAACAGCACTAATATTCATTAACATTCAATCTACAAATTCTCCCTTGGAACCCCAGACTGGAGCTGTGCCAGATCCCAGCACAGAGCTGCCTGCTGACTTTCAGGGCTGTGCCCAACATATGGCACCGTAGGGCTATGGCTGCCCCTACTGCCGTGCTTAGGGGATATTCCCATTTCCTTAGAACAGGGCTGGCTGGTGCTCTGTAAACCCAGCTCTCCAGATTAGAAGGTGATGTTCTCTACTTTTAATTCTGGTGACTCTGGAAACCATTGAGAACAGATTCAAGTGGTGCAAGTGTCAGGAATTTGGCCGTGTGTCACTGTGTGCATCTCCAGGGGTTCTTTCTGACCCCATGAGGACAAGGAAAAGAAGTGCAGCGTGGCACAGTGAGTGCACATCCCTGCAGGACTCCCTCAGGAGCTCTGATTAATCCCAGCTTTGCCCTCACTGTGCTGTTTGAAAGGCTTCTCCCGAAACCTTAAGCTGTCATTTGGGTGTTCTCATCCATCAGCTACTGGAAGCTCTATCGATAATGCAATCATTTCCCCTTTGGTCCCTCTGTTTCCCTTTTTTCTGTGCTGCAGATGCTGCAATTTGTCACTGCTGTCCCCCTGAAATGCTGGAGGCTGTGCAGGCGCTCCATGGCACAGGGAGAGCTCCTGCACCCTCAGCAGGGAATGGCCATGAGCCACCCCATGGCCTATGCTGGGTGAGATGGCTCCTGGGTGGGATGCTCAGGGCACCCCAGGTCTGGGTGTCCAAAGTGCCCATTTCTGTGCTGTTCCCATGTCCCAGTCTGGCTTTAGCTGACCCCACATCTGCCTCACACCATATGGAACAGCAGCTTGGAGCATGTTGTCCCCTTGCTGCTCTCAGGCCACGTTTTCCCTTCTGCTTCTCATCTGTGGGGCTGGTAGGGGGACACACAGCCCTATGTGGGGCTCTCTGTATCCCCAGAGCATCCTTACTCCGCTTGCTGCAGGCAGTGCTGCTGCTCCTTTTATGACCGAGGATGAATAAGCCATAGCTGTAATTAGCGTTAAGCCGCTAATTAGCTTTCACTCTCCAGGGGCTTCTGCAAGGGCTTCGCCTGCAGTCCCAGCACAGCGAGCAGAGCAGAGGGAGCACGATGCAGCCTTCCTTGTGTTGATCAGATGGCTCTGCTGGGAGCTCAGCGTGGAACGGCTCTGCTGAAGCAGTTCCTCCTGTCCTTCATTCAGCCATGGCAGTGGAATCCAGGCTCCACACAGAGTGCATTCAGCCCTGCTCTGTGCAGATGTCCCCGAGCAATTCCATGAATTGTTGCTCTATAGTCACTACGCTGTTTGGGAAAACATTTCAGATAACTGTCCTACGCATCGGGGTGGCTGAATGAATGGCATTTGAATGGTCAAAAAAGATAGTGTGAATTGGGAACAATGCTGTCACTGTGAAGGGTGGCAGGAGAATTCCAGCTGGCATTTTCCTTGTTGAAGGAGCGAGCCCAAGGCCGTGCTACCTTGGATGGGGCTGGAGGAGCAAACGACTGCTGGCATCTCCACGCTGAACTCCCCAAGTGCCAGGATGGAACGCATGGCAGCTGTGCTGTCACTCTGGGGACACATCAGTGGCAGTCCAGGTGAGCTCAGCCCATCACCACCTCCATCCAGCGGTGCCTACAAGGGTGGGAGAGAAACCTCTGCTGTGCCTCACCATGCAAGGTGACACCAGCACCCAGCAGCTCCCATCCCACTGAGGTGTCCCTCCCTGAACCCCCAGCTCGGTGTATCCATGTGGTGGTGGCACTGCTATGGGACAGCATATGGCACCCAGGGGAGCTGCACTGCATCTGGACTTGGCGGAGCGCGGTGATCCCGGCCATACATCATCAGGAGGAACGTGTGCTTGGGTAACGCATTAGAATAATACATTATTAGAGCCCTGTTGCTATGGTGATGTATTAGGGCAATATATCATTAGGTACCTTCCATTGATGATGTACTGCTTCCAACATGGCGCCTGCCAGCACCAGCACGAGGGTCATGGGGGAAGTCACAGCTTTTTGCAGAAACTCCATCCCTTCCTATGGAAGAAAACCCCCATGCAATGGCTTCATTCGGGGATGTGGAGTGAAGGTTGCCATTGGCACCCCCTACACCCCAGCCCCTGTATAGAGAGGCTCATGCTGTTCCAAGCCAGCAGCACAATGAGCTGTGTGGATGGTGTGCTGATGCTCTTCCTCTGAGCCTGCAGAACCTGACCCCAACCTGGCACAGACCTAAGGTTGGAGCCTTGGGTTCAGGGGGCTCCGGTCAGATGGGTCCTTGGACACCTCCATTCCCATAGGACTGCACCGTGCTTAGCTCAGCAGGTAGATAAAATTGCTTCTAATGGAGGTTTCACAGAGAAGAGCAGGAAAGCAGGTTGCTTTATAGCTGCAAAATATGCAGCTGAAGTTTGATTTTAATTAGCGGGGAAGAAAGTAGCTGAGTTAATAAAGTATGCGCCTCCTTCTGCAGAGCTGCTAGCACCGACTGCATGAGAAACACAACCGAAGGGGAAAGACGAGCACAAGGTGAGCGAAACGTTGAGCACACCCAGGCAGCAGTGGTGAAAGCAACATCAGGTGAGGTGTCCTGTGGTGTTCTGCCACCAGGCTCAGTGCATGCACGCTCATTTGCACAAGCAGAGACACTGCTTACAATGCAGAAATGCCCCACTCCTGCATCTCAGCTCCCCATGCTTTGAGGGGCCCAGCAGGGGCTGGTTCTGATGGGGCTGATCCCACATCTCCCTGGTACTGGGGCAGCAGGGCTCTTGGGCTCCATGCCCACACTCTGGGCTCGTGCTCAGAGCCCTTCAGAGCCAGCTGCCCCCACATCGCCCCGCAGATGCACACTTCCTTCCCTTGAACTCTCCGTGGGAGCACATCCCGCCCACCGGGGGCAGAGGGGGCAAGAATAAGAGGTTGTTTGTGCAGGCTTCAGGCACGATAAGTAATGTTCCCCTGGAGCTGCCCTGCTGCTGCTGGTTCCCGTTCAAAATAATGATGTGTGAGACAGTTTAGGAGAGCAAGTCTGCGTCTGCCCTTGATGCCAATGCTTTTAAGGGTTCAGTGTGCTGCCCTACTCCCAGGCACCATCTGCAACGCTCTAAGCCAGGGTTGCTTTTAGCTTCTCAATCAATTGCATTCAATTAAGTGATAACATGAGCTTTGGGTTGGAGAGTGATTACTTATCCCTTAATCAGCAAATCCTGCCCGGGTGGGGCAGGGTGGTGTGCACCCAACACAGTGTGGGTTTGGTGCAGATGTGCTCCAGTTGGGAGAGCCTTGGCCTGCAGCTGCTGTGACTGTGGGGCATCCTGAGGACATTTGCAACCCTGCTTTGGGACTGAGGATGGACTCTTTGCCGTTGGGCTGTCGCCCAGCAGCAGCAGTGCTCTGCCCAGCTGGGGATGCTCAGTACTGCCTGCAGAGATGGCTCTGCTTTGGGAGGCAGAGGTGGGTTTATTTAAAGCACTCTCTTTTTTACCCTGTCCCTTGTGGTGTGTTTCAGTGGGAGATGCTGCCAACGGCCACCCCGACACATCTGGGCTCAACGTGTTAGAGGGGCTGCGGGCAGCCTGCCTGAGCAGAGCCGGCTCCACGGCCGCGGGATGCGCGGTGCTGCAAGGGATCTCAGCCATCAATAAACATCAGTGTCAAAAAGGACAGGAAAAGGTTATTTATCACAAAGCAGGCCAAGGAACAGGAATGCAGCAGGGGTGATGTGGGCTCTGGCCACCCCGCTGGGGCCATGTCCGGTGGCAGCTCGGGGTCAGAGCTGCCAGCCCAGCACTCTGCGTCCCCATGGCTCGCCTGGGGCTGGGCTGCGTGCTGTGCCACCAGCCAGGACAGCAGCCTGATGTTTCTCTTGTTTCCTCTGGTGTAATCGGGGTGCTGGAGGAGTGACAGACTCCTTGGAGCAAACCAGACTGGGGGGGGGATGGAGATTTCAAAGCAAGAGCTGCTGCCCCACAGCACTCTGTGTGGCTCTGGGAGCTTTTGGTTCTGAGGTCAGAAAGCTGCAGGAATGGGGTGTTAGTGCGTGCATGTGGATGTGTGTAATGTGATGGAGGCTCGAAAAAGGTTCTGCAGTGCAGGGGATGGCTGCTGGTGGCACTCCTGCTGCTGGTCCCCACCAGAGCATATCCTGCACTGAGGTCTCAGGGATGCTGTGAGAACAACCTTGGCATGGCAGAGAGGTTCTGCAGCCTCCCCCCCACCGCCCCACATCACCTTCACCTGATTAGAGCCTCGGAACAAACCTGCTAATGCCTTTCCCAAGCTCTCGCCCCCACACTTTTGCCTTATAAATCACTGTAATTAAAGTGTTTGGAAAATGCTCCGGGAGCCCAGACAAGCATCCCCACATGCTCCACACCCAGCTCTGCAAGCCTGACTTCCTGCTGTGCCCGCCCCAGGCTGCATCCCTTCCCTTCCCTCCCAATGCCCGGCGGCACAGAGAGGGGACAGTTCCCACTCTGCGCCTGCCTGGTGCTCTGGGATGGGTAGGACACTGTCACAGCTTCTCCATCAGCTGCACCACGCAGGCACCACTCCCAACCCATCCGGAACCGACGTGTGAGGAGCTGTGCTTCTGTCTCACACAGGAGGGTCCCTGGGGGTTGCAGGAGTGCCGCTGCTCAGCGTTCATGGAACGTGAATTTTTCACAGCGAGCCCCCGCAGTGCAGATCAAAGTCATTGTGCAAGAGGGAGAGGCGAAGAGAAGAAATAAGGCAGAGAGCCGTGGGGAGCATTCAGCCATGGGGAGCATTCAGCCATGGGGAGCATTCAGCCCTGGGAAACCCGTGGGGCACTTTGCTGACCTCAACTGGTGCTCCTGACCCCAGGGCAGAGCACAATGTCCCAGGGCTGTTCACTTGCTGAGCCCACCTGCAGTGCACTGGCCATGCAGGGCTGCAGGAACAGCTGGGCCATTAAAGTTCCTCTGTTCTCATGTCCGTTCCTCTTGCCTTTTTGCAGCAGCAATACATGCAGCTTTTGCTCTCACCCCCTGTGCACCTGTTGCTGGTGGCTGTGCCCCACAGCCCCTTACATCCCCATAGGCACTCCCAGCCTTAACACACTGCTCCAGGTCCCTGCCTGGGAGCACCTCCCTGGCTGTGCTCACCTGGAACCACTGTGCCCATGCCAGGGAGCTCTGAGTCACCCAGACTTTCCTGTTCTGTTCCCAAGGGCTCCACTGCCAGCACTGCCAGCCAGCACCGGGATGCTGCGGGCTTCCATAACACTCAGCTCTGCCTCTTGCTGCTGCTTTCCCCTTTGTAACAGGAAGGTTCAGCAGCCTTGCTTGCTGTGCAGGCAGAGCAGCCCCTGCTTGTGCACTGTGTGTCTTTTACCTTTAAATGAAAGCAACCGAACTGTCTGAAGTCGCCTTCTGACTCTTCTCTTCTCGCCAAGAAATGATTGACGCATGGAATGGAGCAGTGGGTGCAGAGGAATTTTGGCAGCAGCCCAGCCCCAAGATGCACAAAGGACACTGCTGATCCCGCTCAGGTTTTTGGAGCACCCTGGGAACAGGCTGTCCCACGCGGGGCGGTGGCTCTGCCTGTGGCAGGATCTCACCCTTGGGATGGGTCAGTGGCTGTGTTTGGGGAGGAGGTTTGCAGGGGCTGCAGGATAGACTGAGGACATCCAGCTTCTACCAGTGCCTTTCTGGGCACTGGTTGCTCAGAGGTTGCTCTGGGCACATGTGCTCAGAGGGGCACCAGTGACAGAGTGCCTTCCTGGGCAGCAGTGTGCATCACTCATCCCTAAGAGCTCCCCATCTCCTACAGATGGAAAGGGCAATTTATGAGGCTTATCATCGTGAAAGGGTGACGTAAGTACCTGAGCAGAAAAGATTAGTTCTATTAACCAGAGACTTTCTGAGTCCTGTTTCCTCTTCCTCGTGCCTCTTCCCCATAGGAGTGCAGCAGCCATTTATTATCACGTGCAGGAAAATCAAGCCCCCAGCTCTTGGAGGATGTGTTGGTTTCTCGCGGGAGCACAATGCGTTGCATCTGACGGTGGTGCTGACGCAGGACAAGGCAGGCTGCCTGCTGCTGGATGCCTGGCACATTCCTTCAGATAATGCCAAATGAGCAGCATTATCCTGAGAGCAGAGCAGCCTGAACCTTGTTTGTATGGCCATGGCAAGTGTGGGCTGGAATACAGCTCGGGCCATTATCATGTAATGAACACAACAATTACTCTGTAAGGGGGAGAAAGGGTTAGGGCCAGATAGAGCCTTAAGAATAAAGGCTTGTTTGGGAGAATTATTCACTGGGTCCCTGCTGTAGGTGGACGGCAGCAGATTAGAAGGAAACATTATCTCTCAGGGCAAGTTCAGAAGGACAAATGAAGCCAAACTGGCACGGGCTGAGAGTCTCAATACATTATTCTCTCTGCTCTACAAAGCTGTGAGAACAAAGTGCTCAGTGTAAATGCTCACCAGGGCCTTTTCTTCCCTTGCAGGACCACGAAAGTTCAGCATGAGACGAAGGGCCACGTGTTGGCTATTAGTCCACTACAAAGAGCGTTTGAGACTAGAATTTAGAGGCTCATAAAAACATTATTGTCTGCATCCTGGGACATTTGTTTGCTGGGGCAACACGGGGCTGAAAAAATGTGACCCCACGCAGCTGTGTGCCTCACCGTGCCGGTCTCACACTGGGCACCTAAAGGACACCTCAGACCAGATCCGTGTCCCCAGTGGGAACACCTGGCCTGGATCTGTCCTCTCCCATAAGGAAGCAAAGAGCTCTGCCCTATGCCTGTGAAGTAACCACAGCTGGTGCTCTGGGGCTCTGTTCTGTCCTCTCCTTTGTCCCAGTGAGCACTTGGCCTGTTGGCATTTGTAGGGGCAGGATGTTGCACTTTGCCTGCAGGCTTTCCATGCCACGTGGAGCCAGGCACAGGACACTCATGGAACCCTGCAGCTGATGCTCCTGGCTGGAGATTAGATGTTCACCAGGCCAAGGAGAATGCTTATG
Source organism: Excalfactoria chinensis (assembly GCF_039878825.1). Classification (NCBI taxonomy): domain Eukaryota; kingdom Metazoa; phylum Chordata; class Aves; order Galliformes; family Phasianidae; genus Excalfactoria; species Excalfactoria chinensis. The sequence goes on from NC_092846.1 coordinate 3,246,068, forward strand.
CCCAAGTGAAAATGGTAAGGACTGGAGAGGTCTTTCCGTGTCATGATTTTCCTGGTGACATCATTCCCTCTGTGCTTCTCTGCCATCACTGCAGCTCAGAGTGATGAAGCTCAGAGCCTCAGGGACCATCTCTGCAGAGGGGATGAGGACTGGGCAGGACCGTATCAGGACTATCCCAGGACAGTTTCATGAGATGGGATGCAGGCAGCAGCTGTGGTCCAGGACCAGCTGCATCCCCTGGATGGGTTTAGCCCTGTATACGACACTAACTCCAACTGCATTGCAAGGAGGAATGCCAGCTTTCAGAGGGCTAAAGAAAGCGGAATATATTATCCACTCACAAAGTCGGCGTAAATATTAAAGAGGCTGCAAGGGGAAACGTCTCTGGTGATGTCTTCCTCAGGCATGGGGGGAGAAAATCTGTCTGAGGGCTCTGTTGAGGGGTATGGCCAAAAGACAGAGGGAAGCAATGCTTTGAACTCGTTCAAAGCCACAGGTCAGTGCCTTCCTGGGACTGCTGCTGCCCACCTCCCCTCGGAGCCAGCAGAAAGGTCACTGCAGCAAACCCACCACTTCAATAAAAGGAAACGGATCCCGAAGAGAGCTGCTTGAGAATGAAAGGCATCAAACGGGAAGATGGATGTGGCATGGCTGGGGGCAGGGGATGTGGGGAGAGCAAGAGCCTCATCCTATCACTGCGGGAAGGCTTTGGTGGCGTGAGATGCACTGGGGATGGCTGAGCTCCGTGCTGGGCTTGGGGACTCCTGGGTGCTCCTGCAGTAGGTGGGGAGAGGGGGGGGTCAGAGGAGAAGCTGTGATTGATGGAGGTGAGCAAACAGTGTGCAGTGTTATGTAACACGACTCTGTTGAAACCACACAAGAAAAGTCACCCCGCACCAATAAATCAGGCGGCGGCCGCGGAGGAGCAGATGTGAATCACACCTTGCTTCATATGCCCTGCAGTGTTTTCACTTATTGTTCCAGTTTTAAAGATTAATGGCACTCGGAGATCTGTATTATCTACGCTTTCATTCCGTACTCGTTATCAGAAGGGCTCCTTTCAGCACAATTAGTGCAGATCAAGTTTTCCAAGCGGAGGAATGTCCTGAAGCTGTCACCCACCTTCTGCACACCCTGACCCCATGGCAAGGACAGGCAGGGGCAGGGGTACAAGGCCAGCCCCCTCCTTGCAGGGCAAGCTACTGGCTGGCTCAGCAGCAACACCCACAATCACAGTGGGTGCCATCCACAGGGTGACCCCCACCAGGACACACAGAGGTGCACCAGGGCAACTCAGAGCTGCAGGAATTCCCATCTCTGTCTTTAAATGGGAGAAGAAAAGACGTTCACATCCTTCCCTGTAGCATTAGATGGAATGAGGCCAGGTGTTGGTATTTGCCAGCCCAATCAGCCAGGGCTGCAGAAACCTGTGAGCCCCTGCCATGGGTGCTACAACAGACACCTTGCTGTTTGGGGCTAGGGATCTCCCACCTGGCTTACCAGGGATGCCAGACCATGGTTAGGACTGTGTGTGCACCGAGGGGCAGTTTGCAGTGCACTGAGGGCAGAGGGCTGGGGGTGTGGGTGGGAGTCTCTTCCCTTCTCAGCTGCAGAGGCCCAGGGAGAGCAGTGTTGAGCTCCCTGCTACATGAGATCAAGCTGTGATCACTTCTATCATGAAGATAAACTGGCCATTGTTGCCAAAAATAAATGTTAGTGTTCCAAATCCACACTTCAATAGCACCAGCTCATTAGAGATGCATATCATTTGGCTCCAGTCCCACACCTTCCAGCTCGTTATAAATATGCAGTTGCTGCTGGCTCTACCCCAATCATCTCTGCAATCAGAGCTTTTAATTAGGTTAATTAAATTGTATCAAACCTCGCAGGGACGCAGTTCACTGATGCTGATGAGGCAGCCAAAACAGACCTTAACTCTAGCTCTAATGAAGGCCCTGCTGCAGCTAATGACAATGCATAATAAATTAGAGCTTCCCTAGAAAGGTGCACCAGGGCTTGTGCTTCTGTAAATGATGATCTATATGCACTAACTTACTGTTTCACTCTTTGGTATTCCAAGCTAGGGATGTCTGGGAATATGCTTTCACCAAATAATGGGCTCCTTCCTCAGAGCTCACCTTCCTGCTCTCAAGGCACCAAAAGCTGCTGGGATAGAAGTCCAGCAAATATTTGCTGTTTTTTACTTGGCTTATTCTCATGATGCTCATCTCCCAGCAGAGGCAGCAGCAGGTATGTGTTTGGCCAAACCCTTCTGTAACTGGATTTGGTGGGGGAGGAAATGTATGCAGGTGTTGGGGGTAATGCTCATGCTTGGGGGGAGGAGCAGTTGTGTCCTGGTGGGCTGGGAGCCTGTGGAGAAGAAGCTGGAGGCCAGCTGTGCAGAGCAGCAATTAGTGCCTCCTGATTTACATCCTGCTCTTTCAACTCCCTGCTGTGCTGAGCAGTGAGGAGCTCTGCCACCCTTCTTTCTTCAGTGCCCTTGGGCTGCTCACCTTGGCTGAACCTCATGTGAAGACAATGCGCTCTGGAGGATGGCCATGTCCCCACATCACTGCCATTGGGAGCACTAGGGCATCAGCACGTGGAACAGGGCCCCAGTGATGCTGCGCTGACTGGTGAGTGCTGGGGTGGGATCTCCTTGCTGATGGCACACACAGTGTGGGGATACCAGGATCTGATCCAGTCAGATCCAGGCATGCTGGCTTCTGGTTCTGAGTGGGGCGAGGTGTCCTGCTGTGCTGCTCTCCAGGCCAGTTTGGAACCCAAATACAAGGCCTGCAGGATGCAGTACTTCAAAGCTGAAGGGCTGGTTGATGGTGGCCCTCCTGCTGCTAACAAACCGTTACAGTTGCCTAGAGATAATCCTACAAGTGTTTTAATGTAGCCTGCTATTAACTTTTATAGACAGCCATTACCAATTGAGTTCTTCAGCTTGAACAAGGAATTACATGAAATTATTAAATGGCACAATATTGCTCTGAGTCACCTGAAACCTGAGCTGAATCTGTGGGGTATTTTGATATCTGTATCTTGCAAGCTGCAGGGAATCTCCTTGCTAAAGAACCTGTTGGTTCAGCCTTTGATACTGTAATTATTGCAGGCAGAAAAGTGCTGCAGGCAATCCTGGTCCTGTGGGGATCCCACCAGTGGAGCCCTTCAGATCTCCCACTGTGGTTGGGTGGGCAGTGGGTTCAAGTCTGGGGTTGTCTCCCCCCAGGCTCTTGCAGAAGGATTTCATTGCTTGGGGTGAGGGCTGGAGGCATCAACAAGGGCGAGGTCTGGGGGATGAGCTGCAGGGAGGGGTTTGGTTCCTTGCAGGGATGGGGCTGCCTACTGGCATGCATAGCTGTCCTGCAACCCTCATCACAAAGGATGGTTTTGCTTCAATCTCTTTTATCAAGAGGCTTTTCCAGAACCTCCTAGAAAACTTGATTTCTAGCCCAGATTTGTTCCTGGGCAGCTCCTGTGCACTTTTATTAGTGACAGCTCTTCTCTCTGCCATCAGCACATACATGCTGCTTGCTTCCCAAGGCACTTGTGCTGCCTTTATCTCGCTCGGCTGAAGGAGCAGGGCCTCAGTTCTGTCTGTAAGGCTCCTGCTGCCTTTCAGCATCTGAGCAGTTCTTTCATCCATCCCAGTGGGAATTCATCTTACTTAAGTCTGGATGACCTGTTTCTCTTTCTTCCCTGGTCTCCCAGCAGAAAGTAGCTGAGAAGAGGTACTACTTTTACTCTGTGAGCCCTACACAGAGAGCACGGAGCTGTTGTCTCCTTCAAAAGCTCCTAACACTTGTGTGCAGGCTGAGGGCAGCACCAGGAGAGCTGCATCCACTGCACCCACCCTACGATCTTCCACAGTGAGCAGCACTGACAGTTCAAAGCCTCGCAGCGACCCACTGCATCCCATAATATCTCACCCCTTAACCAGAGCACAACGGGATCGGTCATTTGCATCCATTGCTGCATTCGATCTAGCAAAGGGCTGGGAAGCACTCAGCACCAACTCATGGGCTCTTGTTAAGGTTGTTGCCCTCAGCTCCTGCCAAACAGCACCTCCTTCCTGCCTTCCCCATCCTCTTCAGCAGCTCTCAGCGTAGGAAAAATACTTATTCCTACAAATCTCAGTCCAGACAGTGTGCTGGGACCTCGATGTGCTTCTCCAACGCAATTAAAAGCTCCCAGAAACATGGGTGTCATTTACAGCTTGCTTTCTTTTTTCTAGCGTGCTTTTCAGCCCCATTTTTACATATCTCTGAGTACTGCTAAGCTTTCAAAGTCCAGAAATTACACCGCTCAAACCCTCAGGTTTAGTAAAAGATCTCTGTCAAATAAGCTGAGCCTGCCCTTCCTGCAGCCTTGAAGACGAGAAACCTTGCAGTAAGAGAGAAGGGCTGTTCTGCTGCTCCCCCCGCAGCCCGGCCGTGCGCTGCTGCTGCCCTCTGCCGGCCCTGAGCCCCCCCCAAGCGGTGGGAACGCGTGTTTCCTATATGGAAAGAGAGGAGATTTGAGGGCTTTTTTTCTCCCACCCGGTCTTTCGATGGGAGATTTCCGTTACTCTGTTAATAGTGAATCAGCGAAACTTCTTGTTTCACGTGGAAAAGTCTTAGCTGCTTTTAAGGGCGAAGCACAGCCCTGCACAGCCCTTCCCTTCATGTTTCCCAGAGGAGAGAAGAAATACTGCTGAGTTCTTGCTAGGTTTGGAGCTTTTGCAATGGCAGAAATAACAGCCAAAGCTGCACTTCAGCACCTTAAAAAACAAGTCGTGTTTGGATCTATATGGGAAAACTGAGTGGGACGCGCTTAGGAAAAGCATCTTCTTTTTTTTTCCCTATTATTTTTTTTAACCCTCTTGGCATAAGCATATGCTTACTATTGGCAGATTTATTCCAAGCAAAGAGATAAGAAAAGGAATGTTTACGCCCAGGCTCTTCTACTTGCCTGAACTGCTCCAGGACACTCAGCGATGTGTCTTCATTGTTCTCAGTTGAAACCCCCTCCCAGCTACCAACATTGCAACCAGCAAAACATAAACAGCACCAACTTTTGTCCTACATCTGGCTTTTGGATCGCTTGTTCTTGTATGTGAATCTCAGTTATTGCCTCTCTGTTGACACCTGATAGTCACACTGGCAATTTGGTTACGTGGGCACTGCTGTGTTGTAAGGCATAGGGTAAAATAAGCCCAGCTACACCTACGTGTGCTCTTCTCAGCTATAGAAAGTGTTTCCTCTGTTCTGTAGAGTGAAACATTCCTCTGCTTCCAGTGTCATTCCAGAAGAGTCTTTGCTAAGGCTGCATTGCAGAGTTCAGGTGCCATCGTTAGCTGATGTCTTTCACCTTCCAAATTTCAAAGCGAAATACTTTGTGCAGGTGGATAAAGCAGAAGAGGAAAATAAGGAAGGAGGGCAAAAATAGGGATCAGAAAGATCATAATTCGACTTTAACCTGCTTGAAAACTTAGCTTAAAAAGAACTGAAGTTTGATGGTTTGGGCACTGCGGTGGTCCAAGATCTTAAGACAGAAACTGTTCCAGCATTTGTTACTCTGTGTGCATCTCCAAGTCTCTTTATTCTGACCTTGACTTCACAAGGATGGTTTATGGTGTGTATTACTAGGACAGACAGGCACCTCTTGTGGCTTCCCACTGTAAATACCAAGAGAACAAACTCTTTGATTTATTAATCAATTAATTAGATAAAAATATATTTATGGCTCCTGCAGGCTCGTGGTAATTTGTTTTAACCAAGTGTTGGGCTGTGATGAAAAGCAAATGGATCCTTTGCCATAAGGAAAATCCTCTTTCTAAACAAAGGCTGCAGCTGTAGTTATTCAATGGAACAGTCAACGCTTCCTCTGAAACTTGAATCTGTAGATAGCTGGGTTGTTTGTTGTCTCCTTCTTCACCTTCACTTTATGAGTTTTGTCCTAAAGAAGGGGGGAAAAAAGAGAAACAATTTGATCTGCTGTCATTTAAGGTTAAAAAACATACGTTATGAAGCCCCTCTCTGGGGATGACAAAGCACGAGTGGAAAAATGGCCACTTTCCCCTGTTTAGATTGGAATTACATTTCCATCTCCTCTTTGTGTCTTTAGTTTGTCAGGCAGAATCTGCTGTGTTCAAAAGCACCAGTGAGTGCAAACATCCATTGAGAGAGTTCTTTTTGGTCACTGGGTTAAGAACTTGGAACCAACAGAACCTCTTCCTTCCCTCTGCTACATTTTAGTATTGGAGAGGGATGACAACACTTTATATATGATCATGTGCTCAACAGTTGAGTCTTTGTTGTTGTTGACGTGATAAGAGTTGGATTAGCAGATATAAATTTGGTCACGTCACAGCCTGAATGCTTCACAGAATCATCTCCTTGCTTTCTCCACGTTAAAGATTATGTTCCCAGGTAACTCCTGAAAATCAGGTTAAAACAAGAGCGAAGAAACTCATACACAGACAACCAGACCTTAACAAAACAGCTCCAGAGAAACAAGAGTCAGAGCTCTCACCAAAAGATCTTTACGTGTCTGGATTTTCTGTGCAATAACAAACATGCTCTTTTCTCGCTCAATGCGCTGCTTCAGGAGGTCGTACTGATTCTTCCTTTGCTGGTCTAATTTCTGGAAGGGGGAAAGAAAAGAAGCATTTTTCAAGAGCGAGGAACAAGACACTACAGTTCACAGCTGACCTATTCTGAGCCACTTGGACCTCACAAACATTTCTGACATTTCAATCATATTAAAGAATGCTGCTTCAGTATTGTGGTTGGATTCCAGGGAACCATTTAATATCTTGATTTTTTTCAGACTAGCTTTCCAGTTAGGTCTTTAGTCTTCAGATTTGTTTAGATTTAGGAGATTAAAACTAAAGGAACAGGAAGCAAATAAAAACCACCACGTGTTTTCTAGCCGAGCTGCTGTGCAACCTCATTTAGTAAGCAGTCAGAGTTTTAGTTTTACAGCTCCTCTTAATCTGAATGTTGAGTGCAAAAGAAAATTGAAGTTTGTGAGGAAAACTCAGAAATGCCTTTTTTTTCTCACTTTGGATAGACCAATTCCTGAAGTGCAACAAAAACTGCAGAGAGGCCTCCCAAAATGCAACTTGTTTGGTCATGTTTACCCACCAGGAGCTGATGGTTTTCCCAGGATAAAAAGGTGTTAGTGCAGGTGTGAGAGAAGTAATTAAATGAAGGAGAACAGATCCAAACATGCTTATAATGTGACTCAGACATTTAGAGAGAGAAAACTTGTCCAACTGCTTTACTGACAAGCCAAACCAAGAAAGCTGGCAAGAAGGAAGAGACCGGAGGGTGTTTGTTATCTGACATCTGGTTCAGAAAACAACAGGTTACAAATTTACCGCATGGCAGTTTAAGACAAGTTTATTTTTACCTTACGCATACTGGCTTTAGCTTATAGAACTGCCCAATATCTAAACTAATTACGAGGTGTTTCCAGTGTTAAAGCCAAGTTTAGCTACTTCTAGGACACAGTGCTGTAATGTTAAAACATCAGCATCAAAGTCTATTGTGCAAGTAATTTGTCCTGAAGAATTCTTACTTCTGCTAGAATGCTGTTACTGTTGGTAAATACAGGACAAACAAACTTTATGAATGACTTTAATAGAAACATTTGGTTCAGGGATGCAGAGTTTCTTTACAGAAGTCAAGGAAACACCCTCATTAGGTATGTACCACTTCTTTATGACCCAAACTTCATAGCTCTTGGTTTATAATCCACAGTGGACTGGGACACAACCAAACAAGTTCTTCACATTGGTCCAGAAGATTTGACTGCAGTCTCCAGGTAAGTGATGATTAAACGACATCCTCTACAGCCTTGTGTCATCAAGAAAAATTCCAAGACAAAAGAATAACTTTGTTCTCCTATACATAAAATGGCCCAATGGACGCTCCTCACTGCTAACTATATCTATTTAAAAAGTAAAACATTAAGAACAAGCTACCTTTAAATGGACAGGATCAGTAGCTCCTTTCAGTGTCTCTTTCTGCAGCGTTGCAATGGTTGGTCGGTTGTAGACTCTGTCTACTAGCTCTGGAACAGTATTCAGATGAGTTGCGATATCAAACTCTCGAACTATAAGTTTACAAAAAGAATTAAAAAGATTTTAGGCATGAATTCACACAGACTTCTTGGACTTACATTCAGAAAACCTTCCAAACATGTAGCTTATGCACAGCCAGCAGCAGAGAGAGAGACCCAGCTAAATAGCTCCTGTAGAACTGAGGTCTTCTCTAGTAATCAAAATAGGTTTCCAGAGCTCCTGAAATAAAACCTTCTTTTTACAGTAGCAGCATAAAGCAAGCACAATACTGCCTTATTGATTTCACACAGCCTGAAACAAATTGGGGGGAAAAAATATGCCTGGCAAATTCTATCTAAAGCTTACCTTCTTTCTTAGTATCAAAAAAGAACGTGTGCTTGTTTGGCTGCTTCCCCTCAACATCCAGCAGATGGAGCTCCGACTTCAGCCTTTCGATTTTCTGCAGGAAAGAACAGGTAAGTAGTTCTGCCAAACATCTCCAACAAGGTGGTGATGCCTCTTTGAAGGGAATTCCTGTTTACTCCTTGAGCTTATGAGTATCTGAACTCTTCCTTTTTAACATTCTAAAATGCATCTAGTTTGTGTCCTATCTTCAAGTCCTTTTCAAGTCAAGGTAACTCACTTCAGTACCAATAATATTGTTAACACGTATGTGTTTAACATCTGAAATGCACATAAAGGTTTGCTGTGCTTTCTGACAATGTACAGCATTGTCTTTAGCAGCTTTCTGTAGGCCCCATATGAAGAATTCTGCTGACGTTTCCATCTTCAATCTGGTTTCACTAAATATAGACGCAATATTGAAGACAAACAGAACAACTCTAGGCAAACGGGGAAACAGTAACAAGAAAATGAAATGCATTACCTTGGCTTCTGCCACTCTTTTCATTTCCACATACTTAAGATCCTGTGTCTTCATCAGTTTCATCTGTTCGGGGGTCACTTCATCTTTTGGCTGCTTTATTACATGAACTCCATCCTACAAACAGAGTGCAGTGTGCAGATGCCGTTCTTGGTACAGAGTACTGCAGGCCCTGATTTAAATTAAATAAAGGCAGAACCTTTTTGTCTGTTATATCTCATTTTCTTCAAAGACTGCAATGGGCACCAAGTCCAGTCTGTTGGTTTATTAACTAACTCTTAAATAAGAAATATGAACTAACTTTAAATAAGCGTGACTTGGTGTAGCAGTGTCATCCTACTTTAAGGCAGTCTGCTTCCTCACCTTGAGCTGCGTACGGATCATTTTGAAGTAGAACTCATCAGGGTTCTTGTCCAGAGCTTTCTTCTGAAGAGCTCGGAGGGCATTCTGCTTCTTGTGATAGTCCCTGGGAGGAAGGCAGAGCAGAATGGGGTTCCCCTGAGCCCACATTCCCTGATGGGAGGCACAGCGATGCAGAGCTGCCATATACTGGGCTTCTCAGTTTGATCTGAGTGATCACAGAATGGCTTAGGCTGGAAAGGACCCCAAGGACCACCAAGTTCCAACTCCCTGCCATAGTCAGGACCACCAACCTCCAGATGTGGCACTAGAACAGCTCACCTAGGGCTCCATCCAACCTGGCCTTGAACACCTGCAGGGATGGGACATCCACATCCCCTTTAAGTCTTCCTGTTCCAGCACCTCACCACTCTGTCTGTCAACAACTTCCCCTTGACATCCAATTTAAACCTTCCCTCCTCCAACTTAAAACCACTCCCCCTTATCCTATCCTTATCTACCCAAGCTAAAAGTCGATTCCCTTCCTTTTCATAACCCCCTGGAAGGCCGCAATGGGGTCTCCATACAGCCTTCTCCAGGCTGAACAAGCCCATCTCCCTCAGCCTGTCCTTGCAGGGGAGGTGCTCCAGCCCCCTGACCATCCTCACAGCAGTTCTCTGGCCTCTCCATCAGCTCATGATCAGCGATAAGACCCTTTGGCCTTCACACTCACTGTGCCCTCAGCCGATAGTCCTGCTTCTTCTCCAGCAGCCCCAGCTTCTTCCTAGATGCAGGCTGCGGGGACAGGCAAGGAAGATGATGATGATGAGGTGAAGGCCCGAACTCGCAGCCAAGTCCCCCTCGATCCTCCCGGGAGGCCCCCGCTGCCGCTCACCCACCTGTGCCCGTTCTCGGTGCTGCCGTTGCTTCGACTTAGCGGCCTTCCTGAAGGCGGCCGACATGGTGACGGTCCGTCCCGGCACCGCCGCGTGCGGATCACACCGATCACCACCGGACCGAAGCGGGGCGTGTACCTGTGCGTAACGTCATCACGTCGACGTAGCGTCGTCACGCGCCGCTTTACGTCATCACGCCGTCTCCATGGCGACAGCGGCGCTCATATCGCGCTCTGCTGCCGCCCTCGGCGTGTGCGGTTTGCGCTCCCCGTGCCTCTGCTGCGGGGCTGGGCCTGACCCCGACCCGGGGCTCGGTCATTGACACCCCCCAGCTCATCACCGGGCAGAAGCCGTTCTCACCCAGCGCTATGAAGGCCCCGCAGCGCCGTGCCCGTGGGCTATCGGAGCTCCAGGCCTCCCCCGTTGCAGGGCCTGCCCTGCTTCCCAGCCCCCTCCCTACACCGCTACGGGGCGGCTCCGTGCTGCTGTGCCCACCGCCCCCGGCCCGGCCCAACCCACCGCCCCTCAGCTGCGCTCCGCCCCGGGCCGGGCGGGGCCGTGCTTAGTGCAGAGGAGCAGAGCAAAGTAGAGCTGTGCCCAGCGCAGCCCGGCGCCGGGACGAAGAGTGGGACGGTGAGCAGGTAGGTCTGGGGGGGCTCTCAGCCCCCAGTACGGCTGTGTGGGGGGATGAGGGGTGAGCATCTGTGTAGGGCTTGTATCTGTATGGAGTTTGCATCGCCCCATAGGGAGCCCCCTCGGATCAACTCGGTGGGTTTTGTTCTATTGAAAGCCTAAATGAAGTCATTCCGTCGCGTCCCTTTGCTAGGCTGTAAAGATGCGGTGCTTAAGCTGCATTTCATTGTGGAAAGAGCTGAAACTTTACCCGGCCGATAAACTCTAAAGCAAAGCAAAAGGAAACGCTCAGATTCGCTATAGAGGAATGTTCTGTGTGCAGCGAGTCCCGGGGTAAAACTCCGCTTTCTTCTGTTAAACAAAACCTCCAGCAGTCACAGCTGGCACGTCGCTGCTTTGTCAGGCGGCTCCTTGTCGTTGCTAAACGCCTTTTGACTGAACATGATTTGGTTTCAGCTCGTTATGTTTCCTTACAGGTAAGGTTTTCCGGTTTGGTTTCCAGCTTTATGTATCTTGTGGTTACGTTAATGAGTTTCTCTCTGTTGTGAGAATTGATGGGAATATTGGATGTAGCTTACAGTTAGCCTGGATGAAGGCACGTTAGTTGAAGGAGATGGCACCTGGTGCTGGTTTCTCATCTTCATAGTGCAGGTTTTGCTGCTGGGGTTTCTCTGCTTAATTGGAGTTTCAGACATTCATTGTTTCCCTGCTTTGAAATTCATGAACGTTTCCAAATCAAAAATAGGAGCACAGGTAAATACCCTGTCCAGGGTGGCTTTAGAAACCTATGGCTCTTTTAGCTGCTATGAGTATGTGACTATCAAATATTCCTCTTCTGTTCCCTTTTGTGAAGCTTTTTCTTGTATATTTCCTCAGGAGCCTCCAGTTGTTAAAAACCTGCCTTCGAAACAATATAATATTATCCTGGTTTTAACAAAGGTGTTTAAAACTGCCTAATTTATTTCCCTAATTTGCTTTGTCAAAATGTGGTTTTACTTCCTGATGCGCCATCAGCAGGGTGGCAGGGAAAGGGAAGTCTGACTGTTCCTCCCATCTTATTTTCTGTGCCATTCTTTTCCTGGGATGGAAACCATATGGTTTCTTCCTTCTCTTGCTCTCTTCTTCCTTAGAAGTTATAATAGCTCAGAGTGGAGAGCTCTGGTTTCATTCTTACCAGCTATAGGACTGTAATTTGGTATACTTTTAAGGTTGGTGACACAGCCCTGCCACAACTGAAGGCAGGGCGGTGCTTGGAAATATCTCCAGTTCCCCAGCAGGATTCAGTCCCAGTTCCACAGTCCCAGCTGCTGGGGCACCACTGTTGCTCCATGTTGGGTGTCTCTTGGTGGAAAAACCTGAGCATCTCCCCTGTCTTCAGAACAGCATATGTAGAGCTTGTGTGCTGAAGGCCAGACTGGTTGCTGGGTCTGTAGGAGGGTGGGAGGTCACTGCTGTTCCCTAGGAAGGATTTGCAGCCATCTGTAGCACGTCTGCTGTCAGCTCAGCTTCCTGTTTATGCTGCAGTTGGTTTGAGAACAGGCTCTGAAGCAGCCACACTGATTGAGGACACGGCTCCAGCTGGGGGCTCGGAGCTCCAAGGGTCCCCATGGGGAAGGAAGGCAATTGCCCTCCTCACACGTGTTTTTTTTTCCTATAGAGCACAAGCCTCCTGTGGCTGTAGATAGTGGTCACAGGGCAGTAGGTTTCTGAGGGGTAGAAGCTCAGTGATCGTACATGTTTTGGATGTGGCAGCTTCGAGTCAGCAATGAACCTTTAAACATCAGACTCGGGAAGAACTCCTCTGTGGGCAGGTTACTGGAATTCCCAGTGCACCACTTTTGGAAGCGCTTGGTATAGTTCACAGCCAGGATTCGCTCTATTGCTTGTGCTATGAGGCAAGATGCTTTCTGCTGCGTTCCCAGTTGTAGCCTGGCTGATGCTGTTACATGACCCGCTGTTTTCTGCAGTACTAGCAGGAAAATGGAACAAATTGGTTATTCTTAGTGCTCAAATGATTCCTGCTCCCCCTCTCCCAGGAAAGGGACTTTTATGGTAATCACAGCAGTGACACACAAGGTTTTCACAGTGGCCTGCTGGGGTTCTTGCTCGTGTCTGCGGGATTTTCGCTGTGCTTAGCTTGCATGAGGTCATGCTTGAAGAACCCTAATTGCATCAGTAGCCTCAGGAGAGACACGAGTATAAACCTTTTTTTCCTCTGCTTCACCTTTCATGTCAGAAAGTTTCCATAGACAAATATATATATTTACAGAAAACTGGGGACTGACTGGCTGCTTGGTCTGAATGGAAGCCAAGCTTTTTTACTGGACAAACAGCTTCATAATTTCTGGTAATTGCTCATATAAGGAAGTCATTTCTCCCCTGCTGTTTGGTATCCCTGGTTGACACCCTCTGCCTGTGCCCACTGCAGAGTACTAGCTTGCTCTGGCACTGCCACTTCTGCTCAGCTTTCCACCCGTGGCTCCTCATTCCTTATAGGGCTTTGACTCTTTCTGCTGATACAGCTGCAATTTTGTGACCCTGGCTGGAAAAAAATCAAGAGACAGCAACATTTTGTCTGTTGGTACCATCAGAACAAATGTAAATGGAGGAGAAAATAAGAAGGAAAGGGAAAGAGCAACGGTCAGAGGGCAGGGAAACGTTATCAATATTATTTAATCTTCTAGTTACTGCTGAGAGCTTAGGCTTGCTTCTGAAGCCTACGATGTTCAGGGGCAAGGGCTGGGAGTTTGCAAGTGAAGGGGTTCAGCTGCTCAGCTTTGCAGGTTCTGGTGGGGATGCTGGGTTTGGTGGCTCAGCAGTGCGCTCTGTGCTGTAGGTGCTCAGTGGAGGAGAGGTGGCATTTATTGTAATGACTAATGGGTAGTTACTGAACTTTATCCATTAATAAGTAACGTGTGTGTTCAGCAGCAGTCAGAAAGAAAAATGTTCCATTCTAGGGAGATGTAGTTGCTGAGAAAAGTCCTTGTTCTTTGTTTCTTCTTTTCCTTCCGTTTTGCTCTGGCTTTGCCAGGTGTAAAATACAATTGTCAGCAGTTTACAGGGAAGGGGGAGTGTCAGTTTTCCTGTCGAAGAAAATATCAAGGGTCCGATTGCAAAAAGAAGGGAAACTGAAGAATGCCACATGGCTTCCACCTTCCTGTACTTCATCCTTGCAGAATTGCCTCTGCTGCGTGAGTCACTCGGTGTCTGTTGGTGTTTGCTAAACGGAGGACAGCTTTAACAAATGATTCTGCCCTTAGTCAATAGGAACACGCTGAAGGGATAGTGTTACTCTGGGATGAAGCAGGACAAGGACATTAGGAGTAAGCTAATAGTCTTAAAATTCTTAATTGAGAGTTATGTGGAAATAGTTTAGCAGGGGATCTAAACAGCAGTGCAATAGCGATCCTAAATCCATGTTCTTGCTCTTAGTGCAGCATCCCTTTGGCTTTCTGATTTGGCTTTGAATGTATCACTGCACATGGTAACAGGCTTGCAAGTTTGAGACTTATTTTTATACTTTGAAATTTTCTCATTAAAAAACAATCCTTAAATCAGCCCCTTCTGATTGGAGTCATTGCTGGACAAAAACTAGGTGACGTTTATGACCAGCCTGCCCAGTGCCACTCAAGTTCAGGAGCGTAAATCAGCTTCCAGCACCATCCAAGGACATAATCTTAACTGCTTCCTAGCTGGGTTCTGAGCATCTAAGCTGTAAGCCAGAGGAATGTGCTGCATCCAACCTGAGCTGTTAGCAGCCCCTAAGTTCATAAATCCTGTGAGCAGAGAAGCCAGTGCAGGTGACTAAACAGCTGGAGCCATTCTCTGCTCACAAGGAGGAAAGGGACCTCTGAATAGCTCAAGGAAATGCTCGGTGTTGATGGAATGGCTGCAGATCTGCTTCCCTAGTGCTTCCTTCACCACATGTTACACTTGACCCTGCCAGTACTAAACACCAATAGGAGGCAAGTCATTGTCCCCAGTGGCAGATTAAACTGCTTGGCCATTGTTAAGAGTCCAAGATTTTCCTCTCTCACCCTGGTTAAATGACTGCTTGGATGTGCAGCCAAAGTAAACAGGAGCTAATAAAAAAATGTAGAGATAAAAGATACAGTCTAGCTGTTATGGACTAAACAGTCATGCTGCAGCACAAAGATGTGTGGGTTTTGCTTGCTTGTTTACTCCTTTAGTTTTTGAAGCTCAGTTTACCTGAAAATGAGGTGGTACAGATCAAGTATACTTCCTTTCTACTGTATAGGAGAACTTTGAAGAAGAAATTGATCTCCCAGGATCCATGTGTCGTCTCTGGAAGCCTTTCCTGTATTCTCCAACAATACATTTCCTTGTAGACAAGAAATGCATTGTCAATGGATTTATTTTTTTACTTTTACTCAGTGCAGTGTGTGAAGGCCATTGCTGCAAGATAACATGTTGACCAGAAGTCTGGGGTGCTGCAAAGAGGTGGGATATCTACAGGGTTATTACAAATACTTGAACTCATGGTAAAGAAAGAGGTTTGGAGGGGGTCAAAAAAACGCAGCATGAAACAACCATGTAGAGATAGGGGTTGGATTCTCCCTGTATTCCTGTGATTCCCATGGAATGCTATGTTCTTTTACAGGAGTTGAAGTGAATAGCTGGGCAGGTAGAATAAGTGTTTGGACACGCATCTGCTTCAAGTACTTGGATGTTGCTAGTACATGTAATCTCTTTGTGTCTGAAGCTGACTGAACTGCCCAGGTCCTTGTAGTGTAGCTTACTTTGCTTTCCTTTCTGTGGCTGAGGATTTAGTGCCTGCTGTCCTGGTGGGTCCTGCACTCTGATCTTCAGCCTCTTCTGGCATCAAAAGTTTGTAGAGAGACCAAGGGCTGAGAGTGCGATTTGACATGAAAAGATTACAAGCTGCTGGGCAATAATTACCATAAATGATGCAGACAAGTCCAGATCTAGGAGCAGCTTTTCCTCTTTCATCCCAAGCCAGTTGTGGTTCAGGCTGACAGCACACCTGGAAATGAGGTAATTGAATACTCTGCCCACATTGTTCAGATTAGCTGGGGCTTGGGCGCAAGCAGCGCAATTGTTTTCTGTGCTTCTGGGCAACTTTTGTTCCCCTGCAGCCAGGAAGCCTTACTGGTGCAATGAGACAAGACAGGGTGATTTCTCGTCCTTTCTTGGGAAATGCACTCTGAAGCCACCTGTGGTGTGACTTCCCTGAGCAATGCCCTTTCCAGATGTGGAGATCTTGCTGCTATTGAAGTATGGGGCGGAAATACTTCCAGGGCTGCCTGAACATGTTATTTAGGTCAATTGGAAGGAAGATGGCAACATGAATCAGAGAAGGGGTTGGAAGAGGAGGAAGATCGTTAGGTAGTGCCTCGCCATCCCCTGCCAGTGTAGGATTTTTCTCTGCTAGCAAACATTTAGAGATCCTGTTTGTTGTCTTCTGTACTCTGCATATTCCTGTGTCTGAGTAAGTGGACTGGAAATGAAAGAGAAGACCTCAGACAAAAGCCTTGCCGTTATCTCTCTGCATCAGTATGTCTCTTTCCTGATGGATTAGCTAATCTCTCTCAGAGATAGACAGAGCAAGGTCTCCTCTTCGTTCCTCTGGAAAACAAGCTTCATCAGAATAATTGCTCTGACTACGTCCATTTGGGGTAAATGAGTCTCCAGAATATGCTTTTATGGAGGCACAGCAATCCTATTTTTGTGACAACTCTTGCTGATGGAGAGCTGGCACAAGCTGGGGGGGGTTCCCAGCAGGTAAGTGGCCCAGAGGGGCATGAGGGGTAATGCAGAGCCAAGCTGACAGGGTGAGCTGAAGCGATGTTGGTGGTGGTGGGAAACCTAAAACTGTCCCATGTGGGCAGGGCTTTGCTGAGCACCTCGTTTCCCTTCCCAGAGGAAGCAGCCTGAATTCACCCGTTGCTCTGTAGAGACCTGTAGGCTAAAACAAATTATTCTTACGCAGTAGAAAACCCTGAAACCAACCTTAACTGATGAAGCAATTTGCCAGCATTTAGCCTCAAGGTCCCTAGTCCCTCAGGGCTCTCCAGTGCAACGACTTGAGCTGGTTTCCCAGAATGATTCTCTTGGATATGTGCTGTTGGCAATACTCTGGCTTATTACTGGCCGTTTTATTTTTCCAAGAGCCAGCTCTTGTTAGCTTCATTCTCACAGCATTGTTTTCTTTCTAGAAGAAGCTTTTGCTGGCTCTTCTAAGCCATCACATGGGAATTGCTTACTAGCTTAGATTTATTTTTTTTTGTTTTGACCCAAAGCTGAGCTTCGCTCCCCTCTGTATCACTGCCAACATCATTTCCAGTCTCTTTTAAGCATATGTTTTGCAATAATATCTAAACTCTTGGCTCCAAATAGCTGCCTTACAGAGAGATCCGTATCTTTTAACAAAGGAATTGAGAAGCTGACAGTGAGAACAAAAGCAACATCTTGAGAGTCTTTAAGCCTCTGCTGACCTTTCCCAAAGGCCTCATCTGAGGGTCCTGCATCTAGTGAGCAGATGGCAGAGAGCAGGGCGGCCTTTGGTCAGTTTGCACAGTCCTCTGCCCCATCCCTGTATTTGCTGGAAATGTGCACTGCATGTTGTTGCCATCTGGGATCAAGTGTGCTATTCTTACTGTCTCCAGGGAGCTTTCTCCAGCAGAACCCATCTTTGATGGAAGTCCTCTTTGGCTGACCTTGTGCACAGGCTAGTATTAGCAGTGTGGATTTCTGAGATGTGACAGCAGCGTTCTTCAGAGGAAGACTTGGGAGATGTCTTGCTATGGCTGGGAAAGACCAGCGAGCTGCTTGCTGGCTGAGTTCTCCAGGTATCCAGTTGGGTACCTTCTATTAAACCAGGCAGCAATGACATCACTGTTAACGTCTTCAAAGCTTCAAGACAAACAGCTGCAACAATGCAAAGGCTCTCATTAAACCAACTGAAGAATTGCCTTTGCTTTAGATGGTGGGAAGACTTTGGACATATAGGTGGCACAACCAGTCAGGAAAGCAACTGCAGAGCTGGAAGTATGTTCAGTATTTTCTGACATTAGGAAGCTCCTCCTTGACTTGCATCAATGCATGAAATGGAGGTTGTCTGACCTGCAGAAATAAGGGTTAAGGTTAAGCACATTGGTGTTTCTGGGAGTGAAGTTTCTCTAATTAGCAAGTTGCTCAATTTGGGTTGCGGGTGAGTTGAGAGGAAAGCTGGAGCTGCTCCATGTGTTTTTACAGGTTTGTTGGTTATTTCTGTCCTCATTGATTCTTTGTATTGCAGTAATGGCAGAGATCTGAAGGTTGTGTATTTCAATTAAATTTGCGCAAAATGGCTTTGAGGCAGTTTCAGCTTGGGAATCTTTGTTGTTGTCCTTGTAAATATAAAACCTGACGTACCAGACTAAAATAATGCAATCAGGATGGATTTTCTGTAAATATTTCTTAATCCTTCTCAATTGTCATTCTTAAAACTTGTGCTCAGCTGCCATCTGTCACATAGGCAGAATGAGGGCTCCGAGTGGGGCAAATAAGAGCCCTTGGCGGTGCTATTTACACAAGTTGGAGCTGAGCTGGGTTCGGGATGTTCTGAACTGCCCAAGTTGCTGCTCATCCATTCGCACCAGCTGCTGCTGTGTCTGGCACAATTTCCTGCATTGCTTTTTAAAGACTTCTATATGCAGGGACAGAGGGGGAGAAAAAAGAACATAACAGAAGATCAGAAGATTGACATACTCCATAAAGTTCCTTTCCTGATGTTGCATGCTGTGGAGCCAGCTGTCCCCTCAAGCTCAGCCATACTCACTGCCACGCTGTTCTGAGTGTTTTACCTTTGCACAAGGGAGCCTGGAGCTGTGTGTTCTCCATCCTTACACAGGGTGGATGGCCAAACTTCAAGAGTTGGGAAAGAACTGGGCACAGAGGTCCTAATGGGAGGCTTTGAGGGACTGCATGGGACTGTATGAAGGGTCTGCTTATAAGAGCTGAGCTGGAGTGAAACGAAAGGTGCTCGGTGCTCCTGGAACTGAGATGCTGGGATGTATATTAGCTGCCAAATGGAGAAACAAATTAAGAGCGGAACCAAAATCCTTCTTGCCCTCTGTTTTGAGGCTCAGCAGTTTGGTGTGGAAGGAACAGCCCTGCCTGTGCAGTGGTCCCTTAAGCATTTTATTGTGGGGAGGCTACATCCCTGTTTGTGCTTTGTCTTATAATGTGTGCTCAGAGACCCGCATCGCTTCCAAACCCCCATGCTCCATGTGTCTGACTGCGTGTGATGGATGGCTGACTGCTGAACCCCCAGCATCCGTCTGCCTTCTGCTCCAGCCCAGGCTCACTGAAAAGTCTCTCTCCTTCCTCAGTCTCTGGAGCCCTCCAGCTGTGCTCTGCTTGGGGCCCATCTGAGGCTCTTATTGCAACCATCTCCCAGCAGAACCAGTGGGACAGTCCCAGGAGGCTCTTCTCAACGTCTGTCCCTTTGTCCCTGGGTGTGTGGGACTCCAGCCTTGTGCTTGCTGGCCCCAGGGCCTCACTCAGCCACATTCGGAAGGAATCATAGCAGAGTTAGACCTGGCAGATGGAGGCCTGTTACCTCACCCCACAAAAATGCTTTGTTATTGAGAAAATGGAAACTGTCTGAGGTTTGGGAGCTGAATGGAGTCATTGGTGTCTGTTTTAACCACAGTTTGGTGGTGGCTGCTGAAAGTTCCCCTTGCTGAGCATTCCCTTTTCCTACACCCATAATCTTCAAGTCATGGGAGAGCTGCAGTGATTTAACTCTTAGCTGAGCGAATGCTGAATGCTGCTGCGTGCTCTGCAGGAACTTCACTTAAAGCCTCAGCATCTTCCAGCAGAAGTAAAATGAGTGGCTAATAAATAACCCTTTGCAAACTGTTGCCCAGAAAGGTGATCCATGTGCGTACGAAGCCAAATTCAACTTCCTTTTATGATCTCAGCAGTGCCCCTTGTTTACTTGATTTATTTTTAAAGCGCTGCACTAAGATTAGGCAGGAGCTTCTTGGGGGAGAAAAGGCACGCACAGACACTGGTGTTCTGTGCCATGTGTATCTGAACCCCAGCTCAGAAGAGTAGTTTCATCTTGCCTTGTTTTTGTAAGATAGATTTCAGTGCTGGGGAACTAGGAGAAAGAACACAAGTGGGATTCAACTATTAGCAGGCTGGTTTTCCTATTGCTCTGCATGATTCGGGTGAGTCAATGCAAACAAGCTCTAACTAAACACAAGGCTTGTTTTAGTTAACAGATAGCTGTGTGCATTTGTGCCACTGTAGGATCTGATGTACCCTGCCAGTATTAAACATTATTCACTAAGCACCCTAATAAAATTAAACGAAGCAGTGTTAGCTTTTTGGCGCTCATTTTAGAGCGTTTTATTTATGTGCATTTAAACTAACAAATCTCTGTAAGCCAAATTGATGTCTTCCAGCTGCTACAGATGTTTTTTACATGACGAAATATTTCAGTGCTTAGAAAAACCTAGAATGCTGGAACCACAAGATATTAAATATTTAATTATTACACTGGAATGTAAATAGGGTCTCGATATTTAAAATCTGTTTACTCTAATTTCAAGTGCTTACTTAGAAACTCTTAAATTAACGTGGCTCTTATCTTGTTACATGGGAAGAAGAGTGATGACTTGGCATCTTCTTCAGATTTCTTTCAATATCAACATGGGTTTTAGTAGCAGTAATTTGGTTACCTGGAGAGATCATCCCAGCTGCTCCAGGCAGAGCCAGGGAGTGATGTCTGCTGTAATGGCCTCTTTCCATTTGAGATCCCTGCTTTCTGTGTGTTTGCAATGCAACCGTAAAAATCCTTTCCAGGCTGAGCTCTGGCTCCTGAAGTCTTTGGGGGGATTTCTTAATGTAAAATGCAAATAGCAGAAACAACTGGCAGTTGATTTTTCAAACTGTGTCTTTGCAGTGCAGAGCCCATTCGGGACATGTGTTGTTCCTGTAGTTTTAAAGCAACCTTGTTTCTCATATGATCCAAGCCCACAGGATTTCCCTTGTGTGAGTATGTTTGAGGTTCAGTAATTTCTCTTGCAGTTTGGATGGTGGCTGCAGATCATGCTGTTTCCTACCAAAACAGTTTATCAGTAGCTCAGTGTTACAGGGGAGAAAAGTCTTGTTTCAGGGTCGGTTTTTTTTCAGGCTCTTCTAATGAACCAAAAGAAAGGAAATAACAATGTAAATGTCTGTCTGAAAGGACAGAAATTCCTCTTTGAGGTCCACAGCTGATGGCAGGATTCCTACATAGCGCTTAGGATACAAGGGTGGTGAAAAAACAACAGGGAGGAGACCCGGAGCTGTCTCTGAGCACTATTGTCAGAGTGGATCTCCCAGGCACTGCCCCGAGCTGCTTTTGTTGGGTTTTTGACCTCACCTTGGAATTCCACTGCCCTCGGTTAAGGAAGAAATGGTTTTAATGGCTCTTAAGTCTTAACACGGTCTGAACTGGGGCGTAGCTCTGTGTGCTGCATTGCTGTGGTGCTGTCTTCCAACTTCTTGCTTTGAAAGCCCAAAGTTCCAGTGCTGGGAGCTGCACACAAAGACTCCTCATTGCTCGGATGAAAGGTCTGGAGCCCAGGTTCAGGCACAGTGCTGGGTCTGCTCACCTCAACCTTTCTTTCCCCCCTGCTTCTCACAAAGAGAACAGTTTGTGGGCTCTGTTTGGATATAGGTCTGTAGCATGCATGAGTGGACGTCATGTTTTCCATGCTGTTGCATCTCAGGAGGAGAAGGAAGCTTTCTGGTTCCATTGCTGGCCAGCAGTGTAGATCCTGGTTCCTTTTTTAGCTCTGCCAAGTTTGCCTTGTGCCAAAAACCTTTGAGGTGCAAATCCCAGGAGGGAGATAAAATAGCTCCGTGCCCTGCAGGTGTTGTAAGGGTAAGTAGTGCTCCTGCTGGTGACAGCTGCTGGGGAACTGACCAAGCAAGAATCCTGTGAGAGGAATGGGATGTCAGATCTGTGGAAACTGAGCACTCTGGTGTTTATGGTCTTGCACTGGGTCACCATATGTATTTGTGTTGTTTGTGACGGGATGCCAGGGAGCTAAACCACCTTCCAAGCAAACTAATCTTCAGCTTGTGTCCTGGGTGAGGGTTAGTTACTACCTACCTCTCTTCCAAGAAAATAAAACTTCAAATAGAAAAGACAGTAATTAAAATCTAAGACATTTCAGTGGCTACCTTTAACTCAGTGAACACTTTCCTACTGAGAAAACTGCTGTGATGCCTAAACAAGAGGTTTCTGGAATATGTGAAGTGTCAGAGGTACTTATTGAAGTCATTAATAGCAGAAAGTACACAGTGTTGCATGTAACTCAGCCAAGAGAACTTTTATTTCTAGTATTTCTCAACCCTGTGCAAACATCGTGTAATGCACAGGAAGATTAATTCTGGCCTGTTGGACTTGTATAGAAGTCTTGGATGTGTTGCTTTTGGAGAGCCTGAGCAGCTGTATGTGGAAAATCAGAAATGCACTTCATGTTGGCAGAGGTGTTGGACCGTAAGCACACACTGCATCGTGCTTTGTGCTCCGAAACAATGACTCAACCCAGGAGTGATGAAATACGTGCTGTCAGATCCTTGATAACTATGAGCTTGAATTTCAGAAGGAGATGCAGAGCAGAACTTGGAATAAGAAGGGAAAAGAGCAGTCCAGGGATTTTGAACAGCTGGGCCCCAAGTGGATGGTGCTGTACAAATTGCACTGACCCTTTCCAGTGGAAATCAGTGAGCGCCGCTGTCTTCGGGAGATTGAGAAGCAATTTATATCCAACAAATTGGAATCAGAGATTCCTGCGCCCTTTATGAAAATACAGAGTAACTCGAATTGTAAGAGTCCAATTTCATGTCACAAGTAATGAAATCTGAACCTGTGCAGGAAATGCAATCCCAGTGCTGATGTCACCCTCTGGTTTATGATGTGGCTGCTTTTGTTCCTGGGCGAGCACTCGAGTGTTCTGCAAGTGAGGTGCTGACTTACAGGACAGAGTCCCTTGCACTGCACCTGCTGTGAGCGCCTGCACTGTGAGTCAGTGGGAGCTGCCCCAGCACATCCTCAGACTCTGCACAGATCCTTCACTGCCACAATGCAAGGTAACAACAGCCTGGAGGTTTGGGTTCCAAGCTCTGCCAGCTTGGGTCACATTGACTGTGAGTAGATTGGTTTTTGGTCTGACCCACGAGGAGAGCAGAGGGAGGTTTGTTGGGTGTTGCTGGTGTTTTCTTGCTGCAGTGAAGCCCGATGTGTGGAAAGTCTGCAACTCTTGTCAGAGAGCAGCTTGCTATTGCTTCTTCCTTCAGGGAAGGAGTGTGGAGCATCTCCTCTGCACCAAAGAAATGGGACGTACTTTTGCAACCTCTGCTTCATGGGCTGAGACATCAACTCTTCTTTGTGTGGAAGTCTTCATGTAAAAGTTTCAAAGAGTCCAAGTTTGGATGTTTCCCTTTTTGTTCAGTCTGTTTCACGTGGGTCTCCTTGTAAATCTCAGATTTAAGCAAGATTATGAGGTTCTGTGAATGAACCACAGGCCTGGATCAAAGGCTGGTTAGTGTTGCTCTTTCTTATCTCTGTGTGTTTGTTCTGCAAAGGAGCGCTTTTCAGCTGTTCTTGAGTTTCTGGGCAGTCAGCAAAAGTGCTTTTGTGGTGGCTCCTACCAGCAACAGGACTTGGGGCTGTGGTACAGCTGTGGGGTGGGCTCCTCCACACACAGGAAACTCCATGTTTAGTGTGTTAGTGATGCAGAGACATTTACGGTTCATTTTGTGAGTGCTTGTGCCCATTTATAATAGCTGCTCCCACTGTATCTTTTGAATGTGGCAAGTCTTCCCTTTCAGAAGTACCACCAAAGACTGCATCTCAAAGTATGGCAGGAACTGGAAACTATGTGGGTTTCTGCACATTTATTTTTAGTGCTTGCAGTGGGTTATTTCTTAGAGGTTTTATGTAGAATACACAATAATCACAACTTCTGCAGCTGAAAATGTGCGGTACTTCAGATTAAATTTAAAGGGTCTAAGTGAGAAGTGCTTTACCAAGGAGACAATTGATGACCAGATCACCCAGCAGAGAGATCATTAGCTTCAGAAGGTTGAAACTTAATGTCTACATTGGCAGGTGAATGGCTCCTGGAGACCTCCCTCTTCCTGTGCCATGTCCTTCTTAGCTTGGCTTGCTGTCCTTGGGAGTGCTGCCTTTTTAGGGACGGCTGCATCTGGCACATGCAGCGTCTCCCAGGCAACAGAAGATCTTAGTTGTGTTTCGGACCACAGGCGAGTGTTTCTTGGGATGGTAACCTGAGACAGTTTGCCTTTGCCAGGATTCAGTCCTTCCCTAGAATTAGAAGTGCTCACATGCTGCGGGTTACAAAGCTGTAATTGCCTTTGCTTGCGAGGGACACAGCAGCTGTAACTGTGGACTGCAGGCTGTTGCACAAGAAGTGAGGGCAGAAGCAAAGAGGCCCCTGGCTGGCGATCAGACAGCAAGAAGGCAGCTGCATGGCATGTGAGTGGCAGCGCAGTGTCTCCCCTATCACCTTGGCTTTTGCTTTGCTCTGCTGGTTTTGTATGCAGATGCAGTGCCATCCACCTTCCTCAGCATCACTGTTATGTGTAGGAGACTAACTATGAATGCTCCAGCTTGGGAGACAGGGAATTGACTCCAAAAGAGAATATTTTGTCCAAATTTGGTCTGGAGGAAAAAGAAAATCCTTTTGCCCTTGAAGCAATAGGCGCGTGTTAAATAAGATGTCTGTTCTAGATGTCTTTTCCTGCTCCTGTAGATCAAAGTTACTTTGTGTATTAAAAAAACATCAATAACGAAAACTGAAGTTGACTGGATCCTTAATCAACAAAAGAGCTGCCAGGCTCACAGGTGAAGGTGATTAATGAGGGTTGGGCTCAGACCATGCAGGACTGCTTTTCAGCATAGGTGCACAAAGCATGCACATGGCTGCATCTGTCCCTTGCAGCCTGTCCATGGGCCGATGTGCATGCATGCTTAGAGGCAAGCTTGAGGCTCCTGTGCAAAACAGAGGTGTAACCTTTTATTCAGGGACTACAAAACGCTTTGTAAAAAGAAATTTAAATTATTCATTGCTTCTGAACTAAAAGTGGCTTCATCCTCAATGTAAGAAAACAGCTAGGGGAACATTAGGGAAATAAAGCAGAATGCCTTCATTTTGCAGTGATGTCTGCACTGAGATGCACAGACCCCAAAGCAAGCACCTCGAGCAGCCTGATTCTTTTTTCTGCATGGAAGCTGTGGTGTCTGTTTGTATTGCAAGATCCTTGTGTAATGGGTAGATCTAAGACGAAGGTAAGTTGGCCTCAGTGTGCAGTTAGTCATTTCCTGTCATGCTTTCATGTTTGAGTTGTAGTGTACTTGTTTTGACCTTTATTTCTTGGGGCAAAGAGATTTTGAAACATTGTTTCTGGAGCCTTCATCCTGCAGTTGGATACGCAGTTAGGCATCTATGTGGCCATGGACCAAGTCAGCTGGGTTTTATGGGCATCAATCAGTTCAGTCCAAAACTAAATGTTCTCTGCTAGATTATTATCCTCCAGTGTGCTTGGTCCTTGGGACTCCCTTTTTGTTCCTGTTACAGCCAGGGCGCTGTATGGATCTCACTGGGTTTTTGCCTTTAGGAGGTGTAGGACATCCTGCACTCTGCTGCAGAGTTCTGCTGAGTTTGTGGCACAAATATGGGGCTGGTTGGTTTGCTGGTCTTACTGTGGACATATATTTGATATACATTTGTTTGGTGGAGAACTCTGCCTCCACGCAGGTGCCCCGTTGTGATCCTGATAGGCTGGGATAGGGCTACAGCACACAGAGAAAGAAAAGCACATGCAACAACAGCGAGGTAACACGAAGCCCACAAACACCAGTTTGCAGTTTCATCTGCATTTATATATACCCTCTTTATGACTTTCTAGTTAAACCCTCATCCAGTTACTATCCCCCACCACCTTTTCTTGTCCATCACTTTGTAACGACAAGGGCAAAGGAGGCTTACTGATAGATTAATCCACCTCTAAGCAACAGGCACTTTCCAGATTAGCTCCTGCCTGGACCTGGTATGAAACCTGGGGCCTGGAGGCCAGCTGCTGCCCGTTAATTTGTTTTGATGACTATCTTTAGGGTTTGTTTGTGTTCTTGCATTACTGCTTGTTGCAAGTAGGACAGTGGTAAGCATATGGTCTGCTCAGTGCATCTGAAAGGTTTATTCAGCCCTACGTAATAAATATATTCCTTATTCTTGCCTAATTTTCTAGTTGAAAAAGGAAAACAAGGGGAAACTAAAGAAATGCGTGGATTTGCTATTGGCAGGCTCTCCAAACGGGAATGGCCAGGCCCATCTATCCTAATAGCACTTCAGCTGATGCTGTTGAGGCCAAGACTCCCTAAGCAGGAAGGGACTGTGAACATTCTCATGCTGGGAGTTCAGTGGGAGACGATGAAGCCAACTCCAGGAGCAGTGCTGTGGCTGAGCCACACGGTGCCTTCAGCGAGGCAAGTCTAAAGACCGTGTGTGCTCTCAGCATGCATGTTTTTGGTATCCCTGTTCCCATAATCGAGTAGGAGAATACCCTTCTTTCAAATGGCATTCAGAAAGCAGTTGCCCACTTGATTCTTACTCCTTTTTCAGGCTTTTTTTAAGCATCCAGCCATCACTGCCCTAAGCAGTGAATCTCCTCTGATCGCGCCGAAGCTCCCGTGCTCGGTCACGCTCCCTGAAACTTGGCTCCAGTGTCTTTCTTCCTATTATGGTCAACCTGGCCATGTCTGCAGCTGCTACCATGGAGCCAGTACCACCTCCAGCAGCAGTGCTTGTTGCAAGCTGCTGCCAGTGGGGCCTCCCCTGGCTCAGTTGGTGTGGCGCAGGGTCAGGTACCTTCAGTGATGAGCTTGAGCCACACTCTCTCCTAAACCTCTTCAGAGACCAGCAGAAATCTCCCCAGGCACGTTTTGAAGCCCCATGTTTCTTGACCATCTGGTAAATGAAACTTCATTTTGCTCAGGAGGAGTTTCTGATGTGTTTGTATCTAACTGCTCTGCTTTTGGACTTCCTCCTTGAGTTAAGTGGTCGATTGAATCATGGGGGTCCAAGCAAGCCAAGTGGTTCCAATTCCTGACTTCCTGTTGCATGCACAGAATTTGCTTACTTTGTATACATTTTAAATAAGATTAACAGCTGGTCTCTTGAAGAAACGTTGGATTTCCATGCCAGCAGAATGACACAGGGTGCTTGTTCCAAGTGGGTCTTTGCAGCTCTGCCTTCCACCCAAGGCAGGATTTGTTGAATCTCAGGCCATCCCACCCGCTTTTCCACAGCGGTGTGGAAAGTTGGATTCCCTTGCAGAGTGGCCTCATTAAAAAGAGGTTCTTTTTGTAAAGGACAAATGTCACAGTGTGTACAAACACTGGCTCAGAACTTTGTGCCATTACCTTGTATGGGGATGCTGCTTTGTGAGAGCCTGACTTAGTAGCAGCAGGTTTTCCATTCATGTTAGTAAAGTTTTATGTTTCCTTATCTTCAGAGAAAGAATGAGGAATTTATTACCAAGGAATGAAGGTCTATGAACTCAGTAGTGCTCTGAAACCAGAACAGTGTCTTGGAGTGCCTCAGAACCCTGCACGTCCTGACAGTTCCACTGTGTCCCTGTGGGCATAGCAGCTTCTGGAGCAGGGAGGACTTCTGCCAGCCTGCCCAGGTCTGCTGGAAAGTCTTTAAGCACATCAAGGGTGAGACTATTCCCATGTGCAAACTGCAGGTTCTGCATGCAGTCTCTCAAAGTGTGTTGATTTTCCTGGGGAATCTGGCTCACTACTTACAGTAGTTCAAACGATTAATCTCAACTAGGAAATAATTTGTTTTCCAGATCTTCTGAAGTGTGCCTGGTCTAGCAGAATTCACTGGGTACTTAAGTCATGCATTTTGCTTCCGGAATCAGCATCACTGATTCTGATGCAAGAAGGCATAAAAGGAGAATCCTGGCCTTGTGGAGATAGGGCTGAGCTCCCTCAAGCTGTGTCTGTTCTCCTCCTCCATAGAGTGATGCTGGTGTGGAAAATACATAACAGCAAACACAGTGTGCTGTGTCACTATGTATAAACTGATGAGGATGCTTCCTTTCTGCTTGTTGGGGTGCCTCTTGTTGCACCCACCAGTGTGGGGCTTTCTCTTTGTCAGCATGTGAGATTATCTGGGTAAGATCAGACCATATGTGGGACAGCTGAGCACTTATCTTGGTCATATAAGAGCTGCTGGGAAGAGCCAATGGGCTCTGGTTTTGCACAGTGAGGTCTTTTCTGAACCCTCAATTTACCATTCAAAGAGTGCATTAAAATTGTGCACAGCCTCGGCTGCCCTTATTCCTTGTCAGATGCTTTAACAATTTCTGCTGCTTCTTTCTCTCAAAGCTTCAAGAAGCTGCCTGCCGTGCTGAGCAAAATTCAGTTCTGCTGGCACAGATCTCATGTACAGTGCAGGGTGTTTCCTCACAGCTGTGGCAGCCATCTCGATGGATGCATTGCAGAGTTCCAGACCAGCATTCAGTCTCCTTGTGCTTGGAGAAGCAACAATACTGCAGGTTTTTGGATGCCTGCAAACCAGGGCACAGCACCCCAGTGGTGCAGGTTGGCTCTGCTCACACTCTGCTGCTCCTGATGTCCACTGCCTCTTCCAGGCTGCCCATGGAGCTGGGAGGTGCAGCTGTGAGCAGGATGTGACTCAGGGATGCTTGGAGCAGGCGGGGCTCTGTGCAGGCAAGATCTAGCTGGTGAAATGCCTGGCAGCTTCTTGCCTCCCCCAGCTCTCACCTGGAGGCAGCATCCAGCAGCAGCATGGATGCTGGACTGCTGGCCCAGGCCTACAGCTCACAGGTTTGGGAGCAGAGGGGCTAAAGCCATCCCCATGTGGCTCCCAGAGGTGGGAAGGGGGACGCCTTTCAATCCACAGCTTCATGCAAGGGCCGGCGCTGCTCCCATGAGTGAGCAGCTGGTTTCCCTTTTAGGGTTGGACGAGAGGCAGAAACAATGTCACGCGGATTCCAGCACCCATAATGGTTCTGGAAAGCCAAGGGGAACAAAGAGCGTTCTCCTCTGTTGACCTCGAAGCACGCTGAGGACCATCTTCCAAAGCTGCCTCGCCAGGAGGTTTCATCCTTACATGGGAGCCTGTCCTGCAGCACTGCACTGTGCCCACCACGTGCCTGTAGGTGTGAAGTGCAAGCACCAGGGCAGCAGGCAGGGTGAGGAGAGAGGCAGGAACCTGACACATAAAGGCCGCTCTATTCCTGTGTCCTGGGAAGATTAAGTGCTTCCCTGGGAACAGCCTTGTTGGGTTGCTCTGGGGTCGCCTGGTGGAGCAGCTGGTTGTGACCTGCCAACGAGCAACAAAGGCATATGGAGTTACACAGGACTGTAGGTTCACGTTGTGTGTGAGACCTCATGGTAGCCTGAATTCACTCCAAAAGGGCTTAAACTCTAAAGTGATTGCATGCAGCAGAAAGTCTGGCCCCGGACCTATTCTTTGCATAATAGTCCAAGACACTAAAATGAATGTAACGATCTCCTGGGGCCGTTGCTAAGCCCTCTGAGGTGTTGCTGTGCACAATGACACCGGCGTGGTGTTACGTGCCTGGTACTCTCTAATTAGAAAGCAGCCTCTGCTGTGCGTCCTTGGCGAACTGCTGACCTTTCCCATACGTGCAGCTATTCTGAGCTCTGTTCCAGGCTGATCAGGTTTGCATCCCGGAACACTTTAAATATTGTTTGCGAGGGGAGCTCTTGTTGCCAAAGCTGTTTGTTCTTGGGCACAGGCGAGAAACTGAGCTTCCTTTCCTCTATGAGCACAACTCTGTCAGGCAGAAGGATGGGGTGGGCAGCTGGCAGGCAGAGAGCTGCTGTTATTTCTGCCCTCGGACAGCTGCAGGAGTGCCCCAGGTCTGGCAGCCCTTGTCCTGGGATGGGTGAGTTGGTGAACGCTCTTTGGAATCCTATCAGGTTGGGGCAACACCTTGGTTGGTGTCTGGAGGCGTTGCTGACACCAGCCTATCTCACAACTGGTGTTTACAGGGTGGTGCAGACTGCAGAGTATCAGCACATGCTGATTAGCACGCACGATGACAGCCCAAAAGTCTCAGCATCAATTTAAAGGGTCCCAAAGCCAGGACAGATTTTTAATGCATTTTAAAACTCCACTTCTTGTCTTTACAAATTGAAGCAATTTCTCGGGTCCTCATTACAATCACAGTAAGAAACTGGGGACTTTCGACCTATTCCTTTGTTGTGTTTCTTTTATCTCACCTTTCTCTGTGCCTTGGTGACCACATCCGTGGGTGAAGATGTGGAGTCTGCTGTGGTGTTGTGCAGGATTTGTCACTGCTGCACAACGCTGCATGCATGACCAGAACAAAGAGAGCAAACAGATCATTTCCTTGCAGCTTATCTAAGTCAAATAACTCTGAGTAAACTTCCTGGGCCTGGGTTTTATTCTCTACAAAAGGCAGCACAGGGCCTGGTCCTGTGTGCTCTCGCAGCAGCCTCAGCCATGTGATGCTTGGCTCTGCCAACCCTGAACCCCACAGTATCACCAACAGAAGCCAAGGCTTCTCCCATCAAGCCTTTTTTTCCCTTGCCTCGTGTTTCCTGATGTTCTCTGACCCCATATTTTAGGACCTCAGAGATAGCACAGCCTATTAAGCAAACACAGTAGCTCCAAGCCCTGGCGGTATCATGGTTCCCAGGGCAGGAGTGCTTATTAGAGGCCCTTTTATTACAGACACACCTTGGAAAGTTCTTCTCTTCAGCAGGGCTGGGAGGAGAAGAGTGGTAATTTCATTCCCTTTCTTCACCAGAGAGAAAGGTCCCAGGTAGCTGCGGCAGTGAAAGGCAAGCAGGGTGGCAGGGGGGAGCACTGAAGGGTGTGGGTGTCACAAAGGGAGAGGGTGCTTGGGGACAGAGCTGTGGCAACAAGGGGAGCACTGGCACAAGCACCTACCTGGCTCTTTTGAACAAAGCCCCATCCCAGTGCTGGGCTGGGAGCTGTGAGGCAGAGCTGTAGCCCTGTGCTGCCAGTGGGGATGAAGCTGTCCCCTGGGGCAGGCAGCAGCTGGGTAATGAGCATCTGAATGGGGACTTTTTTTCCCTGTCTGCTGGTCACGTAGCCATGTGGGAACGCTGGATTTATTCCCCAGTAGTGCTATCAGCACATACCAGGCTTCACAACAGCTGGGAGCCATGAAGCTTGACCAAGAATAGCTCTGGGGAACTCATTGCCTGACTCAGAGCTGTCTGGAGCAGATCCTGCCTTGCGCCAATGGATTGCTGCTGCCCCAGGGGGGAACTTCAGGGCAGCACGCATGAAGTGGGGGGCTCCCAGCCCCTGGGCACTGGGCTGGGGATGGAGCTGCAAGGCTTCTCCTGGAGCAAGTGGGATCCTGGAGGGAGCTGCAGTGTGTGGCTGTGCCATGACTGCTCAGATGTAATTCCATGGGCTTGTCTGCACTTGACAGCAAGCTGGTATTACAGAAGGGTGTGAATTTGCAAGCGGAGAATTCCATATTTAGGAATAACCAGGTTCAACCAAACAGCAGGAAGATGCTCTTGTTCTGGAATTAATGATCCAAAGAAAGCACCTGAATTCTGCACCCTGCCTCCCTGCAAGAAGACGGGGCAAGGAACAATGTCAGATTCAGATCGGCATGCAAATCCCAAACACCTCTCTTGCTTGTGAAGTACATGCCCTCCCCTCTGCTTGCTCCCTGAAAAGAATTTGTAGCTGGAGCAACATATGCATGGAGCAACACATGCAAAGAGGTTTGGTGGGATATGACTGCAGCCGGGTGCAGTGTGAGGTGCCCAATTCCAGCTCCCCTGCTGAGCAGCTGCTTTAAAGTCCTGGAGTTGTTCCAGATCTGAATGCTGCAGCTCAATCGGGACGCGGCAGCCTGGGGCCATCCGCAGGGGTCCTGCCTTTGGGGGGCTCAGTGGGGGTCTCTGAAGGAGGCTCATGGTGGCTTGTCCCATGTGGAAAAAAAATCTTTCTTTTTTGATCCTTATTTACCCTTTGTTTCCTAACAAGGAGCCAAACAGTGCAGAGCTCCCTGTGTGCACGCATCTGGATCTCTCTGTGTGCTCATGTAGTTAGATCCATCCCAGCTGTCCACGAGCAGATTTGGGGAGAACGTTGAGCTGCAAGAGCTCAGTTTTCTGTCCTGTTCTTGTGTCTCGGGGACATGGGGCACTTCAGGCGCATCCCAGGCAGTGCAAAGCAACTCTGAGCAAGCACTCTGCTGCTCTCTTAGCAGGTGAAGGCAGCCCTCAGACCGGCACCATGACCGAGTGCTTTGACTGCGACAACTGCAAGGAGTCCTTGTATGGGCGCAAGTACATCCAGATGGACAATGGCCCATACTGCATCCCCTGCTACGATGCCCACTTCGCCAATACCTGTGATGAGTGCAAGGAGCTGATCGGTCACGACTGCAGGGTGAGTACAGGAACAAACCAGGCAGTGCAGTCTGTAGGTGCCCATCCCCATCTCATCCTACTGTCCTCTCCAGGAGCTGTACTATGAGGATCGCCATTACCACGAGCACTGCTTCCGCTGCTTCCGCTGTGACCGCTCGCTGGCTGATGAACCCTTCACCTGCCAGGATGAGGAGCTGCTGTGCAATGACTGCTACTGCAATGAGTTCTCCTCCAAGTGCATCGCCTGTGAGAAGACAGTCATGCCAGGTAGGAATGGGCAGGCACTGTGGTTTGCTCCCAGTCCCATTGCATGGGGCTGCAGGGTCCGATGCCAGGGGAGTGAGTGGAGAGCTGAATTTCTGCCCTCCCACTGCTCCTTCACTGCACAACGTGGGCTGGGCACGGTCTGGTGGGACAACAGGCTGTGATCAGCACAGCCCTGACTGTGTCTGTTTCCCTTTCTTGTGGGGAAGTGAGCTGAGGAGGAGATAACAAAGGGTTTCCTGGGCATTTTCTGGTATGTGCTGACAAAAAGGGAAGGAATGGTTGAAGGCGTGTGAGTGACTCTGGAGATAGCCTGAGGCAAAGGTGTGCCTTTGCTTGGCCATTCTGGCATTCTGCAGATATGGGTTACAACAGGCTGCTCTGCTGTGGCCATATTGGTGCCAGGGCAATGTTGCTACAGCCCCCACTTGGGGCTGCTGCTGCTCCTGGGCTTCTCCCCTATCTGCCTGCATGGCCCCACTCACCCACACCACTCTGTCGTGGTGGGCAGGACCCTGCATTGTCCTGCAAAGCCTCTGTGTCCTGTGTGAGCATAAGTGTCCCCCAGTGCCTCTCTGAGCACAGCTCTTCTTGCAGGATCCCGCAAGCTGGAATACAACGGACAAACCTGGCATGAGCACTGCTTCATATGCAGCAGCTGCCAGCAGCCCATCGGGTCACGATCCTTCATCCCAGACAAGAAGGATTATTACTGTGTCCCCTGTTATGAGAGCAAGTTCGCTCCTCGCTGCACTCGCTGCAAAAAGGTATGTCTGGCATGGCAGGCTGAGCCACGGTCCTGCTCTGGGGGGTCGTGATCCCAAAGCAGGGGGATCTGCTGGTTGAGAGGACAGGGTGCCCTTGCACAACCCAGCCCTGCCACAGTCAGAGGCTGCTCCATGCTAGCAGTGCCAGGGATGGGCAGACTGTGTACCAGCTCTCTCCACACCCTATCAGAGAATGGTTCAGGTGCCAGCACCCTGGCTGATGGCTGCTCAGGTGTGGTAGTGCCCCTGAGTCACACATGTGCTTTCTTCCCACAGACCCTGACCAAGGGAGGAGTGACCTACAGGGACGAGCCGTGGCACAAGGAGTGTTTTGTCTGCACAGGCTGCATGACCCCCCTGGCTGGCCAGCAGTTCACCTCCCAGGATGACAACCCCTACTGCATCAAGTGCTTTGGGAACCTCTATGCCAAGAAGTGCACTGCCTGCACAAAGCCCATCACAGGTGAGCAGGATGGCCTTAGGGACAGTGCACTTCCTCCTGGCTGGCCATGGAGATGAACCAAGACCTCCAGCTGTGCAGACAGCTTGTCCAAATTGCTCCCTGAGGGTCTTAATGCTGTGCTCTGTCCCTCCCACAGGCTTCGGTGGTGGTAAATATATCTCCTTTGAGGATCGTCACTGGCACCATAACTGCTTTAACTGTGCCCGCTGTGACACCTCGCTGGTCGGGAAAGGCTTTATCCCTGACAATGATGAGATCCTGTGCCGCGACTGCAGCAACGACCTATGAGCCTTGGAGAACACCGTGGGGCAGGGGCTTTCTCTATTCTTCAGAGTCTTTGTGCCAGTTACCCTTGACAGCAATGCAGGGGTAAGGCGCAAAGCATAGGAGATGAGGGCTGACCCCGAACCATGGTGTGTTCAGGAGGTTCCTGTGCCCCTCCTTGAAGGCTAGAGTATGCTACACTGTGGCTCTGTGCAGAGCCAAAGCTAAATCAAATTGAAAAGGAGCTTCAAGATCCCCATTATTTACTCTTTCTTTTTGCTTCCTGTCTGACTGGGCATGAGCTGAGCAAAGGGCAGCAGCAGCAGCTTCAGTGTAGGGCTGCTGGATCTGCACGCTGGCAGCATGCATTTGCTCCCCTAAGCACGGCACTCATTCTTCTTTTTCCCCTGCCCTGTGTGCTGCAGGGCAGCAACTCCCACTCCGGTCTTGGCGGTGTGCACAGTGGATGGTGTTGCAGCCTAGACTTGCACAACCTGCGCATGCGGGGCTCTCTGCCCTATTTGGGAGGCTTGGGGACACCCGGCTGGAGTATGAGCACATGTCACCACTATGGGATTCCTGTAGCCACTCTGCCACCTATGTGCTGCACCCTTTGCTCAGCGTGGCTCTGCAGCAGAGCTCAGGCACTCGTAGAGCTGGAGCACCAAACCCCTGACTATCCTTAACTGTTCAAAACGAGGTGTCTCAAGGCTCACACGTGGGTTTGATCCAGCCTTGCCCAGTGGCTTGGCTGGCCCTGCCCTCCCCCCCCCGAGCTCCTCTGCAGGGGGACCTTGTGCTGTCTGCTTAGTCTGCATCCCCATTGCTCTGCCCTGCATGGGGCACTTCCCCCAGCCCTGCTTTCCTGCTTTAACCCTTACTTCTCTTGAAGTCATCTTCTTGTGATGTTTATTCGTTTTTGGGGTTGTTTTTTTTCCCCTCCTTTTGTATTCTTTTGTCATGATTATCTGTTATTCTGTAACCAGCTGTGGGATGAAGGGACTCTCCCCCCTGCCCAGGATTCAGTAGGAGCAGAAAAAGTTATGCATGTTGAAGTGTTATTAACTCTGTGTTCAGATCCTGGTTGAGCCCTCGTTTGAAAGCTTTGGCGCAGGCAAATCAGAGTTTGTGTGTTTGCTATTCTGAGGTGCTTGGGGCAGTCTCTAGAAGGAAGTGTCCTGAATGTCAGCCTCGTGTATGTTTCCTAAGGCTTTATATAATAAAACATTTTAGTGACACTCGTTCCCGTGTGTTTCTTAAAGCAGAAGGCACAGAGCAGTACTACAGCTCCATGCTCAGCCCTGTCCCTATTCCTATCCCCATATGGGGGTGGAGCTGATCCCCCACCACACTCCTACATCCTCTTACCCAACCCCACCAGCTGCATCAGACCCTCTGGCTGAGGGCAGAGGAATGGCAGCTCCTTCTCTCTACAGCAGCTGCCTGTCTGTGCCCACTGTCAGTCTGCAGCTCCAGAGCAGTGATGCTTTGTGGCTGATCACATCCCTACCACTGCTCTGGGTATTGCCTCGCACCCCACTGCACACAGCAGCTTCCCCATCTTGCGCCCCACGCTCTGAGCTGGGGGGGGCTTTGCTGGGGATGTGTCTGCAGGCTCCTCCTGGCAGCCTGCCCCACAGCACTGAGTGCTTTGTTACTCACTTTTATCAGCTGGGGAGCCAGTTGTTTCCCCTAACATCTGAAACTGTTTTCCGTGGATTCCTTTACATTTACTAACAGCTGCCACAGCTTCCTGCAGGCTCTCCAGCCCCCGCACCCCGCGGGTGCTGCTGCAGCAGGACCACGGTGCTGGCTCTGTGCCTGCACACTCCTGGATCAGCTCCTGCAAAAACGATGGTTTTGTTGCTTTTTTCTTCTTTCTTTTCACGTAAGACTTTTGCTGCTCGTGACCTGTGCCAGGCTCTGCTTTTTACCGCTGTTTGGCCTCAAAACAAGGAGCGAGCAACTCAGGCCCTGGAGGTTTCTGGCTGAGCCTGTCCTGCAGCAGCAGCACCACGAGCCCTTGTTTCTGCAGTGCCGTTTCCAGGGATTAACCACAAAAGGTTTCTGTACAAAAGGGCCCCTGGGTTCCTCTTTTGCTCAGCCTCAAGAGCCTCACGTTTTTAGCCAAAAAAGGAAATGACCCAGCTGCACGTAGAGCTGGAACATCTGGATTTTATCCCTGTCATGAATGGGTCATGGCTGTGAGCGGCCCCGGGCCTGATTTACGGGAGGGGGGAGGGTGATGTCATGCACAAACCTCCCTTGGGCTCCCTGAAGCAGGCACGGAAATACTCCTCAGCACGCAGCAGGGCTCTCACTGTGAGCCCAGCATGAACCACACACTGAGCTTGAAAAGCCACCCCACAGAGGGACACGGTGGCTCCTGCCACATGCTTTTGGGGCTCACTGTGGGCACCTCTCTCTGCCCTGTGGCTGAGGGCTCTCTCTTTCCAGACTGACTTTTCAGCTCCCTGCTGGAGGTCACCCATTTCCCAGCTGCAGGCATATACATGCAGCATCAGGTCACGGCTCCAGCACAGCCTTTCCTGAGCTCCTAAACCCAGCATGGACCTGCCCCAGCAGCTCCTGCAGCCCTGCAGGGATGGGTCTGGATACCAGGTGCAGCTGAAGGCTTGGACTTGACCCTGTGTGTGGTAACAAGCCCAGGACCACTACTGTCCATCCTGCCTGGGGTACTGGGGAACTAGAGCTGAAGGTGAACTTTCTCCTTTGCCTCTGTTAGGTGAGGTTAGGGATGAGCCCTGCAGGCATCCTGAATGCTCCTCCTGCTGTTATCCCTTCTTCCAGACCCTCAGCTAAGGTCCAGAAAGGTGGAGAGGCAGCAGAGCCTGTTTTATTCCCATTGTCCCACCTCTCCCAGCAGGAAAACTGTCCCCCCATCAGCACCAAGCTTGGTGGCAGTTCCCACACTGCCTTCCCAGCACTGCACAGCTCAGCCCACGTCTCCTCCCATAGTGCTGCTTGTGGGCAGAGGAAGAAGAGCAGCATCAGGCTCCTGGTTTACCTTACTGAGGATGAAGGTTCATGCAGAGGGAAAGGGGAGAGCACCAAGTATCATCCCCTCAGTGCAATGAATGTTCCCAGGGCAGGATCATCTTTGTCTGCCATAATTAAGCCAAGTTTTCTCGTTGTTGTGCAAAATGGGGGCAAAGCACCCACACGCTCCTCAGCATTTAGAGTAAGATCTGAAGGTGGTAATTAAAACCCAAGACAAAGCGGAAGGCCACAACCACGACCTCTGCAGGACGACATCCTTTGAGCCCTGATGTCCCAAACCCACTGAGCACAACGCCTGTTCTTCCCAGGAGCAACAGCTGTGAGCCCGGGGCAAGGCAGGCAGGAGGCAGCACCAGACCGGACACGTTTTGTTCTGCTGGGCCTGTTCCTGCTCGGGCTGTGATTCACAGCTGTGTAACGCTGCCCACAGCCACACACTCGGGCTGGAGGCTTTCGACCCAGCCTGGGGGCAGCTGCAATGCTTGTCCACCCTCAGGACAAGCAGAGCTGCAGAGCACTCAGTGAGTCTGAGAGGGGTAACTCAAGCTGTGGCTATTCTAAGCGCTGTGATAAAGGGCAGATGTGAATGTGGATGCTGATGGACTCTGCTGGGTGGACAGCCCTGGTCAGGGGGAGGGTGTTCAGTGCCCATTATTGTGGGTACATGGGTGTGTTTGGGAGCAGCTGTGCACTATCAGGGGATGGCACTGACCCCCGTGCTGAGCTCCTGGAGGCTCAGAGGCTGTTGGGGCTGTGAGCAGCTGTCCCTTTCAATGCACATTGGGACAAAGCCGTTGTGCTGGTAGCGTTTGGGATAGGATTTGTGGGCGTTCAGCACTCCTCTCCCACCACCCGATACCGGAGTGGCTTCCCACGGCTCCACACCTCCCCGAGGTGCGGACGGGCGTCTTCACAGCTCCGCCTCCCCTGACGAAGATCACCGCGGACCCAAGTTCAACCCGGACCCTTCCGACGCGGCTCAGGGAGGGGCCGGACCCTTCCGGTGATACACATGCTTTGACGGAAGTAGCGCTCGTCGACTTCCGGGCGGGAGGCGGGAGGATGGAGACGATCCTTGAGCAGCAGCGGCGCTACCATGAGGAGCGGGAGCGGCTGATGGACGTCATGGTGAAGGAGATGCTCACCAAGAAGTCCACGGTGAGGCCGGGGAGGGGAGCGGGGGGGAACGGAGGGGTGTGTGGGGAGTAGGCCGGGATCAGGCCTTCACCGACGGCGTTTCTTTTCCCTGCAGCTCCGCGATCAGATCAATTCAGACCACCGGACTCGGGCCATGCAGGACGTGAGTCGGGAGGGTTGGGCCGATGCGGAGCCGGGATCGAAACGGGATCGAAACAGGATGTAAATGGGATTGAAACGGGATCGAAATGGGATGTAAATGGGATCCAAATGGGGTCTAAACGGGATCGAAATGGGATCAAAACGGGATGTAAATGGGATCTAAATGGGATCGAAACGGGATCGAAACGGGATTGAAATGGGATCTAAATGGGATCCAAACGGGATCTAAATGGGATGTAAACGGGATGTAAACGGGATCGAAATGGGATCGAAACGGGATCAAAACGGGATCTAAATGGGATCGAAGCGGGATCGAGATGGGATCTAAATGGGATCTAAATGGGATCCAAACGGGATCTAAATGGGATCTAAATGGGATTGAAACGGGATCTAAATGGGATTGAAACGGGATCTAAATGGGATTGAAACGGGATCGAAACGGGATCTAAATGGGATCGAAACGGGATTTAAATGGGATCTAAATGGGATCAAAATGGAATCCAAACGGGATCTAAACGGGATCCAAACAGGATCTAAATGGGATCGAAATGGGATCGAAATGGGATCGAAACGTGATCTAAATGGGATCCAAACGGGATCGAAATGGAATCCAAACGGGATCTAAATGGGATCCAAACGGGATCCAAACGGGATCTAAATGGGATCTAAATGGGATCCAAACGGGATCCAAACGGGATCCAAACGGGATCGAAATGGGATCGAAACAGGATCGAAATGGGATCAAAACGGGATCTAAATGGGATCTAAACGGGATCTAAATGGGATCGAAACGAGACGGCTCAGGCGGCTTGTTAAGCTGCAAGGCCGGGCCTAAAGGAGCTTCGTTGTGACAGCGCGGGGTTTGTGTTGTGTTTTATTAGAGGTACATGGAAGTGAGCAGCAACCTGAGGGACCTCTATGACGATAAGGATGGGTGAGTGTGCGGCCTGATGGTGACGGACCTGCGGCTCCTCTGGGTCTGTTTAGATACGACACAAGTGACTGCAGTGCAGAGCTGGGGGTCTGCTGATCCTAGATCCCTAAAGCTGCTGACCCAGATCCTTAAAGCACAGGCCTGGCTGCCTGTGGGACGTCAGCAGGGAGCAGAATGCAGTGTTAGACTTCCAAGCATGACACCAATAGAAACGTGCTTTCTTTTCTATGTGCAACCTGTCTTCTTTTTATGAACCTGTAGCTTGCGGAAGGAGGAGCTCAGTGCCATTTCAGGGCCCAATGAGTTTGCTGAATTCTATAACAGGCTGAAGCAAATTAAAGAGTTTCACCGGAAGCATCCCAATGAGGTAAGCAGCTGCTTCGTAAGGATAACTGATCTGTGGTGTGTTGGGCTTCATCTCTGCTGTATTAAAATGTCACTCAGGAAAACAAAGTGCTCAGAAATAGGTGGTGCTTTGAGGCTTTATATAAGCCTCTGTCTGAGCAGGAGAAAATGCAGGATGCTCACCATGTCCTCCACACTCTCTATTAGTTTAAGAGCATTCTGCTTCTGAGCTAGCATTCATTCTTGCCTGCCTAACGCTGTCTAAAGTCAGAGTCACTGGGTTGTACTTTTTTGCCTTAGTGCAGATGTAATCATGAAGAAGTGCTTTGAACACCTCTTCAGTGACCTGTTTTACTGTTGGCAGTCTGTATGAGTTACTTCTGGACGTTAGCTGAACTAACCCCTTTTTCTATAACTTCTTCTGTTCCCGAAGATTTGTGTTCCAATGTCAGTGGAGTTTGAGGAACTGCTGAAGGCCAGAGACAACCCAAGTGAAGAAGCTCAAAGTAAGTCTTCAGGGTTTTGTTTGTTTCTTGTTTGAGGCTGGTTTAGGTGAGAATACATTGCGTGCTGTGATTTAGTGACCTGCCTGTTCTGCTTGCCTCCCTTTCCCTACATTAACCATAACAACTGTTTTAATTTCATTTAAATTCTTCTGAGCTGCAGCCACCCTGAAATATTCCACTGTTGCGATGGTTCTTTTGAGGAATGGTCTGATATAATGCAAGGAAGCTGGCAGACATCTGTCCAATGAGTATCCATTTGCATTATAAACATGCTTAAGAAAGATAAACTAGTCTGCAGTTAATTATTTTCAGGTTCTAAAGCATGCATATAATAAGCAGAGGATGTTGAGTTTGTAACAAAGCCCTGCATGCTCTTTCCTGCAGACCTGGTGGAGTTCACAGATGAAGAAGGGTACGGAAGATACTTAGATCTGCATGATTGCTACCTGAAATACATTAATCTGAAATCATCAGAGGTAAGTGGTTGCAGTAGTGTGGGCACTCAGTTGTGATACACTTCAGTGCTGAAGGCTGAGGGCTCTTTCTTTCATGGGTTCATTGTTTGTTTGTTTTAATTGTCATTTATTTCCAAATAGCTGTTTCAGGGTGCTCTGTTTGCCCTGTGCAGACCATGCAGAATAAAGGCATGAGCTTTGTGCTTTTCTTCTGGTCTGGTAACTAGAAACTGGTTGCTGATATGCTGCGTGTATCTAAAGTCTGAATCAAACTTCCTTTCTTTCTTAGAAACTGGATTACATCACTTATCTGTCTACATTTGACCAACTCTTTGACATCCCCAAAGAGAGAAAAAATGCTGAATATAAGAGGTGAGTCTTTTGTCCTGCCTGCTTCATTCATGAAAGTTGATGTGAAGAAACTTGCTTCTCAAGTGTCCAGGAACAGAGCTAGCAATCAAGCATAGGGCTTCTTATTTTGTGGAAGTACTTTAGTTTGCTGTATCAAAAGCTGTTCTAATCTTGATAACTTTGATGTTGTTATATCGGTACTTTGGTATGGAATTGTCTGTGTCCATAATTACTCTGCCAGGTATCTTGAAATGCTTCTTGAGTACCTACAGGAGTACACGGATCGAGTGAAACCATTACTGGACCAGAATGAGCTCTTTGGGAAAATTCAGACTGAGTTTGAGAAGAAGTGGGAAAATGGGACATTCCCTGGCTGGCCGGTGAGCAGCTGTGAATTCAGTGTGAATGCATTCCTGTTTGTGCTGGGTTTCCCATGAGCTGTCTGTGTTAAATCATTGCCGAGGTTAAGCTTAATAGCAAGATGTGTAGCTGCATGTCACAAAGGTGGAGTTTGAAGAGAACTCGTATTTGGAAGTAGCCTTTTCTGTTATTTCACTGCACGGTTCAGTGATAGAATGCTTCTGTGTGTGAAATGAACTGCTTTTCTCTATGTTAAATAGCTGTATAGCACAAAGAGCTACAGGTCACACAGATATCCCATGTGTCTTCTCTTGGCAGAAAGAGACCAGCAGTGCCCTCACTCATGCTGGAGCCCACCTGGATCTCTCAGCTTTTTCCTCTTGGGAAGTACGTATTCAGTGTTGCGTACCTGGTTCTAAATGTGAGGCAGATGGGAGCTTAACCATCTGGTTTCTTTCCATCATTTTTGCTTCTTGAGCTTTTGGTTTTGGCTCTGTGCTCTCTGGATGAGACTTTGGTTGTGCTGCTGATTTAATTTCTCCCACTAGAGGGCTGCAACTTGAAAGGCCTGTTGAGATTTGTCACATTCCTCATTTATTTTCAGTAAGGAGCAGCACACACTTGACAGTCGTTTCTTTCATGCTGTTCATATTCCTTCTTCCCTTTTGTTTTTAATTGAGACATACATCCACATTACATATATTTTTAATAGCTTTTATCTTACTGTGATTTGCTGCATTGAATAGGAATTGGCCTCCCTAGGACTGGACAGATTAAAATCAGCGTTATTGGCTCTGGGACTGAAATGTGGCGGGTAAGATGCACTCTGTTTTCCCAATTCCCTTTCAATTTTTCAGGTCTTCCCACTTTGCATTCCTTCATGGGATGTTTGTTTGACTTCTCTACTGTACAAGAAGTACTTTAATGATGGTCAACACATTAAAAACCAATCAGGGGATTCTGTGATCAACAGTTCTGCCATACTGAAGTCTCTTGTAGAGAAGAATTTGGGC
The DNA here is from genome assembly GCF_039878825.1 of Excalfactoria chinensis. Classification (NCBI taxonomy): domain Eukaryota; kingdom Metazoa; phylum Chordata; class Aves; order Galliformes; family Phasianidae; genus Excalfactoria; species Excalfactoria chinensis. The sequence continues at coordinate 3,288,416 of NC_092846.1, forward strand.
TAAGAAACAAAGACAAGAGATTATAGAAATTCTCTTCATCTCTTAAAGGCTGAATTTCTGATGTTGTTCCATGAATTCAAATAGCATTCTGGAAATAGAAAAACAATGATCTGAATTCATCTCCTCCCTGTTTCTCCACAGGACTCTGGAAGAACGTGCTCAGAGACTTTTTAGTACTAAAGGCAAGTCCCTGGAAGCACTCGATCCTTCCTTGTTTGCTAAGAACCCAAAGACAAAGGGAATCAAAAGGTGAGTTCTTAGAGGTCATTCTCAAGTTGGTGCTGATCCCATCACTGGGATATAAGCATCACCACTATGTAGTTATATTAGATTCCCAGAGTATTGGAATCCTTTTATGTTGGTCCTGAACCAAATGTAAGATATCAGAGCTGAATAGTTTGCATGCAGTTTAGTTCATGCAGCTGTTTCTCTTCTCTTGCTGCACATGAGTCAAACACATCCTTAGGAGTTCCACATATGTTTGGTGATTGCAGTTCTGGAGTGGACTTAGTGAAATTTCCTTATCTGTTTCCAGAGACACCGAAAGAAATAAAGACCTTGCATTCCTGGAAGCTCAGATATATGAATACGTAGAAGTTCTTGGGGTAAGAACTTTATTTTGTCTTTGAGCTTTAGTTACAGATCTGTCCAGCAGAACAGAAGATCATTTTGTCTTTACCCAGTGTATTCATAGACTGTGTGTCCAGAGGAACTGGTTTTCTTTCCACAAGTTTACATGTTCCTGTGGGGAAGCCTGCCTGCCTTTATTTCTTTCCTTGTTCCTCCTTAAATCTTGCTTCAATTTCGAGTGGCACCTGCCATTGGCTTGTCATCTTATTTTATTGCTGTTGTGTTGTGTGAACAGTTCCTTCTATTTTCTCACTCTCTAGGAGCAGAGACACCTTACTCATGAGAATGTGCAACGTAAGCAAGCACGGACAGGGGAAGAGAGGGAGGAGGAGGAAGAAGAGCAGATCAGTGAGAGTGAGAGTGAAGATGAAGAAAATGAAATCATTTATAATCCTAAAAATCTGCCTCTTGGTTGGGATGGCAAGGTAACCGAGACTGTTAGGTCTGGATTTAGCTCTGAACAAGTGGGAGATTCCACTTAACTCCATGCTTGTCTTCTCTTTGTCTTCTCTTCTCCCTTGTCACTTGGTCTAATCTTTCTTTGTATTCCTTCTCAGCCAATCCCGTACTGGTTATATAAATTACACGGATTAAACATCAACTACAACTGTGAGATTTGTGGTAACTACACCTACCGAGGACCCAAAGCTTTTCAACGCCATTTTGCTGTAAGTAATGTTTTGTCACAAGAGCCATCAGTGCCACGTTCAGATAATGTTTATATATCCAGAGCGTGTGAAGATCTGTTCTGCCAATTTCTGTCCCCTCTCCTCTTGTTTGAACACCGATATCCAGGCCTGATTGATGCACAGCACAGTCAGTGTCTTGCTACCATCAGAAACAAAGGTTTTGGGAGATTTGTGTTATGTTAGTATTTGTTTTACACTGTTTAGATTGCAATAGGTCTTCTAATAGGCACTGTGGGTGAGTTGGCCTTCCCTCTCAGTGACTTTTGCCTCTTGTTCCCAGGAGTGGCGTCACGCTCACGGAATGAGATGCCTGGGCATTCCCAACACTGCACATTTTGCCAATGTCACACAGATTGAGGATGCTGTCTCACGTAAGTCTTGATGGCATTTCTTTACACAGTACTGGGAACGTGCTACAAGGACAATTGGTATTTACTAGCTCTGGCCAAAAATGTATTTACCCCCATGACTGGTGGCTAATTTAAGGAAGGAGTGTAAGAAGATGATGCTGCTGGGATTACCCTTCATTGGAACATCTCTCCCACTTCTTTGTTTTCTTGCTGAATGCCTACGGAAGTAGATGTTTGCTAGGAATGCCAGCCAAGTGTCTGTGTTTGTTGCCAGCTGTTTTGCCTGCAATGCTTTATGTATGGAATCTCAGCCAAGTGTAGCAGGACACCATTAATTCAGAGCATGACTGCGTGATCCCATGCAACTGGTACTTAATTGTTACTCATCACAGTCTCCACGGGGAAGCCAGCAAAACATTCAGAAATGATGGAGCCTCTAGGGAGATTCTGAAAGCCTGCAGTACATGGGGAAAGGCAGAGGAGTGGCAGTGTTTGGGGTTTATTTTATTGCATTTATTTATGTTAAAAGCTGATGTATTTTAGTCGTTTAAAACCCAGTATTTGAAGGGAAATGGTGCTCATATTGTGAACGACTTTGTATTTACAGTGTGGGCAAAGCTGAAGCTACAGAAGGCTTCAGAGAGGTGGCAGCCTGATACAGAGGTAAGATGGTGAAGGCACTGGGACGTTTCTAGTCCAGTGTATTTGGGGGGCTTCATCTATCTTGCATGAAGTGGCTCTGGCTGGAGAGTTTCTAACACAAGCTGTATCTCAGGCTGAGGTCTCCTGTGCACTTCGGAGCCTTCTGTAATTGTTCTGAGCCTAGATAAGATCTTCCTGAGCTCATTGCTAGATCCACTGCATGTCTTCATATAGAGGGGCTCTTGGCAGAGTGGTTGTGCTCAGATGCAAGCAGAGCATAACTGTGAATGCTGTAGCACGACCTGAGTCAGGCTGCATGCAATTGTCTCTTAAACTGTTGATTCCACTCTAGGAGGAATATGAGGACTCCAGCGGGAATGTGGTGAATAAAAAGACCTACGAAGACTTGAAACGTCAAGGGCTGCTGTAACTTTTCCCAGGTGAAGGATTTCACATGAGAAAAAACGGAGGAGCCTCACCAGCTCCATTTGATCATTTCCTTTCTATTTTGCATGACCATAGGATACTTTATAGGATCGCTTTGTAGGAAGCCCTTTGTGAAAAGCAGCCTTGTGATGTTATTTTATATTAAAAAAACAACAAAACAACAAACCTTAAAAATAAATCGATTTTTAACTTAGGAAGTGCTGAAGATGTGTCTCCTTTTGTGTGCTGGAAGGAGGAGATTTGATGATGGTGTTTTTCAGACACCTTCTACATGGTTAGAAACGATCACTTCTTCCATCAGCATTGGAATAAGAGAGTTTTTATGATGAGGATTGCCTTCTTTAAAGCACATATGAACACCGCATGCTGACAATGCATCGTGGTCTTGTACCGTATAACAGTTAACATGGGCTGCCATGTGGGTAGTCTGTGGTAGTTTGTCCAGCACTGGGCATTGACTTGAAGGCCTGGTAGATGCCAACACAGATCTTCCCTTTGGTTCTCTTGAACCATAGTACTGCCACGTGAATTAAAATCCTGTGAGGAGAAAAGAGGCATTGGGCAGAGGCCTCGTGCTTTGTGGCAGCCCTCACCGCCTACAGCGGGCTTTCATTTTGGTGCAGATGTGCATCACCTTTCTCTGTTTTTTGCTGCACACAGACATTTGCATCTCCAAATCCAGCAGAGCTGCAGGTAACAAACCCTTCTCCCTGGGTGACGGTTTGCGCAGCTGCTGGTTGGCAGGGTGGGGCTGCTTGCTGGCACCAGGGTATGAGCTGTGCTGCAGGTGCTGCAGGTGCTGCAGCTGCTCGGTGCTCAGAGACTCTCCATCTCTTGCACGGGGGCTCTCCATCTCTTCCTCTGGTGCACGGGGGCTTTCAGGGCACCGGACACACAGGGTGAGTCTGTGAGCAGATTCCTTTCCCTGCTTTGGGGGGAGAAGCTTGTCTCAGGGTGAGCCTTTTCTGGTTTGTTCTTAGCCTGTCCTGGAGGTGGGTCTGGCTGTGCTGGAGCTCTACCCTACTCAGTAAGGGCTGTCCTAACCTGCTCTGGGTTGGGGGGGCTGCCCCTGCTGTGGGAGGTAGGAAACTCCAGCCTGTATTGTTTTCTGTCATTCTGAAAGAGTGCCCTGGGAATGCTATCTGAGCTTAAATCCTAAGGCAGAAGTGGGGGAGTATTTGGAAAACAGCCTTGGAGCACGTTTGGAGTTATCTCTACTGTTTCCTTATTTCAACTGGCAAAGATTTGGCAAGGAAAATGTGTCTGGTTTCATTCAATGGAGAGCAGCGTATCTCAGGAGACACCAAAGGAGGTAGAAACTTCCCCATCCACGGTGTGAGCAGTGCTGGGGGTCGGTGTTGGGAAGCAGTGCAGACAACTGGATTCAGAATTCAATGCGATGGGGATGTACGTGCCACCATCCTGAGCTGGGCAGCTTCTTCATTCACAACAGCATCAGCAGTTTGCTGTGCGTGGTGACAGGCTGGTGCTGCTCACAGCTCTGTGTTACACAAGGGTAGAGAGTTACCACACCAACAGCAGCTCATGGCCTCCCAGGGGGCTCCTGTTCAGCAAGGTTGGGCTGAGCGCTGGGTCTGAGCCTATGGAGAGAAGTGCTCCCAGGGTCCCTTGGTGTTTGTTCAACCTTCTGCTGCAACTGAGGCTGGAAGGGCCTGGCTCTTGGTTCCTGATGCCACACAAGGATAACTTCTGGGTGATGAGCTGGTTCTGATTGCCCAGTTCTGATTGCATCTCTCTGCCAGGTCCCAGCTGAGGTTGCTGGTAGGGACGATGGCAGCTTACCGGCAGCTCCTCCCTGCTCAAGGTAATGGGGGCTCTGAGCAGTGTCCATCCCAGAGCTGGTACCCCACAGCTTGCACAGATCCCTGCTCTCCAAGGGAGACTGCCAGGGCTGAAATTGGCCATTGATGGTCCCAGCTGTCTCTGCTCTGTTTCAGGCCTGCTGTTCTGTGTCTTGGCTCTGCACTTCTGCACCCAGGGCTCTCTTGCCATAGCAGGTGAGTGCACAGCAGAGGATCTTCTTGGGGATGGGGCAAAGGCAACTTGGTGTGATGGCACAGTGTCCCTGTCCCCTCTTGGCTGTAAGCTCAGGAAACTTTTCTTGAGGTTTTGAGCCCAGAAATGGCTCTTATCTCCTATGCAATGTGCCTTGAAGGGCAAGGGAGAAGTTGCTGTAAGGTTTCCATAGTCAGCCATTATCTCTGATCTGCTGGGCAATCTCCTCACTGCTGGCTGCAAACGGATCTTTGTTCTTGTTTGGGATAGGGAACCACAGAGCTTGTTAAGCACATGGATGGATGCTGTTTCCTTCACCAAGGGAGAACTCTGTGTTTTTCAGGGCACAAAGTGGTCAACATGTCCATAGCCACCAACCACACTTCAGGGGCTGCCACCAAAGCTTCAGTGGCCACCAAGCAGGCCTCAGTGGCCACCACCAGAGCCTTGATGGCCACCTCCAAGCAAGCATCGGTGGCCACCACCAGAGCCTCAGTGGCCACCTCCAAGCAGGCATTAGTGGCCACCAACCAGACCTCAGTGGCCACCACTAGTGCCTCAGTGGCCATCTCCAAGCAGGCATTGGTGGCCACCAACCAGGTCTCAGTGGCCACCTCCAAGCAGGCATTGGTGGCTACCAGCCAGACATCAGTAGCCACCACCAGAGCCTCAATGGCCACCTCCAAGCAGGCATTAGTGGCCACCAACCAGACCTCAGTGGCCACCTCCAACCAGGCATTGGTGGCCACCAACCAGGCATCGGTGGCTACTAGCCAGGCATCAGTGGCCACCACTAGAGCCTCAATGGCCACCTCCAAGCAGGCACTGGTGGCCACCAACCAGACCTTAGTGTCTGCCACCAGTGCCTCAATGGCTGCCACCAACCAGACTTCAATGACCATCACCACCACCTCGGTGGATACCAGCCAGGCTTCAATGGCTGCTAACACCTCCATGAACCATACAGAACAAACCCCGGTAAGGAGAGGGAAGGGGGATGCTGGCCATGCAGAAGCTCTGCTGCGCTGTGACCCCTGGCATGTCCCCCCCCTCAGCTCAGCTGTCAGAGCTTCCAGTGCTCCAGGGAGAGGTGTTACCAGGATGAAGCCCACAGCAACATGACGGCCACCTGCCACAATGAGACCTTCTGCGAGGTATGGAGCTTACAGTGGCTGCTGGGGGCTGTGAGCACAACACCTGCTTTTCCTTTGCCTCTCCCACAGTCTGTCCATTATTTTTGCTCCTCCATAATGGCCCCTCTGCACTTCTAGTGGTGGTTTTTTTTTCCCCCTTTGGTTCTGCTGTTGCAGCTTTATCGCTTCTCCAGCACGAACTACACCGCCAGGTGCAGCAGCTCGTGCAGTGCAGGGCTGTGCAGGACCAATGGCAGCGTGACCCTACAGCAGTGCACCATGGAGTGCTGCAACACCTCACTCTGTCTGCAGCTCAATGCAAGCTCCTACGGTAACTGCTCCCTGGTTTATCCCACTGCATGTGAGAGCAATGGGTGTGCAGACCCATCGTGCTGGGCTGGCTGCATCAGTGCAGTTCCTCTGCCCCAATGTGTGGACACGAAGGCTGCTCATGGGCTGTGTCCTCAGGGTTCCTCTGTTCCCACAGGTGATCTTCCTTCCACCACCACCGTGCCACCCACAACCACCATCACCACCACCACCCCACGACTTCCCCCAAGAAACGTAGGTACCCAATGTGATCTTTGTGCCAAAGCTGCCTCGAAAGGGGAACAAACCCTTAATGAGCTTTGCAAGGACAGAGATGTGAGGGTGCTAAGCAAACCATCTGCATTGCTCCAAGCAGTCCAAGCTGCCTGTTGGACAAAGTCTCCTCGAGCCACAGGGTAGGGTGATGTTGGGGTACCCAAGTGATGGGGTGGAAGGAGCTTTATCTCTGCACAGCCTCACTGAGAGGAAGGAAAAGGAGGTTTGAAACGTTGTGGTGGTGTTGCAGTGAGGTTTCCTGCAGTGTTAGATGGGAGCTTTCTGTCTCTTATCTCTGAGTATGAAAAGCCAGAGGCAGATGATGTCAAATGTTGAGATACATTGGGGGTTTGAAAGGGCACTGTGGGAGGAAGGGCTGCCCAAGGTCCAGATCTGGCCCTGAGCATCCTGCTGCCTGCACCACACCTGCACAGGTCTCCTCTGGTCTTGTTTTGCAGGGGAAGATCTGTGCAGCATTCTCCTGCCACGGGGATGGATGTTTCAAAGGCAAGAAGAGCACAACTCGATGCTTTGTTGGGCACGATTTCTGTGAGGTATGGTTGGGAACAGGACAGGTGGGATGTGCTGGAGTCTGTGTGCATCCCCTCAATGCAAATGCCAGAGGCTGAGCAGGATCAGCAGGTCAACCTCTCTCCTCCTTCCAGGTGAAGAAGATGGGCTTTAATTACGTGGCAGGATGCAGCAAAGCCTGCAAGTCTGCCAAGCCTATCTGTGCCCATGGGGTGAAGGCTGCCTGTTTCCAGGAGTGCTGCCCTGCCACCCCCAAGGGCAGCTGCCTGAAGCTGGATGGCAAAGTTCATGTGAATGGTGCTGGGCAGGTGGCTGTGTCCCCACTGCTGCAGCTCCTGGCATGTGGGACAGCCCTCCTCTTGAGCCTCAGGGCCTCCACTCCCTTCCACGGGTAAACAGCAGCCCTGCAGCCTTTCCTGTCCTTGATTTCAGCTGAGATCACTATCAAACACCCTCTGTTGCATCCCCATGTCAGGAGCAAGGTGTCCTGGAGCTCGTAGACGGCGGCTTCTCCCCCCATGCAGGTGCTCTCTGCTACACATCATCCCCAGGAGCTGCAGCATTGCACCTCTGTGCTGCAGGGATGGCAGATGCTGGAAGGAGAGACCTCAGGTGTAGGAGTGAGAGGGTGCTGAGCCAGCTTGGAACTTAGGAACCTCTGCCTTGACCCAAGGCACAGCTTACACAATGTAGTTACATCTGAACATCCACTTAAGTTTCTAAACAATACCTCCTGCCCCAGTAGGCTGGGCTGTTTTGTCTCCAGGTCTTAGGCAAGGAAATAGGGCTGAGCTAAAAGTGTTTTGTTAGACCATCCTGTTTAGTAGCTATGATTCTCTATGGGTAGAGCAGAGATATGAGTGTGAGTCTGTAACACAAGCTGGCATCATCACAGACAGCAGGTAATGGCTCTGTGATGTCACTGTGCAAACACACACTGTCCTCTTCCTGCTCTCCTTTAAGAAAATAATAAAACAATAATAAAGAAGCACTGGGTTGATGTCAGGCTGCTTTGTGCACAGCTCGAGGGATGTGGTGGGATCCCAGCCATAGGGCTGTGCTGGGGCAGCAGCAGGATGGCTTTGCTGGGAGTAAGTGAATGCAGGGCTGAGGGCAGGCACTGTGCAACCATTACCAGCCCTTCCATGCTGCTGCAGCAAAGCCACAGCACGTTGTCACATCCGGGTATCAGCAGAAAGTGACAACAGGATGGAACTCAAAAGACATTTCTGTTCCAGAAGTGATTCACAGCGCCACGTTTCTTGCAAGAGGAGCGCTCTGCAGTTGGAAGCAGATATTTCTCATTCTCCTTTCATTTCCTCTTTGCAGTCTTTTATCTGTTACTGCATCGCTGCCGAGAAGGGAGCAGAAAGCACCGCTCCTTGCTGCTGCTGTTTCCATATCTGCTCGACTTTGCTGTTCTACAGCTAGTGGAAAGAGCTGACTCACACCGAGCTCCCCTGCTTGGCACGTCAGAGTCTGCTGCCATTTCCCAGCACCTGCTTATAACCCTCCGCAGCGGTTATTTGCATAAATTAAAGCTCGGAAATCAGCCGGGGTCACGACATTTAACAAAACGCTGCAGGTGCTACCGCAACAAGAGCCCCTTTTGATGGCAGTAGGAAGTCAGCGGCTCTGCATTGCCGCAGGCTCGGCCCCGTCGGCTCTATGCACGCAGTACGCTCAGCTCGGGGACGCTCCGTACCCCACCGCCCCCCCCGTACTCCGCTTCTGCTCAGCCCTTCCCGCAGCTCTCCCGGTTCTCCGCCCCATTAAACCCGCATCATCCCGTTTAAAAATCCCTCCCGGTCCCGTCCAGCGGAGCTGGAAATGATGCTCGGCCGCTTCCTGGCACTTTACGAGCTTCTCTCCGGGCTGAGGGCGGCGGTTCCGGCCGCGGTGAGGAGCCCCGACAGCGGCGGCCGAAGCCCGAAAAGCCCCGTAGGACCGCACCGGCTCATCCCCATCCCCGCAGCCGGAGCCGTTCCCGAGCGAAGGGTTAACGGAGCCCTGGGGCAGGCCGGGAGCGCGGGGCGGGGAGAGGGGCGACGGGGCGGCGGCTCCCGGCTACGGCGGTACCGAGCGCGGCCGCATTGCGGTCCCGATCCCCATCCCCGTCCCCATCCCGACCCCTAACCCGGTCCCCCCGAGCTGCTCGCTGACCGCCGGCCCCCACCCCGCGGGCACGGAGGATGGATCAGTCGGTGGCCATCCAGGAGACGCTTCTCGATGGGGCGACGTGTCGAATCATATCCTTTGCCTTATGCGAGTCCAGGGGAGCGATGCCGAGTTCCCTCTTTTTTCTCTTCCCCTTCCGACCCCTCGACTCCCATCTCGGTTTGCCGTTCCTTGACCCACAGCGAACGCCGTGCAGGGAGCCGTGGCTGCGGGGCAGAGCGTGGAGAGCCGACTGCTGGGCCTGGTGGAGCGCGGCGGGCAGCACGCGTGGGTGCCAAGATGGGGCAAGCCGGGCTTGTGCTTGCGGGGAGGGGTTTGTGTGGGGTGGGGTCTGCCCACACCGAGGCATTCCCTCCGCCTCTGCTCTGTGCTTGCAGGATCTATGTGTACACCCACCGGCGGATGGCCATCACAGCTGAGGATGTCTGGCTGGAGAAGGTTATCCCCATCACAGACGGGTTTGCAGTGGAAGAAGGTACCCACGCACTTCAGGGCTCAGTGCTCACCTCCAAAGGAAGGGGTAGAGGGATCTGCAGTCTGTATTTTGTTGTTATACTTGCTGTGCCTTGGGATCTACTCAGCCCATCGTGTTTTCTCATGTAATCCTTGGTGAAGTTAATGCACCTGAAAGGTTCTGCCTTATCAATCCTCCTGCAATCCAGAGCAGCACCCTGGGCTCCTGCAGGGCTGCATTACCCACCCCTGTGCCTGTAGCATCTGAGGGCTGTGCTCAGTTATCCAGCCTCAAAGCGTTAAATCAAATGCTACAGTCCTGTTACTCAGCTTTGTAACTGAACTTTCTTTCCTGTTTGCAGTGATACCTGATGGTGACCTTCATGTCATTGGTGAGTTCTGATATTGCTGTTATGCCTGTGCTGCCGCAGCCACTGGATGAATCATAGAATCACAGGATGCTTTGAATTGAATGGGACCCTTAAAGGCCATCTGGTCCAACTCCCCTGCAGTGAGTGGGGACACCCACAGCCCAGCCAGCCTTCTGGTCTGTTGTTACCAGCCTGGCTTTATTGCTCATTGAGGGGCGGTATACCCTCCTGGACTTTCCTTTCCCAGTTGCTGTACCCATAGAAGCCTTTCTTATCCTTCTTTGTGCCCCTTGACAAGTCTAGTTCCAGCCTGGCCATGGCTTTCCTGACCCCATCCCTTTGCAGCCTGGCAGCATCCTATGCTCCTCCCGGGGTGTCTGTCCCCTGCTTCCATTGCATCCCCTATCACTGAACGAGGAGAACAAAACATTACAAAGAGTGATTGAAATGGTAACACCTGGGGAAACTCACTGATGAAGGCCCACAGGCATGCTCAGCTGCAGAGAGCAGATTAGGGGCTGTTCCTGAGCACTGGGCAGCACTAATGCATGCTCCTTTCCTCCTCTTGGTGTCACAGGTTCAGATGTGACCATTCGGATCCACTCAGAAGGCGACAAGCTCACAGTGCAGCTGCCCTTTGGTTCACACACACGCACGTTCCTGCAGGAGGTCAGCAAGTGCAGCACAGGTACGTGTGCTGCAGTGATTGTGCTCAGTGATAGGGATGCAGGAGCCCGGGCTGCATTTGTACTCATTGCCGAACCTCGTGCAGAGCAGCGATGCTTTGTGTCACCAGGATCAGCAGGGGGGGAGCAGCACTTCGAGGCAGTGCTGTGACACACGCCTGCATGCTGTGCAGTCAGAAGGCCGAATAGAGATTTGCTCTGTGTACACTCTGGGAGACCACAAGGGGAAAGCTGTCTCCTCCCACATTCTGTGCTCTCCGTGCTCTCTCATTTCCTCGGTACCGGCAGCTCGCAGCCCGGTGCTCTTCCCACCACGGCTCCCTTTGGGTTTTTTGGGGGGATGGAATCCCGTTGCATGCTGCAGCCGTCCGAAGGACTTCGTACTGCGGTCAGGGCCCCAGGGCCGGCCCCGGTTCCTGCGTGGGGCGGGAGGGGCTGATAGCCGTCCCCCGGCGGGCGGAGCGAGGCGAAACGGGGCCGGGTCGGAACGGGGCCGGGCCGGCCGGGTGCCGCGATGTCGGCGGGCGGGCGGCCCCGCCGAGGTGAGTGCTTAGAGGGAACCGCAGGGAGCTTCTGGGGCTGGGATTCGAGACCCGTCCCAACCCGCGGAGCAGCCTTCCCGTCCCGTCGGAACCGCTTCGCTCGGGCCGATCGCGATGCCCGCCCCACAACGACGCTGGTTCCGAGCGATGGGAACCTGCTGGGTTGAGGGAACCCCTGGCCGCACTCGGGCGGCCGTGGGGGAGTTCGGGCTCTTGCTCTGTGCGTGGTCGTGCTTTGAGGAGGGCACGCTGTCGGTTCAGCCATGGGCAGCGCTCCCGGCTGCCCCGAGGGCTGCGGTGAGGGGCGGGGGGCGAAGGGTTCGCTCCGTGCAGCAGCGGCTCAGCCCACGCTCTCAGGCAGCGCTGGGACCCCGAGGGCCGTTTGCTGGCTACGGTTCCGGGCTGCGCTTTCCTCGATGGCGAATCCGGTGTCGGTTTTCATGTGCTGTGGCTGCGACCTTTCAGCTGTTCTCTGCCCGGTTGCTACGGGTCCGCCCCGTGCCGTGCCGTGCCGTCCGCCTCTTCCCCTCCTGCTTCCAGGAGCTGCTGCTATGCGAAGGGAGCGCTTGAGAAAGTGCGGAGAGCTGAGCGATGCCGGCACTCAGCGTGGCGTTCAGAATAGAGGTTAATCCATCTCTGCTTTACCTGCCTTTCTCTGGGCTGCTGCTGCCATTCCTCCTCGCTATTCTGTAATTCAGACATGAGACAAGGGGCACGGAATGCACTGAGCTGGAGATGGGGGAACATCTGTCCAGCTGTGCTGTTAAACTCGGGGCTTCAAAGCAACTGGGAGGGACCTGGGCGTGTGTTTAGGAGGAAAAGCACTGAGTGGCACCGGAGCCGGGTTGCAGTGCTGGGATGTTTTTGTTGTATCTGGAGCACGGGAACGCCCTTTGCATTGCGAGCTCTTTGGGAAGCAGCTCTGCTATCAAACCCTGCCTCTGAGCTGTGACAAAATTGCCTTCTCAAGGTTTTGTTGTGTGTTTCTTCAGTCTGAGTTGTTCAGGGATCTCTCTTTTGGCCTCTCTTACAAGTAGAAAGCACTGTCACACAGGGTCTTTTGGGACAGAAAGTCAAACAGTGTGAGGGTTTGTCTGCTGTTTTCCATAATATCTCCCACACTTTCATTACCTGATCATGAGCCCTGAGCGAGCGACTCCCATATGCAAAGCAAAGCACATTTAAATAGTGTGCAAATGCTGCCGTTTGCTGCTAGAACACCATTGGTGCCTTCTGTGGATTAAGGCTGGTGAATGCATCAGGGAATCTGGGAAAGGATTCTAATGGGCTTTCATTTCAGGGGTCGATGTTCCCAGTTTCAGATAGGCCCTTATCTAGAGCCCTGTGTCTGTGTGTGCAGACTCAGCCTGTGTGCTTCTGTGCAGGGAGGGGTGGGCTGGCTGTGCTGCTGCAAGCAATGCATGGCACAGGTAGTTCTCACTTCTGGGTGCTGAGCTGGATCTGGCTTTATCTGAAGATAGGATAGACCTTCCTGCTGTAGAACAGTGTTGGAATGCTGCTGCACGCTTTTCATAGCAAGTCTTTGTTGCTGCAGAAGTCCATTCTAGCTGCAAATCCTGGTTCAGGCTGTCTGTGTTCTGCTGCTCTCTTATCTCTGCACAAAGCTCGTTGGTTCTGTGCCCCTCTCAGGGCTTACATGAGGTTGTGTATTGCTAAAATATTCCGCTTTTGGTTGCCAAATTATGGACCCCTTTGGCTTGAGCAACATCTGCTTAGATACAAACTTATCTGAAGGAAACAGCCCATTTCCAGGGCTGATTTCTTCCTTAGGAGAATCCTACATAGGAATTAGTGCTGTTAATGAGGTTAAAACATGAAGGTGTGACACATGGCTGTGATCTTTGGGTTGCACGGTGCTGCACAGCACGCAGCAGGCACTGATATCTCCCATGCTGCCCAGCATTGTCCTCTGTGGTTAACAGAGCCCAAACTTTTGCCCTCTGCTCCAAAAGCAGCAGCAGTCCAATTGCTGTGCCCTTTATTGCCAAAGGTCAAGTTGGTTCACGTCACTGGCAGGATGCACAGCGTGGTGCTTATCAGGAGCGCTGCAGAGGCTCAGGCAGCACTGAATAAGTGCTTGATGCCTGCAGAGAACACACACAGCTCCATCCCAGTGCACACAACTAGGGCACTTCTAGCTGGATGGGCTCTGAAGGAGCGTTGTGCTGCTGGTGGAGGTTTTGTCTTATCAAAGTCTGCTCCTGCTCAGCTCTGTGGGGACTGTGTGTGATCCGTAATGAGGTTTGAATCATGTGCTCTTCTGGAAGCAGCCGCTGATTAATCCTCTTAGACAGCCTTTCTTCTCTGAGGGCTCTTTGGGCAGAAGAGGTTTTCCAGGCTGTGAATGCGACCACTTCTTGTCGGTGTGTTTATACTCAGAGTACTCAGGGTTCTATGTGTGGGATGTGCTCGCATCCCAAAGGATGCACTACAGCAGCAATAATAATACTTAATCATTTGTCTGTGCTTAACTAAATGAATGTTACGAGCTGAAGAGCATCTTCCGTGTCATCTTTAGATTCATGTGCCACTTCTCATAGCCCTGAGATTGCCTTTTGTGCATGGACACTTGGCAAAAACCCATGCAAAATTCTCTTGTTTTGGCCCCTGTAGGAGCAGAATAGCTGAAACAAGCGTTGCAGGCTCTCTGAATGTTGCTAACCAAGTGTCATGTAATTGCTATTGTACCTGCATCTAATTGCATTTGCACAGGGTCTGCCCTGTTGTTTTTTTTAGGAGCGTGTGATTTGCATTGAGGCACCGTTTCTGCTGCAGCGTGGAGGGTTTGCATTGGGAATGTACTACACTGCTTTGCAGGAGGGGCTCCCCTGCTTTGCTGTGCTGCTGCAGACAGGCAGAAAGCCTTTAAATAGCAGCATGCTTTTTGGTTTTTTTCTTCCTTTCTTTGTACTTCCTGTCTTGCTTCAGAAAGGGAAAGCTTATCAGCACAGCTTTCTGCATGCCTAGGATAAAGCTCAAGGGGGTGGGCAGCTCTGCAGCTCTGTGCCATGCTGTGTGTTCCTCTTGCTTATCCCTGTACCCCACCAGCCCATCAGATAAGTGACAGATCCTGAGATAACCGGGCTGCTTTGGTTCTCTGTACAGAACTAAGCTATGTTGGTTTCCCTTCTGTTTGCCTGTGGTTGGTAAGTTAAACACCACTTTGTGTTTCATGCGAAGCTTTTGTTGCCTTTCCAGAAGCGGTTGGCTCTGAAGGCATCAAGCAGAATGGAAAGAAGCTTGTGGTCAGTCCAGGCTGGAGCCAGGACAGCACTGACAAGAGTGCTCCCAGGTATGGTTTTGCTCTGACTTCACCTGAATCACATTCAAAGTGATTCTTGTGTGCATCTGGGAAGGGTGAGTGAGGTGTCCAAGCGGTGGCAATGTTCCCTTGCTTCTTCAGCTCTGCCTCCCCTTGATAAAGGATCTCAGTGCTAACAGTAAATGTATAGCAACAAACTTCTTTGTGCTTCTGTGGAATGGTGTTCAGCTGGAACAGGCTGTGGTGGGTAAGCTGTTGGTCTTTTGGTATCAAGAGGAAGAAAGAGAAATGGCAAAGTGTTTTGTGTCTGGTTTCCTGGTTTTCAGCTGGAACTGAGGGGGAACTTGGTCTCTGTGGTCCCAGTGTGTGTGTGCAGGGTACCAGCACAGGGTATGTGGCTGCTGCATTATCTGCTAGCACTCACCAATGTACCAGGATCTAGAGCAGGAGCCAGCATCTTTTTGAGAAGAGAACCCTAAGATTCTATTTAGGAGAGGAAAAATAAAGTCCAACATCAGCATGCTATCAAAACTAGAGTGGGAATTTCTGCACTGCCTCTTGGAGCTAGTCCCTCCATTCCCCCTATTTGGGCATATTTCGCTGTGTAGTGGGACGGGGCCGGCTGGTGTTGTTTGTTTTGAGTTCAGAGAGCTTTGGCTTAGGGCCACCATGTCTCACAGATACACTCCTAGAACGTTAGAGTTTCATTTTTTCAGTTCCCAGGGCTTTGTGGACCCTGCTGAGTACCCTTCAAAGTCTGCCTCTGTGCCATCTTTGGCACCCACATGCAGGTTGTTGACCTTACATTTATATCATGTACTTGCTTGTGGGAACTCCTGAGCTGTTGCAAAAGGAGCATGAAGTAACTCACAGAGCCACAAGATACTAAATAAAACCCACATCCACCCCTTGCTGCCTCCTTACTGGACAGAAATGGGACTTTTCTGCTACAAAAAAGAGTTTTTCATTCTTCTGCTGTCATCTGAAGGGTTGAGCAGAGGGTGATGGCATTGGCATCCACCTAATCCAGGGAGCAGGAAATGTGTGTGGTTTGATATCAACATCCAGGTGAGCAAGGTCAGCCCTGATCTGACAGGCTGCACCGGGTGAGCCAGAAGGGTTTGTTCTCTCAGTTGGTTAAACTGGTTTTGTCTGGAGAAGGTCTGAGTTGTCGTAAGAAGTGCTGGTTTCACTCTCGTCTGCTTGTTCTGAACGTTGATTGGTGAAACAGACAGGAAGATTTGGGTCGTATAGCAGCAGAATGAAGCTGGTCAGGGTGTGCGCTCATCCTGTG
This sequence comes from Excalfactoria chinensis, assembly GCF_039878825.1. NCBI lineage: Eukaryota > Metazoa > Chordata > Aves > Galliformes > Phasianidae > Excalfactoria > Excalfactoria chinensis. The sequence goes on from NC_092846.1 coordinate 3,304,246, forward strand.
CTTCATCTCACGGTTCTGCATTTACTTACAGGCAAAGCAAACTCAAACCAGAGGTGACAACAGAAATGGTGCGGTCCTCCAGCGTGATGGTCTCAAACGTGGCTTCAATTTTATCAGAACCCAAGTTTGGGTTGCGAGATACTCTTGTCAAATCTAAGCTTGTGCAAAGGGAGGATTCCTACACGTACATCCAGAACTTCAGGTAATGATCATTCCTTATTTCGAAGGCGGGATGAGGTTTTTTTGTGCTTGAAGGTGAGTTGGTTCCACACAACCCTGCCTGCTTCAGGTCATTCTTTCACCTTGCTGCCATTCTAACGAGCTCCTAAGAGCTTAGGAGGGTTATTGTAATGATGAGCAGAAACTATTCTGTGGTTAAAGTCCTTTTGTGCTGGTGATGTGATGAGTTTGTCCTTTCAGGCTGCTCCTGCACAGCTCAATCTGTGTGTTTTTACGCTGTATGCAAAAAATGTGTATTTTTCTGTAAAGCAGGCACAGAAAAGTGCTACTTTAATTAAATCACCGTAGGAATTTAAGCTTCGCCACGTTGTCTTAACTCCCTCTGGAAACAAGCTATAATTAGTAAGTACGTGGGTTAATAATAGTGATGTTTACAGGTCTGGCGTTTAGCAAAAGTGTATTTTCTTTGCAGGTTTTTTGTTGGGACTTACAATGTGAACGGTCAGTCCCCCAGAGAAAGCCTCCAGCCTTGGCTGAGATGCGACTCTGTACCTCCAGACGTTTACTGTGTGGGGTGAGTGGCTCCCTCCAAACCTCAGCCCTGGGTTGCTTTGCTTGTGAAGCCGCAGCATGGAGGTGTTCAGCCAGGAACACCACAGCAGAGGAATGTTTGCATTGCCTTATTGTGCTGCATAGCTTCAGTTTGTGTGTCTGCATAGCCTGGAAGGGATGATGTTCTGGTGGTGTTTGGGCTCTTTGGCACTGCAGTTTTACAGCATCTTTAATGCAATTCAGTATAGCTGAGCTTTACATTTTAACGTGCCTCTGAAATGAGCATATCTGAAAATTCAAATTCAGTTCTAATTTAGAGCATAAACTGTTTTAGTTCTTTCCTGGAGGAAAGAGCTGGAGAGTTATAAACCAGTGCGTGCATCCACGGGTTCCTTCCTCTAATGCAGTTTCCAGGAGCTTGATCTGAGTAAAGAAGCCTTCTTTTTCAATGACACACCGAAGGAAGAAGAATGGTTTAAAGCTGTAACTGATAGCCTTCACCCAGATGCCAAGTATGCAAAGGTAAATGTGACTTCTGGGGAGGTTTGAGTGTGGAATCGTTTTCCAGTCGGGCTTCTTTTCACCTTGTTCTCCTGTTTTCAGTCGCTGTGTCTTTCAGAGGGGCATTGTCTGCAGGCTTTTGCTCAGTCAGAAGGTGACGTAGGCAGTGTTACTGTGCAGTGTGCCAATGCAGAGGGCAGGCAGGGCAGCTGGGCGCCATGAGTTAGTGGAGCTCCTCCTGTTTGGGGGTAGGGAATAGGAAGCATCTCGTTGTTTGCCCTGTCTGTCTCCTGGTATGCATGCTTGAATGAGCTGTCAAGGCATTTTGGAAGGAATACTGCTTGTGTTTTGGCTCCTGCTCCTTACTTCTGCTTTGTCTCTTGTTAGTTGTCTAAGTGAAGCTCCTTCTATGGGCTGCCTGTGCCTCGGGCTTTGCTTTGGGCTTCTGCTTCCTTTACTTACAGCATTGCTCCCTGGCTCCCTCCTGTGCTATGCTGCCAGAGTAACTGTAAGGGTGTGTTGAGGTGGTCTGTTGGATGAGCCTGCAACTCTCCTTTGTGTGTGCTTTGACCCGTGTTCTGGGCTGGGAGGCAGAGTGCCTTCTCCTGTTCTGGTATTTAATACAACAGGATCTGTTTTCCAGGTGAAGCTTGTGCGACTTGTGGGAATAATGCTTCTGTTGTATGTGAAGGCAGACCTTGCTTTGAACATCTCTGAGGTGGAAATCGAGACTGTGGGAACTGGCATCATGGGGAGGATGGTAAGAATTGACAGCAGTGCCTGAGACTTTGGAGAGCCCTGGGAGCCCCTCTCCTTAGATGTAGAGGTTATTCTTCCAGCTAAAAGATGCAGCTGCCTTTAGAAATGCATGTGATGGCTGAGGGTGTTGCTGGAGGGAACCACCATCTGCCCTCAAAGCCTTGCAGACCTTGAAAGTTTTTCATGTGTTGGGCTGTATGGGACCATGAGGTTTGATGATGGCTGTGGTTTTACCTACGGCAATTAATATGAGGAAACACAAGAACGAGAAACCTGTCCGTCCAGATTATAGTTTTCCTGAGGGGAACTTAGTGGCCTCTTGCCATTCTGCTCCATTGGAATGAAGTCTGTGTCCTTTCAATGTTGTTTCTGCAGCTGTAAATTGGCAGAGGTATTTTGGACCAGCTGAGCTTCCTCCTCCACTGCTCTTAACTCATTTCTGGATTCATCTGTTGTGTACAGAAGAGTTTCTGACCGCTTTATTTCCTCTTTCAGGGTAACAAAGGTGGCGTTGCCATAAGGTTTAAATTCCACAACACTAGTGTGTGCGTTGTGAATTCTCACCTTGCTGCTCACACGGAGGAATATGAGAGGAGGAACCAGGACTTCAAAGACATTTGCTCTCGGATGCAGTTCTGCCAGTCGGATCCAAATTTGCCACCTCTCACTATCAGCAAACACGAGTATGTTTCTGGTTTGATTGTGTGGATCACTGCAGGAAGCAAGACAGAGCATTATGAATGTGGTGGGCTGTTCTCTAGGCAGGGATGCGAGGAGGGTGGCTAATGCTTTAATTGCTAGCCTGGAAAAGCCAGAAACACTTCACTGTAACTCTGGTTTTGATAGTGGTCACCTATATGGTTCTGGCAAGCCACTTGCCCACTTATGCTCTAGCAAGCCTTGTTTTAGTTCCTGCATGAAGCAGGAAGGAGGCGATAATACACATTGGTCTCCTCAATGTATTGTGGCATTGAGTGAGGATTATAAAAAGCACTAGATGTGGTGACAAACATGCAGGGTGGGAATTAAAAACAGCAAAGGCAGAAGAAGTGGCTTCACTTTCAAGTTCCAGCTCTTGCTTGCGTGTTGTGGTGCAGAAAGACAGACACAGCATCCACCTGATCATGGGGAGAGCTCACATGGGTACCTTTGTGCAGACTTCTGGTCTATGTTCTCTCTTGCAGCGTGATCTTGTGGTTGGGTGACCTCAACTATCGGCTGGAAGAACTGGATGTGACGAAAGTGAAGCAGCTTGTAGATGAGAAAGCATTTCCAGAGCTTTGCCAATACGACCAGGTACTGATGCCTCACCCACCTGCAGGTGGAGCTGAGGGTGCTCATTAGGGATTGCTCATGTGCTCCTCAGCCTTCTCAGTGCTGAATAGCTCACATGGGAATTGTGCTTGAGCTCATTCCATTTCTCTTCTTTTTTTTTTTTTCTCCTGTAGCTAAAGAGGCAAATGAATGCAAAAGCCGTCTTTGAAGGCTTTACAGAGGGAGAGATCTCTTTCCAGCCGACGTACAAATATGACGCTGGCTGTGATGAGTGGGACACAAGGTACAGTGATTGCTTCATAGGTGGCACCGACGTTATTCTCAAAGGCAGTAAAAATAAAGCGAGAAAGAATTACAGAAGCGGGTCTTGTTCAAAACACGTGGTTGCTGGGGAGAGCAGTGTTCTGCTTTGCCTTGTTACTCCACCTGAACTGCACCTGGAAGCTGTAATTTTCACCTCTCTGTCCTAGTGAGAAATGCCGTGTTCCAGCTTGGTGTGATCGGATACTCTGGAAAGGCCAGAACATTACTCAGCTGAGCTACCGCAGCCATATGGCTCTGAAGATCAGCGACCATAAGCCCGTTAGCTCCGTGTTTGATATTGGGGTAAGTGTGTCAGTGCTGAAGGAAATAGCTCTGCCGACCTTGTCCTCTGTGTGGGTGGAGGAGGGAGGCTCTCCTGCTGGATTGTCCCTACTTTTATGGCATCCACATGGAACAATGGCTCGTAAGGTGGGCTAATAATGCATTGTACTACTGAAACATAATCACTTGACGTCTGCTCTATAGGCACAGTAAATACGAGTTGGTGCTGTGTGTGTCCTTTTCAGGTGAAAGTGGTGAATGAGGAGCTCTACCGAAAGGTCTTTGAGGAAATCGTGCGCTCCCTGGATAAGATGGAGAACGCCAACATTCCCTCTGTGACCCTCTCCAAGAGAGAGGTAGGATCTGTTGATCTGTTATGAGCTGCTGGACAAAACAAGCATTCCCAGGCCCTAGATGTGTTGTCTCGTGGTAGCAGTACATTAGATGGATGCTGGACCAGCTGGTCTGGTTCCAGTCAAGTAGAGCACAGTGACTTTCAACTGTTTTCTGTCTACAAACCCTAGAAATACCTTCTTTGTTTCTGTTTTAAATGCAAGAAAGATTCATTCAGGGTACCAAGCTGAATATACAGCTGGGTTATGAGGTGGAGAATAAAAGGGTAGTTTCAGGTAACACCAAGTATCTCTTTCTGTTACTTAGTCTTGGAAACATAAAATGTCACATTCTGAGGAATTTAGAGAAGGTCACAAGACCAGCATTTGCTTTGTGTGTTGGGGACTATAAAAGATACGCAACCAAGAGGCTTACAGATACCTTGTTCTCAAGTTCCTCTGAGGTTATTTGAGGGGAGCATTTGTTTTAAAGGGCACACTGCTGCATAGAGTGTAAATAAGTGTAATCCTTTTTAATCCTGGAAGAGGCGGGATGTGGGAGCAAGAGGGTTAATCTGGATATCTTGCTGCTTAATGATTAAACTATGGGACAGCAATGTGAGGAATTGCTGCTGGTGCTTGGCGACGGGGGATTGGCTGACGATGTTGGCTGATGTTTGTTTCTAGTTCCATTTTGAGGATGTCAAATACATGCAGCTGCAGGTAGAGAAGTTTACAATCCGCAATGGACAAGTGCCCTGCCAGTTTGAATTCATCAGCAAACCAGATGAGGTTACCTATTGCAAGGAGTGGCTGATTGCTAATCCTAGTAAGGGCTTTCTGCTGTCAGGTGAGCTCCTCATTGTTCCTTTCATGTTAATGAGCTATTATTGTCATGTGTTGGCTTTGCTCCTTCTGCTAATTCGAGAGTGCTATGCTTGCCTACAGGCTTATTGGTTTAATGCCTTTTTAAACTCAGTGTGGTTTTCTTATCTTCTGTCAGGTTCTGAGATCACAATTGAGTTGGAACTGTTTGTTAATAAATCAACAGCTACACAGTTGAACTCTGGAGAAGAAAAACTCGAAGACATCCTAGTCTTGCATCTCGACAGGGGGAAGGATTATTTTCTGTCTGTAACAGGAAACTACTTGCCCAGTTGCTTTGGGTCTCCCATTCATACGCTGTGTTACATGAGGGAACCAATCCAAGACATGTCTGCAGAATCCATTCGGAATCTTGTGAGTTAAAGATTAGCTTCCCTTCTGAACCCACCGACACCATTAAAACTAGGTGATTGAGTCTTAGTTATCGCCACAGAGCCTCCTTTCTGGTCCATTGTCTGAAAATGCTGATACATCTCCACGCCTTGTGTTAGTGCTTTGTGTGGATGAACCAACCCATTTTAGGTACAGCACTGACAGTAACGTTGCCATTCGCTCTGCTTGCACGTTGAAAAATGGTGTGTGTATGTGAAGCGTGACTGAGAGCATCTTTTCTGTCTGTGCTTATGATGCAATTACAGCTGACACAGCAGCCTGTGAAAACTGGTGAGTGCAGCTGCACAAGTCCTAGTTCTCAGCTTTAAGCTCTGTGAACAAGAAGCTGGCTAGCTAGCTCACTTTGTTCTTTATTTCTTCCTCTCTCTCAGACCCTGATGCCACTGGAAGGGAGCAATAATGCTACTCAAGCTGAAAAGCCTCTGGAGATTCCCAAAGAGCTGTGGATGATGGTGGATCACTTATACCGCAATGCTTCCCAGCAGGTCGGCAGTGCTTGTGCTGGAGCTGCAAAGTAATTGGTTGGCATTAGGTTGAGTTATGGGAGAAGATGCTAGTAATGTCAACCATTGCTAAGTGTGGATGTTTGGTTAATGGTAAAGGGTGAAAATGGATCTTTTTGAGATAAGAGATCCCATTACCCTGGGTTGCAAAGTTTTGTGAAGGTGATGCTGTGTATGGTATGCACCAGCAGCTGTCCTTTTGTGTTGCTCTTTACTGCAGTCCCACAGCCTTCCTGAACTGCTCTTAGTGAGGTTTGTGCTGATAACAACCAACCTAGAGAGATTTTTGCTGCCAGTTTATAAAGGCAATGCTTCGGTTACCCAAATAACTTCTATTTTCCATGGAGATTGATTAACGGTGGCCTTTGCAGGAGGATCTGTTTCAGCAGCCAGGCCTTAGGTCTGAATTTGAGCAAATCCGAGATTGTTTGGACAAAGGAATGCATGATACCCTCCGTATCCTTTTAGACTGATGTCTGATTGGGCTCCCTATGCCCAAGCAAAAGATCAAAGCTGAGAAAGGTTTTTAAACTGCTCTTTCTCATCTCACAGTAACTGAGATGTGCTCTTTGCTGACATCTGCAATCCGTCCTAATGCCTCTGCGGAGTCCTTGCTATGCTGATGAACTACATCAGTATCTAACTTCCAATGGGGAAACAGTTTGCTGTGTGGGGCCAAGCAGTTTAACTCAAAGCTATGAACAGCAGTTCTTTGGAGACATTAGGAAAGATCAGTGTTTCAGCAGAAATACTGCCATGCTGTGCTTACCTCTTCCTTAACCACCTCTGGATCAGTTGGCAGCAACCACTCGGTAGCAGAGGCACTACTGCTCTTTCTGGAAAGCCTGCCAGAGCCAGTCATCTGCTACAGGTTCTACAGCAGCTGTTTGGAGTGTGCCAACAACTACCTGCTGAGCAGCCAGGTAATGCCAGCTTCACTGGGAGACCATTTCTGGAAGGAGGTAGACTGGTTTATCCTGGATCAATAACAACGTTTTGCTATGAGAAACCTAATATTCTCATAAAAGAAGTGATCCAGAGCTTGGGTTATTAAGAGCTGTTCCCATATACAGAAAGCGTGATGTTGGTAGTAGACAAAGCTTCCAAGTTACAGTCGTTTCTTTCAAGGTATGTTGTTTCTTCTCTCCACCCAGATTATCTCTAACCTGCCGGAGTGCCATAAAAACGTCTTTGAATATCTCATGGCATTTCTACGAGAGCTACTGAAGAATTCAGGGAAGAACAACTTGGATGTGAATATTTTAGGTAAGGCGAGCAAAATAACCATTCTGTTCAGTGGGGTTTTTCAGTTAGTGGGACAGAACGTGTTTCTCCATAGCGAAATGCAGTCGTGGTCTCTCCTGATTTGAAGCATGTCGTTATCAAAGCCCATAGAAAGATGGATTTTGCATCCTTGCAATAGCTTGTCCTGCAGTGTCATCAGCTTTATCTAACTCCTCCTGAAACCAGGTTGTCTCTCATTGCAACTAATTGAGCTTGATGGAATTACCCTTACTAGCTCGCTTGCTTGATGCTCTTTTCTCTCTCCCCTTTAAAACACAGCTAGTATATTTGGTGGCTTGTTACTTCGACCTCCTCCTGGACATCCTATGCCTGATATAACAGAAAAGAGGAAAGCTCAGCAATTTATCCACCAGTTCCTCCTGAGGGAGAACAACTCGTCGTGAATTTCAGATGCAGCCCATCCGATTTTTAAGCTGCTGTAAAGAAAAGCAATGTACAGTGGATCGGTTTATTTTTTAATCACGGTATTTTATACAATCTCTTTGCTATTAAATGCAGCTCAGGCGTTTAGAATCAGGTGTCACTGTTCAATAAGCTGTATATTGAATTTCTACATAAGCTGTACGTAGACAAGCGAGAAGAGCCGGTATTTACGTTTCTTATTTAACTTGTATGAAAGCAGCGGATTTTTAAGTCCTTATTATTTAAATAATAAAACATCTCAGTGCATTTTCCAGCCTGTTTTGCTTTGGTTTTAAGTGGGTGGGTCACATGTGTTACAAACAAGGAGCGGCCCTCTCCATAGCAACAAGGAGATGAGCATTTCCATGCCTTCCCCTGCACCTTATAACCCTATGGGAATGCTCCCTATTGAGTTTATCTTAGCAGGAGCTGGGCTCTACCCTGCTGCACATTATTGCCCTACACCCAGTTGGCCCCACGTTGCCCTCGGGCCCAGCGCGCATGCGCTGCCCCTTCTCCCTCCCCCCTCCCTCCCCCATTAACCCCCGCGGCGGGCGCGGCCTTCCCGTCGTGCCGTGCGCGGCCGGAAGCGGAAGTGAGTGCTGTGGTAATCATGGTGCCGCTGGGGTGGGGAAGGAGGTGCCGCCGCTGCCGGGAGCTCGGTGAGCGCGGTCGGAACGAGACGGGGCGGCTCTTGAGGCCTGTGTGCGGGGTTGGGGTGGGCCCTGGAGACGGGTGGAAGCGGAGCCGGACGGACTGAAGCATCGCCAAGCTCGGGGGTGGAGGGAAAGGCCTGTTTCGGCCCGTGGGGTGAGGGGCTGCGGCACGGTGCCGACACGGAGGTGCTGCGGGAGCCTTATAGTTGTAAGGGGAGCTGTGCTGAGATCGGCGCTGTGGCCGCAACTGAAACGGGGCTCGAGCGGGGCCGGCCCTGCCTGACCTTCCGCCTTCCCGTCCCTCTGTTGCAGATGGGTTGTTACGGTCCCGCTTTAGGATAGCGCAGTGAGAGGCGGTGAGCCATGGGGGAAAACAGTCCCGAAGGCAACGTGATCTACTATGAAGTGGACGACGAGGAATTAACCCAAGATGACAATATGATGAGGTTTGCTGCTGATAAAAACGGGCTGGTTTCTTCATCATCCGGGACGGTTTATGACAGGACAACTGTGCTCATAGAGCAAGACAGCGTGCTGGATGATGATGAGGATGAAGGACAATGTGGTGATCATTTGCCTTTTTTACCGGAGGGTCACGAAGAAGGATTTCATTTAATAGCAGATCATGAAGGAATGTCCCAGGGTTACGTGCAACATATTATTTCTCCAGATCAGATTCACCTAACGATAAATCCTGGTTCAACTCCTATGCCAAGAAACATCGAAGGCGCAACACTCACTTTGCAGTCTGAATGCCCAGAAACCAAGCTTAAAGAAGTAAGTCGTTCAATATATGTTTTAAGTTTGTGCTTGTTTGTGCTTAGCATCCACCTGGTGATCTCAAATGCTTTGAGAAATACAATGGCTAAAAGTTGGTGCCAAAAGACAGGCAGCAGCTTTTCCTGTTCTTAAGGATCAGCATCAAGCTGGTTCTTATGAGTGATTCCATCAAGTCCGCTGTCACTGTTTGTAGTAGTGCTTTGTGCAGGGAGGAATAGTTGTGTTCTATGGTCCTTTGGTACATCAGCAGCATAGCTGTGAATGTCTTTGGTTTTTAATCTCATATCTTGTTTTCTTCTGGAGCAGCAGGAAGTGTTTTTTTGACACCTGCTTGCAAGCTGGAGGAGAATATGGCAATGAAAATTAAGTCTATTATTTTATTGTTTGGGTAATTATTGTCTGAGTTCAGCTGAAAAGAGCACGCACTCTGTTATTCTGTGGTACTCTTGTTATTCTGTGGCACTCTGTTATCCTGTGGTGATCCATGTTCCTGAGAAAAGCACATCTTAAATTGCAGGTTAAAATCGACCCTCGTGGAATTAGCTAAGACACGGAGCTCAAGGTGCCAAACTTAAAATGGCTTTTTAGCTTTATTGCCTCACTCAGAGGGAAACTGAGAAGAAAGCAAGAGAAATCTCAGAGTACCATCTGCTGTCATAAAAAGCTTAAGTTAGCTTACGTGTTAAAATGGAGGCTACTTCTAATTCTGTTTCCCTGATGAATTCTACCTGCATGCAAAGTGGTTGATGGCTTGTAGGATTCCTACTTCTTAGGTGCAGAGCAAAGTGAATTGATATGCTGATATATTTCTAACAACTTTGCCCTACTTTCTTGGCCCTGCTGAGTTAAACTCCTACTGGTGCCTTAGCGGGTATCAGTGGCAGTAGTATCAGCTGCTCGTGTAACTGATATTCAGCGTGAGTGAGAACTGCAGAAATGAGCCCTTACTGAGGAAGGAAGCTCAGTTTGAATGCTCTGAATAATTTAAGTTAGCAAGCAGCCTTGGTTATCGCTCACTCAGCAGTAATGATGTGGGGCTGTAGGATGCCAGCTTTATAATAAGTTGTGAAACTTCTGGAGCAGGTTTGTGCAATGGGCTCATCCAGTGGATTCTGTTTGCTCAAATATTATTCATATTAGTAGCAGCTGCGTCTTCCTTTGGCTGTTAAAACGTTTTAATTTTGGTATGTCAGTCATGCCAGTGTTTTCTTTTAGTAGAACAATCAGTTTGCAGTCTGCAGTGTGTGAGAACAGTGTGTACTGGTTACGTTGGTGTTGATGGCTGTTAAACATGCTGTTAAACTGATTTATTTTTCTATGCTGCCTCCTAGAAAAACACTTGTAAGACCTGGAACTGCCTGATTCAGTTCTTTGTCTGAATTTGTTTCCCGTTTCTTGGCTTGATTTTGAAGGTGGGAGGGGAGGAATTGCGCTATAATTTGGGTGCAGTGGAATTGAAAGCTGAGCAAACAGGACTCTTCCTTTATTCAGTGATTTCAGATGCTTGTTAAGTTTTTAGAGTGGGAGGAAAGAGATTTTAAGATCTCTTAGGTGCCTGGGTCATCTCTCAGTCATAGCAGTCCAATCCTTTGGTATTTCTGGAACATCTGAGGAAGTTCAAATAATGAAGAGAAATGTTTTAAAGTCTCATACTTTCAGGTCAACCTTAGACAGTCATGAAGGAAAGTTTTATGCTCTTTTAAGTCCCTTTAACTTCCTTGTGTTGTAATAAACTTCTCTCACTGTAATTGTCTGAGTGAGAATAAATGCAATTGCAGTCTTCTATTTCAGTTCCATTGATGTAGTTTTAATCAGTGGCAGGAGACAAAATGTAAACCTAAGGGGACAGTCCTGAACTAAAGACAACTTAAAGGCAAACTGAGCAATTGAAGTGGCCTTTGGCTCAGCTTTTGTGAGTCATGTTGGTGATTGAACAACTACTTCTGGGGTAAACACTTAATGAAGACTTCTATCTTCCCTCTGGTGTGTGAGGAGCATATTATCTTCTGCAAACAGCTGTAGCCTTTGTCTTCAAAGCAGGTTGTTTCTGTACACATTGTATCCAGCCATCCGTGGCTTTTCCTGTAGCTGCCCTGTTTTTGTTGTGTTGCTTGCCCATGGCAGTGGTCCTGAGTGCTTGCTGCTCTACCTGCCAGTCATTCATGGTCATTATCTACATCATTTTGTGTGTATAATGTTTACGTGATGTGCTGAATTTCCTAACCTGAAAAGAAAATGAAGTGCTTTGCTGCTGTATGAGCAATTTTACTTATTTGTGACAGTATTGCTTCTGTCTTCAGCATCCTTCTCTAAATCTGCAAAATAACAATTTAGTCTTTGGAGAAAAGGAGGAGCACCACAAGGCCTTCAAACTGAACGTGCCTCTGCCATCTTCCTTTAAATAGGTACATGGCAGCTAGGGACCAAATCATTCCTATATAATAAATATTCTCCTTTTCCTCTCACTTTCTAGGCCTAAATGTCACCACATAGGACTCCTCACCTAATAGTTTCTAGGTAGCTCATCTCTCTGTCAAATCCCTTTTATTATAGGAGGCACAGTGGAGAGCACCCTATAATGCAGCATGTAAAACTAATTACCAGCTGCCTTCTCAAGGCTAAGAATTGACTTCCAAACTGATATAAATTGTACTGAATCTGAAGATCTCTGGTGGAGATAATGTGCGCGTTTTCGTCTAAGAAAATGTGCTTTCTGACCTTGTGTCTGTGTTTTACAAGTCTGTACTTTTCCTTGTGTTTTGGCAGGCTCAACACACAACTAAGCTTATTAATTATCTTTTAACTGTATTGTGATGCCCATATATTTGTTGGTATAACTATTAGTATAATATATACATTCCAGATCCCATTAATTATCCTTGTGTTGCTGTATCGCATCAGTGGGAGCTTACCACATGAGCACAGGCCAGGGGATGCTGTGTTTGTGTTTTCAGCCCCCAAGCTATGGTAATTAAAGAGCAATGAGCTTCATGTTTTCTGATGGATGTATACATAAAGCAACAAGAGAAGAACAATAGTTGAGACCCATAGGTGTTACATGCTGACTATCTATAGGTTCATCTACCTCTACTGTGGTACCAAACCACAACTCAGTGGGTTTTTTGTTTGTTGTAAGTTTTCTTTTTAAAGACAGCCTGAAGTGTTTTCTAAGCAATAATGTTGTGTACTGTGAGATAGGTGTTGAGTACCTTGGTAAAGAGGAAGATTGCTGAGCACCGCTTGCTATATTAATTTTGTCTGGTTGTTAGAATACTCAATCTGAAGGTTTCTGCTCCTCTGTTGTGACTTGCATCACCTTTCTAAAGATTCCAAAATGAACATCTGGAATGCTTCTTCTGCTTCTTGCCTGTCAAGCATCACGTTCTCTCCTGGGCCGTATAATTACTTGTAGATGTTAAGGATTCTCAGCTGCAACAGTCAAATGAAAGCTGTCGGTCTGATAATTAATGTTGGAGGAGATTATTCAAGCATATCAGGTGGCCTACTCCTTTTTCTTCACAAGAGAGAATGAGATTTAATTAAGTGTTATGACTTGCATGCTGGAAGTTTCCTGATGTAATCTCTTCCTGCCTGTTATCAGGAGGTGGGAAGGCTGTCAAATCTAGTTCATACAGAACTGTTTCCTGGTGTGAAATCTGTGGCACCTACGATGTGAAGCACCCTGTTTGATTCAGTGTGCTTCAGGCATACGTTGTTTGAGTGACCACAGGAGAAGAATACAGCACAATGAAGGCTGCTCTTGAGATAAATTAAGTAATGCTGTAGGAGACTGTAAAAACTATAGATTCCTTCAAGGTGTTAATTCAGCACATAGGCTGGAGCTTTTGAGGGTCAGCTTGTGAAAGTGGATCCTTCCTTGTCTTCCCCCTCTGTAAATAGCTTTGCTATAAGCAGTGGAGGTGTTCTGCGTAGGAATAGTGGGTTGGTTTGATAAAATCTTGGGGATCCTTTCCAACATTTGATTCCTAGCTATACATACGTATATAACTTTTTTTTTTCCCCATTTTTTCCTTTTCAATTAGTTTCCCGTTCTGTAAGGTCAGCCTGCTTTCCAGTGTGTGCCATTCTTTACATGGAGCAGCAGATCTATTAAGTAGTCTGATCATTAAACTGTTTGTTTGCTTTTTCTTTCCTTTGACATCAGAATCTGTTACACTGTCTCTGGAGTCCAGGAACTATTAAAAAATCAATGATGCAACATTTATATCCCATAGGTTAAAAGATACCAGTGCACTTTTGAGGGCTGTCCACGAACTTATAGCACTGCTGGAAACCTGCGCACTCACCAAAAGACACATCGTGGGGAATATACTTTTGTCTGCAATCAAGAAGGCTGTGGCAAAGCCTTTCTTACCTCTTACAGCCTCAAAATCCACGTTCGAGTGCACACTAAGGAGAAGCCGTTTGAATGTGATGTGCAGGGCTGTGAAAAGGCATTCAATACACTGTACAGGTAGGAATTCTCTGTGTATTTCTGTTGGAGAAATGTGGGGAATCGATACCAAGATGGCACAGAACTTGTAATAATGTACTTATCTTATTCATTTTATGGTAGATTTGGAGATGGTGCACAGACACAAGGAATTCTTAGATTCTGTGAGGACTTCAGAAGTGATATCAATTACATACTTTAAGCATTTGATCCTGTCTTATACATTGAAATGGATGGCTTGCTTGCCTTGGAGAGAGGCTGGCTTGTGTGACAAACCATAAGAGGGATTTGTTTTTAACTCAATTTTAGGTTGAAAGCACATCAGAGACTTCACACAGGGAAAACATTTAACTGTGAATCAGAAGGCTGCAGTAAATACTTCACAACACACAGTGATCTGAGGAAGCACATTCGAACACACACAGGAGAAAAGCCATTTCGGTAAGTTACTGGATGGCGATTTTTACTGCTCTGGAACTTCTGTAGTGGATTACCTGTGCCAAAAGACTACTATTGCTGTCATTAATGGAAACTTATTTTTGTACCATAAGACAGCTATTACTGCCCCTAATGAGAACTTGTTTAAATAGAATAATGAGTCTAGCATTTGAACATGGTGTCTGTAGAAGTGGATGAAATAACTGTCTTCAAATGACCGGAATCCTCAAGCTGGAATATTCTTATTTAGACAGAAATATATCTCAAGATGAGCATGTTTATGGAACATATTGCTGCTTCTCTGTTGGGATGCAGTGTTTGTTCCACAGTGGCTCAGCACACCCCCAAATGATGCATTTGTGTTTGAATTTTAAAGTCACAGCTGGAATTCTGCCTGTATAGCCTGCTTAGCAGCAGTTGGGAGATGTAAATGACTAGCAGAGATTAGTATCAGGCCAACCCTTTGGAGTCCTGTGACTATTGCAGAACATGACAAGAGATGGTAAAACGTGTGAAAGAATCTTGATGCTAACTCTTCCCTGATCCTTCGTTCAGATGTGAACATGACGGCTGTGGAAAGGCTTTTGCTGCAAGCCACCACCTCAAAACACATGTTAGGACACATACTGGTGAGTCCTGAGGGTTTGGGTTTGCTTTAATTGAGTCCATTTAGTTCGTACTAACTTTTAGAATCCTAGTATGTGTTTATACTTGCTTGTAAAATAAGCAAGGACATTTAATTAGATGTTTTACCTATCAGACAGGGTTACTGTGTTTTTTTTATGCTTAGATGTAGTTCATAAAAACAAGAATTGCTTTATAGCAGCCCTGGCACAATTGCTTTTATTCTTTAAGTTACACAATACATTCAGGATTGCTAAACACAGCTATTTAAATAGATATAACTCATTGAATCTGCTGTGAATCATTTATTTCCTAGATATCTCTGGGGATATATCTTACAACATGTGTTGAGCAAACTGGTAACATGCAAACGTAGGTGGGCAGTGAAAAATTCAGCTCATATTTCAGATGAGAACAAAGAAACAGAACCATGGAGAAAAGTCACCTCCATTTATGCCTCACAGGTCTTGAATTTCATCAGCATGTTTCACGAATGTGTCAGTAATGATGCATACGAGTTAAATACTGTGTTTGTGTGTCAATTCACTTTATAAAATGGGAGCTTTTGTTTGCAAGGATCTTTCCAAGAACGTTGAGTGTATGAAGTGGCATTACAATGACTCTCAGACCTATTCATACAAGTTCCAACGTGCCAGGTAGTAATTACTTACTGTTTTCCAGAGTATCATTAAAACAATTTGTAGGATGGGACTTAGCCTTTTGAATAGGGCACTGTGATGGCAGGTTAAGGAGCTGTTTGTTAGCTGTTACTGCCGCTGGCATGGCTGTAAGTAGCAATTTGTATAGAGAGAAAGGTACTTCTTTTTCTTACCAGTATGTGCACTAGTGCAGAAAGACTCTGAAATGCCTGACCTATGTTAAGTTTTTTGCCCTGTATGCTAGCAAAAGTTGTGTTTTGGAGAAAAACGTGCCTATATATATAAAATACTGTTATTATCCTATGTAGATTAAAAATGTCTCATATAAGTTTGTTGTGTGTGTCGTGCTGCCTTTAGGGGAGAAACCCTTCTTCTGTCCCAGTAATGGCTGCGAGAAGACTTTTAGTACACAGTATAGTCTCAAGAGTCACATGAAAGGCCATGAGAAAGGACATACCTACAATGCACTTCCCAATAACAACGTGTCTGAGGTTAGTAGTAGTCTGTAGGCAACTCTATAGATGGTCATGTATTCCCTGTGAACTCTCTATGTTTCAGTCAGTGCTACATAAATACATGTTTGAAGTAAAACAAAGGCTGGCTACGAATGACTGGAATTTTTGTTTTCTACAGGCTGCTTTGCTTGTGCTCATTTAAATTTCTTTGTTGCTTAACATTTTGGAAAGCAACCCGAGAGAAATGTGAAGATCTTGGATAAATGCTAAATATCATTTTGCTTAGTAACATTCCTTTGATTTTAGGCTTCACTCGGATATGGGTATAAAAAGGCAAACCAAAAGCACTTCTATGTAGACACTATAGTCGTGCTTATGTTGTATGGACTCTTTAAGAGAATTTAAAACACTTCTGTCTCATATTTTTATTAGTATTTAACTCAGTTTCTGTTCTTTACAGGATACAAGCCACTCACTTTGTCTGAGCGACTTAAGCCTCATATCAACAGATTCAGAACTGCGGGAGAACTCTAATCTAGTGAGTTACTGTCTGAATTGCTTCACTTATAATTTGAATACATGTCATTTTATGTTTTATGAACGTGTGTGGCGTGAAGTATGTTCTGTTTCCTGAAGCTGGCTGGTTAATTGGGCGGAGGTTTCTGATGTTGATATGTTTCCTGACTGAGATCTGTGCTGTTTATGGAGACCCAAGATACAACATCTTCCTCTTTTCTTTTTGTTTACCAGACACACGGACAAGATCTTAGCACAATCTCACCAGCAAGCATCTTTGAGTCTATGTTTCAGAGCACAGATCACACCACAAATCAGGAAGACTCTAAGCAGACAGGTACAAATTGTATCTGCAATATTCTAAGGAATTTTCTAACAGTTTTCCCTCTTTCCGTGCATATGCTTGGTTCAGCAGCTCCAACTGAAGTCTTCTGCCCTACATAAGTTTAAGTTGCAAAAAGACGACTTCAGCTTCCACATTGGAGGCTGGTTTTGGTGTTGAAATACATTCACAGATGGTGAAGCAGTTGTGCAGTGGCAGGGGAACAGACCGTGTATTTACAGCATGCCCTTGTTAAGTCCCAGCACTGATGCTCCTGAATGTCTCATCTTTGAACTTTCTTGATGTAGCTGCACAAACATGCTGATGAAAAAGGCTTTTAAGAGAGTGCTTCTGGGGCCAGTCCATTCGTGTGCAGTGTTCAGTGTTACCAGCTTCCTGAATTTGGACCTGCTTTTAGATTGCACTGTCTAGTGCTACATGTTCTTGAGCGCTAGTCTGAAGGCATGAAAAATGCTGGTGCTTTACTTAGCAAAAACCTGTTAGCTAGCTGGTAACTAAACTGAAAGAGTTGTTTATTCAGGTATGGTGAGAACTGATGTATGCTTACTTTTTCTTTGTTTCCTTTGACAGCTGCCTTGATTGAAGCTTTTAATGGTCATGCAGACTCAGTCACTGCTGTTCCGCCTTCTGCAGGAGATTCAGCATCCTTGTCACTTCCACTTGTACTGCAGCTTGGCATCTCTGAGCCTTCACATTCAGCACTACAAGCCTCAGCAGCACCTGCTGCTCCCTCCTCCATAGGAACCAGCTCACAGCAAGCTGCATTTGGAAATCCTGCAACTGTTTTACAATCCCCAGAAGTGCCTGTTCCTCACAGCACACAGTTTGCAGCCAGTCACCAAGACTTCCTGCAGCACACTCAGACACCACCGCAGCCCATTGTACAAGGACTTTCAGTGGTTGCTGGGGCATCTGCCCCAACAGCATCAAGTGCCACTGAACCCCTGCCAGCTGTAGTTCAGACTGTGCCTGTTGGTGCGAACTCTGTTCTGACGAGCAATCCAACCATAACAATTACTCCTTCTCAGAGCACGGCTATTCTACAGTCCAGCATCGTCATGGGAGAGCAAAACTTGCAATGGATATTAAATGGTGCCACTGGTTCTCCACAAAGCCAAGAACAAATGGTTAGTATACTCAGCGTAGCTTTGAAACAGCTTGCACCATTCCCTCCTAGAGTGAATGAATGGCTGCAAGTAATAGGAGTAAGCATGGCAGCTTCTTAACAATTCATCACTTCAATTGTCAAAAACCACAAGCTGTGTTGACAGGCATGTGGTGCAAAGGGAGATGACTCATCACCTTCAGGACTACTGAAATAATATGCTTAGTTTTGGAATAGCCAGAGCAGAGCCCAGTACCAAATAAAATGTTAATTAATGTAATGTTTTCCTATGCGTTCTCTTTGGAGTATCTGCTTCTTTTGCATGCAGATATTTCGAGTTTGAACAGCAGAAATTTGTTTGGAATCGACTCTCACTCTTTTTCTTATTCTTTTTTTTCTTCCTTTAAGCCACAAGTTCCAAAAGTAGTAGAAAAGGTCTTTTTTACCACTGCATTACCAGTAGCTGGCAACACAGGTAAGCATATTTGATTCCAAACCTTCTTTTTTCTCTTTCCCTGTTTGCCTGTAGTAGTGCTAGCTTAACCATGATGTGTGATGATTTCAATTGCTTCCACAAGCAGTCTGCCTGTCAGAAAGGTGACGTACAGTTCTGTGTAAGAGTTTAGACCAGACGCCTAAAATCTTGGCTCAGCCTGTGCAGGTTGGTCATCAGCAGAGAATACCTGTCTGTATTTTTTCCTTGCTTACCTTCTGCTGAGGGTATTCATTGTGCTTGGAAAAAAAATAGGCAATCTCTGCTTTAAGGTGTCTAACAGTTACGATTTGTCTCTCCTGTGATGACATTATGCTGTTTAGTTACGTGTGTTTTCACTTTGTTTCGCCTTCAGGAAACCCTGTTCAGCAGATTGGTCTCAGCGTTCCTGTCATTATTATAAAGCAGGAGGAAGCCTGCCAGTGTCAGTGTGCCTGCCGAGACTCTGCCAAGGACAAAGTCACCATTAAGAAGGAGAGTTCCTCACCTGAACCGAAAGCTTCGGAGCAGCCAGCTCCCCAGCTGCAGCCTCAGACCTTTCCTTCCTCTTCCTCTTCCCCTTCTCCCTCACGTGGGCAGAGCAGTCAAATAGTTAACCCTTCAGACTTACAGACTGAAACATTAAGTGCCATGGATGTATCGGACTTCCTGTCCCTCCAAAGTCCTGAAACCCCATCTAATATAATTCCAATCGAAGCACTACTGCAGGGTGAGGAAGAAATTGGTCTGAATAGCAGCTTCTCTAAATGAAGATGTTCTGGATTTTCTTTTGCACCTGGAGGGTAAAACCCTCCTCTTAGAAGCAGAAACTGAAGGATCGATTCTTTTTTTTCCTTCCTCTTTGGAAGTTTTGTGGCTTATTTCTGCTTCACAGATGTCATCTTAGTCACATCCCAGGTACATCCATCTTTAAGAATCTATCTAAAAATAGAAAAGGCAAAAAAAAAAAGAAAAAAAAAGAAAAAAAAGCTAAGTTATATATGAACTGTTTTGGCTGCACTGTCTGTCACTTTTGCTTGTCATATGTGAACACGGAAGTTAAGGTTACTCGTGTGCAAAAAGATTTTTAAAAGAAAAAGGGGGGTTAGTTTGTCTCCAATTGCACATCGCTTACGTTTGGGTTTAAAGGTACTGGCAGCGAGTGAGTCTTTGTTACAACTCTTTGGGTCTATGATTTTTCTTTTGTCTCTTATATATACTAACCATGCACTATAAGGGGAGCCCAGGACAGGAATTGGCTGTAACAGAACATGGTTTCATTGTAGTAGAAGGTGATTTATCTGCAATTTTATTGGAATGCGATCGTCATGTCACTGAGTTGGGAGTTGATGCCTGGGTTTGCATTGTGCTGTGGCCATCACTGAAGCCTACAGAAGCGTTTGGGGAGCTTAGTGCAGGAGAGCACGAGGTACTTGTGCTCCTAATGGACCGGTTCATTTAATTGAACTAGGACTTGAAATGTGGTGGCAGATGTATGGAAACATTGCGGGAGCCTCTGCTCACTCAGGCTTGAGAGTCTGTTTGCCTGTCTTTGAAGGATGCAGTGAGTTCCAGGTATGGTCAGATTGGTGCCTCCTGCTCTTTTGATTCATTTGGCTTCGTTCAGAAACGAGTCATCCTCTTAAACAAGCCCTCCAGTGGTTTAATCAGGAGCGTGGTGCCTTTGCTGATTGCTCTCATCTTTTATCAAGAGGAACTCTAGGAAAAATTTCAGAATGATTTGATGTCACTTCAGTTTGGGTTCAGTGAGTTTATCCTTCAGCTGCCCAGAAATGCTTCCTCTTTTCTCTTTAAGCTATATAGTTTCTGCCTGAATCTGCCTCCAACCTAATGCAATGCCAGCTTTTTGTGCACGGGGCTATTTCTTGACTAAAAGATGTTACACGACATAGTAGTTTTTCATATCAAACTATATTCTAACCTACTCAGGGTAAATAAAACACAAACCCCCCTTCCACCAAAAAGCCTGTAATGTTGCAATAAATGCAGTCTCATTCTAAATGGTTTATTTATGCTGCATTATTTTAAAAGATGTAATTTTGTAGTATTTTATCCATCTTTCTGGCTTTGGCTGTCAGTCTTTTTGTGTTAAAGGAAAGAATATTAAATAGTCTTTATTCAGTTTACAGTGTTGTCATTAGTGAGATACAAAGATAACGACTATAAGCCAATTAACGTGGACTGTCTCTGCGCACTAAGTTTAGGAATGCAAACTCCTAGTGGGTAGAGATCTTTCACTCTTCTTTGCTCCTATCTGATCTGCTGTCTGCACCTGGTGGGGGGGAGGGGGAAGTGATGTGAATGCAGCCAGACCTCCCCGAGATAACCTGATGATTTGAAGGCTTTTTTAACCCTCTTGTGACATTCTCTGTGCAGCCTTACCACACCACTGTCAGTCTTAGCTGAGGCGGTGGTTTAAGCTATCTCACTGTCTTGCAAATGCACTGCCATGGCACAGCTGGAAACGGGCTGAAGGGAACTGGCTTTTTCACCTCTCTGTCAACTTGCTTCCAGTTGTTAAATGCAGAAGGGTAAAACAAGGGCTGTCCGTTAAGGTGAGTGTGAGGGAGGAAAGTGCTGTGCCACTCTGCTAGGGCAGAACACTCTTGCTAATTGCAGTGATGAGTTTGGAGGCATCACCTGAACACGAAACATGCTGCTGATGTTTCCTGTCTGGGAGCACTGGCTCGCATTGCAGTGCTATGCAGTCTATTACAATGGGGATGTGGGTCCTGCAGCAATAAGGTTTGCATCCATGAAATGTAGATTAACAAAGCAGCTGCTGTTTTGTTCTCGTAATGGTAATCCCTTGAGGACAGTGTGGTGGTGTGGTCCCCTTTGTTTTTCTTTTCCCTACAGTATCGTTTTGTGATGCAGTCTGGTTGTGTGGACAGCAAGAACTGCTTTCAACGCAGAAGAAACAGCCTCAAATCTGTGTGAGTGGAACTGTCCCCCCCTTGAGTGAGTCTCCTTGCCCCTTTCTTTGGCATGAGGGTGTGTGGATGTACTTGTGTGTACGCATGTGAGAGTTTGCTAATGCAGGAGCACATAGATTCCCCTTGAGTTGTGGGGTTTTCTCTAATGGGGACAAGATGTGCCCTGAAATGTGACAGCTGAGGGGTTTGGCAACCTCTTCTGAGCCTTTCTATCCTTCAGGGAAGCATTTTTTCCTTTCTGGTCTGGCTACTTGTGGCAGCTCACATAAAGCGTGTTTGTGATTAGGCCACGTAGCATCTTCAGAAACTCCCTCGTGGTAGAAATGAGTGGGAAAAAAAAATCTGCCAAAGGGTTTGAAATTACAAGTTAATTTGGAGGTGTGGTGATTGGCAGCAGCAAGATGCTGCATACGTCCTCTCTGAGTGGAGATTAGAGGTTAACCCCTCTGCTGCTTTCTCTTCACAGCTACTGTTTCATATTGATGTTTTAGGTAAAGCAATGCTTTCCAGGTTTATACTGACTTTTAGGCGCCTTGGGTTTGCAGTTGTCCTCTTTATATGTGTGTCAGACGGGTGTCGATTTAGGTGAAACTAATTAGAGCTTGTAATGAGGGAAGATGAGTGTGATTTGGAGTGCACGGGCTGTGAGCTGTGCATCCCAGCCGTTGCGTTGTACAGTACTTGCTTTCGTTCTTTCACTGTTGGTCTGTTTTCCATGCATCATGTATCTGATCTGTTTCATGGTGAACATGTGCATCGTCCCCAACGCTGTGTGATCAAACGTTGTGCTGCTGGGTGGTTGTGAACATGCTTGGAAAGGGAGGAGGTGTGTGAGCAGCTGGCATGAGAGGGCAATCGATCACAGTGTTGGTGCCAGGGAGCTTATCATAGGATTGTACAGTTGAAATGGACTCTTAAAGGCCATCCAGCCCAATGCTCTTGCAGTGAGTGGACATCTACAGCTCCATCAGATGCTCAGAGCCTGGTCCAGCCTGACCTTAAATGTCTCCGGGGATGGGACGTCCCCCACCTCTCTGGGCAACCTGTGCCAGTGCCTCAGCACCCTTATTGTAAAACAAATAACTTATTTCTTATAGCCCCTCTTTAAATACTGGAAGGCTGATATCAGGTCTCCCTGGAGCCTTCTCTCCTTCAGGCACAGCCTGTTCTTGCAGGGCAGTGTTTCATCCTTGAGATCATTCTTTATGGCCCTTCTCTGGAGGTGCTCCGACAGGTCTGTGTCTCTCCTGTACTGGGGGGCTCCACATCTGGACACAGCACTCCAGGTGAGGTCTCACCAGCACAGAGCAGAGGGGCAGGATCCCCTCCTTTGCCCTGCTGACCACATTGCTTTGAATGCAGCCCAGGATACTGTTGGCTCTCTGGGCTTTGAAGGCACAGTGCCGGCTCATAACCTTTACCCCCAAATCCTCTTCAGCAGCTTGGTGTCATCTGCAAAGTGCTGAGAGTGCACCCCACTGACAGTGGCACTGATGAAGATGTTAAAGAGCATCCGCATCATTACTGACCCCCAAAAGACAAGCACTTGACCCAGCATTTAGCACATCCATAGCATTTTTATTAAAAAGACTGGAGCTTCTGTCACTGTCGATCTGGTAAGACAGAGGATTCCTGGAAAGGGGCATGTTCTGCTTGCGTGCTGGAGCCTCTGAGAGCAATGTGTCCTCCCTCTGCAATATCTGTGTTTCATTGAATTCCTTGAGTTATCATCGTCAGTCAGAGAGCACAGCTGCTCTGGGGCATTCTGTGTTTAAAGGATTTGCTGTTTTGTGGGGATTTATTTGGTTATTTATGTTTTCTGTATGGGTGCAGAAGCTTCGATATATAGAATGGGGCTGGTTACCAGCATCGGTGGCTTTAGTGGCCAGGCAGTGACCCAAGCAAGCAGGCTTGGCGTGCAATTGAAGGCTGTGGAAGTTGCTTTTCACGCTTCTAGTTGGTAGAAGAATGGAAAATCAGCACTGTTGAAATGCTGGTACTGAATTACATAGAACAAAGTACGAATTGGGCACTCATGTAATGCTGACTGTGTCCAGAAAGACTAGTTCGCAGAACCTCATACTGGTATCTAAAATGCACTTTAGGTTATTTTATCTTTAACCCGATTGCTGCAATTTCTTTTGTATATATACTTTCACAAAGTTTATTTTCGCTCTGAGTAAAAGTTAACAGGGGTGTGCAAAGATGAGCACTTAACTCGGTGCAATACTTGTAGCTAAAGATCATTGTCCCACGTGGTCGGTCTGTCTGTGTCTGTCTAATTGAATATATATAGTAACTACTAGCTCAGTGACATATTGCCCTACCTTGTCTATACCCAAGAGAAATTATGCATCGTTAGCAAATGTCCAATCTATGCAAATATTTCACTGAGAGCACTGTGCTTTAGCAGGCCTTTTCTCTCAACGCTTATTGATGAGCTGCTTGTCACTTCTGTTGGAAATCAATACCTTCTTCCAGCATCGATCCCAGCCTCATCCCTCCTCCTTTCCCCTTCCCTCCGTCCCAGCAGTGTGAACAGAAGTGACAAGCTGTTCCAATCCAGGCATGTTGCACCTTTAAAGTTTGTCTTCTCCAGCTCATTTTAATGTCCTGTTATCTGCCTTACTGCGGAGGGTGGCACTTCTCCATCATCCGAGATAACGCGTTTGCAACTGCAGCAACATTATTAAACTGTTTACAGTACTCTTCCCCCCCCCCCAATGACTATAATTAAGACACGGGGAATGAACTAATGATTGGCGTGCTGGTTGTGGAACTGCTGTGGGGGGAAATTAGTTAGGCTGTCATTGACCTTGAAGTTAATTAGAGATGAAAGGCTGTTCCCAATGGGTGGGGGTTAGAAGTGCGGGTGGTAACTGGAGTAAGGGGCAGGCAGGGCTGTGCTGCAGCTTGGTGCCGTGCTGCAGGCTGTGTAACCTCAGGCACGTTGCTCAGCCTCTCCAAGCCTCAGTTTTCTCCCTGTAAAAAGGAGGATGTTGAAACCCATCTCGGTAAAAAACACGCTGAGATCGGAGTGTGAAGTCCTTTGTTTGCATCAGTGATCTGAGCTCGGTGGGCAGAAATACGAGAGTCAATTTGGTCTGTAAGGCAAAAAATGAAGCATGTCTGTAATAAACCCTGCGGATTTCTGGTTGCATAGTTTTTAATTGCTAGACTATTTTCTCCTTATGCGTATTTTGGAAACGGCGTCCAGGTTTTTATATGCGTTACCTGTAGCTGAATCCTCACAGACAGGGCTGAACTTCGAACTCTTTTTGTGCGTCTCGTCTTGATATATATCAGTTGTTTTAGGAGTTGGATTCTGTGTCTGCACTGAGAAATGCAAATTAAACTGGATATTTATGTAGTAGTGTACATAGTCTTAAGTGTGTGTGTGTGTGTGTTTGTGTGTTCTTGGAGCTAGTTGTAAAATCCCACACCATGCTTTTGGTGGTGTGCAAGCTGGCCAAAATTTGGTTCATTTTTATGCAGCGTCAACTTTTTCTCTCTCAACTATAAATGCAGTTTCTACTTTTTTCTTACGAGGGATTTTTTTTCATATCGATCTTTTTTCCAGCCAAATCAAGGGTGTGTTTCTGCAGTTAACAGTAGCCGCTGCGTTTCTTGCTGTGTCGCTTTCGTCTCCTTTCCACTTGCTTCTAGAACCAGAGCTGTGTCCGACCCTTGTTGTGGTGAGTGTGGTAGTCGTCGTGTTTCACACCAACTAGCATCAATAAGGCAGGGCAGGGATGTGTGAAGCTCAGGCCTGGTTAGTTACCCACGTCGCCTATCAGCACTGAGGCCAAACTGGGATGTCCAGGAGAACATAGGCTGTGTGTAGTTATTGCTTTGACACATAAGGGGAGCTGGGCAATAGAAATGGTCTTGGAGATGAGTATATCAAAAGAAACCCCCCCTGTTTTATGTGTTTATGGTATGAAAAGGAACGGATTGAACTAGGAAACACGGGAACAAATGTGCTTACATTGAGCAGTGTGAAAGATGTTAGTTACAGGTACAGTACTTCCAAAGGAAGAGCATCTCCAAAACAAACCCCCCCCCCTAAACCCCTAAACCCCAAAATAGAGTTAATTAAATATGAATTTGTATTTTTATGAAGAATGTAAAAGAAGAAATAATGTGAAATAACGGTGTTTTGCTTCATTTTGCTCCTTTTTTTTTTGTATACAGTTAAAAAAAGATATTGTACTTTGAGATATCTACGAAAGAAGTGGGAATGAACTGTTTCTTTTTGGAATTGAAAGCAATATTAATACTAATGGAATCCTAATTAAATGCTTATTTAAACACTGTGTTACCATAGTCTTTACTCAGGGGGGACTTGGCAAGTTATGTGGGAGAGAGGAAGATCGTTGTATTTAATGTCCATCGGCGCTTTCTAAGCTTAAAACCAGTTTATTCCTCAACGTTACGCTTTTTAATAGAACACCATTATGGCTTATAGTCACCATAGAGCTCTAGAATGGGAACGAGCCGGAAGTACAGAGCGGCACCTCCTTCCGGCGGCCGGAAGCGGAAGTGTTTTCTCTCACATGCTGAGGGTGCAGCGAACGGCGGCGCTGGCGGGGTTGGTTCGGGCCGCGGATGGGCTGCCGGGCCCGGTTCACTCCCGGACTTCCTGCTTGTTGCCTCTGCCCGGCAGCGCGGCCCGGTCGGAGCAGCGAGGTCTGACTGAAGGGACGCAGGGAGGGCGGGCTGATGAGGCCGGGCCTGGGGGAGATGGGAGGCCGGGGACCCTCGGGGCGGGAGGCCGGCGATGAAGGCCCTACGCGGGTTCGGTTGAGGCTCCGGGCTGAGCCGGCGCTGTCCGCAGGCTGGAGGGAGGCGGTGGCAGCCGCCGTTCGTGCTCTGCAAGAGGGAGGGCTGGTGGCCGTGCCCACGGACACGGTGTACGGCGTGGCCTGCCTGGCTCAGGACTCGCGTGCCGTGAGGAGCATTTACAGCCTGAAGGGGCGGAACGGGACGAAGCCGCTGGCCATCTGCCTCGGGGACGTGGAGCACATCTATAGGTGAGCTGCCTCGGGGGGGTTGTGGCCACATGCAGCCTGGAGGGGGATCTATACTGTGCTTTCATCAGCTTGAGGAGCCCGTGGGGCAGGGCTTATGCAGCTGGCTGCCCCTCTGCTTCACCTCTGTTACTCTGTAGGTACTGCCATGTGAATGTGCCGGATGAACTGCTGCAGGACTTGCTGCCGGGACCTGTGACCCTGGTCTTAAAGCGATCAGAAGAACTAAATAAAGACTTGAACCCTTTTACGTCGGTAAGTTTTTGCCATGATGTGCATCTCAGTGTTAGTTGTGGAGGATGTGCAGTTGTGAAGGTGGCGTATTCGTTCTCTGAAGTGTCAGCTTTCAGTCAAGGGCTTTAGGCAAAGCAAGAATAAAAAGGTCTGCAGTTACAGCATGTAAAACACGCTCTCTTTTTCCTCCTAGCTGGTTGGCGTTCGCATTCCAAACCACCCCTTTATTAGGGAGCTGGCACGAGCTTGCCCTGGACCATTGGCTTTAACAAGTGCTAATGTCAGCAGTCAGGCGAGCACGCTGACGGTTTCGGTAAGGCTGTTTTTGCTACTAAGTGAGATTTTCACGGCAGGCTGTCAGAGCCCCAGGCACTCCTAATTGGGAGCTTAGCATTAGCAATATAGTTGAGCACAGCACCAAACGGACACTTTTTTGTACCAAATGTGTTGATAGTTTCTGTGTATGTGCTCTTAAGTAAACAGTGCTGCCACCACGCAGTTTTGAAGCTGAGAAGACATAGATGTAAGGTAAATCTGTTCTCAGATGTCAAACTGGGATGTGTCTGTGACAGAGAAAAGAGACTGACAGTGAAGAGACCATTTCCCTGACAAGAGACTGTTCAACAGGAGTAGCTGGAACGTGGTCACAAACCACCTTTGGGATTGTTAGCCAGATCTCTTATTTCTCCAGGAATTCCAAGACCTTTGGCCTCAATTGTCCTTAGTTATTGATGGAGGCCCAATAGGAGATGTCCAGAGCCCAGAATGTCGTTTGGGATCAACTGTGGTTGACTTATCTGTGTCGGGAAAGTTCACTATCATTCGTCCTGGCTGGTAAGCACTCTTTGTTGTATATACATAAGCAGTGACTGTGTTTTTGAGCTGGTTTCTCTTCCACAAAGGAAAAAAAGCAATTTAATCCTTGGAAAAACCTTTTTTTCTGACAGTTGTGTTTCACTCCCCCCCCAGCGCACTGACATCTACAGTTGAGATCCTGAGGCAGAAGTATGGCTTGGTTACAGAATCATCTTAAGACTTCAGACTCTGAGGCTCTGCGGAGCTGGTAAAGCTGGACACTATGTGCCTGTGCATTCAGCAGACGGTGTTAATGGCCTTGTTTAATGAGGTTGATGAGTTGTGTCAGGTCAGTAAACAAAGGTAATGAGAGTAACAGTTGATGGGTGTCTGTTAATTAGTCTTACATCTACTGAATCCTGAGAAACTATTTATGCTAAACTCTTTATGCTGCTGTACAATTTCCAGATAACTGTCTGTTTTAGTAACGTGATCTAAAATAAAACAACTGGAGTATTAGACTTTCCAGGATGGCATGATGTCACTGATCCTCCCTGCCCATAAAACTCATTCCATGTGTCTGTTTATTGCATCACTTACAACACTCAGGTGCTTAGTTAAGAGTGTGTATGGAGTCTGAACTCTGTTTCGCATCCCGAGCTGCTGCTTCTCATTTTATTGATACAAGTATAAGCTAATTTATGGCTCATTTAGAAGGGTCCCAGCATATTTTAAACCACAGATAGAGGTGTAGTGGAAATGCTGAGTCTCAGCTTGAAGCAGTGATGGAGAACCTGGTGGGAAGGCAGGGCCAGCCCAGAGGAGCTCACCTGCAAGCAATGCAGCTGAGTAACCAGAAGGGGTGGAACCAGGTTACACCCTTTCCCAGCCCTCATTTAAGGGTTGGCAATGGAGGTAGGGGGCATCTTGCTGGACATCCCTGCATACCTGAGGCCTTCTGAAGGTAAGCAGTTTCTTTCCTTTATTTCTGAGCCTACATCTGTTGCATTTGAGTACATCCTCACTTGCTGCAGCCTGTGACGTTGCTGCTGTGCAGTCATTGCTGTGCTTTCCATCATGTTACAAGAAGCAAAGCTACTGTGAGCTGAACTTCTTTCAAAAAACAAATGAATGGTGTTTTCAGCAGCAGTTTTATTGCATTCTTTCCCTTGATTCTAAAGGAAATAAAGCAACTTCAGATCTGAATTTTCAAAACTTGGAGCAGTAAACAACCACTGAAGAGCTTTTAGTGTAGACATGGTTGCATTACCATGGTTTCCAGCACATAGAGTAGTAGGGGTAAATAGTCACTAGTGTTTCTGCTGTAATTATCTTTAGTTGTTTGGATACAGTGAGCCATAGTAACGACACCTAGCACAGAACTTTTTGGTATAGAAGAGCTTGGATAAACTAGAGGGTATATAAACCACATGGTTTAGTTTCATCTACAGTTAAACAATTTAGAGGAACTCTTATTTCTTTTTTTGCAGCCAACTGGTAAGGAAATGTTTTTGAAGTTGCTATAGTGGAGTGAGGGATCTGTGGTGGCAGCAGACCAAAGGCTTAAGGTAAAATGCATGCTGGAACCCAGCTAACTATGTCAGACATCACAGAACATACACACCATAAGAAATAATGGATCTTTGGCCCTGGAACCAGCACCCCCATGCATTGCAGAAGAGCTCCAAAAAGGTCATCTCTGCTACATCTGCAGGAAGTTAAGAATTAGCTGCTGCTTAGAGATTTTCTTACTCCTTGTAATTTTTCCTCCTGTGAGTTCAGAGCTGGGACTCTTGCAGTCCTTGGGGTGCTTGCAGGCTCAGCAACCTGCCTAGGTTGAAGGTTCTGCAGCTGTTCTTGTTTCTGAAGTGCTGCAGCTCTGTCCGTGGGACGGCTCTGAGTAAGGCAGGTGCTGAAGTTACATCAACCACTGCTCTTTCTCTTTGCTGAAGTGTTCTGCCCACCTGCGGGTCAGCTCCAGGTACATGTTGGGCTGATGGGGAAGGTAATCCAGATAAAGGCGTGTCAGAGTCTTCTTGGGAACAGCTTTCTCAATCTGGGTGCCTTCGTGCCATTCGTTGAAGGATGTGATGGAAACAATCTCTGGCCTGACCATGAGAGCAGCCTGCAGGGCTGTTTCATAATACTTCCCATTAACTCTGTTGCGAGTGTTGTGGTTGTTCCAGGGACGAATGCTGGTGTCAATGTAGCCTGGCCCAACACTGGGGATAAACATCAAGTTATTGGAGTCACAGAAAGTTTTGATGGCTTTCCAGTTCTGGTGGGATGAGCCAAAAGAGAAACCATTGGACGCAAAGTATGTGTACATGCCATCATACCCTGCAGACAGGATCTCCATCTTGTGCCCTTCTTCCACCAGCAGTGCTATGAACACAGCATCATAGGCGGTGTTGCGGAGAGAATGGGAACCTGATGGTGTGAGGAGGTTGGCCCAGGATTCGGCTGGTGTCAAGTAGGAATCATAGATATAAAACAGCGGGAGGCTCCTGCCAGTGCTGGTCTTGTACTTATAAAAAGCAGCGTGCGATCCATATCTACAGAGAGAGCAGACAGCTTTTTCAGAGGCTGGAGTGATAACAGCCCTCAGCAGGTATTGCTGTTAGAAGGCAAGTGTGATGTGAGACTTGGTTTTGCCATAGGGGCCTCTTTGCTCAGAAGCTTTCTCTGCAACCTTTATCTCCTTTCTGGGAGTGCTTTGTACCTGTGGTGTTTGTTACTTTCCTTCCCTTCAGAAGGAAAGAATAGAGGCGATAGGCTTAAAAACCTGAACAGAAGAAAGCAGCTTTGGGTTCTAGAGGCAAGATACTGACATGCTGGAGCAAGTGGGATTTGATTACAGCTCCTGCTGCTTAGCACTGCTTTGTTGGCTGGCTGTAGGCAGTTCTCACTGCACGCTGCTTTTTGGATACTGTTCTGGTGCACTTAATTCAAAGCATGCTGGTTTTGCTTAAAGCAGCATTCCACAGTTGGATTTCTGCCTAGGTGAGAGACTTACTTGTCCATGATGTACTTGATATTCTCATGCACTGTGTGGTCATCGCGCCCTTTGTACGGCTGGATGTGGAAGGCGACCTTCAAAAGAGGTGGTAGAATGGATTATTTGCAGCACAACCCTATTGCTCCTTCTCCACCCTGACCTCCCAGATGGCCCTTAGAGCTGTTGCAAAGGGTCTGGGGTCTGCAGGGGGAATGGGCTGGGGGGACCCTTGTGTGACACATGCGGGAAGCTGGGCAGCCTGCTTAGATTAGTCAGAGCTTTCACTGCTTTTCACTGAAGTTAGTGGGAAGTAAACTGAGAAACCTAATTATTAAGGGGGAAAAACAAACCCAACCACCCTTACTATTTTTCAGCTGCTAAATACTTTCCTTTAAATAAGGAGAGCTCTTACGTGGAAGCACTCTCATTTACTTTACTAGTAACTGAAGCAGAGGAGTGGGACCTTTGCCCAAGCATAGCATCAGCTTCATGCTGGAGCTGAGCAGTGAGTTCAGCGGCCTCCACCAGCAGATAAAAGCATTACCTTTATGGCGTACCGTTGTGCAGCATCCAGTATGAATGGCACGAGGCTGTCTGATGGTTCCCCATTGTCATCTGCTAGGCCAGGTGGGTACCAGGACAAAACCAGCACTCCTGTGGGAACACAGTCGTGGATTGCTCAGATGTTTTGTTTGTAAACTTTCCTCATGCAGTGGCAGCGAGGTAACTTATTTCATGGCATTGTAATGCTTTAAGTGCTCTGTGCTGTGCGAGGTTTGGCTGGAAGAGCCTCTAAGTGCTGCTCTGTGTTGTTGGCTATAGGATGGCCGTGGCAGCGGCCGTAAGGGATGCTGAGCCTGCCCGGTGCCGGGCAGTGCGGGGTGGAGGGGCCGATCTCCACATCCCGGGTGCTGCGGGAACGGGGCCGGGCTGCGGTGCGTGCCGGTGCTTACCGATGGCAGCAGCGCGGAGCTGGCCCATGTGCTCGTCCACCACGGCGGGGTCCCGGGAGCTGTAGGGGCCGAGCGCGGGGTAGAAGCTGGAGCCGATGTCGTCGGGCGGGCGGTGGCGACCCCGGGGGTAACTGGCCGACACTTTGGGGTCCCAGTGCGGCACCAGGGCGTGATCCCAATGCAGGTAGCGGCCCTCGAAGCGCGGGCTGCCGTACCAGGCGTAGTAGAAGACGTGCAGGTCGTAAGACGGGCCGCTCCCCGCTGCCGGCTCGCGGGGTCCGGGCGGAGCGGGCGGCTCTGCCAACCCCGGTACTCCAGCAGGGAGAGCATCGGCAGCGCGGAGCGTGCGCAGCGCCAGCACCGTACCGAAAACGAAGAGCGCGGCCAGCAGCAGGGCCAAACCCCCCCGCCGCCGCCGTCTCCGCATCGCCTGAGCTCCAGCAGCCGGATGCCCGGCCCGGAGGAGCCTGCTCAGTCCCGGCTCCGCAGAGGATGCTCGGCCCGGCGGGGGACGCCTCGCTCCGGCCGGCCGCCGTTCTGCTTCTCGGCTCCCGGCCCCGCTCGGTGGCTGCGTGCTCTCTTGGGTCCCCTGCTGGCAGCGGCCGGGACTGCAGCGCCTCCGCCCTGCTCGCCCGTCTGCTCTCGGTCCCCGAGTGAAACGAATGGTTGGTGAAGGATTAAACTTATCCAAGGGAAGGCCAACACGCCCCAGCAAACACTGTGATGTGACTATCCAGCTTGCTAAAGGAAATAACGCTTTAATTGCATGAATCTGTTATGCTCAAATGTTACGGGTCATAAAACTCCTGCTAAATGGGAACCTGGTAATGAGGTAAACCTGTCGAGGGAACAAATTGCCTGTAAACCACAAATGGGTTTCTGAGGCTCCCCAGCAGGGTTGGGCCTTCCATTATTTCGCTCACTGAAAGCTGCTGGCAGCGTTTCCTACCTCCATCCATCCCTGCATGGGGCTGCACTTTGTGGGTGAGCAGCAGCTGCAGCAGCAGCACAAGTTTGTCCTTCAGAGCTGGATGTGGGTTTTGGCTTTATTTTCATTTGCTGACATAGAGGATGTGGGACTTTGTGCCTTTCTGGGTGTGCTGGAGTGAACTGGAGCATCAGGAGCTGCAGGATAGGAGGCAATGGGGCTGCGTGGCTGCTTCTAGATGGACTGTATAAACCAGCTCTGTTCAGCCTATCATCCCATAAAGTAGCTAATTGCCACCTTCAGGCTATTGCAGAGGTCAGGCTGCAGAGAAAGATGCTCCAGGGAGGCAGGAAGAGCTTTTTCTTTCTGTGTTTGGTGCCAAGGACAAAGACACTGCGATGTGCCAGTTGGGGTGCTCAGGTCCCACCACTGCTCCCCATGCTGGGGTGGCATGGCACAGTCAGGAGCTCCGTGCTCCCAGTGGGTTTTGGTTCCCAGATACCCTCAAATGATCTCACCAGGTCACTTGTCGCTACTGTGCTGTGATTATACTTGTCGTGGCTGGCTCTCCTGCTGGCTTCACCCGATGCCATCCATCTGTAGATGGATCTTTGCAGCCTGCATGCAGCCTTCTGCTCCCTGGAGCTCTCTGTCTGACCACTAGATAGTGCTCGGCTACCGAGGGAGTGCTGGAGCAGCCGGGCAGCGTGGTTTGTGCTTCAGAGCACTGAGCAGCGGGCGCTGAGAGGGGTGCGAGGCAGCAGCTCTGCTTGGTGCATGCTGAGCTCACGCTGCGCTGATATTTCCTGGTGCCTGAGTGCTGTGGTTATGTATCTTTATTGCTCGTGAGCAGCTGTCTCTGTTGCTGCTAATGGACTGTAATACACACAGAGCTGACCCCCAAATGATGGCTTCAGAGAAATTGCTGTCTGCTGAGCTGCTGCTGGAGGAGTCAGGGAGCAGAGGGCTGTGAGGGGCTGTCATCTGCTGAGTGTGTACGTGAGGGGTCCCCTCCTCTGAGCCTTTCCTCCTGCCTTTGTCTTCCCAAATCAGATCACTGCAGGAAACCTGCAGCAGAAGGAAAAGACAGAGGGATCGCTTCCCTTTGCTTGCTCAGGACTCTCTCCTCTCCTCTACTAATTCTGCTGCTTTCTGTATTTGCATAGGGAGCTTGTCCCCCCCCCCCCCCCCCATCTCATTCCTCACCTCCTCAGCTATTCATTGATCCTTGCCAGCCTCCTCCAGCTCTCATTCATCACTCTTGCACCCGCCATCCACTTTCCAAATGTTTCCTATTTTTCTGGTGATATATTTCCCTGCTCAGACAAGCTAATCTTGTGCCATCAATAACCTGGGTGTAGCAGCGCTCTGACCTCCGCACTGGGGCTGGAATGGAGCAGCTGAGCTGTGAGGACCAACAGAGCCACATCCCTTGGGTGCAGGGTGTGTGCTGGGTGCCTTTGCTCCTCCAGGAGCTATAGGAAAGCCATGAGATAGAGCAACCTTTAGAGAAATCCTTGCTTTGCTGTCTGCTCTGGGCTGCCCAAAGCCTCGTCCCTCGCTCCTGACCACTGCGAGGGCTGAAGGGAAATGTATTGTTGTCAGTCTGTCTGTAGCTCATCCCAAGCTGCTGGCGCTCAGCATCCCTGCAAGTGACAGCTTTATTTGTGCCGCCGGCAGCGGGAGGATGAGCTGAGTGTCAGGAGGGTGGGATGGTTGGTGACCCCTCTCCTTCGCAGGAGATGCAGGCGCTATCAATTACTGCTTTCCCCCCCCGGCTTCTGGGTGTCTGCAGGCCATCGTGGCTGTCACAATGATGTACTCAGCACCAGCTAAAGCAGCCGGCCCTTGTGAAAGCATTTGGGCGCTGTCAGCAGCACAGAGTGAACCCAGACAGATTTGGGGCGGGGATAGAGGAGGGTGGATGTGAGCAGGAGCTGCTGATGGCTGGGAACGGCTCAGCGGTTTCCTGTGAAATCAGATGATACTTTGTAATTGCAGGAGATGTAGCAGAGCTCAGAGCCCGCTGACAGCGGTGCTGCCTCTGGAGGGCTGTGTGTGAGGTGGAGGTGCTGTGCAGAGCATGCACGCAGCTGGGGCAGTGCAGAGGGCTGCAGGGTCTCAGCGTGAGGTTGTGCAGGACTGAGCCCCAGATCTGGGAATTCCCATCACAGAATGGCTTTGCACTAAGCTGAGCCTCCCCAGGAGCAGCCCTTGTTCTGCTCCTGGGCAGCATGAAGGCTATTGGTTTTGATGCTTATTTGGTGGCGCTGATACATCCCTGAGCAGGGATCTGCTGCTGGGCAGGCTGATTTCCAGCCAATCCGTGGGGGGACGTGGGATGATGGTGATCAGAGAGCTGCAGGTGATGAGATGTGTTGTGCAAACGCTCTCCTCGTGGTTAGGACACACTGATCAGACAAACAGCTTCTGCTATTTAGATCTTGTAGGTGGAACTATAAAC
Organism: Excalfactoria chinensis; assembly: GCF_039878825.1. Lineage (NCBI taxonomy): Eukaryota > Metazoa > Chordata > Aves > Galliformes > Phasianidae > Excalfactoria > Excalfactoria chinensis. The sequence continues at coordinate 3,338,778 of NC_092846.1, forward strand.
ATTTCCCTGAGCCTATTCATAGGAGCTGCATGGAGTCAGGGTGACTCTTGTGTTTGCAACCCTTGTTGAAATCACACTGGCATGAGCACTCAGAGCAGGAAGTACTCAGCTTGCATTTTAATCAGCACTTGACCTCCAAATAAAAACACATCTTTGGATCCTCGTTAGCAGCAGAGCAGCTTCAGACTCATCCAGCAGCGATTCCAGGAGCTGTGCTGAGCTCTGGCCACACCGGTGGCAGAGTTGGGGGTGTGAGGTACCACTGCAGCATGGGGGAGAAAGGCCTCACTTTGCAGCTCTGTGAAGCCCCAGTTCCACCCAAGGCAGAGCAGCTACAGAGCATGCTGTGCTGTGTTAATATGGGGGGTCTTGCATAGGGGTCTTTGGTGGTTGTGGGGTCCCAGAGGGGACCTGCTGTCATATAGGCCAGGTCCCTTAATTTGGTCAGGAAATCATCTCCAAAAAGGCTTGGTTGCTGATAAGTTTCTAATTAGCACTTTGCTTTTGCTATGGTGCCAACATTATCACCCTGGCAGGGTGCAGTGCATCTCCTTATGACTTGTGGGTTGCTGAGATGGCTTTTAGGCTCCATACGTCCTGCTCACCTAACCTAGGAGAAGCAGCCTTCGCTGGGCACAGTGTCAGTTTGCTGATGAGTTTGGATTAATTGCTGAAGGCCTTGAATTTATTGCCTAGTGTCATTGTCACGAGTGCTCAGTGGCATTGTGCTTCCAGAAGGAAGCAGCCTTGACTGGGTCCTGCTGTCCCAGACAGCTGCAAGCACTGTCCATAGAGAAGTTCTGCTCCTCCTCTACCAACCGAGCTCTGCAGTGCTGCTTCTCAGCACCCTCCCTCCACAATGCAGAGCAAAGACAACCAGGCTTGGGCTAATTAAGATGGAAACGTAACGTTACAATTTGTAGCTGATTAAATCTTTCAAACAATATTTATGTTAATCTCCTCCTGATTTATTTTCCTCATAATGCCTCATGTAGGAGATAACCCAGTGTGTGGGGAAATGGTTCCAGATGGAGCACGGCCCACCTCGCCAGATGCTTGGAGCTGGGGATGAGGATTTGTCACTGGTGGCTGCAGCTGCAATGGTCAATCCTGTCCATTTAGGCCATTTTTGCACATAGGGAAGGGTGCTGAGCTGCAGTTCTGCTTTTGTTTCCTCAGTATAAGATGCTATGAGGTGCTGTGGTGCTCACAGAGCACAGGGACGTGCCTGGGGATGAGGACAGGGCTGCATGCAGAGCTGTGCCTGCAGGCAGGATGGCTCCGGAGGTCAGGGGGTTTCCACTGCGGAATTGTTAAATTAACTATTCATTTAATTATATTTTGATTAAATTAGGTCCTCTCTCTCTCTCTCTCTCTCTCTCTCTCTCTTTCTTTCTTTTTAATTTCACCAACTAATGATTCTCTGCATAATTAATGCTGGCTCATGTTGCTAATTCCCTCCTTGATGCTGTGGACACAGGGGGCTGGAGGCAGCACCTGATACCCCCTCACTGGCTCCAGGGCAGGCGGGGGGCTCTAGGACAGGGGCTCAGCCCTCTGTTTGCAATCAGTTCTCAGTTCTTATCCACGTGCCATCCATCCCCTGGGTGCGTAATGATGCTCTCCACTGTCTTTGTGCTGGGAAGTGGGCTGGCTTGTACCTCTGTCAAGTGTGATTACTTTGATACACCGTGATGCAAACTGTCACCAGCTCAAGGAGGAGGAGGAGATGTCTGGGGCAGGAGGAGCCGTGCATCTCGAGCAGCGTGGTACGTGTGTAAGAAGAAAGTGGCGGTGGTGCCTGGGAGGATGCAGGGGGTGGTGAGGCAGCACCTGGGCATGGGGCTGTGGTAGTGCTGCTTCCTCCTGCTGCCTTCAAAACCCAGAGCCCATCTCCGCTGTGGGCTGAGCTGTCTCCCGGTGAGATGCAAATTTAGTTAACCTCAAATTAGGCAGGAGAATGGGAGGCTCTTCTTTGAGAAGATGTCATTCAAACGGTTGCACCTGAAATTATCCCCACTAGAAATGTAGCTGGAGATGGTAATTAATTCACTGTGCTCCCTTAATTAATTCCACAGTCTCTCACTGTGGCTGAGCTGTGCCAGGCTGAGCCCTGGCCTGAATGCAGGTGTCCACAGGGCCTGGTGCCTCCTGCATAGCTCCTGCCAGCAGGTGATGCTCAGTGCCTTTTTCCTTTGCTTTGCAGTCCTAACCTTTTAAACACCCTTCAGATCAGCTCCCTGCTCCAGGTACCAAAAGAGAGATGAAGCAGAAGGCCGTAGAGATGCTCAGCCTTAATGAATGAAGCCTGCAGCATGAGCATGGCGGTTGCTTCAATGCTGAGTGATACATAGAGGTGCACTCTCAGCTGCTCCAAACCCTCCTCCTGCTCACCTCCAGCACCTGAGTGGTCCTCAGCAACTCAGCCAGTGCAATTGCCCAGCACGGTGCAGCATCTCTGCTCAGTGCTTCTGCAAATAACCTCCTCGAAATGGTGCCAATTAGGCGCAGCTCTGAAATCCGGATCCCTGTTGTGCTGTCAGACTCGATTCAAATTTAATTTGCAGAAGGTGTATATTGGGCAGCTTTTTAACTTAGCACGAAACAGGAAGATAACGTTGATGGAACGAATAATAGGAGTTCATATTCTTTTTTTTTCTTTCTTTTTACCTTAAGGAAGGGAAAAGAGATGCCAGAAAACTTGGCTGCATTTACATTTTAATGGGAAATGTTACGACTGCCTGCACTGGGAAACACAAATTGCTTTCTGGAAGGGACCCGATCTTTGTACCAAAGTGTGGGGAATTGAGTGCAGCAGCACCCGAGGAGATGGAAGGGATGGATAACTGCACGGCCAGGCAGAGCGGGTGCTGTGGATGGCTGTGTCCCACTGTTACCACTGTGTGTGTTGGGCTGGTATAGGGGGCAGCAAGCAGGAGTTTGTGGGCAAAGGAACTCCTCAACAACACACGTGGTGCTGTTGGGGATGCTTCCAATCCAATAAAGGAAGCAAAAGCATCGCTGTTAGAGGCTCAGCATGAGCAGATACTCTGGCAACCGTAAGGCTGCTTCCCGGTGTCACTGTCTGGAATCCAAAGCAGTGATAAATCGTAGGTGACCTTCAGTAATTTATTACTGCCTCGTGCAAAGCGGCTGCTGCGTCTCAGGGCCGGTTCCTGGGCATCTGCTGGGATCACAGTAATTCCAATCTTGAGCATCGTAATAGGTTTGTCATGGGTTAGATAATGATAAAAGGCTGTGGATGGAAGCAAGTGCTGGAAGCAGAGCGGGGATGCACTGATGTCAGCCAACAGGAGCATTTGCTGATGTGGGAAATGCTGTGGGCTGTAGCACTGGGTAGGATCTCACTGTGGTTCTTCTGCACTGTGAAGGAGAGAGGTTTCCAGCCAGCTCCGGCTGCTGCTGCATGCTGCTCACAGGAGTCAGATGAGCGCTGTTAGTGAGAAGTGATGGCAGAAGCTCTGCAGCCGCTGTTTGCTGTGTGCCAGATGTTCTGTTAATGACACGGCATCGCTCGGGGCGTGCAATGGGCTTCTATCTCAGCAACGTGCTGAGCCCATCCCAAGCATGGTGATGTTAGGTTGAGGGAACCAGGCTTGTTTGGCTGTGGATGCCCCATCCCTGCAGGCATTCAAGGCCAGGCTGGATGTGGCTCTGGGCAGCCTGGTCTGGTGTTGGCAACCCTGCACACAGCAGAGGGTTGGAGCTGGATGAGCATTGAGGTTCTTTACAACCCAGGATATTCAGTGATTCTACAATGTGGGCACCTGCGTTCCACTGCATCGCTCTGTGCTATTGGGAAAAGCACAGACTTGGCTGCATGGCATAAAGCTTCCTCCCCAGAAAAAGTCACAGAGAGGAAAAAAAACCAAAGGAGATTGTCAAAGAGAAACTTCCCCCAGTGCTTCAGAGCTGAGGCCGCATTTACATTTGGATTTTGGAAATCAATAGCCCCTCACAAATAGTTCTCCTGTGCTGCTGCAGGTCATCCATCAGCTCTGGAGCTGTGCTTGATCGGAGCGCTGCGTCGTTTGTTGCTTGGTTTGTTTGTTCGATATTAGCGGCTTGTTCAGCTCTTTTCAGGTCTGTGTTATAATGGCAAATTACAGATTTGGTTGGTTGTTTTGTTTTCCCAAGTGGTCTTAGAAAACAGGGCTGGATGGTACCATCGTGTGCTGCTGAGCCAGGGTGTGAGGGAGCAGAGCCGGGGCACTGGGACGGTGGCTGCAGGCTGCTGTTAACCATCACTGCTGGGCTTCCTTTCTGCATCCCAAGCCTGTGATTTTTTGTTCTCTGAGTAGGATGGAGTGAGATTAAGGCACTCGGCTGTGTCAGAAGACTTTTTCAGCCTCTGTGAGGACCTGGGATGGAATTCACTCACTGACGTGGCTGTAGATCACAGCAACCCAAACCATCTGAAGGCTGCGGTGCAAGGGCAGCGCCTGCATGTTGCCACAGCACTGACCCTGCAGCAGTGGGTGATGGCTTTGGGATCCATATACCCAAGTCACCTTGATGTTTAAATTACCTCCAGCATCTGGGTGCAGGAGTCTGCTTTGGGTCTGAGACAAGACCAGTCAATCTGAGTTGCTCTCAGGGCTTCTTTGGTGCATTGAGGGAGAGGATGGAGTGGGCTGAAGCCATCCCAGAGCCTCTGGGTTGTGTGGGTCGGTGGTTGCATGCAAGCACCAGGCCCTGCTGTTATGGCAGTTTGTGCTGAATGTCTTTTTAATACTGCGAGGAATAACTTGATTAGTGATTATTGGTGCAGAACACTCGGGGAGCCTCTGCAAAAGGCAAGGATGGGCTGTTTCACCAGAGCTGCCTGTCAGTTTTGTCATCTCATTATAAGACCGTTCAGTGCCACGGCTTTGGACAGAGAGGGGGGGGGGGGGAACCCACCTCGGTGTAATTATATTGGTCACATTTTGTAGGCACTAATGACTCGCTTAGCAATTAATGTTTCTGTGGCTGGCAGGGGAGATGTCATGGCTCTGGCTGGGGGGACATGGCTCTGTGCTCACAGGCTCTGTCACAGGTGGGACTGGAGGAGCCCCAGGGGTGGGAAGTGGTGGAATTGGGGTGGGTGGATTGCTGATATGGTGGGAGGAAGGCAGCCCCGAAGGAGGGACATCACTGCAGCTAGTTGTTGTTTACTGTTTGTTCCTAACAGGCATCATTTTCACCTTAATAAAGGTGGTGGGACGTGAGCTGGGTGAGAATTACCTTGGACCCCTCCATCCGAGTGGTCAAACAGTCAAGAACTTATTTTACGCTCTCTAAACAGACATGGTAATTTTTTCCCCTCCACACTCTGTTTTACACCAGCTTAATTCCACCAGTAAATTGAAATCAAATGAAAAAGCTGCTTTCTTGGCACAAGTGCAGAGCAGCAGCCCTCGAAGGGTGGGGGGGTTAATGGGGCACCAGGTGGGCATGAAGGGGCAAACAGAGCCAGCAGGCAGAGGGGTGAAGTGCCCATGTCTATATCTGCTCGCTTCTCTTGCTTGCTTTGCAGCTTAGAGAGGAGCTCCAACCTTGGCTTTGTGTGGTGCTGTTGCAGGATGAGGCCACCATCAGTGCTGCCCATAGGGACAGGAGCCTAATGGCCACCATAGGGCAAGTGGGGGGCACAGAGGTGACCACAGTGGGGCACAGTGCTGGGCCAGGAGTTTGGTGGCTCCACCTGAGCTCTGTGCTCTCATAAATCAAAATCTCGCCGTGAACTTTAGCGGCACCCATAAATTCTCCATTTATCATTATTAAAGATATGTCAACATTCCAAAATTGATTTATAGCTGGTAATTTAGATGGCGAATTGTCTCTGATACGGTAAACTATTTGTACCCAAAACCCATCGTGTGGTTTTCTACTTATTAGGAATTAATGACTCGTAACACAGGGCCAGAGCAGGCTCTTGGTGTGGATGAAGGGGTGGCTGGTGGCCATTCCCTCTTGAATATATCTAGAGGGGCCCTGAGGAGCATTGATGGGGTGTGCAGCCCTCTGCCCACACTGGGGCTGTGCCATCAGGTGCTCTCCTTTCCCATTTCCCAATACATATGTTAGAGCTCCAGTCCTCAGCACTGGCAAAGCTGTGAAATCCTTTATCTCCAGGAAGGGCCATCTGCTGTTTCGACACCATGGAAACAGCTTTCAGGGGAGAAAAACTTCGGTTTATCATTTTAATTCAGCACCAAACGCTGTAAATTCAATAATTCATTGCATGCTTTACAAGGTATTTCTCTCAGTCTCTCTGGTGTGGCTGTTGTGTTGTTGTTGGTTTTTTTTTCCCCCTTCCTTCTTCTAATGTTGTAGTGATTTTACATTTGTGTAAGTGCTGCCGAATTGACTTTATACAGTGAGACAGATTGTCCTGGCCTACATGGCGCCTCATCCCAAAGCAGCAACATCTGCTTGCTGGCTGTGCTATGTTGGACGTACCCACCTTCTCCAATATGATATAAAGACCAATAATAAAGCTATTCGAATGTGTAAATCGAAGGGGATCAAAGCTTAAGTCATTGGTTTAAGGGCAGGGCAGTGGGATCCTGATGGGACCTTCCCAACCCAGGATGTCCAATGGTCGCTGTTGCACCCTGGGCTGAATGCCTTCAAGCACAGCAATAGAACAGAACTTCAGGCATGAGCTCAGGCTGTGCTAACAGGTCTCACGGCCAACAGCACAGCTCCCTTTTTATTTATGTTCCTTGATTGCCATGAGGAAACTCTGCAGTTAGTGCTGTGCTCTGAGAACATCCCGTATCTTTTTTGTGGCATTGTCAGCCCTGCTTGTTTCTGAAAGCATCGCCAAGAAAGCTCCCGACTCTGCAAGGCTATGGTGGTGTCTGTGAAAGCACGTGGTGTTGCAGACCTTGGCCAAGGGAGGATTTGGGGTGGGTGGATGGTGCCGGGAGCGGGTTGACAGATGCAAGCCTGGCTCTTGTGTGCTGATTTCTTGCTTTGTTTTGGCTTCAGAGAGGCTGTTTGGCATCCCTCTGCCTGATGAGTGAAACCGCTGCTCGCCCACTGTGACATAAACGATTGTATTTTGGTTAAAAAGCTACAAAGAGATACTGGCGTGATAGAATGCGCAACATTACCTCTAATGAGCAATTATATTTCATAATGTGGATTAATTGAAATCTTACACTTAAACCAAGTAGCTAATTACAGACCTTTTAGCTTAATAAAGATAGAGAGCGGAAAGGGATAATATATACGGTAATTATTGAGTTAAGCAGGACGTAATGTGCATCCGGGGCTCACTTAGGACGTTCTCAGTCAATATTTAATTACTTCTCTCTGAAGCCTGCATGCCTGTGAGCTGCTCACACTCCCCCCTGATATCCCTGCATCCCCATGTCCCTACTTCCCCATATCCCTATATCCCTATGGCTCTGTTTTTTCCTGTTGTTGTGTTTTGGGGCCCGATGTGCCCAAGTTCAGGTTCTTCCAGGTGCTGGGCTGTGCTGGCAAAGCAAACCACAGCAGTGGTGCCCTGAGTGCCCCTTGCTGCTGCGGCTTGCCTTGATGGAGCATCATTCCCAGCACTGCGCAGCCCTTACGGTAACAGAGAGGAGAAATCTTGTTAGCGAGGCTTAAGGTCAGGATTTGAGAGTTAACAGCCTCGAGGTTGGAAACAGAGAGCTGCAAGAGAAAATGAAACATGAAGCGTGGTCCTCGGGCGAGCGTTGGGGTGAGGATGGTGCTCCATGTGCTGCAATGGAGTGGGATGAGGGATGCAGGCTGTGGGATGCAGGCTGTGGGATGCCCTGTATTGGTGGTGCTCATGTAGTAATGGTACAAAGGCAGTGCTCCTCCTGCCTTCCTATAAGGAGGGGATGGATGGATGGATGGGCAGCCATCCTGGACTCGATTTCCACACTCCCATGTTGTGAGGCCAAGCTTTCCTGTGGGGGTCCCACAGCTCCAAGGGGTGTCCTGTGCTGCTTTGGAGGGACAGGCAATGCTGTGAGCTCTAATGAGTGGAGGCATTGGGAACTGTTGGCTGGAAAAACAGAGCTTGAAATAATGCCAGGGGTGTCCGGCCAGAAAATTTTGGCTGCTCTGAGAAAGGCCACTGCAACGCTTGAGCTGGTTGAGTTATAAACAGCTATTAAAAAATAGCAATAAATGGAAAGTGGGATAAAATGTGCTGCGGGCTCCTCAGCACGCAGTCTGGGCAGCCTGTCCTGTGCACAGCAGGGCAGGGCAGGTGTAGAAAGAGCAACTCGCTAAACAGGAGAAGAGGAGATGCGAACTGCATGCATTTCTGTCAAATGAGGGAGAAATGAGTGGGTAAAACTAAGCAAAGTGAGATTGGAATGAGAAAGGTGAGAGCAGCAAGAGCTGATTGGGGAAGACCTGCAGAGATGGGGTTGGGAGACAGACCTGAGGCTGTTGGTGGTTCTCTGTGGTGTCCCCAGCACTGACTCTGGCCTTAGAAGATAGACCAGCACATAACCCTCCATTGTTGCTATTCATTTTGTGGCTCATGCAGCACCCACCGTGAGGAGGGTGTTAGGAGGAGAGGCCGTGCAATTAAGCAGCTCTCCTCCTTTTCATCCACCAAGTGCTGCACTGTTTGGCAGCTGCTCTGTGGCTGCGATAATTATGTCAAAGCCTGGGGTGCCATCAAGGGTCTCTGACCATCTGCAAGTGAAGAGCTTCTTTCCAATTACTGACACTGGCATCTCATGTCCTCTTTGGTCTGAACCGATGCTTGCTGAAGGATATTGGAAGAATTAGGAGATATATTTCCCTCTAATCCCGTCCCAAGTGACAGCAAAATCAAACTAAAAAGTGCCAGATCATGTGCTGTTGTTTTAGGCAATAACCCAGCAGTATTAATGAAGGGTTTTATCATTCTGGGGGCTGCATTGATTTAGAGAACAAAATATCCAAGGTAACAAAGCCAGATGAATTAAAAGCTTAGCAGCATGAGGAGGTATTACAGCATAGCCCTGGCTCTTCTGGAGCTGTCTGGGCTGTTCTGCTCCTGCAGACAGGATGTTGTTGCAGCACTGGGTGTGTGGAGCATTGCTCTTCCAAACAGGTACCCTCAAGAGGTGAAGCACACGGAGTGTATCTGTTTGAACGTGTGAATGTTCATACATCTTCCATGGAGTGCCTGCCTATTCCTAGAAGTTCTCTATGTGTTAAAATCTAGTGCTGTGCATGTGCTGGGTTAGGGGTTTTTGCAAGGGGTTTTGGTGCTTGTGGGGTCCCAGAGGGGACCTGCTGTCACATAGGCCAGGTCCCTTAATTTGGTCAGGAAATCATCTCCAAAAAGGCTTGGTTGCTGGTAAGTTTCTAATTAGCACTTTGCTTTTGCTATGGTGCCAATATTATCACCCTGGCAGGGCGCAGTGCACTTCCTTACGGCTTGTGGGTTGTTGAGATGGCTTTTAGGCTCCCTGCATCCTGCTCACCTAACCCAGGAGAAGCAGCCTTCGCTGGGCACAGTGTCAGTTTGCTGATGAGTTTAGATTAATTGCTGAAGGCCTTGAATTTCTTGCTTGGTGTCACTGTCAGGCAGCAGCACTGCCCTGAAGGAGAGCTCATGGCCTGGGTTCCCTCTTTCTAGGCAGGAGACTTTAGGGGAAGGCAGACTTGCTGGATCACATAGTATAAATGAATGGGCTGCACTGTGTTTGCAGTCGTGGTGCTGCCACATTTCTTACTGGCTTGGGCAGGCAGAAGAGGAGTGGGGAGAAAGCTGATACAGCAGCTCACTGTACAGCTCTTTACTGGTGCTTGTATTCATTTATGAAGGTAAAGGGAAAAAGCTTTTTGAAGGATGCAAACAGCTGCTTGCAATCATAGGGAAAACTGAGAAGTGCCTGTGGTCACAGTGGTTATGAATGTCAGCTTTGAGAGTGGAGTTCTGCTCTGCAGGGCTCCGAGCTCAGCATCTCACTGGCTTTTCCAGGGGTCTTTGTGCTCCCATGGCCCACTCTGTGGTAATGGTAACAGTGGCATTTGTCCCATTAGTGTGACTGCAGAGGTCATGGTAGTGTGCAGACCTCACTGGGGGCAGGATGGGCAGATGGGGGCTGGGGACTGCCTGTAAACCTGGTCCTAATGCTGCTCTGCTGCCTGCATCACACGTGTTTGTCGGGCAGGAACCAGCCTGGATGGTAATGCGAGGGAGATTTGATTAGTCCTGATAATGCTTTGCTGTTAAAACTCATGTTATGGGAGATAATGTTGCTGTACATCCAGGCAGTGCTGCCCATGGCAAAGCTCCAGCTTAGGGTGCAGCCCCTCAGCCTAAAGGCAGGAGGGTGGGCTTCTGCCTCTGGGCTGAGGCTGCTGCAGGCAGGGCTGTGGGGTTGTGGGCTGTCCCAGGACCCTGCCCCAATGGAGGACCACCCAGACACCCCCAGGGCAGCTCAGGCACCCAGGGTGAAGCTGCTGCCATGCCATATGGGCATCAGAGATTGTGCCATACCTTGGTACCACAGACATACTGTTGGGATAGCACCAGAGCCCTTGCACCATGCCCCAGGATGGGGTTTCCTGGAGGATTTATGAGTGGCTCCAAGCTTTTCTATTCTTTTATGGTTCTTGATGAGTAGATAAAAGGACCATTTCTTCTTTTAATGGAGTCTGCGATGTTAATGGCCTCTCTCCAGTCAGACAAAGTTGCTTTGGCCTGTTTCAGTCTAATCAGGGCTGATGGGGAGCGTCTGGCTGTGCTGTGCTGCCCTGCCCAGCGGGAGCTTCCTGGAAATTAAAGCAAGCATAGGCTGGAGGGGCTCCTCCCATCACTATCATCCCCCCTCCATGCTGTGGGCACTCTGGGACCAGCTGCAGACTTGCAGAGGGCAGGGATATGGGGATGGCATGGGGAGACCAGTGTCCACAATGTCCCCATCCCTGGCGTGCAGCAGAGATGGGATGGGGCAGCTCCTATACCCACACTGCCTATGGACAAGGCAGTATTTGTGCATGTTAAGTGTGTGCTCCCCAGTGTTGTTCTGCTTCTAAATGATCCTGGAAATGTATCGCCCGCTTAACTACCTTTTAATTAAAAGTCAGAGATATTAGAAAAAGGAAATCAATTCCTGTCACAATTAAGACTTGGTTTGAACAATTGCGGCGTGTTTCAGCAAAGGATCCTCTCTGGAAATATTGATCTGTATTGTCATAATGGCTGCTTTATTACTGTGGCTCAGATGCTCCTAAATGAATATTACATCTGAGATCTGTGTGGCAGCGGTGTGCCTGGTGCTGGGTATGCCCATAAGATGGGTCCCTCCATGGGGATGGGTGCCTCCACTGGCTGGAGGGGGCACCATAGGTCCCAACAGAAGGGAAGGGAGAACTGAGAGCCAATTAATCAGCATGTGATGTGATGGAGAACCTTGGCCACGGTCTGAGATGTCCCACAGGCAGCTCCTCTGCCCTTTGGAAGTTCTCTGAGAACCAGGAGGTACTGAGGAAAGCAAATGGATTTCTCATGGTTGCTTTTGTAGCTCGGGGCAGGGAGTAAATTCAAAGAGGCCCCGACGTGAGAGGTCAGAGCCTCTGTGGCAGAGGCTGATAATGAGATGTCTCAGATAAATCAGAACACCTGGGCTCCACTGCGGAGAGGTTTCCCCAAGATACTGGCATGAGGAGGGGCTGAGTGCTGAGCACTGCATGGAGGCACATCTGACAGCTGGAATGCCACAGCCCTATTACCTCCAGGTCAGGACAGTGTCTGCCTGTTCACCCCATTGCATCCCCATGGGGTTGGGGAGGAAAAGCCCCACTGCTGTAACAGTGTTCCTCGGAGACCGGCGGCTGTTGCAGGCTGTTGGATACAATTTGCTTGGTGATAAATAGGATTGCTGTAATAATTTCTGGCTTTTATTCATGCTTTTAATCTGTAGACCTCAGGAGCATGCAGGCATGGAGAGGTGAGCCAGGACAGGAGAGATGCCGAGGGGAAAAAAGGAAAGCAGCAGAGAAAAAGGAGGAGGATGAACTCTTTACCTCTCGATCCCATTAGCACATCCACTACAGGCTGCAAAATCCTGTTAGGAGCTGGCAGAGAAGGGAGGAAACAGTGTGTCTGGGGGGGAGGATCCAGCCCTGCCGGCCCCCAGGATCTGTGCTCCTCTATTGCTGGGTTCAGTGACCCTCAGGCTGTGCCTCTGCTGTATGACTAATTGGAGAAGTGTCTAATCTCGTCCTCTACTGATGTTGCCGTTGCGCAGCCCGTGATTAAACATGCTGTCAGTTTTTGCTGCTTACAGATAATAATGCCACTTCCTCGCCATCCTGACGCTATCCGCCTCATTAGAATGATTTACAGATAAATGAGGATAGGGTTGAAAAACAAGTCCAAGAGCATCTGCTGAGCCCTGGACTTGGAGGTGGCCAGGGGGCGACCCCAAGAGGGACCCCAATGGTGACCCTGGTGGCTCTGAGCTGCATTGCCGTGGGGACCAAGGTGAGCCTTGCCCCACTGTAACCACTCCTCCTCTGTGGTTTCTCCTCCTCGTGACCCTTGGTTGGATCCAGACCTCTGCTCCTGCCTCTGGGCTTTCGGCATCAAGCATAGCAGTGAGTGTCTGGGTTGACAAAATTCCCTCTGATGCCTCATTATAGGAGAAATTGCCATACAGGCAGAAAGCTGTTCTTTTCTTCCTACTTGTTCTGAATGGAGCATTCACATGTTCCCAGCGAAGGCTCCCGGTGCGGGCGGTGCGTGGCCCTTTAGATGCACCAGGAACAAACTGCAGCTGCAGACGGGAACAGGTTGTTTCCCCTATTTGTCATTCTTTCCCCTAATTATAATGCAGATTGGACACACTCTCTCGTGCTTTTCTTCCCTTTCTGTTTATTTAAGCAGCATTTTTTTTTGCAAACCTACGTGGTAAACTCATTCTGGGACACGAATGCAACCTTATTATCAAAGTGAATTAGGATTTGTTGCTTTCCAGGGCTGCTGGCATTGCTTTGCATCCTTATCCCAGGGCTGCGTGGCTCCATCAGTGGGATGCAGCCGGCTGGACTCATACAGTGGGGACCAATTAAGGGGGGGTCCCTGCCAAAGGGTCAGATTCAGCCCAGAGCTTTGGCAGCAGAGCAGCTCTTGGGGGCTCAGGAAGGATTCCAGCTCCTCACTGCACACCCGGAGCTCTGCAATTAGCAACGAGCTTTAATGGAGCTGGACATAGCGTGCCTGTGCCTGATTTAGAGTCTGCCCAAGCGCTGAGTCCTGGAGAGTAAAATGCATCTAGGAATTAGCCCCAGCTGCAGTAAATTGCTAATTGTCATTTGCAAAGTGTATTACCCTCTTTTTATGGCCAAATGAAAAGGATTTGCTCTGCACGCCCTCCCTGCCAACCTTGCACTGTGACTGGGGGGTGTAATTGGTGAGGCTGGTGCAGATAAAGCCACAGGTTGGAAATGGGCATGGTGCAGGGGACAGCCTGGCCCATCACCTTCTAAGTTCAACATTGAGCACAGTCATCCTGGAGCTCACTGTCTGCTCTGTGCCCCATCCAACCATAAATGCATCTGACCGGTGATGGTGGCCCACAGTCTATGGAGCCCTTTGTGAAGCATAAACAGCCCAGTGGGAAATTATTCCTGATGCCACAGAAATGAAAACCCTAATAACAGCACTTCAAACAGAACTGCTGCAAATCTCTGTAAGTGATTTTAATGAAACCAGCCAGGAATACAAGGAGAGCAAATCAAAGCTAGGACAACTCCTTTGTTCAAATTACGTGTAATTGGTATCAAAATTATGATAATGGCTGTTTGCACCATTATACCTGAGGTGTATCATCATTTCTACTGCAGAGCTGAGCTCTCAGAGGCTCAGGCACCTGATACGCTGTGTTTCAACCAGGATGAGGAAAAGCAGAGGGTCTGCTTGCCTCCAGAGAAGGCTCTATGTGTGTGTGTGGAGTAGGGGGGGCTGAGTCCTATCCCATGCTCAGCACCACCAGCAAAGCATCTCTGCAGGGCACGACTGGGCTCTGCCCCAGGGTGGGCTGCAGGTCTGTGCAGTTCCCATTGGTCTTGGTGCTGGGGGAAGGAGGATGCTGCTCCCTGCACCCAGAATGTGGGGCAGCAAATCTCAGCTCAGGAGTTCGGTGTTTCTGATCCTAAAGTCTGGATGCGTGTGTGTGTGTGGGGGGGGAAGAGAATTCAGATCCAAATTCAATGTTTGCTTTACGTTGCTGGATGCGAATTAACCCTAAGTTACACATGGCTTCCTCTGGAGCTCTGATAACTTTGCTGCTGGTGCTGAATGGTTTCCATTGGGCTGATGCCATGTAGGTGAGGGTCAAAGCCTCAGTCGTCAGGGAGTGGGCTGTGGTAATGTGTGCAGTTTGCATCTCTTGTGCTGTTGCTTAGTGAGTGGCTGCTTCCAAAATGCCCCAAAGCACAGTGCCTGTGTGCTGCCGTGGATTTACTGGAGCAAAACAGGGCAGGTGAATGCAGCCCCTTTTACTCCTGCAGGAAAAAAAGGTGTTTTTCCAGCATGTGTTTCTCCCGTGCACGTTGCAGCCCAGCACTGCGCGTGGATCTGTGTTGCTGCTGGGACTGTGCTGGTGCTGCTTTTGTTGCCAGTGCTTGATGCTCGAGGTGTGCCTCTGCCTAAAGCTCCTCTCACATCACCCATTCCCTTTCTTTCCTTTCCACTGTCCTTTGAAATTCCCTTTCTGATCCCGATGCTGCTGCCCACCAGGCACCGGCTGCTGATCTGCTGTGCAGCTTTTCTCTCCGTGCCACCAGAACAGAGCCATCCCCAGGAGCTGGGAGCCTAATTAAGGCATGTAATGAATCTGCAGAAAGCGATGGCCCGCTGCACTCGTGCATCCTCCGGGTTCTTCCTCCGCAGAGTTAATTGCATCAGACAGCTCTTAAAATAGGGTGCTGTTTCTCCTGGGGGTGGCTCAGGGCTGAGTCCTGGGGAGGTGCTGCTCCTATAAATACACCGTGTGCTCCCTCTGACCTTCCCATAGCAAAACCCCACGGTGACATCGCCCTCTGTGTGCTCAGGTTGGTTCTGTCAACTGATTGCAGAGCTCAGGTCCCTCCTCTCCAGCTCAAATTAATGGCAGATGATAATTTGTCTCCGGTTGAGTTGGAATCGAATGCTAAATGGATGCTTGCCCCTATGAAGAGGCTGGGCTCCATGCTGATTATGACAGAACAGAGTATTACTTATATAAGTGTGATGATTTACAGTGCCTGGAGCTCTGGATTTTCTCAAAATATGACAAATTTGAGGCATTTAAAAAAAAAACGAGATGCTTACTATATTTTACATTATTTTCTCGAACGCGGATCCCTGTGGGCTGCCTAGAAATCCATTAGCATGGAATGTAAAGATGCTTAGAGGCATTTACCCGGATTAGCTGCCTTTATGTAGTCAAGGATCTTTTATATGATTACCTTAAAAGCGAAAGAGCTGCTGCAAAACATTTGTAACGCAGAGATTCTGAAGCGAGGAGGGCGCATCTGACAGAAAAATTAAGCTGTTCAAAAACAAACGCTTTGACTTCCAGACAAACAACATGAAGGCAGTGAGCACACGGAGTAGCAAGCGTGCTCCCCTTTGCAATCCATGGGCCCTGCTTGGGGACAGCCCTGGAGGAGCAGGACAGCAGGACCCGTGTTGGAGTGTATTCCTATGGCAGTGCCCCACACGGCACCAAATCGCACATATCTCTTGTTTTCAGCTGTAGGAAAATCCTTTCAAGTGTGGAAGAGGAAGAGAAGGCGTAGAAAAGCATCGGTGAGCTTTTTGCTGCTCCTTCTTCCTTCAAGGGCAGCTCCGGCAGCCGCACACGGAGGCCGACGTCCTCCTGCTCCTTTGTCCTTTAGAAGAAAAACTCATTTGTCAGCAAAAGAAGCAAAGTTTTGTTTTTCAGTCTGGATCTGGCTGTCCTCCCACTGAGACTTTCAACTCTTTATCTCAGGAATTGATGGTCTCGGGTTCTGATCCTCTTTCCTTGGTGTTTGTATTGATTTTTTTTTCTTTTTTTTTTTTTCTTTCTTTTTCCAGGAGTGTTATTTTCACCGTGGTTTCAGAGCCATCCTTCTGTCTCCACTTACAGTTGGTAATAGCTCAGCTCAGAGAATTACCTGTTTTCTGGGCCGTGTTGGTCCCAGTTCTTTGCAGAAGCTCCTGGGGCGGCCTGAAGCCGGGTCTGCTGGCCCCATATTATCACCGGGGCTCATCCCTGTGCCTTGTGGGGCTGTGTCCCCTCAGTGCAGCCCATGAGGGCTCAGGGAAGTCTCCCCGTTCCATACCTGTGCCCAATAATGAATAAATCCCAGTCTGGATTCAAAAAAGCTGTTCCATCTCCTCACCCCGGCGATGCTTTTCAGTCAATCCCGTCTTGCCAAAGAGAAATTCATGAGCTCATTCCCCCACAAACAACATGATGCTTCAAACCCGTAATTAAAATACCTCTGGCTGTTCTAATATTAAGCTTTTATAAGTGCTTGGAATAATGTTTCAGGGAAATGGGAGAGCTTTGTACTCTATTAGCATGACATGCCCTTCTCCCAGTGAAATATCTCGAGCATCAAATCCTCTGTATATGTGGAGAATCCCCTTTGCTGTTGGCTTCCTCTATGAAGGGAGAGCCTACACCTCCCTGGGGCTCTCAGTGGTGAATAGAGCTGTCCCAAGGGTCCATATTGATTCTGTGGATGACATTAATACCTTCCAATGTACCAGCAGCAAGATCCGGGCCATGAATGCTAAGCGGGCGGCAGCTGTTCCCTAGAGATGGGTAAGCAAGATCCCATACATTACACCATGTGAGTCGTGTGTCATATTAGAGCAATCTAGTTTTAAAGGGCATCTTTCAGGCACAAACTAGCTTTTTCTCACACTTGACTGATCACACAAATAACTGTGATTAAAGGTCAAGTGCCTGGGTTTTTCTATTTTCCTCCTTAAAAATTTATATGCGAAAGAAAACCTAGAAGTTAACATAGCATGAAATTGTTATGCAGTTATGAGTCTTTAACGACAACTAAATATCATTTTCCTTCCTGGGCGACTGGCAAAACCTCTAGTAATAATGGGACGGTTCTTCTGGTTTCGACTCAAGGAAGATTAGAAATAAACCCTGTCCTTTGCTTCCCTGCCTTGTAAAGTGATGGAGGGGGGGGGTTATTTTAATCAGGTGAACTTGTAACCCGACTGCAGGGCTGAGGAAAGGCACTGATGTGTTCCTGGTGTGGGCTGAGAAATGGGGAGGGCTGATTCCCAATCCCTGCAGGGATTGCTTGAAGTTACTCACATAGGTGGTCTCATTGAGTTCAGGAAGGGCATACTTGGAAGCCGGGGCACAAGGCAAATGAACTGCAATCACCATATCTAATTAATCTAATTATGCAGCGTGCAAATCTGATTGGCAGCAGGCTTCAGTGGGATACTTGCTCCAGTAAACTTATGCGTGTATGAAGCGCTGCAGAACTGATGTTTTGGCATCTAGCATTTGGAGATGTTTCAATGCAGTGTGCGTGGGTACAAACCACTGCTCTTCCCGCAGCACTGTTCCCCCTTTCCTACAGGCATCATTGCTGTGTTCCTGCTCTAACAGACATCCCCACACCTCTCCCTTCATGGCCAACCCAGCCCCCAGTGCTGGCTGCTGTAGCTGCAGACTCAATGTTTTTATTCCAGCCTTTCAATGTTTTACATTTGACAGCACATAATTACGGCGTGGGGAACAACCCACAGGAATAAGTGTTGCTACATAAGCAGACTTCAGCATTGGGTTGTACAGCCATCAGATGGGAGGCTGACGGGTGTTCAGCCTGTTGAGATTTTGCAGGGACCTGCAACACCTACAGCTAGTAGGAACTGAAGCACGCTGCCTTCCTCCTTGGCACAGGGAGCTGTACACCCATGGCTGTGCTTTCCTGGTACTTCCTTTTGGCCAGTCTGAAATTTATAGCATCTACAGGGCCTTGAAATACAGCTGAGAATCCAGTTTCAACCTGGAAAGGCAGAACCTGAGGCTTGATGTGACCTTGGCACACCCAGGCATGGCTCTTGGGTGATGCAATAATGAGACCAGCAGGTGTTTGTGCAGAGCACAGACTTTGCACATTCAGGAGCAACATGGGACTGTGGTGCTGGGGCAGGAGGTCATAACAGAGGGGTCTGCTGGACACCTCTCATTTCTCCTGCAGTTTGTAGGGGGCAGAAGGCTGTGCAGCCACCCCAGCATGGCAGGACAGTGGCAGTGTTGTGACAGGGACCCCATTCATTCCCTATCTGTCCAGCTAGGCTGCAGGAGGGTGCATTGCTGCCTTGCTAAGGCCCCCTGCTCTCCCCTGCCCCCATCATTGTACAGCTCTGGGGCTGCCCATCGCATGGTGCAGTGAAGCTGATCCCTCAGCCCTCCTGCACTGCTGAGTAATGGGAGCAGGACAGTAGGAGGCAAACATCACCTAACGGGGAAAGCCTGCAGCACAGTTCGTGTACCCCCATCCCATTCGAACCGCTGGATGCACAGCCGGGCCGTCAGTAGGCTTCAGAGTGAACGCGGCTCTCCCCGCCCCTTCTCCCCATTGGTTCTTAGCCTCTCTAAGCGCCTCCCCCTCGGCGGGGGTTGGCTGGAGGTGGGGGGAGCGGGGCGGTGCGCGGCGGTCGGAGCGCGGCGGCGGTGCGGGGCGCGCGGAGTCGGCGGCGTCATGGAGACGGCGAGCGGCGGCGGTGGTGGTTTCCCCCGGGCGCTGCCGCTGCTGCTGCTAATACCGGTGTTACCGGTGCTGCCCCGCGCCGCCGCCGAGCAGGGTGAGCGATTCCCCGGCACCGCCTGTCGGGTTGAGCGCTTCGCCTCCGGTGCGGTGCAGCTCCGTGGGTTTCCCTTTTCCTCCCGGTGCAACCCGCGGGGATTCGCCGTGAGCCCGTTAGAAGGAGTGGGACGGGGCGGGAGGGTGCGGGGCACCGCCGTGCCTGCAGGGAAAAGAGGGATGGGATGGAGGGTACGGGCGGAACGGGTGGCGGTGCGGGGCGCAGTGCGGGCACACGGCACGGCTCGGCTCTATTTGCTGCCAGCGAGCGACTCCTGGAACTGGGAACGTGGGGAAATGCCCCGTCCTGCCGCAAGAAACGGGCTGTTCTGTGCTAAAAGAGTGACTTAAGAAGCTGGGATGTATTAATTAAAGGGAATTCGATGGGAGATCTTTGCGGGGTCCATCGGGCGGCAGTGGGTTCCTTAACGTGTGTTCCTCCCTGCAGTCGTCCTGCTGGACTCGAAAGAATCCCAAGCGGAGCTGGGCTGGACCTCACACCCGGCCAACGGGGTAAGGGGCGGCCCCGGGCGCCGTGTGGGGCTTTGTATGGGAACCCCCGCTTATGTGGGGCTGAGAGAGCCGGGCATGGCCGTGGGGGTGATGTGGCAAAGGAGGACCCTTCCCCCAAATGCACCTTGTGCTCCTATAGAGTGAATTGTCAGCTGTCCGAGTGGCACAGGGGTGAGCTCTGGTCCCTTCCCTGCAGCAGAGGCTGCTGTTGTCTGAGTATGGCAGCAAAGTCAAAGTTTGTGTTCCTCACTGCTTCAGGTTAGTTTTTCAGAAGGCAAACAGAGTGTTTAGTGGGGAAAATGAAGCATCCTACAGGCGTCTACCTTCCCCAGCTGTCAGTCTGCAGAAGGAATGCTGTTTTGGGTGTATTTGGCAAGCTGGCATAAATATACCCCCAAAAAAGAATTGCTTTGGGAAGTGTCAGGTCATCCTTAAGGCTTGAATCATCAGCTTGCTCAGAATCTGTGCTGGTGACTTTGGGGTAAGCCATTGCACTTGCAGGTGGAGGACTCATCCTGTCCCAGCTCTAACTCCTCCAAGCAGAGAAGCTGTTGCTGGTTGAGATGTTGTCACTGTACGATGGCTCTGTTTGTCCTCAGCCATCTGTGCCTTCTATGGGTGGCTCTGGGAGCTCTGGTGTGGGGTGGTTCCACAGCCCTGTGTTCACAGTGTGTGGTTTGGGTGGCTGAGGGATGCTCAGGGTCTGTGCTGTGCAGGTCTATAGGTGGAGAGGCAGCTGGGGGAGGCATTTATAGCGGTGGCTTGTTCTGCTCAGGCTCCGGCTGCCCACAGTTTGTGAGCTCTCTCAGCCTCTGTGTTCTTTCCACAGTGGGAGGAAATCAGCGGCGTGGACGAGGAGTACAAACCCATCCGCACCTACCAGGTGTGCAACGTCATGGAACCCAACCAGAACAATTGGTTGCAGACGGGTTGGATTGCCCGGCGTGATGGTCAGAGGATCTTCATCGAGCTGAAATTCACCCTGAGGGACTGCAACAGCATCCCAGGTGTGACAGGCACCTGCAAGGAGACCTTCAACCTCTACTATGCTGAGTCCGACGCCGATCTGGGCCACAGCATCCGCGAGAGCAAGCACACCAAGATTGACACCATTGCTGCTGATGAGAGCTTCACGCAGGGAGACCTGGGCGAGAGGAAGATGAAGCTGAACACAGAGCTGCGGGAGATTGGGCATCTGAGCAAGCAAGGCTTCCACCTGGGCTTCCAGGATGTGGGTGCCTGCGTGGCCTTGGTCTCCGTGCGGGTTTATTACAAGAAGTGCCTCAGCACTGTGCAGAACCTGGCTGTTTTTCCGGACACGGTGGCAGAAACAGCTTTTGCCACGTTGGTGGAGGTGAAAGGCACGTGTGTCGAGCACGCCCGGGTGGATGTGGATAACCCCCCCCGGATGCACTGCAGTGCTGAGGGAGAGTGGTTGGTACCCGTTGGGAAGTGCCTCTGCAGCCCCGGCTTCGAGGAGAGAGATGGGAGGTGCAGAGGTAATGGGGCTGTTTGCATCCTTTTGGCTGTGGGGGTGCTGGGTGGACGTGCCGGAGTTCTGAATACTGCCAGCATTTCCCCCCAGCTTTATTTGGAGCCGTAAAATTACCCTCTGCCGTTAATATCCCCACCGCCGTGCTTTAGATGTAAGTCAATAATTTGGTGACTTTACAGCTCTCAAGGTTGCTTTTAATGACGGCTGTAAAAATGGATATAACCCCGACCTTCCCTGGGGTCTCCTTAATGAACCCAGTGCTGGGACCATTTCGGAGCAGGAGCAGAGATGGCTGTGGATACAGGGGATGCCTGGCAGCCTGTAGGAGGCCAATGTGGGCATCTATCTGCACATCTCTACTGTGACATCCCTGGGGAGTGCTGTGGGCTCGTGTGAGTGGAGCAGCTTGAGCTGTCCTGGTGTGAATGGGTTTTGGTGTGAAAAAACTCTTGTTTGCATGTGTTGGGTAGCATCAGTGCTCAGTCTGCAGCATGGAGCCTCCAGCCTTCAGAGCAGCACAGCCTGGGGTTGCTGGAAAGCAGGTGAAGAAGTACCAATGCCAGGGGGTTGCCAGGGCCTGAGTGCTTCAGCTCTGCAGTAGGAGAGTTAGGTTTTCCAGGGGGAGCAGGTCTGATTCTATGGGACTGCTTGAGGCTTTATGGATGTGAACGGTTCTTACTTTCCCCTGAACCCAGAGAGGTTTTCGTGGTGCCCCAGCAGTGACCCTTCATACTCTGCCCTCCTCTAGGACACCTTATTAAAACGATGGGGTTGAAATCTCAGCATTGTTGACTGCTTCAGTGGCTGCGTGGCAGCTCGCCATGCTTTCCCCATCTGTTTGGAGTGGGAATTTACATAGCGAGTCCCAGAAGGCTTTTGCTAATGTTTCAGGTTTCTCTGTGTTGAGTTTAAATAATTCATGTTCTCTAAGGAAAAATATCTGAAGTAATTTAATGGACGTAATTAAGTTTTTCCCTCCTCGCACAGAAAGCAGGTCATTAGTCACTCTCAGCAGAGCAGCATCTTATGTCTGGTCAAATATCAGAAAGCAGCTTTAAGAGTTGAAAGTTTTTTGTGTGTTTCTGTCTTATTTTCTTCTTCCTTTCTTTTTCTTTTCGACCTCTGTGAATAACTTGAGAAGATTTCTAATGAAAGCCTTTCCAGGCTGCAGAAATTGCTGTGCAAGGATAGAAGCCCTTTGAATTGGAAGTGGATAAAGGGAAGGGCTGTGTGAGGATGCTCCATGCTTAGTGGTGCAGCCAGGTTGCCGGACACCAGCTTGGTGCTGCCCCTCATAGCCTGTCCCGTGTTTGGGATGGCAGAAGTGATGCAGGGCAGAGCTTAGAGGTGAAGGAAAGGCAGGGTGTCTCCGCTTAGGGAAATTAGCTTTATTTCCTGCTGAATGCGGGTTTGAGTTGAATCACAAAGCCTCCTTGCTCTGGTGATTTAGGTGCTGAAATCACCCCGCTGCTGCGAGAACATTTGTATCCTCACGCAGAAATTAGTAGAGATGAGAAAAGGCTAATAGGATTTACGGCGCTGCTAATTAGTGCTGTGATAAAGCCAAGCCTTTTTTTGCTGTCCATCTTCCCACATCGCACCGTTCCTCTGAAGAAATCCCAGAGCACCCGACAGCTTTCCTGGGTTTGCACATTTCTGATGAATCATTTTGGTGATCATTGAAACGCAGCCATCTCTGGGGTGGAAGTGAGCAGCTTTAGCATCTGCTTAACATCTTCCTGCAAACAAGAGGAGAGGTTCTGTCACCGTAAATACATTTAAACTGCTTTTCTTGTCTAATATACACCTCCAGCCAGCTGCTGGCCTATGCTTAACATGATCATAAAACCTATTTCCAGCAGATGCACGATGGGCAGGTGGAAGGTGCTGCAGCGTTGTGGGCCATCTCCTGTCCATCCCTATCTTGTTTTCAGTTGGCTTCTCAGCTCTGATGTCTTTTTTTGCCCTTAATTTTGCCAGGTTTGAGCTGCAGCCCCTCCACACCATTGCGTGTAATGCAACAGCTTTGGTGCAAATGAAACAGCGATGCGAGGGATCTGCCTGACGTTTGCTGTGAAGTTGTCTTTTGTGCTTCATCTTTTCCATCCAATCCCTTGTAACACCCGCAAGGAGAATTCCGACAAAGCCCAAGGTTAATATTTACCAGCCAGTTTTGTTGCAAATGAGACAACTTCAAGCAGGCGTTGAATTAATCTGACGGAGATCCGCTTCCAAAAATAGCTGTCAGCCACTCTTCTTTGACAGAACCGTATATTTGTGCTGTAGTTAAGTCTCCTCCATTTGTTTCCCTCTGGTTTTGACAGGAGTGGTGGGAGCTGGCGTGGAGCTGCTGGGACAGCAGTGCTGCTGTCACCTGCATTGGGCTCAGTGGGTGTGACAGTCAGGTCGGGTGCTTGTATCCCTTCTGTGCAGGGGTTGTATATTGCTAATGCTGATTTTAGGGAGAAAACAGTTTCTCGTGCTTTCTCTGGGTTTTTAGAATCCGTTCTCAAGCAGATTTGATGGCAGATACTAGTGCTCCAAAACCTAACACATGCTGGATGCTGTGCGCTCAGCAATAAGTGAGCTCTGCTTGGATCCATCAGGATCTGCCTGCTCATCAGGGTGTCCTGATGGATCCACCAGCAGAGCGGTGCTTCTGCCCCAAAACCAGATCCCGTTTGAGCCAGTTTTGATGAGAACTGAACTTACCTTGCAAAAAGCAAAGCTGCAGTAATAGTCCTTGATTTTGGTTTTCCAAAGGGGAGCGCTGCAGTAGAGAAAGTGTTTGCTGTTCTAGAAATGCAGCCTTCCCCATCTCGTCCCACCAGACCTCCCCTCTGCTCCTTGTGCTGCTGAGTGCTGAGGGTGGAGAAATGCCAGCTCTGCCTTCAGCCCTGTTTGCTGTGCACTCATCTCCTGGGACTGCCACAAAGAGCTTTTGTTGGCCAGCTGCTCGCGCTGGATGGCAGCACTCATCTCTCCTCTTCTTTGGGAGAAGAGAATGAAACCATCCAGTCCCTGTGCCCAATGCAGGATGGGGATGCTGAGAGAGGGGCTGCGTCGAAGGCAAAAATCAAGGTTAGTGACCCTGAGAGCCACTGCAGCATCTTGTGATGGCAGTGCACTGGAATGCTGCCACTGCTCAGCTGTTCACTGCCATTCTCTGCAAGCTGTGGTGTCAGAGCATCCTTTTCCTGGCTGGCTTATGTGCTCTGCACCCACCCCAGATGTGGTGCAGCGCTCATGTGTGACTGGGGGTGGAGGGAAGATCCCTTCCTCTGTGGCTCCTGCCCCCATCAGAACGTCGTGTCCCTGCGGTAGTTGAGAAATAAAGAGTTTGATTGGGAATTAAAAGAAACTCAAATAAGAAGTTGCAATATTCTGTGGGTTATTACCAAGATACCCCCTGGAGCCTAAGGTCTGCTTTTCCATTTAAGTACAAAGAAGATGGATCCAAATGCACAGCGCTCGGGGCTCCTGATTTGTTTCATCTTTTATACATTAGCTTACAAACCTGTGTGCACTCCTGGAGTTTATTTTATCTCCTGACTGATGCCAGGGAATTATGCATAATAAATCTATTTGTTCTCCTGGGACTCTGCACCGAGCACCAGGCTTTCCTTTCATCCTCAGAGCATCCTATGCTGCCTGGGGGATGCTCAGCTCTTTGGCTGGAGCTGGGCATGCTGTAGTGGTGTGAAATGAGGACAACACACTGAGAGGGGCTGAGGGAGTAAATCTGTGCTTCCTTTGGAGGAGTCGGTGAGGAACTTCAGATTTGGGTCTCCTCTCTGAATTATTGGCTTTTTCCTCCTGGGGCTTGTGTTCTTGCAGAGAGTGGCTGGAGCACCTTTTTGACCTGAGCAAAGCGGCTGTTTTAAAGGCATGGGGAACGTGGCACTGAATGAATGCTGAATATCTGCCCATCAGCAGCCCCTGGGGAACCCGCAGTGCCTTCTGGTAGATGCTGCTCTCCTTAAGTCCTGCAGACAGACCACCCATATAAAATATGCTTTCTCTTTGGTCTCTTTTTAGAGTAATGATCAAGCTCGGAGATATTTATTATTCTGGATTGCATGTTATATTGCTGTATTATAGTGTGTCTGAAATAATTATGGCTGTGGAAATTGTGGCAGAGCCAGACACAAATTACTCTATGACACTTAATTTTAGACCAAACTACTCAGAAAATTGCAAGCATCACAGTTGGCTTGCAGTGTTCTCGTCAGGCCTAAGGTTATAGAGACCTGGCTGCTGGATGGACCTGGTGGCAATGCTGCTGAAATACAAAGGGAAACCCAGCTCAGGGGGCATTACAAAGTCTTAAGCAGGGTGAGCTGGAGGTGTGGGTTGGCCAGCTCTCAGCATGGGAGGAATTGACTGGCTGTATTTGGGAACTGTAAGGGACAGCAGTGAGTGGCAGTTGGCTCGATGGATGTGCCTGCATTAGAATGTCCTTGAGGAAAATTCTTGCATGAACAGCAACGAGTTTCTGCTCAGTTCTGTGGCACTGAATTCAAGTGAATGTATTCTTGGTGCTGAATGGATTTTGATATTTCAGGATTGCCTTACTAAATATACTGGGGTATTTAATTTTCCTCTAGACTAAATCACAGAATTTAATTTCAGCTATTAAGAGCTCATTGTTGGAGATGCACAAAGATCTCCCCTCTGGACACAGGTTTTCATTTCAGTACTTCTCCAATTATTTCGCAAGGACTGAAATCATAGAGTAGCGTTGTCCTAAAGGTTTCAAGGATGCTGGAAATGGCTGTGAGCTGTTGGAAAGTATTACTGCAAAAATAGTGATTAGAAAAAGAAGTTTGCAGGAGAAAAACTGCCTTCGAGTTCTCCTTGAGCTGACACGGCCCATCCTGGTGGGCAGCACTGAGCCCAGAGGAGAGGAGACCCGATCCGGTGCCGCATTGATCTCTCCCTCCTGCAGACTTTGTCCCTCCTGCACGGGCACGGAGATTGCAGAAGGTCTCTTTCCCTTCCTCACAGCAGGGCTCAGTAACGGTATCGCTCGCTGCCTGCAAGGTATTGATTACAGCTTTTGCAATAAGACAAGGCAAGATTGCAAACCCAGCATGCACGGGAAGGCAGGAGCCTCTCTATTACCCGAGGACATTTGTTGACAAGGCTCTTTCACCAGCTCAATATACTGCTGGAACTTTACTCTGATGCTGTGTTTTGCACAAGGTGCCCTGTCTGGTTTGGGGCTACCTGTCCTCATCTGTGTGTGCTCGGTGGCAGCTGTCCTTCCAGGGCACCGGCACGATCCTGAGTTTTCTGATGGGAAGAAAAAGCAATTGCAGAGCTCTGGGGAATGATGCAGAGCTTGGAGAAGCTGGGTCTGAGCTAGGAGAAGCTCTGAAGTCTGTGTCTGGGGTTTAATTTAATTACATGCTATATGAAGAGAATATTTTTGTTTGTTTGCTTTAAGCCTGCTGCTTGATAATTTCATTAGCTGCACCCGCAGCCTTGTGTGTTGTGAAATAGCAAGTAACAATGCTCTCTTCTCCATGCTTTTAGTGATGGGATGGAGTTCAGTGCTGTGTCTTTCTGGGAATCTCTTCCAAGCTGAGCAGCCCTGCTCTGTCAGGGCCCCATTCCCTTCTTCTGGCAAAACATGAGGGTTTTAGGATTCCCTTTTTGGAGATGTCTCAGCATCCAGAGGCTCCCTGGGGCAGGCAGGGTGCAGGCAGGCGTCATCCCACATCTTGTACCACCCTGCCCACACAGATAGATCATCTGATAAAGAAAAGAGGAGAAATGATGTGCTCAAAGGAGCAGAAAACCCAGCTCTGTGGAGGCTGAGCTCAGGCTGTTGCTTGCTGTCCCTTTACCCTCCTGGAGAAGGTTCTCTGTGCCCC
Source organism: Excalfactoria chinensis (assembly GCF_039878825.1). NCBI lineage: Eukaryota > Metazoa > Chordata > Aves > Galliformes > Phasianidae > Excalfactoria > Excalfactoria chinensis. The sequence goes on from NC_092846.1 coordinate 3,365,466, forward strand.
TTCTTCAGAACTGGGAGGCTGGTGTGAGAGCCTGAGGTCAGCCCCAAGGATGGGAACAGTGCAGACATAGAAAGTGAGGCAACAGGGGCTGATATGGTGCAGGCTGGGCATGTGTTGAGCTGGTGGCCTGTGCTCAGAAGGGCTCCTTCATACCTCAGTGTGCATTAGCCACAGGGATGGATGTGCTTCTTCTTGGTGCTCCTGGAAATGATATCTATGTGTGTATCCTGGTGAAGGTCTGCAGGGAATGGGGGATGCAGAGAGGCTCTGGAGCCCAATGCTGTGATCCACACACAGTCCCTCCGTTTGGCAGTTCCAGCAGAGAAAATTAACGTGCATTAAAAGAGAATGGACTTTGTCAAATACGATTTTATGACCAAAAAAAAAAGGGGGAAAAAAAAAAAGGAAAAGGAATTGATTTTGGAAGACAACCGAGTTGTAGTGTTAATTACAAATGACTGTATAGGCGTTTTGGGTGAATCTGCAGGCGTTATTGATTCCTGCTGGCAAGCACGTGGCTGTTCCGCCGTCTGCAGGAATTCAGCAGCATGAATAAGTTGGGCAGTGCTCGTGCACACCACGTCCTCTCTGGTTTCCCTTTGTTCTCAGAGATCCATGAGGTGTGTGGGACACCAAGCTGGCGTGAGAAAGCTTTGGGTGGAAAACCAAAAGGTAGAACTCATCAAAGGCTTCCATGTAGGGGGCAGAGATGCTGCTGTCAAGTGCAAAGGGACTTTCCTTGTGGTCTGGCACAGCTCAATGTGATTGGAGAGGCGAAGCCATGGGCACAGGTGTGCTCATGTGTTTACTAGTGGTGGAGGCAGGCAGGAGGTGTTTGATTTTGGTACTGATGCTGCCTGGAAGCTGTGTGGGTTAAGTAGCTTTAGTCCTAAATCTGTGATACAGTGCAATTTCCACCTCGTATTTAATCTTCTATCTGCGCTCATCCTCTCAATATTTTATGCTAAGCTTCAGTATTTGCTGAGGTCTCAGCCCCATCCTCTCTGCAAAATGATGAGCTCTGTTTAATTAGGCACCGATAAGCTGCAGGAAATGGATTTTTGGATTCCTCAGGCCCTGCTGAGTGACTGGGGCGATGTCAGTGAACATCTCCTTACTTGGATTTGTCTGTTCAAACCCACCCGTCCCATCTTCCCTGCTTGAGTGTGGTCAAATGTTCCCATGCTCCAAAAAGAAAACAAAGGTTAAGTGAATTGTTTGAGGTAATCAGCTGTTGCAGCGATGGATGTCAACATCACACAGGCTACTGGCCAGCTGGTAAATAGAGCTGAGGTGATTAATAACTTCATTTTACTGCTGCATGCAAAATCCTGGCCATGCTTCACTTGAAAAGAGATGCAATCAACTCCAAAGCTGCAGAGCTGCAGTCAGTTGTCCTGCTTGGTGCACTTAGCGAGTCGCCTCTAATCACTGCTCATCAATTAACAAGATAAAGCTGCTCGGATGTTGGTGCCCCGCTGCTGATAAATCAAGGTTTCAGCCAGGGATCCCTTGCTATTTTTTAAGGTGAAACCTCAATGCCCAGCTTGCTGCTGCCTGGGGAATGCTGAGATCCCTGCTGGTGACAGAGAAGCTTCTGCAGCCCCTGGGGCTGTGGGGCAGAGCCTGGGCTGTAGGAGGAGCAGAGGCAGCAGTGTGGTGCTGTAAGGTGGATGCTGCTGATGAGGGGGAATTAAAGCTGTCCCAACAATGTGTAGAAAGCCATGAGGCTGCAGCACTCCTGTTACTGGCTGTGATTTCAGTGAAGAATTAGGCAGCATCTAAATGTTGTTTTGTCAACTTCCTTCTCCTGGCTATTAGAGACGGGGAGGAAACGCCTGAAAGATGCTTCTAATTGAAAACGCTCAATTTCCTACCATGAGATGTCAAATTTATGTGACTGCTGGGCTCGCCTTTAGCTCCAGGGGATGACAGCAGTATATTCCCTAGTTTTACTGCTCGAGTCCCATCAAGTTTGTAAACAAGATTGATTTTTCTGTTCTGCCTGACAGAGGCTACAAGCAGGAACCCGGTGCCAGCGTTGGGGCTTTGATGCCATAATGAGAAGCTTCTCCCTGCAGAGCAGGACGTGCCTTGCACTGGGCTGGGGTGGCTGAGCAGGAGTGGAGCCCATAAGAGCTCAGGATGTGCCTGCAAGAGCTGCGTGCCAATGGCAGTCCTGCTGCCCTGCACTACAGGCAGTACTAAGGGAAATGCAAGCTGGATGCATTGCCACCCGTATCGGTGTAACAGTAGACTTGCTTTGATTTCTTAGATACAAAGGGGAGGCTGCAAGTTTTGGAGGTAATTTGAACACCCACTATTTTTTTGTGTGCCTGAAGCAGGGGAAGACATTTATTGTGTCTTACTACACACTGCCTCTATGTTGCTTCTCTGTTTGTGTGCCAAGCCTGTGCTTTGAAAGGTCAGCGTTATCTGGTCCTGGAGGTGTGCTGGGAACTGGGAGAGGAAAAGGCCAAGCTGCAGACTCTCCAGCTCTGCTGGTTTTTAAGACTTTTTAGGTTGGATTCTCCACTTTTATCACTTTTCATCTTTACTGTAGAAAACCAACACTGAGTCCACATCTATTGCCCAGAGAAGTTGTAAGTGCTCACCCCCGAGAGGTGTTCAAGACCAGGTTGGATGGAGCCCTGGGCAACCTGGTCCAGTACCAGATCTGGAGGTTGGTGGTCCTGCCTGTGGCGGGGGGCTGGAACTTAATGATCCTTGGGGTCCCTTCTAACCCAAGCCATTCTATGATTGGCGAATGCTGATTTTCATTCCAGATACCAGGAAAATCTCAGGCACAACTGGAATAGGCTTGGGGTGATCAAACCTGCTGTTTTCTATCTGCTTGCACTGTTTGGAAAGGAGCAAAGCTTTCAGGTGATTCATGAAAAGCTGCTTCTATGACATAAGAAAAAGCAGAAATCTCCCTGTGCTGCTGCTTTGCCAACAGCTGGCTGTCCATGTGCCAGGACAAAACAATCCCACCCACCCACAATCACAGCAAGATGGATTTATTTAATGCCCCCTTTAAACACTCACCCGTTTTCAGCATCCCATGCAAGTTTTCTCTGCCCCGGTGCCTCGCTTGGTGCTTTGTCCTCAGATCACAGCCAGAGCTGCCAGTTTTGTGTCATACGAAAAACTAATGAACCGGAATGCACTGGAATAATCTTCATTAAAAGGAACAGTCTCAGCAGCCAGCTCCTTAAAAGTGATGAGAGAGGGGGCTGCGCTCGGGGAGCTGTTTGTATGGGGACTTCACAAGGCTGCACGCTCAGGGAGCTGATGGAGGGGCAGCAGGCAGCAGCCCCACATCAAGAAGGCAAAGCCGAGCAGAATGCATTTGTTTGCAGGCTGCTGCTTTTTCAGATGTTGTTTGAGGGCCAAAGTGAAGCTATTGCAAACTGCTCTGTGGGGTTTTACAGCCTGTTTTTTGTTGTTTCGTGTGTGAAGAAATGTGTCTTTCATGCAGAAGTAGCTCCTAGGTGTCCTGCTGTTGGGGGTAGGTTTGTACACTATGCTGACTCTGGTCAGGATCAAGCAATTCCTCGACCAGAGGATGAACCACTTTCTTGTTTGAATATCAAAGATGCTTTCCAAAGGGTAAAGGCAGCCTGTGTGTGGCCTGTAAAAGCAAATTGCTGCTGCTGCTGTTTGACTTCAATACATACCCCTCTGCCTGCGGTGACTGCTGTCAATCTGCAATGATGGCACCACGGCTGCCAGCACGCAGCCTCGTGCTCAGCTTTGTGCAGGAAGCTCTGGTGGCCAATGAGTTCTCCAGCTTCTCAATCTGTCCTTTTTGGGTTGGTGCTCAGTCTTGCTGTGGCTCCTGTGTCCTTTTGCTCTGCTCACCTGGCTCTGACCACTAAGCTGCGTGTTTTCTGTATCCTGCATCTTTCTGCAGCCACCTCCTTCTCCAGATCCCTCTGTAGCTTCCAGCATCACTCCGGCTGATGTCCTACCAACAGCCATCATTCTTTCAGTGCCTCTATAGCCCACTGAAAGGGTCCCGCAGCCCTGGGGGCCAGCACCAAGCAACAGCATCGGAATGTCCATTCTAGGTCAGATCAAATGGACATCTCTCTTGGTGCCAGGATCCCAGCAAAGAGCTTGGAGGGTGATGTCCTCTGGCCAGCAGCAGGCAAAGGATGCTGAGGGAGCAGGATTCTGCAGTCACCAGCTATGGCCCTGTTCAGTTTGTGCCGTTCTTTCAATAACTCCCTTTCTCTCTTTCCAGCATGCCTTCCAGGATTTTACAAGCTCTCCCTCCGCCTCCCTCTCTGCTCTCCTTGCCCTGAGCACAGCTTCACGCATGAGGAAGCCTCCACCTTCTGCTCCTGCCAGAAGAACTACTCCAGGTCCTCGTCGGACCCTCTGTCTGCCTCCTGCACGCGTATGTCTCACTGAAACAGCAGCTTTGTAGCACCAAGGAGGGCTGGGCCTGGGGAAGGAGATGGGCTCTCCTTGTTCCATGGGGGTGTGAAGTTCAATACATCCATATGTGGTCAGGCATGCAGGCACTCACTGGTGGCAGTTAGTTGTTCAATGTAGTTTGCAGATTTTAATTAGTTGGCCTCTAGTTAATTGGATTGGACCTCAGCTCCTTCAGTGATGGATGGGGTAGAAATACCTGCATGTCCTGCATTCCCACCCTATGAGCTGCCATGGGGTTGTTGCCTGAGCACAGCCCTTGTTCCACCACCACCTGCATCCCTACCAACGTCCCCAAGCCCTACCAAAGGAAACCCTGAGCAACCTCAGGCACATGGCTACCGTTCTCCTCCTAGGCCCACCATCTGCTCCGAGGGACCTGGTGTACAGCCTGCGTCGTTCCTCACTGGTACTGCGCTGGAGCGCTCCTGCCGATGCAGGTGGCCGCAGTGACCTGACCTACAGCCTGTGGTGCAGCCGCTGCCCGGCGCCGCGGGGTGGCTGTGAGCAGTGTGGCAACGGTGTGGGCTTCGTGCCACAGCAGACGGGACTGGTGGAGCGCACCGTCACGCTGATCAACCTCCTGCCCCACGCCAACTACACCATCCGCGTGGTGGCTCTCAATGGCGTCTCGGCTGGCAGCCCGCTAGCAGGACAGCCCTACGCTGAGGTCAACGTCTCCACTGGGCTCGCAGGTACAGGTGGGGGTGGGGATGTGATGTGTGCTGTGTGTTCCTTGCTCATTCGTGGCACCTGCTGCTCTCCTTATCCCAAAGCCACTCAGTGGCTGGGGACAACCTGGGCTGGGAGTCACAAGTCCTTTGAGCAGCTGTAGATTGGGTTTGCAGCTCGTGGAAGGCGTATTCAAAGGGATGTGCTTATTGAAGCCACTTATAAAAGGACTCTTCAAATATTGGTTATCCTTTGGAAGCAAAAATTATTTTTATCTCTCTTCTGTGCTGGTCCACAGCAACATTTTTGTCTGTAAGCATCTACTTTATCATAGAATAGAATCATGGAATACATTCACAGAATGGCTTGTGTTGGAAGGGACCATAAAGGCTATCTAGTTCCAAGTGCTGCCCTGGGCTGGCTGCCCCCTCAGGGTCCCATCTGTGGCCTTGAGCACTGTAGTGGAAATGCTAAGTCATGACCTGAAGCAGTGATGGAGCACCTGGTGGGAAGGCTGAGCCAGCCCAGGGGAGCTCAGGTGCATACAATGTACCTGAGTGACTGGGAGACCTCATTTAAGGGTTGGCAGTGGAGGTGATTGTGTCTCTTGCTGGAGATCCCTGCCTATTTGAGGTCTTCCAAGGGTAAGCAACTCTCTTTCATTTCTGTATCTGTGGCTTCTGCATTTGGGCTTGTTCTTGTTTGCTGTAGCCAAAGACTTTGCCACCCTGCTATTACCATCCTATTACAGGCACCTCCAGGGATGGGGCACCACAACTCTCGACCCTCCGAGCATCCCCATGGTCTCCTCTGGACCCACTCCAGCAGCGTCACTTTGGGTTTGAGTTCCCTTAGCACGAGGGGAAGCTGCTGTCCCTTATCCTGGGGCCACTTTATGCTCAGCTGTTGGCCGTGCAGCACTGCCTTGTTGTGTCCTTGTCTGCTCCTTTGTGGCTATGTTATTAATTTGTATAAAAGCCCTTTGCCAAGCCACAGTTAATGGAGACAGATGATCCTCGTGTACCTCTTGGCAGGAATTGGCCAACAATTTCATCTGAAGGGATTAAACTTTGATCTTGTTATGAATAATTTTCCCACCACTTGATCAAATGGTTTTGCCCGTGTTGTTGCTCTCTCTCCTATCCTAATTTCTGTGGATCAGCTCAGTGGATGCGCTGCCACAGACCACCCTCAGCAGAGGTGTCACTCCTCATTAGGGCAATGGCCATTCAAGGAGGAATTTAGTGCTGGGAAGAGCCATTCCAGAGCTCAGGTTAGTCCTGAGCCAGCAGTACATGTGCTGGGGAGGGTGGGAGTTTAATGGTGTCTGATAATGAGAGGTTGCTGCTGAGGTTCCTATGTGGGTGGTGGGGCAGAGCCTGAGGCAGGAGGTCCCTGTGCTCCATAGGGAACACAGCAACAAGTCTGTGGTGCCAGCCTGTGCCAAATCTGTAAGTCTGTTCAATGCGAGTTTTCATCTGGGTAAGTGGGAGTCTCACCCCCTTACTCCACACTGTGTACTCTTGAAGGAATTGAAGTATGCATAAAGAATATGGCATAATTAATCTTGTAATCTGCTCAAAATCAATGTCTTTTGTCGAGCTGTCAAGCCTCCGGATGCAGATGGTGGCACAGATTTAGCTGAACAGCTGAGGTTCAGGAAGCTACTTGAAACCCTCGAGTGTTTTGTTTCTGAAGGTGTCCCTGCCCGGGCTGGAGCTGCTCCCCATGTCCTGGGGCCCCATTGTTCAAATCCATCACCCAAGTGCTGAGTGGGGTCAGAGATAAGCAGAGAGCGAGGCCTCAGGGATGCCTGGAGCAGAGGCAGCTCCTTTCATGGCTGCGATACGATGGTCTTGGGGATGTCTTTGGCAGCGTCAGGAAAGCTCTGGCTGGAGATATGCAGATTCAGAGGAAAAACTAAACAAAGAAACAAGACCCTATTTAGCTGTCACATCCCAGCTCCTCTAAATATAGCTCTGAGTACATCTTTCACACTGCCCTTCCCCTTCAGCATTCACAAGAGGGAATTAACAGTTGCTCATTGTGTTTGTGAGGGGGAAAAAGAGAAGATGCTGTTTAGTCTGCAGGGGGCAAAATTAATACCGTGTTTTTTCTAATCTGGCCCCAGCATGGGACTAAACAAAAGTGTTTGAGGAGAGAACGGAGCTGTTTACCTGCAGGAGCAGATCTACATCAGCTATGTAAATGTACAGTGTGGGACAGTGACATTTATATTCCCGGCAGGGATCAGCTCCTGTCTTAAAGGGCTTTTAAATCTGTTGCAGATTAATAATGCAGCCAGTGCTGGAATGCATTCTGCTCTCTGAAGCTGGGATGTGCTTTTTGCTGAATGAGGTGCTTTGAAGCAGCTGCTCTGTGTGCACATTGCTGCTGCTCCTTTGGTTTTCCCCCACTTTGCTGCCTGCAGCAGTGGCATTGGAGCCGTGCATCAGCTTTAGTGTGGGCTGCCTTGGAAGCTCCCTGCTCAGTGAGACTCTCTGTGCTTTGCTATGTGCTTGGGCTGTCCTGGCTGCCCAGGCACTTCAGATGCTGGATCTGCAGCTCATGGTGCAGCCGGCAGCTCTTTGCTGCCAGTTCACAGGAATTAACAGGTGCAAATTGCTGCTTCTGCTCTTCTGAGTGACCCTGCAGTCGGTTGGGCTTTGCCTTGGCTCTATCACGGCAGCTGATTGTGCTAATCAGGGCCCTGGGGTGACTGATTGCACTGTGGAGTGGAGGAGAGAAGTGGCTTGCAGCAGAGCAGAGCTGCTCCCCATCAGCTGTAGCATCTCCCTGTGTCTCTGTGCACCTCGAGCTCTGCCCAGGTAGAGTTCTCCCACTCCTGTGCTCTGACTCCATCTCTCCTCACTGGCTCTGACTCTGGGCATCACCTTCACCCATGCTGCAGCTGTGGGTTTGGCAGCACTCATCTCCTGAGCCCAATCTGCTCCCGGGGAGTGATGCTGAATTACTGTGTAATTAATGGGTACAGAATGGACGCTTAAACTGAAGAATTCAAGCTCATTTTTTTAGTGCTAAGATCAGTCAATGGGCTGCAAACCCATCGTCCATCTGTCCTTAAAGCATCCGTGTACCCTCTGGGTGCTTGCTTGGACAAGCAGGGCTGCTCAGGGCACAGCACCTTTGTGCCATCATTGCTGCCCCACTAGTTAATGGAGAGGAGCGCACCCACACGCAATGGAGTGGAGTTATAAAACCAGGCAGAGCACTGAATAATTTAAAGTTTGCTTTTTCAGAATAGAGCCGACGTTAAGGAAGCTTAAAATATTGATGGGAGACATAGTTGTGTTCTTTTTTTCTTCTTCTTCTTTTCCCACAGTGTGAAATGCTTTATAGTCTGTGTGATTTCCTTTAATCCCTTTTAAGCATGGTGAAGGCTGGTGCTCGCTTTGCTGGCATGCTCCATGTGTGCCGCTCTCCAGCGAGGCACTCAGCGGGCATGATTTCTCCTGATGGCTTTGTTAACAGTCAGGAGAGCTTGTTTGTGTTTTCTCAGCCTGTTTGCTGTATTCGGAGATGCAGGCAGACATCTGTGTGATATCTTATTGATGGGAATCATATAATACAGCGAGGAGCACTTAGCTCCGTTTACAGGAGCAAAGCCCAGGCTGGCTTTGGGAGCATGCAACTGGCAGAGCTGCTGCCAACCTTCTTGTCTTGCTTTGTGTTCCTCCTTCTTTACACATGAACAATTCGATATGCCCTTAAAGGACAGCTCTGGGGTCAGTGTGTGTGGGCTCAGAGGGTTATTCTTTATAATGTGAACCCACATTTAGACACTGTAGTGTGGGCAGTGTGCAGGGACTGAGCCTGATGCCCTCAGAGTGCCCAGCTGTATTCTGCATCATCGTGCTCTCAGAAGAAGCTGAGAGGGACTTTGGAATCAATGAGCAAGTCATCATGAATAAAACATCAGCAGGACGTTTTTCTGCAGTGGAGATTAATGAGCTAAGTCATAAATACAAAATTTCACAGATACTTAAGTTTACTTTCCAGGGACTTGTTCCTCTCTGCAGGAGTCCTGGTGGAGCAGTCAGGGCTCAGCGCCTGTCTTGGTTTGATGGAGGAGCAGCACGGGCTGGGAACAGTCAATTCCCTGCACAGCTTTCCCTGTGCTGCCTTGTGCAGGTGTTGAATTGGTCGCTGCAGACCCTTTGCTGTGCTGTGTTCTTTGGTCTGGGGAGGTCGGGCTTTCTGATCAATCCAAAATGATCCAGCAGAAGCATTTTTCACATTGTATTTTCCCGACTCAAACATTTCTTGTCTGTCTTAAAGAGCATCAGAGCTACTGCCGTCATAGCATCTCCCACCTCCTCCTTGCTTCTGCCCAGCAAGTGGTGGGCTGAGCATCACAGCAGTGCTGCTCCTGGCTCAAGGGGAGCATTGCTTCCTTGGTGAGCTCCTGTGATGCAGCTGGAGCACCTGCAGTACATTTGCTAGTCTGGGCTTTGGAATGAACCACAGCTGTTCTAGGCATGGTGAAAGCAGGACTAACTGCCACGTGCATCCTGCACAGGGAGCAGAAATGCCAAGGAGGACGATGCAGCATGCAGTGTGTGCTGGTCAGAAATAACCAGGCAGCTTCTGGGGCACAGCTCAAGTGCTGGCAGCAGGCAGGGTGGGCAGCTCTACCCAATTCCCAGTGTTGGGATGGGATGGTGAGTGGGACAGTGCTGGGGGGGCTCAATATGTCTTGCAGCTCCCATGCACCATTAGCAGCAGGTGTGGAACACCTGACCCACGTGGCACTGTGGCAAAGGGTGCAATCAGGGCTTTTTGCTTCTTTTAGGACAGAGCCTTGCTAGCTGACCAGATCACAAGGCAGTTGTATTTTGGATGATCACCAGCTTGGAGTTTATCCTGTTTCAGTCCTGATTCAGAGAGAGGAAACCACAAACTGCACAAGATGAATGCTCTTCATCCATTCAGATTATTAAAAGCTTTTACTTTGGCATCAGAGGACAAAAGCAGAAACAGAGTGACCACGAATGTGAGGACAGTGGTAAAATCCCCTCTAACTCATGCTCTCCTAGCTATTAATGTGGCTGTCTGTAACTGCAGTGCCCCAGGCTTGCTGGCAGGGTCCCCAGATGGGCAGGCTCTGCTGTGGGGTGGCTGCTGGGGGCTTGGAGGGATGCTTTGCCTCAGCCATCACCCCCTGCTTTCCCTTCTGCCCTTCCAGTGCCAACTCCTGTCACCGACATCCGCACTGATAAAGTGGAGCAGAAGAGCATCTCCTTGTCGTGGCAGGAGCCAGGATTCCCAACCAACAGCACCGAGTACGAGGTCAAGTACTACGAGAAGGTATGGCTCTGGGGATGGAACCAGCACCATGAGGCTCTGTTCCTCATCACTCCATGGCTCCGTAGTGGAAAATAAGGGTTGTGAATACACAGTGGCTCGGTGAGGGTTTTATTGGCACCTGAGAGTGGCAGAAGGGCTTCCAGTGGGTGCTGGTAAAGGCTTTTCCTTTCCACCAGCCTTATGAAATCTGCTTATGTAAGTTTTGGGAAATTTGGGTTGTTTGGAGGATTTATTTTAATTAGGGTTTGGGTGTTTTGTTTTTCTTTTCCTGTTCCCATCTGTTCAGCAAGATTTCTTCCAGTCCTAACGTTGACATCTCCCTGGGAGGAAGAGTAAAGCCAGTCATTTCCATTCATTCATTCTTTAGATGGGGTTTTTTTTCAAGAATAGTAGAAATCTGAGGTTTGGGTGCTTGCCATCACCCAGCCAGACAGGAACTATAAACCATATAGTGCTTCCTGAGCTGTGACGAGGTGACACCTACGTTCATAGCCTGCTCTCTTGGGAAGCTTTGGACCAGTGGTCTTTGTTGCTTTAGGACCAAGTGCCACCAGCCCCAGACTTCAGTGAGCTGTGAGTGGCCTCGCATGCTGGAGGGCCCACCAGCAAACATTCCTGTGACAGCCTCTTAATTCAAAAAATAGCTGTGATTTGACAGACACAGCAGGATGTGAATTTTAGAAGAGATACCAGTGGGCAGAGAGCAGAGACAAAGCTCTAAATCAAAATAAATGCATTTTATGACACAGTTCCGCAAATTACCTTATCTGCGTGTGCTCAGGCTCGTTATGAAACTGATTGCATGTCAAGCAAACTGTGCAGGTGACACGTTGGCATTCTGTATTTAGAAACAAGCTACCTTGAAGCTGATTCATATTAATGTGATTTTTTTTCAGCATCTGATAGATTTGAAAGGAGGGAATCTGTGGGGGAGGGAGAATGTTGAGAGTAATACAGTAATTCCTTTGCAAATGGGCTGCAGCAACAAGATACTCAGGGTACATGCAATGAGGAGACATCCTGCTTGGGTGGAGAATTTAAACTGCAGTTTAGCAATTACTCACTGGAATGAGGCTCTTGATGCTGACAGGAAAATCAACTTGGTTCCTAATCTGCACTTTTAAAGCCATACTTTACCTATGGAGATTCAAGGGGAGGAGTGCATCCAACAGTAAATCCTTTTGGTGGTGACATCCCTAGACCTGAATGCATGCTGAGCCGTGGGTGCTGTGCTTGATGCCACCTCCCTTTGTCACATAGAGGTATCTGTAGGTTGTTGGTCAGGTGGATAGAATCCTGAGGAGCCATGCTGGGGTCTTCCCCACCATTCTGCCCTCTGCCTGTCTTCATAGCTCATTGTCTGGTTCTGGCTGTCGTTTCATATGACCAAAAGATCGGGTAAGTGTTTCCTTTCTGGTGAAGGCTGTGTGTTTGCAGGGTTGTGCTGGTGGGAGGGTGGAGACACAGCTGTGATGGTGGGACTCTACGGTGCAGCCATTTGTCCCTTTCAACCTCAAGCAACTCTTTATTTCACAGGATCAAAGAGATCGAAGTTACTCAACTGTGAAAACCACCTCAACAGCCGTGACGGTCAATAACCTGAAGCCTGGCACCCTCTATATTTTCCAAATCCGAACATCTTCCTCGCAGGACTATGGCAACTACAGCCCCAGCATTGAAGTGGAGACATTGGCTGAGTGTGAGTCCTGCGTATGAAGGCTGAATCTCAGAACAGGTGCTTCCCAGGACTTTAGAATCATGGAGTGGCTTGGGTTGGAAGGGACCACAAGGATCACGAAGCTCCAACCCTCTGCTGCATGCAGGGCTGCCAATCTTCACATTTAATACTGGACCAGGCTGCCCAGGTGCCCATCCAACATGGTCTTGAATACCTCCAGGGACAGGGCACCCACAGTCTCTCTGGGCAGCCTCTTCCAGGCTTATTTTTAATTGCAGGCTTATTTTTAAGGTGCTGGAAGGGAGCATGGTGTAGTGGCGGAGGGGACAATGATCCATAGGGACAACTGCCTCAGGGGTCAGGAGCAGCTCAGAGACAGCTCAGACCCTGGGTGCCTGCCCAACACATGGGGCAGTTGCCTCCACCTGCTGCCCCCTGGCTCTCAGGCACCTTCTTTATCCTGTGGCTGGATCGAGTCAGCCAGCATCGGTGTTATTTGCTGGGTTTTACTTTTCACAGTTTCCATTCATAACTATAGTTCAGAAGCATCTTATTTCACTGACTAAAAGAGGGCTTGGAGAGATGGTAGGGTTTCAGTTTAATAACCCACCCTGGCTGGAAATGAAAGCCCTGAGATGGCTGGCTCAGTACGACTCGCACAGATTGTGTTTAACAGGGCTTTAAATTGCATCCATTTACCACACAGAAGACATTTTTGGAATGAATTGAAGCCAATGAAAATTTTATATAGAGTGTAGCTTTCTAATACCCCCGTTTGCAAAAGCAGGAAGGGGGAAGGATGAATGGAAAACAGTGGGTTAGTCATCAATTTTAAATCATCTCCCCCCCCCACTAAGCTGGATCCTTTGCTCAGGGTTAAGTGGTGTCACAAACTGACCCAGAGTGTGAATTGAGGATGGGAGAAGCAGGCTGGCACTGCAGGTGGGTCATTCTCAGCCTTACTGGAGGACACAGCTTGGCACAGAGAGGTGTGGGTCATGGGATGTGCCCCAGGCATGATAGTGATGGCTCTGCTTCCCTCCTGGCAGTGACAGTGGCCTCAAATGAGCAGAATCCTGTCCTTATCATCATAGTGGTGGCCATCGCAGGGCTGACGGTGCTGGTGTCCATGGTGGTCGGCATGATGGTCTGGAGGAGGTGAGCAGGTTGTGGAGGCTGTCCAAAGCTGTTCCTTGAACCACAGATTCATAGAGTGGCTCTAAGCGTGGGCACTGGGCTCCATTGGCTTTTGTACCCCATGGGAGGCAATGACATGTATCTTAATTCTCATTGCAGGCAGTGTGGATACAGCAAAGCCAGCCAGGATGGAGATGAGGAGCTCTACTTCCACTGTAAGTGCAGTCTGGCCAGCATGGCTGGTGGGGTCCCCGTATTTACTGCAATTAATTGCTATTAAGAACCCAAATCTTCACCACGCAGCCCTGACCCTTTGCTGATGAAATGTTCTCACCTGCGTTACCCAGTGCAGGGATGGGAACAGGGATGCTCTGTGTGGGCAGTGGGCTCAGCACTGGGTGCCCATATGCTGTTGGAAAGCACTGGGGCTTCTCTGCCCTGATCTTTATGCTGCCTGTGGGGGACTGGGGGGGGGGGGGTTCTGTGCAGAGCAGAGCCAGGGGAGCTGGTTGTCGTTCTGTTTTGTGCCTATCTTATGAGCCTCTGTGAATTTGCCTCTTTTTCTGCAGTTAAAATACCAACCAGGAGGACATACATTGACCCAGACACTTGTGAAGATCCCATGCAGGCTGTGCACCTCTTTGCCAAAGAGCTGGATAACGCCAGTATTAAAATCGAGAGGATCATTGGGACAGGCAGGTTTCCCCCTTGGCTTCCAGCACTGTGTCTGTATACATCATCCCCTGCTTGGCCACTGCCTGCCAATTGTGCCCTGGGCAGCTCCTAATCCTTCATCCCCATCTCCCCATCATCCCTTCCTACAGCTCTGGGCATGGGGTTGGCACACTATCCTGAAGCTGGATTTCCCCTTTTACTTTGTTTTGCTGTGGCACTGTGCAGAGCCAACAGAGTGAGGCGTGCACCAGAGGCATCAGCAGTGATCTGCATCTGGGCAGGCTGACAGCAGCACAGGAGCTATTTATAAATATGTGAACTTAATGATTTATTGATTTTCATCAACCTCAGCGCCTAAAACTTAAAAGCAAATTAAAATCCCCACGCCGGGCCCTAGAGCTTTAACCACTAATGTGCTCCAGAACACGGGAAACACGATTATTCTTTGTCATTTTGTTTGCCTAAAGATAAATTCAGCTGTAGGAAAAAAGAAGAGCTGGTGGGAGGGTGAGGTGATGGGGGTTGCCTTTGGCCAGTGGTGGATGGAGTGGCAGAAGTAATTAGGGTGCTGCTGGACCCACAGACCCACATTGCTTCCAGAAGCAGTTGGAGAGATCACGAAAGAAATTAGTCAGGGAGATGTTTAAATATAAAGAATTTAAGAGTGCATTAGTCTCGCTGCTGACCTAACAAGCACCTGGCTTTCAGATCGATAAAGCTTTTCAGACCTACGCCTTTTTTTTGCTGTAAAGCCAATATTGGCCTTTTGCTATGAGTTGTGTAGCTCCTGTTACTGAGTACGTGGCTGTGAGGAGCAGGGTGCTCAGCCCCAGGTGCTGCTCGGATGCTCCAGCTCCTGCTGTGCTTGGAAACAGAAAGGGCTGCAGCCAGAGTGCGTGAGCGTGGTGGCTGGGGGTTGATCTTCTCATGGGGAAATGTCCAATATGCCCTTGAGCAGAGCGTGGGGAGATCAAAGCCTGGAGACTGAGAAAGAAGAGGCATTGTGTTTTTTAGTGTGATATGATGATGCAGAACTGGTGTGGGGTCAAGGAAGGCAGCGCAGAGGACAGCAGGGGGAAAGCTGTTTCCAGACAGGGCTCTGTGCATGGCTGAGGTCTGGCAAATCCTCTTGTTAATGATGGGAAGGTCTGTCTTGTGTACACAGTGAGGCTCCTGGCTTGTGCTGGAGAGCTGCGCTGTGTGTTCCCAAAACAAAAAGAGGTAACTCCAGCAGGGAAATCCTTCAGGACTGCTGCAGTCTGTTTTGCAGTGGGTGTTGTAGACTGTCCTTTGAGCACGCTGTGACAGCATTGCCCTTTTGCAGCGCTGCTCCTTCCTTCACAGTCAGCAAATAACAGAGGTCTGGTGCAGCGATGTGCAAGCTATGGCAAGGGGCCCTCTGGGAATGTGGGGATGTCCCAGTGGGGATCCTGCTTACCCTCTCTTTGTGCCATACAGGAGAGTTTGGTGAGATCTGTCGAGGCTGGCTGAAGCTGCCAAGCAAGCGAGAGCTGCCAGTGGCCATTCAGACACTGCGGGCCGGCTGTTCTGCCAAGCAGCAGCGCTGCTTCCTGGCCAAGGCTTGTACCATGGGCCAGTTCGACCATGCCAACGTCATCCGGCTGGAGGGGGTCATCACCAGAGGTAAAGGGGCTGCATGGGGTGGTGGTGGGCTTTGTGCTTCCTAGAGGGACTGAGCAAAACCCACTTTTGTGCTGTGTTATTATCCTGATTGTATCTGCTGGCTGTTACAGTGCATTCACAGGGGGTCTCTATGTAGGAAGGCTTTATGAATTTCAGTTTTTATGTATGTGAATATATATATATTTCACCTTCAACCTAAGGTGGCTTTGCCATTTGCCCTCTCATTATCAGCCCCCAAATTCCTTTCACAGCAGCACTGTGGTGTCAGGAGGGTGATGGAAGCCTGATTGCCCTCTGACAAAGTGCAAGGATGCTGATGTTGGTGATGCACCTCAGATTTTTGGGCAGTGTGCTAAAGCTGATGCTTTGGAGAGTGATGCCCTGGTGCTGTGAGCACGATGCTGTTGTTCTCTGGAAATCAAGCATTAGCTATTTTAGCACTCTGATGATTAATAAAACACTTACAGCTAGATTAATAAATCCAAGGAGTAGGATTGGCTTAGCAGCACAACAGCGTGCTTTTAATAAAAGCAAATTGGAGGGAGGTGGTGTTGGTGGAAACAAATGAGGCCAACTGCTCCCAGCCCTCATGGGAGTGTGCACTGAGCTGCTCTGCAGTGCTGCGTTAAGTGGGTATTGGTGTAAATCCAAAGGCATGTGAGCACGTGTGGTGACTTGAAGCAGCCCTTCACTAAATCAAGAAGTATCTGTGCCCCGAGTCTGGGGCTGAACTGGCTGCTTTTGTGTAATTCTGTAAGTAGCGTATTTATTTGAAATGATCTCATCTTGTCGAGAGGCACAGACTCCCCAGGAGCATCTTGTCCTGCTCTTGGATAAGCCTGTGATATGTGATATGTGAGCCCGTGCCTGTGTCACAATCTTTGTACCAGGCTTTCTAGAATAGCTGGAGAAATGAGAACAAACCCTTCAGCTAATGAGAATTTCCTCTTGGCAATTGTGTTTCCATCCCTTTTAACCAGCTCTTCCCTTTGTTGAGCTTCATTAATGCTGGCAGAACTCATTCTGTGGCCACGCTGTCGGGGTGCAGGAAGCCCAGTGCTGTGCTGGAGCTTTGTGTATCTCTTGATTATGGTAATTCAGAATGAGAAAATCACATCTTTGCTGTGAAGCACCTTCCAGTGTGAGCTCCTCCCTCAGTGATGCTGCACAAGTCCTAGTGCATGTGCTCAGCAGTGCCAAAGCACTGTTGCTTTCCATCAGCAAGCCTCACTCACTTATCCATATTAGTTGCATACATCGCCTCACTAGTGGAGTTCATGACCAAAAATCCAACGTGGAAAATCTATCATACAACCTATATTTGCAGGTGGGGGAGGTTTGGGGGGCTGGGAGTTGTGCTCTGCGTTTCCATTCCCCCTGCAGCAGCATTTATTTGGCTCTCCTTTTCTGTCCGTGCAGGGAACACCATGATGATAGTGATGGAGTACATGGGGAATGGGGTGCTGGACTCTTTCCTTAGGGTGAGTGCTGTGTGCTAACTGCTGGGCTCCATCACCTTCTCCAGCTTCAGCAGGCATAGCTCAGCTCCAGCTTTTTTCCTCTTCCTCTTTTTCTTTCTTGCCTCCTTTTTGCTTTTATTTGCAGAAACACGAGGGCCAGCTCACAGCCAGCCAGCTCCTCAGCATGTTGCAGGGGATCGCTGCTGGCATGAAATACCTGGCAGAGATGGGTTACATACATAAAAGTCTGGCTGCCCACAAAGTCCTGGTGAACAGCAGCCTGGCTTGCAAAATCACAGGCTTCAGACGGCTGCAGGAAGATAAGATGGAGACCATCTTCTCCACCATGGTAAGATGCCTTTCACAATGGGATTTGGACATGGAATGTGTTTGGCTGAGGATCCGCCCCCTCTGCATGGCGAGCAGCCTTGGGCTTCATTAGCTTTAATTTGTCATTCATAATGAAGTTCATTGTTTTCAATTAAGAAAGTAAGTCCTGCTTGCTTTGTGCTCACACCTCATCAGCTCACCCTGTCGCAGCTGAACCTACTAGTGCATCACATTAACCAGGCACAGAGGGTTTTAAAAAGCCCTGATTGTGCACTCAGCTGAACCCTTATTGTTTGCAGGGAGTGTGCAGGCAGTGCCAAGGCGATGCGTGTGTCTGCAGTGCTGTGTCCCAGTGCTGGGCACTGCTGTCCCAGGGAGAGAAAGGCCTGGGTGTGGGGTTCAGTCCAACTTCTGTCAGGAGCTGCAATTTGCAGCCAGCTCTGAGCTGCCTGATAGCAGTGAGAATCTCAGAGGAGTCGTTTTTTCAGCCTTTATCATGAGCCCTAAGGAGAGGCTGGGGAAAGCACCCCCATCCCAGAGAGAACGTAGTGAAATGGGACCAAGCACTGGGCAACCCATGGAGCTCAGGAGAAGCCTTTCAATGGCACGGGGAGCCCAGTTAGTAGCTTGGGGGTTGAGGTCTCAATGCTGCTAATTACAATTAGCTGCGGTGTCTGTCACCTGCTTCCCCTGGTGCATCCAGAGGGTTCTGCAGAGGTGGAGGACAGGGTTGCTAATTACAGGAGAGCAGCCGGGGTGGAGGAGCTGTGTGTTTGTGCAGCTCTGAGATGGCTTTCGTTAAATATTAATGTATAAAATGCCATCAGCTCTTCCCAGGGCCATTCTCCCTGCCATTAATATTTCAGGACTCGCCTTCCCATGCAGCATACCATTGCATGACCATTTTAAAATAAATGGAGGCTCTAATTGTCAGTATTAGAGCTGCATGTGGTATGTAGGGGTAGTGGATGCATGGGATGGCCACTGTGTCATGTCCTGTCCTATGTGACAACCCCATTTCTCCCCTTTTTCTGCCTGGCAGCATGGGAAGAGCCTGGTGCTGTGGTCAGCCCCTGAAGCCATCCAGTACCACCACTTCAGCCCAGCCAGTGATGTGTGGAGCTTTGGCATCGTTATGTGGGAGGTGATGTCCTACGGTGAGAGACCCTACTGGGACATGTCCCACCAGGATGTGAGTGCCCTGATGTCATTGTAGGGTCAGTGGGCACTTTGCCTCCAAGGTGGCTCCCAGTGTTTGGTGCAATCTGTATTCACCATCCCTTCACCTCTCTGCCTCTCGGTGCAGGTGATGAAGGCAGTGGAGGATGGCTTCCGCCTGCCCGCCCCAGCTCACTGCCAGCCAACACTGCACCAACTGATGCTGGACTGCTGGCAGAAGGAGCGCAGCCAGCGCCCCAAGTTCTCCCATATTCATGATGTCCTCAGCAAGATGCTGCAGAGCCCAGAGCCGCCTCCGTGCACCAGGTGCCTGCCTGTTCCCATAGGGCTGGGCCCCTGCTATAGTCCCCACTGCTCCTTACCTCCCTTCTGCCCGCAGGTCCCGCAGCACTGTGCCCCTCACTGAGCGCTCCTTCACAGCTTTCCCGTCATTCAGCTCTGTGGGAGAGTGGCTGGAAGCCATAGGGATGGGCAGATACCGGGATAACTTCACTGCTGCAGGCTGCTGCTACCTGGAGTCCGTGGCCAGGATGACAGCGCAGTAAGTGAGAGGAGTCAGGCTGCAGCCTGGTGTTGCTGGGGTTCAGTTTAAGCAGAGCTTTGGAAGGTTTCTGAATGACAGCTCACTGGCATGGCTTTGGTTGCTTGTGGTGTGCAGTTCAGCTGCTGCGTTTTGGAGCTGTGGTTTGGGATTTTAACCCATAATTTCTGGCAGGAGTAGTGTGTTACCTGGTCCATACACAGAATGGGATCAGGCAGAGGAGAGATTTGCTGACAGACAGCACTATGGGCACCATGGGGCACCCAGGTCCAGCAGCTGTGTTGGGAACTGTCATGTGCTGTGGGCTTGTGTCACTCTTAGGCTCCTTGCCAAGGTCTGTACTGTTCAGCTGGGTCAATGCTCTGGGGGCTTTCTTACTCCTGCAGGTAGCCCAATGGTCTGAAATTCATACTGCCAATTGATGGAGGGCAGCCAGCACAGGAGGCTGAGGTTACGGTCATTCCCCTGAACGTGGGATGTATTTTGCAGAGACGTCCTGAGCCTGGGGATCACTCAGGCAGAGCACCAGAAGACCATCCTGAGTGGCATCCAGACCCTGCGGGCTCAAGTGATCCAGATGCATGGCCGGGGCGTGCAGGTGTGATGTGGAGCATGGACCAGAGGAGCAGAAGGAGGTGCTGGCCCATGTTGGACCAAATCTTGGAAGCCTTGCAGTTTTGGGTGGGATGTGGGGTCTGGTGGGCTGCTGCCAGATGTGTCGTTTCATGTGGCAAGAGGGCAGAGTGTGTCATGCTCTGTGCTGAGGAAGCCACGTTCCCAGGCAGATTGTGCTCGGGTGGCTGTGGTTCTCCCCATATCTCTGCTCTGTAAGATGAGTCAAACTGCAACAGCACCATTTCACATGGTAACTAGGTTAACAGGGTGGATGACCGTTTCTGTGCTGTCTTCATCCAGAGCTGACAGCATTTTCCTATCTAGCATCCTACTGGTGAAATCCATGGGTATTTTTATACAGGCTGACATCTTTCTACCAACCCCACCAGGAGCTTTTATTGCTTTTATTTTTAGAGGCTCACGCCCAGCTTCAGGAAGGTGACTTTGCCCATCTGGCACGCTGGAAGGAAGCTCTGTCCCAGCCACGTCCCTTCCGCTCAGAGTCACCTTGCTGAATCCTGACACCACTGTCAGTGAATGGAAACAAATGTTCCCCACCAAAGTGCAGTGCTGAATGTTTGGAAGGTGCTCTTGACAAGACAGTTTCAGAGGGGAGAATGGAAGGCTTTGATGAAGAGAGCCACAGCCAAGAGGGGGCAAGCAGAGAAGCCTTGGGTCGCCTTGCTGATGCTTTCAGCCTTTGCTACCTTTTGTGCAGGTCCTGGTCCATCGTTCTCCTCATGAGCCCACCAAGCGGGATGGAATTGCAGAGCAGCAGTGGGCAGGAACCTGCTGCCCTTGTAGGGCTGATGGTAAAGCAGCTTGGTGCTCCTTTAGCCCCTTTTCCCTGCTTCTTGCCCTGCAAAGTCTTGCAGGTATCCTGTATCCTTGCTGGCAGTGGGGGAGCACGATGGCACGGGGAGATCCATGAGGGTAATGGGAGCGAGGTGTGCCCATGGTGGCAAGCAGCTCCTTGCAGGTAGGAAACACCTTTAGGAGTCTGAAAAAGTGGAGGGATCTGATCACCCCCAGCAGTAACACAGACCCCGTGAGGTCCTCCAGCAGCTGCACTTGCTTTGCAGTCCCAGTGCTGTACAATGGCTCAGGGCAGTGGTATGGAAATAACCACTGGGAAAGAGGATGGGTACAGCTGGATGTGGTACCCATCCTGCAGATAGAAACAGAGCATTGCTGCGTGGCTGAGGGATGGAGCCAGGGGTGCTGCTGGGTGCCAGGTGGGCACACAGCACTTTGTTTTGTAGCAGCTCTGCACGCTGTGCCTCGTGCATTGGCATTTCTGCTACAGGCCCGATCTGTGACAGAAGGCATAAATAGCATCTGCTTAACAATACGAAGGTTTCTTTGAAGTTAGTTAATTAAATGGGTCTTTGTAGCCTCACACAGAGCTTTGTAGGCCTTTTATTATCATCTGTACGTATCGCGAGTGAATTATTAATGATGAAAGACAAAGATTTACAAAAGGAATGCATGCCGTGGAAGGTGTTCACAGTGCAGTTGGGAATCTGTATGCATAGGATTCAGATCTTCTGCAGCTAACCTGTGCCGAGGGGATGCATCTAAAAGGCAGTGAACTGCAGGACACTGACACAGCCTGCTTACAGGGCATCCACCTGCCCAGGATGAGGTCATGTCTGTTCTGGCCCCACAGCCTTCACAGTTGCTCTAAGGATCCAGCAAAGCCCCTTTCCTGGTGGGTTCCTTCAAACCAGCACAGTGCTGTGCCCTCAGAGCCTTCTGGCCTGGCTGCTCAGACCAGGGCTGTGAGCGCTCAGGACTACATTTAACTTTGTTCAGCTGTTCCAATGTGATTGCATTGGAGATCAAAGCTCTTTGGCTGAACACCAACAAGCGGAGTCAAGAAGGTGCTGCCTAAGTATACTTCTTTTTTTTTATTGCCTCGCCTTGCCATTTGCAGGCAGAGCTGCAGTGAGCTGCCACCAGCTCTCTGTGCTCTCCTCCTGCAGTTCGGACAGCATTCCTTAATGCCATTTGGTCTGGTTTGTTTTTTGTTTACAGTATTAATTTGCCTTTAGGTTTTGCCGTTGTTGGGTCCAGCATCATGTCACACCCAGGAGAGTAATAATTGTGAACTGAAACCTTCATTTGGTAGAAATGCCAGATCCCAAGGATCAAGTGCAATTTGTATGCTCGTTATGTTTACATTTTATCTATAGAGAAAGTATATTAAGGGTTCTCCGGGCAGCGAGCTGAACCAACGTGATTTCTGATCCTGCATCTCCCTCTCCTGTCCCTCCTGTGCAGAGGGGTGGCCGCAGGGTGATGGGGTGCTATGGTGGGCACCATGGTCTGGAAAACTGCTGGCCATCAGCACACAGAAGGCCTTATCTGGGGTCAGTGATGTGCAAGGAAGGTTGAGATGATCTTAGTGGTCTTTTTGACCCTGTGAAGGTGCTGAGGGCTCTGAGCATCTCAAGTGCAATGGTGAGGAAGTGAAGCTAGCAAAAAGGAATGGAACCTATGGCAATAGGAACAGCAATCAGCAACAGGAGAAATGAGTGGAGAGGTGCCCTAATTGCTGTAACACCTGTCTGACCCATTGGGGGAGGCTGAGGAGCTGCAGGCTGAAGGCTCTGCCCATAGCTGTGCATGGAGTCCATGGGTGCTCACATCTGAAGGCAGCTCCTTGGAGCAGCTGGGTGCTCCTGCACGAGTGTTCCCATGTCTGTGCAATGACAGTGCAGGTCCCTGTTTGCCTGGTAAGCAAGGTCAGGTATAGGGATGCGTGCACAGAAGTGCCTGAGAGCAATGAATTCTTGGCTAAAAGTGGATGAGAGAGCCAAGTTCCCTTTCTGACAGATTAAATGTTATTCCTTGGGAATGCTCCTGGGTTTTATTTGTCATTTAAGAACCTACAACCAAAGGCAATGCTGACAAAAGCAACAGCCAGACCTGGTGAGCTCCGGTGCACTGACTGCATTCCCTGCAGAGGCAGAGGGGGATGTTGGGGTGAAGAAGTGGAAGTCCTTGTCCTCGTCCTTCCCCAGCAGTGAGTTCACAAAGCCCTTTAATTCACATGGCTGAGCACTTGCATGCTGGCTCTGTGCTGGAATACTCCAATTAAAAATGAGACCATTTTTCAATCGCTTCTTGAGCATTTCCCCTGCAGAATCCGGCTCCTGTACTGCATTCTCTAACTGTTCCCCATAGAAATTCCATGTTTAATTACTTTCCTGCCTCCCTGTGGTTGAGGGATGTGGCGTTTTGGAGCCGTTTCTCCCTGACAGCATCATTCTGTGGCCAGGGCAAGTGCTTGCCATCGTGGTCCCTAGTGTGTTTCATGGTGTACACCTGTGACTAAGCTCTCTCAGTCCTGAAGATGATCAGTTGAGCAGATTAAGTTATAAATTGTTGCTACGATTTTAAAATTAACTCGTGCCCTCTCTCCTACCTCCTCTTTGGGGAAGTATTCAATGCCTTATAATTAAATTAATTAGCAATGCTGTTGTGCAGCTGCTCAACCAAGGGAAATGCCTCAGGAGGAGATGCTCTCAGCCCATCCATGCAGAGTGGCCAGAGCTCACCTAACACATCGTGCTGGTGCTCAGGAGGGCACAGGGCAGAGCTCAGCCCACCTGCACCATTAGCACCAGGTGATTGGGTTGGAGAAGGGGGAGGAAGCAGCACTTGGCGACCTGCATGAGCTGACGGGTGTTTTGGGTTTGTATCTTTAGGTTTCTGCTGAACTCATGCAGGAGATCACCAGGTTTTTGGCATCCCTGCACCCCGAGCAGCATCAGCCCCACATGCACTCATGGCCCTTGGGGTCATGTTCCCTTCCTTGTTCCCAGCACGCTCTGTTCTCACGCAGCCTCTTATTGCTGCGCTGTTCCCTGTATTCCTAAGGAGGGTGTCTCCACTAGATGTTCCTCTTGGCCAGGGAGAAGAGGCACAGCACAGCCTCTCCTTGGGAGTTCTTTGCACATCATGGAGAAATTCCTCTTTCCAAATTCTCCCCTCCCAATGCTGAGCTCTGCCTTCCCTCTGGGCATAAGGGCAGCTCCCAGCAGTGCTCCTCTCTGGGATTCAGAGTCAGTCCAGATCACGTTGGTTCACCTCCAGCTGCTTTTTGATAGTCGTTAAACCACGTGTTATATACTGTAAATACATACTTGAGAAGTCAATATATATTTTTATAAGCTTGAAACAAATGTGATATAAGATCATAAGGGACACTGTGTACATTCAATGTTTGAGCTATAGTCAGACATCTCCAGGGAATCACTGTTGGTTTGGAATAATAATAATAATAATAGATGGTAATAAAGATCTATTGACATTTTTGTTAATTTTGTATTTATTGAACTATGTTGGAAGATTGCAATAATGAGATGCCTAAATACCCAAGTAAAAACAATACTAATTCTGTCCTGGTTTGTCTGTGTGGTTTATTTCAGGTATCCTGATGGAGAAGGCAGTGCAAGCAGTGTATGGCCAGCGTGTTAAATGCAAACAACGCACAAATAGTAACACTGTGAAATAATTCAGTGTGTCTAATTCAGCAGTTCCCATTCCTTCTCTTTTTCTTAGGCTGCTTAATGCCGAGCAGTGCATACAAAGCCTCGTTGCATTGCGCTGACAGCAGTGACAGCTGCTCCAAAAAGGGGAACTGAATGGGTGCTTAAACCGGGTGAAGTCTATTTGCCTTCTGTCGATCAATTAATTCAGCCAGTCTTCACTAGGAGCCCGGCCAGGGCTATATTGGCACTATAAAGAAATAATTAGAGCTCTGAAGCAGGGCTATGAAGCGCGGATCACAACGCAGCCATCAGAGGTGCTTTTTGCTCAGGCTTTACCTGTAGTGCTCCCTCCTTGGGGTTCCGTGTGTGATGTTTTCCCCTTTTATTGGTGACTTTCCTGGTAGGGATGGGGTTTGGGTGCCATCATGCTGCTGGGGTTAGGGCAGGATGCTTCCAGTAGGGATGTACAGCAGGGCCAGGGGACTTCATCACCCCCTGAGGAACCTCCAGTGCCAGGTCCATGTGTTACCTATGGAGGGAGGCAGACTTCTGGGCTTATTGGGTCACGCGTTTGCAGTGCGTGGTGTCAGCATGTCCTGCTCTGAGCTGGAAGCTCTGTCTGCATGACTTATTGCTACCTGCTTTATGCCTGCCCTGCTGCAGTGATGGATTGCACAGGCTGACATTGAAGCTTCTGCTCCTTTCTTCACCCCCTCCCCCCCCATCCTCTGCTGGTAGAGCTGAGTGGGCTGAATATTTTCTGCACAACAGACCCAAGCAAACGTCTCATGATCTAATCCCAGTCCTCAGAGGTTTGAGGGGGAGTTTCCAGCCTGGGCTGCAGCTGTGCACGTGTCTGTGTATCCAGCAGTGCATGTATCAGCCTCTGACACACGCAGTGTCTTTGAGGAAGATCTGGAAAACATCTGGAAAATCATGTCCCTGCTCTCCAAGGACAGCAGCATCTGTCAACTTGCTGTTTGCCTTGTGTCCTGCCTCCCTTTAGACCACCATTACCCCTCTGAGGTCTGAGGGTGGCAAAGGGGACGGGGAAGGCAGGGGAAAGCCATGCCTAGGGGGCATTTGAAAAGACTTGGCTCTGGAGGGAGAGTTCAATCTAATATGAACAACTGCTAATTATCAAGAAGAACCGGTGCCATCTATCATCATAATCAGTGATCTGCCACTTGAAGTGTCTCAGGAACGGATGCACCATCCCTCCTTGTGTTAATCTCCCTCTGTTCCCCCACCTCTGCTCTCTCCGGTGCCATGGCACATCTAGGGCTGCTGTGTGCCATGGCTGGAGCCTGGGCCCTGCAAACAGGGGAGCAACTCTGGGCATTGCCTGCACATGGGGTGCATATCCCACAGCTCTGGGGTTTGCCTTAAGCAGGAGCTCCCTGTGCCCACCTCCTCCCTGCAGCACTTCCAACTCCTGTGCTCGATTCTGCTAATTGCAAACATAGAAAATGCGCTGTTAATGTATTAACCTCACAGTTGGTGGAGTCTTGTTAAGCAAGTCTAAGAGAGAGCTGTTACGGTTCTGTTCAGCTGTTCAGGACTTCGTTTAGCATCAGCCTCAGCCTTTTCCTCCCTATTTCCTAGCAAAGCCCACTTATTGACACTGACTGAAGCCATGGGATGCAGGCACAGTGCTTGAGCCATGCAGCACAGAGCAGAACCTGCGGGGACCCACAGCTCCTCTCCCTCATGCTGAGGCTTGATCAGGGACACAGTGAAGGGATGTGGCCCCATGGGGACAATGGTGCCACCCGGCTGAGCCACAGCAGGAGCTGGCCATGCATCCCAGTGAATTGCCATCAGCTTGTCAGTGCTGGCGCTGAACCATCTGCCCAGCTGCGCGAGACGCCTGGAAGGCACAGGAGCCATTTAATTACACAATTATAAATGTGTTTGGCCTTTTTATCTCGCTGGGGTTGACAAGCACCTTCAGCATCAGACAAAGCGAAGCCGTTATCGCTCGGCGCAGGGGCTGCGGGTCCCACAGCTGATGGGCACAAACAAAAGCAGCATAACAGGGTCAGGGGGTGCAGCTCCATCCCTGAGCTCTGCTGCATGGCTGCACCTCAGGGATCAGCACTGGCCCTTTGCCTGCCTTGCTCTTTGCTGCATTCCAACTATCTGAAAACAGGAGCCCATGGGATGCCGGCAGTCGTGCTCCCAGTGTGGCCTTTCAGCTTGGTGCAGTGTTTGGAAGCACAGCACACATACGGTGGGGGCTACACAGGACATCCATCCTCCTCCAACTGCTTGCTGAAAGCTGGGGACACATTTCAGGTGGCAAAGAGAGAAAGAAGAGGCATAAAATGTGGGGTAAGGAGGGCTCGGTTGTTTCTGTGGCAATGAAATGCTATCAAGGTGGGTGCACCTGGTTGCACTGCATGGGCTCAGGGAGGTTTGCAGTATCTTTACAGCAGCTCCCTATGCCAGCAGTGGTGCCACATTACTGGCTCTCAGCAGAACACGCACTGTACAGAGGGTGTTGTGCTGCTGCAGCAGGCAGGCAGCCCTGGCACTGCTCAGACACAGCTGTCCTCTGGGGGCAAGGGACCAACTGGGACCACGAGGAGCAACAATGCTGGCACCTCCTGGGACAGCCTGGAGAGTTCCTGTTTCAAACCTATCTGCAGAAGAACTGAGCCATCCTGAAGCATCCCATGGGTGCATGCATGTGTGTATCACACCGAATCAAATGTTCATTAGACGAGGGAAAGTGCACGAAGAAGAGCAGGGAATTGGCAACAGCTGAGCAAAGGCATTCATTAGTGATGCTTCCACCCGACGCTTGCGGGTGCTGCTAAGCACGGATGGTCATTAATTCATACTTTGCAAATGGTGAATTTAATATTTTCCCCCAGATATGGAGCTCTGCAAGGAGAGGCCCCCAACCCACCCCCCTGTGCCTGGGGCTGCATGGCTCTGCTCCCCCCATCCCTGGCAGCAGGGAGTGAGCTGCTGTCACTGCACAGCAGGATGGAGCACAGCTCGCTGCTTTATGTGCAGGCATAAACATCTCCATTAACTTGCACAGTATTTAAATTCCATAATGGAGCTGAAATAAAGCAGCAGCATCTTATCCCCTCTAGAGCCCTAGATCATCTGTTACAAAGACCTGCTTCGGAGAAGCCTCGCGCATTTGGGTAAGGATTTAGAACTGTGCAATTCAGGTTATTCTGTGAGCGTGTTCTCTGTAATGAGGTCTGTTCTGGTTGATACTCTCCCTGGGGGAATGCTGTGTCTGTGGGCTGGGTGTACAGGGCAGTGCTGGGGCATCGCTGGGGCTTTTGCATTTGCAGGGCATTGAGCACCACCCCAGGGCACTGCTGGCCTGCAACAAAGCAAAAGTGTGCAGCCAGGAGCCAGGGCAGAGCTATGGGAACACACACTGAGACACGGCAGCCACAGGAATGGCATTCAGCAGTGGGGGTTTATGCTGTTAAATATTTTTAAGTGAATTCTATTAACTGACAGGAGAGGAAAAGATGAACAGGGCAATGAAAATGCTTTTTTGTGAGATGTAGGTGCTCTGTATTTGCATGCTGTTTGCGACTGCAAATAGGAGCTCCCTGGGTGAGTGGTATGTAAATGGGTGATGCTTGTGTGTCTGTGGGGAGGAACAGACTTGGGGACTCAAACTGCTTTTGCTTTGGCTGCTTCTGGGTAAAGTCAAATGAAGTGAAGACGTAAGGCAGCTTTGCAGGAGAAATGGAATTATTACAGTGGTCCTTGTGAGAAACAGCATCGGGATTATTCCCTCTCCATCACTTCATAACAAGGGGTCTTGATGCAACCGTTCTGGCTTTGCTCTTTTCAGGCAGGCACATCTCCTTGCATGTGTATCCCACATTGCTGTGCAAGGTGGTTCCTTATGGTCCTCCCAGGGAACGTGCATGTAAGGGAGCATAGCACTGCAGCCAGAGGTGGTGTGGCACAATGAATCAAGCTCCCAAAAATACAGCTTGGGCCTCGAAATAAACTCACGGCTGTCAGTTAAAACTCTTGCCAAGGGATCGTGATTTGATGCGAGCTACAGAAGTGGGTGTTTTTAATTACTATTTATAACGGGGGTAGGAGTCTGGAGAGGAAGGTGTCTCTATCTAAGTGCGTGATAGAAGTACAACGGGGAAACCCACATCCTTGACACAGCTCCAGTATAGCAGAGGGAGAGGGAGCGAAACACAACCCATGTTGGATAATGGGGGAAAGGAACATTTCCTCCCTGTTTATTGAAACACTCAGGGTGGTGGCAGCAGCACTCCCTGTGCCCCTTCAGGCACTGAGCATCGTCCCCTGCAGCCCCAGAGCAGAAGGGAGCAGGCAGGGCTAGGGTTAGGGTGCAGGCAGGGAGTGGGCAGGGTGCCGGATGGTGGGATTAGGAGGTGACAGCAGATGGCCCTTCCACAGTCTGCTCCTGCACAAAGCCTGGAATCTTGTTGTAGAAGTGCTGCAAAGCCTGGCAGTCTCTACTCCTGCTTTCTGCCTATTTTCTTTTGCCCAAAGCACAACACGGGCAATGAGAAAAGGAGAAAGGTGGAACCTGAAATAAAGTGGAGCAGGACTGTCAGTATGTGGACAACACCCCACAAGTCAACCAAGCAGCAGGCATGCAGCCAGCTCATGCTCAGCAACCTGGGGAGCCTGGGGAGAGTTTCTTTCATTTCATTTTATTAGAAGTCTTTTAGTTGAGAGATGTGAATTATTGAGCTGCTTACACTGGCCCGACTGCAATGGGAAGGTGAACTGTCACAAACCTTCACTCAAGAGTCCCACTTGGTGGAGGGGTGCAGGATCACAGTGGGTATGAGGCACTGCTGGGCCCTGCTGGCAGAAGACACCATGGGAGAGACTGCAGCAGGTGCATGGTGGTTTAACACCGGCATGGAGACAGACAGTGAGATGGATGGGCTCACATCAAAATGCTGTCAGGGTTCCCCTGTCAGCAAAGAGCTGAGGCTGAAAGGAAATCAGTCAGAGACAGTCTGGGAGCCTAAAATACGAAGCACAACAAGAAGTCAATGCTAGCGATGGTGGAACTGCAGCTTGGTGCATGGATGTCTGTACTGGGAGATGGCTGTGTGCTCCTCTCTGGTTTGGTCCTTAAGGGGTGATCCTGAAGGCAGAGCTGGGAAACAAATGGATGTTTTGATGGAAAGGTTCAGGTGGGGAGAGGGGAAAGGAGGGAAAGCAGGGTGTTGGGGAGCCCTGCCCACAGCCCCTCCTCACCTGGTACACTGTCCCCAACCCAACCTCAGCCAGGACAGGCATCACCGGAGGGGAATGGGGCAGAGTGATGGTGCCTCAGGCTCCATTATTGATTTGAGGAATGCTTCAAACAGATCATTTATTTTCATTAGACTTCTGCCGACGTCCTCATATCAGTGTCCCCTACGTAGGTCGACATCTGTCCTCAGGAATGCTTTAATTGCATTTTCTTCGCTTTACGCAGCTCTTAGCTAATGCATTCTGGCTTCATTAGATTAGACACCTATTGTCCCAAGGATGTTGTCATGTTTTCAAATGGCTTCAATCAGCACCTCCCAGGCACTGGCTATTTCAGGAGATAATAAAACCGAAACCTCATTCAACCTGGGTGAGTAATGGAGGTGTGTTTCCCACCCCCATCCTGCCTGGCTTTAAATTCGACGGGCTGACATCCCCCTGGATACCGACAGAACGCAATTAAGTCTCTTGTCTTGCAGGCATCGTCTGCGTGGTTACACACTGCTCGGGAGGAAGAGCTCTGCAACATTAACTTGGTTTCTAATGATCTTGTCATAGTGAACACCGCAGCGAGATTAAATGAAAGACCGGGAAGAGTCAAGAGCAAAACTCAGCCCTTCAGATGGACGGAGCTGCAGGTTGGTGCTGCTCATTGGGGCAGGAGCTCCTACCAAAGGGTCTGTGGGACAGCCCTGGCTGCAGGAACCCAGTGGGGAACCTCCATGGGCAGATGCAGGGCTGGCACAGAGCTGTGTAGGGACTGCCAGACCCACTCAGACCTGTCCTCTTATAGTGAGCTGCACCATGCCCACAGCCATCCCTTTCACCCCACAGGCACTACTTTCACTTCACCCCCACCAAGGGACTCGAAATTTATCCTAGACAATTTCCTCTCCTCATTTTTAATAATCTCTCTCAGCCTTAAATTAGTTTTCCAAAATATGTATTGAGGATGATGGGCTTTTTATCACAGCTGATAGACAACATTCATCACACCCGTGTCCTAATCCTCACAACACACACGCATTCATTACAGCAGCCCCACATCCATTTTACCAGCCTTTAATTCACTACATCTCTATCACTGCGTGCACAACATCTTCACGTGCCATTTGTCATCCACCCCGAGGAGATGGAGATCTCTGAGCCCTCAGCTCAGGGCAAGGACCACAAGGGAAGCTGTGCTAGCAGAGCCCATGGGTGCAGAGCTTCCAACAGTGCAGGGAGCCTTGCTGGAAGCAGTGGATGATCCATCGGAGCAGCTGAGGAGCCATGATGCTCTTTTTAGGCCTGAGCTGAGAGCAAGAAAAGGAAGCTTCGTAACCTGGAGAATGGTGACAAAGTGGAAAATCACCAAAGCTGGAGAAGCTGAGCATTAAAATGAGTGTTGCAGGGAGTGTGACGCTCGTAACATCTGTCACGTCCCAGGAGCGTGGAGTTGTCTGCTGGGCTAAAATAAATCCAGGCAGGCTGGCTGAGAGAGCCCAAGGACATAAAGACACAGTGCCCCAGCTCCTGGTGTCAGCTCCATTGCCATGCCTTTAGGCAGCACACCAAGGAGAGCTGGAGCAGGATTTACGCTCCCAGCCTATGTGCGGGGAGGTTTATTGCACTGTAAAATGGCCGGGCCCTAAACAAACAAAGCTGAACACTTCTGCACGGCTCCGTGGTTTTCAAAGCTGTTTTACGATTCTCCTTTAACGTGACTGATTTCCTTTTACTGCACGGGCTGATTAAAACCATCACGAGATGCTTCTCTGCTTGTTGGGGCTCGGAGGGCTCCTGTGGAGGGGCAGGGCTGGATGGCAAGGCTGGATGGCAGGGCTGGGTCCATCCCTGCTGTTTGCATTCACATCCCTTCCCTTCTGTGCGTGGCCGTGTCCCAAGCCCCAGTGGTTCTCCACTGAGCATCTCATTGCTGCTGAGCTGCAGAGCTGTGCCCTCGGGCACTGCTTTAAGCCACAGGGAGGGAGCTCTGCCACAGCCCACAGGTCACGCAGGAGTTGGCCCAGAATGGATTATAGCTGCTCCACTAGGAAAGGAAACACCTCACAGCTCTGCCGAAAGCTCTGCTGTGGTCATGGGAGCGTTGCTACTGAATACCCACAGAGAAATAGTCACATGTAATCTCTGGAGCTGAAAGGAAATTATGACTGTAGCAAATAATTTCAGCCTCCAAAGAGGGAGAGAATATTGTGTGCGTGAGGAGGTTTTGGGAAGCAGGAGAAGAAATGCAGCGGTTCTGTATTTGAAACAGTATTTCTACTTCTAACTGAAGAATACTGTTATTTTTTTTAGGGCCGTAATAGATACAAAGAGCAAGAACATTCTGACTACAGCTCAGCCAGAAAATGGGGTGAGAAGGTAAAGCCAGGTCACTAGCAAATGGAGCTGGGGGAGAGAAGCTGAGACCTTCCCCATAGCCTTGCACCAATCAGTTAATGGAACCCTCATCTGGGGCCACAGCACCTCGTGCACTGATTGCAGTGCTTGTCCTGCCTACGCTGCCCTACCCCTGCAGCCAGCAGTGCCCTGCCTGGGGCTTCAACATTCTGCACAAAGCAACTTCTTGCATGCAAGGCTCTGGTAAGGCAGGGAGTGTTGTGGAGAGCAGATGGCAAGTGCCAGATGGGTGAGGACGAAGGAGGGAGATGTTATTATGTAGAGCGAGCTGTAGGCTCCAATGAGCCCCGCTCCAAAGAATCGGCAATTAACGTGGGCCATTAGCAAAGCACTTTGTCTCCGAAGTTTCCTCCCGTTGCCATTGGTCTCCTTGTTTCTAGGTGAGCAGGATATCTGATGAGAAAGTGAACCTGTAATTCATTCTCAGCAAGACGCCTGCTTCCTCAAACATGCAAGAAACTGCCAGGGGTGTTATTTGCCAAAAATAATGGGATTGCTATCAGTTGGCATCGTCCCAAGGGGAAAAGGAAATTGGTTCTATCTTGCAAGGGCTTTTATTTATAGCAAATAAGCAGAGCCTTGTTGCTGTGTGCTGGTGTGGGACTGGGATATGTCCTTCCAGGGGCACAAGGTGGCCCCAGTGGGAAGCATCCTCCATCCTCTCTTCTGCTCTGTTCTTGCTGCTCCTGAGCAGGGCTGCACACACATGGGGCATTCCCAGCACTGGCGGGTGTTGTGTTCCCATTAATCACATCATTTCCTAATCACACCATAAAACAGCTTTGGTTACCACATACCAGAACCCTTCTTGCTGCTTTTCAGCATTAATTCCAGCCTACAAGAGGTTTGCTGCCTGACCGGTACATGGGTTCATCGGTGCAAGTAAAACCTGTGACTGCCAGCACTGCTCTGCATGGACTGAGTTGCCTCTGCCCCTTAGGATCGAACTAATCCACATGCTGGGAAAGGAAACTCATATATTCCAATGCAATTTATGGTTCAGCTCTTCTAATGATGAAATGCTGAACTGGAAGAAACCAGCTGCAGCCAAATGGCTCCATGCATCTATGGGTCCCATTCTGCTGCCTCTTCGTGGCTGCTCCTTGCTACCCAACATTCCCTTAGCATATATTTTGGCTTTCCCGTATGCTGCCCATGATGGAGGGGTTATGCTCCTGTTATCTTGCAGGTTTTCCTTCTCTGAAAGCTTCTTGCATCCCTGCCATGCAAAGGGCTCTTTATTACTGGTGAGGGATCTGCAAGGCCTGGAGGAACCCTGCTCCTGGAGGAACCCTGCTCCTGACAGCACCAGCTCCCTTCCCATCAGGCACCTCTAATGCATTTCATGGCGCTGACAATCTCTGATGGCCTTTTCCATCAGAAGAGCTCCAGGAGCTAATGCATTTGAACGTGCCCAAGGCAATTCCCTCTAACAAACTAATGTGGGCCTTTAATTTTAACAAGCATTTCAAATGCAGTGCTTGAATAGCATCACTTACAGCACTATTTTTCTGCTGACACACGCTACACCCCTGTCTCTTTCTCTCTGAGACAAGTTAAATCACTAAATTCCTCTGAAAAAAATGCCCTCATTTCCATAGGAAACACAGATTTCTGTGGGTTTCTTTAGGAACAACAGCTTTCCATGGGTTTTCCCCCACATCTGAAGCCCTGATCCCAGAAAGAAGCACAATCCCATTCCACATTCAACACACAGAAATCCCTTCTTCTGTCCAGTCCCCTTGGGATGCTCAGCACTCAGGTGCTTCCCTGAGCAGCTCTGCTCCCCGTGGTCACAGATTGCTCCTGGGAGGGTTTCTCTCTGTTCTCTGCAAAGTGCAAAGCTATTGCTTTTCAGCCTTGTGCTGCCCGGTGGGATAACATCATCTCTTTCCTTATCTGCAAGAGCTGCTCGGAGCTGGCAGGACTCAGGGCTGGCAGTGCTGGGCAAGCAGTTTCTTGGCCCAGTGGGTTCCTATGGAGATGCATCTCCTGTCGTCTTCGTGTGTGATAATTGAACAACAAAAAGGGAAAGGGAAAGCAGGAGCTTTTTTTGAGTGCACATGAGCTGAGTGCTGAGCGCTGCCCTGGCCGAGCTCTCCTCCAGGGCCACAAGCTCCAGACAGAAGGCATTTTCAATTGCACTTTCCATCTGGCATTGATTACCGTCCAATTTCTCGTGCCTTCATTTGCAGTCAGCAGAGGCAGGCTGACTGACATTGAGGGAGAACGACTCCTCAGATCCCATCAATCAAGTGCCATCAGGATTCGGCTTCCCAGGCTCCTGGGCCACAAGGTCACCCTCAGTGGGAAATAAGCTTTCCTTCTGAAGCAGAGCCCTCCCCGTGCCTTTCTCCCACCATCCCCTCACTGCAATGCGTGGCAGCAGAGGGAGGCTGAGCTGCACACTGGCAGTCATCACTCACTGTCCCCCACATCCCACTGCTGGGTTCTTACATGGAACATTCTGTGGGGAACTGGGAAGAAAACTCATGATGTTTTGTCAGGAAATTGTGCAGTAGCACACAGGGACATCCATCAGCTTTTCCTACATTTATAGAGGAAAGAAAAAAGCAGGACAGCTAAACTAAGTCCTGCCCAGTGCCCAGCAGCACTCCTGCTCATACATCTCCTGCTCCAGCCATTCTCCCATTCTGTTTCCCATAAGCCATGTGCTTTCTCAGGGAGCCCCAGCACTCAGGAAACACGAACCCTACTCTTGTTCCAGCTCCAGCCTTCACTGCACAGATGACTCAAAGCCACCTGACAGCAGGGAGAGGCAAAAAGGGATGGTGCAAACCAGCTCTCCCCTGGTTGTTTGCACACTGAGGATGATGGAACGGAATGAGGTACGCCTCCAGCTTTAATGTGTGCTGTAGCAACGGGAAGAAATCCACTCGCTGCTCGCAGACGTTATCATTAGCTGATGTTCATCACCCTGAAACTCTCCTAGCGTTCTTGTTGAAGGTGAATTGAGGCCCCTTGCAGAAGGGGACAGCCCTGCAGTGGCTGAATGCCACAGGAGCTGGATGCAGAGGGGAGGCAGAGACAACAGAGGGATGGTGGGCAGGAGAGGTACAAACCCCCGGATGCTATTTACAGGAGTGATGCAGGACAAGGACAAATTATCCTTTTCCATCATCCTTGTGCCTGGACACAACTGCATCCCCCCCTCCTCCCCCGACCAGTGCTGGGACACAGCTGTGTTCATAGCACTGAACCCACGGGCAGAGCGGGGCTACAACAGCAGCTGAGATCTTATTAACGTTTCCACTTGCTACTTCACAGCAAAGGAATTAAGTTCAAATTGTGTACGAAAAAACGCCGGCTTCCCAGCTCAGTGCAGCCCTGAACTGTGCAAAATCAGCAGGCTTTGTACTTTATAAGGAAGATTGACCCATAACTAGTAAATATTGATTTTTCCCTGGAAAGCTGCTCTCAGCCAGTTGCTGCGAGGCAGTACAACACAGGCAATACAGCAGACAACGACACCGTGAGAGCATCTTCACCATCCATGCAGATGGGCACAGCTCTGCCCTGGCTGCTTTCCTGGGTCCAGCCAGGCTTACAGGCGGCAAGCAACTTTGAGGACATGACTTTCCTATTCACTGTCTCATCCTTATTAATGGAAATTAGATTAATTACACTGTTGCAGGCAGTAAATCTTTGCCTGGAGAGGCGGGGAGGGTGCCTGGGATTTTGGTGCCTTTGTGTGATGTTCAAATTAGTGATTCTGCCTAATCCCATTTTTCAGTGTAATAATGCTTCTGGGTGAGGGATGGGTGAAGCTATGTGGCTTACAGGCACCGACTTTCTGGGATAGAGAGAATTTCATCCCCGCTCTCATCAGAGCCAGGAACAAAATTGCACTGAAGTCCGCACCCCGTAAGCTCTGTTTTCCACCACTGTATTTTAAGAGGACATTAATGCTTTCCCCCAGCTCAGATGTGACAGCAGAGCAGTGGCACCCTGCAATTCCACAGTGAGGTCCAGCCACATCAGCTTTTCGTATTATCTTACAGTAAATGAGATTCACTGGACAATGTGGATCTGATTTGCAGCACAGCTGTGAAAGAAGCCCTGCCTTTAAGAAGGCTACCATCTATGAATAAATTGGATATACTTATTTGGAACTCTTGACAGCTCAAACTTGCTGTTGTGAGGTTATAAAAGCAGAAAACCAGCCTGTCTCATGATTGCCTCTCTTCCTACACAGAAGGAAATACTTGATTTATGTTCCAAGAAGGAGTTTGCAATATAGCATCGCAAGCGTGTGTCTTGCTGGAGGGGGCTCAGCACACTCAGCTCAAGCACCCAGCTCTCTCCTTGCCCCACAAGGACAGTTTTGCAGCTGGAGAGAATCTATGCTCACAATTCCCTTTTCAGAGAACTTGTCTGTTTGGGCAGTTGGCTTCTCCCTTTCTCCTTTGAAGTGTTTTGACACTTTGGAGCCAGGCAGGGCAAAGCCCTTGTTGTTCTGCCACCCAGAGAGATGGGTTATGACCAGCTGCCATCCTCCTTGTGTGGGAGTGTAATAGTGATGGGACTGAGTGCAGCACACCTCAGGACCTCACACAGAGCAATGCAGCTTTCTAGAGGTGCATCTGTACCATCAGGCCGTTGGTTTCTGTAATCCCAGGTGGAGAAGAAGCACCTGCCAAGCCACTTTTGGTCACCCACAGGAGGAACCTACAGGAGGAATATGGCTTTGCCATCAGTTAATGGGGAAATAGGCATCTCTCCTGAACATGCTCCTGCAAAGGGGCTCCTGTACATGAACAACCACCCTGCCCCTGAGCACACACATACAGGAGATGAGCGGGCATTACAGCAAGGCTCTTCTCTGCAGATACCTCCAGCATTCATCCAGAACCCTGCGGTAAAATCAATTAGAGAATAAGAAAGCTGCAGCTAAATCCATGGCAAACAACGTCGTTTGATTTGTTTCGAGTCCTTGTAGCCTGTGGCACATGACACAGGATCAGATAAAAGGCTGCAAGATCCCACTGGGAATGTCACGTTGCAGCAGATGCTGTCTGGAGCAGAGGGGACACAGCTCATCACTGCACAGCACAGCTTCCATGCAGCCAGATGCCAGCCTGGGAAAGCCACCATCAGTTAAGTCTTCTAATTAATATATTTTACCTAATTGAGTGCCCAACTGCTAAATGATATCAGTCAGGTTAATTAAATGTTAAATCTTTCCCAGTTAAGTAGAAAAAAGAAAAAGAATAAAGAAAAAGGAGCAAAGTTACAGAAGCTTATATTGTGAAACACTTACAAGCCTGTTAATTTGAGTAATTGTTTTCACCTCCCACCCTCCACCACCCACATCTTAACATTAAATGCCAAACTTAAGACTCAGCAGTCAGCTCCCTTATCAAGGGGGAACATCTGGATTAATGCCTCATCCACTTTGCACTGTAAAGCAATCCAACACAGTTTAATATGTGAGCATTTCAGTAGTCCCAATGAGCTGCTGGAAGCTGACCCTGGACACCAGCTGAGTGCTTGCAGGAGGGCTCTGCCCAAAGTGAAGAGAGCCTTGGCTGGAAGGAGGCAGAGAGCAAACACAATGAGCAGACAAGCAGTGCCGGCTGGAGCCTGCTACAGCAGGGTTGCAGCAGAGGGCCTAGGATCCAGGAACAACCGTCAGGACAGCCCATAGACTAGACATCTTAATGGAAAAGATCTTTGTGTCTCATTACAAAGTGCTGTGAACTCTGCTGGAAGTTAGATCGGTTTTGGTGGCATCGTACAGGTTGGCTGGAGGAGCTGCACGTGCTGTCCCGCACCTTCAAATCAAAACACTCCTCCATGAAAAAAATTGCCTAGAGACAACTCTAATTTGTTCTAAACTATTATCTCTCCCATCGGCAAGCAGGGAATTGTTATCTATTTATTTCTTACAATGTCATTGAATCAGTGACCACCTGCAAGGTGTCCGTGATGATAAATGCTTGCTTTGTATATGGAGCTATTTCTGACAATGCCCGATAGTGCACATCTATCAAATTGCCTGGAAGAGCCACCTATTAGGATCATTATCAAACACAGTCCTATTGAACAGGGAGTTCAATGTCAGCACATCCCGGGGACGGTGCCTCGCTGGGTACCTATTCTGTTCATTATTTCCCTAGATTAATAGTTTTGCATTTGTATTATGAATTTGGGCTCAACTTTGGAGTTCTCATGCCCAGTGTGAGCAGAGGCTCACTGGCAGACTCACACACACAGCTTGCTGCTGCACCCACTTGGTGCATGCAGGAACTCCTGGCTGGAAGACTGCCTGAGCTCAGCCAGTCGGGGAAAACAAATGTTATTTCCCCTGCAGGACTGTAGTAATTCACCACTTCAGCCTGGTGAAACAGGCACACCCTGCTACTTGCTTGCTCCCCGCAGGGTCTGTGCTGCTGGAAGTACCACAAGCTCATCTTTCTTCAGCTTGCTTTGTCACAGAGAAGACTTATTTCTGAAAGAACTCCAGTTCTTGCCAATGGTCTTGATCTAAAGAACACCAGCGCTCAGCAGCCTTTTAGCAAACCATGGCCTTTGCTGCTCAAACCACTCCTACAAGAAAGTCACAGCTCTCAGCCCTGGGTGGTGCTCACAGTAACTGAAATTACAGCATGTGTTTAGCATGGAAGTAGAACCAAAGGTGTGCATCTGCTGGCAGGGAGCTGGGCAGGCAGCTCGCAGAGGTGCAAGACCTTCACATCTCAGGAAGCAATTAAGCCTCCTTACTGTTCAGAACAAACCCTACACTAATCTAGAGGAGCATTACCACTCTTAGTAGGAAAAACGTTAATGCATGGATTTACTTAGTAACTATGCTATATCTCGGTATTAAATAGAAGAATGAATTGGCTGACAAGCATGTAAAGGATCATAATCATAACTTTTAAAAGAAAATGGTATTAACAGGAGGATTCTCTTGGCATTTTAGATCTAAGCCCAGTCGATGCTTAAAGCAGAATCTAGGGTTGTGTATCTGTACCCAAGTGCTTCATGGCTTTATTTACAGTAAAACTGTTTGTTTGAATGAATGAATGCTCAGTGAATCCTGCAAAGATAGCAACCCAGGTGTCCTTAGATAGCAACCCAGCTGTCCTTGCAGCTCAGTAGTTCCCAACATTGCCACCTGCAGTTAAGACCTGGAAGCTGCCACGACCTGAACAACGCAGATGCTCTACAGAGAGCTGTGCTTTCCCAAGCTGTTACAAAGCAATCCCTCAGCAGAGAACTCGGTACAGCAGCTCCCATCTATTGCTTTCTTTTCCCATGCAGAAGCAAACCCCGGCCATTGGTGCCCAATGCTCATGCTTTCTGCAAGGTATCAGCGTTGCCTTTGTACCCAGATTGCACAAGGTAAGCATTCATTGGTCTATGCCTTTGAGTAAATACATTGGCTGCCTTTGAATTATTATCCAGGGAAGAATATATAGATATAGATATAGATATAGATATAGATTATAGATATAGATATAGATATAGATATAGATATAAATATAGAGATATAGAGATATAGAGATATAAATATATATAGATATAAATAGATAGATATAGATATAGATATATAGATATATAGATATAAATATATAGATATAGAGATATAAATAGATAGATATAGATATAGATATAGAGATATAGAGATATAAATATATAGATATAAATATAAATAGATAGATATAGATATAGATATAGATATAGATATAGATATATAAATATAGATATAGATATATAGATATAGATATATAGATATAAATATAGAGATATAGAGATATAAATATATAGATATAGATATAAATAGATAGATATAGATATATAGATATAGAGATATAAATATATAGATATAGAGATATAAATAGATAGATATAGATATAAATAGATAGATATAGATATAGATATAGATATAGATATAGATATAGATATAGATATAGATATAGATATAGATATATAAATATAGATATAGATATATAAATATATAGATATAAATATAAATAGATAGATAGATAGATAGATAGATAGATAGATAGATAGATAGATAGATAGATAGATAGATAGATAGATAGATAGATAGATAGATAGATAGATAGATAGATAGATAGATAGATATAGAGAGCAGGGCGGCCAATCAGAGCCCGGCGCGTTGTGATGACGCATAAAACTGCGACTGCTTCCGGCTTAGCGGCCATCATGGCGGCGATGGTGGCTGAGCTGCGGGAGTGGGAGGCGGCAGCGGGGCGGTGGGACGCGGCCTGGCGGGCGGCTATGGCCGCATGTACGCCGCTGTTGGCTTCGTTGGCCGGGCTGGCGGCGCAGATGCGGGCGACGCAGCGGTTAGCGTGGGGAGGAACGCCGTTGGGAGCCTTCAGCGAGCTGAGGGAGCGGCTGTGGAGGAAACAGCGCGGCGCGGCCGAGGCGCTGCTGGAGGAGCTCAGTGAGCGGAGGTGAGGGGGAGGCGGCCGGGCCGGGTGTGGGGTGTTGGTTGTGGGTCTTCGCTGAGGTCTATCACGCAGGGAGGAGCTGCGCGCCGTGAGGGACGCGGTGGGGGCCGGCGTGGCCGCTGTGATGCGGGTGTACGAGGAGCGGCCGGCGGCGCTGAGCCTAACCGAGGTGCTGAGACGTGGGCCGAGCCGCCCGTCGTTGGCTGATGTTCTGGAGGGACTGCAGGATGTGGAGCGTTACTACCGGTATCTGTATCCTACCGTGGTGGTGCTGTCCGGGCCGGGATGCTGAGTGCTCTTTTTTTGCTGTGTTGTCCTTATGGAGTTTGAAGGTACCTGGAGATCAAACAGTTCCTCCTGCTCATCAGCTGTGACAGCCTAGCAGACATGGAAGCTCTCCCACAGACCTGGGAGGGGATTTTGGAGCGTTATGGGGAAGATACTGTTCAAGGTAAATCTCCATGTGTTGGACCTGGATGTATCTTTGAGCCCTGTGCTGATATCTCTTCCCTGGAGATAAAACACCTGCCTATCACCTACATCACAGACTTGTGACATACTGTGTTACATCCTGTCTTGCTTGTTCTGTTGGGCTCAGTAGCAATGGCTGACCATGCTCTCTGCCCTTGTTCTTTGCAACCAACCTGCTCACAGATCTTGTACCTAGTTTGGTGGTAAATGCCAGCTGTTGCGCTCCAGTGTCAGCTGGGAGCAGCTTTCTTTCTTGCCCTTTTATAAGGGACTTGATAATCTGCTTCACTTGGTCTATGAAGTTACTTTTATATGTGCTTATATATATATATGATTTTAGAACTAATTTTCTGCTGAGACAGAATACAGATAAGATGTATTAATTAATTGTTTTTTGTTGTCTTTTTTCCCCCCCAACTCAGATGCTTTTCTTAAGATCTCTCTGTTTTTGGACAACTAATGACAGCTGCACTGCTGGAAAGGCTTCACATGGAGAACAGGCAGGACTGATGCTGACCAGCTTCTATGAACGTGTGGTATATCCTGAGATAACCACTAAGAGGAACATTACCTGAGTCAATGTTTAGGAGCTGGATGAGGTGACCCCTATAGGAAGTGCTTGGACCGTTCCATTTTCAAGCTGAGGTGGATTGTGTTTGAGGAGGAGGTTGAGCTCAGCAGGTCATGACAATAGAAAGAAATTGTCTTCAGCTATGGGAGCTGTCATTCCTTTTTCCCCCCACTGATGTTTTGTATGCTGAAAGGAATGTTGTAACTGACTGACTTGCAAACAAATGGTGAAGTGCACTGCAAATAAATGTAACACGAGGCACAGCAGGTTGATAGGAAATATTTTTAGATAACATCCTTTAAATAAAAGATGTCTAATCAGAAATTAAATGTAGTTTGTACATCGTCCTTCTGAGCAACGTGTTTGCTTTTATCCTGGAACATCAAGGAGCAAATCTGGCTTGCAAGTGTGGTTAGGAAGGTACATATAACCAACCTAAACACTTGAGTTCTGATATGGGCAGTTTGAAGTGTGTTGTATCTTTCTGAGAAAGACGTGTCTGTATCAGTTAAAATCAATTGCTTAAAAGCAATCTTTCTACAAGGGCATGTTTTAAGAACCTCCTGTTCTACACCAGCAGCTGCTGCCTGTTTTAGGTTCATCTTATGTAATGTTCTCTGTAATGTTCCAAGGAAGTGATGGGATATGTGACTCCAGCAGTAAGTTACAGCTGTGGTTTGCTGTCTCTGTCTTTCTCTCCCCCCCCCTTTTTTTTCTTGGAGGGGAGGATGAGGGCACAAAATAAGCTTCAAACCCGAGGAATGCATTCGACCACCTGAGGGCACTGCTCGACCTGCAGAGAGCTCTGTTCGGCAGCCTTTGAAGACTGCTGATTGTGCAGGGCTGCTGCTGCTGCTGCCAGTGCTTCCCCATCAGCTGGCAGTTCTTTGTGGAATGGTACTTAATATGCAGTTTTAATTGGAAAGAAAAATAACGTCACCCACTTGGCTTTGGTATGGCTTCAGGGAGTCGTGACTGATGAAGTCAGTGTTTGTCAAATGAAGGGCGTTAAGCACACAGAAAGCAAGGCAGTTTCTGCTCTGAGCACATACAGGGCAGGTGTTTCAGGCATCTGCTGGCCATGGGGGCTGGGAGGCAATTCTTCTTTGTGTCTGCAAGCCCAACATTGCTTCAGGGCCCTGGAATGCTTGCTGGTGCTGATCTTGTCTTCCAGCCTGCTCTGAAAGGAGCTCTTGTGGCTTCTGCTCTGTGCATCCCCTATAGACCTTGTGCAAGAGTGCAGCTTAACTGCTGAGTCAAATTGCTGCTGCTGGGGAGCTTTTTGCTTGGCCATCTCATTCCCAGGAAAGTGAGAAATGGGCTCCTCCTCCTCTGACTGCTTCAGCTTAAGATAAAGCAGATGATGCAGTGAAGATACTGGTTTGGCAGACTAGCCAAGAATGAAGTCTATTTAGCTAATGGTTGTGTAGCAGTCTCGATGCAGATGCTTCTGCGTGCAAAGTATT
Organism: Excalfactoria chinensis; assembly: GCF_039878825.1. Taxonomy (NCBI): domain Eukaryota; kingdom Metazoa; phylum Chordata; class Aves; order Galliformes; family Phasianidae; genus Excalfactoria; species Excalfactoria chinensis. Next base: position 3,408,266 of record NC_092846.1, read on the forward strand.
TCCCATCCTCGAGCAGCTCTGTCTCACCATGACCTGTCACTGGCTTGTTTTGTCAGTGTGCTTCTGGTGCAGTGGGTTGCATCACAGTATTGTTTCAGAACAAGGCATCTATTTTCCTTTGCACAGCACAGTGCAAAATGTCACCTAATTTCCAAAACTTTGCTTCTAGCCCATAAACTCTTCTTTCAGCTCCAGATTCACCTTTTGCATTTGGCTTATTGAAATTCAAACATCCCCAGTATTTAGGTTCTGGCCAGTGAAATACCTTTGATGAACTTTATTAGCTGTCACCTGCTCTGAGTGTTCAGCCCTCGCATGTTCCCTAGGGGCATAACTGACTTCTGATTTGAAGGAAAGGATGAGTGTCTGCTGTGGGATGACAGAGTCTGCAGTAGATTTACTTGGATTACCTCCCAGCTCTTTTGTGACAGCTGACTGTTGGTGTCTGGGGAGGCTGTCGCTCTAAATCCATCTGACAAACAAGGTTGTATGTTGGGATACAGCAAAGAACAAAGATAATAGCAAGCTCTCTCATCCATCTACCTGTCCCTTTTCTGATAGCTAAGAGCCTGTGGCAGAAGTGAAGATGTATTGCTTGTGTCTGGAGTGTGCTGCCAAGCTGTTTGACTTGCAGCTTTATAGGAAGCATTTTGATGGGAGGGAACAGACTTTGGTTTTTATGTCTGTTGACATTCCTTCAGTGTGAGCTGCTGCATTTTTCTGCTTGCTTCTGCTTACTGCCTGACTGCACGCACAGCTGGCTGGTGTGTACTGTAATTGTCACCACTCTTGATAGTCTGTCTTTGGTTTGCTGTCTGAGGGTGCTCTGAGCTTATGACTGCTTCCCATGAACATCTTGAGTCTTTCAGTGACACGAGAATGGGCCAAAATGTTCTGACCTCTCAATGAATGTGCACCCGAGTCTTTGTTACTGTCACTTCTGAAGCACAGCGACATACTCTGAATTCAGTCCCTTTGCCATGGCTTGAGCTAAATCCTGAGCTGCTATACTTCAATGTAGAGAGGACACAAGAAACCTCTCTGCTATAAAATGGCAGAGTAAAGCCAGAGAGGAGGACAGACAACCTGATAGGGAACAGCTGTATGATCTTATGCTCATCACATACGGCACAAAGTGAGTAAAGACAAGATGACTGTAAGGTGTTCCTTGGGGTGCCATCTTTGCTTTGTCTTGAGGTTTCATCTTAATCATTAGAAAACAGTAAATCACAGTGTATGTGGCTGCAAAATTGTGTATACACATGCAGATGGTATACAGCCCTCCAGTAGTCCTCTGGCAGCCTGTCTTACAGCTGCATAAGGAACAAATGGGTTTAAATTTTGGAAGGTCTTCAGAACGGTTCAGTGGTGGCCTTTCTGCCTCTCCTGAAAGCTCAGCTCTCTATTATCTGTCTATTGGGTTAATGACAGTGCAGTGGGGGTGCTGAGAGGGGTTTCTGAGCTGAAGGAAGCCATGATCCAACTCTGGCTCTTACTGAAATGGAGCGAAGGAAGTTCTTGTTGAAGTTTTGGTGCAGTTAATTTCCAGGAATGGCTTATGGCTGATAGGCCATGTCATCAGTTGCATTTGTCTGCACTGTTCTGGAAGGGCACAAATGAACCTCTGCATCAGGGGGCTCTAATTGGATACAACTGTGAGTTTTGTTCGGTTTCAAGATCTGTGTGTTGCAGCTCAGGAAGGCTGCCAAGATCCCCAGTTGTTAACAAGGATGTCATTCCTCGTAGATGCGAGACTCCCTTCAGCCTGTGTTTGCTGGAGAATCTGCAGGTTCAAAGCATCCCACCATGAAGACAGGGTGGGCATTTAGCCTCCACAGGCTGAACTTCAGAGCACTCAGGTGAGAAGGCCACTCCTCCTCTTTCCATCCTTAAGAGTCTGCTCTGCTGAGCCAGATACCTACAGCTAGGCAGACTGGAGGCTGTTGTTTCAGTGCTGCCCCAGCATGCAGCTCCAGGAAGCAAGAACACCAGATAGGTGTGTGGGGATAGAGGCTCCAGCCCAGCGTGGTCAGGATGTAACAGTGGCACCAAAGACATTGCTTGCTCTGAGACTAACTGATATAACACACCTAGCCGTAAAAATAACTCTGAGTGCCTTTATTTTTGGAACAGAGCTCTTAAAGTGTTCTTGCATGAAGACCTGTCTCTTAGGAATGCAATAAAACCAAGTTAGCAGCTGGAGCTACCTTGTTAAAGTGAAGTTTTCAGGAAACACGGAGCTCATGCTTTGATTTTCAGCTTTGCCTCCTACTAACTTAATTTGAAAGTAGTTATTCTTCACTTATAGGGAAAGCCCAAACTAAGATCAGTTACTAAATTTAAATACCCACAAACATTTATAGGGAGCATCTGACTTCTATCTGGTTGGTTTGTTTCTCTGTGTAGGGTGAAAGTTAGCTTCTGTACACAGTTCTGCTTTGGAAATGGGGCCGTCTATGGGTAATCTTATTTTAGACACAGTTGTAGCAGCCCCCTCTATTCTCCCACTCTATTCTCTATTCTCCCACTCTATGATAGAATATAGGTGTGCTTTCTGACCCTCCTGCCATTGTATTAAAAACATACATGTTCTTATGCATCACATCCCTCCCAACTCTCCAGGTAGTGGTAGCATCTCATGCATGTGGATATATACCACTGTCCCAATGTCTTTGCCTAGTGTCCATCTGGAACCAGAATCCATAGATTTGGAGTGTCGGATTCAGAACTCCAGACCTCCACAGGAAACAACAAAAGCTTTCCTTCCAAAAGCAGATTTCAAAATCAGATTTCCATAACAAAGAAAAAAAAGGTATAGAATTTGGCACCCAAACTTAAGTTTAGTTGGAGGCAGAAATAGGTGACAAAAAGCCTTGCGAGTCATTTAATAAACCAAGCATGAGTTTCACAAGCCCCTGCAGCTTCCATGCTTATTCTTTGAGACTTTCATCTTGGCCTGGAGCAACACTCCTTTGTGATTCTGCAGGGCTGCAGAGCCTGCTCGAGTGCTTATCCACTCAGAAATAAAACAAACATTCTCCCACCTACATTAATTGAATGTGCAGCTCTCATTCCTAGCACTCAGCTGTCTACGCTTTAATGTTTCTCGAGTGCTCTTGACTTTATCACAGCATTTGCCCTGGTGAGCTCGGAGGGGAACAAAATCTGCTAATCCTATAGACGTGAGTTGAATGGGAACGCATCTGGCTACAAAGCAAGGAAGTGCTTTCCTGTGGTGAGGAAGTGCTTAGCTCAGGGCCCATTGTCTGGCTTTGCAAAGATGGGCACAAAAATCTCTTTGGTCTGTTCTTTGCCTCTATGCTCCATCCCCTGATGCTGCACCCTGCCCTCTCTGCTTAGCAGACCCTCTGCAGCAGTCGGCAGAGTGCAGCCTGCTCTCATCTCTCCCACTTTATCTGCCATTCCTGTATAACTTTTATTTCAATCCTCCCTTCCTGCTTTTCCCCTCAACCCTTTTCTCTCCTCCTCCCTCTTTCTGTGGAAACAAATGTACAGTAGGTGTCTCTTGAACTTGCCTGAACTCCTTGTCCCAAGCACCTTCCTGACTAATCCTTTCCAGATGTCCAGGAACTTTTATGTTTAGCAGTTCTGCTCGAGTTCCTCATTTGTTCTCAGATGGAGCAAACATTATATTTCCTAAAATAATTTGAAAAATAAGCCTGATCTTGGCCTTCTGCAAAACAACCTCAAAATATGGCATTGTGAGCCCTGCTGCAGCCCTCTGCACCCAAACTGGAACACGGCGAGCATCCATAAATAGTGCTGTGAGCTTAATTTTCCATGTACAACTCTGCTCCATGGCTGTGAAGTTCTGAAAGCACTCAGTGTTACGCTTTCACCCAACCCAGGGCCAGGGCTGTTGGCTTGCAACCTCCCAGTAGCATCAGCATTAGGAGATCTGTTAGATATCATTGGACAACAGTGGAAACCATGTTTCCTGGCTGTTCTTTCAGACTGGGATAGGCCTGATGGCTCCTTTTGCTCACATCTCCTATTTACAAGCTGCATGCAGCCTCTTTGCCTGTACTGTTCAGCATGAGCTACTGAGGGGATAGACAGTCTGTTGTCCCGGGGCATGATGAGGTCTGTGAGGCTGGAAGTAATGAATGGGTCGGTTTGCCATCCCGGAGAACAGCTCTTCAGCACAACCCCTGGCTTGCATTGGAGATGCGTCCCATGCTTCCCCTTGGACATCCCTTGGTTCTCCTCCCTTTTTCACTCTGCTTTTCATCTGTTCTTCATGCTTGCTGTTCAGCTTGCTTGGGATATTAGAAACCTTTGGGCTGTTTGGTGGCCTTGGGAAATTGCTGTCTTTTTCCTTCCATTTGTCCTTACTTCGGGGTTCACCACGGCATGTTATGAGTTGACTGCAGAATACTGGTGTTAGGAGAGAGGATTTCCATTAAGCTGGAGACTTGCGATGAGGTGGTTGGTGCCATTGGTGATCCAGCTGGTAGGATGAACCTGTTTTGTTCTGTGCTCCCTACCAGCCCCGCATTCACCATTGCCTTTCCACGCAATCAGAGCTTACAGAATCCTGCAGAATAGTGCCTAGATCTTTAATCTCACAGCACAGTGAGCTCTGTGGGGTTTGGTGCTCCTCCTCCTGCTGCACCGCTGCACCTTCCTCCCCAGGAGCTGACACAGGACGGCTCCCAGTCCTTTTTCCTGCAGTCCAGACAGTCTCTGGGCCACCTGGGGAAGGAGAATGAAGAATATCAAGCCGGTAAGTCTCCTAACCATTCTGCTATGTGAGGAATGAATCCAAGAGCCTTTGCAGACGATTAATCTTTTCAGTCCTAAGAAAGCAAATGATCTCCTCCCGCTCCCATAAATTCAACCTCTCTCTCCCGCTCCCCCTCTGCAGTGTTTGAACTGCTCGCCAAGAGCTTTATTAAAAACTACAAGATGCAGTTTTGTTTCTAACCGAATCCCAAACAACTGCGTTAGGTGGAGAAGAAACATTTGGTGCAGTCAGCTTTAGAGCATTTTTGTGTATAGTCCATAGCCACTTGTCAGCCAGAGACCAGAGTCAGCTTTGCACCAAGTTTAATAGGACCTTTTCTCTCCTGAGCTTAGGAGATGAATTCAAGCTGGTCAGACCTTAGGGTCTCATTTCAAAGAGTGCCTGGCAGCGATTGCTGGGAGTAACCCATGTGGCAGCCATGGCACAGTGGAAAGGATGCAGTCTGCAAGACCTCGGCGTGCTCCGATAACGCCCCATTCTTTCCTGACTCTGTGCTCCAAAAGCAGTGCTGCTCCACAAAGCACAGCCAGCTCTGGGAACAAACTGTGCTGTGCAGCAGCGAGGTCCCAGCCGTCTTCCTGTTGATTCCCCTTTCTTGACTTCCAAGGGGGAGATTAAAGATGCCCCAAGCCCTGCTGGAGCCTTCCTGATGTCTGCAGGAGGTGTGAAGCAGCAGGTGGCTGTTCTGCTGGTGCTGTGCTCCAGGAGCTGCACCCAGGGGTGGCTGAGGGCAGTTTGGGGTCTCAGGGTGAGGTGCACTCCGAGCCGCCAGCTGCTGTGCGTCACCGCCATTCCTTGGCACCATGCAGAGCGTGTCACAGCCTTCTCCATTTCATTTCTTAATGTTCCCTAGGTCTGAAATCCATCAACCAGCGCTGAGAAAAAACATACGAAGGGGAAGCCAAAGCAGAAGTAAGCAAAGCTGTTCTGTTGGCTGTATTCCTCCGGCTCTTTGTGTCCCGCTATTCAGATTGAGTCACAACAGGCACTTCTGCTTTGTGCACCTGAATGCAGAGAGAAGGCAGAGATGGCAACAGTGCTCTTCCTTGCTACCATTGGCAGAGAATGCTGCATCCCTGTTTTGGGTTCCATCACAGTGCAGGAGGGATTGGAATTCTGGAATAAATCCTATGATTTTTGTTCTTTTGGGTGCCTGAGAGATAACACACCATTGATGGTTTCCTTTCCTTACGGGCTACCTGACTTCCTCTTCACATAGAGAAGCTGAAATGACAAAGGAATTTAAGCTGAGATGAAAACAAAGCAAATTTAGGGACCAGCCCATCAGGACTTGTTCAGGCCTCACTGACTGTCATCAGCTGGTTTGGTTATCCCTCTGCCATACTAAAACAGGTCCTATTTTCCACATCTGGCCTTTTTTTTCTTGCACCGAGTTGTAGTTGGCTTTTCTGTGATGTTTCCTGATTAAAGAATATGGAAGTTTTTGGTAATTTGGGGGTATTTTAAATCAGCTTCTGCTTAGCGGTGATTCTCAGAGGTCCTGGGAATGGGAGACAGAAGGGTTTCATCATTGAGAAAAGGAGCGAAGGTGTGGGGGGTGAAATATACATATGACTGCATGTCTTCAGGTACGGCACACAGGGAACCTGGGAAAGCCCAAGAAGCTGCTGAGAAAGGGGAAAGTGGTTGAAAGAGGATTCCTGGGTTGTCCAGGCCAGGACACAAAGCTCTCCTTCCTCAAGAGATCACTAAGTTGTTATGCAAAGGAAAGGGGATATCTCCTGGCGTGGCTTTGCTAGGAGAATTCTGCTTCATGGCATGATTTTGATACCTCTCCACCAAAAGCCTGGGAAAGAGGGTCAAAGCAGGTTGTGCAAGTGGAAAAGAGGCAGATGAGGCTGTGGAGTGGGGAACATGCTCTTGAGGCTTGTACAAGGAGTGCTTTTAAACTTAATAAATCTACCCATGAGTCAAATGTCAGAAGCAGGGGAGGAGAGAAGGAAGGGGTGGAAAAACTGTGCATGAAGGATGAGGAATCTGGAGCAGCTCCGAAACTGAGGAACCTCCAGGCTGCTCTGCCTGGAGCCAGAGGCTGGGAAACCATTGAAGATGGAGATGGAGCACTTGTGCTGAGGGGGATTCTCAACCTGCTGCCATGCACCCATTGCTCTGCACCATGCACAGGCAGAGCCCCCTGGCTTTGGGTGTCCATTTCCACACCAGGGGTCCTGCGTGCCCCAGTGCAGGTGTGGGGATCCAACAGGGAACACAAAGCCCTGAGGCGCATAAGGAATAATCCAGACCAGCTTTTGCTGGACACTGCTCCCCCAACTCTAAAAGGCTTTTTGGTCGAGTTTAATAAGATTAGGCTGTAAGCTCTGGAGATGTCAGCTCGCTGGCAGGTTTGCGTTCAGTAGTTTCTCGAGCGCCAGGGAATGTTATTGCTCATTTCATTGGCTTGCCTTGATTTCACTGGATCAGCCTATTGCTTCGCTTCCCAATTAGTCGCATCTGCACAACAGTAATGGGCTGGAGAGCAGAAAGCCTGGAGAAGGGTGCAAAATAGTTCTGCTGCTCGGGAGGGAGTTCCCTGCATCAACCCCCCCCCCCCCGGGAAGGTTTAGGCTCTGCACCCAACCTGACAGCTGTCACTGTCTGAAGCCCGTTGGGGGTTCCAGCCCCTCCTTATCGCTGCAGCACACAGCAGTGACATTGCACAGCTTGGTCTGTTGCTGGGGAGTGTGTGATCTCCAAAGCTCCAGTTTAGGTCTGTGCTGACATTATTGAAGCTACTGGTAATAAAACATGTCAATACAGGGGCCAGAGCCACATCTGATCCTGTAAAAGGAAAACAAAACAAAAGGAACCAACCAAAAATGGAAAGCAAACACGTATTGACAAGCAAAGTGGGTTTCCAGGGACATGGGGTGGCAGCTCCCCAACCTGCTGCAGTCACTGCATGGGAGGGACAAGTGGAGCAAGGGAGCGGCCGTGTCCCAGTGCCACATCATCGTGCAAGTGCAGAATGCTCCCAGCACAGCAAACTACAAATAAATGCTGTTGATGCCTTTGCCATCCCGTCAGGGATTAGTACATGCTGGAGCAATTTGCATGGGGATGAAACTTGGAAGAGAGGGCAATGCTGAGGGAATACGGTATTATTTATTATTGCCAGTTGCAAGGGAACAGCAGCAGCCTCCAAGCTTGTATAACTCTGGAACATGACTATTATTAGAACGGAAAGTTAGCAAGCAATTAGCTAATTGCAATTCACATTGTCTGTTGACAATTATAAGGAGAACAGTTATAAACCCCAACAGATGGAACTCGAATGGGTCAGTCTTCTTCTTTTTTTTTCCATCCCCGAAGGGCATTTGTTATGAACTTTTAAACTATAGGTTCCAATCACAGCTTTGTGAACGAGCCAGTCCTATGAGTAAACACATCAGAGCGGTCACTTCAAACAACCTTCCTTGCTGATGAAATGCAGCGCAGCACCTTCACCTGCTGGCAGCAGCCGTGCCCAGGGCTGCTGTGGGGATGGGAGCCCAGAGCTGGGGGCTCAGCACAGCAGGGTCAGCCCCACAGCCACCAGTCTGCTGCTGGATCTGAGGTCTGGTTACAGCTGGCCTGAGCCCAAGCTGGACATCAACCGGGCTGGAAAATTCAGCTAATGGCTCTGTGGTTTCATTCATTTGCTCTGCCGTGGTGACACTTGTCTGTACAGCCCTGGAAAAAGGGAAGCAAATCAGTCCAGCTAAAATATACGTCTCTTCTCATCCACTTGTTTACAGCTCTGTACAACTTCAGGTAATACCTTTTCTTCTTTCCCCAGCAGCGACACAGATCTGCAGCGTATCTTGAACCTCATTTCTCAACCTTTCAGGGTTATTTGAGGGATCTTTGGACCCCGGTGAGACTGAGTCAGAAAAGCCATGTCTGCACAGACAGGCAGGGGATTAAACCAGGTCCTGCTTCCCCTTTTAAGTCGAAGGAGATACCAGCAAGGCTGTTCCCATGGGACAGAGATTATCTCATTGCTTTTGCTGGAAGTATCTGAGGGATGCAGCGCAGGGAGGTGATGGATGGCTGTGAAATATGAAGCATGGATCCAAGGGATAGCTCCGCACAGACTTTACATTTGTTTAAGCCAAAGAAGTATGTGGATATGCTGGCTACCAGATAAAGGTCTTTAATCCTACATTTGGACTTTCTGTGGGGTTGCAGGGAGCTTTGCTCCTTATCTTGGAATGTTACTGATGTCATGGACTCCAGCAAAGGTGAATGTCCCAATTTCAGGTCAAGTTGATGCTGATAGGGGTGCAGCTGTGGGATCTGAAACAGATTAAGGCCGGCTATATGAATTTCATAAATAGTAATACTAAACCAGTGCACACCTTAGGCTGATATTAAACAGGGGATGAGTTGGTATTCATCCCTAATAGCAAATGCATTATAATGAAATGGAAACATCAGGTTTTACTTACAAAGCCCAGGTTTCCCATAGGAGGCGGTTTATGGAGTGACCATTTATTAAAGACAAATGCTATCATTCAAAACATACCTCATGTAGAGAGGAGGACGGTCTGACTCAGAGGAGCGGTAATGAGAGCTGGAACTTCGTATTTACAAAGCACTGATGGAAGCAGGCTGAGCATCAAGGCAAGGTGCGCTGTCCTCCTGAACCCCAGCAGCACTGCAAGGTGCTGAGCACTGAGCTCTGACCCTAAAAGCCAAATGATAAACACATACTGAGCAGCAGGCAACAAGCAAAGCCTGTTCTCTCGAGTCAGAGCAGTCATGTGCTTAAAATAAGTCCATCTTGGAGAGGAGCCATCACCCCAGCAGGGCTGAGCAGGGCTGGGGTGCTAAGCTCTGCTCTCTGCACTGGAAATCCCCAGAAATACGAGCTGGCTGCTGCTGAGCAGCTCCGTGTCTGTGTGATGCTGTCTGAAGGAGCAGGCAAGAGAGTGCCAGGGGTTGTGCTCCATCCTATCATTGCCACATGGATGTATAACAGCATCCTCAGGTTTTGCTTTGTGGTTTTGTTATTTAGTGACATTTTCCAGCTCACACCTGCCCTACAAGCACATAGTTCACAGCTCTGGTGCACTCTGAAGCAATTTGAATCATTCAAATGGAAGGAGAACACACAGAGCATCCTTAGACCAGGGCCCAGGAGGGCAGTGCTGATGGTAACAGAGGGCACAGCGCCTCTTCTGCACACCCAGAGGTTTCTCTGTCCTGAGGAGCATACACAAGTAGGGAGATCCCCCATGTTTTAATCTGCTCCTGCTGAGGGATGCCAATGTCAGCACCCACAGCCCTTCCAAGCTCTCATGGCTTCCCTTTGGCTTCATGAGTTAGTGATTTGGAGTTGCAGGGCAAACGTTCAATGTTAACAAGTGCTGGTAAAGTCACATCTGCAGATCGTTTTGCTGTTCACCTGGAAAGAAACAGTGCTCGTTCAATTAATCAAAGAAGTACATGGTGGCTTTCTGGAGAGATCCTGGCTCTTCGTTCCTTGGGTTTGAATCAGAAATCCAGGATGAGGGCATCATTTGGAGGAAGAGGCAGGTAAAACTGCATGCTTTCTAAAAGCATCGATTTGGTTTGTTGCGTGTACGAAGGCTTTCTGGCTCAATGCAGGATGACATTTGCAACCATTTAATTGGAATAAATTCCATTTTTATGTTCCATCCCGCTTTTAATATGTCAGCCAAACCATTCATAAGGGACAGAATGTAAATCCTGCCTGCTCCCCCTTCTGTGCTATCATCAGGGATCGATCATGCTAACACTGCTAGTTCCTTGTGCTTCCAGAGGTCACAGCTCCATTTAGAAGGCCTGTGAGAAGCTTCAGGTTCCTTAAGGATAGAGAGGTTGGGAGCTCTGTTCACCATGCTGTGCATAGGATGGGTAACCGTGGACCAGGGATGTAAAGTGCAGAATGAACACAGCTTATGGCTGCAAGGGGAGAAACTTAGCCTGAAGTGGCTGCTATAGGGACAGTGGGCAAGAACAGAGAAGCCCGGAGCAAGACCTGAATCCTGCAGATGGAAACAACCAACATATTGTGTTCCTCCTGCCAGCCCTGGGGAGGTGGCTGTGCCAGCAGCAGGGTGCTGCCCTGCATCTGTCTCCTGTATCATCAGGAGGTGAGGTGCAGGCCAGCTAACAACGAGCAGCTGGCTTTGCTGCCGCGCCTCAAACCAACTGCAATCAGCTCCAAAGCTAGAGTCCCATTGCAGAGCTGCTCGGCTAAAATTAGAAATCCAATTGAGATCAAGCTAGAAAATAGATTGCTTTTTTCATAAAGCAAAAAACAGGTGTCAAGCACCTGCATAGAAATGCACAGCCATGGAGCACTTTACCATCTGCTTACCTCCTTCATCCAGCGCTGGAGAGACAGGAGAGCAGGTCCTGGTGGTCAAGGTGACGGGGGCTTCAGGTATGCTCAACAGTCATTGCCTGGCATTGCTTAGTGAGAGCATGGAATTCTCTGCAGATGATTTGTCCATGGGAATGCAGCTGGAGGAGAGCACCGTAAGGTGAAAATAACACAAAAAGGATGGTGATCAGCATCCAAAAGGTTATCTATAGGATACACTCACCAGTATAGAAGCCTTCAATCTGGCTGGAAACTGCTGAGGCAACCACCACAGAGGAGCAATCTCCAAGAGATGCTGCCTTAGTGGTGGTCAGCCCTTAAATGAAGTCTAGAAGAGGAGGAGTCAATTACCCTCACCTGTGCTCCCACAGCTGACCCCACACTTACCTCAGCTGATCAATCAGAGGTTCAGGCTGTGATTACCAGTTTCCCATATGTTGTATGGGGCAGTGGTCCCATCCACTCTGAGCCCACTGCCCCAACATGATGGGGAACAGGCAACAGTTCCCCAAAGGGCAAATTGTGTCTATTGAGAGATCTCCTCGATGTGTTATCCTCACATCTGGCAGAGAGAACAGTGGGGTGAGGGAAACGCATTGCCTGTCTGCCTCTGCAGCTCAGACAGGCTGGTGACAGCTCCGCAATGTAAACGATGCATTTTAAGCCCTAAATAAAGTGTGAGGAACGTGTTTGGGATCAGTAAATCCATCCTGACAAAAAAGAAGCAAAGGAATGAAATCCCTTTTGCCAGACAGACTGGTAAGTCCAGGGACTAAGTGGAATCTAGTCCCACTGAAAAATGGCTTCTGGAGATGGAAGGTTATGATCTCTCTGCTCTCATCAGTGGCGTTTACCAGGCTAAGGGAGCAGGGAGGCTTTGGGAAGGGTGAGGCTGAGGAATGGGGTCACATTCCCCTCCTCAAAATGCTGAGTTCATTGCATTTATAATTGTATTCCCCCATTGGCATTAATCACCTGCAAGGGGTGGCTGCAGCCAAACATCCCTGCTGGCCTTCAGCAGATTGGGGCCTTCCTTCTGCTTGTAAGTGGTAGACTTAAAATAAGCCCAGGGCCTCTTAAACATGCCTGCCTCTGAATAAACAAAGCAGTATGATGTGTTACAGGCTGTACTGCTGCAAACTGTCCAGCTGAGGAGCAAGGGGGTTCTCTGTGCATTTTGTTGGTGCTGGAAAGTCACCTGTCTGCAAAGGAGGGCAGGCTGCAGGGTCACCAGCCAGCTTGCTCAGACAGCATGGAAGGTCTCAAGGCAATAACTGAAGGCAAATAGCATTGGGACAGTGCAGGGAACAGCCCGGAGTGTGTGTGAGCTGAACCCAGGTCTGGCACTGCACAGCTCAAGGTCTGCTCCCATGGAAGGACAGCAGCCCTGGGCTCGATGGAAACCTGATTCAGTCCTGCTTGCTTGAGCTCCGTGCTGTCCATTTCCCAGCAGGTTTCTGTGCCCTCTTCCTCTGCTGAGCCACCTTTTCCAGGAGATTCCCATCTTGCAGGAAAGCTCTTCAAACAAGGCAAGCATCTGGACAAAGCCTGTGGGCAGCTGCTGCCTGGCAGCTTAGGGGAGAATCAGCAGCTGTCCTCCCACAAGTGAGAGAAAGCATTGGTGATGAGGCTGAGCATCACACCTGAATCAGCCCATCCACCCCTCCTCTGAAAGATGCTCCAAGCTGCTCTAATGCAGCCCTCCCCAGGCCTTGCAGACCCCATGTCCCCTCCAGGCTCTGCTGTTTCGGTGCTGTGGGTCAGCAGTTACCATCCCATGACATGGGGCCACGCTGCCAGCACAAGATGCAGGCTGGGTGCAGGAGGCTGCCAAGACACCTCACCAGATGCATATTGTCTCTTTGTTCCTCTGAAAACCACACACACAAAAAAAGTTTCTCCCTTCACAGTTCAGTGATGCCCAGACAAGGATGACGTGAAATCTGTGGGAAGACTTATTTTATTACAATATAGGAATTCACAGAACCAGATGTTTAAACTTCTCCGTTGCTCCTCCATACGAGCGCCGCTGCCTATGCTCAGTGGAACCGTTTGCAATATAATTTCCCATGGTTTATATGTGCCCACTGCTGCTCAGGTGGCCAAAATTTGCCCAGAGGTGGGGTTGCCACATGTCTCCTGTGCCACAGGAGCTGGTGGGGACAAGGTGGTGGTGCAGAGGATATGGAGGTGGGGGGAAACCATCTATTGCAAGTGGGACAGGAGGAGGCACAGCCATAGGAGCAACCTGGGTCTGGCCAGGACACCACGCAGCCTTGTGGGATGTGTTTTATAAACCATGTTCCCTGGGAAATTTGCACTGCTTGGAACATCCCTCAGGGTCTCTCCCCTCCTTCAGGATCCCAAAGGATGCCGTATTCCAATGGGAGCCAAATTCTGTGTTTCTGGTGTCCTCTGCTTCTCACCCTCACTCCTCAAGCAAGGTTCAGAGCCCGGTTCCCTGCTGGAGCTGCGCCCCTCCTGGGAGCCGTGCAGCCAGCAGCTGTTTTGCAGCAACACAGGACAGGCTTTTCAAAACACGCCAGCAGCTGTGAGTCAACGAGCATGCAGTGTTTTAGGGTCCTTAGGCTGGAACAGAGACGCGAAGCTCACACGCACGTCCAGGCTGGCAGCATTGTTTGTTTCTCCAGCATCCAGAATTTCATCTTTTCCACCTTCCCTCTGCCAGCACAATTCCTTATCCCTCTGCCCTGACACCTCCGGGGTTTATATCCAGCTGAGCCACACTGCCTCCATATGTCCTCCCACCATCGGCTGCTGGTTATTAGAAGTCAGGGCTGGTTGCTGGTTCTTCACTGCGTCCATTCAGAGTCAGCAGTCTTTATAACCCATTAACCGTTGGCATGATTGGTCCCAGCCACAGCCTCCCTCCCATAGAACCAGTGAAATCCTTTTTTCCCATTCCCTCAAGGTGAATGGATAGGCAAGACACCGTTTCTCATTAAAGCAATGGCAGAAAAATCATGCACCTTCCCTAAGTCAGAACAGAGGTGACCACTGAAAGGGGAAAGCTGGTATAGAAACAGCACTGTTCACTTCTTGAACTGGGATTCTGCCTCGTGTTTGGCCTCAGGCAGTGCCATCCAGGGGAAGGACTCAGCCTTTCACAGACCAGAGGAAGTGTTGGGAAAGGGAAACAGCTGGGGGGAATCCCTCCAACGTGATCCCACGTAGCTGCAGGTGGCAGAAGGCAGAAGTGGTATTTCCCCAGCAGACCTTGTAAAAGCAACTTGTAAAAGTGTGATTCAGATCATCATTCATTGCCTCTCCATCCCTTGTTCCTGTCTGCTGGGTGAAAAGATCCCAAAGGTTTGCAGAGTTTCAGCCTGCGTTCATCAACACAAAATGGAGATAAACTCTGCGGAGTTTAACTAAAAATACCCCAAACCCAAAGCTCTGAGTTACCTTCAAGTTGGAGAAACCCCAAAACACATTGACTTTAATGACCAGGTAAATGGAATAGGGGCATTTGTGACCCCTCAGCATGGAACATTCACCAATCCTTCTGCTCCAGGAGGTTCTCCCAGGTCTGCAACTCATAGCAAAAGCTACCAAAATATTTTTGATGCAAGATCAGCTCTGGAGTGAAATACAGAAATGCACAAAGCGATCTCAATTGACCATCTGGCTCTAACGTTCCCGAAGCTCACAACCATTTATCTCCGTCCAAGAGTGTGCTTTAAAGATGCAACAGGAATCTTCCTTTGTAGAGCGAGTTTGTGAGTGTGTGTTTGGCCTCCAAACACATTAAACTAAACACCAGCGCCTATGGGGAGCACATAAATGTTAGAGAACAAACAAGCTTGCTTCATACCTGAAACAGGGCTTCATTTTGGATGCAGAAGTGTGTTTATTTTCTTGGAAAGAATCAGGCCCTTCAGCTGCTATGGATTGCCTCAAGGGAATCATTTCTCTCGAAACCTTGTTCCTTCTGTAATCCTTCGTAACAACTCACCGACTCGAGCTGCCCCAGCTTTAAAAATACATTTTCAAAGCCCATTAGCAAATTCACAGGTTTTTTTTTTTTATACACTGAGAATTAAAGTGGAAACATAAGACCGAGCAAATTATTTTCACTTTATATACAGTCTCCCTAGTAAACAAGTGTTGCAAAAGTCTGTGCGCTGTCGGCAGAGCACTGAGGGATGGAGAACAGAATGTGGTCACATGTGGTTTTATTCAGGGAGTTATTTATATAATCTGAAGTATAGTAACAATCTTTTTGGATCCCCAGGCTCCCAGCTCTGCAGCCCGTGCAGACGGAGCTCCTTGGCTTTTCCACTGTGTCTACACAGCCCCGCTGGGCTCTGAGCGCATTGCGGCTGTGCATCACAGCCTGGGCACTCAGAGGGTTTTGGAGACAGATCTTGACCCTACAGCACCAACAGAGTCATTGTGGTGGGGGAGAGCTCTGTTGTCTGCATGCCCCCATCCACACAGGGTCCCACATCCCTCTGCATGTTGTTTTCCAAAAGCACCATGCTTCCATCTCTGCATCCCACAGCACGGAGCATCAATGCTGTTCGCCCCCCAGCATCCCCCTCCCCAGCACTGGGAGATGTCCTCTCTCAGCACACCTCTCCCCATAGCCATCCCTCGGATCGATAATGCAACATTGCAGACTAGTGGTGCAAGAGGAGAGCGGCTGGCGGGCTGCAGAAGGCCAGCTGAGGTCGGAGAAACCCACAGTCCTCATAAACCATCAGGTCTCCTCACCCGAAAGAAATGTTTTTAATCTGGCTGGCATTAAGGATTCTAGTTAGCAGTTCTGCAGGCAGGTGAATGGAATTCTTTATTGTGGCTCGTGGGCTCTATCTCAAATAGCAATAAGGATTATCCTCCAGATTTCTGCATCTCGCTCGGAGCCCCAAGCATGTGTTTGTAATTTTCCTCTCCCTTTCAGGCAATGCCAGCAATCTCCTGAAGTTCTTAAACTGAACCTGTGAAATTTAATGGTTGGCCAGTGTATCTGACATATCCTTCTAAAATACCGCTTCGAGTGTGCTTCTCATACTGATTGATGATTTTTCCTCCAACAGTGCATCCACTGTATTTTATTACTAGTATTTCTTATGCCTTTTTCTTTTTCTTTTTTTCTTTTGGTCAGAAGTGAAGGTCAGACCAAAGATGCCTCTATGAATTTCCTAGGAGGAGCAGTAGGTGGCTGGCTTGGATTTCTTTAGTCTAATTTGTCTGGTTCAAACAGGCAAAAGCTTCACCGTGGCATCAATTCCTCTAGCTGCAGCCTCAGGATGGATACCAGCATCACTAGGGCCAGGCAAGTGCTGAAGACAGTGGGGTTGCACACTCATGATGATCATGAACAGAAACTGGCCATCTCCTGTGTGGCTGCTAGAGGGCAGAGGGGGTCCCATCCAGATGGCCAAAGGCAAGCAAAGCATCAAGGAAGCTGAGCTGGGGTGAGCTTTGCTTAGCACAATGGCGAAGGAAGTCCATATTGCATCCTTGGTCATGGAGATGGCAGCAGTCCTTGCTGCCATATAGGAGGTGGCCATGCAGACCCCAGTTTGGGACATTCATGAGAGGGAGGACCCCATGATGGGCACTGGATGGCATCAGCCCCAGCTCCCCACTGCTATCAGCAGCAGCCGTGTCTCCTCGCAGCGCTCTCCGCTCTCAATTGCTTTGTTTTTATGAGCCAGTAGTTCGAAACTTTGAAATAAACAATGATAGTTGCCTAATTTGAGGGGAAGACGCTGTTTCTCTTTCCACACCAAAAGAATGAAAATCTGTCAGGACATAAAAATACCATAGGCTTTCCCTACACGCAAACTGCTTCTGTGGCAGCTCGCTGGGGGAGGTGCACGTTCAGGCTCTGCAGTGATTGTGGCTTCCTGCCCCGGATCTGAGTTGGTTCTTGGTGTCCCAGTGCCTGGTGTGGCTCAAGAAGGAGGGTAGTTCTGCCCTTGCCACGTGTTTGTAGGCAGTGCCCAGCGACTGGTGGGATATGCGGAGTTTCATCAATCTACAATTGAAAATGTAGGGCTGTGGCAATGAGGGAATTCATTGATCCCACAGATTTCATATCTCCGCTGACCCGTTCTGGCCCATAAATGGTCTAAATACTGATTCCTCTTGTCTGTGGCCAAAAGAGAACAGTCAGTTCTTATGTTTCGGAGTGAGGCGGCACCATCAGGCAGTGGCTTTGAGGCTTTATGGAGTCATCCTTTCTGTTTCTCAAAACCTTCCTTTCCGAACTCATTCTGTTCACCGAACCTTTCATTGCTGCCTCCATCTCATTGCAGCTCACGTCACATCCTCAGCCATCTCCTGTGTTCCATGTGTGCTGTGATGGCTGGTCTTCCCCCACACAGTGAATACGGTGAGGAATTGAACATGAAAAGGAGCAACCTTCCACCTGCAGGCACTCTATAGATCCACCTCGGCTCTCCTCTCCCTGCGCTCAGGCAGGAGATGAGGGAGCAGTGCAGAAACAAGGAGCTGCACTGGGGAGTTGCTCAATCATGGGAGCTTGCAGGAGGAATCCAGCTGCACGCCGCACCAAAGACAGCGAGGAGGCGGCTGGTGGAGGCGTTTCTTTTCTGTCCCAGTTGTCATCTCACTCCTGTCGATGCTGTAGCCAAGTGCTCCCGCTCTGACATGAAGCAGCACAAGTGACACAACACTGTGCATCGTGCCCTGGGGCAACTGGTGGGCACCAGCATCAGCACCAGCACGGTGGGGGCTGAGCCATGGCCATCCCTTGGCTGTGAGCACTGTCTCCAGACCATTCTGTGATGGGGGATGGCCGTGACACCCCATAGCAGCTCACTGTGACTGCGGCCCCATTCAGTGTTCTGCAGCCCCATCCCACTGCCCAGGACAGAGTGGCCCATATCCAACCTAGCAGAAATCCATGGCTTTGGCTCTCCGCTTCCTCCCATCTGCCCAAGTTTATTTTCCTTGTTTTCTGTTTATGAGCTGGGTGAGTATTGAATTTCCCGAAGTCATTGCCATCCATTGCCACAGGTCTTGCACACAAAGACTCCCTCGGTGCCAGGATCCAAGTTTTGCAATTGGAGCGATTCCCTTTCCCTCCAACCATTGTGGAAACAGCCTTTGTTTTGCTTCTGGATCTTGTTCATCAGGCCCAAATCAAGGGCCACTCTCCAAATCCTTGTTTTTTTTGTGTGTGTGTGTTGGTTGGGGTTTTATTTTTTTGTTGTTTTGTTTTTGAAATCCGATTTCACCGCTTTAATGAAAACAGCACATTTTAAGGGATGGGGCTGAGGTCCTCAAACAGTAGGATTTCTTTCTGCAGGACATGTATATCTTTGTGAAAGCTGAGCTGTCCAATCCTCTGAATAGCAGAAACTGGAGGGACGAGGCATGAGAGCTCCTAAGGGACTTGTTAAAAGAGAAAGCTAAAGTTCTGATGGGGAAGCTCCATCCCAGCTGCAAACTGACAACCAGGCTGAGCACCCTGTGCAGTCTGAAGGGTTGGGGAGCCCAGCAGCCATAAAGCACTTCTCCCACGTGCTGCTCGGGGCCCCAGCTGTGAGTAATGCGGCTCCTTTCCCTGCACCCGCTCATCTCCTGCAGTGAGAAACGCCTCTACACGGTGTCCTGGCAATAGGCAGCAGCAGCCCTCCATCCCTCATAAGGCACTCATACCGACCTCAAACTTCCCTGATGAAAACCCCATTTATTCCGGGTCTGTAGGAGAGGAATCCCCTTAACTGCATGCTCAGGCATGTGCTGCTGCTTCCCTTGTGTATGTCAGAACAAGGGAACAGCTCTGTAATCACCCATTTTTATTTAATTGTAACGCCCCTGTCCCACTAACTGTTCCAGATGCTCTAATGGTTCCTAGCTCTGGGCTCTAAAACATGCTGTTCTTTTCACCCTGGTCCCCGCCCTTCAAGTACAAACAATGGTTTTGCTGGTTTTTGAGCCTTTTGTGTGCCAACGGGATGTGGGGAGAGAATCCCCTCCATGCCAAATTCAGTTGATAATAAGAAACAGGAAAGGAGCTGGATGCCAGCTTAGCAAGAGCTGAGCAGCATTGGGCTGCTCGCTGCTGCATGTGGATGTCGCCATTGCCCAGCAGTGGGGTGGGATGTGGGGAAGAGAGAGAAGAGGGCTGGGGCATCCTGAGGAGCTTCAGCCCCAAATCTATTGAGCATTGTGAGGCTGCAGCAATGCTCCTCACAGCTGTAGCACCTTGTATGCATGAGCTGCTCCTGGGGAGCACCAGCTGTGGGAAGAGGACCACAGTGGACTGATGTGGGCAGGGTGCAGTGTTGGGCATGCGCTGCCTTGGTGCATGGGGAGGTGTGCACCAGCCGTGCTGCTCCCTAAATGCCCACTACCTGCACTGTCAGCAGCCTAAGGATGCTGCACCCACCCTGTTGGCTCTTCTCCCCTTGGAGGTGGCCACCACGTGTGCGCTTGCTGGCAGAGCAGCCCCAATGGTCACACTTCCTTCTGCCACTCTCCTGTCCTTGCACGGCTGTGCAATGCTCCCTGGTGCAGTTTTTTCATTGTTGTTTTTTGTGGGCAGCCTGGCTGTACCTTCCTGCCCACTGCATGGCTGTCCTGAGGCTCTAACAACCCTATGTTACCATTGCTGTCTCCTGGGTACCGGCCAGCCGCAGCTCCCTGCTGATGGAGGAGATGAGGGAGGACAAGGGAAGGCTGCACAGTGAGCTGCAGGAGGAAGAAGACCCCGGCTCCCAGGGTGGATAATTGCAGAAATCTCCGCAGGTTCCTACATCTTCTCTTTTATCCCCTCTTTATATATATTTCAGAATGATATAAATTCTCGGCTACGAGCCCCGCTGTTTGAGCACAAAAGAGAAGTTGCAGGCAGGCCCAAGAGAAAGGGAGGATAAAAAAAACCACAGGAGAAAATTAATAAAGCATTTGAGAAAGGGAGGGGGTGCCTCGCTGGGAAAGTGTGTAGCACACAGGGCTCCCCAAAGCACATCAAAGCCTGACTCTGAAATTAGCCCAACTGTTGGGAATGTAAAGCAGGGGATTCTCCCACTGGGCTGTGGATTGAGAGTCCCCCCATGGGCTGCGAGGCACTGACATTTGTATTTATCCAGCCCCGAAGCTCCATCGTGGAGCTTTTCAAAGGGCACTGCTGGGACCCAGCAGGCCACCTCCCCAGCATGGCAAACACTGCACTTTTAATTACTGCTCCGAGACGGCACATGTGCCCGACCCCCACACTAATTCTTGTTGCAATTACAGCGATCTAATTGAGTTTATTCACTCTCCGCAGCTTTTGTGCCTTTCTTTCTTGCACTCCCTGCCGGTGAGAGCTGGGGCCTCCGTTGATCCCGTAGGTAGTAATATGGGCAATGTCGACGAGCCTCCCCTCGGGCTCCCGCCAGCTTCATTGTGTGCACTGAGCTGCCCACACTGCTGGGAAGTGAATCCCTGTCCAGAGCAGAGCTCTGCCTCCAGCTCTCGACCCCTCACAGTATTTCACCACTTCAGCGTGCAGCGCGTGCCCGACGTTTTGTTTGCAGAAGCAATTTTATATTTTTATAGGAAAATTACTTCCAATTAACAGAGAGATGATGCCTTGCAAGTGGCACAGATGGCTCTTGGGATGATGAGTTATCTGAGTCGGACAGCAAAGGTCTCCAGCTGCTCTTGTGCAGAGCTGCAGCCCTTGGGCAGTGCTGCTGTCCTCTGCCCTGAACCCTCTGCTCTGCAGATTGTTCCCAAAGCAACAGATTCCCAACCTGCCCCTTGGGGAGGAAAGCACCAAGGTCCCTTGTGCTGCTTCCCTGCCTCCTCTTCCTCACAGCATTACCTGCTCACACCGAGCTGGCTGGAGGCTGCAAAGCATCCAGCAGCATGGGGACCTGGAACCCTGAGCCCAATGTGCCATTAGAGATCGGGATAATTCTCTTATTTCACCCCTGGGAGGGAGCTGCTGTTCCTCCAGAGCCAGGCAATGTCATGCAGTCCCAGGTGTGGGATGGGAAATCAGCCCCTAAATGCTGCTCCTCTGGATTTTTACTGTTTAATTGTTTTTATTCAGCTGCAACATTTCCCTTTGTACATGCAGGCACTTGGGGGAGGGGGTGTTGGAACTGGGACCCCCGGGTGGGCATCACTTGGGGAGAAGCCCTTCGCAGTGGGAACACCTGCCCTGGCTTCTGCGGATGCTCTGCTAAAGGGAGCTGAGCAGACACATGGCAACTGGCAAAGGGCCCGATGAGGGAGGAGGGGGAGGAATTAACTCTCATTTAAGCCCACTTTTGTTGTAAATAAACTATAATCACTTCAAACCTTTTGCTTAATCAGAAAGGGATGTTGAACATTAAGCAAACAGTCGGCAGGCTTGTCTTACTGCTGGATTAGAGATATTAAATGCCAGTGATACTTGCTTTTTTTAATCTGTCCTGCAGCTGCGTTATTAAAACAAACACATTTGTGGACCTGCAAAAAAGAAAGAAAAAGAAACGAAAACAAAAGATGAGATTGAAGCTTTCCCAAGGGCGATATCTGAAAGCTGGACAACGTTAAGGTCGACGTTCAGTCTTCATCTTTTGAACCAAACATCGGAGGGAAATGACACATCATCGAGTTAACCACTGGAATTAGCAGCGCATTCTTTAATGGAGGCAGGTTAAGATCCTTGGGTCACATCCTCATAGCCTCTTTCTGCAGGTTCTGCATCCTCAGTGCTTGTGCATCGCATCCCTGTGCATGGCCTGGGCCTCTCCCTGCATTATCACTGTTGGGTTGGGTGGGAGAGCAAACAGCCTTTGTCCTTACGAAGATGCAATTTGGTGGCACGTTGAGGGTTGGTGGTTGGTTTTACTGTGAGCCTTTAACACATCAGTGAGCGTTTCCATTTATCATCGATTACCTCTCCATCACGATAATTTTACTGAACCAAACAGCTGTTTAACCTCTGTTTACTTATCGATTGCACAGCTTTATCTAATAAAAAAGAAGGCATCCAGATGCCTTGAAAAAGGAAGAAAAATGCTTGAAAATGTGCCACTCTTAAAGACTGAGAATGCAGCTGAAAGCGAGGAGGAGCACATCTCCATCAGTGTAGACTGATGAGCATTGCCAGGGGAGCACCGTGATGAAGAAACCAAGCAGCTTTGCAGCATGGTCAGGTAAAAGGGGTTGGGATCAGCTGTGCCTGGAGGCCCTGTGCACCCACGCTGCACTCACACCACTCACCACAGTGCTATGTAGGCAGCCCAGAGCACTGATGCTTTGCCATCAGACAGGGTTGCAAGCCGTCCCCTCCTGTCCCAGCCAGGATTACACAGCTCCTGCCACCCTGCCCTGAGCGCTGGCATCCTTTTGTTCCTCCTTCCAGCCCCAGGGACAATAAAACAAGATTTTAAAGGGACCAAAGGAGAATGTCATCTCTGCAGGGCCGGGTAGGCTGGGACATGCAGAAGTCTCAGGACAGCAGAGTGAAGTGAGTGTCCGTTGCTGTCAGGGATGCCAGCCAGCGATTTATTTTCCACATTAATTTTGATTATGAGTCCTTACATGGTTACAAAGCCCAATTTTCACAGGGGAAATCTGCCCCTCCACACACAGGACAACAAATCAGCTTGACCTAAAGTTGTTCTTTCCTAAATTTCTTGTGGAATCTTGGCTGGACACAAGTTGTCTCAAATGCAATTACACTGTCATAAATAATTTTCCACCTCTTTTTTCTGTCTCAACCATCCAGCTCCCCTGGGGTCAGTGGAAATTTCCCCCTTTTATTAGGTTAGACGAATTGGCACGGAGAAGAACTCTGTGCTCATGGCATCATTGTCTGCTCTGAGCCAAATCCTCAGAGATCTCCCTCCTGCTAACACAAAGGACGTGGCTGGATGGGATAACGCAGCCGTGGTTGGGGTCAGACTGCCCTGAGCATCCCCCCAGTACCCCTGCCCTGGGAAACACCCACAGTATTGCTGCAGAAACCCAGCTGGAGTTTGCAGGCCTGGAGCATCTTCTCTGCTGGGATGGGAAGGGACAACATAGAGCTTCCAGGCAAGTATGTGCTAGAAATGCTTTGCTGCATTTACACGTTAGCAGAGGGTTTTTATGCACGTATTTCTCAGCTCCTGCTCCATTTCCAAGCCATACCCTGCCCTCTCCTGTTCTCAGAACCAGGCATTGTGACCGAGCCCTCCCAGACAATGGCTCAGCAATGTGACTAACAGCTGCCACATGTGGACACGTCCTCCTGCTATTTAGTACCAGACTGTGCTCTTTTTTGCATTGCCTTTCATATGAACTGCATCCCCAAACCACTTCACAGAGCGGACTAATTAAAATCATGGGTACAAAGCCATGCAGGGAGAAAAAACCCTCTTGAAGGGATCCAAAGAGTGATGGGATCACGTTCAGCCCACAGGCTCCTCTGCAGGGTGACCGGTGGGTTCCTCCCTTCTCTCAGTCCCACCCATGTGAAATCCAGGCAGATTTCATTAATTCAGCCCCTTCGAGGGCTGGTAAACAATTTTCAAGGGTCATTAGAAGCGTTATTGGACCTAAAACCCCTTTGCTGCTGTAGGAGCAGCAAGCTGTTGCCAGTGGGAGCCAGGGCACGTGTCAGGGCGGGACACTGGGGGGGAATAGAGGGAGGCTGCAGCTTCCTTTGTGTCTTTTTGCACCTCCTGGAGCATTTCAGGAAGATGGGAGGATGCTGGCCCATAGGTATATGGAACAAGTATCCCCAGCCTTCCCAAGCTGCAGCTCATGGGGCAGGAATGAGGTGGCTCAGGCCACGTGAGATTGTGGCAAAGCCTCCTAATTTTGGATGCATCTCTTGCAGCAAGGAGGAGTTTGTTTCTTGGAGCTCATAGAGGTGGGACTGTTTTACTCTCTGTCCTTACGTGGGATCTGGTTTCTGTCCAAACAAAGAGTTCATCCTCTTCCCATTCCTTGCGACTGTGTGTTTTGAATTAAATCATATCTAAGGCACTCAGGAAAGTGTGAAGCAATATTTATTTAGAGGATGAAAGTGTTGGGAGAGCAGAAAGAGGACAATTCAATGGGATGGCGTTGGCCAACATTAGTAACTGATGAACAGGAAAACACAGAGGGGACCGAACCCATGAGCCAGGCCAAGGCTCTGCCAGGACTCTGAGCTGCATTACTCAATCAGTGGAAAGTCCAGGTAAAGCACATCCCCTGGCTGCACATGTGGTAGTGATTTGAGCAGATATGCTGTCAGAGAGACGCTGACATCATAGCAAGAGGTATTTACAGCCAACACGGAGGGCTTGGGATGGACCTCAGCCCCCCTCTCCTTTTTCTTTCTCTCATTTTTTTTTTTTGTTTTATTCTGAGCTGTTATTATGAAGTATTATTTATGAAGTGGTGAGAGCATGAGCAGCGCAGGCCTGCCAAACTTAAAGCACTTTTCATTTAACAGAATGAAAATTATTTTAACATGAGTATCTAAAGCAAAGATCCGCAGATTCTGGACAGCTTTATGGAGTCAGGCTATAAATTCTGAGCTCACAAATGTATTTTTCTGTGCTGTGAGTCCGTGTCACCAACAGGCTCCTCTTCACCTCTGAGAGTTTATTTTCAATAAACACAAGTGAAACCCCCAGCAGTTTTCAGAGGAGGATGTTAGCAGCTATTACTGTATCTAATCAATAGAGACCCATGAAGTGCACCAGAAGATGCTCAGAAGCAGAGCTCAGTGCTGGCCAAGTGCTGTGTGCTTCGGAGGGTGGGGGGCATCACAGTGGGGCCTGTTCATTGCAGACCTGACCCATTGAGGGCAGTGGGACTCACTCTGCTGAGCTCCCAGGAGGGTCCCAGGATGACCCCCACTGCAGCACCACCCACCACCATGCTCCCAGCACACAGCATCCCCAACCAGGTACATCAGCAGTGTTCATGCAGATGCAAAACACCGTCACAGTGTGCTGCTGCTCAACTGTTCAACCAGCAGGACGTTCTTCTCTTTCCCACTCTCCTTCCCTTTTTGCCCCTGTGATGCAAAGCAGACCAGCATGTAGAGCAACAGGGTGATGCACCAGACTTGGGGGCACAGGAACGCAGCCAGAGGGGGGGCCACATGCAAAACCTCTGATTTTTCCAGACAAAAACCCCACCAAAGCCCCCTCCGCTTCCTTCCTGCCACCCACTGCAACCTGCCTGCTTGCCAGTACCCGCAGACAGGAGGAACACACCATGGTTTTCCAACACGCAATTGGGCGTTTTCCATTCACAAGAGCCAGAGTTCAGTCGTGCAGCCCCCAGCCCACACTTGGCTGCACTTTGCACACGGATGGATGGAGATGGAAGATCTGCAGTGATCTCCATTTGTGACAGCTCGGAAGCGACCTGCTGATAACGGGGATGTTGTGCTTTGCTTCCTCTCCTGGGCCGCTCAGCCAGTGGGGTGTTTGTGTTTCTTTCTCACATAGTTCAGAATGCCAATTGCTGTCCCATTATTTTCGTCGGGAATTCTGTGTCAGTTCAGTTCGCTACTGAAATGTATCCTCCCCACAGATGAAGGCTGTTGGGAAACCACAAGCTTCGTGAAATTCAACATTGGTAAGCAGCAAAATTATGAAACCACAGGAAATGGAATGAGCAATTCCTGCAATTCTTGCTTTTCCCCCCTCGACTCCTCTGTTGCTATTAGGAACCAAAAAAAAATGAAGGAAGAAAAGTGCATTAAATGGGGTGTTAGCAAAAGCTTCCTGTCCTCCAGTAAGATTTCTGGTTTTCCTAGCATGCGGTGGGTGCTGAGAGGGATGGAGGGGACCTGGGGGGCAGTGCTGACTCACACTGCTGCCAATGCACAGCTTGGGGTGAAAGAGATATATCAGGGTCAGTGTGGAAAGGATGACAGGAGACCCTAAGACAACAATAGGCAGTGACACGCATGGCCCGGAGAGCAGCCATGCTCTTTGCTTTGTGTTTTCTGGATGGGTAATTCATCTTGCTGTTTCTAACTGCCTACGGGGCCACAGGACCGGTCCCGTGCCTGCGTCAGGCAGCTTGGCCTTGTGGTTGGGGATGTTGGTCCTTTCTTTTGGGAGAAAACCACCCATTTTGGGGATGTTAACCACTGCGATGGGACCCAAACCCATAGAGAGCTGCAGCACAGCCTTGGCACTCCTCACGGTTATGTCTCACCCCAGCACACGGAGCCCTTCATCCTCTTTCAGCCATCTTCTTGTTGCCATCTCAATTACAGGCTAATGGGACCGACTATGGTTGAGCTTCTTCGCTGCAATTTGGTTTGCGTTTCGCTGTTGACATGTTTATGGGGTGATGATGGCGGGGCAACGGCCTGTGATGGTAAACGAGAGACATCAGCATTTCTTCCCCCTGTTTGAAGAACGCACAAGTTGCAAGAATAGCCAGAAGCTGAAAGTTGTGGTATGACTGAATGCAGGAGCCTGCAATGCTCCGAGGCACCATTCTCACAGCCTCACACAAAGGTCTGAGGCCATGGCAGCCCCAGACCTCTTCCTCTGATCACCGAGGTGCATCTCCAGCCTGGCTTCAGAAACCTATGCAACTACCCATCCTTTAAAAGAGATCAAAGCGTCAGGGTGCCTGTGGTAGTCCTACTTTGTCTTGTGTTTGGAAAGGGAGGGGTGAATGCTGGGTCTGTGATGAGAATTGAGCTGGAGTGCAGGCGTCCACCTGTCTTCCCTGGACCTACAGCTTACAAAGGGGCCAGGAGGTTGCACGTTTATGTTCCAGCATGCAGTTCCTCCTTCCAGGGCAGACTTGCTACCTGGGAATCATTTCAGCCATGATGTAGACATCCTGCTTGTGCAATATGGTGTCTACTGGGTATGTGCTGCAGCACATCTCTTGCATTCTGGCAGCCTGTGTACAGGACATGGGCACTAGCCCCAAATCCTCTTGTTGGCTGTGCAACCTGAGGCAGGAGCTAACAAGGCAGCCCTGACTGTACTGCTTGCACAGCTGGTCTCACCTCGAAAGGAACAAATATGTTGCAAAACTTGGTCCCATGCAGGTCAGCATGATGCAGAATCCTGGATATTTGGCTGCACATCATGGGGAGAACTGCAATGGTGCTGTTGGTTCCAGTGGGACGTCCTGGCATCTCAGATGGGTTATGAGCATCCACACTTATACATCAAGGGACGGTGTAGAAAATGATGCTTTTCAATAACAAGGAAATAGTCCTGAACGAAACCAGATCTGTTTATTTTGACTTCACTGTTGCAAATCATTGCAAGAAGAACCCAGTCCTACAGAGTGGATCCGATGTGGATGCGAACCACATGAAGTGCAGGTCTGATCCTGCATAGAAACATTCTGAATTTGCTTTCTTATTAAACAAACAAACAAACAAAAAAGCTAATTTACTATTGAAACAATGTGGTTTGTACGAAGGTTTTGATGTTTTGTTTTCAAACCGCACATCTAATTTTAAATGTTTAAGGCTTATAAATAACACGGTAATTCCAACACAGCCAAAGAAGATCTCATGCAAGAAACAGATACATCAGTACCTCATTTACATGCTTAACATGTGCCACATTTTATTCCCTATCCTCCTTGGATGAGACTCAAAGGGACTGCAGGAAGAATTTGCCCCCACATCCCTGCTTCATCCTGAGATAAGTTTGGAAAGAAGAGAAAACAACCCAAACCAACAACAACAGAGCTTTTATCACAGATGTCAGCAATTAAACCATCCGTTACAAGAAACGTTTGCTCACCTTATTTCTCCCTTTACTCGTTTGCTGAGACATCTCTCTGTATAGCTGCATCCATGCGGGGGAGCTTCACAGTGCAGCCCTAGGCAGGGGCATGGGGTTCATTCCAGAGGGTGCATCGCTGCCCTGCAGGAGCTGAGGGTGCAGATCCCTTTGCCTGTATGGCACAGGGAATGTAGAAGCTTTGGAGAATTAAAGCATGAAATTAAATTGTTTTGACATGTCTGCACACAGCTCTGCACCCACTTGAGGACGGACACACTGCTCATTTTCACCTGCTTTTGCACCTGCCATCCGCCATCCAATCATTGCTCAGGTGTTTGCCCATTTCCTCCTTGCTGCCATCCAGGAGAGCTGCTGTCCCAGGCAGAAGGGTTAATCTCAGTCAATTAAGTCAGCCTCTCCAGCTGTGAAAATGAAATGTGCCCCAATTACCGTCTCTCCTCCTATAGTATAAGAGTGAAATCTCATTAGCACTTCAGCACAACCAGCAATGTTCTGGTAGGGGTGTTAGAGGTGTTAATGGGAAACATCTTCCATTGTCCTTTGGTGAATGAAGCTGCTTCCCCCATGTAAGAGTGGGATTTCATCTGGAAGGGTTTGCACGGCCTGCCTTTGGCAACGTTAAATCCTCAAAAGAACAGAGCATAGAGAAATGCAATAACCCCAGGCTCAATCAGGATCATTCAGCATCACCTTTATCTGTCCCTCTGCTCTCATGATTGGCATTATCCAATAGCTGCCAAGTGCCATGACCTACATTTGGAGCCAGGTTTTGGGCTAATGTGAGGTATACTTTGCCATGTACCTTCCCCTATGAAGGCACCCTACAAAACCAAGTGCTGCAGCACACTGCCCAGGGCACATATAGCCCCCCAGCACAGCCAGCCCTGCTGCCTTGCATTTTCAGCTACAGCTCCCCCAAAGAACTTAAGGCCAATGCAAGCAGATGAGGATGAATCCCATCTGAAGCCACAGTGCAATTTGTTTGCTGGCACTGCTGTCTGCCTGGGAGCTGGGTGGCACAGTGGGGGCTGGCGTCTGCAGGGAGCCTTGCTTTCTGGGTATCCATTTCCAGACTCTTTGTAGATCTTTGTAGTTCACTAAAATTACAAAACTACATTGTGTTGAGTCTCATAGTCTCTACCGAGTACGGCTCATCTGAATTCCAAGAAGCAGCAGAAGTGCTGCTTTTATGGGGCCTTGCTTCATTGCTACATGCTGACAGGAGCAGCATAAGGACGTTGTGGAGACAGCGGCCCTGAGCACTGGGTGCATGGGACATCCCCACCTGGGGGATCTTCTCCTTTAGAGACATTCCCACTGCAATGACTGACCTGGGAGATGTGCCTGTAAAACCTCAGCAGTGTCATTCTTTGCAATGAGAGTTTTACTTTGAGTGAAAAATCCAGTTTGATCTTAATTCCGGAGCCATCCCTGCTGCTTCATTAAGTGGATAAAATAAATAATAATAGAAAGCAGATTTGCTTAATGTCGCTGTGGAGTTAGTAAGCCAAGTTCGGTTTGACTTATGTGCTACATCAGCGCCT
The DNA here is from genome assembly GCF_039878825.1 of Excalfactoria chinensis. Taxonomy (NCBI): domain Eukaryota; kingdom Metazoa; phylum Chordata; class Aves; order Galliformes; family Phasianidae; genus Excalfactoria; species Excalfactoria chinensis. The sequence continues at coordinate 3,437,636 of NC_092846.1, forward strand.
ATGCTGATACTTAAAGCACAATAATCACCAATGGTACTGAATGCAGCAGCTGTGATGCTGTTAGAGCAGGTAACATTGCAGCCAGGTTGGTTTGGCCTGATCCCATTTGTACTTTTTGGCCATATCCTCCTTGTTGGGGATTCTCTGCCTCCTTGGCTGGCTCTGTGGGACTTGCCCACATAAAGAAGCCTCTTTCTGCCTTACCCCATGGAAGCGGTGAGGTTATCCCTGTCTCTGTGCTCTTCTGATACAGCTCAGTGCTCATAAACTGCCGGAAGATGTTGGTGAAATCAGGAAAATGCCAGATTACGAGCACGGCGCTGGGTCACCGATTAACAGCTCTTGGCAAGTGGAGCAGTCATCGCAGCATGTATTTCATTTATGAGAGCAGAGCCCCAGGACTGCTGCTCGTAATTCAGCTGGGGGCTGAATGAAGTGAGATCTTTCTCTGCTTCAATCAAACTCATAAAAGCAGAGCACGGAGCAGAGCCCATTGCTGTGGCCACAATTGCAGCCTGGGAATCAGGCTCAGCTGCCCACTGCCTTGCTCAAACCCACAGGTCCCACCCTGCACTGCTCAGGGGCTTGAGATGGACTCCGCTGGGGGGGTTGACAGGGTCTGGAAACCACCCTGAGGGCTCAGCAGAACTGCCCTTGTTCAGTCTGGGGCTGCACAGACACAATGGGAGCCCTCAAATACTCGGTTGCAGGGAGGATGGAAATGTGGCATCCCCAGTTAAATGCAGTGGGATCATGGTGCAGAGGATAAGAACCCCAACCCTTGGGGTGCTTCCTCCTTCCACCTGCCATCTCACAGCCCCTCCTGCCTCCCTGGTGCTACCCACTGCTTCCCCACAGCCCCCCCCCCCACAGCCCCACATTTGTTGTGCCATCAGAGGAAGATGGGCCCAGGAACCTCCTCCCTACAGCAACATCTTCCCACACAGAGAGAGCAGCTCCAAAGAAATCACTGCAAGGACTGCTGCTCATCTTTGAGATATTCTAATTAAAACAATGGGACTGATTAATGCAAACCAGATTCGGAGTTGAACAAATAGGAGGCAGGGATGGGATTAAACCATGAGCCCTGCTGGAGCCTCCTAGGGGGATGGGAGCCCCTGGGAAGGGTGGGAGCCCCATGGCAAGTGAGCATCTGCTGCCCCATGTGCAGGATTGGAGGTGAGGGAGAACCTCTCTGATCACACAGCTCCAATCTGGCCAGGCTGTGCACATGACTTTGGTTTAACTACAGCCAAGCTTTGCTCTATGTGTGCAAGCTTGCAGCAAAGGGGAATGGGCAAGTGCATGAGCAAGACACAGCAAAAAGCCCAACAGAAGTGGGTGAAATAGAGGAAAAGAGCAATTTCTGACCTCATTCATTTAGCTACTGGAGGACTGCTCCAAGGTTTTGCCAATCTTAGCATGTGAAGTGACTTACAAATGCAACATCATTTTTCAGTCGATGACATCCCTTTAAGCAAACAACAACACTGGTATCTCGCTCCCAATCAGCTCCTGGTCAATTATCTGCACTGTCACAAATGTGCTGTTGCTGTATAGTGTGTACAGTTTCCTCTGTATATTGCAGCATCCCGAATCAAAGAAATCTTTCACACGAACGTCGCAGGCTGAAAACAATAGAAGCAAACACCACTTCTTCAACTTCAATTGCTAACAGACCGCAACATTAAATAGATTTTTTTCCATCTGAGAGCTCTCTGAGGCAGAGTCAATCACGGAGGACCTGACTGTATTTCCTAATAGTAGTGCAGGAAGTGGATCCCTCTAATTGCTGCAGCTTTTACTGCAGCATCAAGAGGCTGCAGAGAAGGGAGAGAGCCCACTCACACCCCCATGGCTGCACCCTTATGTCTGCACATGGAGCTCAGGGCCTTAGGAGTGCACTGTTGGATGTGTGTCGTCCCACATCTCAAAACCAGGAAATAAAAATGGAGCCAAACTGGAGATTTCCCCTTGGAGTTCCTCCCTTGGCGGAAGGACAAGCTGTGTGACAGCTGCTACTCCAGGCACTAAAAATGTTCATTCATCATGGAAAAGTCCTTGTTGCTTTTCAGCTGAGAACCCATGTAATCACCATGTAACTCAATTAGAAATGGGTGGCCTTGCTCAGTTTCATTTTCACATGATCCAAACAAGACCTGTTTGGTTGACTCATCTGGGAACTACACTCTGTAGTATCTTCAGAAGTTCCATGAAGTCCAGGAAAAAAAGCATCTTGTATGAAATCTACTAGACTACTTGCTGGAACTGAGAATTCACTGTGATGCATTCTCTGTTTTGAACTTCTGACGCTAAAATGAAGCTCTTAGAGCTCAGCTTCTGCTATCTATCTCATTGCTGGGATTGTGTTTTGGCTTCTTAATTGGCGATGCAATGCCCATGACCTGGGGGTGCAATGCTAAGGCCTGGGGGTGTGATATCAGGGACATGGGGGTGCAATGCCCATCACCTAAGGATGCAGTATGTATCACCTAATGTTTCAAGGCCCAACAACCAGGGTTGCAATGCTCATCACCTAAGGATGCAACACCCATCAACCAGGGAGGCAATGCACATCATCAAAGGATGCAATGTTCATCAACCCAGGCTGCAATGTCCACCAAGTAGGGGTGCAAAGCCCAGCACCTAAAGGTGCAATGCCTGCAGGCTTGCAGCAGCCATGCAGCCCCATGCAGCAGCCAGGCAGGCTGTGGCTCTGCATGCTTGTCGTTGCCCCGTAGGGAGCTTTGCACAAGGCGATCCGCCGTGAGGATTTGCACATAAGTCACAGGGTTTAACTGAAATCCAATTTGCCGGGGAGGAGTGTTGGTTTAGATTATGGAAGAACAATTCACTCACTGCCTTCTTTAGAGAGGAGAGAGGGAAAGAGCTGTCAGGGCAGGGCAGCCTTCCCCTGCATGGGCTGGGGTTCACGGGGTGCTCACAGGGCCTGAATGAAAACAAATGTAAAACTGATAGGTACATTTGTAACCTATTACCACATGAGCTTTATGAAACTCTAAACTTACTGGCAAAGGGAAGGAGGCAGAGGCTTCCAGAGTATTTTTTTTTCTTAAATGAGAAAGCTGCCACAGATGGTGCAAGTTCTCATGCAGGCACTGGGTTGGGGCTGAGCTGTATCCGAACAGTTGAAGGGAAACAAAGACTGTGCCATGGAGCACAGCAGTACCGGCTTTGTTATGTGGGACAGGGGACTGTCCCCATGCAGAGTGTGGGATGCACATACACATGGTGCATGGTGCCAGGTGCAGATGAAGGATGCACAGTGCAGGGTTGCAGGGCACACAGTGCATGGTGCAGGGTGCACAGAGCAAGATGTGTGTGTGAGGGTATTTCAAAGGCTTGTACTATGACCAAACATATGCATTGTGTTTTTATTTACCAAAAGGACAACAAAAAGTGCATCTCTGGGTCTGCTCCCTGCCAATTTTCAGTCCTCTGGTTCAGGACATGAAAGTGTGGGAGCTTCTCAAGCCAGGTGAAACCAGAAAGCAAAGCAAAATGCAGTGAAAGACAGAACACATCCCAAGGCAAGGATGCAGTAGAACAAATGTCAACCCATTTTGACTTGAGTTGGAAGCAGCTGCATGTAGGTGCTCACAGTGCAAGGTGCCTGGCAGCTGTGCAATGGCCTCTGTGCAGCTGGCTGTTTGTTTTAAGGGCCAGGGGAGGATTCTGAGTTTTCTAGGTGTAGAAATAGATCTGTGCCCATCCTTGGAGTGTACCCAGCACCGGTGTGTGCCTGCTAATATGCAAAGCCCTGAGCTGCTATGGAATGCGAACAGGAGTGAATTCCCCTCCTAAGCTGAACTGCTGTGAGGCAGTGAGTTGCTCTGCTTGCTGAGCACAAGCACATGTTCCAGTATCAGGTTCCTAAGTGTAAATGGTGCTACCTGCTGGCGCGTGAGTTTTTTATGGATCTGCTCACCCTTGAAAATTGGGCCTTCAAATCCCATGCAACGCACATGAATTTTGAAGGGAGAAATATTGGGTTTTATTTCTTAGGGGAAAATAAATGTGATCTCAGAATAAATCAATAGAACATGACTTCGCTCGGTGGAATAAGCCAAGTGGAGACATGGAAAAATAAACTCTTCCTGACAACTCCTGCTGAAAGATTCTCATCTCTCCAGGTCACGGGATCAACAGCGGGAATGACAGCCACTTGAACTTTGGCAGAAAGCCCCTCCACGGCTCTGACAGATGTTTCTGGTACTAACCCACGAGGATGCTTTGCTGATTGCTTCTGGTCCAGACAGCGCTCACTCCCAGACAGACTGTGAGCCCCAGCGTGCTGGGACTGGAGCTACAAGAGACAGCTGCAGCCCTCCATCATTTTGCCAAGCACCAATGCTGCAAAGAGCATCGGATAAATGCAAGGGTTCCATCTGTGCAGAGGTGGTGGGCAGCTCAGGGCTGTGCCCGGAGTCCCATGAGCATCCCATAGAACAACAGGGAAGACCAGCAGGACAAAGCTCAGAAGGTGACACCTGGAGTCCCGGGCAAGTCACCGAGAAGGGGAGAAACGCTCATTTAATTTGGTTCATTTGTTATAATGATTCTTCACCGTGGGCCGTATTAAACACTTCAGTGATTTTTTGCCTCTAAAACCCTCTTGCAGGGATTGTGATGAAAGGTATATTTATTGTACTTCAGCTTGGAAAGTTGTTTCAGATGTTTCCAATTCATCAACCAGTTCAGACATCTGTTCTTGGTTGGGGCAGAAAAGCTTAACTCGCACACACGCACCAAAAAAAGAAAAAGCATTCATTTTGGAGATTTCTCTGATGAGCTTTTTAATCCTAACACGTTGTCAGATAGTGCTAATCGTTGGGTCACCCCCAGCCAGGTCGGGGCCACCCATGGCCGCTCGCACCTCCCCCCCCACCAGTCAACCCATATGAGGGTTCCAGGGGATGGGGTGCACAAAACCCCACAGTGACACTCCAGCTGGGTGTCTGCAATGATGGGATCGTCCTGAGACTGCAAAGTTTGGCTTCAAGTTGGAACAAAACTCAAATATTTAGAAATTTTCTGCTACAAACCCTTAAAGGTAACACTGAGGGAGATGGGACAAAATGCTTCGCCGAGGCATAGATCAGTTTGTTTTGTTTTGGTTACGACGTTTTACAATCTATTCCATTCTAACCCCAAAAAAAGAAATAATAGAAGGTGGTGAGGTCATTTCACATTAAAAAAAAACACACAACCCTAAATGATTCATTCAGAAAATGTCAAAACAGGATGTTTTGATAGCATCAGCGGTCTATTTCCAGCTTTCTTTCGAAAGACCTTTTGGTTCTATCGACCAGGTTACACAAGGTGCTGTGATTTGGGGAGCGTGAGCTGCATGCTTTGGCAGGATACGGGCAGACACATTTCCCACCACTATCGCCGTTCCAGTGCTTCCTTCCAACACTCATTAATACTCTCACTGAGCGTGCTGAGGTTGCAGCACTGCACATCCCAATGGCTGAATGGTGAAGCTGAGCAGAAGGCTGACACTTCTTGAGGATATAATCCCAAAATCAAATCCAAGCCAAATCTTGAACATGGAGCTTAGGCTTTTGCTTTGCCTGTAGCCTTGCTCCTCTTTCCAGCACCTTGGTCACTGGGACCTGGACCAATTGCAACCTCCCACCTGCTGCTGCAAAGGGATGGGGTTTAAGGATAACATCCTGCTGCAGGATGTGCCTGGGGTGCAGTGCTGCCAGAGCATCAGCAATGCAGTGCTGGTAAATGGCATTGCTGGTGGGCATGGGAGGCTGTGCTGCACACCTGCCAGGGAAGGACATGATGAGCTAAAGGCTGGTTTCCAACACATGGTAAAAACTGTGTCCTATTGGTACAAGGCCAAAGAGAAAAGGAACAATTGAAAATGATGGACTGCAGGAGCCTTGTCCTGGTGGTGCAGAGAAGGCATTTTGTGCTGTGGCCAAAGAGTGGACGATACACTATGGGCACCTGATGAGTATACTGCAAGTTTGGGGGAGCAGAGGAGCCCCCATAGCAGAGCCTGTTGTCCTCACTCCCTCCCAAAGATGCCAGAGATTTTCAAAGAATAAGAACCATGACGATGTATGGGAAGACCCTTTGCTATCTTTCTCTAATATTTTCTGGGTGATTTATTCCGATATATTCTGATGGCTGAGATCTGGAGCGAACAGGCTGTGCAGGACCCACAGCAATGCCAGCAGCTTGGTGATGGATGGGATTTTCCAGCACCGTGATAGGGATGGAGGCAGGCAGCAGTGGGAGAGGAGCAGGAGGCGGCTGGGAACCGACAGCTCCCAGCACCCAGCAGCTTTCCTAGGAGAGCAGAGCTCCGGGAATGTCAGCTCTGTAATTAATCCTGAGCCCCATCACCTGCCGGGGGTGCGAGCCACCAGACGTAGCCTGTGTCTGGCCCAAAGGGAGAGTGAGAAAAGTTAATTGAACTATGTCCTTCAAAGTCCCATAGAAACTCTCCTGCTTTTCTATGCCAAACAGCCTGAGAGTTTCCCGGAGCCTAATCCCCAGCAAGAGACAGACTGTCTAGCAGCTCGGTGAATGCAGCAAATCCTGACTGGGGTGAATCTGCCCTCTGGTGCAGCACGGAGATTCTTTAATTAAAGCAAATGTTGCCATGGTGGGGCATAGAAAGCCCTTGACAGATGCAAGCTGGGGAACGGCAGACAGTTCACAATCTCATTAGCACCTGCAGCTCCATCTGGTTATTGGATTGGGATGCTTTGAATTTTTATTGTGCAGACCTCTCGGATTCCCTCGGTCTCACAGGGCAGAGCGCAGGTTTGGGGCAGGTTGGGGCACCCTGTTCCTCCCAGCGTGGTGGGGTTGTTTCTGTGGGTGTTACTGCAACAGGAACTTTTGCTCTGCTCTTGGGAAGCAAGGCAGATCTGAGCAGCGCCCTGCAGACAGCCTGGCTGTGCTCTGCTCCCTGCTGTAGGCAGGCTGGTGGGCAGCAGGAGGCAGAAAGTGTGATGGTGCCAGAGCTGTGGGGCTACTGGTGGGGCAGACACCTGGCAGCTGGCATGGAGGGCCCTCATTGACACCTCTCTGCCACCCTCTTGTGTGGCCTTCAGCTCACACAGCAACATCCACAGTGGCAGTGGAGCATCTCACGGTGGCATTGGAAGTGATGGGAGCTGCCCTGCTGCTGGAGGAATAAGGAGGTGATGCTCGTCACAAGCTCGTGTGGTTCACTGACAGCTGAATGACTCTGCTACTGTAGTTTTCCTGCATAGATGGGATTTTAGGGCTTTAATCCGTGTTTGGAAACTGCCCCCAACATTCTCCAATGCATTGCTTCAAAGGAGCGGGCGGCGGTGAGGTTATGAAAGCAGCAGCTGCCAGCCTGCCTCACTGCAGCCTGCTGGATGGCTCTCCGAGTGGTATTTATTAATATTATGAATATTGAATCACTGCAATGAATAATCTGGCAGCTCTAAGACTTGCCCTGACTAATGGAGCTGTGGTACAGCAAATGTTTTCCAGCAGAAAGGAACGCAGCAGGCGTTGTAGGATGAGGTGTCCCATCCCACCCTGTCACATCCCAACCCCGTCCTGTCCCACTTGAGGCATTGCAGCAGATGTCCCTATCTGGCAGCACGCTGCCCATCCACCGAGCACTGCCCCCCAGCTCTGCCCATCCCAGCAGCAGTCGCACCCAGAACGGGCTGCTTTCCGCAGGCATCATCCTCTTTGCCTTGGCACAGCCAGCTTGATTTGTAAACCCAACAGAAATCAGAAGGATCCAACTTCAAAGCACAGCCGAGGAGCTGGGAGCTGGGCAGCACCTGGTGCTGTTATCTCAGCTGACGGTGGCCCAGGGCGAGGAGGGTTGAGATGCTGGCTGAAGTTCGGCCTCGCTATTTAGCATTCTCCATCCTACCCTGGCATGTTTTCCCCTTTGCTGTTTCTCCCCGCGGCCAGTGTAATTCACAGATAGGGTGTGACAAAGCCTTTGTGGCTGCTCTCGGCCTCCAAAGAGCCGTGCAGCACTTGCTGGTGCTGCCGCTGTGCTTCCAATTAGCTCACATCTGTTACAGCTATACTTCCCTCCAGCCCCCACCTCGAGCGCCTGCAAGTGATTTTATGCAGTAATAACAGAAATCACGAAACCTGAAATGAATCTAAACAAAAGGAATCATTCAAATTACCCTTAACCCTTTGAAGACCGGGTGCTGCCCATAACAAAAGGAGCTCAGGTTAGATACACTCCATGACACAGATCCAGCATGAGTCTTGACCTGCCAGAGAACCCAGCTGCATGGCTGACTCAGGCTCCTGAGCACAATGGATTATTTATGCTGGCAGTATCTGACCCAGATGTGTGGTGCAGCACCCCATGGTTCAAATAGCATGCACCCACCCAGCTCTATGCACTGCAGCCTGGCCTCTGCCTGCAGTGCAAACTGGGGATCCCCATCCAACACCTAACTGGTTTCTGCATAGTTTTCCTCCAGGAGGGAGAAGAAACTTGGGAATGCTGCTGGGTTGTCCTGTTCATCCTTGCCATCATGCAATGCAACATTATGTAAAGTAAGATACGGTGAGGATGTCTGTAGTTTGGGGTCAGGCTCACCCTAGATGTGCTGGTGGCTCAGACACCAGACCTTGATCATCATTGTGTAGGCAAATACCCATGAATGTCTGCAACAGAGCAGACAGAGCCTGGCAAACATGATCTCAGGCCACGGATAGGACTGTCCTACCACAGCCATCCTTGGATTCTTGGCCTGGGAGGTTCCAGATGTCCCCAGCCTTTTTACTCCAAATTCTAAGAGGACCAAAATAATAAAAAATAAAGCTTTATTATTATTATTACTATTATTATTTAGGAACCCACCAACTTCTTTCAACATGGCCCAATTCTGAGGCATTTCTGTGGGCTGTTGTGAATGACCCCCAAGCAGGAGGTTCACGCTGGCGGTTGTGGTTAGCAGTCACCCACAAGCTGGAGGCTTCTGACACTGCTAATAAGGCACATGTGTGTGAACGGAGCATGCAGCATGTGGCAGCACCAGGATTTCCTGCATGTGGGGCTGTCTGAAGCTCTCTGGCATGGTGAGCTGCTGAGGCTCAGGTCCCCCTGGCCATTGGGCACCCACTGGTATTGGGTCACTGCTGCACAGGGAGAACACACCCTGGTTTGCAGGGGGGCTCTAATGGCCACAGGCATCCCAATGGCACCAGGTAGGTGGGAAACAGCCTCCCTTTCCCTGCTGATCTCCAAGAACCAAAGAGCAGAGAGTTTGGGTTCTGATCCATCCACATCTCCATCTGGTTGTGGTTCAGTTCTGGTTTATCATAACTTTTCTTCCGACATCAGCCCTGCACACAGCATCCCAAACTCTTCCTGTTCCCCAGTTCTCCTTATTTCCAGTCTCCCAGATTCCCCAACAAACTCAGGCCCAACTCAAGCAGATGATGGAGCCTGTTTGTCCAGCAGAGAGCAAAGCGCCGCAGCTAACCACACTTTTTGGCTAACCGTGCCTTTTGCATCTCCATACAAATACTGATCCCGTGACTACACCAGAGAAGAGAAAAATCATTAAGGATGACGTAGCCAATGAAATCATGTTGTTCTCTTGGATGAGATGTCAGAGAGGTGGGAAAAGAGCCAAGGGATGAAGAGGTGCAGGAAGATGGCAACTTCCCCACGACACATGGGAAGGTGGCATTTGCTGGCCACTTATCTCTATTTGCAAGGTCCGTTCTCATCTCCATCAATCAGATTCATTATCTCAAGCCCAGAACTCTCAGGGATTTATCCTAAAAGCTGGGCAGCGTTTTGAAAAGCTGCATTGCTAAAGAAATGCAGTTTTCACAGCAGCAGCAGCAGGTTTTGTTCTCGTGCTGTGACATTTATTTTTGCGGAGGGGAAATCTCCACTTCTCTTACTTTGCAGTCACAGTAAATGTGTTTTTCACTTTCTTACCAGGCTTAAAAATAGCATTAAGTTTTTGCTGATCACATGATTGAGAAGGAAAGGAAAAAAAAAAGAAGAAGAAGCTAATTGAATGATGCAGGGAGTAAAAACATGTGGCACAGTAAAAACAAATTAGGTTCGCATATGTTTTGTGTAACCCTCAAGACTTGTCTGTATTAGATATCAGTAATGAAAAGAATATTAAACTGTAACAGCACAAAATGCCATATGCTTAGGAATTCAAAGAGGAACAATGCATTTGTGCTGGATGCTCCTGAATGGAAACTGCCCACAAATAATCATATTTTTCCTTTGCTGTGGAAAAAATAAATATCATTCCTGGTCTTTTCATTACGCTTTTAGAGAGTCTGTAGACACTGCTGTCCAGTCTCTGAAAGCTGCCCCCATCTCCATCCCCACCCCATCTCCATTCCTGTCTCCATCTCCATCCCCATCCCCAACTCTTTACCCATCCCCATCCTCATTCCCATCCCAACACCATTCCCTTCCCCTTCCATCCATCCAAACCCCGTTCCCAACTCCATCCCCATCTCCATCCCTGTCTCCATCTTTACCTGTTCTCATCCCCATCCCATCCCATCCCATCCCATCCCACCCCATTGCCAACCCAACCCATCCCATTGCCAACCCATCCCCTTGCCAGGCACCAAGGCACACTGAGCTCCCCAAGAAGTCCCCAGGGAAGACCAGGGGCAGCAGCTCACAGCCCCATGCCCAGGGCAGCAGAGTGCTTCTCCTGTTTACGAGCTGTGATGGGGATCCTCGTGTGACTCACAGCCTGCAGCCACCAGGCAGCCACGGCTGTAACTTTCCAGTGAGTGTCGGAAAAAGGGGGGAGGGCAGCGAGAAAAGGGAGGAAAAGCTGGAAAACGTTAGGAAAAGGCAGCAAAAGCTCTGAAGGGAGACCAGAGAGAACTGAGAAAAACAACTAACAGTCTTAGAAGGATATTAACGTTTTAACGAGAATTCCTTTAATTTAATCACAATAAGATTCACTAAGAGGGGGAAGAAACGGAAAGCTTCATCTCAGCCCTTAACAAAAGAACTCCTCGTGCTACAGACCAGTGCTCCTGCAATTCATTCCCCTTCATGGGGCGTTTCCATGTGCACCTCTGGAGTCAGAGCCTTCACACCTTGGCACCCATGGAGCAGCTGGAGATAGGGAGGGCATTTCCTCACTGCAACCTTCTGCATCTCCTTCTGATGTCTCTGCCATCCCCACAGCTGCTCCCCCAGTGCAATCATATGGGATGTTGCACGATGGGGATATGCAGGGTGCTCTCTGCAGCCCTGAGCCATGGGGTGCAACGGGAGCAGCTCGCTGAGTGCTCCCCTCGCCCTGCCCTGCAAATAAAATAAACTCATTTGGTTTTTTACGTGGAAGAGGGATTTTACTGCTGCTGAGATCAGCCGTGGTGCAAGGGAGCAGAAGGCAGACAATACAAATGACACGTCCTAAACGGCATTTTTAAAAGCTCGAGGCAAGCTTGTAAAGATTTTATTTGTATATGAGACTGTAATGAATAAAGGAATTGGTGTTGCCGCCTCCACCACCCTCCAAGAGCCCCGTCTGCTTCTCCAAGTAAACACATCAGGGAGCAGCAGATGTGATGCCAGGGCTTCAGTACCCGGCAGCCACAGTGCAGGGTGGGGAGCACGGCATGGGGCATGGCACCAGGTGGGATGCATAGCATGGGGGATGGCACAGGGCAGGATGCATGGTGCAATGCTTGCCCTGGCTCAAAGCACAGGACACAGCCCTGAAAGACACCGTGCTGCCTTCCCAACTCCAGGAGGAGCTTTTTCACATCATTCCAGCTCTGTTGGTGAACACAGTGCTGTTAAAGAGCAATGGCACTGCTTGGTGCTGCTGGTAAGGATATGGACATGCCCCAGGTTCACTGTTCGGGGCAGCATTTTAAGGAAAAAGAATGTTTTGCATTTGCAAAGATAAATAAATAGGTAACATTTAAAGGTAAACATTATTCCTGGGGAAAAAAACCACGATAGGGACGTGCTGTGGGCTGACCTGAGACTCAGGGCTGTGAGGTGTCCAGCTCTGCAGGACATCCCAACCCTCCCCCCCCCCCACTAACCCTAACCATAACCCCCCCCCCCCTCCGCCCGCCTGCCCCGCGGCGCTGAATTAAACCCCGCCGCTTCCCAGAAGCCCTTCCCTGGGCTCCGCGGGGTGACTTCACTGAGCTAATCCAGGGCAACTGCTGAACCATTGTCTGCCCAGCGCTGAGCTAGGATATTATGGCTGGAAAAACTTCCTTCCGAATTGCAAGCTGTGTGAACAGAACTTGTTTAAAATAGCTGCTTTAACAAACAAACAGGGCCAGCTCCATTTTCATCAGCATCTCCTCTCCTAAAACATCAACATTTACATTTCGGTAACAGGAGACCGTTTTTTAGAGCAACCACAGCAGTTGCCACGCTGCTGCTCGGAGCTCCTGCCTCTGTTCATGGTAAATGCTGGGAGAGGGGCAGCCACCAAACAGCAGATCAGTGTGGCAGCAGAGCCCCCAGCAGCACAGCATCCTCAGCACTGAGCAGTGCTGGCACTGCGGGCACCTCAGGGAAGGGGAGAGGGGGGTCTGGATTCGTTCTCTGAGCTCAGAAAGAGTCCTCCCTTCAGAAAACCCCCCCTGACCACAAAGAATCTCGAGGACAGACTTTGAAGCTCACATTGTTTTCATTTGGATGTTGTTATTGAAAAAAGTGACTTGCATGTTTTCTGGTAAAAATGGTTTGTTGAAATGTTTCCTCTTCTCCTGCTCAGAGAGAAGCCCCACGTGCTGCTCTCCCCCTGGGCTGCCCCGTTGCCTTCTGCCCAGTGCCCAACACTGAACATCCAGATGAAAGCACAGCTGGATTTCTGCAGCACTTTCTCAGCAGCAGCTCCTACACTATGAGCTCCTATTCTTTTTTTGCTGCTCGTGGCAACTGCTCCACGATAGACCTGCATGGAGGCCAGGCTTGCTGCCACGCTCACATATTTTGGTGCTGGGATGAAAGCAGGCGGTGATGTGACGGCAGCAACCCCAGGGCTGCTGCTGCTCTGCCCTAATCAGATTGTGAGCAGAAGGGGAGGCCTGCACTTCGGAAGCCACTTTCACCGACTGGTAAACCAGAAGATCTCTGCTTCTCAGCTGAAAGCTACCCCTCCGATGGAGCAAATTAATCATGTCCCCGAGCAGAGAGGGAAGCAGTGAGGAAGCCAACTGGAAGCCACGCAGGGCCCTTCGCACCCAAGGCCAAGCTGCACTTCGTATGACATCAGTGGGCGCTTTGAGTGCGATGCCAAAAGCATCAGGGTCTGTCCCTGGTGCAGACAGCATCCTTCGTGCAGAGGACAAAACGCAGGCATCTGGTGGTGCTCCCAGCTCGGGCGGTCCTCTCTCTGCTTTGTGTTTCCAATAGGATTTGGAGTGCATCACCCTGGAGCTGTATGAGAGCCTGGCTCTGCCTGCAGCAGATAGGTGTGAGCATGGCAGGTGAGATGCTTCCAGCCCTGTGCCTGGCTCTGCAGGAGGCCAGATGAAGAACAGCCCTGTGCCAGCCCTGGGACACTCCCCCATCCCTTTGTGCTTCAGCTCCTCGTGCCCTTCTAGCCCTGGATGCCTCAGACAAAGGTCAGCAGGAGTGCAGGTGACAGACACAAGGGTAGCACGGCAGGGACTGTCCCTGCCCTGCTTCTGAGTGCTACAAGCCTCTAGGAGAGCACGTGCTGCATCCGTGCCAGCGGCGCTCAGGTTACACTTGACATAGCGAAGTGGCAGTGGAATGGCTTTAATTTATTCACTTTTTTAAAGTGTAATGATGGGGAAAAAAAATAAAAGAAAAGAAAAATGTTGCAAAAGTTGTTTGTTTCGTACCAGATCTGCTCAGACCCACTGAGGAAGGAGTGGCTCCTGGCAGCTCTGGCTCTTCAGGGACCGGCGATTGCTGGGCTGTCACGCTGTGCCAAGGACCAAACGACTGCAGTGGATACCCTCCCTGCCCAGGGGCTGCAAAGACATGGCCACGCCAGGGTGTGGAACAGGGACCAGTGGGGACCCCAGGGCAGATGGATGCAGGCCAGGTGCTGTGCAGGCATCAAGCATTACACCCCTGCACCTCTTGGGAGGAGCACCCAGGAATGCGGCGCATTTCCCTTGGCACGGGACTCAATGGCAGCGCTGCGTTATGGGCACCCATTGGGCTCACACAGGAGGAAGGTAGCTGGCACTTCTCATAGACCCAGCCTTGAGATGTGCCCAGAGCCACCGGCCCCGGCTTCAAAGCTTCCCCATGGCACCGTCAGCCACAAAATTTACGACGGACCACCAAGTGTGGGTATTGTCTAATTGCTCTTAATTGAAAACACAGTAAAGGCAGCGCGGCCCCACAGCGGCTGTGGGGATGGGGGCTCAGTGGTAGCAGTGTCAGTAGGGAGCTGGGGACCCACGTGCCCATCCCCATCCCCATCCTGCTCCCACAGAAGGGCTGCATCCTGCACAGGAGGGTGCTCTTTCCCAGAGCTTTGGATGGGAGATACTCATGAGTTAATTAATCCTTGAGTTTTTAAGCAGAGACATATTTATGAGCCTTGTAAGAGGCTGGGGCCCTGAGAGACATTTCTTTATTCTTTCTCCAGCTCAGCTGAAGGAAACCATAAGGGGAAAGAACGACCGAGCCACGAAAGCATGGAAGATGGATTTCGGGTTGGTGATGGGGAAACAAAAAGCAAGTTGCCTGGGTGGGAACAGTGGCCAAGTGACAGCTCCCTTCCCTTTCCTTTGTCTTCTCATCCTTTGTCTATGGGGTGCTTGCTAGCAGCCTGCCCTCGATCTCCCTACTCCAGGGCTACAGGGGGCAGCTCTCCTGGGCCTATTGCCTCAAATAGAGTGCTGGGGTGAGCTCTGGGCTGTGGATTTGTTCTCACTAGTTCTGCAGCACCCAGCAGCTGGATCCATCCAAGGAACAGCTGATGAGGATGGATGAGGATGAGGATGAAGATGAGAATGAGGACATCTTCTTCAATACATCCTTCATCCCACACCCAGCTCCACTCCCCAGCTGCTCCAGCCTGCTGAGGGATAGGCTCACCCCTATTCTCTTTACCCCCCACTGCTGCAGTCATGGACTTTGGGATGAGAAAGGTGTCAAAACGACTTCTAGTTCCTGGCAGCAGTGGTGAGTCTGCCCCTTCCTTAGCCAGCCTGGCTGCCCAATAAACCTGATGAGCTTTTCTTTTATGAGATCTGGGACACCATTGCAAGCGGGTGGAAATTGCCATTGATCTCTTGCCACCAGGAGAGCAGAGTTAACACAGAAATGCTGATTACATCACCCAAGAAGCTGATGGAAAATCAAGAGTAGAATAAACATCCATCGTGCTTTTGCCAGCCTCTCTGCTTCACCGTGAGCAGCCTAGAAAGCGCAAAGTGGGGTTTGGGGCAGATCACACCTCCTCCAAACCAAGAACTTGGGAGTGAGTGCCCTTCTGCTCCGTCTTTCTCCTTGGAGGGATCTGTCCATGGCATTCCCTGCCTCTCCACAATCACCGGTTCATCAGTCCACCTCAAATGATGCTTCCTCAGCCTCGCAGAGCATCTTGGCCAATAGCAGCCGAGAAATGTGGCCACCACATGTTGGCAGCAATTGAATCCTGGGCACATTTTTTCTCTGCACAGCCTTTAAGCTGTGGGAACCATTTCAAAGGAAACTGTTCCCCCTATAACATGCTTGTGATCTGAAGATGTCTATTTAGATGGCAGCCCGGCATTAATTTAGCAATTCACTACAGAGTTTGGCGTGATGTTTAAAGCACTAAAATAAATTGTGGTGAAGTCGTTTCCCTCAAACCAGATTGTGTGGTTTACATTATTTGTCAACCTTAAGTACAACTGGCATGTTTGTATCACTCATGCAAAGCCCCATTGTGCCTCTCTCGAAGGGGGAAGAATCCACACAGAAACTCAGTCCAAGTTCCTGCCCCGGCAGTCTCATGTCCCTGGGAGATCTGCCCTGGAGGCACGCAGCCCATTGGGCTGGAGGAGTGCCTGGGCTTTCCTCAGGATGATGGGTGTTAAGTGCAGTCTCATATAGGTTATATTACAAAGGCCTCTTTTAATCAAATGCAGATTTGTACTTTCTGCCTGCGGTGCCTGAAATCCATGGAGCCTCAACGCTTCAGACACGCACATAGGAGAGCGCACACATGCACGCAGCCAGATGAGCCACACAGCATCACTTACATCCACTGCCCTGTGTCTGCTCTGTCCCCTGCTCCGGCCACTCATGTCTCCCTGCTGCCACCAGACCCAGTGCTCGGGATGCTGTTGGCTATCCGTGCACAGCAGGGTCATACCCAGGGTCAGGTGGGGACAACACGCCGGCACTTGCAGCACGGAGCAGGTTGCAGGGCATGCTGCTCTCAGTGCAATCCTACCCTGCCCTTCCCTTGGATGAGAAATGCGCCTGCTATGCTGTCCCTGCTAAAGCTGCGTATGGCCAGAGAGCAGGAACTCATCAGCTGAACTTCTCCTGGAGAAGCTCTGAATTGTAAGAGACACCCAATTTTCTGGAAGTTGAATGCAGACAATAAGAAACTCTGCTGCTCTCCAGAGCCATCCGCGTGTGCGCTGGCCGTGTGCATGTTTGTGCTTTCATTGGATGGTGGTAGAAACTCCCTTCCTCGGACAGAAATTCAAAGGGATAGAGCAGAAGCAGAGCCAGGCTGCTCAGACATCTGGCAGCACTGCTCAGGGCACAGATGCTATCCCTACTCCCACCCTACACCCACACCCAGGCAGTGCCCAGGTAGCCCTATGCAGCTCCGGTCCTCAGCAGTGCCTCAAACCATTGCCCAGGATGAGCCCATCATCCCAAGGGCAGCACAAAAGCTCCCAGCCACAGCATTCAATAATTGTCACCTTTTCCTCCTGTACGGATTAACGTTCCTGCTAACCTTGCAAAGCATCATTCAGACGCTGTTCCCCCCCCGAAGCACGGCACAATCACCCAGGGATTAGGGTGTCTGCAGAGCAGCCTGTCCCCGCTATTGTGCAGCCCTGGCGGGGCGAGGAAATCCTGCGGCATCAGCCGATGAGTCCCCACGGCGGGGACACCAAAGGCTGAGGGGCCAGGCACAAGGCAGCCCTGTAGGGTCAGGAGCTGTGATGGCACCTGGAAGCCGTCCCCATGGCCAGCCTGGTGGTACCGGTGGCTGGGGGAGCACATTCCTAACTCTGAATGATGGGGAAATCCCATAAAGGTTTGAATGGGAAATGCAAAGCACGAAGGGAAGGGCTCATCAATTCTTGCAGGCTCTTGGCCATGTCCTCTGCACTTTGCTGGGGCACCTGGCAGCACCGTGATGGTGGTTGGGTTGGGTTTGGTAAGCAGCTTATTGCTGCTTCCAGGAAGAGCCATTCCCATCCAGCGGGAGGAGAAGGGTATGGCAGCAGCACAGACACAGTGCTCCTGGGAGTGGGTGTTTGGAGACATGTGTCCTACATATAGACAGCACAGTCAGGGGCTGATACAAAATGCAAGTGAGCAAAAGGATGCTAAAGCAAATATAAGATTTACGCACGTAGCTCCCAGGAGGGATATGGAGGGCTTATAAATGACAATGTGTATTGTCATCCCAGCCCCCACATTCAGTAGCAAAGGAAAAGTGTCTCCAGCTCTGCAGCCATTGCACAATAAAAGAATGGAAAACAACTTCATCTGCTTGTCTCCAGCATCTGGGCCCTGCATCCCTGTTCCCAGGGTGTTTTCCCAAGAGGATTGTCTCCTCCGAAGAGAAACTGGGGGAACTAAGCCTGAGAGGAGCATGTGGTGCACGAGGAGCAGAGCCCAGCATCTCCCTTGTCAGCCAGCAAACACGCAGTGCCTGTGCCAGCCCACTGCTCATTGTGGATAAGGACTTTTCTAGCAGGGACCAAGTGTCCATCAAGTCTTTGGGCATTCATTTTTGGCAAAGGGCTTAAGCAGGCAGGGAGAGATGGCTGAGTTGGGACCAGTCTCATGCAGACCTGCTCAAAGAGGAGCTGTGACAGCAGCAGCAGCATCTGGACCTTGCAACCCAGCAGGATCGGTGCTTGCCTGCTCCTTGGCAGGGCGCTCAGTGTTGGAAGCCAGCACTTGCTCATTGTTACTGCTGTGCAATGGGATTTCATGGTAGTTTTTCATCAGCTTTACACGTGCTTGATTATATGAATAGGGACTGAACTTCCTCACCAGTGACAGCAGCCTGGCCGCCCAGGCTCCACCGGGACTTTGGAGGAAAGATGTCCAACCTTGTGCAGACACTCATTGTATTCTTGATGCACGTGGGCAGAATTTGGCTTCTCTTTTCTGGTGTTGTGTTAGTGAAAAGGCTTCTCTGCCCTGGGGACATGCAGGTAGCTGCATGTGGGAAAAGAGCACACCCCAAAAAGCCCAGGAGTTCAGGGCTCTAAACACGTGCTAGCACAAACATGGAAAGAAGCATCAGGTCACCCAAAGCCCAAGTGCCTTCAGCCACATCCGCACCCTGTGTCCCATCAGACTGATCTGTGGGACCTTCCTCTCTGCCCTGTATTTCCATTTCATGGAGCCGTGCTGGTTGCTGGGAGCAAGCATCCTGGGGGAGCAGCGCTGTAGAAATTAGCCAGGCTTTGCATTGAGTAATACTGTGTCATTTGGAGCAGCTTTCAGAGACGATCCCTGCCCTCCAGTTGACTTTCAGAACAACCTCATGGAGAGGCAAAGAGCTGTGGCTGCAGCCTCGTGCTGCTGCAGGGCTGGTTTTGTTGAGTTCTTCCATCAGTAGCCCCTGTTTCATTGCTTGTTAGCAGCCTTTTGCCTTCAGCACACATGACCTCTCCCCAACACGCGTACTCATGTAGGAGGGCTCTGAGACCCACTGTGGCTGCGCAGCACCTAAAGCAGAAGCTGGTTGGGTTGCCAGGATCCATCCCAAGGCGAAGGGTGGCTTATTTCAGAGCCAACCATGGATGGGCATAACTTCTATTGAACATCAGCCATCTCTAAGCTCTCATGAAGCTTCTAGTGGGTTCTGAAAGAGGGAGCAGTTGCTGAAATGCCCATCCTCCTGAGGCAGAAGGTGGCGATGGCTCTGCTGGTGGCTGCCTGAGGGATGCACCGGGTGCTGCGGTGGCTCGGGAAAGTTGTCCTGGATTCATCTGTCACCAGAGAAGGTGGGGAGGTCTGGGATGGGCGTCCCATGCTGGGAGGGAGGAGAAGTGGCTGTGCCAGCTCAGCCACCAGCACGGCAGGCGGGATCCCCTCTCTGCTCTGCTCAATGTGACCGATGGCTATTGGCTATTCCGGAGATGGTTTCCATGATTTATTTATTATTATTATTTTTTTAACTTTTTTTTTTTTTTTTTTTAAATTAAAATTAAAGAAAAAGAATAAAAAAAGAAAAAGAAAAAGTTGAACAATTCTGGATTCATCCCCATGTGGAACGGGAAAAATTTTGAAATCTTGAACATTTTTGAGGGCTCAAAAACAATTTCCCACCCAGTTATAGCCACCAGTCTCATCAGGATGTGTTTGAAACCACTCCAGCAGGAGCTGAGCAGAGCTGGTCTCAGCTGGATACCACTCTCGACGAGAAATGCAATGGTCAGGGGTCATGTTTCTTCAGAAAAAAAGAAGTATCTTCAATAGCTCAGGAAGTTATTAGTGTCTGCTAACAATAAGAGCTTTGGATTGATTCAATAGATACTCATTTTAATTGTAAAATGCCAGTAATGAGAAATGTGCCATCCAATGACTCATTTTTCCCTTGTAAAAATTATTGGACGTTTTTATTAGTTTTACAAATGACAGGACCTCGTATTTCTGAGAACACTTTATACAAGCCTTGCACAAGCCCACTCTCATAAAAGCGTGTCTGTGGTGACATCCAGAGCCACAAGAAGGGGAGCGGTAGAAAGGCCCAAAGTGGTGAGGACAGCCCACAAGTGGAACTGGCAGGACCGAACCCCAAGAGGGTGGGAAGGGGTGGATACAGAGCCGGAGACATGAGGTTCGGCGCTGCTTCCCAGCAGAGCCTTTCTGGAGAAGCACGGGACAGGGAATGGGTGCCAGCGGGCGCCCGGCGGTCAGCTTGCTGCAAAGCCCTGGTGTGGGACAACAGTGCCAGCCCTGAGCGGCCGTCCGGGTGGGAGATGCACGGGGACAGCAGAAGCCAACCCCAGGTAAGAGCCAACCCGACCCCTCTGTATGGGCACGGGGTGCCCCATTCGCTCTGCGGTGCTGCTCTCTGCGGTGAACCTCGGCGCTGGGCTGATCCATCTTGGCTTTATCTCTGCTGGCCGACAGCACGGAGCGGGGCTCACTTTGGCTTTCCATAAACAAGATAAGAGGTGGAGGGAGGAGGGGGCAGGAAGGGCACCGGGGGTGGCCCGCAAGCAGCCCCGCTCTGTTCTGTGCTGCTGGGAGCGCTCTGGGGGCGATCCTCTTCCTCCTCCTCCTCCAGACCAGATCGTGCTCTTTGAGAAAATCCCCAGCTCTTCCCCACGGAGAATTAATTTGCACAAGGCAGAAGAAAAAGAAAAACAAAACAAGACGAAAAAATGGTTGTAGAGAATTTCTCGTTTCGGCGTTTCATTTCTCCTCTCTCTTCATTGGCATCCTTTGTGTTTTTGTTTATATCGGTACGCCAACCGTGACCCTGCAGCAGCGTACCGTGAGCTGGCACAACGTGACATAACCCAAGTGCTGAAGATAGCCCATCCGTTCTATTTTAGTTCCGAGGATATTTTAAACTTTATGTTATCCAGGAAATTTCTGAAATATTTGTCTTCATTCCAAGCCAAAGTGAAAACAATTTCTGCAATGTCGGAAGTTGCTGTGAAATAAGTAGTGAGCGCTTCCAGCTCAGCATAGGGGCAGCCCTGGCCCTGTGGGCAGCAATCCTCACCCCTTGCCCTCTGCAGCCCAGAGCATGTTCATCTCTCAGCAGTGGTTGTGCACTCAGTGTGCGGTTGGTAATGGGGGACAGCTGATGGAAGGGCATGGGGAGGGTATCCAACACGTCCCTGTGCTAATGGGCAGCTGAGAGTGTGGGGAGTGGGATGGGTTGGTGTTTGGTACTGCATTGCTGGTGTGTGTTGCAGCCTCCAGTGTCGGCCAACATGGGATTGGCAGGGGGGTACGGTGGCAATGGGATGTGGCAATGGGATGTGGTGATGGTGGGATGTGGTGGCAGTGGGATGTGGTGACAGCAGTCAGCTCAGGGCATGGGGATGGGCAGCACCAGCATGAGTCCATGCAGTTGGGGCAGACCTGGGTTTCCTTCCCTCTCTGTAGAAGGGTGAAATGCTGCACTGGGAGGGATGAAGGGTTGTATTGTGTCCTTGGTCAGTGCACACTGGGGCCTCTATGGGCACTCTGCAGGTTCTCAACCCATCCCAAGCCTGTGAGTTGGCTGACACCTTGAAGAGAGGCTGTGCTGAGCAGAGCAGCCATCCCCATCAGCCTCCCCTCTCCTGGACAAGCTTCCTTGCTCCAGGTCATGCCAGCAGGGATCTGGAGCAGCTCCGCTCTGCAAACCCTCTCTGCTTTGGGATGGACAAGTGTGGGGCTCAGCCAGCAGCGGCAGTGGGAGGGCTGTGCTCAGGGTCCCATCTGTGTATACCCTGCTGAAAAACACAGTCATTTTCCCAAAGTAATTGTCTTTGCCTCTGCGCCGAGGCGCTCAGAGCTTCTCTTTGTGTACTCTGGGAACCAACGATTTGTAAAGACACGCTGCTGGGCTAATCCTGCATTAGCTCCCGCAGCACAGTCCAGCTGGGAGCTGGCAGCTCTTTCCCTTCTCCCACTTCAGCCTGTTAAAATAGCGAGCATCTCTGTAACAAGCGGTGTACAGGTTTTGACTTATACACAAGGCAGAGCAGCAGCTCTGTGCGGTCGGAGGCCAGGGCTGCATGGGCACGTCGTCCTCCAGTGCCAGGTGCTGCCAGCATGGTGCTGTGCCATGCACACAGTCCCCGGGCGATGCCAGCTTTGGTGGTGAAAGCATTTTGGCTCTCCCCCAGCTCCAGAGCCGTTGTTATGCCCTGGAGACTCTCTTAGGGAAAGGAGCACTTTTCACGGCACGGTTTTCCATGGCTCCAGTCCATAAGCTAATACATTAGGGAAACAATAAAATTAGGCTCTAAAAACAGATACCTTCCTCTCTGCGTGCAGGAAATCTCATGCTCTGCATGGAGCTTTTAATAGTGAGCACAGTAGCAGTGTGAGTCTTGAACTGAAGATCGCTTGCTCTGTTCCCTACCATGCTGTTTGGGTTTGCTGAGCTGCAGCAGAGTGAGTGCTGGGGGACAGTTAGGAATGGGGGCACACACTGTGACACTAGAGGGAGGTTTGGGAGAGCAGAGAGGACCTGGAGCTCACGCTGCTGAGGTTTTCCTGGCATATAGATGTGTGCTGGCAGACATCAGCCCCGGGATCCTCCCCACTTCTAGCAGGTATTGATCATGGAGCTGGTGTGCACCGACACCAGCTCTGCCAAGGAGGATGGCTGTCATGGTGACACCCACAGCCAGCTGTATATGCACAACAAATGCAGCCCCGTGAGCTGCGCTGCACCTGGGCTGTGCAGCAGACAGAGCAGCAGGATCCCACAGGCTGCCCAAACAAACACCAGCATCCACAGCCCCCATCCCTCTCCTGCTCCCTTATTCCAGACAGTGCCATTGCAGCTCAGTGTGGGGTTAACCAGCACAGGAGAGTTGAAGGAGCAGGGCTAGTGGAAGGCTGTGGGACACAATACCTGTACTGTGTCACCCCATGGGGCAGCAGAAAAGCTGCCCCTCTGTCACATTTTGGGTGAGCCTGGGGGTGCCAGGGAGGAGGGGGAAGGATACCCTCTGCAGCACACAGTGAGCCTGGGGATGGGCACTGTGCTAAGCGGGTAGAGTGGGTTCATCCCTCAAAAACAGCCACCCTGCAGCCCCCAGCAAGCCCTCACTTTACTGCCCCATGCGTGGAAGGAAGGCTGAGAACTTTAAGAAAGCTCATTTTGTAGCAGACTGGAGTCTGTCAGAGCAAAATTCGTTGCAGTTTCCGAGAGCCACTTGTTTCTGGTTTAGCCCTGGGAAAAGCAACTGGGCTACAAATGTTTACCTTATGAGGTAAACCATCAATATCCTTGAAACTTTGATTAAAAAAAAATACCGCACTGGAGCATCTTGTGGGTTTCTTTCCTTCTCCCCCCGATGCGTTTCACAATATGCCAGAAGCATGGCTTGAGTTAGGGCTTTGGCAGGGGCTTTTATCATGATGGATATAGTGGAGGCTAGAAAAGAAATTTGGTTATCAGAGAATGCCAGAACTCAGCTTCCTCGCACATACATTTAATAACGCAAAAGTTCTCCTTTAAAGGTCTCCTTAGAACAAATCCCAGTCATCACAAAATCCGCGGAGATAAATTAAATTACATTTTAATAGTGGAGAAGTCATTCCTGGGCCGGGCACAACAGTGAAAGTATGTTCTCTCTTAGGCAAAAGTAGCATCAAAGTTTTGAATGTTACCATATGAAAAACTTAATTGGAAATGAAACCCTGAAGCTTCCAGGGCAAAGGCTGCACGAGGGGCTGTCAGGTCCGAGGTAGCACAGTTGCTGACAATCTAAGTATTGCAGGGTTGCTCTCCCCTCCTTGTAAATGAAAGGGCAGCTCCAGGAAGCAGCTTCTCTCCTGTTTGCTGAAGCAGAGCTGGGGACAGATTCTGGCCATGGAACCTCCTGCCTGTAGCACTGAGCTGCTCGTGCACTGATCTCTCTGCATGCACCTGGAAGTGCTGGAGGAGACTGCAAAGGGCACAGCAAGGAAATCGATACTCATTTCTGATTTAACTTAAACTGCTGGCAGGGCTCCGACCTGCTCCTCTGCCTGTTCCAGACTGTTACTGCTCTTCTACACATGAAATGGGAGCAGGCCATGTCCAGGGCTCTGTGATGACCTTTGTCCCTTTGGGAGTGACTGTCTCCTGTGCTGTGTGCCTGCTGCATCCCTCCCCATCACCAAAACCTCCCCATGCAGGGAAGTGGGCAAGTGGCTGCACACAGTTCATGCTGCAAACCCTTGTCCAGCAGGAGGGGAGCTGCCCGTTGCCCAAAGCCTCCACACACCCACACTTGGAACAGCTTTACTGCAGAGTCCTGGGTTATTTCAGTGATATTTTGTTCCAACCCACCTTTTCTGAACCTCGTGGCTCAGTGCCCTCAGAGCATTGCAAAGGCGAAGGGCTGCCCTGGATGGGTGTCCTTGCAGGGAGGGTGGTGGCTGAGCTGTGGGACACATTTCATGCAGATGAGAAGAGGCGCTCAGCCGTTCCCTGGAGGCATCACTGCATTTTCCCAGAGAATGGCTCATCTGAACTTGCACTGACTGTCTCCAGCCGCCGAGCCCTGCAGCAGGCGTCGCTACATCTGCTCCGCCGCCCCGCGAGGCTCTGGCTGAGGGCTCCCGAAGCATTCTTTCCTTTGCCTCAGACCATTGTTTTCTTCTCTGCCATCTTTTTTTTTTTCGAGCCCTGAACAGTCCATTCTCTTCTCCTCACTGTCATCTTGAAGATATTTAAACTATGGATGGACTCTTTCCGTGCAGACACGGAGCTCGAAGTAGAGTGCATGTGCAAAGCGATGGGGCTGGACCAGGGCTGCAGGGCAGCATCGGCTGCACCCTCCACTTTCACATCCTCCCCCCCCTCTCCCATTCTCCCCATCTCAGCCTTTCCCTTTCCCCAGCTTTCTGCAGCACCCGCTCCAAGCTCTGCCATCCCCTCCCTGCCCAGAGCTGGGCGTTGCTCCTTCTCCATGTTTATAGAATTACCCAAATCTCTAGGCAGAATTCGCTCCTTGCAGAGCATGGCACTCAATTAATTATATAGTTTAAAACACAATGCACATCCCCTCTGCACCAGCAAAGATGATGGCTCCGCTGGAAATCTCCCCAAAGCCACAGTGCAGAAGAATTAAGGCCGTATGCACAACCCGAGCCGTATTCCTTCTGCATGCTCACAGGGTACCGTCTTTAATTATGATTAAAATCATTACAGATGTACTGCAAATGGCTCAGAGAGCAAGCACACACTGACAGCTTTTGTGATACGGTTACAAATGACTTATTCACCCCGATTTCTATAGAGTGATATTCCTCACTGCCTCTTGCCTTCCTCCCTCCCTTCCTCGTGCCTTGCTCCCCAGGCTCCTACTGCACGTGGGGACATGGGGACATGGGGACAGGGCCACCCCCACAGCCATCATCGAAGCTGGGGACTCCCTAGGCCACCCGCCCATGTCCCCACACTGAGATGGGAATCTGCAGCAATTACAGGCCTCCTGCGTGTCCTTCCTCTGGGTTTTGTCACACATGGTGTCTCACATCTGGGATATGACCGCTTGGAAGGGGTGGCAATGCTGTTTCCAAGCCAAGCTGTAGCTGTTCTACCCCTGGCCGTGTCAGGCTTTACAGCTATTGCGGTTATTTTGGGGAGTGGTAGGGTTGTTTTTTGTTTGTTTGTTTTTTATGTTGCAAGAATTAATATTGGGAAAAGTGCCTTTTTTTTTCCTCTTTCCTCACTGCCCTGAGAAATGTCAGCCAGCAGGAATGTTCCCCAGAGCTGCTCATGGCTGAGAGAAGGATGAGCTCTGGCAGCTCTTTGGGTGCCCCAAGAACCCAGGGAAGGAGAAGCTGCTCATGGATCAGCCCCCAACCCAAAGCACTGCGTTCTGTGTCCTCCTGCCTGCTCTTCTATCCATTCCAGCTCTGGGAAGAGCTATGGGGTGTGCTGGAAGTTCCAGCCCTGTGGCCTGTCATCATTTTAGCTTGACTTTAATAGTGTCTCAAAGCAATTTGCTTTTCCCGAATATCCAACCCCCTTAAGTGATGCTGGGAGAGGCAGAACTGCCCTTTGCAGCCCATCCCATAGCAGGGCTGGGAGCTCCAGGGGTGGTGCTCCCCATGAAGCAGCCTGTGCCTCATCCCAGGTGATGCACTTTGGAAATGCACCAGTGTTGTATGGAGATTAGGAGTTGAGCTGGAGAAGAGTGATAGACTCAGAGCCAGCAAAGGGCAATGCATGGGGTGATGCAGGAGTAACGCATGGGGCAGCACAGGGGGCAGCATAGTGGATGATCCATAGGATAGTTCTTGGGCTTGTGCATGTGCCACAGGGGAAAAACATCAAGGAAAAGAAATAGTGAGTTGATGCTCGGCTGCATCACCTTTGCTTATGGCCACCACCTTCCCAAGGGATGCTGCGGGATGCAGGAGCAGCTCTGTGGATGCCATGCAATGCAGGAGGAGCAGCTCCCTGCATGACCACTGTCTGCCCAGAGCTGCCCCCCCCCCCCCACCCCCTGCTTCTGCCTCCTCCCCAACCTCCTGAGTTTTGTAGAGGAAATTTTATAGAAAAAAAAAACTATTGCAGAGGTTCCTGCCTCCACAAACAGAGTGCTGCTGTCCCTGCCAGAGCGCTGCTTTGCCTCAAGGAATCTGTGAGATCTGTCCTGCTGTGATCTGTAACAATATTGGGATTAAATTAGCTTCCCTGAGCTGCAGAGGGGTCAGCGTGTGAGGCCCCCCGGTTAATCCAGCAGGCCAAAGAGAACAGAAGCCTCCCTGCATCGGGAAAGGAAAACAACGGGGTCTGTTTGCAATCCATGGAGCTAATTCAAACAGCATTCCTCAAACAACAGGGGAAAAGGCCCTTCGAAGCGAGCGAGAAAAGGAGCATTTCCCAGCATGCACGTGATGCCAGGCAGAGATGAGATGATGCAGAGCAAGGCGGCTTGCTGGATGCATGCATGTGTGCTGCTGGTGCATGCAGTCACCACCTGCCTGTCCATGCCTGGTGAGCACAGAGCCCATGGTGCTGTGCCATGGAGAAAAGCAGCACATTGAAGTGATTCCAGAGCAAAGCAGCTCCCCATGGCCGTGTGGGAGGAATGATCCCGCGTGCCCCTGTGCATGACCCCCAAGTGAGGCTGCGTTGGGAACTTGATAGTTGTCTTTGCAACCAGAGCAGTTGTTTATGCAATAAGTTAGGCACTTGGGATAACTGTATTACTGGGAACTGAGGTCTGCAGGTGTTCAGATATTATTAAAAACAATTGCCCAGGCTATCAATCATCCTGCACTAGATAAGCCTTCTGCAAAGCAAACCTTTTTGTCAAAGAAGGGTGCGGAGAAGCAGAGCAGGGAAGGTCTGGAGCTGCAGAACTTCAGAGTTGATTTCAGCAAGTTCTCTCTTTCCTCCTGGTGTCTCTGTGAGCGTCTCCTCTGCTTTCTGCTTATGCTGAGATATTATCGAAAGGCTGATGAGGCACAGGGCATGAGTAATGCATCCTGTGTGCCAGCTGAGGACTTGTAGGCACTGGTATCTGCAGCTAGGGTTAATGTCAGGCAGAGCAGAGCATGGTCTGCCCCAAGCTGCGGTGCTCAGCACTGGAGCTGCAGGGTGGGGATGTGCCATGCACAGTGAGAAGGTGCAGAGATGGTACCGACCTGGGTGTCCCCATGAGGGGTGGGGACTCTGCTCAGGAGTGTTGTCACCTATCAGCTGGGGATGTAGGGCAGGAGATGTAGCTGGGGGAGCTCGGTCAGGATAAGAGCAGTGCTTTAATGGGAAGGGAAGCCAGGTGCCCCAGCTGTGAGCTCGGAGCTGTGGGAGCTGCTGTTTTCTCTGCACAAACTGGAGGAGTCTCCTCAGAGTGGACACAGCGCTGCTTTGTTAGGAGTGAGGCAAGAAGCTTTGCAAGGGGACAGCTGGAGCTCAACCAGGCAGCACCACCCAGGCTGGGGGGCTCTGGTAGCTGAGCATTAGACCTGCAGCTCGCTTAGCTATCTAACACAACAAAACTTGCTGAATTCAGGTGCAGAAAGGTATCAGTGCACATTCCCCTACAGCCTGCTCCCCAGGTGGGGTTTGACTAGGGATGTGTAGGCTCCTGGCACCCCCACCCCAACCAGGTCCTGTTGCACCATCCCTCTCTTCATTCATGGCACAGCATCCCTGCAGTCAGCTCTGGTCCCCAAGAAATGTTCCTTTCCAGGGGAGAATCCCAGGGAAGCCCCAAACAAAGGAACACTCAGCACACAACGAGGTTTCCCGTGCATTTCCCATCTGTGGGTTGGGATGGGAGCACCAAGTCTTCAGGATTCACAGCAGAGGCTTTTTGTGTCACCTTAATAATGAAAGCAAATACAAGTAGGGCGGCAAACTGGCCAGCGGTCTCTCAGATGCTCCTACAGGTAGCAGCGTGGTGCTCTGCTCAGGCTGATGCTGTTGGAGGAGTAAATCTGGTGATCCTCTCCATGATTGCACTGGGGACGAAGCCTTGGGGTGGTTATGCAGGGGTGGGACCTCCTGAAGCCCCTGTGCTGCTGCTGCTCCAGCACCTGCTGAGATGGGAACCTCCGAGCCAGCAGCTCTGCTTCCAATCGGGAGAAGCTTGGCTTTTTTACCCCGTGAAAATGTGGAATTTCATGTCCTTTTGTATAAGAGAGAAACAGCCTGTTCAGGATTAATTTAGGATCAGCCTCAACAGCCATTAGCGAAAGAAAAACAAAGCGGTAAATTAGCTGCCTGTCAGAAGGGGGAGAAATGTGGGACTCGGTGCTGGATTTATTGTGCAGGGTGTTAAGGCAGGATTTAGTGTGATTTACCGTCCTCTGCAATGATACCTCCTAACACCAGGGAGTTGGAAAGCCCCTCTCCTGTCTTCAGTTGGACACAGAGCACTGCTGGCTAATTACCGGTGTGCCCAGTAGCCCCATTCCCACCACTGGATTTGTCAGCATTTCCACCATAAAGCTCTGTCTTCAGGGGTTTATTGCTCAGTTATAAACATTTGCTCCACACTGAAACTCGATCTACGGCTGTCAGCTGGGCTGAGAGAGGCTGGAAAGGAAAAGGTTTGGTTATCCTACATGAGCATAACGTGCAGAGCTCCTGTCCATGAGGCTGCTCACTCTTAGCTTCCATGATGGGATTTTATCTCAGCAATATTGGTTATCACTTCAAGACTTCTAGGATAGAGAGCAGAAGCCTCCAATCAGAAACAGAGCAGCTCTTTGATACGGAAAACAACAGCATTGCCCACTTTGTATCCTCACAGTGCTCAAGGCACAGTCAGTAATGCTCCTTTGAGACAGCAGTGAGCTCAGAAGGTGCTGGTTATGAGCAGGATAATGAACAGAGTGACAAAGGAAATTAGGGACAAATCAAACTTCCACATGCATATGTTGAGTTTTCCTCCTTATGTGTTTTGGGCTGTTTCCTGTCTTTGTCTTCCCACCTGAAGAACGCAGATCCCACTGATGAAGACAGTGCAGCTCCTCGTTTCTTTGAGACTTCTGCATGGTTAATGGCACGGCTTACTACTCTCCTGTAATGTCCCTGCGGTAATTTGGAGGCAAAGACAGAATTTTACTCATTACAGAAGGACGATGGCATACGCTCCAGTGGATCTCACACCTACAATGAAGGCTGCCATGTGCTCAGATGGGAGGGATGCTGACCCACTTCCCAGGGGATCTGGGCCGTCTGGAGCCACACAGCCACAGCTGTCATTGGGGTAATGGTGGCTGCAGGAGCAGGGAATGCCTGCTGTGGGATCCTCCTGCCTGCCTCATCCCAGCCCAGGAGAGACATTGCTTCTCGACCTCATTAACAGCGCTGCAATCAGAGCGAGCATCACGTCCATCTCTCATCCAGCCACTGAGAGTGGTTTCTGGGGATAATCTGCTGCCTCCTGGCTCAGATCAATACTGTAGCACAGAAGTGATGGCTGGAGGAGGAACGGTGGCCAAAAGAGGGAAAGCAAAGATGGAGCTTTTAGTGCATTGCCTCCCTCAGCTCCATGGGCTGCTGCTCTCTGCAGTCACACGTTTGGGCCATGAGGGTGATCCCAACTAACCTGCACATAGAAAGTTCGGATGGTGTCACTGCTAACATCACACCTCAAGGACTACAGCATGCAAATTACCTCCGGACAGAGACAGGCAGAGGCATTATGATGAGGAAAACCTTGGATCCAGGCAAGGAGCAAATGTGCTACATCCTCATGTGCTGAGGATGGTGGAGTTGAATGGGAAGGGAGACACTGGCACGACCGTTGCTGTCCCATGTACAACATCTGACTGTCCCCCTGAACCCACCCATGGATGGGAGTGGTCTAGAGACCCCGATTTCGGACTCCAGGTGGCAATGGAGAAGAACTGAGGGATGAACCATGAGTGATGGGCACCATGTCTGCCCCATAGAAGCAGGGATGAGGGTCACTGACATGGGGGACCACTACTGCCCACCCTCTCCTGGTCCCCTTTGCATCAGGCACAGATGGGTGTAGGCAGGGAGGGTGTTGGGTTCTGCCCGGCTGCATCCTGACCAGCCTATGGGGCATGGTGGCTTCTGGGGACACCAGGGAGGTGCCACCTTTCTCCTGCACATGCCATGCCCCATGCAGAGCACTTGGTCCAGTGTCACTCCTATATAAGAGAAATGAAAGGGAGCAGGGACACAGCAAGGAGGAGAGGGGACAGGGCTTGGGGCAGGGAGCAGCACGGCCCCATGGTGCTTTCCCACGCATGAGTGTTTCCTCCTGTTGCACAGCTACAGGGATGGAAAAATAACCAGGCTGTAAAGCTCATCAGCTCGGTGCCTCCCCCCCCCACTCCGGAGAATAATAAGCTGCTTTTAATATCTGACATGTTTATTAACAGATGCAGTTGTGACAGCTGATGACTTCATATGCCAGTTACCACTGAAATGTTAGTAATAACTCGGAATTAACTGTCATAAATAAAAAAAAGACTACAAAGAAAACGAGATGTTGTGTCACTCTGCAGTAATTTACTGAGACCCCGTTGGCTCGGGATGCAATGCTGGAAGGTCCTTTGCTGAGTTCCAGTCCGGGTTTTGCAACAGTCACAATATTTTGGCTGGATATTGTCTTAGGAGGTGGTACTAGTGGGGTGGAATTCCCTCATGCAGGAGTTTGCACTAGATGCCTTTACAAAGCTGGATACTCTGGTAATAATAATAATAATAAACCCCTACCCGGTGGATGGGGATGGAGTCTACGGCATTGAGACCTGGATTTATTAATGTGCAAATTGCTCTGATATGATCACATACTTTCTGCTTTGCATACACAGGGAGCAGCGTGGGCTGATGGAGTATGAACTAGCCTGGGCGATCTTTACGAGCTGAAATCCTGCACATCACAGAAGGGTTTGTTTCTCTACGCAAAGCCTGGGATGCTGTTAGGAACCTGCTTACAGCCACGTGAACAGAGCCCCCAGACCCGAGAGCACCAGCCTGCTCCATGAACTCGCCATGAAAGTATTTTGTATTTTCTTTGACAGAAACGAGCACGTAACTTTCGCTGGAGGAACTGAGGATTATTGTAGTTGGTCTGGTAGTGGTTTAAAACCAGTAGAGCCTTTGCAGCGGTGATGAGGGAGTGACAAGTCAGAGGTAAGGGTTTCAGAATGCATGTTTGTTTAGATGAAGCTTTTGCAATGCGGGCTGCTAATGAGGAACGCGAGCCTTGTCAGCATCCGACTTGCGGGTTTGCCTTGTGCAACGCGGATAATGAGTTCAGACAATGAAAGCTGTGAGAAATCACAGCCCGATCTGTCGGGATCCCCCACCCCCAAGGTGAGAGGGGCTGCGTAAAGGAGCCGGGCTGCCGCGCTGCCCCGTGCCGCTGCAAAGCTCCCCAGCAGAGGGGCGAGCCGTGCTGCTCGGTGTGCTGCTCGGTGTGCAGCTCGGTGTGCTGTTGGATGTGCAGCTCGGTGTGCTGCTGGTGCCGGGTTCAAGGCTGGCTGTGGGGTCCCACAGCTGCTCGTTGTGCTGCTGCTGTCCCAGCGGCTGGGGGAGAGGAGCGTGCCCGTGCCCTGCAATGAGGGAACTGACCCATTAATTACTGCCTCGATACTGTCCCTGCTGCTTGCAAGTCAGCCTGCTCCAGAGGACGGGACCCATGGGGACACAGCAGGCAGCCGAGCATTGCAGGGTAAGTGTGTGCTCCTCGGCTTTTGGGGTGGGGGATTGGTAAGAAAATGGTTCACAGTGATCATGGGAATAATTAGACGTCGGCGTTAACACCCCGTGCTGCTGTGCAGGGGAAGTGCTGCTGTGTCTGGGTGCTGGAGGGAGAGCCAGGGGTTCGGCTGTGTCCCACGGGCAGACAGAGACACGGCTCCATTCCTGGATAGCCCCAGCACCAACCCAGGTCATGGTCAGGTCTGACCAGTCCTTGTGGTCCACCTATGGATCCAGGGCACAGTGTGTTGCTGACACTGGGAAGGTTTTATCTTTGGGCTTCTGTAGTTTCCAAAGGCTTAGGCATGTGCATTCACCTTGAGATGGGCAAGGAGTTGTTCAGGTTTGGACCCTGGTGGAAGCAATGTTGCACATTGCGGCAGGATGGAGCCCTTGCCCTCTTGTGCACATGTTGCTGGGCATCGGTGCAGATAACCATGCGAGCTGAAGGTCTGGGATTTTAAGGCAGTGTTTAACAGTGCTGTTTGGTGGCCAGGCTTTTGCTGAGATCCAGGGGGACCCAATATTTGCATCAAAACCTCTGCCTGCAGCACTATCCGGCTTGAATTGTTTTGCCTGAAGTCCACCCATGACCCCACCTGACTTCCCTGCCAGCCCACATCCACCTGCCCACCCAGGATATGATGGCTGTGTGGGATGTGGGCATTGAATCATATCTGGAAGCCCCCTGGGGATGAGGCTCCCTGCAGCTGGATGAGCACCCGGCCCCACTGCGAGAGCAGCAGCACCACCCTGAGGGACGCGGTGGGGAGCAAATGCCTGCTCTGCAGACATGGGGCTGCCACCCCACCAGCACACCCCAAATAATGCAGCATGCACAGGTGGCTGCAGGGAATAGAGCAAACTCTGTGCTCCCATCACCTGAGCTGGACCTGAGCTGGACCAGCACCTTTCTACCCGAGCTTTGGGGCTGCTGATAAAGCAAAAGGTGAAGGGGACATACAGCGTGCCATGGGAAGAGCAGAGGGGTGGGAGAGCAGGGCCACCTGTCACCTTCCCATAGCATGGAGATGTCAATGTTGCCTGCAGCCCCTGCTATAGACAGCTCTGTAGCCATGCCCACAATGGCCTGTTCATGGGGAAGACCCCCTGTGACTGCAGAAAGACTGCAAACCACCCCTGTGCTATGCCAGGCTCTGTGGACCTCATGGCACAAGATGCTGTGAGCCCCTCAGACACAGAGCTCAAATGCATTTGCAGCAATAGCAGAAAGCTGGGGCTGCCTTGCTCGCAGCCTCCCGCCGGCACAGCAGCAGCAGCAATGCCCCATGCTGAGGCTGCTGGCTGTTTTCTTCCAGCTGTGTTTTTTGTTCTGCTCCTGAATCATGTGAGGCTCAGGTTTCGCAGGTGGTGCCATGTCAGTGGGAGAGGCAGCATGAGGGGGTCCTTGCAGGGAGCCTGGTGATGCTTCCACTCCCCATGGCTGAGCAGAAAGCCTTCAGTACCGCTCTGTGCCTTTGCCTAGGGTTGCTCTCTGCCTTCGCCTGGAGAAGCTGCTTACACAGTAGCTTGTGACTCATTGGGCTCCTGTAAGCCCTGCAAGTTTGCTTTTAAAAACCATATATTTAGAGTCAATTGTATGACGTCGCTGTCAGCCCTCACTTGGCCACACGGGCAGTGAAACTCAGCACCCTGCTGTGCAGCAGTGCAGCTCCAAGGGGCTGTTTGTTGAGGAGCTCTTTTGGTGGAAGGCTCTGATTTTCAGCCCACCTGGCCTGTTGTGGTCCGAAATGGTTTGTTTGCTTTGGAACTCCTGCTCTGAATGTTGCTTCGGTTGCTCCTGTTGTAGTACACCATGTCCCTGCTTGTCACCTGGGGAGGGGGCTGGCTTTCGAGAAGGCTTTAACTGTTGTGAAGTGAAACCATACTGGGTTCTTTGGTGACCCCATCTAAGCCCGCAGGCAGGCTCCATCTCTGCAATGACGTGGGGATGGCCTCACTGCATTGCCAGCTGCTCTGAGGGGCGAGCAGCCGCATGGCGCAGCCCACAGCCTGCCGCGTCCGCCTTCGCTAACGGGAAGGGCAGTGGAAATCCCCCAGCAAAACATTCCCTGGTGTTTTACAACGTTGAGCACAAGTGCTCCTGGAGAGAAGGCTGTGGCACCAGTAATCGCTGTCGTACTTGGAGCTGCTACTGTGCTGGGTACTGTGTAAGGAGCCCAAGCAGAGCAGAGCAGGCGTTGGGGATACGTGGTACCACCTGGAAGAGGGGAACCCACAGGCAGGACATTGCTCTCCATGTTCCCTACTCGTAGGGGTCAGAGCACGGCTCTGAGATATGGGGGAATGCAGAGCAGAAGCTGGTGGAAGGAGTCAGACCTCAACAATGCTGCGGGGAACGGCGCTGCCAGATTGTTTCTTCTTATTTTATTTTTTCAGCGAAGTTTATGGGTTAGGGATTTTGCAGAACTTGGCACTCGGCTGTAATATCAAATGAAGACCTTCTGGTTCGGAAATTTGACTTAACGCAGCCTTCTTTTATTGCTTCAGGGATTAGGCAGAACAAAGTGGCTCTGCATGCACTGCGCGGGGCTGCTCGCGGGCTGAGCACAATGCCCACGCCGTGCATGCATGGGATGCTCCAAAAGCACTTCTAGTGCAGCGTAGCGGTGCTCTCTGCCTTGCTGCAGAGAAAACTGCCCTTGCAAAGACAGCAAGAGTGTTCCCACCAGTGAGCACGATGTACTCTTGGTGAAAATGGTCTTTCAAGTGCCAGTTCTGCACTTCAGGCCCTTGCTGGTGATGGGATTGAGCTGCTCAGGGTCTCTGAGATGGGTGTAGTGTTTGGTGTTGCTGCTGCTATTGCATCTTGCAGCGTCCTTGCAGCCCTCACCCATTGCCCATGCCCTCTGCATGGTGCAGTCCTGCATTTGCAGAGTCCTGCAACAGGGAGTTGGTGCTGAGCTCTCTCTGGTGCTCAGCCCTCTGTCTCGCTCCTGCCTGCATTCAGCTCTGATGCAATGAGCTCTGCAGGTGCCGGATGGGATTCTGCTGTGATTCTGACCCCCAAGGGCCAGATTCAGATATCTCGGGGTGGCTTTTGCCAAGGGAGGATAAGGCATGTGGTGAGATAAACGCATGTGTGGGCTTCTGCTTGTTTAAAAGACGCCTGCTCTCCAGCTGGTGATGTCCCACCTGCTGGGACCCAACCCCAGTGCAGCAGAAACTGAGAAAAAACATCATTGGGAGGGCAGAATAAATGGATGCAATCTGGTCTCCTGGTATCTTTACGCCCCTCAAAGAGGCTGCCAAGGTGAAATCCAAGTTATCTGCCCACCTCAAGGATGTGGAAACTTCAATTCCTGTGTCCAGCATCTCACAGGCAGCTCCCGGCTGCTGTCCTGACTCCAGCCCTCACCCAACATCTGGTCCTTCTCTTCCCACTTCAGTAAACCTTTGGAGAGTCCGTTTACATTACTGATAGCCTGATACATCCAGCGAGAGGCAATATATCAGCAATTTAGTTATTGAGGATTAGGTCTCGAATATCCCGGGGATATAATATTGGTCTTTCTCACCTTGTGTGGAGGAGGACTAATGGTAAATTATCTGGATGGTTTACATTTTCTGGTTTGTATTGGAGCTCCCAAGGACCAATTTATCCTGATTGAATTGCAAACAAGGCTTACCATCATTTCAGATGCAGGGGCCAGGTCTCTCCATAAATGAATTCAGTGCAATCCGGGTTATCCTAAATTCTTCCTGTCGATGGGATAATGGCATAAATCCTGCTAATGTTTAGACTGGGAATTGTTTGCAGCAACCTGAGCTTGACTGATGGCTGCAATAGTGTAAAGAATCATCATTCGTGTCCTGTGGGTAGGAAGCTTTTCTCCCAGTGGGCACACGATGGGCACAGGGAGTTTGCTGAGGAGGATGAACATGGAAAATGCAGAACTGCAAGGAGATGAGGAGGAGAAAATGCTCGTGTTCAGAGCTCCGGGTTTCCCATGGCACAACCTCACGCTGGCTCTTGGCACACACAGGGCAGTGTTTGCTCCTTGAGAGCATCCCTGCTGCTGTCCCCGCACCGGGAGAGGTTTGTCTGTACTGTGACTGTTGTGTAAACAGCAAAAGGACGCAGAGCTGGTTCAGTGTGTGCTTCCTGGGACACAGGGATTAGCAGCAGTGCAGTGGTGGTGGCAGCTCTCTGCTGCTGCAGCTTTCAGTGCTAATTTGGGGAGAGTTTGTTCTGTGCTGCTGCATTGGCACAGCACTGCTCTTGCTGGTGAGCATTCCTGGGCTCCTCCTGCTGTGCTGTGCCTTGCTGTTCTACAACACGTCATGCTGAACTATTCTGTGCCATGCCGTGCCGTGCCATTCTGTGCAATTCTATTCCATGCTATCCCACATGGTGCTACACCACCATGCTGTGCTGTGCCATACTGTACCATGCTCTACTGTGCCATGCAATGCCATGCTGTGCCATGCAGTGCCATGCTGTGTCGTGCCATGCTCTGCTATGCTGTGCCACTCTGTGCTCCCCAGAGGGATCCACACTGCCTCACTGCTCTGTGCAAGCCGCCCTACACACGTGCCCATGAATGCTGCACACAGAGAGGCCGCAGCGGCTCAGCGGTGTGATCTCTGCACAGATCTCCTCTCCAGTAAACACTCCCAAACAGCCCAGCTTAAGCACTTGACAAGTGTTTATAAAGCAGCTTGCAGCAAACAGGCTGGGAAGTGCAGAACAAGTTGGTGTTTACACAAGCCCCTAATTATTTATTTGAAAATCCCCTGGATGATGCCGTGGGTTGTAACGACAAGCACATGGGCAGCACTGTGCTGTTGCCCCAGCAGCTCTCAGGGGATCTGCAGGAGGAATACAGTGAATAGTTCAAAGCTGTCGGGCAGGCGGATGCCAGCAGTGCCCTGTGATGCTGCTTGCCCTCCCGACAGCGTTGGTGTGCTGGAAGCAGCACTGCCCCAAAGCTCCCACTCATCTCAGCATCTAGCTGCACTGCTGCAAGGGCCGCTTCCTCTAGCAGCTTCCCCTCTGCTGCTGCTGTGAGAGGCATTGAAGAGCATTTCTATCATTCCTGTAATTGCTCGTGGGCTCTCAGTGTTGATGCTGGGGTGCAGGAGGCGCTTTCCTGGGCACAGGGCTTGTTTCCAGCTGGAGGGCTCCCATGTTTTCTCCAGCCATGGGATCCACGTGTGCTGTGGGATGGAGGGTGACCCCTCAGCATGGCTGAGCAGTGGAGTCCTGTACCCCTTCCCACTGCTGCAGGCTGCAGCCAGGCACCGTTCCAACCCCATCACCACTGCCCACTCGGGGCTCTGGTGACTGCGCAGTTATTATAAGGGGATTAAAACCATTTTCTATTTCCACTGACCTCACAGAGTGAATGTTGTCACCTTTATTCCCACACAATGGCAGCAGTTGGTGGGGCTGTGGTTTGCCAGCTGCGTACAGAGGAGCGAGGCCCAATTGTGCTGGGTCAGAGCTTTTTGTTCAGCATGGAAGTCACACTTCCTCCACTCCCAATGCACACAAGGCAACCCTCGTGGCCTTTCCCCAGTGCAGAGCACAGTGCTGCTCCCCCAGCTGTCCTGCAAGCATCCCTGCACACCTTGGGTTGGCTCTGGCATCACTGCAACAGCAACAGCTCAGCATCCCACAGCCCTCTGTGTTGTGCTTTTCTTTCTTCTCCCAGAGTTTAAGCAGAGGAAGATGTCACCTGTCCTCCTGGCAATGCACATCTCATTGCTCTGAGCATGTTGGTTGGTTGATCCAAAGCATACAGACAGACATGGTGGTTCTGCTCCACGCTCAGGAGTTTGCAGTCACTCTCAGAGCAGAACTGCAGTGTTTCAGCAGGTCCAGGACTGTCCCCAAACTCAAGGACAAGTCCCCAAGCTCTGCAGGGTCGCTCCATGCCCAACTCTACTCCCAGCCTCCAGAGGTGCCCACCTGATGGGAAGCATCCTGTGCTCCTGGCAGCCCACAGCGACCATCTGCTGAGGAGCACTGGCACTACAATAAACAAGTTAGAGTTACAACCATGTGCAGCGTCGGCAGATGGCACGAGCACATCAGGCATTTCCCTGGGAAAGCCAAGTGCTGTTATTAAGCCAAGCAATGACTTGCAGGTGGGCTTGGAGAGGGATTCCCCCCATGCGCTGCTCCCCCAGCTCTGCTCCATGACTCACTGCAATGCCGACCCAATCCACTTCATATGGGAACAATGGAGACCCGTGTTTGTCATCCAGTAGAGTGAATCCCTTCTCCTCTTTCTTTCCAGTTCCTGCACCTGCACTTGGAAACTCCGAGCAGCTAACGCTGACTACCAACCCCCCAATGGGACTGGACCCGAGCTCCTGCGCTCCATATGGGGATGAAGGTAGAACCATGTTACCTGCTACCTAAGATCTCTGCTGCTGCGGTGGTAGCTGGTGGATATGGTCCTGCAGCAGGCGTCGCACAAAGACTCTCAGCTCTGAGCCAGCCCAGGAGGTTTTAGTGGCCACGGACTCCGATCACCCTGAGCTACAGGGCTGCGGCGCTGGAGAGTTACTATGCAGCTTGGACTGTTTGTGGTGGTGGTTTTTCTAAGCTCGATGGATCTAACAGGCGGCAGCAAAGTGGTGAAGGGCAAGAGGCAAAGGCGAAGTATGTATGAAAAGTTTCTCTTCTCTCCTTCTCCTGATGCTACGCAGGCTGGGAATGCTTGCCCATGCAAATGGTGAATGTTTGCCTGTGCAGAATGGGAACGTTTGCCTGATTAGACCAGGAATATGTACCTATGCATGAGGCTGGGCACAGCCCCTTAGAGCCTGGAGAGGTCTGGGTCCTCCCCTTGTCCCAAGCTGCTGCCCACTGCAGTCCCTGTTCCCCTGGTTGTCTCCATCGTGCTGCAACCCGAGGTGCATGGGAAGTGCAGGTTTTAATTACCAGGACGGGCTTTGGGCAGTCCCACCCAGGGACTCGAGTGGTTCCAAAGGCACAAGAGCGGCCCCATGGGTTTCCCTTCCTTTATGCAAGCTCATTTTTAGAACTGGTTTACATTAAAACTGATTTAAATTGAATTATATAAAAAATGATTTTTATGTTAAAACTGACTGCTGGAGCTCCGTGAGAACAGGGAAAGCTGGATGTCATGGCTAATGCTATTAAGCACGGCTCCCAGTGAGTCTCGGCTCATACATTTGCCATAGAGTCAGACCTCAGTCCCATGGGGGGGGACAGGGCCAGACCCCCATGGCACAGCATGGAGGTACCAGCCCAGACATGGAGCAGCCTCCTGGTATCGAGGCACTGCATGACACCATGCAAGGGGTTCCCCTACTTTCTGCTTCCTCTTCTGAGGCTGCAGCTGCCTCTGCACCCTGCAGGTGAGCTGGGGCTGGTTATAGAGTGAGGACAGGCAGCAGGGAATGTGCAGGACTCGGGGTCTGCAGGAGGGAGAGGAAAGCTCTCCTACCACTCAGTCTGGCATGGGAATGCTCTGGTGCTCCACTCTTGCTTTTGAAGTGTAGTAAACACAGCATTTAAAAGAATACATTTTAACATACACAGCCTTTCTATAAACAAGGACACTGCTTGCATAATAAACTAATAAAAAGAACCTGCATTCTAGCCTGCAAAGAATGCTATGGGTTTCAAAACAAGCAGCATTTTATATGATAATTGAAAGCAGAAAACTCTCAAGACGGGGGATTGAGAATTTTTCTTGGACTAAACTTAGGAGCTGAGAACACATCTCTGTTCTGGGGGCAGAGAAATCTCCTGCACTGCCAGATAGAGTGAGCGTCAGAGGGGTCATGGTGAGACAGAGCTGGGACTCAGCCTGGCAAGAGGTACGAGGCAGGCTTCTACGCAGATGGTTTCCCTCTGACTCTTGATCCCTTGCTTGTCCCAGAGGTGCCTGGGGTGGTACTGATGTCTGGCCTCTGGTATGGTGATGTCCTGCTTGAATGCTGCTTGCAGCTTGTGATTGCTTTTGGGCCCTGGTCCTGGTGGTGCTGAAGCTATGGGCAGAGCAGGGTGACCGAGGCATCCCCTAGGCAAAGCCATGCACTGGGCTGGGGATGATGAATTATTGAGCTGGGTTTGATTTGTTCTCTCCGGGCAGCAATTGTGTCAGGACGTGAACTCATACTTTGCATCAAATATTTATGGCAGTTTTCCTCAGAGGGGGATTTGTCTCCAGGAAGCTGCTGGCTGCCCTCCAAAGAGGCTCTCTCTCAGCAGCGATGCCCATCTCACCACTGCCTCTCTCCCGCTCTTGCAGTTAGCACTGAGCTGAGCCAGGGCTGTGCCAGGGGCTGCGACCTGTGCTCTGAGTTCAATGGGTGCCTGAGATGTTCCCCCAAGCTCTTCATCCTTCTGGAGAGGAACGATATCCGGCAAATTGGGATCTGCCTCCCATCCTGTCCACTGGGATACTTCGGCCTTCGCAATACAGACATGAACAAGTGCATCAGTGAGTATCAGCTTTGAGGTCCTCTGCGGGTCCCTGTCCGTGCTTTGGGCAGGGGTAGCAGTGAATGGATCATTCATGAAAGCAAAGTGCGTCACCAGCAGAGTGTGCAGGGCTGCGTTGCTCTACCACAGTGCACACTGCCCACGTGGGTGCAGTGATGTGCGATCCTGCAGGAGAGGGATGCTGACACCTCTCTTCTTTAAGAGGGAGCAGGAAGAGCAGTGTTTGTGCAAGTACCTGCTCTTCTCTCTGTCTGTTTGAATAACAAAGCATCTCTGAATGGGATCCTCAGCCCAGCTCTGCCTCGTTCGGCCAGAGCACCAGAAAAAAGCTGGGTGTGGAAAAATGCAATCACTTCCCTGGCAGTTCCATGCAAACCACCTCACAGCCAGGTTTCCATCCAGCTCGCTTTCTTTGCTGCACATGCTGGAGCTGCAGCTGGAGCAGCTGACACTGGGCTTTATTCTTTGCACTTTCCCACTTTGGCAGACTGATGCTCGAGCTGAACACGAGCCTAAACCTTTTCCACCCTGCCTGACGTCCTCCTGGCAGCTGCTGCAGCATAGTGGCTCTGTCTTGCAGCAGGGAGCAGCTCAGACGAAACCAGCATCCGAACAAGCTGCATGAGCAGGGCTGGCAGGGCACACAGAGACTCTCCTTGGAGCCAGCAGCAAACTGGAGGGAGCTGTCAGGAGCTCCCTGAGCCTTTGGTGCTCAGTGATACCTCTGCTGACACCTTCTCCCTGCCCGTTCAATCCTGTGCAAGGCTGGGGCACACACACAGTGTGAATCACAGCTCCTGTGTGTTGCTCTGATCACCAGGGCTGCCAGCAGTCGTGTTCACGTCAGGTTTCATGATGACTTTGTGTGTTGTTGTTTTCTTTTCCCCCTCCAGAATGCAAAATCGAGAACTGTGAGTCCTGCTTCAGCCGAAACTTTTGCACAAAATGTAAGGAAGGTTTGTATTTGCACAAAGGGAGATGTTACGTCACGTGCCCTGAAGGCTACTCTGCTGCCAACGGCACCATGGAGTGCAGCAGTCCTGGTAAGCAACACTCAGACACTGAGATTTCGATGCATCTATTTGCTACACATTGGTTTAGGTGATCAAACCAACCCCTCCGGGATGCTGTGTTAGTGCCTAATGGGGAATAGTTCAGGCAGCCTCGTACCCAACCCTTGGCTGGGCGTAGCATGGCTGGGCACTGTAATAT
Organism: Excalfactoria chinensis; assembly: GCF_039878825.1. Taxonomy (NCBI): domain Eukaryota; kingdom Metazoa; phylum Chordata; class Aves; order Galliformes; family Phasianidae; genus Excalfactoria; species Excalfactoria chinensis. The sequence continues at coordinate 3,479,339 of NC_092846.1, forward strand.
TCATACAAATGGCTTCTGGAGCGCTCAGAACTCATAGTGTGTTGGGAAAGGGGGTGTCAGGAAACCTGGGAACTGCTTGGGAAAAGCACGCAGAGCTCTGGCTACACTGGGAGAGGGGTGGGAGGGCCCCGCAAGTGGTGCAGCAGAGAGATGAGAGATACCTCTGGCTTCTCTTGTTATCTGGCAGCACAATGTGAAATGAGTGAGTGGGGGCCCTGGGGGCCCTGCTCCAAGAAGAGGAAGCTGTGTGGCTTCAAGAAGGGGAACGAGGACCGAACACGACGGATCCTGCAGGCTCCCTCTGGGGACGTGTCCCTGTGCCCCCCCACCACAGAGGTGCGCAGATGCACCGTGCAGAAGAGCCAGTGCCCTGAAGGTGAGTGTGGAGCATTGCTTCATTTCCCCCAGCACCTCTTTATGCGACAGAGTTCAGCCTAACAGTCCAGTACTGTAAATGTATGTCCCACTACCTCTCTATGGCATGGATGCTTTGTGTTAGGGCACAGAGCTTTCAGATGGACCCCAGTGGAATGGAGCAGCTGGGCAGCACTTTGGCCCCATGGCTTGTTGCTTGCCCTGCAGGATGTGGGGACTTTAGCAAACAAGGCAACTGAGCAATCTGTGTGTGCTGCAGCAATGGGAGTTGTCGTCTCCTTCATGGGAGTGCTGAGGTCTGTGCTTTCCCCTAGAAATGCAGTGTCAATAGGATGAATGGTGGCTTGGTCATCCTCTTATGGGGTGCACAGGATTGTGCCTGGGTTGGCTGCTTGGAAGGGAACCGGTTCTGAGCAGTGAGTAAGAGCAGGGAGGGTTGAGCCCCACCTGGCTGCCAGCAATGCAGGCAGCAGTGTGACAGCAAAAGGCCTCGGGCAGCAGCAGGGAAATGCATGCATCAGGAGTCCTGCTGGAAACTGCAAAGACAGATCCAGGCCTGATCCTCCTTTGCTGCCCTTTGCTTTATTGCAGGGAAAAGGAAGAAAAAGGACGAGCAAGGAAAGCAAGATAATACAAATGGGAACAGAAATCGGAAAGACACCAAAGATACAAAGTCTGGCACCAAGAAGAGGAAGAGCAAACAGAGAGGGGCTGTGGCCCCCACCACATCCGCCAGCCCTGCCCAATAGCTGCCCCTTTACGTCACCTGATGGCAAGACTTCATTGCTGCTATGTATATGAAAGCTTTATTGAACCAGAGCACTGCTACACAACATTACACATGTCAGAAAGACAGACCTATACTCCTAGACTAGACTTGACAGAAGCCACATCCACAACACTTAAGGAGTCGGTACCCCCAGCACCACGGATGGCATCCACTGGGGCAGTGGGACACTGCAGGACCAGAGGTGAGGATGAACCAAGGATGGGGGCACGGGGCCTTGGGACATTTGCCTCATGCCCAGCCAGCCACGGGGACTGGATTTCTGCTCTTCCAGACTGGGGAACTGGACTCACATAAAGGCAGTGTCCTTTTTCTCTTCCCCCCCCCCCCCAACCCTTTATTTTGTGTTTTAAGCTGTATGACTTTATCATTGAGAATAATACATGTTAAACGTTTGTGGTAAGAGGTCAGTGGTATCTGCCCCGATTCTGCTTCAAAGAGTTATTTTGAATTAAAAGCAAAACAAAACGAAAACGAGCAAACAAAAAAAGGAAAAAAAAAAAGAAAAAACCCACAAAAAATACAAAAAAAAAACCCCAAAACCAAGACGACAACCAGCTTCCTGAGTGTGTGGTTCATGCCTTGGCCCCTATGGAGGCTGGTGTCCCACAGGACAGAGATTCACTTGTGGAAGGGAAACTGACAAAAGCTGTAAGAAAATCCCAGCAAATGCAGCCGGCTGCACTGCAGTCAGAGCTCAGTCTGCTGCCCGCAAAGGACTGCACTGCTCCCTGAGGAAGACTCCATTCAAGGACCTGGCTTGAGACAATGAGAGCTAATAGTAAGCTGCGGGCTGCAAAATGCTATGACTTTACTCATAGTCAATAGTCATAGCTCCCAGGCTCTGCTCCTGGCCTTGTCCTTTTATCCCACCACCACCACCCAAACGCACAGCAGGAGGGAATGAAGGTGGGAGGGGGAAGGCACAGCTCAGGCTCTGCAAAGCAAGTGTTTAAGTTTGATGGAAACCACTGGTCTCTGTGTCACCAATGGGAAGATCCTGGACTCAGCACAAAGGTTTATGTTCTGCAAGAACAGGCACCAGGCAGAGGAACCAACCAGAAGGATGCTGCTCAGTGGGGACCTGGCCAGGCTGCAGTGGGCTCATGCTTCTTACTGCTCTTCTCTGTGTGAGGAGCCTTGCCCTTGGCCATGTCATAACAAGGCACATTGCTCCATTTCCCTTATATTATAAACCGTGTTTCCTCAATATAAATATTGACCCTTCATTCCTCTAGAGTTCAGCAAAACCCCTTTTGTTCCAAGGGATGGAGCCAAGGAAGTGCCATGATCCCCAGCAATGTGCTGGAGCTCCTGGCTCTCTGGGGAGGCAAAGGGGAAGGCAAAAGTTCATCCCAGAGCTAAAGCTGATGAAGCCAAGTCCTGCTGCCCTTGTTTTGCACCACCTCTGCCTTGTGTGGAGGTGGGTGCCTCCCCACCAGGTCCTGGTGCTTTGGCTTAGCTCAGAATGTGGGAGCTACATAGTTGTTCCAGCTCCAGGGCTGTACCAAGCTCTCCGTGACTGCTCCACTGGCAGCAAAACCTTTCAGCCCATCATCCACTTTGTGTTTAAGTAAACAAGAAGCCGTTATATCTTTTAAAGGGGATTCCATTTCAGCACAATGATAAACGAGCAGCATACCAAGCAGAGAGAGAGAGGTTCTTAAAGTCATCCCTTGAGTTGTTTATGGATCGTGTTCAGACAATTCCTGAAGGCCTCCCAGCTGAAAGATCAGATCTCATTCTGCTCTCTAGCCCCAGCTAGCCTGTGGAATAAGTATTTTGTTTGCAACCTGGCACTGCGTGTAAGCAAAATTGCTTTTCCCTTCCGCTTTTCAGCAGCAATAGTCAGTAACCCTTTCACAAACCTCAGCTTGCTAATTCAGGAGCTCCTCTTCCTTCCCTCCTGCTTCAGTATCTCAATCCAGTTCTCAACAAGGACTAAAGAGAAGAGAGAGTGCATTTGAGACACCAAGGCTCTGTTAACAGACTGCATTCCCTACAGTAACTCATGGCAATATTAGCACAACCATTTCAAAACTCAACTGCATATCATAAATGAACACAACACATCTCGTAGGAAAACCGAAGAACTTCTTTCTGTTGCACCCTTTTCCCTTTTCTTCTTCCTGTTCCCTCCTCCCCCCATAGCAAAATGGGAAGGGAAAGAAAGGCAAAGGAAAGTTTAATACGTTGTATTAGGAAAATCAGCATTTTTCAGTATGGATGGTTGGAAATGAAATTTAGAAAGCTTAGAAGGGAAATATGAAAAAGTCAAATTCCTTTATTTTTTACATCAGCTCAAACATTGTGTTTCTTCCCACTCTCAGAGAGCTGGTTCATTGAAGAGCTTAGAAACATTTTACCTTTGACCAACGTGGTTTGCACACTGAGCTCAATAGTCCAAACCAGAGATTGCCTTAGGCTGATGTCATCTCAACTCACACGCACACCACTGCTCTCTTTCAGTCCATCAAATAATTCCTGTTGTGGTGTTCTCTCCGTGGCATCACTGTAAAATATGCTTCTTTAAACACATTAATAAATAAATGGGTTTGCTGAACGAGCTCTGTTTGCTTTATTCACCCCAACTGGGGTAAAATCCCTAACAGTCGAAAATAGCAAGAAAGTGGGATTGAGAAGGTCTCTCCTCAAGTAATCTGCCCACCCACCTCCATCCAGGAGCCAAATGTACCCCATTTGGGTCACTGCACAGAAGTGGATTCCACACTTTGACCACTTCCTTGCAGTACTGGAGAAATAGTTGTTAGATGTACAGACAGACAGACAGACTTTGTCAGAAATGTCTTTGTATAGAAAAGATCTTCATTCATACCCTTAAACCATTGAACAGACCGACTCAAAAACTGCAGGAGAGCTGCTAGGCAGTTTACTGAGCTTTGGGGGTGCTTCTTCTTAAACAACAGGGAATGAAGGGCAGGGGCGATGCATTAACAGCTTGCAGCCACACTTTTTGGAACCGTTTCATTTCCATCTCATTTGCCAAGATTTAGGAGCTGTGGCAGACAAATTGCACCAAACACAGGTTGGCCGTATTATGGTCTTATTCTGTGTAAAGCAGGATCTTTCACCCGCTACAGTCAGGTTACATGAGTGCACACCTACCCCTCAAACAACGATTTACTACCTTTCCACTCTTGTGGAGGTGGAGGCAATGTATACACTTCTTAGTCCATTGTTTATGTTAAAACCATTTCTCACTCAGAAGCAATCTCAGCTTTGATGAAAGGAAATGTAGTAGGATGTTGAAACACCGCCTGAAAACATTAAACAAAAAACAACAAGAAACAAAAAAACACCCTTCTAAATAAATTACAGACATACCATCTCTGTATAATCAGTCACCACAAATAAATCACCCCGATGGCATTTATAAAGATCATAATTTATCATACCCAACTGAATGCCAAACTGTAGCACAGATGGAGCTGCTTGCCAGAATCCCCGTAGTTTTACAAGAGCTGCAGCATCATTCTAAGTGTAAAGAAAAAAGAGACCATCAGGTGGATGATCTGGCTATTCTTGGTCAAGAATTCCTGTGAGAGAGATCTGCAGCATCAGCCTGAGAAGGCTCTGTAAGTCTATGAGAACTGCAAGGGATTGAGCACAGCTTTCACTATGAAGGATGGGTTCTGGGGGCACGGAGCAGCCTGGCTTCTTAGAGTCCCTTTTCACCTTTTTGCCCTATTTTTCCTTCACTTTTCTCCTACCTCCTCCTTCTAGCTTTCCCCTTTTGCCTGCAGTTGCCATTTTAGGAACTCAAAATCCAAGGCAACGATATCTGAGATCACTCTTGTGTTGTTTTTTTTTCCAGTTAGGGAGCTATCAAACCTGGAGGCCTTTGCCAAGGAGCACTGCCTCCCAATCCTCTACGTTACATCCTTGAAAACAAACCCCTGAGAAGCCAAGTAGAGAAAATGATTGTGGTGATAAACAACCTAAGGTACCTTCTGGCAGTGCTTTGGGTCATTTGAGAGCTAGCTATGAAGCTCACTTCTGTCTTTGTTCTCTGCGGGGAGTCACTGCAACAAGGAGGGTAAGATGGCTGATATTGCTTTTAACCGATTAAATAAAGCAAAGTAGCTCAATACCACACTGAAAAAGTGCTCTGAGTACAAGTCCAGTCTTGCACCGAAGTCTTGGAAATCTCTTTTTCCTTCATTTAATTGACAAAATCTGTTGATCATACAAGGAAGACAGCCCCTGCCAAAAATCAAACATCACTAGTTTTTAATAATACAATGGGAATAACCCCTTAGAACATATGCAATTATGGCAATGAGTCATTCTGATGGCATCACAGAACCACATTCGCTGGGATTTCGACAAGGAAGAAGCCACAGAAAATTCCAAATGCTTTCAGTTCAGCAATAGCCAGGCTGGTCTTATCAATGGAAATGAGGGTGTTAGGCAGATCCTCTGGGCCTGGTGCACATTGCTGAGCCCACAGTATGCTGTATGGACAACATCTCACTGTCATTAACTTCAAAAGAAAAATAAAATAAAATAAAGATTGAAATGAGAGTCTGCATCGATGGTAAATGAAAAGCTGGTGAATCACACAGCAACGTAAAATTAGTTGTAAAATAAACTATTCTGACCCATATGTTAGCTGATAAGCAAGTCCAACAACCACAGCTCCAGAGATGCTGCAAGTGAAATGCCAGCAGTTAGCCTCAGTAATGTAGGTTCAGTCTGGAAGAACTTGAGAGAGAGGTGGGTACAGCTGAAAACAAACCGAATCTGAATACAGTTCCCATATGTTATCAGCATCGTGTTTCCTTATGACAGAGAACACGGGGCCAGCTCTGACTCGGATGACAGGGCTTACCATAAGCGAGGCTGGAGAAAAAAGCTGCTTGTGCCAAAGCTTTCAAAGTGGAAATTTTCTGATGAACTCAGATGCATTTACCAATAAAAATCCTCCATGACATAACCTCATGTCTAACGCCATTACTATTCTTTCAAAGAAAGAGAGAGCAATTCTCTGGATGCATTCCAGGATATTTTGCAAACAATAAAAGGAGTGTTTTCTTAAGGAGAAGGAAGAAAGAGCGGGGAAGAACAGGGCAAGTATTACTCAACTATTTAGTCTAAAAACTCGAAAATCAAAAGGATTTTCTGACAGATTAATATCAACTCTAATAGAAAACACACTTGTCCCGAGAAAACTCTTCCACATAAGCCTCGAGTCTGATAGTTTAAACAATTATCTACAATTTGGGATTAATTTTTTTTATGCCCACATCACTGTGTTTTTTACAGGCCGGAGGCACAGATAATTCCATTAAGAGAGAGAGAGAGAAAAAAGGCTTAAACAAAACAGCCTGAAAATTCGAGACTGCCATCTTACAAAACAGCTCGCAAGCCGGACTAATTAGGATTCCTTTGTACAGCAGGGACCGTGCACTACCTAAAATGCTGAAAACCATTAAAAGAACACAATCTCAGAAGCTCTGTTATTGTTCTGGATTTAGCAGAGCATTAGCAGAACTGCGAGGAAATTGAACTAGCCGTGAATTCTCTGCCACTAATAAGTATTTAGGGACGCTGGGACAGACCTTCGCTTTGGCAAAGGACTCCCCAGCGTGCAGAGCTGCCTTCTCCAAGCCCAACCTCTGCTCTGAATTAACACCGTTTCAGCTGGGTTTGGGTAATTCCTCCTAGGTAAGGATCTTTCCAAGTTCTATTGCAATCTGGCTGTATGTAGGCACGCTCTTCAGGGCCGTAATTTGCTTCAATTCAATTAAGACCGTTGCACGGTCCCTGCAATTCTTTACATGCACGGAAACGAGCGTGTTGTCGTTTCTAATATTAACAAGTCAGTGCCAGGAGCTCGGGATAAACAACTGTGTGCCTGTAAACACCCCATTGCACCCCGCTGCCTGCAGCGTGCTCCCCAGTGCTCCCCCCAGCATCCCCGCATCAGCAGCCCGCTTTGCTGACCGCATGCATTCATGTGCAAATGGAAACCAATCCTGATGCCAAGCTCCCAAATGATTCTTATTATGTTCCTGTGAACAAACAACGTTTCATCAAAACAATGAGGTTTCCCCTTGCCAGCACCCTGGTTGTTACAGCCCTTTGAAACGCCTTCACTCACTGCCCTAAACGGAGCGTGAATAAGAGTCAGACAAGAGCTTATGGTTCTCTATGACCGCAGGCCTCGCTCCTGGGCACATAGTGGGGACTGATGGGCATCGGGCGGGCAAGGCCTGGCGGTGGGCAGGGGCACAGGCCCCGGAGGGAGAGGCCTAGCCCTGGCCTGGCCTGCTGGAGGGTAACGATGGGAAGAGATGGTTAACGATGGGGAGAGATGGGTAACGATGGGGAGAGATGGGTAACGATGGAGAGAGATGGGTAACGATGGGGAGAGATGGGTACCAGTGTTAAGGCCATGCCCTGCGGCGGCGAAGCGCACGCGTTTCCATGGCAACCGGATGTGAGAGGCGGTGCCGAGCGGTTGCCATAGCAACTTAAAGGCGCTTGCGCAGACGGGAGCTAGAGATGCCGGAAATACGTCACTGCGCTGCCCCCACCACCACCACCACGCCGGAAGTACACGTGCTGCTGCTTCCGGTTCGGAGCCGTGCGTGTGGCGGAGCGGGGTCTCGGTTCGGCCCGGTCCCGGCGGCATCATGGTGAAGCCACGCTATAAGGGCCGCAGCACCATCAATCCGTCCCGCGCCAGCACCAATCCCGGTACGTGTGGTGGTGGTGTTGTCTTAAACGTCTCCTATTACATCCTACCGGGCTAGGCCGAGCTTTGCCCACCGGGCCTTACCGGCCGGGCCTAACGGTGCCTTCTCTCCTCAGATCGTGTGGCTGGCGCGGGGGGGAACAACATGAGGGACCGAGCCACCATCCGCCGCCTCAACATGTACCGGCAGAAGGAGCGGAGGTGAGCGCGGCCCTGACCGGTGTTGGGTAGCGCTGGAGGCCGGGCTGTGGTCGGGAGCCACGCAGGGGGGGGTGGCTGTTGGTGCTGTGTGTGGTGGTGGGTATCTGTTTATATGGGGGTGTCTGTTTAATGGGGTGAGCTGGGAAAGTTGGTTGTGAGCTCTAATCTATGCGTGTCGGGGAGTGTAGCTGGAAAATGTGACTTAGAACAACGGATATGATCCTATGGGAACGTCAGAAATCCCCAAATCCTCAGCGTTCTTTCGTGTTCGGCTGCAGGGTGTGTGAAAAGCCTGGCTTCTCTATGGCTCTTAATGAGAAACCCACATGAGAACTGCGGCGCAGTTCCCACCCTGTACATATGCGCCTCTGCCGTGGTGTGGGTGCTGTGGGGGTTCTGAGGTTGCTGGTTAGGAGCAGCAGTTTTGTTTTGCCGGATCTTAATTCATTTTGAGGTAGGGCTGTAATGTATATGTATAGTTTTTTAGTCAGGTTTTGAGTTGGAAGCGTATCTTCTGGCTACTGTTGAGCGTAGGCTGATGGGTAGAACTGACTGCAACAATTCATCATGAGGATGTGAAAGAAAAAAGAGTAATATGTTTGGAAATCATGCGTTCCTTGCATCCCAATTAGATATTCATATGCAGTCTTGAAGAGTTCAGTTAGGTTGGGATGTATTGCAGGAAAGCTGCCTGTGTGTGTATGTATGTTTGTATGTTGCATGCTAACTTCTATCAGTTACCTTGCAGTACTTAGCTTGTACCCAGATGCCTCTTATAAATAGAGTCCAAAACACTCAGGTGATTAGTGAGGTGTTTTTCAGAGACATTGCTCTGTGATTTGACACAGCAAACAGGAAAAATATCAGCCTAGGATCATCACAGGGCAGTGTCTGCCAGCAGGTGTGATAGCTCATCCATCTAACACTGCTGTGCTGCCAAACCTATCACCTTTGTGCAGGCATAGGCTTGGATTGGTACTGAGGGGGTGAATAGTGGTTCTAGTGAGTAAAAGTGCTATAGGCATATATGGCTTCATTGTGTATTTACATGCCTTCTCATCCTTCACTTAGAAACAAACGTGGCAAAGTGATTAAACCTCTGCAGTATCAGTCGACGGTGGCGCCGGGCACAGTTGCAAGAGTGGAACCAAATATTAAATGGTTTGGTGAGTTTTCTCAGCTTTCAGGCTCTCCATTCGACAGGCTTGGATTTGGTTGAGTCTTCTATTGATATTTTCGTAGTGTAATCTGAGTCTCTGAAGCAGTTAAAGATGAGGAATGGTGTAGATGCAGTATTTATTCTTACACACAGGGAATACCCGTGTGGTCAAGCAGGCATCCCTGCAGAAGTTTCAAGAAGAAATGGAAACTGTCATGAAAGATCCATACAGAGTGATCATGAAGCAAAGCAAGCTACCAATGTCCCTTTTCCACGATCGGATTAAACCTCACGTGAGTGTCATTGATCTGCATTGGGTTAAGGCTTTTTTTTGTGTTCTATGTGGGAAATTGGCTACATCTGTAGAAGCACTGGAGGAGGAATTGGGGCAAATGTCTTGGAATGGGATATTTTTGAGGCCACAATGTTATACAGAGGTTATGAAAGCAGTCTGGTTTGTGATGTCTATGCTATGGAATTCACATATTCTCACAGGAAATCTACTTGAAAACTCTCTAGGTTAGAATATGGCATTTAAAATGACTGTGTCAACTTGCCACCTTCTGTTCTAATGCTTCTAAGGGCTGATGTGACAGCGCTGAGGAAGCGCTGTTCTGTTAGCACGTGTTCTCCTGTGCACTGAATCTGCTTGAACTCAAATGTGTGCTTTTTATCTCGAATCAGAAGTTCTGCGTGCTGCCTTCGTTTCAAGGCAAATCGAGTTTCAAATCCATAAAGCTTTAGTTATTACCAGACTGCTTTCATAACCTCTGAAGTATTATTTTGGATTATCGTTAGATATTTTTCACATGGAAAGTTGCCACGTTTGTGTCATAAAAACATTACCTAAATGAAGGGAAAAGTTACTGTAAACTCAAATAAGTGTTACAAAAACAAATGATTTCTTTCAGCTATGAATTGCGTGCCGTTCCAAGAAAAGTTGGCATTCATTACAAGCTTCAAATTTTACAGTTTTGACTGTAATTATCCCTGACAAAAATCTGTGAATTTGGCGAGATTTGTGCACTTGTTAGAAAAATAAGGAATGATCAAAGATAGCAGCTGAATTTTCATCATTGCAGCCTTAATTACTTTTGACATCATTTATGCAGGAAGAAGTGAAGCATGGTTCTTTGGCAAGTGCAGCCTGTTTTGGTGCTTGTTAAATATCCGTGTTTGTGCTTCTTGAAATTAAGCTGCAGAACTCAGACATGGTTGGGAAAGTGCCTATAACTCTTGCTTGAGGTTACAGGGTTGCATTGCACTGAGGTCTTGTAGGCTGCGTGTCGTGAGAGATGGAAAATTAGAGATTGTGGGTGTGTTTTCTTCTTTTCTTTTTAACAACCCGTCTTTCCATAGACCTCCAGAGTTCACATTCTTGACACAGAAACATTTGAAACAACATTTGGCCCCAAAGCACAGAGGAAAAGGCCAAACCTCGCCGCAAGTGATGTGCAGTCCCTGCTGGAGAATGCTGAAGCCTCATCAGAATGTTACGATCAGGGCAAAGACAGAGACCTGGTCATTGAAGACACTGGAGTAAGGTAGATAGGAAGGGAAAATCATTCTCTATTTACATTTCTTAAACATCTTCATTCATTCTAAAAAGTGCATCTAGTACCTCTTATCAATGCTGTTACTGTCTGATTGATGGGTGTGCAATGAGAAATAAGCTGAATGTGGCTGGATTTTATTTTAAGCTGTTTTGTCACGATATATTTAACTGAACTCCTGCTTCCATGGGACCCTTCTGTCTCCATTGCTAATTCATTTCCTGTTGCATATCTGGAAATTTGTGAACTCAGATATTGGGTTAAATAAGGGACTGGGTCTAATCTCCTCTTTTCTCTGTAAATGGCTAACTGGCTTTAGAGAAGACAGCACTACAGCCCTGTTATTGTGGTTGTTGATGTCTCTGGTGATCCACTTCCAGGGATGAAGCACAAGAGGAAATATTTAAGAAAGGACAGTCAAAAAGAATTTGGGGTGAGCTGTATAAGGTAAGCAACGCTTATAATTTGCAGCAGGTATTGTCTGGTATTACAGGTTGTCTGTATTTTAGCCTTATTGAAGTCCAGTGCTGCAGCACAGCGCTGGAAATACTGTGTGACTCTGAACAGCTCTGAAAACTGTGCAGTTTGAGTTAGATTTGTAAGTGCAGCTTGTTTGCTCTCAGTGACTGTTGTTAAACTGCTTGACTTCTTGTCCTGAACTTCTGAATGTAACTTAGAACTTTCTCATTTAGTCCTAGAAGTGCTGGGAATCATAGAGCAAAACAGATCTCAATAAGATTCTGCCAAAAATGCAGGAAATAGCTGTGAAACAAATTCTCTTGGCTTGAAGCAAGTCATGAAATGACAGCTCCCTGCTGTAGATGCTTAGTGGACTAACAGCAGGTTCCTACTTGGTTGTGTGTTTCATACTGATCCAGCAAACGCTCTTTATGTCTTGATCCTTTATGGAATGGATGAAGAACATTCTTTTTGCCTGCTAAAGCAAGTAACTTTACTGTTTGGTTGTAGTGTTTCCCTTCCCAAATGCTCCTAGAAGCTGCTCGCAGCTGTCCAGCCTAAATTTGGAGGGGAGTAGGGAAGAGAGAGTAGAGCCTGAGATTGTTATAGGAAAATAACAGTTGTTCCTAAAGGATGTAAAGTTTTATCCTATAATGATAAGAATTTAGAAAATTACTGATTTATATTTTGGAAATGTATATGACTTTCCTTCTGTGTGATATATATACATATATATGTATTTTTCCAGGTGATAGACTCATCGGATGTTGTTGTTCAAGTTCTTGATGCCAGAGATCCTATGGGTACTCGCTCCCCTCATGTGGAATCTTATCTGAAAAAAGAGAAACACTGGAAGCATCTCATTTTTGTCCTGAACAAATGTGATCTTGTTCCTACCTGGGCTACTGTAAGCACAGCCTTGCCTCTTGTCCCTTGAATGTTTTTTGCTCCTTTCGTAGCCTCTAATTCTGTTGCCAGTCCTTGTTCTAGTCTCTTAAGGGCATAATGTAACTGGGTCAGTGGGAACTCTCTGCTTGCTTGCTGTAAAAGTAACAATTACCATTTAAATCAGTCCAAGTTTGGCTCAGTTGAGCAACAGTCACCAGCCACAAATTCTCTACTTCCTCTGTCTGGATTTAACTGTTCAGCTGATGTCTCCAGAGTATGCTAAATGTTAGTACATTTAAGGTCCATGTCCACCACAGCTGGTCTGTTTTACATCGTTAAACTAATTAACTAGCAATGAAGGCATTTGGGGGAAAATCGTCCTTTTATGAAAACAATAGTCAGTGCTTTTAGCTTTTGGGTTGATAAAATGCATCAAAGGTTCTTACGTGGCAGCTTTTATAGATGTGTTATGTGACTCAAGTGAAGATGCTGTGTTCTTCTCATAATCAAATTGTTTCACCGCCTTTGCAGCACAGGATTCATAACTGAGCAATGTTTTTCCTCTTTAGAAGCGCTGGGTTGCTGTCCTTTCCCAGGAATACCCAACACTTGCTTTTCACGCCAGCCTCACAAACCCTTTTGGCAAAGGTGCTTTCATACAGCTTTTAAGGCAGTTTGGAAAGGTAAAGAAGAACTGCGGGGCTTTGTGTTGTCTGGGGTTGGAAGGGGAGGTGGGGTTAGTATGGGATTTTTCTGTTTTAATATGTGGGGTTCAGTGTACTTTCTTGTGGCCATTCTGTCAGCAAACAAGCTTCATTCTGTGGAAATGGAAATTACTACCCCTGGACAGAGTATTCGGTTGATACTCTTAGGTCTGATTTGAATGTATAGAAGAAGGGAATATATTTCAGGCCCATTAATGTCCTGCATATATGCATATTCTATTAAGGTGTTCTTCTTATAAGTATCTTCATTTTCCCAAGAAAATAACTAATCTCAAGACAAGAGAAAGTGTCTTGTCACAAGACCACAACTCTCTTCTGTCCCCCAATGCTGTTTGTAGTTGCTTTATTTTTCAATCTAAGAGGTTTCTAATTTAAGGCATTTACAAGTTTAAAGCAGCAAAAAACACATTGGGTTCACATCTTCCTTCTGAAGAAGCAAATGTTCTCTTTCAATGGTTGGAGTTCTTAGATTCTACCTTTGTATGTTTCTCCTGATAGAAAAGAGCTGATCTCAGTTTTCTTTAATCCGATGGATTTGGAGCAGCCTTTGCTTTCTTATACAACGAGACCAGAAGCTCCTAAAACTGCACTAGTAACCGTGTCGTTTTCTATGAGGTATTAAAATGATGTGTCATTTCTTAACAGTTACACTCTGACAAGAAACAGATCAGTGTGGGTTTTATTGGATACCCAAACGTTGGCAAAAGCTCGGTGATCAACACGTTGCGGTCTAAGAAGGTCTGCAGCGTGGCTCCTATTGCAGGTGAAACTAAGGTAGGAAGACACTGCTGTTTTAAAGGTTAAATAAATAATATTAAGAATATGCCATTGTGTTGTCAGAGGCAGAAAATATGTAAAAATGAGCTCATTAACATTTCCAAGCCACTGAAATTATACAAGCTGCATCACCCTGAGTCTGAGGGGTGGCTGATGAGCCAGGTGTTGTTCTGGAGTGCTGCTCCTCAAAAGCATTTCTGAGTTCCTATGTCTGTTCTGCAGTGCTGTGTGATCTGAACACTCAGCTGCACTGACTCAGTGTGTGCTAATGCCAAGTTTATAAGATGACTTCCGTATATTAAATCTGTGCATTTAAAAGCAGAACTAACAGTTGTGCGTGAGAGGAGATAACGTGGGGACCACTGATTTCTTTCAGGTGTGGCAATACATTACTTTGATGAGGAGGATTTTTCTCATTGACTGCCCAGGAGTGGTGTATCCATCTGGAGACTCAGAAACAGACATTGTTCTGAAGGGAGTGGTATGTATCTGTGCCGTGTGCAGGGAAAATTCTTGCTGTTTTCAGCGTGGCGAGTTCAAAGAAGTGGCTGCACGCTTTCCAAAGGGTTGATACTTTACCATTCATTTTTAGGTTCAAGTTGAAAAGATTAAGAGCCCTGAGGATCACATTAGTGCAGTGCTGGAAAGAGCCAAGCCAGAGTACATCAGAAAGACATACAAAATTGATTTCTGGAAAGATACAGAAGATTTCCTTGAGAAGCTTGCTTCTAGGACTGGAAAACTACTAAAGGTTTGAGAGCATCCTGTATTTACAGGTTGGAAGTGGGTCTGTTTCTGCACTGCATGTGGGAAATATGTTTCAGTTGCAAAGAGATGATAATATAAAGATGGTATGCCCTGCAAACAAGGACAGAAACTGTTACTGAATTCTTTCAGGGTGCTGAGCCTGATCTGCAGACTGTCAGCAAGATGGTTCTCAATGACTGGCAGAGGGGCAGAATTCCGTTCTTTGTGAAGCCACCAAATGCAGAAGCAGCTGCTGAGGTGAGGATGTGAGGCTCATGCCTCTTCTTGCATATTATTCCATTCTTCTAATGATACTCACTGGTGCTTTTGCCAGAGCACCACGTAAATTGGGCTTTTCCTGACATGATTCAGAGGACCGGATAGCAAAGAACTCTTCCACAGAGATGTCTGAACTGTTTAGCAGTCATCTGACTAGTAGAAATGTCAGTAATTACCATGTTGTTAGTTATCTTAGGCTTCATCCAAGGAGATGTTTGGACAGGCTGTGGATAATATATCCATTACGCCTTTTTTCCTAGCCACCTGCATCGGAAGGAGCAATGACATCAAGCCAATCTAATAACGAGAAGGAAATTTCTGAGTCTGTTGAATCAAACGTGGAGCCAACGGAAGAGAAGAAGAATACAGACACTGAAATGAAGCAGCTCATGGCAAACGTTCGGCAAAACTTTGGGAGGATTAACGTAGCACCTCAGTTCTCAGAAGAAGACCTAATTCCTGTAGATGTGCCAGGCTTTGATGAAACAGACAGTGATCTTCCTGAAGAAGAGGAACAGGAAGAAGAGGAAGAAGAAAATGAGCAACATCAAGATTCAGTAGAGGAAGAATCAGAGCCGACTGTAGAGAGTGGCAGGGAGAGCTCGAAGGCAGTTCTTCAGGCTTTGGAGGAGAAGATTGCAAAGTGCAAAAAATTTCTGGATAAGGCCAAAGCCAAGAGATTCTCAGCAATAAGGTATCTGAATCTGTTTAGTGACTCGAGCATTTTCCTTTGTGGGGGGGTGGGAAAGAGATGATAAGTTTCTGTTGTAGTTCCACTGCCTTTATGTCCCGTTGCCATGGCTTCTCTAGCCATAAATGCTTACCCTTGGCTAAGCAGCAGTTTGTTTTTGAGAGAGTGTTCTAAGAATTCCTATTGGCCATAATAACAAAAGCTTTTTTCTCGCTGTTGGGAAGTTGTTGGCTCAGCAATGGTTTAGAAACCTGTGGGTAGCAATATTTCTTCCTTTCATCTCTCCCTGATACTGACCTTTCTTGAGTAATACAGAGGTCAGTATCCTATCTGTATATGAGCCTGTGCATTTTCAAGGGCATCCCAGCTCGTATGGCAGGCCCAATTTTAGCAGAGCTCATCCACCAGGTTTGTGAGGTCTTAGATGTCAAGAATAAGTGTTAAATTTTGCCCTTTGTGCAATGCACAAGTCCAGTAACTCTAGAGACAAAATTACTGGAACGTTTCTTCCATGCAAAGTCTGCGGCTGTGCTGATGACAGGCTGCTGGGACCTATTGGAGATTGATCGCTTCTTTGAGATGGCTGCATTTTGTACCATGACATTCTTTTGCTGTCTGTTTCATCTTTTGTAGAATCCCTAAGCAGCTGAGTGAAAAAGTGTTTGCAAAATCGGTGCAGAAGGCTGAAGAGACCAAAGAAAAGGAAGAGAAAGGTAAAACGAAATTGGTAGTTCCTGATCTCTGTTTGGAAATCCAAAAAGAGAGAGAAAATAGGGGATTTAAGGAAGGGTGTTCATTAGCTTCTCACTTCAAGTTCTTCTTTCCCCAAAGCTGTTATTTAAACCTCTGCTTAGTGAATCTAAGGGCTGCCTCATGAGCTTGTTATAGCCTTTCTATAGAACTGTAGAGCCTGTATAAATGGAGAGCGAGCATGGCGAGTAAAACGTGCCCTCTGCTACTGAGTGAAGATAAAGACAAATGTTGTGCTCTCAGCAGAATGGTGCTGCGGGTGGTTTGCTGCCTCAGCAACATCCGTTCCACACGGTATAGTATTACACAGCAGGGGGTGGAAGCATTTTACGACATTATAAAAGCACAGAGCTACTGCAGGCTATAGGTTTTACTGTGGTCACTTTTGAGGGTCTGTGTCTTCAATTTCCAAAGCAAGTTTGATTAAAGGCAGAATAAATTGGGAGAACCCTATAGTGACAAGACTGACATTTTTTCTAGACTTATGTAAGGCTTTAAGCAATCTGCTTACCAGGAGTGGTTTTCTGGTAAGGGACAGACATGTTGTTTTGGGAAAAGCCATTAAAATACCATCAAATCAAAGGATTGCTTTGCTGAAATAGATGAGACAGTGACCCCAGTCTTGTGGAAGATGCTGGAGTACATGATCTCTGCTGTTTGCAGGTGGCACAGTGAAGAAAAGAAAAAGGAATATAGAAGAGGAGAATGATGAAGACCATTTGGGTAAACAGCCTTGCAAGAAGCTTACATCCAAAGAGGTAAGTGGGATCTCTCGTTGTGTAATAGATAGTGGAGTAATTGAGCTGGCTCTTTCCTGCATGGATTGCCCGTTATTATTTGAGAGGTTTGAAACCTGACATTAGTAGCTATCTAATGTGACAGCAGTATGTTCCAGCAGGCCATACGCCCATTAAAGGCACCAGCAGGCAATAATGACAGTGTTGAAAAGGAGAATCCTTTGTAGATAACTGTTCTGCTTACCCAGTGATGCTGGTGAGAGAGCAGGGATTGAAATCTGACAGATGAGAGAACTTGGATCTAAGTGGGCAAAAGTCAGTGGCTGTTCTGTACAGCAAGAGCTGCTGCTCCTATTTCTTGTGTTTGTTGAGCCTAAACAGACTGTCTCACTCGGTGTTTGTAGCATGTTAAAGTGATGTATGAGCAAATCCTGTACAGCAAGGGGTTTGGGTTTTTGTTGGTTGTTTTTTTGGGGGGTGGGATATTAATATATATGGACTATTAGGACTGTCAGAGGAAGACTGACAGTGGAAGACTGACTATTCATGCACATTTGGTCACAGTCTCTGTGACTACGCTCATCAGTTTCCTTGTAATTCTTCTCTATATTTGTAGAGATTAAACTGTATCCTCTTATGTGACGTTTTAAGAGCTTGAGTGGGTGGATTTTGTATAGCCGTATGTATGTTCGCATCAGTAATGGTTTATATGAGGTGATTTATTTCACGTAAGTTGCGTGGAGTGGAAAGTGAACAGGGAAAGAATGCAGACAAATTAATGCAGTGGGTGCTGTGGACGTGCTAACCTTCTTTTGTGTGTATTGCAGAGGAGACGAGCTGAGAGGCAGCAGCGCTCCAAGAAAGTTGGAGTCCGGTATTATGAAACTCACAACGTGAAAAATAAGAACAAGAACAAGAAAAAAAGTGGCTCGGAGGCACAGAGATCAAAGCACAAAAAATATAAACATAAGCAATAACTGTTTATCCTATTAAATTTTACATAAAACAGCTCTAGTATGCGGTGGCTTTTTTTAATATAAAACTTGTAGTTCCCAGTCAAAGCCGAGTTTGACTTGTCTGTCTTGTTCCCAGGAGTAACATCTCGTTCTTTTTCTGCATCATCTGAAAGTTCTTTATGCAACTGGATCGTGGTATTTCCACATCGCCATCTAAGGCCAGTAAACACTGCATTTGCAAAAACACTTCCTGAAACGTTCCTCAGATTTTGTTCTTCTGGAAATGAGCTTTATGGAGAGTGAGCATGGTGAGTTATTCTTCCTATGTCTGTTTGCTTTTCATATCTAGCTAGTTGTGTCGATACCTCAATTGGAGCTTTGGTTTGCTTTCACTGAGAAGTGCTGCTTGGAATGGTATCACACCTCTTGGTTTCATTAGAAAGAAGCACATAGAGAGCTTTGGTGTTGCTCATCCTAAATAACACCAACTGACTTGCACACACTCGGGAAGTACCCTCTAACAACTGCCTTCTGTCCAAGAGCTACCTAAAACCTGATAGTCAGTGTGACACACAGTGAGTGTAGACACTTGATAAATTGCTTCTCAATGTTGTAACTTTTCAGAGTAATAATGTTAGAGATGCTTGCATGTGAAAGCATTTATGAGTTTATTGCTTTGAAGATCATCTAGCATATTGCCAACAAACAAGTCCCAGATATGCTCATGTATCAAGGAGCTGAATGCTGTGATGGCACAGGAAGAAGGCACAGTCATTAGTGAGGCTTTTCAATTTCAATTCTTAATGAGAAAAAGGGAGAAATAATGCAATTTAGACTGCTTTCAGTTACCGGTAAGTGAAAATTCAGTATTGTTTTATGAAGACAAATCTTGGTTATTAATTGCAAACTTTGTGCTCTGACAGCTCTTCTGAGCGCAGCCTGGAGGACAGCAAAAAAATCTACTTATTTGGTGCAAGGATGCTTTCAAGTTGAGCCTGAAAAGCAAATGGGAGAGTAAGTCAAATTAGATTCAATCTAGAAAATAAAAGCGGCGTTGCTGAGAAGTGATAAATTGGCTGTTAGATATTCAAAGAGAGGAGCTGAGCGATATTGTGGTACTTCAAGAGGAACAGAGCAGGGGTTTTTCCCCAGCTACTCCATTCCTCACTACATGTTTTATAAATTAGCTTTTCATTCTTGGCATACACACTTGTTGCTTTCTGAGAAGAAAAGAGCTGGCCTTGGCTCCATACAATGAAAGGCTCATTTTATAATGTAAAGCATTGAAGAGGAAATTAAATAAAAGCTGTTGAAACAGTGGTCTGAATTCTCTGATTTCAGGCTGGACTATGTTAGCTAAATTAAATATTTGGCTCTCTAGGGTTTGGAACACAGACTGACTTGAGGACAAAAGTAGCTGGGAACAGCAAGTTTTTCAGTTCCTGAGACAACTTGACGCCCAGTGAAGGGATTGATCAGAGCTTAAGAAGTGTGGGAGGCTTCCAGGACTTTTAGATTGCTCTCTTCCTCGAGCTGCCGTAAAAATAAACTACCACAGTGATATATGCACAGCTGTTAAAATACTTCAAGGAGGAAACATGGGTTCAGCCCTGCACATATTTGCTCCAACAGTTACTGTATTTTGTGCCCTAAAACACTTCAAGATGGCCCGAGGACGTTAATGGTTTAGAAAGGAAAAACTGTAGCAATAGTGAAGATCAGGAGGGCAGCTTGGTGTAAAGGAAGTATTTCGGCTCTAGCCAGAAACATTTATGGTTATGATTACATTTTTTTTCCCCTTCTGAAAGCAAAGTAATTGACAGAAGCTCTGTTTTCATTAAAGTAGCATACACAGAATTACTCCTTTCAGATACAAAATGATTTCAGTAATCCAGTCAAGATCACCATGGGAGAGAAAGTGTTTTCCATGAGACTGTCTTAGCAAGCAACAAGTGAATAGGAAGAATGTTTATACCCACATTACAGTAATTACACTTCAAATGTGACATAACAGATTTTTGGAGGTTAGAGATGTCAGTGACATGTGCTCACCCCTCCTAGAATCATACAATGGTCTGGGTTGAAAATGACCACAAAGGTACAGTTCCAACCCCCTGCTGTGTGTAGGGTTGCCAATGACCAACCCAGGCTGCCCAGAGCCACATCCAGCCTGGCCTTGAATGCCTGCAGGGATGGGGCATCCACAGCCTCCTTGGGCAACCTGTTCCAGTGCGTCACCACCCTCTGGGTGAAAAACTTCCTCCTAATATCAACCTAAACCTCCCCTGTCTCAGTTTCAAACCATTCCCCCTTGTCCTATCACTGCTCACCCTCATAGCAAAACCGTAAGCTAGGAACAGTAAGGATAAAATTAGTTCCTTTTACATCTTTAATTGCAGAATGCTGGGCTTTACCATTAGAACCGCATTTCTTTACTAACCTTCAGCTGTTGATTGGTTTTCTTCAGGAACTGGACCTCTTCAGCATGTTTCTTTTCCTCTAGCTGTTGCTTTTCGATTTCACGTTTCTCAATGGCTTCACATTTTGCTTTCTCTTCACTCACCAGTCTTTCCAGCACCCGCTTCTCCTCTTCTAACTCTTCAATCTCGGAAAATAACACAGATCTCTCATGTTTTGTTTGTTATGAATCAATTTTCTACAGCGGTGAGACAATGTTATGTTGTATGGATTATAAAAGGCTACAGGAATAGAAGCAGGTAATTACGAAATGCAGTTCAGCAGTATTTGGATACACTTTACTGCCATCCAGTGGAAGCAGAAATAATTGATTTTGATACATATAAGCCCATAACACAGTTTGCTTTGTGTGATACGACATAAGGTTAACAGACCAGCTTACTCTTTTTTCCATGTCAGATTTGCCTTGCTCTGCTTGCAGTGCCTTCCTCATGCCAAATGCGATGCTGCTCTCGTACAGCGTCTGGTAAGCAGCAATTGTCATTTGGATCTCATCCCTGACTCGAAGCAGCAGCAGTCCTCGCTCTGCACAGTTAATTGTGGTTTCACGGATCAGCTCATCTTTAAAGAAGGGGTACAAAGACACAGTTACACTGAGTTGGGAATGCTGGATGTGCACAAGATCCGGGGCTAGTCAACTTTTACCTGCTCTCTGCACCACAAAAGCGGCATTGATTTCAGCTGGAGACGGTCACAGTTTTGTTGCATTACAGCTGTAGCATCAACAGCAAAACCCTTCAAACCCGTCATGGTTTTATGCAGCTTTCCAATAGCTTCCCTTGCAGGTAGAAGACCAGCGCTGTGTCTTTGGTGTAGGCACAGCTAAAGGCTTTTTGCAGTGTTTTTAAGTTAACTATTGGACTTACATACAAGCAATACAACGTTTAAGCCCCTGTATCTATATGTAAAACGCCCTTTCCATGCTGTTATTTGAAGTGTGGACGCCGTGAGCACTGACCGAAGCACTGTGAGTAGAGCTCCCTGCGCACTGGGCAGATGCCGGTCTCCCTCGCCTGTCTCTGTTGCAGCTTCAGATCCAGCTGCTCCTGCAGCTGTACGACATCCAGCCGCGTGCTGGGAACGCTGGACACCTCCTGCACCCACAGCCGGTTATCCTCCTCCCACGACCTGCACCGGGAAAGCAGCGGAGCTCGGCGGGACGGTCCCGAGGTCCGGCTCTATGTGTCCCCCCCCCCCCTCCCGGCTCACCGCGGCGGTAAGATGGCGTTCAGGATCTCCTGCGGTTCCTTCGTTGATGCGGCGGTTGCGGCCGTACGAGGTCGGGACGGCGGGACAGGGCCCGGCGGCGGGGAGGCCTGTGGGGTGCCCTTCAACGGGAGGGCCTGTAGGGATAAAGCGGTGAGTGCGGGCCGGTTGCGGTGCGGGCCGCTCCTCCCCCGTCACACTCACCTCCGGGGAGCGCTTCTCGGTGCGGCGGCTTACGAGCATCGGCGGGTTGTAGCGCAGCAGGGAGTCCGGCGGGGGGATCATGGCGGCGCTCGTCGCTATGGTAACCGAGCCGCTCCGTTGTTCTACAAAGCGCATGCGCGGAAGGGGGCATGTCTGCGCAGGCGCGTTGGGCTAACGCTCAGGAGGAAGTACTTCCGTGCGGCGCGTACTTCCCTTTGTGGCGGCCGGTAGCGCCATGGAGGCCGCAGCCGAGCGGCGCCGGGACAGACGGCGGTGGGAGCCGGCGGTGAAGGCCGAGAAGCGCAGCCCGCGGCGATCTGCCTCCCGTTCGGCTCGTGGCAGCCAATCGCCGCCTACCGAGGAGCGGCGGGGCAGGAGCAGCAGGTAAGAGGCCTCTTGGCGGCCCCGCGGCCTGCGCCGTGACCATCAGGCCGCGCTCATTGCTCGTGTCCTTGTCTTAAAGATCGCCTAAAAGGAAGAGCAGGTCCGGCCGGAGGAGCAGGTCCCCGCGGGGCAGGAGGAGCCGGAGTCCGCATCACGGAGCCGTGAGGGTAAAGCAGGTAAATGGCGATGGGGGCCATTTGGCGTTGGGGGCGGCGAGGCCCGGCAATGTGGTGCCTCAGAGATGGCTTTGGGGCCTGGAGGTGGCTGTGGAGGTACAGAACGTACTTGGAAGGTCTTTAAGCCTTTTAGAACTGCGCTTTAGGAAGGGAGAGTCGCACAGTGCAGGATCTCCTCGCTGTCTGCTTGGTGTTTGCCTGTAAGGAACTCAGTGTTTGTACCTTATAATGAGCGCAGCCGCTGCTGTCCCTGCAGGCTGAGAAGCCTGTTCCTGAAGGCTCGTTTTCCTGTTGTTTTGGTGCGTTGCGCTCCGTCAGCCTTGTGTTGTTCGGCCCGAGTTGTGGGAATTCACTTTGCAAGGCAATAAATGTATCTAGATATACGTGCACTGTGTTACAGTCTGTGTTTTTTCACGTGTTTTCTGTCTTCTCCCTCAGGAACGAGATGATCATCCTCGCAGGGGGAACGAGGAGCGAAAGCAGAGACACACATCAGAGCAGGAACACAGGCGGGACAGAAGCGGCGACAGAGACAGGCACAGAGATCACTCAGACAGGAGGAAAAAGGAGGAAAGGCCTGGAGGTCGAGGCCACGAGCGAGAGAGAGACGTTCAGAACATCCGCGAGCAGCAAGCGGAGAGGGAGTTCTATAATGAAAGAAGGCGAGAGCATCGACAGAACAACGAGGGCAGCGGCGTCGAGCAGAACCCAGAACAAAGGCAGTCTGATAAGAAACCAAAAGATAAAGCTGTAAACAAAGAAAAACCGAGCTTTGAACTGTCTGGTGCCCTTCTGGAGGATACCAACACTTTCCGAGGGGTTGTGATTAAATACAGTGAGCCCCCAGAAGCTCGGATTCCAAAGAAACGATGGCGTCTCTATCCCTTTAAAAATGATGAGTTCCTGCCGGTCATGTACATTCACAGGCAGAGCGCTTATCTCCTGGGCAGGCACCGCAGGATAGCAGATATTCCCATTGATCATCCCTCCTGCTCAAAGCAACACGCTGTGTTTCAGTACCGGTCAGTATTGCTCTGTATCCCTCTGGTAGATGGGGATTGTTTGGTTACTTGTTTGCAAAGGGAATGAAAGAACAAATTGGATGTGCACAGGTTAGAAAGTGCGTGTTTGCTCATTAGGTAGATGGAATTTAGGTATGAATGTAACATATCTATAATTCCTTTTTGTTTAACCATAAGCAGCCTTTAAGTAAGACACATAACACAGCAGGATGAAATACAGAACTGCATGTATATCTGAACTGGAGTTATTAGCAGGTGGGATTGGCAGTAAAGAACGTTTCAAGGAGAGTTTCCCATTTGCTCCTTCACAACAAAGGCTGCCAATCTCCTTTGGAAGCAGCAGGGGTTGCGTGCTTCAGGAGGCAGAGCTGCTCTCTTAAGGAACAGCCAGCTGTTCTGTTTCAGGAATCACTGTGTTATATGATGATAAGTTTTAGGGGGTGAAGCAGCCTGTCAGAATCTTGAGTGTTTCCTTGTCCCATCTCTCATTCCTCTCATTGTTTTTGCTCAGATCTTTGAAGCATGGTTAAGTATTCACTGTAATGGGGCTGATGTGTTGAAAAATGCACGTGTTATCATTGACTTGATGGGTTGTTGTTTTTGTTTTGCCAGGCTTGTGGAGCACACACGCGCTGATGGCACCATTGGCCGCAGGGTAAAGCCGTATATAATTGATCTTGGTTCTGGCAATGGTACTTTTCTAAACAACCAGAGGATTGAGCCTCAGCGTTACTACGAACTGAAAGAAAAGGATGTACTGAAATTCGGGTTCAGCAGCAGGGAGTACGTCCTTCTCCATGAATCTTCTGATAAATCAGAGGCCAACGCAAAGGACGATGATGAGGAAGAGGAGAAGGAGGAAGAGTCCGACAGTTAACAGACAAGAAGGCAATTGGGGATGGGGGGGGGAGCAGGGGAGAGGGATCTTTTACAATAAAACACGCATTGGGATGTAAATGTTGGAGCATCAAAGCTCTGGTGCTTCTTATTGCCTTAAAGTCCTTCTGTTGCTGACTGCTTCCCATGGTTTCTTTAGGGGGACTCCATTGAATATGTGGCTTTGATAGCTCTGCATATTGGGAAATCCAACTTATTTCCCCCCCCCGACAAGCAAAAAGAGCAGCTGGATGTGAATGATCTGATGCTGGAAACATTCAGCAGGTGTTCAAAGACTGGATAGAAAAACCCATGATGTCGAACACAGCAAGAGTATTTAAGAATATTTTTCTTCTCTGTTTTGTCATAAACCTTTGCAAATGCTACTGAACTGAGGTGTTGGTTTCAAAAGTAACCCCATGCATTGTTTGTAACGCGTCTTGTTTGGTAGAGTTTGCCAAAGTCCTTGGCCAGTTAATAGTTCTAGAAGGGAGAACTGGTTTGTTACTAAAGAAACACTGCAAAGCTCCCCATCCCAAGGTCTATTGATGTGGGTCTGCACTGTGAGCACAAGGGGCATTTCCCCAGGCTGTGCTGCCTGCCAATTCCAAGGTAAGTCAGGATAAAATTAAACACATCCTGAGGTTCTTTAGGTTGCAATGATGTGATTTGGGAGGGCTGAGGTCCACGTCAACGCACACATCCACTATACATTGCAGCACAGAAACTGTGGCTGTCGAGTATCTCCTCCTAAATCAGACCCTTTTGTTTCTATCGGCTCCATGAGTAACTTTAAGTCTTTGTTTGTAGCTGTACTCGTTACGTGGTGGCATGTTCTCACCCAGTTTGCACTATTGAAGTTTTTCTTTATATACATAAATATATATAAAAAGAAATGAAGCTATCGTTGGTTTCTACCATTCTCCCCCACTGGAAAAGAAAACAATGCTTTAGGAATAGGAAAGAAAAAACCCCAATTCCACTTACTGGCAAAGAGAGAACACATCTCACCCCTTTGTGGCTATCTCCTCCCTATGGTTTGCTTGTTGATGCTGAACACACTGTTGGCTGCTTAGCCTGGTTTGTCCTGTGGCCACACACACAACCATTGCATCCTGGAGCATCGATGGTGTAAATACGGGGCGTCGATGGAGTTTTTCATATAGTAAGCAGAATGGATCTTGGCCTGAAGGATCTCCTTTATATAAATATATATAGATACACACAATCTCGAGGTTTTTAAATAAAGAATTTGTTAATTTAGCCCTATTTATTGTAATGTTTCTTTTCTTGGTATCCCTTTTCCCCCCATGTTGTGGTCTCTGACATAAGAGGGTTTTGCAGCTGTGCTCTGTAGCACCCGCAGATCAATGTAACTCATGCAGGTGTAACACACCCCTTATGTTCGGGGTTCGCCTTGTACACCTTTAGTGCTGCCATTCACCCCCTCCCCTGTCCCCATTGAGGCGGTGCGGCCCGACACGGGGCGGAGCGGAGGGGCGGAGCGGAGCTCAGTGCTGCCCCCTAGCGGCGCTTCCCCGCAGCCCCGCCCGCTCCTCGCAGGCCGCAGCCGCCATGGCCGCCCTGCACGCCAAGGCCGGCGGACCTCCGCAGATCCCGGATACCCGAAGGGAGCTGGCCGAGCTGGTGAAACGCAAACAGGAGCTGGCGGTGAGCGGGGAACCCGGGGGGACGGAGGGGGAGGGCGAGGGACGGCGGTGTGGCCTGTGTTTATGGTCGTAGTTGTGGCCTTACGTTGGGGCCCGGCCCGCTTTCATGCATCGCGCTGTGCCCGGTAGGAGACGCTGGCCAACCTGGAACGGCAGATCTACGCCTTCGAAGGCAGCTACCTGGAGGACACGCAGATGTACGGCAACATCATCCGCGGGTGGGACCGTTACCTCACCAACCAGAAGTGAGTGCGACCCCCAACCCCCATCCCAACCTCAACCCCCCCCTCGGGGTCCGCATCCATCCGCTTCTCCCCTTTGCAGGAACTCCAACAGCAAAAACGACCGCAGGAACCGCAAGTTTAAAGAGGCCGAGCGGCTCTTCAGCAAATCCTCGGTCACTTCTGCTGCGGTGAGTGCTGCGGGGCCGCCCCCGGCTCCCACCCATCGGTTAAGCCCATCCCAAGGCATCTGTTAAGCAATGAGTGCATCCCTGTTGTCATTAACACCCATTTCGTCCTTCCAGGCTGTCAGTGCTTTAGCTGGAGTCCAGGATCAGCTCATCGAGAAGCGTAAGTCGCCTCCTCGTTTGGCAGAATTAGGAAGGATTGAGCTTCTCCCCACAGCTCGGCCCCATCTTTGCTTTGTTGGGCTCTACTTTGGATGGAGAAACCAGGACTGAAGTGATGGCATTTCGGTGTCTTGTGTCTCTCCATCAGCTTCACGTGGCTATGGGAGGAGATGAGAGCTCCGCTACTGGAGGCTGCAATCTGTTGTGGGCCTTCAGCTTTAAGACCTTTCCCTCTGCTGTCACCATCACTCTGGGTCAGACAGCAGGGCTGCATTTCCAGTTCTTGGCACTAGAATCTTGGCTGCCTGTAGCTCTTGTAGTCTTTTTTTCCCCCCATGCTTTGCAGGAGCAGCCCTGGGATGTGAACAGTGAGTTGATAATCATTGAGCTCTTCTGCTTCTCATCCCATTCCAGGGGAGCCGGGCAGTGGGACAGAAAGTGACACATCTCCAGACTTCCATAATCAAGAGAACGAACCCAGCCAGGAGGATGCTGAAGAATTGGATGGATCAGTTCAAGGGGTGAAACCCCAAAAAGCCGCTTCTTCCACTTCTGGAAGCCATCACAGCAGCCACAAAAAAAGGAAGAACAAAAATCGACACAGGTCAGTGGCACCGGGGCAGCCTTCTAGGAGTGCAATGGGAATGGTTGGCTCTTGTTGATTATGTGAAGGGAGCTAGTCACTCATCAGGTCGTTTGGTTCTATCAGTTGCTTTGAAGCTGCCTTGCAGCCTGTGCTCCTGCTGCTCTCCTTGTGTCAGGGAGGGGAAGGCGTGCTGAGGCAGCTCAACAGGCAGCACAGGGTACTCACAGCTCAGGTGGTTTTGACCAGGCTTTGTCGGTTCTGTTCTCTTTTCAAGCAGAATAAAGCTGTCTTCCCTGCACTAGAGGAAGATGACAGCCCTGGCCTCCTGTGGTTGTTCTTTGGTTTCTACAGAGCCGAGGGAGATAGGAATGTCAGTGCTTTCTTTGGAGGAGGAGGATGGAAAACAGCTTCTGGGGGCTGCTGGCACTCACTATCTTTGCTACATTTTCTACTCCAAAGCTTTCCTGTTGGCGTGTCCCAGAGCCCTTTGATTATACAAGTTGCTTTATCACGCAGACCACAAGCTTTTGTTATTAAACTGGCCTGAAATTCGCATGAAACAGATTTCCTGAGCTCTTTATGATTGAATTTAGGTGACCACTTCTACCCCTTAATGCAGCACAATGAGCTGACAGCTCCCAAATTGGGAATCATTGAATTCCAGTGCTGCTTTCCCTGGATGTCAGGTTCTTATTGAGCTCATTGGCTTTGGGTACGGATGGATGTTCCTCTTTGAGGAGCTTTCCCATACAAGTGTTTTAAAGTCTAGTGATAGATCCCACAGGGACTGCAGGGAAAAGGTCGATCTGGGAGACACCAAGGTAGGTGTAGTGCCTGAGAGCTAATTAATTACTACTTATTAGTTAGGTTTCCAGCCATTAGCATTCTTAATTGGAAGGTCAGGGTTTTCTTCCCACAGCAGCCTTATTCAGGCACACATCCCAAAGCATTGGATGTCCTTTTGGGTTCCTCCTGAGTTAGGAAGCAGAAACAGTTCAGAAGTGGTTTTTTTAGCCCTCGGGCAGTTGGGAGGAAGGCCAGGAGCAACAGAGCACGTCTCTAAACCGCTTCAATCTGTACGACTGAAGTACAGCATAAGAATGCTGCCGTTTCAAACAGAATACAAAGCACTGCTGGGCGCTTACGTGGACCACAAAGCAATCTGCTGCAGGTACAGCGGGGTCTGCTGCAAATGCCATAAATAATGTCAACTCTTTTGCTCCGTTACATCACCCAAACTGTAGTGACGAGAGTTAGGAAGAAAGTGCCCTACTGAAAGCTTGTGTTGCTTTGGGGTTTCTTCTGCATTCCTTCCTGTGAAGCAGCTACTGTTGGAGACACAATATTGGACATGAGGAGCCCTGGTGTGATCTGGTATGGCAATTCTTATCATCCTAAGAGATGCATCTAAAGAACCGAAAGGATTTTGCAGTAATGCTTAGCACGGCCAGGTAGTGAAAAGTGATTCGATGTGTTCTGTAATGCAAACTGTTAGAAGCTGTGATTGCTGCTAACATCTGCCCCCTAAATTTCAGCAGGAAGAGCCTGAGTGATCTTCAAGTATATCTAGGTTGAAACCAAACAAAAGCCAGTCCCAGCTTGTTTAATGGCACAGCTCATTCAGAAGCTCTTTCATTTCCAGCCTACGTTTGAGCTCTGCTCACCTGAAGGACTGGGAGGTGCTGGGAACGGATGCTCTGAAGGCACCAGTGGCAGCGAGGAGAGCTGGATTCAAATTGAGCAGAGCTGGTGTGAATAGCTGGGTTCATTTCTGACTATTAAAACAGGGGATCACATGGCAGTGCTTTATTGAAGCCATCCCCTGTTCCCTCGGACCATAGAAGGCCCAGATAGTGATTTTCTATGCGTTCAGCAATTATTCTCAGGGCTAAAAAGCGTTTCAGGGGAAAACAGTCCTTCCTCATAGGGATCCGGTGCTGAGAAGCACCAAGTAGAGCAGTGAGTGTTGGGGTGAAGTGTGAGAGCTGAGATGTGGGGTGGGAATGCAACGAGCTCATTGGGCTCAGCCACGGTGCCGTTCTGAGCTCCCAAAGGGGCTGTGGGTGGAAGGCTGTGTGTTGTGTGAGTTTTGGGAACGTGGAGTGCGTACGTGGCCACGTTGGGCTTCATGGTTGTGTCCACCTCTGCCTGAACAAGCTTTGCTTTGCTTAATAATCCAGACAAAGCCACTGCTTTCTGAGCACCCCGTTGGAGGTTTTGCGAGCAAATCTGTTTTCTGCTCTCCCTCTGAGCTCAGCACACAGCATTCCCTGCATAACACCGCTCCTAACACCTCCCCATCCCTGAGATCCACCCGGGAATGGGTCAATATCCAACCCGCAGCGCTTTCTCTTGTGCCCCATTCTGGTTAAAGACACCTTGCAGAACTTGATGGCGTTTGAACGTTGGCTTTTATTTCTTCATTTAACTTGTTGTTTTTTTTTAGCATTCTCGCTTAGGGTGGCTAATGGACTAATGGATTGAATTCCTTAGTGTATTAATTTCTATTGCTTTCTTCCTTTCAAATGCTGCCCCTCAGCCCGTCTGGCATGTTTGATTATGACTTTGAGTAAGTTTGACTTGAATTAGTACTTGTGCTGTGTTGTTAGTGTGTAGACACCGATGTGCCTTTTGAGACCTTTCTAACCCATAGTTTATCTGTTTAATTGTAGGTATGTATATTAGGTTAGGCTGGGAAGGTTATTTTAAAAACAGCAAAGCGTGATGGAGGTAACCTTTTATTTAATAACTTCGGCAAAAAAAAAACAAATTGAATTAACTTCACTCTCCTTTACCTCTCTGCTCCGGGTTTGAAATAGACGAGCTCTTTTAATAACGTAGCTTCGAAACTGATTCTTCTGGCTTTGCTTCTCAAGGAGATCAGTGTAGATTTGGTTATTTCCTTCTGGATGTAACATAACCAACTCCCTACCTCTGTCTCCTGTAATCCCCGCCACCTTAAACTCCTCTCTCTGTTCCAATAACCCTTACTGCTATGTCTGAATAATGACCTGTGCCATAGTTCCACATCTAACCAGTTAACGTAGAGCATGCGTACGTAACCGTGTTTCTTTATGCTACATAATATCCCCGTGATCTTTATTAACTCCTTTTCTGAATGGGACTGAATATGCATTGTGGCAAAGGATAAAGAATCCACTCTCCCTCTCATTGCTGCTCTCTTGTCCAGTAATATTGGGACAGCGATTTGGCTCAGCCCAATTGAGAATGTGGATTGAATTAACCGAATAGCCTTTGTTGTAGCCTGTGCCATATGCAGTAGCTGGTTCTTTTGAGACCCACTGTTTGTGTAACGTATTGAAATGGACGTTTCTCTTATCTTTCCAACCACAGGATTGATCTCAAGTTAAACAAAAAGCCGAGAGCTGTAAGTATCAGTGCTCTGTCACCGTTTTTGTTGCTCATCCTGGAAAAAAAACAAGCCTCCTCTGCCATGATATGAGGTGTTGCTTTTGTGCTTGGGGTATGCGTAGGGATGAAGCATAAGCATCGTCTTCCAGATGTAATAGTAAATGAGCCCAGGTGGGCTCGTTACGGAGCAGGGTTGCATTGAAGCCGCGTGTGCTTTTTACGAGCAAAAAAAAAGCTGTTTTGCATCTTTCTGTTCTGTCGTGAAGTGCAGCGATAACAGCACCTGGTTTGGGCTGCAAAACAAACCTCTTTTGCCTTCACCTGATGGTGTGTAGAATGAGAGAAGGCAAGGAATCCCAGCTCTGCCAGCAGAGGTGGAAATAGAAAGGTCTTAATGTGCCCATCTTCTCCTGTCTCTGCAGGACTACTAGAAACATCAGTGCTGAAGATTCCGGGATCCGGGCCTACATGAATCCCCACCAAGAATAACTCCAGTCATCCCAACGAGCTCAATGGCAGCTCTCTGGCCACGTGTGTGCAGAAGGGAGCGGTCCACTCTAAAGAACTGTGTTGGGGGGGGGAGAAAGTCTTGGGACGTGTCTTTGCATCATATTTAGATAAGCTGTGTTACAGGAGATGAAGGTGTCGTTGTTGTAGTCCTCCATTCCTGGCTGTTCTGCGCTTCCAGCTCAGTCAGGTTCTCCCTTCAATCAGCTGATTTTATTGCTATAAAACCACGGGGAGGCATCTCCTGCTGGAGTAGGGCTGTGATTCACCATGTCCCATCCACGCTGTAAGGCTTTTAGGTTACTTTTGTTACCGAGACGTAGCTTTGTGGTTTTGTTTGTTCCTTTGTTTGTTGGGTTGGTTTGTTTTAACCCAGAGTGCATCGTTAATAAACGGGCTTTTGGTTGGTTTGTTTTAATGCTCGTAAGAGAGGAAGGTTCTTTGTTTTGTGGATCAGCTCAGTTTGATTCTTAGGTAAGCACAGAACAAGGTGGTCACCCAGTTTCTCTGCCATTACTTTTCAATGCCATCCCCTGATGTTGGCACAGTGCTTTTAGATGTGCAGGAGCTCAGAGCCGTCTTGCTCTTTGCTATATCTCTGACGTTGGGT
The DNA here is from genome assembly GCF_039878825.1 of Excalfactoria chinensis. Lineage (NCBI taxonomy): Eukaryota > Metazoa > Chordata > Aves > Galliformes > Phasianidae > Excalfactoria > Excalfactoria chinensis. The sequence continues at coordinate 3,510,806 of NC_092846.1, forward strand.
AGATTCTCTTTTTAATACAAACTTCCCTCATTTGTACATCAACAATAAAAGTCACATTCGTCTCTCTTCCCATGTTCCGTTCAGTGCTTCCAGTTTCACACAGCAGCTGTTTGCATCCCGTGACCCTTTGGAGGAATCCTTTGTGCTTGCTTTCCTGCATTAGACATAACATGGATTGCCAGGCATTCATCTCCAGCCACGTTCAACTAATCCTGCTTCAAGGTAGGGCTCGGATGGCAGGCAGTCCTTGTGCTGCTGCTGGCGGCGTGCCTGCAGATAAGGGATGAGCAATTTGGATTGCCACTGGGAAAGTACACAGAGGGATGAATGTTTGGTGCTTTTCTGCAGCCACCGAGTCAAGATCCGGGTGTTGAAATGAGCTGTGCTTTTCTCAAGGCACTGTATTACCAGTCACCTGTAATGCTTTGGTTTGCTTTGACAGCTCAGAGGGGGAGAATGCCATGTAAAAGGTTGTAGCACTTGCCTTACAGCCTCCCATCTACTTGGTGTTGCAGCAGAGCCTTGATTGTGCCCTGCTGCACTTCTGCTTTCTTGGGGTCCTGTGTTGCAGCTCCTTGTGGCAATAGCAAAGACCATCTCCCCTGTGCAACCCCTGCAGGTGAAGGTGAATGCATAGGGTCACATTTCCCCCTTGTTTTCTCATTAGGGAACGGAGGCAGCTCAGTGTTCGCTGCTGTTGCTGCTCGCCCATAGGGAGCTGCTGGGACAGAAGTGGTTTAATGGGAGAGCAGCAAAGCTGCCCTACTTTTTCTTATATTTAAAGTTGTTCCTCTTAAGAGGTAAAAGAGGAATGGAAGCTGTAGGATAAAGTGCTAACAGGGGCTGCTTTTCTGTAGCAGTGGAAAAAAAAGATGACTTAGCTGATGGTTTCTGACTACTTGACCTTGGTACAAAAGCTGCTTTGCTTTGGTGCTCTTTTTCCCCTGTTGTAAAAGCAAGGTTAGGAAAGGCCTGACCTCGAAGGGTCCGTGATGCACTTCTGACCTCAGGGACAGCGTTGTACCTCTTGGGCCAGAACATTTCCCTGCAGAGAGGCAGCAAAAGGGCTCCTGTCACACAGAGATACCAAAGATCTTATGGCAAAGCATCCGTCAGCTCCACATCCCTGCAGTACGGACTGGGGGGTGCTGCAACCTTCGAAGGAAGGGGGACAAACAGACTCAGTCTGTTCTGATTGAGGAGATCTGCTGCCCATCACAGCATTGAGCACGATGGTAAATGCTCGAAGCACCGTCCCGTCCTGCTGCAGCTTTCAGACTGAGAAGCCTCCTTGTCCGCTGGGGTCTGCTCCAGCAGAGGGAGCAAAGCTGCACGTCCCGGAGCAAGAGCTGCCAGCAAGTGACAGCGCTGCAGCATCACCTTCCTGGTGGTGCCGTTGTAATGGGAGCATCTGCTCAGTTTGAGGTCAGCAGCTTGAGGGGTGTGAGACGGAGCCTGGCATTGCCTAAACCTTCCCCTTTATTTCTTGAGACCTTCCTTTCTCTTCTTACACAGCTGGAGAGAGTAAAGCTCCCCAGGCCAGGACAGCTGACCTTGCAGCTGTGGCTGCCCAGGTTTTTTACATCAATGCTAATGAAAGTCAAATACAGTTACAATAAACCTCAAATCCTTTGCTTGCACAAGATGAATCCTGAGCAAAGAGAGGGGAGGTGGCCCAGCAGCCATCCTCCTTATGGCGACTGAAGGTAAAGCAGAAGTCCCTTTAATCCCCGGCACGGCCTCGTCACCAAGAGGATTAGGCAGGCATTTAGCGATCCTGAGCAAGGGGCTGAAGGCAAAGCAGCAGCCACCACAGCACCCTGCAGGGCACAGGCAGCTCTCCCTGCACCTCCCGCCCGCATTGAGTTGGGCTGCACTGCCAGGTAAGTAAGTGGGCACAGCAAAGGGGGAGGAGGGACCCAGCTGGTTGCTCTCCCATTGGCAGGGCTGGGTGCACCCTGCAGCTGCTGCAGCACATCTCCATTCCACTCCGTGTCTGCAGGATCCCCATGGGGAAGCAGCACAGCCCAGGGAGGCCGTGGTGGAGGCAGCTCCTGCTCTCCAGCTGCTGGCAGCTCCTGTCCCTCTCCAGGACCACTCTGAGGGGGCTGCAGTGGCTCTGGAGGCTGTTGTGGGTCAGTACCATGGGGCTCCCTCACTGCTGTGGGATTGCAGCCCCATTCCTCGTGCAGGAGGTGTTGGTTGTGTGGTTGTGAAGAGCCCTGGGGATGTGGGGTCTTTGCTCCACCTCCAGACCCTGCTTAGCCCCCTATGGGTCTGACTGCACTGTGCTCTCCCTCAGTACCTTCTGATCTGCTACACAAGCTGCTGGGACATCGCCTTCCAGTTTGCTGAGGAGGTAAAGTCCCCCCCCCCCGACACACACATACACCCCAATGCCCACGGGGGCTCTCCAGCAGTAGGGACTCATAGTGATGCAGTGCTGGGTGGCCAGAAGGGTTTCCACGGGCACCACGCAATGGGGTTCAGTCCACGGTGCCTTCCAGCTGCTGAGGGTGGACCATGATGGTGAGGAAGAGGAGGAAGGCACCGCTGCTGCTGCATTGGAGCCCAGACAGACAGGTGGGTGCTGAGGGGCAGGTGGAGCTCTGCAGCCTGCTCAGGTGGAGCAGAACGGTGGTTCCTGGACAGTGCTGGAGCTGCAGCAGCTGCATGATGCCAATGAAGCCACACTGGGGAGGTTGGAGGCTCTGGAGGATGATGTCCGCTTCCTTTGCACCGAGTTGGGGGCTGAGAAGCTGCTGTGGAGCAGCCGGTTCCTGGAGCTGCTGCGGGAACAGCAAGAGCTGCGGCAGCGGGTGGGTAACCCTGCAGGGTCCAAAGGATCTCTGGAGGGTTCCCCTTTTACCCCCCCCCCCCAATACAGTCACTCATACCCTGTTCCAGCTCCTGCAGAGGGACAGCAGAGAGAGCCCTGAGCTGCCGGGAGAAGCCGAGTTGCTGAATGGGGATGAGGAGGAGGATCCTGCAGGTAGAGCTGGGGATGTGGGGTTGCAGTGAGATGGTGTTTGGGGAAGGGGCTCCCAGGCCTTGCACAACTGCCAACGGACTCTATGGGGTGGAGCAGCACTGATGGCTCATCCCAGGGCCAGGAAGCCTCTATAGCTCCAGGCAGGAGCTATAAGTGCCACCGTGAGTCGGGTACCAAGGGCTTGTTCAACCCAGAGCTGGGACAGTGCAGTCCTCTTGTGTTCCCATGTCCTTGTATGTGCCCATCTCATCAGCCTCATCTCATAGCAGTTGGTGCCAGCGAGGTGCTGCCTGGTCCTGCCCAGCCCTGCCTTGCCCAGCCCATTTAGCTCCCAGCCAGCCAGCTTCCCATGCGCTTGGAGATGGGGGTCCTGGCCACATGTGGCTCTTACTGCAGCCAGTGCTGTGCTGGATCACGGTGCTACAAGTCCTCATGCTCAGCACAGAAACCTGGGAGCCAAGCGCCGCTCAAAGCTACACAGCACCTCCTGCTCTGCCCCAGGGCAAGTCAGTGCTGTTCCTGCTGCCAGGGCCACACACAGGCTGTGTCCATAGCATAGGCTGTGTGCCCTGGGGACCCAGCCAGCATCCTCCTCAGCTGTTGCAATGCATCGGGAGTGTCCCAGAACAAGAACTGTGGTCACTGAAAGTTCCCACCATCACCTTTCACAAGCTGGAGGAGCTGTGGCAACGGAGGGATTGCAAAACTCAAGCACTGCCTCATTTACTTCCTTCTTGGATGAATACATCCCCTCCATCAGCATCTTCCCACATGTGTTGCAATTCAGATCAGCCCCTGGTGGAGGGACTCGTCATGGGGGAAGCAGCTCAAGTTGCTGCAGTGTGAGCATGGAGCAGCCAACACCAACTCACCTCCCCCAGAGCAGTGGGGCTGGGGGCTGCACACCCTCAGCCCTTCATCTGCTGATACGTAATAAAGGACAGCTGCTTCCCACTGGGTCTCATTGATTCAACTTCATGCCTGCACCAGCTCCTGGTGCCCAGCCCTGCCCCAAACCCCCCACAGCAGCCCAACTGTGCTGAGCACTGGGTGCAAGTGTGCTGCGGCCGTGATTCACTTACGGAAGTGTTTATTGTGCTGTTCAAAGGAGCGTGTGGCAGCAGCACTTCCTACCCTTGCAGATAATCCTGCCTTCTGAGCAGCCTATGCAAAACAGCTGCTCCTCTCAGCTGCCCCCACTGCAGCTCCAGCCCCACATCTACCCTTCCCTGTAGGTACAGCAGTAGGGCCATCACCAGCTGCCTTTTTGCTTGCCAATGATGGATCCAAGCTCTCTGGGCTGGACAGGACAAAACTAAGCATCTTCTGTCTCTTCTCCAGCTGCTGCTTGCTGTGAGATGGAGTTTGTAACTGGCACCAGCACAGAACTGGGCCTTGGCTCATGGCTGAAGGTCAGTCCAAATGCATATGACCCTGCTTGTCAGTCCTGCAGCAAGAACTGGCCTCCAGCCCCACAGCTTCTATTGGGAATAGTTCCATGCCAGCACCAGGCAGACTTGTTTGCTGCTGCTTGTCAATTAACCCTGTGCTGCTGTGCAACAGCTGCCACCAACCCCATCCTGCTCTGAGCCCCACTGCAACCCCTGCTTCCCAGGGCACGGCATGCAGGGACTGCTCCTCCCAACGTGCCCATGCAGCACCCACACCGTCATGGAACTGATGCAATGCAAATAGCAGCAGCCTGACTCATCCTGCATTGACCTGGCTCCTGCATGGTGCTTGAGACGGGACGGCCCCATGCTTCAGAGAAGTGCCAGAAGCACTGAGGCCTTGTGAACTGCCCACTCCTGGGACTCCTGAAGCAAAACCCAGCTGCAAACTGGCTAATTTCTACAGGAGGCTGCATCCAAGCTAAGCAGCCTTTGGGCAGACACATGCTGCTGCATGGTCACCCCAGGCCAGCACCTGCAAGCACGGGTGCAGCAGAGCCTCTCCCCTGCCCCAGCACAGCAACCCCCCTCTGCTTTCTCTCCCTATGCTGAGCCAGAACTGCACCCAGGTTGCAGAAACCTTTCCCTGGGGCCACCACACCATGCAAATCCTCCTGACCTGTTGCTTCAGCAGATGCCGAATTTACTCCAGAACATTTGTGCAATGCAGGCCTTCAGGGGAAGCAGGCAGAGGGGAAGCACAGCAGGGCTGCCTCCTCTCCCTCCAGCTCTGCAGCTTCCCCTTGGGGATGCAGTTGGCTGCTGCTCCCCCCTCTGTGCTCATGGGGCTGAGCTCCATGCTGTTCTCAGGGCACTTTGCTCAAGGAGCTGTTGGGGTGGAGAAAGTGAGAAAGTGCTTCTGCTGCTCTGATGCAACTCTTGCAAACCCCGGCCTTAAGGAGCACAGGGCCCAGGGGAGCTCTGGAAGGAAGCACAGCCAGAGGGTGAGCACTGATAGGAGCCTGCAGGCAGCAGGCTTCACTTCTGTCCCATCTCCCCAAGCTGGGGCATCACTGCAGCCCCTTTCCCACAGGCTCAGAACCAGGTTGCACCTCACACAGAGCTGAGATGGGAACACAGCAGGCTCTGCCCCAATCCTTGCCACAGCACTGCTCTTCACTTCAGTACTCCAAAGAAGAAAGGGAAAGTAGAGATATCCCACTGCACTGACTTCCAAAGGAGGGTTCTTCCCCTGCCTTTCATTGTGCAGTGAAAGCAAAGCCTTGATGATGTTTAACTACCTCTGCACCTATTTCTAGCGCTACAGGGAAGAGAAAGAGATGGCTCTCCTCTACCCACCACAGCACAGCCCCTCAGCCTCCTCTATTTCACATCAAAGGAGACTTTCCTGTCCCAGCTCCTCCCTGGCAGGGTCAGCTTCCCACAGGGTGCTGCAGGCAACCTCCTGGGCTGCATTTAATGTATGAGCAAGCTGACAAGATTTAACCTATTTAAACGGGACAAGAAATAATGCAGACACCACAGTCATGACAGGTGTTCCCCTATAGAGCACCAGGAAGCAGTGGAGACGCAGGATGCCTTGGCAACCCCTCTGCAATAGCAGAGTTGGGCACACTGTGGGCCCTAAGTCACACGCAGCCAAGTATCTCCAACTACAGCAGCAGATGCAGACCCCACTACAATCCTCACCGGGTTAAAGAGGCGACATCACTTGGTTCTCCCATCACCAAGGTCCTGGCCACACATAGTGCATCATGAACTCACTTGGGCTTCACACAAGTGCCTCCAAAGGAATCCTCTGCAACAGGTAACTTGTATCCTTGTATTAAATTAAGAGCATTACCTTTAATAAAGACAATAAACAAGCTGTGTCATGTCAGATAAGAATACGGTGCAGTACAGAAGGTAGGATATACTCTCATTGCACTTCCTTTGAGCTCTAACAAAGCTCTAGAGCAAAGCCTTGTTACATTAGCTGCACATCATGCTCATACCTCATACATCCAGCCAGTGTTAGATTCCATACAGAGGTCTGAGAACACCAGAGGAATCCCATGGAGGCGGGAATAACCTCTTCCAAAAAGCCACCAGAGCCCAAGTTCAACTCAGCAGTATTTATTTATATAACACGAGTCCTTCCTTGGCCACGACTCCCACACAGTCCATAACCTACACACACCGCATCACGATACACAGAGTCCAGTAACACATCAGCTTTTTTTTATGAGCAGAAATGGTTGAGCCTTCTGACTATATATCAGCACTCTGCCAGGGCAACAAGACACACCACGCCAAGTAACGCAGTTGGCTGAGTCAAGGATAGCACTAATGAAAAGCAGCATCAAGCAGCAAGTTGTTGGACAATAACATTAAAAACCATTTCTTTCTCTTTTTTTTCCCCCTGTAATTTACAAATACGAGAAGTATCAGGTTACTTAAAAATTAAGAAGCATTTTGCTTACTAACATGAGACATTACTAATTTGTAATGCATCATCATTAACCAGGTATACAGGTTTCTGTGTCCCTGTGGTTTTTATGGCACATGGTGCCTGTTTGGGTAGGTCACTCCTTGGACAGAGGGAAGATCAGTAATAGACAAAACCGTTCCTCAGTTTTCCCACCGTATTCCACTCTTCCCTTGATGATCTGCCACTCGACAGCCTTGGTTTAACCACGAGATGGACGTACTTCAAAACAACCCAACACACAAAACACAGATACAATGTGCATCAACGAATCAACTGCTTCTGGCCTGCAGTGCAGGAAACATCCCCACACCGTAACACAGTGAAATTCCAGGACCAGAACCAATTACTACAGCAATTGTTGGTTTTTTTTTGCATATTTAAATTCTATTACAGTATCTACAATTAAAAATAAACAAACCCAAAGAACACAACTTGTCAGAGGAACAAGGGATGAAAGGGGAACGGCCTCACCAAGCATTGTCTCACTTCTACATTTCTGGATGCTCTTACAGTCTGACAAAGCTGAAGGGGATAGGAAGAGATCAGTGAGAAGGAAGAGGAAGCAACAGCTTTATGGGGAAAGGTATGAAGGAGTCCTCAGGAACAGTATTGGCTGTTCTACTGAATGCTCAAAGCTATTGCTGCCTGAAGACAAAAGGCACTGTATGATAAATCCTCTTTGTCAGTGTTACACAGATAGCCAAAGGCAGGATTCCAGGCGAGGACAAGGCTTTAGAGCAGCCTCAACAGCACGGCCATCCACATTCTGACAACTGCCTTTTCAAACAAGTGCCAAACACGGCTCACTTGCAGCTCTAGAGGAGCATCAGGTCTTCCTTCCTGTACTTCTAGGAGCTGAGCAGCTTGCTGAGCACTTGTGGTACATATATATATATATATCATAGAATTGCCTCACCTCAGGAAGGTGAGCTGAAGCAGGAGGGGTATCACTAAACAAGTGCACCAATAAAGTCAGATCTAAGACAGCTAGACCTGACTTCATGTTGGATTTATAATCCAATCTTCTCCACAGATCTCCATGGTACAATTTAGCAAAGAGGCCTTAGTGAAGAGCTAGGAACAGCCTTGACGATGCATTTCAGTCCTCAGAAATGAGCCTCACACAACTAGACACAGTATGTTTCACATACACGTTTCGATGCTTCACAACCCCCATAAAAACCTCCCCTCTGTATGCCTGCTAATATACCAAGCCAACACAAAGCTTGAGCTAATGGGAGGAATAAGGCCATATACAGTTTTGAACTGCAGGAATTTAGGGTGTGCCTAACTCACCATGTAAATCCCATAAGACCTGCTCTGAAACAGCAGTCTTTTCTCCCATCCAGCACCCAGATTCTCTTCAGCATCCTTTGAGGATGACGGGGACCATAACCTGCTCTCACATCTTTAAGAGGGACACTGTCATGACTAGACCAGGAATCACTGTGAGCATGCCACATCTGGTATCCAGCCTCCAGCTGGAGCCTGGGACTTGAAGGGAACAAGGAGGAGCCCTCAAAAGGCAGATGCCATCTACGGCAGCTACAGAGTGCAAACGCTGCCCACAAGCCTAGCATGCTGGCTACCCTTGGCATCTGCTTCATATACCTGGGTTCTGGGATTTATAGGTTAGTATCTCTGCAGCTAGCTTTTGGGGATCCAAAAGCTGAGGGAAACGGCTCATCACAGCATCAACTAAATGGGGATGGAATATGCCACACAGCTTGACGTGAACGTTGGCCCTCTCCTCTGCAAACTGATCAGAGACATTCCATTGGCAGGAGTCCCCATATGTTGGCCCTGGGGCCCTCTGCACTGAGTGAGGATCTCGCACGCTGGTGGATCTCACCTGGGGAGGAGGCAGCTGGTAGGGCTCAGACCAGTACTCACGAGAGTGAAGTGAAGGAAGAGAAGGAGCATTATACTCACTGGGGAGACTGTACTGCCCAGCATTAGCTGGATGGACAGGTACTCCGTAGCCTGAGAAAGAGTGAGGTGGCCCTGAGTGAGGTATCTCAGGGTTATACTGCAAGAAGCTAGCACCAGAGGCAGAAGATTTATGGGAACCATGCTTGTAAGAGACCAGACCATTTTGCTCTAAGCTGGGAGAGTGTGGGTAGACAGGTCTCTGCCTACCACAGGTGCAGACCGTCACCTGCTCAGCATGGGAGTGATCACAGTGACTGGTAGATCTGTAAGGCCACATGTCAGACATTTGGTTCTCCAGAGACCCAATGCCTGAGTCGAGATGCTCCTGAGAGATGTAAGACAGAGAGTCCATATGAGGATGCTGGTACCTTTCAGAGGACCTGTGGCTCCCACTGTTAGCAGGAACGCTGCCTGACACACAGCCTTTGATCTGAAGCGGAACATCATTGGGCTTTGTTTTATGTGTCAAGCTTTTCCTCTCTGCAGAGATCTTCTGCAAAGAGCTTTTATCACTCTCTGCGGGCACAGAGCACAAGAGCTCTGCCTGGGATCCTCTTTTGCCCTTTTTCTCCTCCTTGACAGCGCTGGTACTTCTGGTAGGAGACAATCTTGCATTGGCTCGGAGTTCATCAGCTAATGAGCGCTGGGGTTGATTGATCCTTTCAGGGTGGTAGAATTTACACTTAATTCCATAAGTACATTTCTTCCCTGCAAGGAAAAAGCATAAATAGCATGAAATGACACCTAAATGCATGAGTTACACTTGTATAGGGACTGAAGCTTTGATGTACAGAAGGCAAATCTTACCATAAGGGCACTGCTGCTTCTTGTGCTCTGGCACCACAGGTTTCTTTCTCAGAAAGTTATCCAAGCTGGGGCCATGTCGCCCTAATGGATCATCTGGAGGCATAAACCTAAAATAAAAGTTAAATAAAATAGAAATGTTAATCAGGAACAGCTCACTTTCTGGGCTCGGGGTTTCATTTCTTGTAGAAGTCTCCCATTTCACCACACATTAAATGTTATCTGAACACTAAAAAACTTTCCCATTTCACTGCAGTGACAGCTCGTCATCTGGTACAGACTGGCAAGAATTGCTTCTCTTCAGGCACAGAAGAGGTTTTGTGCTGTGCTGCTGACTAAAAGCAGTACTTGCTGCTAGGCCTACTAATGATAGCGTGAGGAAATCAAGCCCTAGAGCTTTCCCAGGAACTCCTCCAAAGCGGAGCTTCTAGCTGCAAACCACATGCAGTTATTGACTCCAATTCTTCATACCTTACTACAGTCAGGGAGGAGTTCTTCCTGCCTCTCTTCCTTCTACAGAGCTACCTATGGGATTATTTTCTTCCATACTCTACCACCCTCTTCCCTTTTCTGTGCCTCGCTTGCTCTTGCTTCAATAAAACAAGACTGCATGCTCACTTTTAAAGCAAAAGAACATCAGGAACATACTTGTCATTAACAAAGGAATACATCAGTAGACGCTCCTCAATGAATTTCTTCCACTCAGGACGTTCATTCTGCAGGTCCCGATAAGTATCATTAGAAACCACAATGCCATCAGACTCATGTGCCAGCTTCACAATGAATCGATCGTCATAGCAGACAACACGTTTACCCCCAACCCGTCTGGAAGGAGTGAAGACCAGAATCTTCTTCTTTTCCAGGTCACGGAGAATGTACTGATCTAGAACAAACATAACTGTCAACACATGTATACAAATGTGCACAGCCCAAAGGTCTTCAGGAACAGAAGGCTATTGAAACGCAGTGTGTCCCATCTACATAATCCCTTGCATACAAAGTGCTGATCTGCATTTAAGATCAGCATCTTTTATAGTGACACTCTATGTGCATAAGTTTCTTTTGAGTAGATCTACTTAGAAATCTCAGCAGCTCATAAGCTGAGAGCAAACTCCCTTCTATTTGAAGAAGTCTGACTGTACTCCTATTGAGGTTTTACTTCTAGCACATAGAAACTCTGTACTTTCTAGTGTCAAACATGTTAGTCAAATATAGCATAAAGGTGTTTCCCTGAAAGAATTCAAATGATGAAAGGCAAGTTAAGCAGAGTAGTGTTACATTCTTTGTTCTCCAAATTATTCCAACTGATCCAGGCAAGAACTTGCTTAAGGGAGAATTTAATGACTTTAAATCTCACTGGTCAGCACAGCTTATTGGATCTCTTACTACTCAGATCTTCCATTCATAAGTTAATTACTAACTACCCAGAACTTTGCAAGCTCATTAAGTAACAAAGCAGCAAGCCTGAAAAGCTGCTCTCTGCTTTCATATTTCCACACCTGTTATAAGTACATCTGGTCGTGGCTGCTCCTTCCTCCAAGATGGCACAAACACTGTGATATCCTTGTGTCCCCTGTCCCAAAACCACTGCACAGCCAGGAGGATACCTCTGCAGGAGAACACCTCTTTATTTCCGTGGCTGCAGTGAAGAAGAAAATAAAGGATTTCAATATTCAGGCAACATCAGTGAGGCAACAGATTAAGCAAACAGGTCCAGCAATTAAAACAACCCTTCGTGTCAGAGCAGTAAGAATCAGTCTTACACGCTGATCTCAAGAAGGAGCACTAAGTTTCACCGTTGCTTTTTGCACCTCAGTATACCAACAAACGGCCAAGTTCTCAGCGGGAAGAACAAAGCAGCTTCTTTGAAGCAGAGCCTTTTGCTTCAGCTCTTTATTTTTAGCCCTGAACACAATGTGATCTTGAACTTCCTTTGTCCTTTTCTGCTAGCTAGTGCCAGTGGCCAACCTCTGCCAGGGCAAACTGCACTTCCACACAGTGATTTGCTTACAAAGTTATTTCGATAACTAAGGGAAAACATGCCATTTTGTGCACTCTTACCCCCATGACATCAGCACAGAGGCAGGATGCTTCTTCATTATCCTACGGCCCAAAGAATCACTTGTTGATGTTCCATGCAAATAGCACATTTGCATGAAATATCAACGTTTTCCTTAATTGGTGCTAAATGTCATAAGAGCACTTGGCAGCTAAGGAACGAAGTTTAGCAACAGTGTCAGAAACCACCTACCAATATTAAAAGCTGCTTCATTATTCATTACTCCATATCAGTAAGCTTGCAGAACTTTCTAAGAGGAAACTACCAGCTCTGTTCTATCAGTGCCACTATTTACAGTGTTATCAGCTTTTCTGTTGATAACGGCTCTGGCAAACTTTCAATGTCTCTCTGTTGCAGCCTGATTTGTCATTATGGGGAATCTAAGCCTGCATTTTTGGAATGGCACCAACACATGTTTTATTATACTGAAGATAAGTGTTGTCAAGCCACAAGATTGAACAGCAAATGAGAGGGAACCGTGAGAAATGTTTGCAAATCTTCACTTTTGTGAGCAAAGTGTCTCGTGTGGACTTGAACAGGACACAGATTTATTGCTGTGCCTCTGGATACTTGTTTTAAACTCTATAGTCAAAGGCACCTTACAAACAGGCCCACAGCTCTGGGGCACAGCTGGGTCAGTACTGAAAACTGCACGCATGCTTAATCAAACACATCCTGTCTATTACAGAGGTACACCAGCTCCAAGACTCTTATTGCCCAGTGCATTATGTGAAACACAAAGCAAACACTACAGCTAGATACTGTCTGAATGCACATACAGGGCCTCACAAGTGAGCAACAGAAAGATGAATATAAGCACCGTGTAGAACAAGACAGCCTCCTATAGCACGTGGAATAGAGCAGGTTGTACACAGGCTTGTAGCAGGATAAGTGTTCTGTAATCAAAGATAACCCCAAATGTGGAGACTTGAGAGACAGTGGGTGAACACTTTATCCCTAAGCACAAGTGAGACAGTCCAAAAATCAAACCTGTACAAGCAAAGCTGAAGCACAGGTTACATGAAATGGCTGAAGCATCTTCATGCAACACCGGAGAGGGAAGGCAACCAGATGCCCCAGCACCTCATAAAACATAGTATTGCTGAGCTCATGCCCAGTTCTCAAGGCTGCAGCAAAGTCATAAGCTTAAGTGCTTAACCTGTACTAAGTTGCTGACACTTACATTTAAGCTTCTCCCCTTTCTGAAACACCAAACTTCTTAGGCCACAACACTTAAAAGCAGTATTAAAAGGAATGAAAACTAAGAGCTCTACATATTTTGGATAGAAATAAGCCTATTATCTTATTAATGGATTAAAAACATTCAAGATCTCCCAGGTCTAGGAATACATACTGCTGCTTCTCTATATAGCAATTATGAATCTAATATTATTTTCCAACTGACATCACAATGTGTTGTTCTATACCAAAGCAAGTTCACCAGGCTTCTTAAATATAACCCAGATTTGTTTCGCATACATAAAAAGCCACTTCCTAGCCAAATCAGGTTGGTGTTTTTCCCCCCACCCACCTCTACAGCAACCAAATCCAACAGTTTCTGTTTTCTAGAGGGCTTGAAAAGTCAAACCCAGCCAACCCTGCATGCTCTACTTCCAGCAAGCCACCTTTCTCTGTAACTATTAAGAGAACTGAAGATCTGTACCAGAAGAACTACACGTTTAACAAGAGAACTAACACCTAAAGAGACACTTATCTTCATTAAGAATGCCAAGTTACAGAAAGGTTTGCATTAACAATCACTAAAGATTACCTAGAACTCTGCCAATATCAGATTGCTTTCACTACAGACAGACACAGGTTAACATCCTCTGCTTACTTCTCATTTATGAGTCCCTGCTACCACCCTAGAGTGAACAGAAGGTAGCTAGCCAGGCTGATCTGATTTGGCAGCAGCCAAGAAAAAATTCCCTTAGAAGGAAGTAAAAGCTAATTTCCACTATGATTTGCATATGTTTGTCAAGAGCTGTTCAGGGAGGCCGCTGTACACACTGCAAATGAATCAGCAGGGAACATCACACACCATCAATACAGGAAGTTTCAGAATGGAATTCCCCTTCTAGCAAATTGCTTAAAAAAAAAAAGAAGCCAGACTGTGTTTCTCATGTCAAACTCTGTCCTCTTGCCACTCTCATTGCTGCCTGGTCTGCCTGAGTCACATTTGCTGTAATCTCTCCTGCACTTTATGGGGTAACTCTCATGGGTAAGAGGTTCCTCATTCAATCAATGCAACCAATGCTGTTGTATAAGCCTAGCTACTTAACTAAGGTAAACGTCACAAGCATCATAAAGCTCAGCTCCACGTCTCAAGTCACCACACAGCTGCTGAGCACAGGACTCTCCTAAGAGTCTAAAGTTAAACATTTCATCCTGTTGACAACAGAGTGGGGTTGTGGGGCATCACATTGGCATGGGGACTTGGAGGCTCTGTTAGCTGGTCACACAGCAGATCGTACCCAGTCTTTTCTCACTTCTATTCTTAGAACTGCCAGCCATGGCTCAGTGAAAACCACACCTGCAAACAAATCTCCATTCAGCACTTTCACCTTAGGAAGTCTACAGTGACATACACAACAGCTATGTGCACTCACTTTTAATAAGCAAACGTGTACACAAACGTGCATTACAAGACCCATTAAACTAAAACAGTAAAGAAGCTTGCTTCTTAACCACAGAGCCCAACTTCAAAACCTGGTGCGTTAACCTAATAGCACCCAGAGCCCATCTGTGTGCAGCTAGGGGTGATGGCAAGTAACTCTCACCATAAGGGGACAAAAAGCAAAGAGGAAAGGAGAATCAGTATGGACACTGAACTGAAAAGTATCCATTGCAAGGATACTAAGTGCTCCATGACTATTAGGATTCCTGTAACCCTAACAGGCAACTCCAGTGGCCTCCCTGTAGCGTCTAATAGAACCTGCTCTACCAACACCAGAACATCCAACATGATGAGCTGCAGCCCTGCCTTGATGTCACAGCTGTCAGAAGTGGCAGAATTGGCCACTCCAGACATTATTTAGTAGAGTCCCCTGTTCCAAACTTTAGCACAAAAATACAGCCAAAAACACCTGACTCCCAGTCTGGAGACTGGCCTCCAATGCCAGAGACAGGATCATATTAAAGCCTTTTTCTTATTAACCCCATAATTATGTATTGAGTAACTTAGTGCTACAGAAGTTTATATAGAACTATTAGGTAAGAAGACAAGGTATCTTCAGTTATCCTCTTCAGCAGCTACAGGAGGGGAGGAAACTTTGTTTCTCCATGAAGCACATCCGCTGCTGTCTGAATAGGCACTCTGACCACAGTAAGCGAGGGCAGAGACCACAGGCAGCAGGAGCCATCTGGGCTGTCACCCTCAAGAAATAACTACACACGCCGGTTATTATGTACATTGGAAAATATTACCAGCCACCACCAAAACATCCAGCTGTAGTTTCTTGTGAAAAACCCTGAACTTTTCAGACCCCATGCTGTTAGATCATGGCATGCCTCACAGCTACAGAGGTAAAAGAAAATCTCTACCTCACATGAGCACTTAAGGGTCACAAACTACCCCAGAAGGACCCGCTCTCAAGCCCCAGACACACCTCATCGCCACGTTGCTTCCATCAATAACAATGGGCTTCAGGTTATCACTCTCCTTCTCCTCCAGAGGTGGCACAGGTGCAGGGGTCTTGTTGGCAGCTCCTCCTCGAGGGACCAAAGGAGCCTCCTTGGTCTCCTGAGGGGTCTCTGCGGGGTCTCGCTCAGCTGGGCCATGCTTCACCAGCTCCCCAAGGACGGTGTTGGTATCAGCGTTCAGGCCAAGCTTCTGGAGTACAACATAGATCTCCTCGGAGGAGTAGCCCAGCTTGCGGAAGAAGTCCACCTTCAGCTGCATCTCGAGGCTGTCAGGGGGCTCCCTCGTGGGGCTCCCCACTGGTTCCATACCCAGCACGGCAGGTCCAACACCCTCCTCACAGCTCAGGGTCCGGCCCGGACTGAGGTAACCACTCTCACATGGATCTCTGGAGCTCATCCTCTCCTCCAGCCGACTGAACTGCTGTCTGAACACCGGGAACGCCTCACGCCAGCCGGGGCAGCCCAGCAGGGAGGACACGCTGCCCACGCTCATGGTTGCCCTCGGCTGTCTCCCGGCCTTCACTCGCACTCCAGACCTGTGGGCCAAAACGACGGCGTTATGGACGATGTGGCACGGCCCAGAGGGCCTCTCCCTCCCCCCACCCCGGAGCCCCCGGCCCCGCGTGGAACCCCCGGTCCGAAGCCAGCCAGCCATTCAGCCCCTTACCGGCCTCCCACCGCTCAAACACCGCAGCATCTCCATGGGGCCGAAGCGGGCCGGGCGGCGGCCCCGCTTTATACCGGGGCAGCGCTGCGCCAACGCGGAAGGGCAGAGCGGGCGAAGGCGGAGCGGAGGCCGCTTCCCGGTCCGCCCCGTGCCACGCCTGGCCGCGGCCCTGAGGCGGAGCGGGGCGAGGAGGCGGTGCGGCCTGTTGCGGCCCAACGTGCGGCCTAACGTGCGGCCTAACGCACGGCCCGGCCCGCGGCCTCGCGTGGGGCCCGCTGCGCCCCCGGGCCTCGCCGCTTCCCCCGGCCCCTTCGGTTCCCTTTGGTCTCTTTCCAGTCCCCGCCGAATGTCTCCTCGCAGAATAACCCCGGTGGGTGTAGAGGCAGCTCCTCTTCTACAAACACCTGGCTTTTATGCAAATCGTGTTGCAATAAAGGCAGATGTGCCCCGACAAGTGCCGTTCGTTAGGGAAATTCATTCATCTGCTTCCTGCTCCGTTGCAGAAGCCGCCTTTTACTCTTGATTTCATGATCTGACGTGGGGCTGTGAGTGGTGCTGGAGGCCCACCGAGCCCCAGAGCCAAGCCTTGAGTTAACACACGTTGGCACAACCCGCAGCAACCACAATGCGATGGAGCAGCTGGTTCCTCAGATGGCTTTCCAGCTTGTCCTTGGCTGCTGCTTATCTGAGGTTAAAACCATTAAAAGGCGTGATTCAGAAGGACTGCAGCCCCGGCTCTTTTTGGTTACTTCCTCCCACCAGCTCAGGTGAGGTGCAGCTGCAGAGTTAGAGGCGGATATCAGGTCCTGTGCTTGGTGCTTGTTGAGGGAGCATCCACCTGACCTGTGTGGCATTAGACCTGCTGACATTCAGCACAGCAAAGGCCAGACTTTGACCTACGAGCTGTCAGGAAGCACCTCAGTACACTTCAGTCATAGAAAACCCGCAGGCTGAAACTGGAGAGGGAGAGAAATGGGATAGAGGGCACAAAGTGGTGAGCTGTAAAGCCGTAGCCAGCTTTAAGCCAAAAGGAATGTGTGAATCATAGAATCACTAAGGTTGGAAAAGACCTCTAAGATCACCAAGTCTCCAACCCCAACCCATCCTCACCCTAACCACATCCCTATGGTTCTGGAACACCTCCAGGCACAGTGACCCACCACTCCCTGGGCAGCCTGTGCCAATGCATCACCACTCTTATGAGAAGAAATCAGGGCTAGTAGCATCAGTGCTGGCTGTGGTGACCCATCCTGGCCAGAGGTGGCCATCCCTGTGTGTCACATTAGGCACACAAGGCTGTCTGGAATGAGTTTGTAGCACCAAGCTGCTGCTTTGACCCTGATGTGATGCAGGTAGCCATGACTCAGCCGACAGAGGCTTATCTAGCCAGGCTTCTGAAGGAGATAAGTGCTCCCAGCAGCAAATAAGACTGATGGCAACTGTTTGTTAGAATCACTGCACGGACCATTTGTAACTACGGGAATTGAGCTCACATTTCATAATGTGCAAAAATTGTTCCACTCTGACTTCTGATTCATCACCCCTAAACAATTAAATGTAGGTAGTTGCAAATTTGCTTCCCTCAGGCCATGTACCGGAGCCTGACTTAGGAGCAAGGGAACTCTCCCAGTTACAGGAATACATTTGCATTCATCTTCCTTGTGGTTACCCTGAAACAATCATTTTTTCTTGTCTCTGGCCATGTCTGAAACCGCACTGTGTACTCAACAGTCACACACACACACAGGCTAGATTCTGATCAGAGATAATATCCTTAGTCAGTACTTAAGTAGGTGCTTTCCCAACTCTTCTTTCCCTTGGAATCTACTCCAGTCAGCTTGAATTTAGCATCTGTTTGTGTACTTTTGCTTCCAGGCTCGAGTCTATTGCACTAAAAAGCATGGCCACAGATGTGCTTTTTATAGGAAATACCCCACGCAAGATCCACAGAGCTGGATCTTTTGATTTATGCAAAGCACCACCAGCAAGCATATGCTGCCTTTCTCATTGGAAAAAAAAGAAGCCAGGATGCAGAGAGGGGATGTTGGCTTCTCCACCCTAGAAGTCAAAAGGGGTCATACTCTGGCCACACCCCAGCACTGTCGGTGGTTACTTTTGATTTCATATTTGCAAATTGCTTTGAAGAGAAAGTTTACTGCCATCGTTTGGCATTGCAAAGACTCTCGCAGAGGCTGCGGCTTCTTGAGGACATGCAGATATCCAGAACAAAGCCGCTGCTTGGATCACTGGTGAGCAGAGAGAGGCCCCTCACTAACCCCTACAACATGACAGAACCTGTCTCTCGTTTAAGTGACATGATTTGGAAAGATACTGACCCACTCTGCTCCACAGCACAGGGGAGGAGGTACTGACAGCAGCAGCCCTAAAACATCACTTTTTGAGCAGTGACTTGTCCTGGGGCTGGGGAATGCCAAAGGAATTGCACAACGGAGAACCTGCCTAAGAGAAGGAAGGCATGATCAGAGGAGTCTGAACAGCATCATCTCAGTCAGAGACACTCAAATGCCATTGCATAGATTTCATGATGGGACCTGAGCACTTCCACAGCGTTTTGCTGAAGTGCAGTCTGTCTTGCACACTGCTTCCTTGTCTCGATGCTGACGAGCACCGCTTTGTGCCGGGGAAGTGGTCTCACCGCAAAGATGTTGAGTTGTGCACCAGTCTGTCCCACAAGGTCGGGTCCTCATTGGTCTGACATCATTTCAGTGCTCTTTCTGCCGGGTTGGTGAGGCAGAACGGGGCACTGGGAAGGGTGATGCTGGTGTCAGAGGGGCAGGAGTCTGAGCTGGAGGGCTGCAGGCTTTGGTATGGCAGTAGAGAGTGGTAATGAGGAGAGGGCAGAGGGTTGAGCAGAAAGCAGAGTACTGCACCATGCCCTTTCTGCCAAAGGACAGAGAGCAGCCCCACTGGCTGTTATTTCTGGTGCTCACATCTCAGCCCTGTGGCTGGAGATGTGCGCCTGCAGGAAAGCAGTGTGGAAATCCCCTCTGTAGAGCACGTGGTCTTTCCTGATAAGGAACTGCTGAGCAGAGGGGGAGGCAGAGGGCCGGAGGAGCAGCGTGATGCCAGACCACGTCACACACCAAACCTGGCTATCGGGGTGGACTTCCTGCTGTGGTTGGGTTATCTTTTGGAATCGGTGTGTTCAGTAAGTCAAAAAGAAACCAAAGCAGCCAACAGCACCGGTGGTGGCTGGGCAGCCTGCAGTAGCTCTGTCCCAGGGATAGGCTCCCACTCCATCTCCTTCCAGTTCCTTGCTGGCTCAATGCAAAGCTCTGCTCTTCTCCTGTCTGGTTTCTCGCTCACAAACAAGTCCCATAAAATCCTGACATCACACTTTTCTAGGGATTTTTCTAGGGATTACCACTCCCGTACCTCCGATTTTAAAGGAAGAGCCCATATTCTGGCAAAGCCTTTCATCTCCCACTCGTCTACTTAATGCAGCCAAAATAGGTGGGATGTGAGGATCTTAGAATCTGCTGCTGGGGAGGAAGCTTGCCTGGGGCCAGTTCCTGGTGAGGGGATGCCAGCACTGCAAAGCTACTGCTGGTTGGCCTCAACTGGGAGCCTCGTCAGCAAAGTGGCCCTCGACCTGGCTTGCCTGCCTACAGAAACCAAAGGCAGCTCGCTCAGATCTGTCTTCTTAAAATGGGCTAATTAAACCTCATTTACAAACGCCTATATGGGAACACTTATGTTAATTAAGGACAATTGAGGTGGCCTTATTTAGCAGTCTTTGGGACTAAATTAAACTAAATTAAGGCCACTTTAATTCTGAACGAGGGTTTTATGCAGAGTTTTAATGCTCTTTAATCCACTTTAGATTGTTACTTCATGTTAACTTTCTTTTAAAGCCTGTGTAGACAAGCCCTGGGCAATTAGGGGAAGGCACATCCCTATCTGCTCGGAGCCTGAGCTCATCCAACAGCTGCTGGGAGGGATGGGGCTGAGCTGGGCTGCCCCGGGAGCCACGCATTCCCGACAGCTCCACAGTCCTAAATCCCATTTATCGCAGAGCAGGAAATAGGGCAGACAGCAGTGGCAGCAGCGAATGCTGCGCTGTGTGAGCACGCAAACAACTTTTGCCTGCTATCGTGGCAGCCCGAGGTCTGACTGTTCACCAGGAGATGTGCTCAGTGCCCATGGGGTGCAGGGAATCTCATGGGCTCCCTGTGCCAGGGCGCTCACCCAGGAGCAGAAAGATGCTGGTTTGCCGTGGCTGGAGCCCAGGAGTCAGACTGCAAATAAACCGGTGACCTGCCACTGTTCTCAGTTCTTATCAACCCATGTTCCTGTGTGGTAAGAACAATTGCCAGTAGTTCCATGGAGCTCTCCCATCACTGGTGATGTACAGATCCAAGAGGCTGGCAGAGCTGCATCTGGATTTTCTCTTTGTGTGATTTATTACATAGTCCTCAGCACATCCAGGAGTCAAAGGGGACAGCAAGCAATGATTCATGCTCTTTCTTTGGAAGAGGGGTCACCATGGCTCATGAGGAAAGCTGAGCAAAAACACTGAGAGGAAAGCTTAGCAACATCTCTTTATGGCACTTTTCTTTTATAGCCACAAGCACTCACATTTATGGAGATGCTGACTGAGAGACCATCTGCTCCTCTCGCTCCCTGCAATAAAGACGTCTCCGATGGCAGCAGCATTGCTGGCTGTCAGTGAGTGTTGATCGGCATCGCTCCCCTTGGAGCTGTGCCTGGGCTCTGGTGGAGGTGCAGAGCCCTGCTCCAGCCTTGCTGCTCTGTGCCGTGGCCAGAGAGATTCAAAAAGGGCAAAGGTTGCTTGAGGCTTCTGCAGTAAAAAAAAGGAAAGCAGCACAAGGGAGTACTAAATGGAGAAGTGCAACAAGGATTTGCAGAACTTACTGCCTGTGCTTTCAGCTTGTATGCCCACAGCACTCGTGATGTTGCTAACTGCCTTCATCCAAGAGTGTGGGATTCCTTTGCAGCTGCAGAAAAACACGCTCACTTTTCTCTTAAATCTTCAGACCTGAACTGATTTCCTGGCCCTTAAGGAGCTCTTTGCATGGCTCTGACTCCCCGTGCAGCCTAAGGCTCCTTGCAGAGCTCCTCTGCTCAGGCAGAGAGCAAACCCCTCTGAAGGAACCACAGTGGAGGAATTTATGTGGCCATCATCATGATTGCTCCTGTACACCTCAATAGACACAGCCCTGGGTGCCACTCCGAGCAGCAGTGTTGACCCTCACCTTTGGTCCTGGTGCTGGTGTTAGCTCAAGGAGGATGGGCTCATTTCCTCAGTGACAGCTGGGTTGGGCACACCCTGGCTATTTATTTCTCCTGAGCCATCGAGCCATCCATCAGAGATTATTTTGGCTCTGTAAACCCATGTCACTGTTGGAGGTTGAAGGGATAGAGCCAACAGGAGCCTCATATCACTCTAGTGCCCTGGGGGCTCCCAGCACTGTTGAGTCTGATCTGGGGATGCTGAGATAGGGACACTGCAGAGGAGCTCAGGAATGAACCCCCTACCCCACCGGGAACCCAGGCTGAGCATGGCCCAGGGTTTGCTTGGTGGGATCAGCTCCCAGCCAGGCACTGGTGGTGCTGCTTCCCAAACCCACTGCTGGTTGTGTTGGCAGCAAGGGGAGGGTTTGGCTGAGCCTGAGAAAGTGATTCACCCACGTCTTCACTGTGAATCCTGCCCAGGATGCATTGGTGACTGGTTATCCAGATGATACCTTCCAACAGCCAGCAATGAATCCCAGCAAATGTTTTCCATAGAAAGACCCAGAACTTTCCCAACACTCTCCTTTCAGAAACCCTGCTCTTGGACCCCATCGGATAGCCTCATGTTTACCAAAGCGGAGTCAAAAGGAGAGCTCAGCAACAGCCACGAAGAACAAACGATGGTGGGGAAACCCAGGTGGTTACGCAATGGCAGTGACAGCAGCCAGTGACCTCGTGCTCAGCCCTTCCCATGCTTTGCTCCTCTGCTGGGAAACACCCGCAGTCCCTTCCCCAAAAACATCTCCAGAATCGCCCCCGCCTGCTCAGCCCCAGCTTTGTTTGGGTGCAGCATCACAGCCGTGGATCTGCTGTGTTCCGATGTGCCTGGGAGTGTTTGCCACTTCACAGCTAAAAAAGAATAATGGATGTTGTACAAACATTTTGTGGAATTAACGTAAGATGTTTAAATAGAGTGTCGGGGAAGATTTGATCCCACGCACAGCGGAGTGAAGAGCAGAGGATTTATGCCTAGCACTGAGTAAATACCTCCGGAGGAGTCACAGCCATTTGGGAAGAGGATGTTTTGCACTGAGGAACCAAGAGCGTGGCACAGGATCCTGCCAACCCACTGCTATGTGCCCCCAGTGTGACCCTTGTTAGGGCTGGTGTCGGATACCCACGGGCATGTTTTGGAAGGATGGAAACGTGTGGCAAAGGTCTCCAATACTCCCTGAGCAAAAGGCACATAGGCTGCACTGTGATTGCTGCTGCAGGTCTGGCCCCAGAGCTGGAGCTTCTCCTGGCTCAGGGGGATTTCACCAGGCAGCAGCTGAGAGAGCAGGCACGGGATGGCCTATGATGCCAACCTCTGTCTGGACCCTGTGTACCCAGGGTCCTGCCCTTCTAAAACTGTTTTGGGCTTGCAGTAAGCACTGAGGACATGAGCAGCATCTCACTCCACATCCCTGCTGCTCCTGTTAGAGCTGCACATAATTTGCTGTGCCCGGATGTGCCTGGGAGCCTTTGAGCAGTACCCAGCATGGCTCAGGAAGCTCTGATTTCCTTCACCCTGGCCAGCAACACTGGCATGGTGCTGGGACTACCCAGCCAGCACAATGTGGGACAGAGCCTCAGAGCCTTCCCACCGGACGGATGTGTGTCACCTGGGGCAGAGATGAGCGTGCAGCACCGCTCTCTGATGTCAGTGGCAGTGGGAGCTCTGCTTGCCAACCCGATGTGACTCAGCCTTGGGTCCAGCAGCTGCTTCCCTACCTGCTCCAGCTACAAGCAGGGAAGGAGTTCATCAGCCTGCTTATCTACAGCAAAGCTTGTCAGCAATGTTTGGCGGGTGGCCATGAGCCACCTGGTTTGGGAGCAGAGGCTCAGTGCTCTGCACAGCTCACAGCCGTTGTGCAATGTGGGCAATGCAGAAGTGCAAACAAGGCTGGCCTCTCCCTTCACTTACCTGGGGATTATGCAGTCTGGCTCCGTGGGGCAACACTGTGCTTTCGCTACCTTTGGCTGGGGATTTCCCCGGCTCAAGGAGTGCCGCAGTGCTGTGGGGCTGTGCCAGGCTCTGCCCTGCACTGCAGGCTGCAGACTGCAGCAGGGTATTGCCACAGCAGGGTGTCACTGCCAAGGGGTACATATCTAGTGGGGTATTTCTGCAGCAGGGTATTGCTGCAGCATGGTGTTCCTACAGCGAGGCACAGCATAGCCCTGCTGGATCTGCACCAGCCTGACCAATGCAGAGGAGTGGGAGCACACTGCTGGGGCTCAGCCTGTCTTTCCACTTTTGCACAACAATGTACAGAAGAAGTGATGTGTTTATTGCAAAACAGCATATGGAGTGGAGGAGTCAAGAGACGCAACATCCATCTGTGGGCTCCGAGGTCTGTTTGTCAGACTATTTCAGTGGACGACCTCATAGACCCACAGCATCCTCCCAGCCCACGTGCCTGATTCACAGCTGACATCGAGCGAAGAGGGCCGAGGAGTGACTGCACTTGTGGTTTTACTTGCTGGGACAATTTACCTCCGTAATTAGATTTTTTCTCAGTATTCCACCTAGAGGATTGAAGAAGCATTTACACATTTATCCAAACCTTCTTCGTCCCAGCTGTAAGCAATGAAAACTGGGCCTGCAAATGTACTGTAATAGAAACTGTGTTATTGATGGGCTAGTGCTCAGCTCGTGCCATCTGAGAAATGGCACACAACATTTTGGGGCTGAGTGGATCTCATGAGCAGAAATAGAAACATTTGCTTCAATTTGTAGTCCTGACCTCTCTGTAAAGTAATTTCCCCCAACTTCTGATGTTTAGAGCAAACATAAGTCTCGTGCACTTCTTCCAAGTCTTTTTTTTGCCACCTTGCAGTGATACTGCACGATGATGTGCTGCTAAAGTGAAGGAAGAAACAGAATGTGCAATAGCTCCTTAAGAAACATCAGCAGCATTAAGCTGATGGTAGTTGGCCCTAACTTCTTGCATGGGCACCTCTGGTCCCTTAGCTCCAAGCTGAGACTGCTGCCTTACACCCAGCACCCACACAGGCTGCACCCACAGAGCCCAGTGCTCCTCAGAAGGACCCAGGGGCAATTCGAGGGGAGCAGAGGTGAAGGAGCCGAGATTGGCATCAAAGGAGCCTTTGGGGAGGGCCACAAGCAGTGGATTCATGTTCGCAGTCTCCCACCTAGAGGGCTGTGCTGGGTGCTGCAGTCTTCCACCACTACTGCAGCTTTGGCCAAGACACAGCTCAGCTGTGTGCTGGAAAAGGGCATCAGTGGGTGACAGTGTCCCCCTGAGGAGCTGACAGCCACCCCTGGGACAGATATCTGTGGGCAGACACACGGCCATGGGGCTAAGACCCATCCTTGGGGCACATGGCCATGGGGCAGACACACAGCCATGGGGCTGACAGCCATCCATGGGACAGCCATCCTTCCTTCCTGCCCAGCTAGCTATTTGTTGCTCATCTTCCCCAGCATTACAAGCCAGACACCCTTTATACATCACTAGCTCTTCTATTAGCAAAGTTACATCTTAAAAAAGAATAAGAGACCTCTTATTTTACCAGCATCTAACATCATCTTTTAGAACCTTACTCCGAAACAACGACTACAGGACTCATTGGCATGGCTTAACTCTTGTTTCTGATGGCCAGCATCTTGGGTCTGGGAAACCAGATCTGAAACTGCCCACAAAATCCCTTTGGGTGTCTATGAGTGCAAAGAGGAACATCCCCTCCTGACACGGTGCTGCCTGCAGGGCTGCCCGTTGCACCCAGTGTTGTCCTAACACTGCTGGGTTATCCTTAGTGCAACGCTGCAAACAATAATCCATTTAAAACTGCCATAAAAAGAATCCATGCTAATAACCTGTTGCAGCTTAAGGCATTTAGACAACTCTCTATCTTTCTGTAATTCTTTGTAATAATAATTAAATGACCTTTACAATGGCAGTGGGTGGGAAAAAAAGAAAAAACCAACATCAGTAAAGCTAAACAGTAATTCAGCAACCGCTAAAGAATATGGAAAATCAGGAAGAAAAAGACTCTTTGATGTTCAGGGATGGGGAGGAGAAAAAAAAAGAAGCAATCAAGTTGCAAAGCCAGAATTTTCTTGTCTCCATTTGCATTGATTTCCAGCTCCTGTTTGGTGGGAGCAATGAAAAACCAGGGAGCAATCTGCAGTCTGGCTTTGGACACTGCAACCCTCTGATCCCAAGCAATGGCCACGTAGCATCAAACCCAACCTGAAGTCACCAGGCTCACAGTGCCACCCCCCAGCACAGCTCCCGAGGGTCCCATACATCAGGAGGGGACAGCTGGAGGGGACAAGGCAGCTCTGGGGACACACAACCCCCCTGCTGTAAGCACTGGGTGCTGGGGCATGGATCTGCTCCATGCCTCCTCCTCCCACCCTCCTCCTGGTATCGCCGTGCTGCAGCCCGACGTGGGTTTGATCCCTACAATGCATGGGATTTATCTCTTCCGCTTTCATGTGCCTTGAAGGAAACACCACTTTCTTTCTTTTTTTTTTTTAATCTCTTTTTTGCTGCTTTTTATCATAACAAAGAGTTTTTAATGAAATGAGAAAGCGTCTGTTTCTGGAGGCCGGAGCGGCGTGGGTGATTTCAATATAAAACAAACAAGGAAGCTTTCAAAATTAAAATGTTATGTGTGGCATTTTATATGTATATATTTTTGCATTGAAGGGAATGCACAAAGATGGGCAAAACCAATTAACAGGAGGCTGAGACTCAGAGACTCGGCAAAATTAGACAACGGGACTGTGCTAAAGGAGTGATTTGTTCAAAGGGAGATGGAGGGGAGAGGAGAGGAGAGGAGAGGAGAGGAGAGGAGAGGAGAGGAGAGGAGAGGAGAGGAGAGGAGAGGAGAGGAGAGGAGAGGAGAGGAGAGGAGAGGAGAGGAGAGGAGAGGAGAGGAGAGGAGAGGAGAGGAGAGGAGAGGAGAGGAGAGGAGAGGAGAGGAGAGGAGAGGAGAGGAGAGGAGAGGAGAGGAGAGGAGGGAGCTCCTTGAAATCCACTGCCTCTCCAATGGACAATGCAAACAAATCTGCATCCTCATTTTCCCCCATTGGGTGTCAGAGCCCCATTGCTGCAGTGGGAGCACCGAGGACTGCAAAGGTGGTGGTGGTGGGAATGGCAGCTTCAGGGGACTGATGGGGAAGAGTGAAGCTGTGAGTGCAGGGAGAGGCAGGCAGCTGCCCCAGCACTCTGCAGTGTTTCCAGCCTGGTGCAAGGCACTGCTCTCTGCCCTGCTTCAAAATCCCCCTCCCAATAACATCAGTGCCAGCAGAGGTGGAGGCAGAAAGGAAATGGAGATGGCAGCCAGCAGCTGGCGATGCATGGGGCTGTGATTAGCAGTGCTGAGCATCACCGGGGGGGCTCCGGATGAACCCTCTTGGAGCAGGGGAAGAGCTGGAATTAAGGGCAATCACTCGCTATCAGCCTGTGGCTGCGCCTGCAGAGCTCCAGATTTATGGTCCCTGGGTGCGAGCCAGCCTTGGCCTCTGATTGCTGCAATCACCGTGCAACAGGGATGGGGTTATTTGGCTGTTTTACACATAATTTGTGGGGGGAAGTGCTGAATTCGTTATGGTGGGGAGGTTTGGGGACATACGTAACCAGCGATACAGCTTGGAGTGGAGGCTGAGCTTCCTGCTTTGCAGTCACGCATTTCTTCCTTCCCTTGGTCAGAGCAGCAGAAATTGATGCTCGTGGTTCATAAAACAGAGAGCAGCATTATTTACAGTGCATCCAGCCCCAGGTGTCACAGGGCAACCAACAGCGGTGGCAAAAGCCAGGTGTTAATGAAGGCAGCGTGGCCAGGTCACTGCAGTCCCTGTTTGGGGATGTGAGCACAGAGCAGCACAGGGAGCAGGAGCCCTCCTGCCTCTGAGAGCTGGAAGTTTGAACTGAAAGGAAGTGAGCCAGTGGGGCTATGGGAAGGGAGGAGTGAGCTGCCAAGCCAGGTAATCCATCTCAGCAGTGTCTGCGTCAAGATGATTCATGCCTTCCAATTTATTCCCTGCTCAAATCTAAAGGAAATCAGCCCAGACTGCTCCCCGCCCCGTGCAGGGATGTGGAGCTGTGGGTGAATGTCTGCCTATCCATCCCAGCTCAGCCCTGCCCAATGCGATTAGAGCCCAAGTGCTGCTGACAGAAGGAGGGGGGAGTGGAGTGTCCTGGGAGAGGGGATGGGATGTGCAGGGGGTGATGAGAATGGATTTCTTCAATATTCTGTTCAGTTGCTTTTCTGAGGGAAATAGCCGAGGAAGAGCACTATCAATATCAGTTCCCACCTGCAATAAGGAAAGCATCTCAGGTCTTAATTACTTTTCTAACCCACTCAGCCCACCTGCCGTGCCTTCCAGCCCCATCATGTAAGGGATGTCCCCAGCCGAGGTGTTCACTGCAGTGGGAAACCACAAACCCAAATCCTGGATGGGAGAAGCTGCACAATGGAGCAGAGTATGGAGGATACTCCAGCAGCCACCTCCTCCCATGGGCATCTCCCACTTCATTACAGTGAATCCCTGACTCAGATTGGGGCTGAGCTGCCCTGGTCCCACTGCAGTGGGTCCACCTGGTTGGGGTAATCTTTGTTCATAATCTTCTTGAGGGCAATTTCATTTCCAAGTTATCGATTTGGATTTCACAGCGTTTGAGAACACTGGAAAAAGAGGTTTTTTCTCTCTTGAAAGGAAAACGTTGGAAGAACGCCACGACCTCAGGGATCTTTCCTTAAATAAGTCCACTAATATAGAAACTGAAAACCTGGGGATGAATAGGAGCTGCTGTACAAACAGCGAGTGGTCAGAGGGGGACACTAAGCCATAGTGACTGCAGATCCCACTCTGCTTCTGGAGATGTTTTCCTACAGGCACTGATGAAGCACACGAGCCAGCCCATGGGTCAAAACTAGAACATCCTCTACCAACCAATGGCCATTTCTTCTCTGTTCTCTGCCCAGCTCTGCAATCGGGGCAGCTCGGCTGATCCCTTTTGCTATGAGTGAGTAATTAAGAGGTTTGGCTGCCAGTCCTGGGAGCGGTGACAAGGTGCTCTAAGTCTGCTAATGAGCCAGACACACTCTAAGCACTAATTCACTTTATGATGAGAGTGCTGTTGCCGTTAAGTATTTATCTACTTGCTTAATACAAATCAATAAGCTAATAACGGTTCGATTGAAGTGACATTTGCGGAACTCTGCAGTCATTTGTAAGTCACGTCTTAATGCCTTCCCTAATGAGCAGCATGAGCTCTGTGCAAATCAGGTGACTGAGCCATCTCAGAGCTCCCAGACTTGGAGAGCACTTCCCAGATTCCAGCAGCCCAGCGCCCTGCAGAGCTGCTTCTTGGAGCTGTGCCTTCCAGCCCTCCTGCAAAGGGTGCCCAGAGGAGCTCAAGGCCTTTATCTGCCCCAGCTGTGCTTCGTTTGCTGAATATTTCATGCCGTGTTTGGTGGCTTTTCTCACTCCTCCAAAGTGACAGACTTCAACGTCTATTGTCTGGGGCCACTTTGCATCTGTTACCCCTATGGCTGTAGTCCCAGTGCTGGAGGCACCATATGGTGCATTGTTGTCAGCAAAAGGAGCACAAACAAACAGCAGCAGGACTGAGAAAAAGATGGTCTGGAATTAACATTCACCTGGTTGCTAAATGCAAACTAAATGACTGAGCTGGAGGGACTGGGGAGCTCGTTGCAGTGGTGGGAGCTGAGCTCATTTCTCCACTGAAGGAGGCCTGAGGTATTGCTGTGCTGTGCTGATGCAAAGCACTGGAGTCATTGCCCCTCAGCGCAGCACAACGCTTCCCACCATTCCTAATGAGAGCTGCACAAACACAGGAGTGGTAAAACAGGCCCTAAACAGTACTTACATTTTTCATGATATGGGAAATAAGAGTGTCCCCGAAGGGAGCTGCTTCTGTTAAGTGCTGGCATGGCGGAAATAATTCGTTCATGCAGCAAACCTGCAATTAGGGGACTATACCTGCCTGAACGCTCTGCAGAATGAGCTCAGCCTTGTGCAGCATGGCTGCAAATGGGGGCCACCTTGAACCCACCTCCCCCATCAGTTAACCCCAAACCCACAGCATGTGGGCTCCTGGGACATGGAATGCTGCCTCCTTGATAGTGAACCAAAGGAGATGGCTCCTAACTGTGGGCTGCTGCCTCCCTTCCTGGTGCAGGGCAATGGGGGAACTGTATGTCCACCCCCAGCCAAGCTCTGCTTGGACAGCACAGGGCAGGACTCAGACGTCAGCTCTGATGCCCTCTGCTCCCTCTCACCCTTCTGCTCACTTCATTTTTCCATAGATCTCTGATCTCCAAATATCGATGTATGTACTGCATGATCCCACTCACCTCCAGGAAGCCCAGACATCCCATTGATTACAACCTAACACCGAGTTCAACAGCTCTGAAATGCTCACGAAACAATAAACTCGTTCCAGCACGATGTTTCTCCGTGCAGGATCAAACCCAGGGTTAATTCGTTACTCCTGACAGCTAATTGCAGGGCGGATCCTGACGGGGCTGAAGCCAACAGGTTGCACACAGTCAGTGCAACACGGGGCTGTGATGCTGCTCACCCCATGAGCACCTTACAGAGGGTGCTGCTATGACTCTTCAAGCTCCTCACAACCACAAACACTGCAAATATGGTCCCCCTTCTCCACCTGGGCATCCCCAGCAACGGCATCTTTGGGGTAAAGCTGAGTAAGTTCCTCGTGCTGTTGTTTAGATAAGTTTAAATGAGCTGTGATTAAGCTAATTTCAAGCTAATTAACTCAGAAAGATATCCTCCACTCTTTAAAATTCCGAGTGGTTGTTCATTATGAGGGAGCGAATGGGTAAAGGCTGCGTCACTGCAGCACGAGGAGCGAAGTGCAGAATGAACTGCGCAGTGATTACAGAGATTTGAATATGTGTTATCTAATTACATTGCATAATTAATGAGCTGGTAGTGCGCTGCTGCTGTAGGGGATGCAGGCAGCAGTGGGGGCTGAGGTCTGGTCCTGCATCCCATAGCCCTGCACACAACCAAAGCCTGCTGCAAACAGCGTCTGCTACAATAAGAGCCCAGCATCATCAGGGCGATGAGAAATGGATTACAATGAGATTGAGAAAGGAAGCTGTGGGTCCAATGTGCTCATAGACAGCACTGAGCTAAGAGCAGCGTGTATCACTGTGCTGAGATGTAATGGCTTTTCCAGCTCGGTTCCTGGCTCGCTGGAGCTTGACTTGATGGAAAGCATTGAGGAGGGGCTGGGCAGTCCCCAGCCATCAGCACTGGGTTCAGCAGAGCACGCTGCCCTGCATGGGCAGTGCAGGTGACCCTGCACTAAGCAAACACAAAGCCCAGCACTGAGCATCGCTGCGTGCTGCAAAGGTCTCATCTGTGTCTCATAACTCAGGAGTTTTCCTTTTCTGCCCAGGTCATTCTGCACTGAATGGAAACCTGAGAGCTGCTTCTTTTATTCTTACATCCTTCCCTCCACAGCTCTTGTGAAAAACCTGAAAGTCCCTGAGAAGATCATGAAATGCAGTTACAATGAAGTGAGCAGCATTAGTGTGAAGGGCAGCACAGCCCACATCCCTCAGTGCCACATCCCCACGGTTCTGAACGCCTCCAGCAGTGACCCCACCACTCCCTGCACAGTCTGTGTCCTCATATCCAACCTGAACCTCCTCTGGTGTAACTTAAGGCCATTAAATCCTCCACAATTAAATCCTTTCAAGGGTCTGCATCCCCCTCCTCACCCCACCCCTTCCCATGCAGCCCCTCCTGCAGCCGTGCTGATGGTGGCTCAGCACCGGTTCCCTGCTGGCCCCACTCTGACCCGATCCATCCCAGTGCGTCCAGGGATAGAATTGAAATTTCACAGTCGGTTTCAGGAATCATTTCTGACGTTGCCACTGTTTCAGAAGTCAGACTAAATGGAGCACCAGAGCAAAACGCCTTTTCCGGACAAGGTGATAAATCACTGCTCAAATCTATTTTGCCTACTAAAGCAGCGATAGATCCCAGTGGGTGAGAAGGGACTCTTCTGTACGTGACCCAATGTGGGGCAGCTCCTCAAAGCTCTGCCCAACGCCGCTCAGATCCAGGCAGCCTTTGGTGCAGGTGGTGGCAGTTCTGTGAGCTCTGCTACGGGGCTGCGTAGTTTGATGCTAATTAGAAATAATGAATGGAACTTAAAACTCATAATCTCCCATTCTGCCATCTCTCGTCTGTAGCTTCAGAGATTTACGAGGGGTTTGGTGCACGTTAATTCTTTGTGAGGGCTCGCGGTTAGCGGCGATGAAGGGAAACGCAGCATCAGAAAAGCAAAGAGACTTTTCCCCTCTGCATCCCTGTCTTCTTTAAAGAGAAGTTGAAGTGAAGTTGCAGGGAAAGAGCGGGCGCCGTGCTGAGACCTGGCTGTGCACTCTGTGTCCCCTGCGGAAGCACACAGCATCACCGTGCCACTGCTCTGCATGCTGATGTGGCCACTTTGCTGCTGGGTTTTCCTTCCCACTGACTTTCCTTGAGGTTTCAGTGATTTCTGAGCCTCATGCCCATGGCTGCTGCAGAACTGCCCGTGCCTCCAAGGAGCAGCAGCACAGGTAGCAGCTGATTGCCATGGGGACACCATGAGGGATGCACACTCCGGGCTCTGTGATGCCATCAGTGCTTCTGTCTTCCTTTGGCTGCAGCTGCTCCCCAAGGTGTTGGCAACAGCTCTGCAGCAGCCAGGCTCAGGAATTGCCCCAGATGTGCACACCCAGCTGTGCTGAGCCCCCCAAACCTGCATCCCTGAGCAATGATGCTCCAAAACTCACACACGCCTGCATTGCTCCGACGTCAGTGAATGCCAGGTAGCAATTATTTATCCCAGCAGCGAGAGAGCGCTTTGTTTGTAATTACATTGGCGGTAATAATGTCAGAACTAATTTCTGCTCTTGGATTTTCACTCCTGAAAACCACGACGCTATTAACTTCCATCCAGGATGTAATAATTAATACAAGGCTGTGCCACGTGCGGGGGTAGAGCAGAAGCAAAACAAGCACCACATCGGTTGATCGCCTTCAAAGAGCTGTTGGGAAACACTTCTTGTGGTCGCTGGGAAAATGTTTGAGGTTTCTGACGCTGGCTCCTGTCCATCCATCTGTCCACATGTAGGTCCGTCCACATGTAGGTCTGTCCACATGTAGGTCTGTCCATCTGTCCATCCACCCTCCTGCCCACCCAGCAGTTCTCACCATCCCCAACTCCTCCGCTTTCTCTTTGTTAATGCGCCTGAACGAATCATCAGCTCATCTTCCCCCCCCCCCCACTCCTTGTTACCATTACAAAACAGCCGAGATGTGAGTGGGTGAGAAATGACAGATGAGCGGAAACAAATCCTCCAGAATCATAAAAAGATACCAAAAGGGAAAGAAAAAAAAAAAGAAAGAAAGACAACTTTTCTCTCTCTCTTTTTTTTTGCTGTGATTGTGCAGCAAATCAATAAAGCAGCACTACAGGGCTGCGCTGGAGATAACAAGCAGATGATATCAGTTTTCATGGAACATATTGTTTGGCAGGCAGTGCTCTGAGAGGCTGTAACAGTGCATCATAAAGTTGAAGTTAGTGTTGTTGGCTCGGAGATTTGAATAAAGCTCGCATGCTGACATCCTTGATGGTTATTATTTATTCAACAGCCTGAGATGTCAAACCTTGTTGTCTTCAGCTCGCTGTGCAAGAGGAGGTCATTGCTGCTCGGGGGATGGATCACAGTTTCACCACGTGCTTCAGTTCATGGGCATATCTTCTGCTGGGAAAG
This sequence comes from Excalfactoria chinensis, assembly GCF_039878825.1. Classification (NCBI taxonomy): domain Eukaryota; kingdom Metazoa; phylum Chordata; class Aves; order Galliformes; family Phasianidae; genus Excalfactoria; species Excalfactoria chinensis. Next base: position 3,543,839 of record NC_092846.1, read on the forward strand.
GGCTCTAGAGGTGTGTGGGGATACTCAGCTCTCCAGCAGGGGAAATCCCAACAGCAATAAGTGTGCCATTGGATGTGCAGCACCCCCATGGCCACGCATCTCCCCCACTCCCCATTGGATATGATAGAGCAGCACATGGATTAACGAAATGGGCTAATTACTGCAGGGCTCCGCAGCTCACCCACAAATCACACCTTATGGACTCCATGCCAATGACAGAGGAGAAATGAGTCCGCCGCGAGCAGCCGACCTTCCCTCCTCACCCCTACATCATTTGGGACATCCAATCGATAGGAGAAATATTATTGGTGCTTAAAGTCAAACGGTTCCAGTCCACCCCCCTGAAATGCTATTATTTTTTCTCTACAGGACATCTCATTAATAGGCCCGTTGCCAATCGCAGGCAGTTGCAGAGGGCTCACTCTTATGCTAATTGCAAAGCTAATTGTTCTTATTGCAAAACCCATTATATAGTATAGTTATATTGCAGTTAACTAGATGTTTGGATTAAATGGCTCACTAAAAGTCAATAAAAAGAAATTTGCTCGACTATTCCTTTAATTTTTCAGATGCAGTGTTAATACACTGTTAATTCTCCCTAAAGGCCCAGATTCATTAAACTGCTCAAAGCAGGACTAATACATACACTGTGCAAAAGCACTACAGCAGAACATCACAGCAGCAGACACACAGTAGTGTGGGATGCTCCACACCACCCATGCCTGAGCTCACAGTGCTGGGGACACACGGTGGGGACACCATGATGTCCCTTCTGTGCATTGCAGCATCCCAGAGCCTGCCCCAAAGGCAGCATGGGGTCACTGTGCCCAGTGCAGCCCTTCTGCTGCCTCCTGTATCCTTCTGCATCCCCCTGCATCCTTCTGCATCCTGCCTCCTGCACCCTCCTGCATCTCCCTGCATCCTGGATCCTCCTTCACCCTCCTGCATCCTCCAGCCCAAGGTGAATTCAGCACTGCAGCAGCCCATCACGGATGACATGTGTTACCTTCATGAAAAGCTGGGCTACACTCAAATTAAGAGCTGAGTGTGTGTACAGGGGGGTGTTAGTGCAACAGCTGCACACCATGGGCTGGCACCAACCCCCTCATTATTGTGCTAACAGCTCCATTATCCACAAGGCTGGGTGGGGAAATGGTCAGAAAAGTCACTGATTTACTATTTATTTCTAACCAGGGTCGTATCTAACTAGGGTTGTTGTTTCTAACAGGGATGTTATTACTTGAATGGATGCCTTTACATGGCCCAGCCCTGCAAAAAGCCCTCCTCCCCCCATGGCCCCTTGCTGTGGAGCTCCAGCTGCTGTTTGATCTCCCCAGCTGCTGAGGCTCCATAGGCACAGAGTCCCCCATGTGGGCTTCACTCCTAACTCTGCCCTGCAAGGGAGCACAGACCGAAGGCAAACAGGGAGGGGATAAAGCTTTCAAGTTGCTTCCAAATGAAATTACAGTGGGTGGGACAGGATTAGCCAAATGCCTCTATTACATTCAGGAAGTGGCTTTGGGTCTTAACTTCACATTGTTACTCAGCAAACTGCTGTGCTCTGTCATATGCATCTGCTGTTACAAAGCTCTGGATGCAGGGACTGCAGGGCTTTGTTAGCCGGCCTTTGGGGTGGTGATGGCCAACTGTCATTGCCAAGCATTACCAAACTGCTGCCGGAATGAGGGCTGCAGTGCAGCGGTGGCACAACCCACAGGCAGGGAGGAAGCACAGCATCTTCAGAAAGAGCAGCTTGGGGTGCTTGCCTAATTACGGAGCTTTCAGTTAAGCTTTGCATGGCTAATTAATTGGTTAATGATGGCAATGAGCTCTGAGCAGCTCCCCATGTTCTCACTGTGCATCAGCCCCATGGTAAAGGTGGGTTCAGTGCACAACTACTGTGCTCTCAGTGAAGGGGATGCCCATTGCCACAGGGAGATGGGACCACTGGGAAAGGGCAGCCCCAGCACCCCCAATTCATGCAGAGCCTCCATGCTGGCCAGCTGTGCTGTCTGCATGTCCCCACGTCCGCACCTCCAAGAAATGAGCTGCTGTTCCCTAGGACTAATCTGCAGTTTCATTAAGAGCTGGCTTGATTACTAAATTTTTAAGCAAGAGAAGCTCCCAAGTCCATTAGTGCCTCCTTCCCATGTTTATTAAAGCAATAACTTTGTAGTAAAAAGGGACATGGGTCCCTTGAGCTCTCCCACACTTTGGTGCCCTGATTAAAAGATATAAATTAGAGATAGAGCTGCTCTCTTGCTCCAAAAGACGGAATTTGGGTGCCTTGAAAGCCTACAGAAAAGTCCAGATCCTGGGAGGCAACGACACCTGAGATGATGAAGAGGAGGATGAAGCTGCAGGTGCACAAGCACACTCCTTTCCATCTCTGCACACTTGGTAGAAGCTCTGATTAAAATTTCATTCCCTTTTTGCTTTGCAGGCACTGCAGTGTGTGTTACAGCACCTGGTGCTGAGCGGGCAGCGGGGCACCAGCTCTGTTCTGCTGGCAATGGCTCTTGCTGGTGGCATTGCTCAGTGTTGGCTGATGTCCTGGCCATAAAACAATTAGTGAGTCTGCGTCGTCTCTGTTTCAGCTTTAAGAGCTGCGTGTTCGGTAGCAAATACAACATGCATCCTCCCTGATGTTCTGTATGGGAGGAGGCAGCTGCTGATCTTCTCCAGCCAGCGATACATGCAGCTGCAAAGCACTCCGGAATAAAGAATAAAACTTTATTCTAATGTAGTTTCTGTGCCCTATAGGGGATTTCTCCCTTTTTTTTGTTTTTTTTATTTTTTTTCCAAAGTATGTGGAGTTCTGTTGGCATCTGGAAAATGCTGATGTGGGAGCTCAGTAGTTGGCAGCATCTATTTCATCAGCCTTCTCCATGAAGAAGGGCACTGGAAGTGCCCTAGCTCAGGGCATGACATAGTCAGCACAGCCCTACCTCCAGGTATTCAATAGCAATCAATAGCAAAGGCACTTCCTTGTCCATCCTTTTTCCTTTCTTCTTCCCTTTCCCCCATTTGGATGATCCAGCTTTTCCTCCTCCATGACACTGGGTATGCTCCAAGCCTTTGAACCAAAGTGTCCTTTTTCACATAAAGACTTGAAAAACAAGGTCCACATTTGTCCAATCTAAACCCTATAAAGCTCTCCTGCTCCTCATGTCTCTGTGTTATTTCAACAGGGGAACTTCAGAAACCAGCACTGCCCCCCGAGGTAGGGCAGGAAGGGAATCATGTTGTATGCTACTGCCACAGGGCTTTCCTCCAACAGCTCACGCAAAGCAGGATGCCTGCAGAGAGCTGGGTGGTATTTATCTGATGAATAAAGTACTCAGTAAAATGCAGCTTTGGGATGATTGAGATTATTCATTATTGTATGACGAATTCAGAAAACATTTTCAGGCAAAAAAAAAAGAAAGAAAAAGAATATAATTTTGTTAAATGTTAAAGATATCAAATTTTTCTGAAGGGAGCACTGCCATTTTTCATTTGGAAATGAAATGATTGGGGATTTTATTTCTGCTATTTACCGAAGAAAGAAATCCTGAATGGAAAGAGCACTGCAAGCTTTCATTTCATACTACCCACAAATTATCTTTTAATTATTTCTGGCTGCCACCATTGCTGTGAAGCAGTGAAGCTGCTTTCTCTCCTTTGTCCTTTGTGCCTGTCCCACACCCTGCCCCTACCCTGCTGCAAAGGGAATTGGGGCTGGGGGGCTTGTGTGAGTCCCTTTGTATGTGAGTGGATGCCTACAAGGATTTCTCATCTCTGTAATACTTATCGTTTCCAAACTGCCTGGAAATAACTGCGTGCTATAAAGCCCTGTATATTCTAGGGGGTACAAATCAACCACTGCCATATTTCTTTACTTCTGCTTTATTTCTGACTTCTTTAAAGCTCAGTTGTTATTTATTGCTCCTATTTCAACACTGTGAAAGCTTAATGGATATTTTAAGGCCAGGACCATTCCGACGTATTAACGCAAGCCTATGCCTGGCTGCCCTTTTATTTTCTTTTAAACACCCCATGTAAATACTATAGGAAATGTGTCGCTCAGGATTCCTACCTGGCACACCCTGCAGCTCGGGTTCAGCATCGGGAGCTGTCCATTGGTGGACCTTCCTACCACCCATTCACAGCTGCTGTTGGATATGGAGGATTTCTGGGTGCTATTGGATCCAACAGGGATTTTTGGGTGCTATCTGACCCAGCAGGGATTTCTGGGTGCTTAAAGCATCGACATACATGCAGCAATGGAGACATGCCCGCTGCTCAGCCCTGCTGGTACCAGGAGCTGCTCTCACGGCCATAAATTCACAGTACTGCTTGGAAATTGAGGAAAAGATAATGAGAGAACAGTTTAAAAAGAAAAGCCACACATCATTTAATTCCCCAAATCCCAAGCTCTGGAGCCAAAAGGAAAAGAGCATTTTCTTTGTCCTTTGTTTCACAGGAGCATGCTGCAGTGCTGAGAGGTGCCATAGAATGGCCTTGGGATGAACCACGAGCAGTCAGCAGGCCATGGGTCACCCTGGGGTTTGGGTATAATTGCATTTTGATGGATGGGTGGATCAGGGATTTACATGGGCTGTTTTCTAATCTTAAACTGCTAATTCATGCCTGAGTTCCCCTCTTCTCTATTGTTTCTACAAATTCAGTCAAGTGCTGATGAGATGAAGATTTAATATCGAGCAAGAAAGAACAACTGGCTGCAATGAGAGCATCTGTCAGAGTGCAAGATTGATGGGGAGCATACACAGGAACATGAGCTGTATCTTGTACTCAGGTGCCAGCTGTGGGCTGTGCTTGGGTTGCAGAGGACATGGCACTGCCCAGTCTCTGTCACCAATCTTTCTGTGCTGGGGTTTCCATGTGCATTCATACACACAGAATCATGGACTTAAAGAATTTTAGAGATATCCTAACTTGGAAGGGACACATAAAGATCATAAAGACTATAATGATCATCTAGTTTCAACCCCCCTGATATGTGCAGGGTCGCCAACCACAACCACTTTCAGACAGGAGATACCCAGGACTCATCCTAAACTCAGAGGCAAACCTAGGTAGTTAGTTTAGGAAAAACACAAGGTTTATAGTCATAACCCATGACACACTTCTATAGCATCCATTGTTTGCCTATGTATGATACATATGATGAAATGTATGCATTGATTCACTGCTCTGTATCATGTAGTATTCAGATAATGAAACAAAGAAGTGAGTGAGTAGAGAGACTTGGAAGAAACAGGAAAAGTTCAGATCTAAAAGTGAGGAAATCGTAGTAGCTTAATGAATAAGTCAATTGGGAATTAAGAGCTAAAGGGTGAACTGATTACAGAACAGAGTTAGGGGCACCTTGACCCAGAGCAAGACAGATAAGCCATGAAAAAAGATCTACAGGTTCTAAAAAGGTTTGGAAGAAATAATTAACCACCAGTAAGTCAAAAGTGAAGACAAGGAGCTGCTGAGAAAGACTCGTGTCCATGGATGGATGGATGGACACATGGGCCTTCCCCACCCGCCTGCAGCTTCACCCAGGGCCAGCAGTGCTCCCGTTGCTCATCCATAAACATGGCCCATCCATAATGCATACCTTCCTCCTTCGGAGGGGAGATGTGGCTGGACCTGTCTGTGTTATCTTTCCGTTTCCATGGTAATAAAAGTAGCATCTGATAATGGCTATTTCCTACGTGTGGCGAGGGCTGGCCATTTTAGTAGCATTACAGCACAGACTTCACACTGCTGCATAGGGTCGTTTGCTCCCAGCTTTAATTGCAGGTGGGTTGTAGCAGGAGGCCGTGGGGCAGAGCTCTCCTGGCTGTTGGTGACCCATCCCTGCTGCCACGCAGACTGGCACTGCTTTGCTCTCACTGAGCCCTGCAGGAAGCCGCCAGCACCCAAAGAGCCGGGAGCTGATTTACTGATTAGCATTAAAAAGAACTAATGCCTCCTATTTCCCAATGCGTGTAATACAACTGTGTAATAGTGATATCCAATTAATGTACTGTAGGATGACATCCAGCTCTGCTTGGATCATAACGATGCCTGCTGTGAGAGGCTTCCCCACAGCCCAGTGGCTCACAGTGAAACGATCCCGAAATGAGGATATATTCCATTTATTCCTTCACATCTCTGGAGGCCAGCTGGGTGGTTCCATTGCAGCTCCATTCCTTGCCGGGGGCACAAAGCTCCTCCCCAGGGACGTCGCAGAGCTAGGATGGGGAATGGAGGGTGGTGGCAATGCTTAATGGAACCAACAGATCCGCTGGGAACGATCCTTCAACACACACAACTGCATTTCTCCTGCCCTCACTAAGCCAATCTCCAACACGAGGAGTGAGCTTTCTAATTTAGCTTCATATCAAATAATGACTGTCGCATTTAAGCTGTTGCTAATATTAGTCCAACAATCCCAGATAAGAGCCAGAGGCGCCACGTCTCTCCCGTCACCACGTACTCGCAATTAATATTTATAAACCAGGAGGGAAGTGGGTTTTGGGGTTTTTTTTTCTATTTATTTTAAAGGGAATTTTAAGTTGTCCTTCGCATTTTCACATACGGGCTGCAAAATTTATGGGCTCTCCTTCAGCTCTGCTTGGGGAGAACTTTGCTTTTCACCTGACTTATTTATAACATCAGCCTGTAGGGATCGACCAGTTGGGGTGCCAGTGGCAATGTGACTCCATTCCCCCAGTGGACCTTGAAGCACCTGAATCCATGCATTTCTACCCCAGATTTTGCTGCAGCCACCTGCATGGGCTCAGTGCAAACACCCTAAAACTTGGGGGTGGGAGAGGTGATGCTCAGAGCATTGTTAAAACCTGCAGTCTTCTTCTGCTCTGCTCAGAGCAGCCCCACTTGAAGCCTCATCCTTCATTCATTAACCTACCTCGGCTACCTCTGGTGCAGACTTTAATAACGTCCCATTGCTCTACATGGAAACTTCACATTTATTTATTCACAGTATTTTCTGAACGCCTCGTTGTGGAACTGAAATTAAAATATCCCAACAGACGATGGCAGAAACCTTCGCAAAAACCTTGATAGGGTTTGCCCACAGTAATAAGTCCCCAAGTAAAACAAATTACAGAAGGAAATGCATCAAAATAACGGTTCCCAATTAAAACTTCACCCAGGGTTTGCAGTTCACCTGTAGCCTTTGTGGGTTTTTTTGCAACACAATGAGCACAAAAATGACACAGGGGCAGCCAATGAGAACAGCGCCGTAAATCAAGCAAGGTATTCACATTGCCTCTCTACGACATGGGGGGCAGGAGACTGGGCATGTGCATGCTTTTGTTTGCAAACCCACCTGTGCACCAGTGGGCTCAGTGGTATGTGTGTGCAGCTGTGTGCAAGCAGCTGCAAACAGCACCAAACATGTGGTAGCACCAACATGTGCTCCATCCATGCATGCACAGGGATGCACAAACGCATGCACACCAGCAAGCAGTCACTACTGCAGCGACAGGAGAAGGCTTTATCTGCACCATGTGCCAACTATGCATGCAACTCCTCCCTTTTAGACACTCCTTCTTTGCAGAGCACGCAGAGAAGCACGGGCGAATAAAGCAGAAATACCCACTGATGGGACCAACCCCCTTAGGGAGCACAGCCAGCACAGGGGGAGGGAGCAGCACTGCACACCTCACTGCTCTCCCTTGCATTTCTTAATTAATATCAATAGAAGATAACATTAGAAATGCAGGAATGGTGGAAATGTCAAACATCTCTCACTCACTTTGGGAAGAAGTTTGTTAAGTAGCAAATGCAAATGTACAGCTGGTGCCTTTGACATTTGGGTTCCTTCTCTGGCACGGGGCTAATCAATTCCGCTCCTCTCTCATTTTAATTTTATCAGCAGCAAATCTGTTAAGATTTTTTTCAGGCTCCGATGTCGCCCAATTAATTTCTAATCAAATTACTGCTGTTCTGATGGCTTCTGCTGGTGCTCTGGGCAGCAGCTGTGAATCGTGGTCGCAGGTCCATGGCGGATGGGAGCGACTCAACCACGGGCTGTGCTTGATGAGGAGGCTTTAATTAATCACCCCATTAGCATGGCGCTGGGGCAGGGCTGCAGGCCCCTCCTTGTACTGCTGTGCTCACACTCCAGCCCCCAGACCCCACTGTTCTGCCTTGGGAACGCACTGTTCTCGTGTTTATTGCCATTTTTTATGGGTTGCTTTTTTTTTCCTTGTTATTTTATTTTTGCCCGCGAGTCTCTTTGATGAAGGGTGTTATTAGTGCAGCAATTAACCAACCCGGCTATCAAACTTGTGCAATGCGGTGTTAAATAAATCTCAGCAATCATTGCTTCCCAATTCTGAACTGTCTGTGTCTATGTGTGCATATATATATGCAGAATAGCTGCGCCTATGTATGTTCTGCTTGATTGTCAAGTGGGGATGAATCAAGGAAAAGCTTGATTTCCCTGAGAGATACCTTTAAAAAGAAACACTCCTGGAGTGATGATCTCACTTCTGTGAAGTATTTCCTAGAAAAAGCCCATGTTTTTAGCACACTGTGGGTTCCACATGGTCACACCAACCCTGAGCTGCTCCGAGGGACATTGCAAGGCTTCAGCATTGCAGGGATCTTTCAGGCACTAATAAAGCCCATTCTGCTGTGGGATGCAGCATGGGATGCAGCCATTCAGCTGGGACCCTCACCTGTGATTTTCTCTCTTTGGAATCATTTATAGGGAGCATTTCAGGCCCATCTGGGTGGTGAATGAGCAGAGCAGAACCATCTGTTTCTTAAGGGGCTTAAGCTACCTGTATTCTGAATGCTCAACCACCCGGGTTGCAATGCCTGTTGCTGTGTCTTAGATGGACTCAACCCATTCATCCCATTCACTGCCCCAATTCCTGCACAGGGAAGGGATGTGCTGAAGAACATCCCGCTGTCTGAGGTAGATGAGGAGGATCTGCCCCACTCAGGGGTGGTTTCCATGCCCTCTCTGTTTTGTGCCCTGGGATGCTGTGCTTAGAAGGAAAGGATGGACAGCACAGCTTCACTGCTTCAGGTGCACCACTCCAGGTCTGGGGCTGCTGCATTGTGATCCGCAACCAGTAGCAATCTTTCATCTTTGTGCTTTAATTTGTAAGTCAGACAAAGAGATCCTTCAGCCTTTCATGTGCTGAATGACATGCTCATCTCCCTCCCCCAGCATTTCCTCGCTGACTCACTCATTAGAAGCTATATAAAAGCGCGCTAATGACAAAAAATATGTTTTGATCTTTCCTCTTCCAGGCAAATACAGAGGCTCCCTTTGGGGTACATCAGCAGGATTTGTCTCTCTTCCCACCCCACATCCACAGACCCCACCGTGATGGCCATGGATGGCACAGCCTGGGTCTATGGGGTGCCAGGGAAGGGGCAGAGTTATCCCTGCTCTCCATCAGCCCCCAGGCAGCTGCAGGAGATGTCTGCAGGCAGCTGAAAGCCCCGACAGCAGTTTGTGGAGGGCCAGAATCAGCTCTGAGTTATTCTGGATGCACACACACACACAGGTGTAAAGGAGAGCCAAGCGTTGCCTAAAGTTTGCAGGATGCTTCAGATCCTCTGGAAAGAAGGGGAGATAGAAACCACTGGGTGGGTGCCAGCTGGTATCAGTGAGCAGATGGCAGGGAGGCTGCTGAAAGAGGACTGCTTTATTTCCTTGCTTATTCCTCCACAGATCATATTTTGGGGGAAAGAAAAGTAACCTGCCTTTGCTTTAACCTCACCTCCAACACTGGAGTCTTCTTCCAAGAGCAGGACAGCACAGAGAGCCCACATAGAATAAATCCCTGAGCAATGCAGGGGCTGGAATTTGGGAGACTTACCCTTAGACCCATCCACTATTTGAGGGGCAAACTCTGGAATTTGGGAGCTGAAGGGAAAGCAGCCCTCCAACCTGAGAAGGAACCCCTTCCCATCCCTCTTTTGCTGCACGCTGTTCCCCTTCTTGATGAAAAGAAGTTCTTTTCTGATTGAACTAATTATCCTGATTGAATTTCCTCCCTCTCTCTGTCTCCGAGTGTGAAAGGTGTCCTTAATTTGATGGGGGTAATTGTTATGCACACACTGTCAGATGTTAATGCAGTTCCTTGACTGACAGGTAATCAGCACATCAGCTGTACAAAAAGAGGGGATAGATCTGTACAAAAAGAGGGGATAGATCTGTAATTTCATTTTCCCTGGTTCCACGGGGTTGGATGGCAGGGAAAGCAAGAGGAGCCATCAGGGGATGCACTGTTGGCAGCCAGGGGTATGGGGTCCCACCCTGGGTCCCACTGCTCCTCCTGTAGGTGCACCCTCCGAGGTTGGATCTGACAAGCCCCAGACGAGCAGGAGCCAGGAATGCCAGAACATGCATTTCTCCTCCAGAATGTTTTCCCTTCTTATGTGTTTGTTTTTCTTTCTCTCACAAGACCGTGCTGTATTTTTTTTGCCCATTCTCCTGCTTTGCATCCCTGGGACACAGCTGTGTGCAGGGCAGAGCTGGAACAGACACCACCCCAGAGGTTTTAAGGCCAGGCTGGATGAGGCACTGGGCTGTCTGACTGAACACTTGATCTAGCAGCTGGCAACCCTGACTGTGTGGCAGGAGGGCTGGAACTCGATGATGCTTGAGGTCCCTTCCAGCCTGAGCCATTCTATGATTCTATTCTCTGATTCAGGAACACCAGGACCAGAGTGATCTGCCTTCACTGTGGAGATGGAGGGACAATCCCAGGCCAGACAGCCCCCTAAGGAGAGGAGTGAGCCCCCCCCCAACCAGGCAGCAGGAGCATCTCTGGTCCCTCAGGTGTTCATGGCAGACAATGAGAAGAAATGGAGAGCAGTGCTAGCAGCATCCTCTGAACACCGGCATTAACATAATAAAGGGTCAAATCCTATGTATGAAGTGCAGGGAATGAATAGCCGGATTTACCATTAGTAAGGTTTATCTGAAATACTGAAAATCCCCTTTGGAAAGGATTTCTGCCTTTTAGGAGGAGATTCTGTTCCCCCGGAGCCTATTCAGGGCACAGAACAGCGCTGATTTGGACAAGCAATGCTGCCAGTCAAATTGGATGGAGCAGGGCAGGAGGCAGCAGAGCTCTCTGCCCACAGTGGGATGATCCAGAGCCTCGGTGAGCTTAGGGCTGTAGGGAAAGGACAGGCTGTGAGAGATTAGGCTGAGACCTCACTGTACTCAATAAATCCCATGGAAAAGAAGAGAGCACCGTGCTGATGGAGCTCCCATCATATTGCACAATGCATACAACGCGGTCTGCAGCAAAAGGGATGTTTGGCAGCAGGGAAAATCAGATATATATATATATATATTTAATCCAGTGTAAATCACGTGCAGAAGAAATTGCAAGAGGCAGCAGCAGGAGCAGCTGGTAAAAACAGATTACAAATCGGGTTGAGACAAGCATCTCCAGGAAAAAAACAAACCACATAAGATTGGTTGGATTAGGCTGCTAATTTGCAATCACAGATGGGGATGGGGCTGCCCAGGAGTTGTGCTTCCAGGCAGCACAAACAGGGGGAGAAGTGGGGCTGCAAATACTGCGTGCAGTTCTGCTCCCACTGCACTGCACAGCACTCAGTGCGTGGGTCTTCGTTTCCTTTACAGCATATAATGAATGATTAAGCAGCAATTAAGCCTACCTCTAAAGCATGCCAAGGGCCTGACTGTGGGGTTGAAGGTAATGTAAGCACTTTGAAGCAATAGAGATCCACGTAAACTCTTTTCCCTTATGATGAAAGTAACTTCCATTCCAGCACAGCTTTCATTTGTTGCTCTTTTCTTATGACTTGAATCAGAATAAACAGCAGTGAGGATGCAGCACCTCTGGGTCCCAGTGGGTGTCTGTACCCCAGAGTCCTGCAGACAGATGTGACACAGGCACTGCACTCCCTGGCTCCTCTCTCCCACCAATGCTGATATTTCCCTAGGCTGGGAACCCATCCTTCTCAAACCCACCTGACCCTATCAGATCCCATCCGATCCCATCTCAACTCCAGGCAGCAGGTGCCACCAGCACTGCTGCAGCCCACAGCTCCATCTCCTGCAAGGTCCCAGCACAAGGCTGCAGACACACACACAGCTGCAGGCACACACAAAACTCACAGCTCCAGGCTCCTTTCCCCGCAGCAGTGGCACAATGCAGCCGCAGGGTCTGTAGGTGGCAATCAAACCGTGTGAAGCTGCTGTGGCCACGTAGAGCCCCAGGGCAGTGTGCAGAGAACAGATCCCCTCTGCAGTCCCTTCCCTCCTGCAGCCTTTGCATGCTGGCTGTTGCACCCAGAAGCCTTTCTCCCAGCCCAGGGCTGCTACAAAACCTGATCCAGGCTCACACCACGCTGTGCTGATCCCTTCCAGACATTGCTTTCCTGGTACTATCCTCCCCAGACACAAGCACTGCCAAAATGTGGGTCACCAGCAATCCTGCACCATGGTTAGATGGTGGTCACAGCACTGAAAATAGGACTGAAAGGCAGCGATGCCTGTGAGGTGTTTCCACGTCAGCATCTGCCACGCAGCCCTCTGACAAATATTTGCAAATCCAAACATCTCCCCAGCAAACAGTGCTTTCTTGCAAACAAATAAAACACAGAGAAAACACAGAGGTGAACCGTGGTGTTATTTATCTGAAGGGAACTGAGGCACTACAACAAAAGGAAAGTGTAAAAGAGTGAGGCTTTGCTGGTGCTGGAGCCAGGCTGCACGGCACAGACCAACCAACAAGTGCTACCCACCCACCTGGGTGCTAACACAGCTGGGAGTGATGAGTGCTGCTGTTTTGCTGCCACCCCATTGCTGCAGTGGTGAGCAGGGAATGGTGACATTGCTGTGCCCACGCTGTGACACGTGGAGCTGGCAGGAGGCTTTTAGAGGCACTTTGCTCTGACCCTCCGCAAATGCTCTTCGTGACCCCAGTGCTGACACCTCTTATCTCCCTGCAGGCTCCTTGCTGCAGCATTGCTCCTCGGCCAAAGCTCTGATTCAATGAGTGAACCCTGTGATGTTTGGGGTGGTGGTTGCATGGGGTCCTGTCCCTCCACTGTGATGACAACAGTGAGGAAAATCAGCTCTAGGAGTTACAAACCATGTGTGCAACCATTCTGCAGCAGCTCCAAGTGCTGTGCCCGGAGGATCCACATTGGGACATCCCATAGGGACATCCCATAGGGACACCTGTCCATAGAGACACCTTCATAGGCCAGGAGAGAAGCTCTGTGTCCTGGTTCCCATCCCATTCCCACACTCACAAGAGAAATATAACCCCTCCCTCCAAACCTGGAGCAGTGGACAGCCAAAGACCCCCAGTTTTCAACCCCTACTCCCTTATCTCAGAGAACAACCTGATGGGGAAAGCAAATTCCTGCTCCCCTGGTAGCAGCTGCTAAGGCAAATATTAGACTGAAAGGAACATCTGCTGGGAGTTCCCAAAGAGGAGCATCCCACAGTCCCCAAAGAGGAGCATCCCACAGCCATCCCTGCACTTAGAGTGGGGCCATGCATGTGGACAGAGCACACGGTGGATGGAGCTTCTGCACCCCCAATTTTAGGGCTGTCCCCTTTCTTTCAGCATTTGAAACCTTTGTTCAAACAAAAACACACACAAAAAAAAGGCTGACAACTCCCAGCCGCGCTCTCTTGGACTCGCTTCTCTCTCTCTGCAGCTTCTAGCCAACATTTTTCAGTGGGTTTTGGCAGAAAACCTTCGGGTTTTGACAGTTGTTCTTTTCTCAGCGACAAGCTGACATCGCCCACTAAGTTTTGTGATGGTTTTTGTTGGTGGTGGTGGTTTTTTTTTTTTTATTCTTTTTTCTTTTTTTTTAAGAGCACTTTTGGAGTTGAAAACCAGCACTTTTGCTGGTTGAAACCTGACACGAGGGGAAGGTTCTCCCCCAGCCATGCCATGGCAGAGGTACCCCTGGGCTAAGCCCTGGGCTGCATCCATCACACAATGTCACCAGTGCACTGAGGCTCCAGACCCTCCTTGCTGCAAACCTGGCCATCATCCGTGCCCATCAGCATCAACACCATCCCAACGTGGGGTTCTGCTATTTATTGCATGTGGACAGACCCTGGAAATGTGGCTGTTTTAATTACGGAGGAGCCCTGGAGATTGGGTATGTGAGCCAATAAATCACTCGGCTGCACTGATTAAACAAGAGTAATATTTTGAATAAGTGACTGTCTCAGGCACGATCATTGCTATATTACATTATCATTCCTCTCTACGTGTATATTGCAAACAAAATTAAATGAAGATGTCAAGTTGCAACAGAGACCAGACACTAATTAAAAGAAAACCTTCCTCAAAAGGGGAGAACCAGGCAACAGCACGGAGCATGGGAAGGGCAGGAGAGGGGAGAAGGCAGAGGGTGTTAATGCACTGCATGGGCACACGGCTATGGGGGGGCAGCTTTCAGTGCAGGAGGAGCCCCAGTTCTGCTGTTCTGCTCCAGGCACTGTGAAAGAGGTGAGGTTTGATGGCTGAGTTATAAACGAGGCAAGAGCTGACGAGCTGCTGGTCCTCCCTAAACTCTCTGAAATGATGAGTTATGTCCTGGTATTCCAGGAGAACGTTATTTATTTGATCTGATTTTCACAGATAATGAATCTTCCTGAAAAGAACTACCGGTGCCTTTAGGAAACATTGGCATTTCATTATATTTATAGCTTCTTCCCAGGTAATTGCTAATACATGAAGGACCGACGGTCCCTGCTGTGGTCTCTTGGGAAGGAGCACATTGCTTGCATCGGGTGGGAGAAAAGCCCACATCAAACCCTCCCACAATGATGGTAACATCTCAGCCCACTGCCAGCAAGGATACAAGAGAACATGATGAAGGTGAATTATCCTGATGAGCACCTTTTATCCTGAGGAGCCCTGGTGCTAGAAAGCCTCACCCCAGCAAAGGGCTACCAGCGAACAGAGCCTTATTTACAGCGTTGATGACAGGATGCCTCTGTGTAAGTGAATGAAACACTCAGTGTCAATAAAAGACTCATAATTCTGATGAGGAAAGCAGAGCAGTGGAACGGCAGAGGGTGGACACATCACTGGGGTTGGCTTCCAGAGCTGTGTTCTCTTCTTTGTTGGCTTTTTGGGTTCGTTCCTGATTCTGTTCATCTCTTCAGGAAAGCTGCTTTCTTGCCCGTGTGCACATTTACACCCAAGCAGCATTTATTTGGCAGAGAGGGATCTGTTGAGAGCATCACAGGGAGAAAATGTGGTGCATACGGAGCGCAGTGAGTGTTCTGGCTGAGAAAGGGGGGAGAAAAAGCAGGGTGTGCAGCATGGGGCTCTGGCTGTGGGATGGCTCAGCATCATGGCAAAGGAGGGTTGCCAGCAGCGCCTGTGCTTGTACCAATGTGATCTGGGAGGCTGCTGGCGCTGTGCAGCAGCTCTTGTGATGGCTGTGACGCAGTAGGACCAGGGCAAGAACAGGGCAGGAGAAGGGCAGGACAGAACTAGGGTAAGATCAGGATCAGGATAGGACAGGACCAGGACCAGCGTCAGGATAGGATCAGATCAGGGCCAGGGCAGGATGAGTACCAAGACAGGACCAGGACCACAGCAGGACAAGGACCAAGACAGGACTAACACAGGGCCAGAATCAGACCAGGACCGGGGCAGGATCAGAACCAGGGCAAGACCAGGACCAGAACAGGACCAGGATAGGACAGAAACCTGACCAAGACCAGAACCAGAACTAAGGCAGGATCAGAACCAGGGCAGAACCAGGACCAGAACAGGATCAGCACCACCATCAGAACAGGAGCAAGACCAGGACTAGGCCTGGACCAGGATGAATGCAGAACCCACACCACCTCTGTCCCCCTCCTCCTGCTCCCTCCAGTTTCAGGTCTTCAATGGTTAAAACAGAGATATTGCCTTTCTGCTCAGTGAACCAAGTGATAGGATTGCAGTTAATGGTAATTCAAGCATGTTTGGTCAACTAGAAATGCATAACTAGATTGAAACATGAAAATGCCCTATGAATTTATACAACTGATGTATTTGAACGCAGTCAGCTGTTAACTTCATTGCAAGAAGGATGGTAGAAATAATTTGCAACAACCCACACATTTTTTATTGAACCTTTGCAAATAGGAATAATGTATCAAACGTACATATATGTCTGCCTTACACCTACACACAGCATCACTGCTCAGATATTAGTAAGCTGCAGTGTTCAGGAGGAGCTAGAGAAGGTTTTCAGCTACAAAAGCTCTCTCCCGTCTGACCTTGCTGCTCTGATTGCTGGTGCTGGCAGTACACGCTCACAGTACATTCCCTCCTTTCTGAGCCAGGGATCTCGCTCTGAAGTGTAGCTTTGGCTCTGTGAGCACCAGGCAGTCCTGCCCATCAGTTCTGTCATCTAAAGAAGGCTCTGCTGGTGTCACGGCCACATGCAGAACAAAGGACCCAAACCTTTTCCCATCTGCAGTTGTCAACGATGCTGACTAGGATACTACCTGTATCTAATACTGCCTAAGAAAGGTGTGAGTGCAACACAAGCCATGCTGTCTGCTCCCCAGGTTCCAGGAAAGCAGCTGGAAGCAGCTCAAGCTGGGAACAGCCCCACAGAAAGCACTGCAGAGCTCCAGAACCTTCGTGCTGAGAGCAAAGACCTGGATGTTTCCATGGGGATGTGCTCATGGTCAGACACCCAAACCTCCCCCCACCCCAAAGGGAGCCCTGGTGCTCTGCTGGACCTCATCCCCATCACTCTGTATGTCCACTGAGATGGAGATAAAGCTCCCAGGGAGCACACGGGCAGGCAATGCCATGCAGAGCAAAGCTGAAGCCCAATGCATTTCTGATAAGGGCTCCAGCCTTCCTTATTTAGACTTCACCATTTTCTCTTCTCGTCTTGTTAAAGGATGTAATTTATGTTGTATGCGTCCATTTATGAGCCATTATATCCTAAATGAAAGAAGAGACGAAACATATTCTCCATCTCAAGCTTCCAAAATAGGCCTGATTAATATGTCCAATTGATTGTTCAGCTGTTCTACTTGCTAATCTACAAAAACTAATTAGGCAAGTGGGAAACCAAAATACTGGGTCATTTCCATAGCTTGCTAATGAATGTTCTTCAGTTTAGCAAATGTTTTGTTTCCACCATGGGAAAAAAGTAACACTGGAGACGGATCTGCATGCAGGGAGGGAAGGCTGTGCCAACAGTTCCCACTGTTACAGATGGACCCAAGTAGCCTGTCCTCCAAGCAAGGTATGCTGTGAAACCCATGTATGGGGCCAGGATGCAAGCTGGCTTTCTGGGTTAAATCCATTCCATAAAGGTTGCATTTTAATCAGGTTCCTATCATAATTATTTCAGGGATCGTTTCCTTCAACTTCCCATTTGCAATCTGCTGCTGAAAGAGTGCATTTGGTCGTGGTGCTCAGAGCTGGAACATCTGCGCATCACATCCTTAATTACCCCAATTGCTAAAGAAGCTGATGGGAGCTGCCCAACCTCGAATGGGCACCTGAAAACATGGGCATTAACGATGGGCAAAGGAAGGGTTCTGCCTTCAACCCAGCGGCACCGAGCACGTCTCCACTTTCATTAAGCTGAGGAGAGAGCTGAGATGCAAATGGAAGCACTTGGTAAACAACCTTTTCACTGCAGGTTAAAAGCCAGTTTGTGGAATTACACAGAGAGCAGAAAACGAAAGCAGGAGATCCTGGAGAATAAAGAGCCCGGCCCCGATCAGCGTTATCCTCTCTTGTTTGATCTGGAACTCACAGTGAATACCTAATGCTGGCGCAGCCAGTGCTGGGGACTCCTTAAAATTGAATAACTGATTCCATTAAAAGGGCATTAGCTCTGCGCACTCGTAATTAATCTCCTCGAGAGAACTAATAGTTCAAAAGACTTCTATGGAGCAAGGACGTTTCACGGCGCACAGCTCATTTTTCCTAATTGATTAATTTAAGGCAATCTCCGCAGCGGAGCTTTGTGGTGCTCCATGTATGAGGACCACAAGCAGCCAGCAGTTGCTGGCCCATGTCCTCAGCCCTGGGGACAAGCAGGGGATGCAACCAATGGAGCATGAGGACAGCATGGAGAAACGGCCGCTTCTCTGCTCTGCAGCTCTGCTCCATTCCTTTCTGTTCCGTGCAGCAGCTCCAAGCAGAGAGCATTTGCAATACGCTCACTGCAGCCTTTGCCCTTTCACAGGCATGTTTTGGAGAGCGATGGCTCTTTCCTTGCAGGCACAACTCAGCCAGATGAGAGGCGAGTGCGAAGGTCGCAGCTGAAGCTGCGTTATCTCTCTGCAGCACTTTCCAGGAAGAATTGCTCTTTTGTATCTCCTCTCTCAACGTTTCCAACAAGCACACTGCTCCATCCTCACTGCCAGCACCTCTGGGTCCCACCTCCCTGGCCACTGGGCACCATGGGGATGCTGCACACAGTGAGGATGTGGCGTGCCATAGGGATGCTGCACACAGTGGAGATGTGGCGTGCCATAGGGATGCTGCACACAGTGGGGATGTGGTGTGCCATGGGGATGCTGCACACAGTGGGGATTTCTGCTGCACAGCTTGGGGCTGCCCTCATTTTCTGCTTGGGTTTTGAACCAGCAAAGTTAGCTCTGCCCTTCATTTGAGCATCATGATCTGGAAGCTTTGCAGGGCATCCTACTGCAAAAGGTTTGGGAATGGCAGCATGGTGCTGATGGCACCAGTTAACCCAGTTGTCACTTTGCTGCATCCTACAACTTGCCAGAGAAAAACTTTGATCACGAGCAGCGAGTTTCGTGCAGCTGATTACATCAATTACTTTTCAGAGCGTGATTTTGATCCCAATGCTGCTTCAGTGGATCAGTAAATAGAATGTGCTCTCAGAGAAAAATGGCCTTTTTATAACTGGCAAAATGCTATTGCTGCTGATGAGAGAAACCACCCAGAGAGTGCGGTGCAGCACGTATGATACAGAGCTAACCAGAAGTATCATCTGCTAAATTGAAAACAGTAATATTTGCAGCTAAAACCGAACGTTAACGTGGCTTTGTACCACGCTTGCCCTCCTGGGGGTGCTCACTTAGTGGGATGTTGCCATCATCTTTAAGTTATTTCATTATATTCTTATCATTGGAATCAAGAAACGTGGTGTTTTATTGCAAAGTAAAGGCATGAGAGCGATGAGTTGGGGGCTGCAGCTGTGCCATTGGGGTACAGCTCCACTGCTCTGCCTTCCAGTGTACATCAGTGCCACCCAAACCCAGCTTCCCCCTCATCCCTCACCTCCTCCAGCTCTTCCAAAAAGATCAAGTGCCTTTAAATGGCAATCGACTCTTCCACAAGGATGCATTAAAACCACAAAGATTGAAGGGGTTCGATGTCAGCGTCATGCAGAAGGGAAGGAAATGATTGGGAGCATCAGAGCACCCAATGAGAGACAAACCGAGGTCAGAAAAGACCCGTAATATCACCACATCCCAGCCCAATCCATCCCACCATGCCTTCCCTTCATTTCACATGGGACAGAACTCTTCCTCACGCCGTGAGCCTGGTACCAGCTGCAGGCAGCTCTGTGCCACACCAAGTTGTATTTAAAGCAGTGGCTTGCAGGACAGACAGGCATTAACAGCGGCGTCAGATGCGCTGTAATGATTCCTGTTATTCAATTCTCCGGGAGGTTGGATGCCTGTCCATAAGTCAGGGTTTATTTGCCTCCCGTCGGATGTCACACGTGATTCCTGGGGATAACTTTATTTGCCTAATGCAACTTTTAGTGTCCAGGTTATTTATCCCTCCTATTTGTCAGCTGGGAGGAAGGCTGCCTGGAGCCCCGAGCCTGATTACTTAAAGTAATACAGCGGCTCCAGCTCTTTCATCTTCTCAGTGTGACTGAAATGCATTTACAGCTGAATGGCTTATCACACAAAAAAATATATCTAATTTTAAGGAGTATGGTACATTTTAACACACCTTGCATTGTGCAGAAGTAATCCACGAGCTGCAACCTGATCAGAAGGCACTCGGAGTTAACTGTGAGCACAAACCAATACAGAATGCAGGCAGGGATGTGCAGAATGGGGCACGGCCGATTCCCATTGCTGCTGTTTGTGGATGGGATGTAACCAACACCCACATGGGAGGGAAAAGACAGAACATCCTCCTGGGACAAATCACTGCACATCAGGGATAAAACTTTACCCCCGGACTTTTCTGCTCCCACTGATGATGAATCATCACTCAGCATTAAGCAGCCGCCTCGTTATTATTAACGATGAATGCCAACACAACACACCCAGAACTTAACGAAGCACAATGACTGCATGGAACACAGTGGCCGAGGAGCATACAGAGCGTGGGGCCGTGGGGTGACACATAGATGGGAGCAGTGGCTGCCGTGGCTCACAGCTTAATTTAGATGTCCAACGCCACAGAATTAATTCGTTGCAAAATAGCAATTAGCATCACAATCCTTCCTGCAATTAAGTACAAAAGAGCTCTGTCCAAGAGGAAATTATAGAGGGAAGTCTTGCTGCCTGCTGGCATCAGGATGTAGCAGGGCTCTGTGCTCATCACTGCCATGGGATGGGGACAGTGTTCTGTCTGCAGGCTCATCCTGATGTTATTTGTGCATACATTAAAAGCTCCTCTTTGTGCACAGTGTGAAAACCAACGGGGCTTTGTGAGCGAGCTGTCACCTGCTCTGAGAGGTGTGAAAAAATTATGAGCCACATTGTAGTGGAAACCACAAACAGTGTTTGCTCCCCAGATTAAACATACAACGGAGCTATGAAGTTGAAATTAAGTCGTATACAGAACATAGATTTATTTGCCAGGAATTGGCACATAGAATCATAGAATGGCCTGGGTTGAAAAGGACCACAATTATCATCTGGTTTCAAATCACTGCTACGTGCAGGGTCGCCAACCAGCAGACCAGGCTGCCTGGAGCCACATCCAGCCTGACCTTGGATGCCTCCAGGGATGGAGCATCCACAGCCTCCTTGGGCAACATGTTCCAGTGCGTCACCAGAAAGTTCCACCCATGGAAATGGGGGCTCCTGTCTATCATTCACAAAATCACTCCCATCCATTGCCCTCCTTCATGTCCAGCTCCTCCAGCACTTTTTGGAGCCTCACCTCTGCAGAGAACTTCAGGAGACATGGAGATAGGGAGCACTGCAAGTCTCTGAGGTGTTGGAGTTGCTGCACTGGGATGATGCCCTCAGAACACATCATCCCACACAGGTACAAGGACCAGCCCCAGTCCCACACTGTCCCCATCCCCTGGGCCAGACTTGGGGCTTCTTCTCCTTTTTTCCTCCACATCCCACTCTCAGCTGCATTATGCCTCATTTCTTCCTCTATGCTTGATGCAAATGGCGCAGATGGGGAAACTTGGCCTATTTTCAGCCTCCTGCACTGCACAGAGTGTTTTCTTTCAGAGAAGCAACACAGCTCTGCTGCTCCCCAGTCCAGGATGAAGCCCACATCCTCACACCTCCCTGGGAGTGAATTCAGAGGTGAATGCAGGAGGAGAGATGCTCTGAGTGCTGCCAAGCGAGGAGAGCACGGCCGTAGGGAACGCCTGGCTGCTGCTTACCAAACAAACATGCAGAACCTCACGATTTTGATATAAAACATTTCTTGGTGGCTGGTCACGAAGGAACACTTCAAATCGTTTTAGAAATCCAAATTGTTGTTGCTGCTGTTGCTGCTTTCAGGCCACAAACAAGCAAGGAAAGTCTGACCGCGAACGTCCCAGTTCTGCTGCAACAGCAGAATTGCTGAAACCAATCAACCGGTGGCAAACGTGTGCATCCAGGAGAGGCTTAAAGGCTGCCAAATGCAAAGCATTATTGTTTTTAAAAGAAGCGTTAAAAAAAAATCCACCACTTTAAGCATTACAGTGGCTTCCACGACCACACATTCTCTTATGGGGTATATGCCTTGTGAAAGCCATGCAACCTCACGCTCACACTGCGGTGGCTCTTCGTGCGGTTGGGCTGAGTGCAGAGGCAGGGAGGGAACATACTGAGCACCCAGGTCTGAAAATCACCTCTGAAAATCAATGTGCAAACTGCATCCTCACTGCACGCAGGTGGACATCGCCATCCCAGCTCTGCTCTGCTCAGGGGAAGGGAGCATCCAGAGGAGGGAATGGGAGCTCCAAGAGCAGCCCTGCAGCACCCCGAGCTGCCCCCGCATGCAGACCCCTCACCCACGTACAAAGAAGGGGAAGGAAGCTGAGGAGCTGCGGAGGGGCTGCTATGTAATTAATCTTCAAACATTAAGAACTGAAATTATATCTTTCTTATTGGAAACAGGCATTTAAGAGCTCACAGTCCTGGAAGCATCTCAAAGGTAATGGCAGCCACTCATTAAAGCAGACAATGGAAGCACAAACTCTAATTTGTCTTTAGTCAACTGTCTTGGGCTTGAAGGCCCCGGAGCTGGTTGGAAATGCAGTACAGTAATGAAGAAATTATGGGGGTTCTAAAATTAACCCAAATGATTTTACCTCTGTGCGTGAGGTTGATCTAAATATAAGCAGAAAGGAAAGAATACTCCGTGTTACTTATCTCAAGCATTTCCAAGTCATCAGAATTGATCCTTGCACTTCATTCTCTAATTGTCATTAAGTTCCTACCATCATCATGACCAAAATGCTGAATATTTTCTTCCTTTTGCTTAGTTTTGAATATTTTGCTAGAGTTTTATTTAAATAGAGACCTACATTCTCATTCAATGCACCTGCTGCCTAAACAGGCCAACGAAGGATGATAATTAGCAGCTTATTGCAGCAAGAACATACATGTGGAGCTTCTGATAGGCTCTAGAGGTAAGAAGAAAGCTCCCACCCCATCCCATCCCATCCCATCTCATCCCATCCCATCCCACCCCATCCCATCCCATCTCATCCCATCCCATCCCACCCCATCCCACCATCAGCTCTCCATCAACTGAGAGCACACAGCGGTGATGTCCCCATTGCAGGCAGCCCCCAGAGCCCTGCTTGCAGCAGGTGCCCAGCATTGTGCTCAGCACCCCAGGGAGCAAAGCTTTTGAAATCTATAGGTTTTAAAGTGGCCTGTATGGATTTTCGATTTCCTTTGCATGTTAGAATGGAGATTACATGCTCATTTCTTAGAAGCTGAGGAGCTGCACACAAAAGCCTTAACAACGCCTATTGTCAGGGGAGAAAAACACTCCCCATCCATCTTCGATCAGCTTCATCTGAGCCCTTTCAGAGTGAGATTGTGCTCCAGCACAACGAGGAGGAGTACGTGCTGATGGTGGGATGGCAGCAGGCAGAGAATTATGGGGTGGGAACACAGCATTTCCCTGCAGAACCCAGAGGGCAATTCACAGAAGCCATCTCCTCCCTTACTTAAGCCATAAAGTGCATTTATAGGCAGGAATGGGGCTTTGCCACAGAATAGATGCACCAGAATCTGCTCTGTGCTGCTCCCTTCCACACCAGCCCTAGGTTCAGCCAGGACAGGGTGGTCCTGCAAGGGGAATCATGAAGTCATTGCATTGCTATGGTTGGAAGAGACCTCCAAGACCATCAAGTCCAATGTCTGACCCTCCCCACCATGCCCACTGAACCCCATCCCTAGAGAACCATAGAATCATTGAAGCTGGAAAACACCTCTATGATCATCCAGAATGTGCTGGAAACAACACCAAGTTGGTGCTGGAGCTGTGGGAAGCGCCTCTGCGTTCTTCACACAGGGTTCAATTGCCAATGAAGTAGTGCCATATGTAAGATGTGCTAATATGGAGCTGTTACTGCTATGTAAATCCTCCCCGCTAATCCCTCGTTCTTTATTTAGTGACTTGCACCGTGCACTCGTGTGCCCACATTCACGGCTTATTGCATTCACATTAATGCTGAGCTCATTCTTCGGTATCAGCATCCAGAGGTTTGACGATTGGCTACTTACTTTAAAATCTAGCTAAATAATGAAGCACCAGGAGATTGGGCATTGGCAGCAACAAAACACACTGCAGGTAGTCACGGTGTAAACAAAGCCTGGGGAGCAACACAATATGAGACTCCTTATTCCTGAGCTTCGTGCGATGACCTTCACGAGGCAGAAGATGCACAGATGTGTTGCACTGTGCATGGGCTGTGTTTGCTGTCTCTCACCCTCCTTCCCCAGCCAAGGAATTGGTGCTGGGCAGAGCTGGGGCTGGGAAAGGAGCCGGGCGCTGCTCCAGCCAGCAGTGCTCATTCATTTCCCATTCAGCTCCACCTGTGCATAGGGAAATTAGCTGCTGAATTCATTTTCTCACGGCACGTCAGTTCAGATCTCGTGCCTGTTCCTGGGAAACAATTTTATCTCCGACCACACCAACAAGAAGCAGCAGGAGAACATCGCTACATGACAAGGGATGCAGCATCAGGAGCAGCACCTCCCTGCACAGTGCAAAGCCATGCATAGCTCCTGTCCCATAGCTCTGCTCCTGTGACAAAGCAGAGAGCAGCAGCTTTGGCTGCTCAGCCAAACAGAGCATCCCGCTGTGGCTGGGATGGTCTGTAAGACCAAAGGATGCCCACAGCACAGTGCATCATGGCCAGCTCTGTGCACCATGCAGAGCCCCTTTGCAATGTGCATCCTGCACGGTCCCCTGGGCTCCCTCCTGCTTTTAAGATGTTCTGACCTGTTTCAGCCCTGACAGCCCGATATACCCTCCTCTCATTTAATGAGAGCAACGTCGCTGTGAGGAGCTGCCCCTCCTTTCATTGCAGTCCAGAGGGGTGAGAAACTGCTGACCCTGGTGGTAAAATGTTCAGAATCCTCAGAGGCGGTTTGGTAGCAGATCATTACGAGCACATTTCTGCTCAGTGATTAATTTAATCACAGTAAGTGGCTCTGCTGTTCACTTTCTGGGAGCAGATGAAATAAGAGAATTCACTTCTTACCCGACTTACGTTCTTGAGCAGCAAAATTTGGGGCACAAAGGAGAAGTTTAATGTAATTACAAAACGAGATGCACTGGCAGAAGCACAACTCCCTTAGAAATGTCAGAAAGCAATGATGGAAATAAAAGCCTCACAGCGTGCAGACTGCCAGACCCAGAGTCCAAATCTACAACTGCAAGCATCAGTAAAAAGCAAAAACCTGTGAGCATCCAGCTCAGGTACAGAGTGCTGCTGCTGCTGCCCATGTAACACAACGGGAGGAAGGAAACAGATTCTGCACAGACATCTGCAGAGCGTTGCTGAGCCAGAACTCAGGCTCTGGCCATGGTACACACACAGCAGCAGCTCTGTTGCTTCCATCCTGAATGCATTTGAAGCAATTTTCCTTCCTCAGAGCCATCCCAGCTCCCCTTCCCGAGCCAAGTATGCTGCTGATGCTGAAAGCTCTGTACCCCCCACAGACCAAGCAAGCTGCACTTCTCTGAAATGTGCCTCGGAGCTACCTAATGCCAGTATTAGAACAGCAAAAAACCCTACAAACAATTATTTATTGACACATAATTTAAGAAAATGTTTCCTCTCCCTAGCAGAACAAAGGAGAACCAGGCTCTAATGCTACTTCTCCCACTCTTCAATCAATAACTTCAACAATAACTCAGCCCTGCTCACCCCATCCCACACACCCAGCCTCATTTCTTGGAGCTTTAGATGAGTTTGGGAGAATAAAGGGATGAGGAATTACCCCAAAACATCCTCATATATGTGAAAGCTGCTGCCGTGCCCTCCCCATCACACACGTGTTTATTGCAGTGGTCCTGGACACCCAACTCCAGGATGGATTGCTTTTGCTCTATGATGGAACAAAAGATCCATAGGGAACAGTGGGCAGAAGCTCCCCACCTCCTCCATAGCAGGGCCCACCTTTGGGGATCTGTCAGGGAGATGCGCTGGGAGGCTGTGGAAGCCAATAATTAACGTGTCACATCTCAATAAATCCCTGAGCCCATCGTGGTGCTGACAGCTCCAATGCTGCACAATTGGCCTGCATGGCACCCTCTAACAAAATGCCCACCAGCAACACCACAGAGGTTTCGTCTTAGAGAGCCACGTCCCCCACCCCTATTAATAGGATTAACATTAATGGGGGGGAGGTGACCCACACCTCAGCTTGGAATAAAATAAACATTTGAGTTAAAGACAGATCTAATAAAGCTGGGTAGAACTGGTGATTAGTTCAGACATCGCTCCGCAAGAGATAATGTTGCACTGTAATGTTGATTTGCTGTACGAGAACCATATAATTTATCCTGTCACTGCTCGTAAGAAATCTTATCTGTGTGAGGCAATGACTGATGGCCTCGTGAAAACCTGCGGGGAAGCAAATAAAATCATTCTGCCCCTTTAAAAAATCCCTAATTATCACATCCTTGCTTATGACAACGCCGAGGATTGCGCCCATACCCACAAGGCAGTTTTGCTTTGAAGCTGCAAGTTTCTTTTCCTTTCAGTTGTTTTCAGATTGGATCATTTTAGGAACCAACCCTTGAAGCTGATGGCTGCCATGAGGGTTAGGAAGCAGCGCAGCATCTCTTGGTGCTCAACCCAAGAGCAAAGCATTGGTCATTGCAGCTTGGGATGACCAGGTGCTCATAGCACAGCCATTGGGATCAGCATCGTGCCCTGGGCAAAGCCACACAGCAACAGCAAACCTCTGTGCACCAACAGCTGGGAGCTGGGGCAGAAATTCACATTGCCTTTCACAATGGGAAGAAAAATACTCTGTGATGTGTGTTTTCTCCCCGCGTTTCCCTTCTGTTTGCTGTTGAAAGGATACATTGCGACGAATAAGGCTACAAAGAGAAAAAGGAGCTCCCCATCACGTCTTCCTTTCTTCAAATTTAGACGTTGCAGAGCAGGAGAAAGCGATTATTCATTTCATGTGAGGCTGTGGCAACAGAGGGAAATCATCATCAACAAAAATCCTGACAGATCCTGAAAGGAAAGAGCCGCTTCTTTTTTAACACGCTGAAAATAGGGACAATTTTTAAATTACAAATGTTTTCCCCACGCTGCAACGCTTCTGTTTGCTGGAGCTGCCGAGCTGCAGCAAGCTGCTCCTTCTGCACGCAGAGCTGCACAATGTTGGGCTGTCCCAGCCTGCACCCAAATGGGGCACCCCGAGAGCAGCCGCATGCAGGGGAGGGCGCTGAGCAAAGGGAGCAGAAGGGCTGCAGGCATTGCAAAAAGCACCTTGAGGTCCTGGTGGAGAAAAGGAGCTTCTCCTTCTCACAGCCCCAGCAGCTCAGAGCACGGAAGGTCACAGGGTTTGCATTTGTCTTGCTGCTGGAACGCCGCTAATCGCTGTTTAAGCAGGGTTCATTGGTGAAGAATGGTTTCGTTTCTCGCCGGGAGGAGGAGAGCTGGGTTAATAACACCTTATTTTGCAGAAAATTCCACTTCACTGGAGCATGTTTGAGAAGGACTTTGATTGGAATGAGGATTGATATCAGTCCCGCAAAGCAGGGCGGCCAAAACAGCAACAAAATGAAGCGCTTATCACTGGCTTCTGTGCTAAACTGTGACTGTATCCCCCAGCCTGACTGGTGTGCAATGAGCTCAGGAATAGCTTTGTGCTCCATCACCAGGTCACGGAGCCTTCCTGGAGCCGTGTGCATGAGCTAATTGGCATAATTAAGTCTGATTGATTGCTCAGATAGGAGCCACCTCTATGGTTCAGAACCAGTCCTCATCCCCTGTCCCCACGGCATCACCCCCAGTGCAGAACTCAATGCAGAAATCCCTACTGGCACATCCTAGGGACAGAGAAGCAGACTGGGGTGGCAGCAAGTCTTCATCCCCAGGGCTGCACCCACAAGGACATGGAGAACTGAGGGGTGCCACTACTGCTCATCCATCACCATCGGGTCATTGGAACAGAGCTCTG
Source organism: Excalfactoria chinensis (assembly GCF_039878825.1). Lineage (NCBI taxonomy): Eukaryota > Metazoa > Chordata > Aves > Galliformes > Phasianidae > Excalfactoria > Excalfactoria chinensis. The sequence goes on from NC_092846.1 coordinate 3,571,698, forward strand.
CCCCGGGTGGATCTGCAGCACTATTATGTGGGTTTCACGGTGCCTATTTCCTTTTTGCTCTCTCTGTTACTTCCATATGAAAGCAGGGAACGACACGGGTGTGCCTCGTTGTCCTCACACTGAGGGTGTGATGGGATGGGAAGTGGCAGGTGCAGCGAAGGGAAGAAAAATTGCAAATAATAAACAGGTACAACAGCGCAATAAATAAAGGGGATTAAATCGGAACAAAATCGGGCGACATTTATGTAGAGCATCTTCCCCGTAGATTACTCATGTGAAAGATGTGCCCGTATCATCACACACATCACTTTAGCTCCACGATTAGATAATACTCCGGCAAACAGCCCTCATATTTCTGCATTTTATGTGCAAGGAGTGGATTCTGCAGGGCTCTGGCAGCACAGCGTGCAGCAGCAGGCTGTGAATCTGGGCTGCTGTGGTCCTTGGGGTCACCCCTGTGCTATAGGGTTGCTATGGGGCAGCAGTGGGCATGGCATGGCATGGGGTCACAGCCAGGAGACAACGCTGTGCCACCCAGCACTGATGGGATGGCCTCGCTGTGGTCTCACCTCCTACTCCTATCACCTCCTGCCATCAGGCACAGCACTCACAACACCAGCCTTCCCTGTGAGGCCAGCTTCTCATTGCATGTTTATACTGTTTAACAAAGCCAGAGCCTATCAAGTACCTTCAAGCAGCACCGTGATGCTGAAAGCCGCCACAGTATGGGGACAGATCCAGCACCATATCCCTTCCATCCCATTGCAGTGAGGTGTTTGGGGCTGTTGTTCTCAGGAGCGAGCGATAAGGGCCATAATTTCCCTTTTTTATTCCCGTTCTGTTCCTGGCTGGCACCCTGCATGGCTCTGTCTGTCATTTTTATTGTGACTTACAATAGTCCCAGTGGAGTCAGCTGTGATTCACTTGGACAAGAGGTGCTTCTGTCTGCTTAGAGCTGAAGTGGAAACGCTGCCATTGTTGAGACCTGTATGGCACTTAGCTAAATAAACATAAAGAAGCAACCACCAATAGCCACTTCTTCCTCAGAACGACACTATTGACACCTGTGTTTATGTGCTCCTGTGACAGTCCTGTAAGGACTGCTAAGTGCTCCTGCATGCTGCAGGTGCCTCTGGCTCGGTGTCCTCCCATGCCTTGATATGAACATGAGGACCAAGGCACGATCTCATTGGGCCCATTATGCTGAGCCCAGCCGTGTTCTGCACCCCTGCACAGGAGCATAAGCAATGCTCAAAGGCAGCAGTGCCCCATGCAGAAGCCCTGCTCAGCTCAGCATCCATGCTGCCTCTTTCTCATTTGCAAAGTCACCAAAGCCTGTGCTGTCCGTGAGGTGTAAATGCCTTTTGCAAGAGAGGAGCAGGAGATACCATCACTGTATGTCCTTTAAAAACTGACACAAATCAGATGAAGAGATGCCTCTGGCAGTGAGCCTCCATCACCAGTGAGTCGCCATGGCAACTTGTACTGTGGCCTGAATTGAGGAGGTCAGGAATTCGGGTTCCCTCACCCCCCATCACCAGCCACGTGCAGACACACTTGGGTGCAAGTGCCCTGATGGATGCTGAGCTTCTCAGCCCTCTCACTTGCTGCTCTCATCTCACACAGCAGCCAGAACAACCCCTGACACCCCTCTGCTGTTGCCACAGCTTCACCTCTGGCCCCTGCTCAGCATTGGGAAACCACGCAGATCTTCTCTTCCACTTCCAATCCAACCACTCACTTTGTCCTAGCCTTGCCCAGCAACGCTTTTCCTTCTTTAACATTCTCCTTCACCCAAACTGCCTTTACACCTTTTGACAGTTTTAACTTCTTCCTATTGACGAATTACACTCAGAAACGCACGTGCTAATGAGCTGAGGTCCTTCATTTCACCCATGAAAAGATTCCTTATCGACAATAAGCGCCGAGCAGGTCTGCAGCGGTGCAAGCTGAGTTAATTCTGTTACACAGGAGAACATTGATTTGTTGTCGCAAGGCATTTGTTAACCAAAAGGCATTTCCAGATGAAAAAGGTGAAGAAGAAAAAAAAAACCAACCCTGCCCAAGTTTCAAGTTCTGACAGATGTAACAAACTGCTTCACAACCGAGTGCACATTTCCCAATGGAGAGAAGCCCAGAGACTGATAGATGCCTCTTCTCATCATGTGCATTCCTGTGAGCACATTGAAACCAGCATCCCCACACCTGGCACCATTGCTTCTCTCCTACGTCTGCAAAACCCACTGCTACTGTCTGTCTGTCCATCCAGGCTCTGCATTGCATGCAGCAATGCAAGCTGCTCAGTGATGGAGGAGCCAACACTGTCCCTCTCGAGTCCAGCACTGATGGACACCAATGGACACTGCCTGCAGGGTGACACCACTGTGAGCATCACTGCTGTGACCCAGCAGGGGTGTGGGGACTCCCTCACCGCCCCCCCACCACCACCACCAGGTGCTCTGCAGAGGAGTTAGCTTTGCTTTCCAGTTACATTTATTCAAATGTAAAATCCTCAGCTTAAATTGCAGAGGGTTTCGTGATATTTAATATCCAGAGCTGGGAAAGGTCATCTCTGCCTGAAAATAAAACGAAGTTTAATCTGGAGATTGTGTGTGGCAGGGTTTTTTTATGAAAATTTGGCTTCGAAATAGATCTTAAATCCATAAGGTCACAAAGAAGAACGTTTTCCTTTCTCTGAGACTTATCGTGTTGGGATCTCAGAGGAGCTGAGGGCATTTCAGGGGAGGAAAACAAAACCCTGCACCTTCTGTTCATTCTGCACCTGCACTCAGAGCTGCCTCCTTCAGTACATTCAGCAATATTTATTGGAATGTTTGTGCTTAAGGTGTATAATCGAAGCCTTTGTTGCATTTTAATGCTATTTTTTAGCACCTGAATGTGAAGTTTGGGGCATTTCTCTGCATCTTGCCAACCGGCCCAGCAGACTGTGCTGAGCGTGAGAACTTCATCTCTCACAGCACAAACCTAATTCTGCATGCTTCTTGGTAGAGAACACATTGGGCTGGAGGGGAAAGACACAGCAATGCCACTGTTGCACTGTAGGGTTGCCCTGCAAGCCAGGCTCCCTGCAAACCCCTCCTGCCTTGGAGATCAGCACAGAGCTCCATGGAGCTGCACTATACAGTAGCAAGACAGCATCCCATGTGTGCAGACAGCACTGGAGAACACTACAGAGATGCACTCCCCCAACCACTGCTCCCTCAGCCCAAACTGGGCTCCGAAATAAGCCCCTCTGCCTTCATATCTTGATCAGCATCAGTTCTGGAGGTGCTGCCTGACTCTGCAGAGCACCTCCCTGCAATCCATGCTGCCTTTAAGAGCAAGAAACAGACGCACTCATCTGCTCCATAACGCATCTCCAGGAACCTTCCACCGGTTGTTCTGTCGTCCTGTTTGATCTCGTTAAGAATCAAAGGAAGCAATTACATCCTTAATCTTGTTCTCTAAAACTGTAGCTACAGATAAAACCACCACGAGCAATGTATCCTATAGCATCAACACAAAACAAAAGAGCAAAACTGATACGCGATCTTTGATGTCGGATTTGTGACACCTATAAAAGGAGCTTCGGGACTTCTGAAAACTACAGATCCTCTGTGACAGCTGAGCACGAGGTGCACACTTGCAAAACGCCTTCTTGCACTCGTGTACCAGGAACAACAAACAGCAGCAAAGCCTGGAGATGGGGTTTCCTGCAGCTGTGGGTACGTTAAGTGACGCAGCCATGGATCCACAGAAGGAAGAGGAAAGGAAAGGAGAACCCAATGAGGAACTGCAGCCTCAGAAGCACGGGGACGAGATGGGACTCAGAGAGCTGTGTGTACAGCGTGTCTTCTGCCTAAAAAAAGGACTTTATTCTGCTCAGGTGAAGCTCAGCACAGCATTAGCACCAGTGAGTTCTTAGGGTTGCTCTCAGCAGCACACAGCAGCAGGCAGAGCCCTGCATGGAGCGGCCCCACGGGGTATCCAATGCTGCTGTGCTCACTGCAGAGCTCCTACACTATTTGCTTTGCACAAAGCAGCTGAATCCTTGAAAAATATCTGCTCTAAACCCAGAATTACTGCAGAGAGGGTGCTCGTTGTGCCTGGAGATGGCAGAAACCTGGTATCCATGGGCAGGGGACCTTGTGGCTGCTCCCCAGCAGAGAGACCTGGGGCAGAAACCCTTCAGGAAAGCTGCAAGGACCCGGTGGCACCCAGCATGGCCCCAAGCAGCACTGGGTCTGTGCTCCCAGCACAACCCTCCCGACCCCAGGCACATCCCAGAGTGATGGGTGCAGGAGGACCACAGCACCCAGCTCAGAGGGCTGGGAAAGCATTAAGGCAGGAGCTGGGAGAGGAAATGTGACACCTGGATATTACACCGTGTAATGGAATCAGCCAAGTGGTAAATGTAGCTCTTAAATAGGTTTTGTGCTCCCCATTAGCTCCCGTGACGCTGATCAGTGCTGACGGGGAAGGGGATGGCTGCAGTGCTCCCCCCATCTCCAGGCGGGCACCGTGCTGCAGCAACGGGCCCTGGGGAACAGCAGAACCCAAAGGGGATAGATAGGAAACTGATGGATGCAAATCTGTGGGAAGATTTTGGAACTGTGTCATTGCTCGTGTGTGCAGGTAAGCAACGGCCAGCATTGACACATACTGACACTGAGCGCTGCACATCAGCTCTGCAGGCTGCAGCCTGGTGTTAACACTGCTCAGCCCCGATCTACAACATGCAGCCACAGGTTCACCACGGGCTTTAACTCGGCACCCTATCCCAGCCAGCCATGCTTTGTGCAAAGGTTTTATCTCCATTCACAGTTTCATGTTTAGAGCAGAGCAAACGTTTCTTCACTGCTTTGCTTTTTACTACGCGCTTCCCAGCACCGAACAGATTTTCCGAGTGGTGCAGCATCTGCCTTTATTCTCCTCACTTGCAGTCAGAGCTCTCATGGTTTTTTTTCCCAGGATAAAGCTAATTAAAAATGCATAGAGAACAGAGGCTTATGGAGGAAAAAAACACTATGGGAAAGATAGAAAAAAGCCAAGTTAATTGGAATTTGGAAAGAGTTGTACGATCACACGCTTAAATCCCCAACCAGATTCCTCACCCCAAGCTGCTTGTCGGCCCCTTCTGAAGAAACACACTCAGTAAAGTGTTAATGCAAACATCAAGTTGGAGCTCCTTAAAATTCCGGAGCAAAGATGTTCCAAGTGAAAAAGCTATTTGGATCCAACACCTCCAGCCTGAATGTTCCAGCAGAAACCTCCCATCCCAGTTCAAGCTCAAGGAGGGCACCTGCTCCCTGCTGTGCTGTGCCTGGAGATGGGAATGCCCATTTAAAAGCATCAGGCTGCACCATCATTTCCTGTTCTAACTAAACATCGCATGGCTTCTCATGTAAAACCCAGTATTTTAATTGCACCGCGACCATCTTTCATAAGCAGTCACAGAATTCACCGACTCATTTCCTTTTTAAATGAGGAACACTCATTCCAAGTAGGTAGAGCACCCTCTGCCCAGTGTGATGCTGAGGAAAGAATTCTGCTTTTTTGCTCCTGGAGCAGCTCCTGCTATTTATGCAAACAGAAATGTGCTGCTGCTACGCTGGGAGTCTGCATCAGCTGTTTATGAACTTGCAAAGCTTGAAATCGCTCCCGTTCGATCTAAAGCAGACACTGCCTTACACGTGTGCACTGAGTTCCCAACCAGGCTCTAAAACAATAGCTCAGAGAACTAATTAGAGTCCTCGTTAAGCAGCAAACAGAATGCAAAGCTCCAACTGCAATGGGCTTCAGGAGAGAGTGCCCTGCTGGGAGCTGGGTGGTGTTCTGAGTCTGCTCTGAGACCTGGAAAGTATGGGGAGAGCTCCAGCATTCTGCTTTCAATGCCCAGCCCCATATCCCCATGCTGTCACCTCGCAGTGCTGCAGAAGAGGCAGCAGAAGGACCTTCCCATGCAGCACAGCAGCTGGAAACAATGACATCCACTGGAACAAACCCAAATTCTTCTTTATGGGCTCAAGGGCCTCACGTCATCCATAAAACATCACTGCAGATGTACCTGTGCTGCAGACCCTTTGCCTTGGCTTTGTGATTTGGCAGTTATCTCTGCCGTGGGTTTCTGGCTGTAGTGATGCTCCTGGCACTCCCAACCTGTACTGCATCACTCTGCCCACTGCAGGGGGGTTCTGCTGGGTGTCAGCCAGCCATGTGCCATGGAAACACACCTGGCAACAGGGCTGAATGATGGACTGGTTTATCCCTATTGCTTTCTGCCAGTAATATCCTAAATAACATGCTCTCTGGCCTCAGGCCCATTTCAGGTGCATCACTGCTGATGTAAGTCCAGGGCTATCAGGGGGCTTTTGGGGACCAACCAGCATCACCCAGCTCCTCCCCTCCATCCCCTCTTCAGCCCAAACCTCCCTGTGCTCCCCAGTGAGGAAACATGATGGCACAGCCCCTCATCTACCACACTGCTGCTGTTCCTGCAGTGACACTGGGGAAGGAGGAAGACTGCACACTGCAATGCCCCATGGGTTGGTCAGGGATGCAGTATGAGAGCACCACAGAAGCTGGTATATATGAGCTTAGCAGCAACCACTAGAAAAGAATCAGATCCAGCACAAAGCAGCAGCAGGAACTCGAACTCGAGTTCCCCTTTCCTTCAACAGAGCATGCAAAACCAACACGTTGCATGCCCCTTCCAGCAGGGCATGGATGTGCAAAGCCCACCCCCAACCCGCCCAACCATTCCCAGCCCTTTGCACATCAGCAGTAAATCTGGGACAGTTCTCTTTTATTAGCCTAATGAAATAACGGCCCTATAAAGCTCCGGGACCTTAAAGGTCATTCAGTCAAGCACAGGGCACAGCAGTGCTCCCCAAGGGGTGGAAAACCCATGGGGGACAAACTCATCCCCTACTCACCCCGAACTCCCCCCTCCCCAACCCTGTTTATCTTAACCACAAATGGGCCAATCTCCTGCAATATGACACAAGTCACATTAACGTGGCACGTTTGGCTGAGACTTAGAGCACACCAGTTCTGGAATTGAAAAGTTATGGTTCCCACAGCAACCACAGGTAGCAATTATCCCAGCGCTGCAGATTTCCAGCACAGAAGGAGTATTTGCTTTCTGCAGCCCTCCCCTACCCATACAGCAATGTGTTCGAGCACAGAATTCAATGTATTTTCCCCTTTTTTTCCTGTGTTTTCAGCTGTTTGCACCTTGGAAGTCTTTTCTTTATCAACATTTTTGAACAGCTATTTTTTATATTCTTTCTTTTTTTAAGAGAAAAAGAACCCTGCTACGCAATAAAGGCCATCCTAAAGCACATCATGCTTCACTGATCTCCACTTGGCCCCACTCTTTGCAACATGCAGAACTGCCTGCCTTGCCTGCGCCGCACTTTCTCTCCGCGTATCACATGCAATGAATCTCACTGCAATAAAACTCACTGTTCCTGACACCCCTTATTAATAGCAGCTTCTCATGGAGCAGAACCATCACTGTGGCCATTGTGGATGCGTGCAGCCCATGTGTTTCCTGGCAGGGATACGCAGCAACACCGCTGCATGGAGGCACTGCAGATGCCATGCTTGCAATGAAGTGCAATGTTTCCACCAGGATTTATAGGAACCCCCAAAGTGAGTTCATGGCATGGATGTGGGTAATGGATCAGCAGCTTGCTGCAGGGTTAGTGCTTTAGTTTGTCTTTAATTAGCCATGTTCTCCTAATGAACAGCCTCCTATCTATACAACCCACTCTCCTGGGTGCAGATCCATCCCTGCCCTCCTTTGGGAGATGCTCTTTCATTTGGTGAAGTTCAGAAACATTGCAGTCACCTGGAAAACACTCCTGCTTGCTCCCAGCTTAAGATGCAGCTATATGCTCACTCTGCCTCTTCAAACTGCCTTTGGTTCCCTCCCTGCATCACCAGCTGAATCGCAAAGATCGAGCCCTGCTCTCTAACCCAGCTTTGCTTTCTTCCTGCTTCATTGGTGGCACTTGTTAGGACCAGGAGCGGCCCCAGCACCTCCATCCCACACAGCTCAGCTCAGCTCTTCCCATGACGCTCAGCTTGGTGGCAGAGGATGAATAATTAAAGCCCACAGCTCAGCTGCTCGCCTCTGTTTAACGTGTATTAATGTTGCAAACTGTCTCGCCGAGTTTAGAACATTTGTTATAGACTCGGCCCTCTTACAGCCACGATGCAGCACCTGAATTAAATTTCTACTGTCAGATTTGATTAAAAATTAAGCTGAACACAGTTGTAGGGAAATTAAATTAACATTCTTCTTGAATAATACCATATAATTTAGTGCAACAATTAATACAATTGAGTCACGCAAGAGCTGATGTATGCGCAGCGCAGCCCAGGCTTGGAGGCAGCAGGGAAAGCTTGCCATGTCCTGCTGTGAGGAGCCTGTAATGGAGAGTGGATCCACTGCCATGTGAGCATCCCCACCACAGGGCAGCACTGTGTCTCTGCAGGCACAGCCATCCTGCGAGGTGGGCTTCTCCTGTTTGGCTTTTGGAGAACACACAGCCAGCAAACAACAGAGATGTCTGCAAATCTCTCTTAGCCCAATGGCAGCTGCTGTGATCAGCACGGCCATCCTCATCCTGCCCCTCCAACACAACACACATCCCAGTTGCAGAGGATTTATGCCATCCTGACGGGATGAGTGTAAAGTAATTTGTTCCCCATCATTCTGATGAAACATCCACATCCCCAGGCGCTGCAGACAATGGAAATTGCAAAAGCACATCTTGACCACGTCCCAGGTGCTGCTCATCCTGCTCAAATACAGTGTGATTGATTTCCAGCCCTTAGCTCAGAGCACATCAGGATAATCAGAAAGGCAGAGATATGAGCACAGTGCCCAGACATCTCTGTTCTGGGGTCACTGGGGCAGTTGAGAGCCCAGTGTTTGGTAATGCAGCCAATCCCTTCAGTCCCCTATGCTTGGGATGGCTGCTGCTCTGGTACCGCAGAGAGAAGAGAGCCCTTCTCAGCATGGCACCCCAGACTGCCCCATGCTACACCCCAACAGCTCACCAGGTGTGCACCAAACACCTCATTGTGATGCTCCATGTGCCACAGCCCGGAGAAATACATGGGGCCAGAGATCAGCCTCAACACCCTTCACCCGATCACAGAGCCATAGAATCATCACAGCCTTACAACAAGGCATCTACAGGCTTTGCCTCTCTCCAGGGGCTGAGCAATTCCGGATGGTTTCTATTTCTTTGCAGCTTTCACAGTGAATGGAGACAGCTCACACACCGGGCTTTCAATACACGGCCCATTTAGGATTGAAAAATAGAGATAGGTTTATACACAGAACGGGAGCGTTTCAAAGAAGCTCTGCCCCTCTCTATCTCTTCAAGAATTATTGTTCCTTATTATCCCCCGACAATAGGAGGATCTGCTTTCTTGCCAAGGTGAAGGCGATCACTTCTCCCGTCATTCTGCAAAATGGAAGAGGAAAATAAAGCCAACCCCAGGGCTGGTGCATGGCCATACATACAGCCCAGTGCCACGGGGAGCAGCGGGCAGATCAGCCCAAGGCTGACTCACCTGCTGTGGGTTTGTGCCATTAGAAGCATTCTGCAAACGTCACTCCGACTGCCCGCCGTTCTGAGGGTATTTTTGGCTGCTGTGAGCTCTGAGGGCCGTCGCACAACCCGCTCATTGCTGTGGCTCTGAGCATCTATTTATACCCGCATGCATGCAGGCACAGAGGTCTGGCTCTTCAGGCAGCAATGAATTAACAAGTTGCCCGTCAGCCTGTTTCCTATTGCTGCCTTCTGTGCTGTTCTCAGCTCTTTCACAATGGGCTGGCTGGGCACTTTACTCACTTCCAGCTGGACAAGGTGTGCACCCAGGGATGGGTCACAATGCTGCATCCCCCTCCAGGTGACACTGCACAGCAGAGCTGCCCAGCTGGGAGCTGAGCACAGTGCATCCCAACACACATCCAGCCAGTTGGTGTCTATTAGGACAAAGCTTACTATGGAGGGAGCTGCCATGACTGGGTGCAGCCAAGGCAGCACCCACACCTTCCCTCACATCCCTCACTCACCATGCGGGTCACAGCAGCACATCCCCATGCATTGGGTACATCCCAAGCCCTTTCCCCTGTCATCATTTCCCAGTAGGGCTCCCCTCTTCCCAACCCAACGATGCTGACAGAATGGACAGCAAGCAGAAGGAACCCAGTGCTCACATTCTTCCTCCCACCGGGCTCCGAGTTGTGTTCAATGCATCTCAGCCCACATCTGCCCACGGTGCCTCTGCTCCATCCTCCATCAGCTGAACGCTTTTGCCTCAGGTCTTTAATAAGAAGAGTTTTGCCGTAGCTTATTATCACTAAAATTAAATGTCACCTTGGGTTTTCCTCGCTCACTTTAGCACGCTCTGCTGCTGCCTGCTACCTCTATAAAGGGAGATTTTATGGCTCTTCGCTCTCCGCTTCTTAAAAACTGCACGCAAAGAGGAAAACATCACCTTTTCTTCTTTTTGCTTAAAGATATGCACAAATTGTGCAGCTGCACCTTGCACTGAACAGCAGCTTTCTGGGAAAACTGCAGCACTGTGCAGCACTGATGCGAATGGATTATCAGTGGCATGGGAAAAAAGGCAGGTGGGAAGCAAATATCCTGCACTGCTTTATTCAGACCCATAAGACTTCATGTCATCCTAAGTGTGGGCAGCGTTCACCCACAGACCCTCATTCCAGCCTGCTCTGCTGCCCTGACCATGGCTTTAGGGGCTGTCTGAACAGCTGATGGGGTTGAGCTCAATGGTGTGGGAGTGTTGCTCTTTCAAGCCCAAAGAATCATAGAATCATGGAATTATAGAATGGATTGGCTTGAAAAGGATCATAATGACCATCTAGTTTCAACCCCCTGCTGTGTGCAGGGTCACCAACCTCCAGACCAGGAGCCTGGGTTTGGACAATGCAATGTAGATCCCACCTGGGTGTGATGCAGTGTTACCGACTGGAATCCTTCCTCTAATAATTAGCATAACTTGTGCAACTTTACTTAAGGGCAGAACAAACACAGGGCTGGACCAGAGCCCCAGCACTGCTGTGTGCCCCCCCTGCAACCCAGCTCTGCAGCAGAGCTCTGCACACAACCACCTCCCCTTTGTGCCACAGCAGCCACCCAATGATGCCTCTGCAAGAGGTCAACGCATTCCAACCCTGCATTAAATTGCACCCCTCGCTGCTCTCCTTTCTCAAAGCAGACTTAGGGCTGGGTGAGCTCAGGTGCTGCACCCAGCAGTTCTGTGCAGCTCCATAACACCTGCAGATGGATTTCCATCCGTTTGTTTTCAGGAGGATCCCCAGGTGGCCTTCCTGCTCCTGCCACCAACCCTGCCTTTAAACTATTCCCAATTGGATTCTTTCATCCTGGGAGAACACACAGCTCTTCTCCCCCCAGAATAACCGGGGTACGTTTGAAGTTGTTTTGCCAAGCATCCAGATCGAGCTGGGTTCATTTTTAATGACATCCTCCCGCTCCTGTTACACAGCTACAAAGATTGTTTTGATACTTGGAGAATACTTAACTCACCCATCAAAATAAACTAATGCAAATGAAAAGAGAAGCTGCCCCCGTGTACGGAGATCACTGATCATCAACACGAGCACGTTCTGTTGGATGAGATCTGGCCTGACTTCCCAATTAGTGACGATGCTGAAGCCTTCCATTGGAACCAACCGCACGAGGTGGTGGGCTGTTAATTAACTGTAGCAGTTTGCTTCAGATTCTGTCAGCTCCTAAATTGCTTTTTCTCAATGAGACAGGGTGTGTGTACCAAGCAGGTGGGCAGTGAGGAAGGCAGGGAGTAGAGTAGGAGGGTTCCATGTTCCCAATGGAACCACATGGAGACCTATGGGCCACAGAGATGTGGGAGCTGGGCAGCAGTGCACGGCTTTGCCTTTCCATTGCCAGCATGCTGTGAGCTCACTGCATCCATAATCCAGGCCTTGGAAGATAGAGAGCACCACATTCCTACATTGCCAAGCCAGCCTGGCTATGGCTTCTTCATTATTCTTATTGCTGAAAAGCAGAAGAATTTGTTCTCCAGTGACTTTGCACTCTAAGCTGTGTTTTCTTTCCAGAAACCTTATTTGGATGTAAATGTTGTAAGCAGGGGACTGGTCCGTTCAGCTGCTGAACACAAAAAGCTCATCCAAGGAACCAGATCAAGCATGCAGTTGGCTTGAACAGCCTGACAGTCAAGTGGGGAAGTGTGCATTGGTGGTGGGGGAAGAGACAGCTTTAGGGGTTTCATTGGAAGGAGAAGTGCAAAACAGCCAGAAAAAAAGAAGGGATCTGGGGGGTGAATCTTCATTTTTATCACCATAAATGCCCTCATGCAAAACAGTCATTGTTGGAGGCGGAACAAAATGGCTGCACAAAAGCTGAGTGTCGAGGCAAATAGAGAACTCAGACCTTTAGAGAAACGGTTCAATATTTAAAGCGTTTTCTTTGCAATCAGGTGTACCCACTTGGATTTCTTTTCAGTTTTGTTCCCCGAAATGGCTACCGGGGGATAATTACAGCACTTTCCACAAACCAAGTGCAGCCACACAGCAGCAGCAGAGCTGTCGATAGCGCAGCAGTGGTGCAGAGGCTTTGTTTGGTGCAGAGCATCGATCCTCCCCATGCAGCAATGCGTGGCACTGCACGTGGCGAGTGATGGGGATGCTCAAACCTGGGCTGAGAGCATCCCCACAGCTGATGGAAGGAGCTGATGGAGGAGCAGATGAACCATCACCGCGTTTCACACCACATCAACATCCCAAACCAAACCCAGGTGAAGCTAAGAGCCATGGGAACATTGTGCATCAAGCTCTGAGCCCTCACCCCTGGGGAAGGAGAAGCAAATGGTTAATGCTGGAAAGCGAAAAGCAAACTGCTTTTATCTAATCTTTGCTGGACACAGCAGATTATGCAGAACACCAAGAGAAGGAGCGCAAGCAAGATGGGTTGGCACTTGAAGTTATCCACATTATCTCGAGAACAGATCAGGCCTACTGCCCCTTTGAAGTGCTGTCACTGTTTTTAAGTGTGGGGTGGGAACGCAGTTTTTTAGGTGACTCCATCAGTAATTTATGCTAATAGATTTCCGTGCTCGTGCTTCATGCCCATCTCCAGCTCTGCCTCAGTGCAGCAATGGCTGCAGAGAAGCAGTGCATGCAAATGTGCACATGCAATGAGCACTGCTGTGCTATGGCTGCACCCCAGCAGTGTAGCTCCCAATGCATGCAGACCCCCAGCCCTGCTCCGACCATCCATCCCACACACAGACTGCACCAGCGACGGGTTAACCTCGTGCTGCAAAGCTGCTGCAGGCTTCTCTTCCTCAAAGGAACACCTCCAGACAGAGGGGAGGGATGGCAGCACTCTGTGAGCACTGCCCTGCTTTTAAGTGAAGCACTAAAATGTAAAGCGAACCGCTTTAATGTCGAGTAATGTGAAACAAATCCCCATGGAATATCTCACCCGTGAAGGGTGATTAAGACTCCTTCCCGTGTAAGAAGGACCTTAAATAACAGCAGGTCTTACAGTTTTGGGGTGGGAGAACAGACACCTCACCTTCATGGCCGAGGGGTTGCGTGATGGAGAGGCAAGAAGTGAATGGGTCATGTTAGGAGATGGTATGGGAAAGGCATTAGAGAGCTGGGAAGGAGAAGATGTGATTACTGAGCATGGGGGTGGGAGCTCTCTCCCCAGGTTCTGCTCACACTGAGAGGCACCGAGCAGGGACATTGAGCAGAGGGAGCAGAAATGAGTGGGGAACTGGGGCAGCATGCCTTGCTTACCTGCCCAACCCAATAGTACCCAACCTCTGCCATTCCTATTGAGCTCTGAACTTCAATACACAGGTGTTACACTCCAGAGGAGCTGGGCAGCATCCTGTTCTGAAGGAGTTTGTGCCTGTTGTCATAAACTTTCCCATGTTTATGCTCCCCCCGCCCCCCTCTCTGTAGTAACAGAAGTGTTAAGGGAAAGAAAAAGCATTCATAAAACCAAAATTCAAATCAAATCTGCAATTGTACTGGAATTAACTCAAAAGGAAAAGAGAATCAATTGCAGCCCGCTCCCAGCTCTTTAAGGCAGCCTCATATTGTCTCTAATGAAACAGAAATCAATAAGAAATGCTTCTTGTGTTTTTGTTTCTTAAGCTCGATACCAGCTATGCAATTTGGTTGACAATTATGAATGATCTGTTATGTCATTTGGCCCTTTTGCTGCTGCCCAGCTTGCCAAAGCCTGCAATCATGTATTATTGCTTGCGGGGACATCTTTAAATATTGGTTTGCTTTCCACTTTTCTACAATAATCACTCAGAAATGAACCGAATTTGCTGATCAATTCCATTGACTTGAAAGCAGCGGCTATTAATGCCTTCAGCTGGATGCTGGTTCCAAACTCCTCTGATCCATGAGTTATGAGGCCCATTGACTGAGCACACACACCTCCCCGTGCTGCTTTTTTTTCTCTCCTTGATAAAACGAAGCTCTTTTGAGAGCCGCATTTCCCCCAGGAGGTGCAGCTTGGTTTTTCAAACCAGCACGAGATGATAATGCCATTTCATCACAATAACCTCCTTGGCGGGTAAAAGTGACAAAGCTATTTTTGAAGTGCTTCATTAAAGATGATTTCATCTTCTTTCCAAGTCGCGCATCCTTCTCATTCATCTCCTTCTTGCCTTGTGCTGCTGAGCAGTGTGGAGTGGAGCTGGTAGGGAGCTGGGATCGGCCCCATGCAACCCCATGCTTTTCCAGTCACACTCAAGGTCTCCTCTGCTTCTCCCATATCAAGAGGATGGATGGAATGTGATGATAACCCAACAATGCTGTTCTCAGTGCAAATCATCCCCATCCTGCCCCTGGTCAGGAGGATTTGGGTGCAGCAAATGAGGAGGGCAAGAGAGAGGAGAGCATGAACTGCCACAGTGCTCCTTCAAACCTGCTAAATATCTCATAAACCTCAAAAAAATGGGGGGGAAAAAAATGGACCTACATCTCATCTGGAAACAAATCATTTAAGCACGATCTTATCTCGAAGCTAATGAATCAGCTTACTGAAATCAAACGATACTTAAAGGCCTTTGAAGATGCAAAGATCCTCTGGTGAGGAGGTGGGATGAGGGGTCCAGCAGTGCTCCCAGGGATGGGATGGGAGCTGTGGGCACACTGCAGCCAGAACGTGCCCCATGAGCTGCTCCAAATGTCCCAAAGCTTTGCATACAACTCTGAATCACAAGCATGGCCACCTCCAGTGCAACTTACAAGAGGCTGAGGTGATCGTCGTGTCTCATTTAGGTGAGGAAAAAAATCACTCTTGCGTTGTGTCTCACCTCTGTTGATAAATAACCAGCAAAGCCATGGAACCCTTGTGCTTGGAGCACATCTAACCCCAGGCAACATCCCCTACGGTAGAAGATATTCCTGAAAACGTCCTATTGATCCTGAGAGAAGAGCCATTCATTCATCAGTTTGCTGACAAATGGAAAACTCAGCACTGATCAAGGAGAGGTGAGATTGCACCCATCACCACGCTGGGTCCCCAGCACCAGCCAGCAGCCCACCCAAGGGACAGAGCCAAGAGAAAGGTTGGGAAAACAGGTTGTGACAGCCTGGAGTGCTGGGAACACCAACGGGACTGCCTCACTACCCTGTGCTATTGAACACAGCAAGTCAAAGCTGAGAGCCTCAGTGTTCCCTCTCAGTGACGGTCTGTGATCTGGAGTACATGATGTGGGCTGCAGGAGGAGGAAGGGGAGGAAAAACCCCCCGAAGCCATTTCTACTTGTTCTACTTGTTCTCCTTTTGGCTGCTGCTGCACCCTTGGGATCGCCCTTCTCTTGGAGAGCAGTGGTTTGGAGGAGAAAGAGGGTGACACGCTCTCAGGAGGTTATTTACAAGGGCTCTTGTGCTGGAGATCAATGTGCAGAGCCAGCTGAAGAACGAGTTCAATTTTGCCCTTAAAACTTGGATCAAACACTGCTGACGATGCAAACGTCCCTGCCATCCAGAGATTAGACTTGTTCTGCTGTTTTTAATAGGGGGCTGAGCACACTGCCTGCCAGCGGGCGCTCACGCTGCACCGTTTGTCTTAAAGCTGGCTCAGAGCACACTGCAGAAATAACCCACGTGTGCCTGCACTCTGCTTGGGATGCTCCTGGGGCAGCAGCGTGGACCCAACAGAAAGGGTATCCCACAAACTGGATGCAAAGCAAAGGTTCCTTGAGGCAAAGCATCGGGGTTTAGCTTTGGATTGCTATGTGCTCTTCCCACGACCTTCAACATATCCCTATGATTGAGGGCATGATGGCAGCGTGAGGACACGAGCAGTCCTGTGCAGTGCTGGAGTCTATAAGAGGTCTATATTCACACATCCAAAGCAATTTGCAGCAAGAGGCACCCCCAGCATCTCCTGGGACACGGCTGTCTGGCTGAGGCTGATCACCCTTGACTTCACCTACAGCTGTTTGCTCCCTGAGCCAGAAATTAATCCCACAGCCTCCCCCACCCTGGAGCTTCTCTTGTGAGAAGTCCAATAAGAGCTGCAGGCAACTGCTGAAATGAGTGGCAGCTCCGACCCAGCGGGAGCAGCACCTGGTTCTGCCACATCCACCTTCCCAGCAGCATCGTGCAGAGCCAAGCTGAGCACCAGCAGAAATCCCAGACATGCAGTGACCTCAGAACCCACTTTTGCTGAGTGTTTGTGAGGAGCCCAACACGAGCAGCTCCTTGCCTGGGGATGGACGTGGCTCCAGGCTGCTCTCTGCAGCATCTCCCAGCTGCACACGAGCACAAGCCAAGGTCAAAGCCTTCTCCCTCCTGACAAGCAAAGGTGTTCCTGCTGTCATCGTGTGCCTCAAGGAGGGATTGCAATCCTCCAGTAGAAATATATGACAATGGGTATTCTGTTAGCTATAGAGTGATATAAAGGAATAGTGGATTAAGCCTTGGCCTGAGGCAAGGAGCTGCCCTGCAGTGCTCCCAGCCTCTTCACAGGGCATTCAGGACCCTCACTGTGGGCTGCACAGCCCAGCAGCAGCTTCTCTCTCTGTGGGACATTCCCCAAAGGCTCTGATGACTCATTAGTTGCCTTCAACTAACGAGGAATAGCAGCAAACAAAGAGACACATTTTGGCTTTTCTTTCTAGATCAGCACCATTCCAAAAACCTCTTCCGAATTACCTCTAAGAGCAGATGGCAGTGCCTTATTCTGAGTTACTCATCACGACAGCGCATTAATTCATTATTAATAAGAACAGTGTTTGTTCCATTCACAACGCTTTGAGGGGGTGCAGAGCTTCATGACAAGGATCTCAGCTCTCCTTTCCTACCTGCAGGAGAACACCGACAGGCTCACCCAAGCATTTCACCTTCCCAGGGCTATTCAGGTTTAAGAAGGTTTCCCCTTTTGGCAATCAGCTCTTTGCATGAATTAATGATCCCCAGAGACACGATGCTGCTCACATTGCTTGAGCACGGCGTCAAGGCGTTTTGCTGCAAGGTTCCTGTAGGATTCTTTGATGCAAAGAGCAGAAGGGACAGTTTGCATTTGCTGCTTCTCAGACCCAGCAGCATTTCAGCTGTGGGGCTGTTTGCTCCCTTATCCCACCACAGCTGCAGGGTACAGCTGGTGCCACACAGGTTTTGCTCAGTCCCTTCACCTTTGCTTTGAAACCCAGCACCAAGAAACAGCCCATGCCAAAGAAACCCTCCCTCCAAGCCAAGAAACTAAAATGACAACAACAAATCACATAGCCATTGCCCTGATCCCTTGCACATGGCGCTGAGCTCTTCCAGCAGCACGCAGGCTGGAATGCACTCTGGATAACAAGAGGCCACAGGCACACAGAGCACCAAAGACCCCAAATCCACACCCCCTCAGTGCATCTCTCCCAGCCCTCTGCCTGGGGTTGTCCCCATTGCTGCCCACAGCAGTGCCCATTGCTCAGCCCCATCCCATTGCATTCCCATCACACTCAGACAGTGCACTGCCCAAACGTGACAATGCTGCACTAAAATTGGGACTGCATTCCGGGAAGGATACGCATCCCCTTCCCATCAGAGCACAAAAGGAGCTGACATCCCCTTGTGCTCCTCAGAACAATACGCAGACAAACACTAACGGATGGATTTCATGCGATTTCAGACGTAATTTGTTAAAAGCCACTCAATCCCATGTGATTCTGGCCTTAATTTATTAAGAGCCAGGGCTCAGTGCAGGCAGCAGCCGCCCCACACCATGGCAAGGGGCTGAGCCAGGACTGGCAGTGCCCTGTGTGCCTCTGGGACAAGAAAAGTAGATTTTAACCCCCCCAAAATGATGCAGAATGCCCAATTTTGGCTGTATTCTATCCCCCCTCCCCCCCAGCTTATAATACAAAACCACAGTTATGCAGATTTATGCACTGTCTTCTTTTACACTTGAAAAAAGCCAGCACAAAGTACTTCTTTATATATGACATTCTGCTTTAAATATCTGATGTTTACTGGACGCGGTTCTATTTTTTCCTTATGCTTGGAAAAAAAATAAAAAAACACAAAAGATCCCCATAGAAAATAGTGAAAATTTGCTCTAAAGAGAGGCTCGTTGTTTTCCAATCAGGTTTCCAGATGCAAATTGTGCTCCCACCATGAAGGGGAATCGGTGCACGGCAGACACAGCGCAGCACAGCTCTGCACACCACAGCCAGCAAGCAGAAGGGATGGGGCAGCTGAGAAAGGGAAGCAAGGGGCTGCAGTCAGGTTGGACTTAATGATCTCAGAGGTCTTAGTGAGACCCTGCTATGGCTATACAAAGCAAAATGGGGTCACACAGAGACAGGAAGCTTCCTGCATTGTGCTCCTAACTCGTGACCACTGCACCATTCGTTTCCAATGGGATAAACCTTGGGTTGCCCGAGGGGGTTGTGGATGCTCCATCCCTGCAGGCATTCAAGGCCAGGCTGGATGTGGCTCTGGGCAGCCTGGTCTGGTGGTTGGCAACACTGCACATAGCAGGGGGTCAGAACTGGATGATCATTGTGGTCCTTTTCAACCCAGGCCATTCTATGATTCTATGATGAATCTATGAAAGGATGTGGCTCATTGCTTGCTAAGCTGGGAAGTGCCACAGCCAACCCTGTGCCCAGGCACTGGGGGGGGGGGGTGTTTGGAACATCCCCTCTTTCCTCTCCTTTTGCATGCAGGTTGAGAGGAAGCTGTCTGTGACTCATCCCAACCCTCAGCATGAGCAATTGGACACGTGGGGGGGTGACTGCCCAGCCCCACTTTGGGGCAGACAGATAGCAAAGAACACTGATGGGGGATTTATCAGAAAGCCAGGAGTGTGCCGGTGGGTTTTTTTGTAAACTGGTTCCATGGAAAGATAATTGCAAGCAGAGTCTAATTCTGCAGCCTCTAATTTTCTTGTCTGACTAAGCAGGCATAATTTACACCCATCAGTTGCAAATGGCTTCTCCCACCAATCCTAAAGATAGGGGGAGAAAAAAAAAACAGGTTGGTTTCCTACCTTTGCAGAAAGAGGATGAAACACACACAGAGCTCCTGGCACAGCTCTGCATCCCTACCTGGCCTCAGCCACACCACTGTGCAGCCCATGCAGAGCCATGGGGCATCCTCAGGTGAAAACAAGGCTCCCCCATTGCCCTCTGTTATTCTAAGAGCGTCCATCACAGTATCCTTGAAGTCAGAGAAACCTCTGCAGTCCCCAAGTCCAACCACCCCCATCCTCCCCATGTCCACTGACAGCCACCCTCAGCCCCCCAGGCCCACACAGGGATGGAGCCTCGGATCCACGTGGCTTAAGCATTGCCCCCCATCTCCTGCTCTAATGCACACCTGCCTTCCACGACGACACACGCAGCAGAACTGAGCACGTTTCCAACCAGCTGTTACAGCAGTGCGCTCCAACACAAATACACACTGCAGTGTTCTTCCAGGAGCCACTATTCTGGAACCAAGATTGTACCCAAAAAGTGCCTTTTCCTCCCAGCTCCAGCCCTCACTCCCCCACCCACAGTGCTGTGCAATGCCTTCAATGAGCAGAGAGAAGGGGCTGGGAGAAGTCTGCCAAAGTGGGAAACCTCCATCCCAGCACAGCGCCCACCCAGCGCTTCTCCAACACACGGAGCTGAACGAGGAGCAGAGAGGATAAGAAGAGCGATGCGGTCCGGGGGTGGCCGGCAGCCCCCGCAGCGCTCAGTCCGCAGCTCCCGGAGCCGGGGTGCGTTCAGCAGAGGGCACTCACGGCCCAGGAATGCGCTCCGAAGGATCGAGGAGTGCGGAGCCCACGGAGCTCCGTAACGGGAGCGCTGGGCAGCATCACTCGGAGCTGATCGAGGCTGTACGAGCGTACATCCAAACACAACGCACGTGGGTGCCGCTGGGTCGCATCAAGCGGTTTAGACAGCGGTAAGCGATGAAAAAAGAACCTCTTTTTCTTCATTAGCAAGGAAAAGTGTGGCAGCTACTGAAGTATTTTGTCTCCCTCTGAGGTCTGCGCCTCTTCTGAAGCACGGATCTGAGTGAAGGAGTCCTTTGTCACGCAGTATCTTCCCCAGATATTAACGAAATTGTTGCAACATTTCCCCCCCACACACACACACACTTTGGCAAACATTTCCCTTTCATACCCAACAGGGAGAAGCCTTGCACTAAATCCATCCTCTTTGGAACAACCGTCAGCCTGCAGCTCTATTTGTGGGCGAGGGAACCGAGATTTCATGCATATAAAGAATGTAAAGTGTAGATGAGTAACCTCCATGTGTGATATGCACGGCTCCAAACGCCACGGGCAGCACTGCGGGAGGAGAAACCCAACAGAGCTGAGCACTCTCATCCCCAACCAGGAGCATCCAAACAGTGCCGGTATCCTCAGTGCTGCACGGAGGAGCACACAAAGCCCAGGACAACAGATCTGCACCAGAGCTCACCCCACCGTGCTGTTACTGCAGTGGGGAGCAGAGTGCAAAGCAGAAGCCGGAGCTTCTCATCAGCTAACAGCAAACATCACCCCGGCAACTCGCCTGATGAGAACAGTTTACAGAATCACAACTTCT
Organism: Excalfactoria chinensis; assembly: GCF_039878825.1. Lineage (NCBI taxonomy): Eukaryota > Metazoa > Chordata > Aves > Galliformes > Phasianidae > Excalfactoria > Excalfactoria chinensis. The sequence continues at coordinate 3,592,818 of NC_092846.1, forward strand.
TGTCCTGAGTTACTGAAATCCAAACTCTTCTCTAAGTGTTACAGGCAGAAGAGCAAAGAGCAGCTCTCACTGCAGCCTTCCCCCCCCAGGTGCACAGATTCACCAGATTGTGACATTCGATTTGACACCAAGCCCACAGCAACAGCTGCCCTTTGTTTAAGCACCGAGTGAAGAAAATTCCTTGCATGCACTTGAGCTGAATCCTATCCCTTTTTGTGCCCTCAGAGCAGGATTGCTCTCCTCTCCTGGCACTCCCAGAACCCCCAGAACTTTCTCCAAGGCTCCACAACAACCACCTCTCTCTATGGCACGGGATGGACCCCACAGCATTGGATACCCCAAGGGGGAACCGCCTCACTGCGCAGCCCTCAGTCACACACAGACCACAGGAGCTGCGCTCCGACTTTTAGAGTGATGGATAATTGCACACCTCCCCCCCCTTCTCATCCCCTCCATCCCCCCCGGGTGCACGGCGGAGCTGCGGCAGTGGGTTGAGCTGCAGGCAAAGCGAGGTCGGCTGCTCCTCCAGCGCCGAGCGGAGAGACGGGCAGAATTAAAAGGATGAACAGATACGGACTAATAGTATGTTTGCAAGAATATTAAAGATTTGCTCTCGAGATGTTCCAGGCGATGTAGTTAGCAGACAGCTCGCAAATGGGAGCGATTGGAAATGATGGAATAGATCGAATTATTTAAATGAGAAAAAATAAATTCGCCCTCGCCGAACCTCGCCGGTTGGCAACGCTGCCTCCTCCCCCGGCGCTCCGTCTCTGTCACCGCAGTCGTTCCGCTCCCCCATCTCGGGGCTCTCAGTGGTGGCACCGAAATGAGACCCATCCCCAACCCGAGCCCACACTCAACCGTGCTGCTGTGTGCTGCCCCGAGCCCGGTGGGGCTGCTGAGGACACAGGGGACAGTGGGGATCTCCGGGGATATAGGGGACAGAGGGGAGCCTGGGAATCCCGGGAGACAGAGGGGATGAGGGAATTTCTGGGAGCTCTGGGGGACACAGGGGACAGTGCGGTCCTTCAGGGACAGTGACACCCTCAGGACCTCCGGGAATAGAGGGAACACCATCATCCCCAGCACAGAGGGGCCGTTGGGGACACAGAGAAATCGAGATTCCCAGGAGCTCTGGGGACACAGTGGGCACCTCTATGAGCATCGGAGACACCTGGGACACCGCTCCGGGGATATAGGGTGCCAGCATCCCTGCCACACGGGGACAGCGGGGACACGGCAGGGACACTGGGGACAGCGGGAAGCCTGGGGTCAGGGAGAGAAGCAGCCGTCGGGGCGGGCCGTTCCCGCAGCCCCCCGGGGTGAGCGTGTCGGTGCGGGTGTGAGCGCGGGTGTGTGAGTGTGTGCGTGTGCGTGTGTGCACGCTCCACTCCGGGGCTTTGTGCGAGCCGCGCGCATCAGTGGTAGGAGGGGACAGAGCCGCTCCTGCGGGCGCACCGACAGCCCGGCTCCGCAGGTGCCGCCCGGCTCGGCACGGCTCGACACGGCACGGTTCGCTTTGGATCCGCACGGCTCGGCTGGGCACAGCTCGGAGCGGCTCGGCTCGGCACGACGCGCGCACTACGATGTGCCATGGGCGGCCGCTCCGGCTGAGCCCCGGGCTGCAGCCCCCCGCCCCGCTGCCCCTGGGGCCGTAGGGCCGCGGCCCCGCGCCCTGCCCGACGATGACCCAGCCGTGGCTGGCGCTCCGCGGCGTGCTCTGGGAATACTGCGCGGCTCTCCTGCTCGGCGGCTTTTGGGGACACTGCTCGCATGGGATGCCGCATGTCATCCGGATAGGTAAGCGGAGTGCGGCGAGGAGGGGTGCGGTGCGCTGCTCCGCCCGGCAACGGGATGAGGGGAGCGGGGCTGGAACCGACGCGTCCTTGGACGGTGCCGGGAGGGAGCCCGGAGCGGTGCGGGGCTGTGCCGTGTTAGGGGGAGATGGGCACGGCGCTGGAACGGAAGGGGGATGCTGAGAATGGTACGAGGATCGTCGTGGTGCCCGGTGCGAGAAGGGATGCTGCGCCCCGGAGAGGGGGATGCTTTGCTTTGGAGAGCGGGGTGCCGTGCCCGCGGGATAAAGGGATGCTGTGCTTTCAAAGGGGGAGATGCTGTACCCCAAAGAAGGAGATGCCGTGCCCCAGAACGGGCAAGGCTCTGTTCCTGGAGAAGGGGATGTTGTGCTCTTGAAGGGGGGGAATGCTGTGCCCCGAAGAGGAGGATGTTGTGCTTCAAGAGTGGGTTGTCGTGCCCCAAGAAAAAAGGGCATTCTGCACCCCTGATAAGAGGATTTTGTGCCCTGGAGAAGGGGACGCTGTGCCCCAGAGGGGGGGGACGCCGTGCCGGTGCAAGGCGGGTGCTGTGTGGATGTGAGCAGAGGTGAGATCCTGCTGCAGGAGGAGCGTTGTTCGGAGGTGCTCTGAGCCCGGCCAGGAGCAGCCCCCGGCTCAGGACGGGCACGGGGTGCTGCCGTGGGGCTGCGTAGGGCAGGCAATGCCGGGAGCTGTGCTGAGCTCGCAGCCTGCAAGGTGCTACGGCGCTGCGGGGGGCCGGGTGGTATTCATTAAATAGCTGAGGTCCTGGGGAAAATTAATTTTTAATGATGTTACATAAAGTAATTGCACAGATAACAGCTTGGGAAAGGGGCTATGATCTTTCTTTCTCTAATTAAACTAGATGCAGAAGTGTGTCGTGTAAAGAAAGTCTCTGATTCCCTGCTACATCCCATGCACTTGGCCATCAGTTCACATCCGCAGGGATTTGCTGTGTGCTGATAAGAGCAGTCAGGACAGGGTTAGTGCCTCCATGGGGTCCAAGCAGGAGAAACCAGTGAAAAACGAATAGATTTGTGGATAATTTTTAGTGTAAAAAAAAATAAAAGAACACAAAAACAACAGGACTTGTTTATGCTGATCCGAATGCGCAGCAGCCATGGGAAAGCCAGAAAGACAAAAATGCCAGTCCTGAAGGGCAGCTGAATTATTGCCACCTCCAGAAGGGCTGTGTGAGTGCATGGCCCCAACACGGAGCGGGGCTCAAGTCCTGCAGGGCACACACTGCTCTCCTGTGCTGCTGTGAGCCACGCAGACATGTCCTGTGTGTGCTGCAGCACCCCAAGCTGTGATGGGAAAGGCGGAGATACCCCGAGAGCATCAGTGCTGCTCATGGGGGTGTTTGGAGACAGGAGCATCCCAGGGGCAGCGCTCGGTTCCATTGGATTTTCTAGGCAGGGCTCAAAGCAATCACACAAAGGGATACGAGAGATTCCAGCAGGGAAACTGTGCCAGCCTTTCCCGAAATGCTATGCTTGGGCTGTGGCTCTGCTCCTCCTCACCGCAGGCACCGAGCAGAGCAATGCCAACACTGAGGCTGCCCCAGGAGCAACACCGACTGTGCAGGGCTCTATGCAGCCCCACACAGCCCCATACAGCCCCATGCAGCCCCACTGCTGCTCCACTACCTCCAGCCACAACCAACAGCTCAGCCCCTCTCTCAGCCCTCCCTTCACCTCTAAAACAGAAACAGAAGGGTCAGAAAGGAGCTGAAATGGGGCTGCAGGAAGATCCGCATTTACCTGTGCTCTCAGATAGAACTGGAATCATTCCGGCCTCTTTAGCTTGGGAAACTGCAGCTTCTTCCCCCCCCCCCCCCAATCCTGCATTCATTTGTGCTGAGCTGCTCTGGCTTTCAAGTAATTCCTTTAATTATTAGGCGATGCCAAGAAGTGGAGAATGCTTACATAAGTATTGTTTTAAAAGCGAATATGAAAGAGGAGAAAACAGGTAACTTTCGCTAAGCTCCCCTGTTTGCCCACAAAGCTGACAATTAAATACAGCGGGGCTTTGGTTTCTTTCTAGGAGATATCCAGGAAAGGAAGAGCTAAAAGCTCGCCTTCTCTCACATGTGGAATATAAATATTTAATCTACGCATCTAAACACAATCTACACAAATATACGTACAAAGAAAACCCATCGCTGGGTTTTGTTGTTAATAGGTAAGAGTTGGGATCTGAAGCTTCCCCAGCAGCTGTTTAATTATTATGCAATGATAAATATTTGAAAACGCCGCAGCAGAAAGCAGCCCAGCCATGTGTTCGGGGTGCTGCTGTGGCAATGGGCTGTCCCATTGCAGGGATGTGTGGCACTGCTTCCTTTGGAGGTGGCAGGGTTGGGCTGGCGCTGGCTCCACAACCCAAGGGTCGGCGTGAGGCAACAGAGCCCATTCCCAAAGCATCATCAGGATCCACTCGGGATGACTGTGCCAAAGGGTGGCCCGTTAGCAAGACGTACTGGCTGAGATTAATAGGAGATGGTGCAAGCTGCAGCGCAGGAGCACTCGGCACGGCCCTGCTGTTCGCATTGCTGGTGGCTGCTTCCATCTGCACCCAGCGCTGCGGGGATGCACAGCTGCAGCACAGCCCCGCATGGGGACGGCAGCGGCTGCATCCTTGCAATAGCAGAGCCACCCCTTCCCCACTCCCTGCCCTTTTCTGTGTGGACACATTGCATTTTTCTCTCTGGTTTTAGAAGCAACCACCCGCACCGTTGGCTCTTGGCTCTACTCCTGGTTTTTCTTATATCTCTCTCTATATATTTTTACCCTGGGATGAGAGAGCCCCGTGGTGCAAGCAGCAGCAGTGCCTACGGGATGGGTGGGGACGGTGATGCTTTGGGAACGTGGGCTCCATTGCTTGGGGCTGTGTGCACCAGGGGAAGGGCTGCACACCGAGTGCATGCTGTGCAGAACAGGCAACCCAACGGGATCGGAATCGGTGCAGAAGAAGGAAAAAAAAAAGAAGGAAAAAAAAAAAGAAGGAAAAAAAAAAAACCCACCCAAAAAAGCATTGATTATTTTATATAAATACACAGAAAACAAATTCGGTGGATAATTACCCTCCTCTGTGTGATTGGCTTTTTGGAGGCTCATTACACCCGCCTGGAATTTAATTCTGCAATCACCTTCCCACACATTGCAGGCGAAGTTGCCATCAGAAATAAGGCAGCCTTATGGGGAACCCAGACCTGGGGGGCATGGAGCTCCTGGGCTCAGCGCTGCACAGGGACCCCCCTACCTCCAGCCTGTGTTCCTTCAAGGCTCTGCTGCTGCACGCTGCCTGCTGTCACTAAAAGGCTTTGTGACCACCTTCGTGGAGGTTCCTCCTGCAACCCTACCTGCATCTGCATGGCCGTGCAGCCGCTGCTCGAGTTCTGCATGGCACAGGGAGGTGTTGTGGGGTCAGGAGATGCTCTGTGCCATCAGGCAGCGCATCCCGGTGCTGTAAACTGTTCGTTGGTAAATGAATTCGGAATACATTTGAATAACAATGTTACCTCTTTCTGGCGGAGTAGCCTAATTGTTTGATCTCGGGCGTCCTCGTGGGAGCACGGGGTGGGAAATTAAGATCAAACCGCACACAGTAAAATAAAACACAATCAAAAGGAAGGCAAAAAAGAAAGTAATCGACCCTGCTCCGTCATGGGATGACGGAGCTACACAGTGCCCAAAGTCACAGCTGCGAGTGGGACCTCAGTGGGGCAATGCACTGTCTGCACAGAAGGGTCTCATGGAGGGGCTTCCCTGCACCACTGCAGCCCCCACCCCCAGCTCTGCGCTGTGGTTGTGCCATAGAGCTGCGCGCTCACCACGCATTGCAGCCACAATTCTGCTCTACCACCAGCGGGTGCAAATCTGCCTCTGCTACCTTCTGGATGCTCTTCTTAGTGAGAGCAAATGGAGGCTGATGCTAGGAAAAGATTTTCCTAAAGCCTTCAAGACGCAGTCGTGCATGGAACGATACCAAAAGCAAAACCTGCACGCCCTGTGGTGCTGCTGGGATGCAGCAGTGCTCCCGCCCGGCCCCGCAGCAGCAGAGGGCACTGGTTCCTCGCCATCTCCCACTGCTGGGGGTGAAGCAGCAGCTCTGGCCACCTCCTCCCCCCAGTGCTGCTGCAGTGCTACACGGGGCAGTGCATCCCGAGGAGCTGCTACCGGAGTGCTTTGTGAGGACGAAGCTCCAACCAAACCCGGTGCTGCGCATCTGTCTGCAGCCCGTGTTAAAGCCTCCTTATCCAACGTAGAGCATTTCTGCGCCTGTTTTGCGGCGCAATCTTTATTCCCTCTTTTTGGCTATAGGATTAATGCGATGCCATTTAGATTATTTTCCTCTCCCTTTGCATGTTCTGAAGGTTCTGAGGAAGGCAGAGCATGCAGAGAGCACCTGAGCTCCATAGAGGTGAAGGCTACAGAGGGTGGGCGCAGGCGGGGGCTGCAGTGAGGGCTGTGCAGGTGCTGCTGTTGGCAGTGGGACAATGGGCCACTGAGCACCACAGCTTCCATGCCCTTGAAAAGGAGGTGGTGAGGCTGGACTGCCTCATTTCAGATGGATGTAGCCTGGTGGGGCTGCGCAGCACTACTGATGTTCACTACCAATAAAAGCAGTTAACGTGCTTGCTTTTAGCATTCATAAGAAAGCCCCAAATAGGCTCAGACCATTACCAGAAGCAACAGCTCACAGAGCGGGGCTTTGCTCCCAAAGAACAGCTCCATCCCACAGGAAGGAGCTTCCCTTCAGGCACTGCATCTGCAGTGAGCACTGAGCACCACACAGTCATGGATGAGACCACTCTGCTATGGCTGGAAGAGGAGATAACCAGCAGCACCCAGCTCTGATGCAAACATCACTTCCAAGAGCCACGCAGGACTCAATCCACAGCACTGCTCTGAATTTTGCCATACAAACACCAAAGAGCTCCAGAGTCAGCAAAGCATCCCCGTTTAGGAAGTCTTTAAGCATACGCATTAGACCAGCCAGCACCGAGGGAACAAAACAAAGCCTTTAAATTCCAGAAGTGTGCAGATGAATTCTTGCATTTGCACTTTGCTCATTGCTGGGAAGTGGGCACCAGGGAGCCCAGTACAGGGCGTGCAGAGCCGGTATGGAGAGCATTACAAAGGAGTGTGAAGGTGATGGATAGAAATGAGCCTTCTATTCTCCCCATCTGCAAACAGCAGCTTCAGGAGCATTTGTGATGGCCGTGGATGGTGAGAAACCAGAAAGAGCTGTGGGCGGCTTTACTTTAATGAATAGATGGCTGTCATCTCCTCCTTATCTCCCAGGATGAAACAGTAAATAAAATCTGGTAAAACCCACAAATTTAGCTGAGTTATGACTGTCTATTGGGACTGAAGTGTTAGACTGGGTGGTTGGTTTTGCAGTGAATGCAAAGCAATCAGATGTCAGTGATTCTAACAGCAGCGATCCCGAATCAAACCCTCTGCAGGTGGCTGAGCACAGCTCAGGTAACACCAGCACAGCACAGGTTTGCTATGGATGAAGCAGTGGGTGCTGAGCACAGGACACAGAGATAGGGTGGGTAGAGCTGCAGCACTGGGAGCTGCACCCAATGCCTGGCTTGCATTCTTACATTGTACCATAGAATGGCTTGAGTTGGATGGGACCTCAACGATCATCTCATTCCAACCCCATAACAGCTTAATAGGGGTGCTCTGCTCCATGCTGTGGGCTCCATGCTCCCTGCAGTCCTTCCCAGCTCAGGGTCTTCTGACCCTGTGACCCTAAGGGTCCTCCTGGGGATACCCCACCACCCTGGGTTCTCCCTGCTCAGCTTTCCATTCACCTGCACGAGACAGATGTATAATGTTTTCTCTTCCTTTCCTAACGCTGCATTCCTAGCACAGCTGGTGATTTATGGAATAATCCATTTCATACATTGAAGGGATCCATCAGTGGCGGATAATCAATCCAGCTCATGATTTTAAGTGTGCAAGAGTGTATGATGTGGACTTGTGTATATATTTTCACCCCGAATCGCACCGTATCGTTGTCAGACCGAATAAAGTCTGCCTTGCCATCTTCCTTTCCCAGTGACTTTTGTTTATGGTGTGTAAAAGAAAATCACAGCATTATATTACACCTTGTAAGTTTTACGGTGCTTGAGAGGTTTATGCAGTATGAATGTAAAGGGCAATGCAATAATGCAAAGGGCAGTGAGACATTTTTAAGCGCAGAAGGATACACAAGGAGCTGCAGAGATAAATCTGGGTGGATAATCATCCCAAAGTGTCTCTCCTATTTATGAGATAAAAAGACATTCACTGCAAATCATGCTCCGGGTCACTCCTGCCCCGCTCTCTGGCTCTGCTTTGCATTACAGGCAGCTCAATTGTTCCTAATGGTGCTCCTACCCTGGCACACATCCCAGCTGTGCTGTGCCCGTGCCGGCTCACCCTGAAGGATGCTGCAGCTCCCGGTGCTGACGGGGCACGTCGGGCTTGCCCAGCTCAAGGACTTGCATACAAGGACCTCTTTGTTGCTCTCTGTGAATCAGAAAGGGTTCATCCAGAGAATGAACCGTGGGAAGAAGCAGAAGGAATCCCAATTAGCCAGACTGCTGCTCACAGATACGTGGGGTGCTGGCTGCTGGGAGCCTGCTCTGAGCTGAGCTGGGTGCAGAGCTCTGGGCATTCAAGCAATGATCTGTGCTGGGATAAACCCCACGGCACGGCACTGCTCTTTGGATTTTTCAATGGTGAATCTATGGAAGTTGCTCAGGTTGGAATACTCAGAATGCAGCGTTCATAACTGTAAGCAGAGCTGAAGACAAAAAGCCATCGAAATCTCATTTGCTCTGTGAGCTCATGAGGACAGAAGTGCTGTGACCCCTCCAGGTCTGATCCACCACTGTGTGCCACCGCTCCATCCAGAGCAGCGCTGCTACAGCTCTGAGCCAGAACCGGGGCCCGTAAAAAGGAACTTCTTCATTTCAATTTCTGGTCTATAAATTCTTAAAGACTCACCCTTCATTTACAAGGAAAGAAAACCATTTTCTTCCCCCATTTTACGCACTTTCCTTCTTAGGAATTTTTATTTCTGCAAGATCAGTTTTTGTCGTCTTTACTTTGAAGAGATTCAAAGTGAGTCCTTGGGCACTCAGCTCCAGGGTTTGGCTCATCGTGTTTGAATGGAAATGGGCTCTTAAATTTCTTTTCCTATTCACCTGCATCGCAGGGAAAGGGTTGTTCACAAAGCGAGCTGCACCATCTCGGATGGAGCCGCCATCATTTCACATTCACACAGAGCCCAGCTTTGCACAGCAGCACCTTCAATTAGCACAGAAGTCATAAATAAAAACATCAAATAGAAACAACCCTCTGCTCTTCTACCTGCAGCCCTGGTGATGTGTTTCAGCAGACAGGAGTGGTTCTGCACTCATACATACACTCATCTACCTTCCATTGACATTAACAAAGCAGTGACTTGAGGAAAATCATGAGTGTGGCCATTTGAGTTGTTGGATCCATCTCTTCCAATTAGGAGGAGAGCAAAGGCAGACTAAAATCTGCAACCCGGCCTGATTTGCATGCCATTATGGTTACATTATGAACCTGCATTTAATTTTCATACTTTTTGGAGGCGATTCTCACCTGTTTAACTTCCACTCCCTTGCTCTCTTTCCTTCTTCCTGCCTGGATCCAACACCCCCTGCCCACCCCCAGTTCCCATTCATGCACAGCACTGGTTGGGACCCCACATCACTGTATGCCTTTAGCCCTGCTGTTGGGATTTCTGCTTATGCCGATGCTGGGAAACAAACTGCCCACCCTGTGCCCTTATTTCCTACAGACCCAGACCCTGTGGGTGACACAGCACAGCTCTGACTTTTGGGGGGGGATGATTCCCCAGTGCACACAACCACATCTCCCAGCAGTGCCACCAGTGGGTCCAGGCTGCATCACTGAGGTCACCCCGTGTTCTCACATGCCCATTTGTGCCTTGTGAGTCCGTGGGAAAACCCATTTTGCTATGAAATATGGAAGTTTACGCCAACAGGACCATAATTCGTAAATTGTTCTGACAGCTGCAGTTTAAGAGGAAGCACAGAGAAACCGGAGCAATAAACCTTTCCATTGAGGGACTGGAACTGGGAGTCCTGCAAAGAATTCTTATCCCAGGATTATTTATGATCCCCCGCAAAACAAAACGCATTTTTGCATTTCATTGCTAGAAAACGACATGTAAACCCAGCAGGGAACCAATGATTTTTCCTGTGTGACCGTGATACTTCACTCTGATGTTCATATATACGTTTCCGTGACCAGTTTAGCCATTGCTTTTGATTTATAGCTACAGTAATTACTTCTAAATAGTCGGGATGTTCTGGGGTTAACCACTGATTTCAGTCGGCAGAATGGAGGCACTGACAGTGATGGATTTCAAAGGGGATTGGCTGGCGGTGCGCTGCTGTTTTTCCTCAGGATTGCTTTAATGGTGCTAACGGCCTCTAATGGGGAGCACGGATTATTTATGTTCTTCAGTAGGTCCTCATTAATTTCACAGTGTATTTGGTTGGAGATTCCCAATTTCTTGCTTTCTTAATTAGCGCTTCGGGTTCGACAATGCAGAGCAGTGGAAATGAATTCTGGAAGTACAACGTATTCCGAGTCCCACTCAGAAGGAAGATGCTGCAAAGGCTTCCTGTGCAGTCAGCACCTCATCTGCTCAGAGCAACAACCCCAAGAGAAGGGATGGATGCAGGATCAGCATCATGCACGGTGGCACCTCCCAGACTGACCCGCCTGGCACAGATCCATCCATCGGGTAATACAAAGCCAGGAGGATTCCCTTCCCCTGTTTTGGACCCTTAGGAGTCATTGACACCAAGGAGAAGGGCAGGAGGATGGGTGGTGGCAGCGCCAGGGCCAATCCTGCCCCCAAGGGGTGCTCCCAGCACCATGCATGCATGCAGCAGGGCAGCACCCATCCACTGCTTCACAGGAGAGCTCCTCATAACAGCACCAAAAAAGCTACAGGAGGCTCAAGATTAATCTTAACAGGAAGGTGAAGCCAGTCCTGAATTACCCATCTCCATGGTTACTGGGCTGGCTACGCCTGCTGGTTTTGGTGTGTTGCTCCAAATCCTTCAGGTACAGGCAGGGGGTCCCAGCAACCCCATTGCATGTCCTTCCCTTCTGTTGCACCCCGGATATGAGCAACAGCCACCAGAACGTTCATCAGACATTACATTGTCAGCCACAAGTCAGCACAGGACTGACTGCATTTGGGATTGTAAGATGACAATTTGTTAGAGCCGTGCTTCCTTTTACAGACTTTCAAAGCCTTATTTTTAGAGAAGTATTGTTTGATCTTTTGCTGGCTCCCATTCTGCCCCGTATCAGACTCCCCGCCTGGCTTTGAACAAATGACTTTGCTCTTCCATGCTTCCATTCTGTACTTGCCAAACAGGGCTAAGCCTACCCCATGCTGCCCTGGGCTGCAGTAATGGGGAGGGCTTTCAAGTGTGTGCATGGGCATGGAAAGAGCTGAGAGAGACAGTGATGGTGGTCTGAAGCAGAGCAAAGAGGCAGAGCAGGCACAGCCCTACTGAACTGCACAGGCTGCAGCCTGGGACTCTCTCATTTGATTTGTTTGGAGGGGAAAAAAAAGCACGTATCCTAAATACGCTCAACTGCTTATTTATTTTTAAGGTTATTTATTGAAATGTAACAACTGTTTACTCAATATGGGACTGGAAAGCCTGAAAACATACTCTTAAAAATCCCTCGGTGTTTAACTGATGTACAATAGTCTGTGCTATTACATCCCAATTATACAGTCCAATATTATAGCCTACTTGAGATGCGTAATAAGCAAAGAAAAGGCTCCCAGTGACCAGCTCTTGCTTGGGTCCATGCAGTGCTCTGCCCTGGTCATGGGCACAGCCCTGAGGATGGCTGCTCCCTGCTCTGCCTCTCACAAATAGGAAAATCCCAAGCCCTGTCATGTCTGAAGGAGGAAGAGCCCCTTGCAAACCTTGGGGTCCCTTCCAACCCAAGTCATCCTATGATTGTATGAAATCTGGGGATTGCTTCAAGGATGGGCTGTATTCATCTATTCCAGTGCTTTAATACAGCTCTTAATTGTGGGGCTGATGACTCTGCTGGTTCCTAAACTGTGTCTGTCTCACCTGAAGGTGGAGATCGGTGCTCTGGGATCTGAGTATGGGGGGAGGAGAAGGTCCAAATTAAAAGGGGGAACTGCAACATCCACTCACTCCTTTGCTGTTCCAACCTCTCTAAAATAATGTTTGGACTTCATGTATTGCTAATTACATACACTGCTGTTCTGTGCTACTTAATGCCAGCCAGTGATGGATGGTCTATAATCTTATATAAGAGAGAGCACATTTGTTTTCTAAGGGTAACTGCACACAATCTGTTATTGTATAACGCTGAATACTTTGCGGGTTGGTGCCTTTCAGCACTGAGCATAGAGCCAGGCCTCCCTGACAATAACCCCCATTAATCAGAGCCTCCCTGGGCTGCAGCATTGCAGACCACGATGTCTTCTTTGCATGTCGGGATCGCGCTCCGAAAAACCTCCCACCGTTCTTCCCTGCTTTTATTTTGCTTTACTTGCTTTCAATGGGAAAGCTCCCTCCCGGTGCTGCTCTCATCATTTCAATCGTGGTTCCAATTTGTCAGTATTTCCACTGCTTTTAAATGAACAGCTTGAAGGGGTGGGGACAGCTGCAACTCGCTGGGAGAACTTCACCAAGAGAGAGTTTGGCTTCTTTGGTTGGTACAAGAGCTGCTGAGTGCTCTAGGCTTGAAAAAGTGCAGCCCTTTGTCCAGGTCCTGAGATGGATTTGGGGGAGAGGCTGTGGCCAAGTGGGGGTCATCCTCTGCTCCTGGGTAGCTATAGGATAGAGGTGATGGCCTCAGTGAGGGCCAGGTTGGGTACTTCAGGACCAATTTCTTCCCTGAAGAGCAGTGGGGCTCTGACACAGGCTGTGGGTAACTGTGACCTTGTGCCATTGCACCAGCATCATTTCATCTCTGGCTGCTCAATAGTGCTTAGGAGGAGCAGTGCCTTCCTGCCCTGTGCCCACACAGCTCTCCCAGGTTTCGCCACCCATTGCAAGTTTTTGGGTGTCCTTTTTTTCTTGCACGGTACATTTCAAATGCTTCATTGTCAAACTGCTTAAAAGCCCTTATTTATAAAATGCGTGCGTCTCTTTCAGCTTAACTGAAAAGGCATTAAAATAACTGCAGCTGTGGAAAGAATAATTACAGCGAGTTTTGTCAAGGACTCTCTTGTCTGATGTTGCCATCTGTGACATGGTGAATGCAAAGATCATTTTAAACATAGGCAGTTAATGCAGAGAATCATTTGGGAGCTTTCGATATTTATGGTAAATTATTGAACTTTACAGTTTGGTTTTATGGCCTCATTGTTCCGTGTAGGATGGAAGTCTGCGCGGGTTTTGCACTTTGATTCTCACTTTGTGATGGAAAAGTAAACTGCTGCAGAAGTAACACTTTGCGGAAGGGGACACGGCACTGATAGGATTATATGATTATATTCATGCTCTCCACCACCATCCTTGATGCTTTCTTAAGGGTCTTTAGAGAGGAATGTTGTGGTACAGGTGGTAACAGGCAGGCCTTCAGGCATGGGCAGCACCAGGAGTTTTGTGAACACTGATTTCACATCCATTTTCTCCCCCATCTCTAAGCATTTTGCTTCAGAGGCTCCCACTATGAGGGCATTGCTGCACTATGTCCTTCACCAACCCCATAACTGCCAGATGAAGAGCAGTGAATAACTGAATGCTAGAAAGAAGAGGGGAACTTGGCTAACCCAGAGCTCTTGGCATCCCCAGAGCTGGCTCCTGCTGGGGTGAATATCACAGCAGTGGTCATCACACAGTGCAGGAATGGGGTGAGTGGGGCCGGACTGTGCCAATGGGGTGGAAACTTCCCCAGCTCTGCATTGACGTCAGTTCCCATCTCACAGAGCAAAGATACCATCAGCTGTTGGTAACACAATGCTGCTCAAAGATGTGTCGTATGGGGAAAGCCCTCCTCGGAAGACCACAGAAGCCTGTGCCAGCAGCGTGTGCTCCTTTTGTCCATACGTTCCCTTTCTGTGCACATAAAGGCACAGATGGCTGAGCCCTGCAGGCGGGCGTGCAGCCGGGAGGACACGTGTGTGTGTGCATGTGAATGCACACTTGTCTAAGGGAGTGGGGGCACGCACAGCTCCGTGGTGTTGGTGCTTCTGAAGGAAGAAGTGACACAATTCTGGGCTTTGCCATTGACCAGGCCATCCATTTTCCTTGTTACAACTACAGCATAAAGGGGTGTAAAGAGGTCCTCGTGCACAGGGCAGCCCACATGCATCTGACATTGCAAAACTCACTCCCCAAGGCCTTGGTGATGGGATCTTTCTTGGGCCTGAAGACCAGAGAGTAAGAGCAACTCAGTGCTCTCCCATCCCCATCACTGGCTCTGCCTTTGGGTCTGCCAACAGACAGCCTGACCTGAGATATTTCCACTCTGAATGCAACTCTGTAGCTGCAAACAAGAGGAAATGGGGCAAGCCATTGGGATCAGGATGCTCTGAAATGCCATGGGGCCAAAGAGTCCTGCATGACATCCATCCAAATGCAATGGGAGATGGGCCCAGGGGCTGCACTCGGTGCCAGCAGTCCTTGCACTCTTTGACTTCTTTTCCTCAAGCCACCATCCTCGTTAACTCGAATTAACATTCATACTGCCAGATCTATTGGGACATGCCTTCCAGACTCACAGACATTTCTGTTATGGTCAGGATTAATCACGAGGGATAATTAGAGTATTAAATGAAATAATTAGAACATTATGACTCTAATAACCAAATTCATGGATATTAGCTCCTGAGAGAAGACAAATATGGGAACAGTGCAAGTTCTGATGGATGCCTCCAGCTTCACTTCTTTCTCTTTGCGTTTTCAATTCCAGCACTCCCAAACATTGGCCACGCTGCAGGAAACTTCACTGCAAGGCTGGAGGGGTTGCAAGAAGCATTGACGGAGCAGCAATGCTTTGTAGCACCAATATATGCAGGCTCCTGCCTACGTTCTGTGTATGCCAAGGAAGAAATGAATGCTTAGAAGTATTATGCAATTGCAAATAGGGAAAGCCATGCACTCTGTGAGCCCACGCAGCAGTGCATGCAGCGCTGCAATTGTTGCTGCAGCTGTCAGCATCTCAGGCACGGGAATGCAGAGCTCCCAGTATGCTCTGGGCCTTAAAATGCAAAGGAGTTTACAGCACAGAAAGAGCATTTTCATCATCTCAAGAAGCATGAACTGGCAGCAATGGGCACGCAGCGCCACATGCACTGAGCTGCCCCCCACGCAGCCCCCAGCTCTGCACAGAGAACACATGGCAGCACTTTGGGTCCTGAATTCCTTCACAATACGCAGCGATAAGAAAAACTCTGCGTCATTCCAACAAAGCAGTCAAAATCCAGTTGCAAATGCTGTGCTGTTTATTGATAGCTCCATAATACAGGCGAGCTAGGTTGCCAGACAGCTGCATTTCCTGGCATTTAAAAAGAATTCACTGTAATGTATTGTAATACATTAGCATAATAATTGGTAAGCATTCGCAGATGAATAGTTTACTGACTGATAGATTTTGTACAGAAACTGTGAAGGTTACGTGGAGGGTGAAAACATTTCACTGTGTCAATGAACATACTTAATTTTTCTGGAAGTGCTATTTAAATTGTGCAGTGCTGGGGCATTAGCATAACAAAGACATAATGCATGAGGCTGTGCTGTAATGGGGAACGCTGATGCCCCGTGGTCCCTTCATTGGGTGACCCGTGAAGGAAAGGGTTGGGGCTGCTCGTACCAGTGCAGGGATGGCTGCTTACAGTGAGCGTGTGGGATTTGGTGGACCACAAGTGATGCAGATGAAGCTTTTCCTTGTTTTCTGCACTCATCATAGAACCAGAGAATGGTTTGGGTTGGAAGGGACCCTTAGGGGCTGCTTGGGAGCCCAAAGCCCGCAATGCACAAAGACACCCACAGCTCCATCAGTGCTCAGAGCCCCATCCCTTGATCTGGGGGGCACCAACCCTTCTCAGTGCAGCCCGTGCCTCAGTGCCCTCATTGTAAACAACTTCTCCCTTACATCCAGTCCAAATCTCCAGTCTCTATATCCAGTCTCTATCAGGCATGTCTGTGTTCTACTAAACTTCCATCACTGCTCAGGACATGATGCCACCTCTACCTGGCAAGGTTTGCCTTGCTGCTTTACATTTGCTCCCAATGACACCCTTGCATCGCTGGGCACCAACAGCCCTCACTGTGTCCCTGATGTCACTGAGCCCTCATCATTGTTGGTCTGAAGCAGAACATCAACTTTGCCACTATCTCAGAGGAAGCAGAGAAGTGGACAGGAAGGGGCAGAGCTGAATCTTTTGGGCAGAAAGCTATTTTCTTTTGAAAGCATTTCAAGCCAGATCCTTGCTTGCCATTATATATGTTAATTCCATTGTTGTTTGGAATGAATTGGGGAAAACAGATGTGAGGAGGAATGCAATGTTCCTGCGGATGAGGAGACAAAGCTTTCATCTCTGCCGTGACCAAATGGAGAAGATCAGAGGGACGTGGAGGCTTTGCTGGTAGAGGGATCCCCAGTCGCTGGACCACACGGCCGACATTCATCTCTACATCAGGAATGTGTTTTAAAAATAAATCAAAGGAGCTTTTTGCCCGAGCTGCAAACCAGAAATACTTCCTTTCAGCACAATTATCTGACCCGTGGCTTCGACCAGAAATGTACACATTTCACACATCTCAAGCTTTCATCTGAACAGCAAACTCTGGGGTTCAATGCGTTTCTTCCAGGAGTGATGGAAGGATGAATCAAACCTCATTTGTGGAGATCTTTAATCTTCGATGGCATCTGTGCTTTTGCTTTTCAGAAGGTTCCTATGCACAGAGAGGGGAGGTCCAACCAAGTTTGTGCCTACCTTTAGATCTGGTAACGCATCTTCCTATGGCTTTTTCTACCAGAGTAACATGATGTGTGCAGGATGGACACTGCAGATTAAGAAAAGCTTCCCAAAGGTTTTCATCACCAGAAGGGATGCTTCAGTTAAGAACAGAGCTACGGTAAAGAAATCCACTGATGGGGTGTCCCCATACACAGACAGACAGACAAGCAGAGTTCTTCCTGATGCATCTCCACCATAGGAAGAGTCAACACAGCTCCTGCTCCTGTGATTTCAGCCCTTTGGGGTTAACCTCATGCTTGCTGCTGCTGGCTGTACACAAACATGACCCGCCTGGCGCTCCTCATCTAATTGGTAACAAGGAAATTGAAATGCAATTTATGGTAACAGATTTCTTCCTGCTTTACAGTTGCAACGTGTTTCATTAACACTTCCACAGCAATTTGCACTATTAGGGAGACATTTGCTTCACGTGAGAAGAGAGAAAATTGAACAATACGGAGAGTAATTATGGGGTCAGTGTGATACATGTGAGTCCTGCTGCCATGCTGAGGGCTCCCAGCAGGAAAAGCTGCATGGAAAGCTGCAGGAATTGCTGCAGGAATTGCATTGCTGCTCACTTGCAGTGTCCCTGTGCTCTACAGGAGTTGAGGAGAAGAGTGAGCCCAGGGCTCAGCAGGACCACCTTCACAGCCCTGCTGTTTTCAGGAAGGTTTTGGATGCACTGATTCCTAAAAGGTTATCTTCAAAAGGAGGGCTTTGTCAGCTCAGCACATGGACCCACTCCTCTGTTCTGTGGTAGATCTCTCCTGAGCTGGAACAACCCCACATAGAGCTTTGTACACCTTCCTGGAACCACATCTATGGTACCTCAGGACATGGTTTAGTGGTGGGCTCACAGTGTTAAGCTGAGAGTTGCACCTGATGATCCTAAGGGTCTCTTCCAACCTAAATAACACCGTGGTTCTTCATTATACTTAAGTCTACTTCATCCTACACCCTGTATGTTAAGAGCACCAAGCAGGGGGCATCCCACAGCGAGATGCTCTGTGAACCCAATGCCAGCAGTGCTCCTAAACACAGCTCTTTGACTCATGATGTCAGCTAAACACGAGGTCTGCGGTACCCAGAGGGTTGGGGTTGATGGGAGCACCTGAGCACCCCCACAGCGAGCAGCCACCAAAGCCAAAGGAGCAGCAGAAGGACCTGTGCACAACAGCTCTGCTAATGCAGCTCTGCTGCCCTCCTGCAGCCCAGGGTGCACCGAGCTCCTGCAACTTGAAAAGGAACAGCGCCGCGAAACACCAAACACTCATCAATTTTTACTTCTGCCGCTTT
This sequence comes from Excalfactoria chinensis, assembly GCF_039878825.1. Taxonomy (NCBI): domain Eukaryota; kingdom Metazoa; phylum Chordata; class Aves; order Galliformes; family Phasianidae; genus Excalfactoria; species Excalfactoria chinensis. The sequence goes on from NC_092846.1 coordinate 3,610,970, forward strand.
AAAAGGTATCTATTATTTATTTCTGCTCAGATCTATTTGATAATTAGCAGGAAAGGGAAACCGAGCAGCAGATGGGGACATTCCTGGGGAAAAAAATTCGGTGCTGAATATTTCATAAAGTACAAACGTAACTTTCAGCCCTTCGCTTCAGATCGAGGGCGGTTTGCAGCTAATCGGCGGAGCTGCAAATTAAAAACAAAAGAAAAAATGGCTATTTGCCTAACAAATAAAGTGTGCTTTATTAAAAAACATCAGTTCTGAACTGAGGACGACGTGGAGATTCGCTTGAATGCTTTATGCCAGACGGTGATGCCTTTCCTGATGGTCTCCACAGGAGCACGGCTGGCTTTGGAGCTCTGCAGCAGGCCTAGCCTCGTTGCATGCATCCAAAACAGGGGCTGCAAGCATCTCTTAGGGGAAAAGCCCACAACTATAGCATCACCTCGAGCCTGTGCTGAGCAGCCTTTTCACAGCACCTCCAGAGCCTCCACTGTATTGCCCTGGGGACGCCCTGCAGCAGTGCAGTGCTGCCACAAAGCAGTGCTCCAGCATCAGGTGTTCCATGTGCACAATGCTGCCCTATCTATACAGGGCAATGAATGCCCTTGGGGTAAGAGGAGAGAGTATTTCATTGCACAAGTGAAAAATACTAACTGGGGGGAAGGGGGGAGTGCTATCTCAGCTTGCTGCATAAGCAGCTACACCAAGCAGTGTGCCAGCATATCGTTTGGAACAGAGATTAATAATTCCTGCGCTGAGTGGCGGCACAGCCTGATTTATGGCAGGGATGGTATTATGGTCCCAGACTTTATTGTCCTCTAAATTATACTGCAGTCTATACAGGAGGCAGACAGGGATCTAAATCAAGGATTATAGCCTGTAAATTTGGAAACAAATAGTAGTTTTCCTCCCTCTAAATCACGGGGTTTGTGGCTTTTATAAGGTGAGCATTACGACTGTTCTGTGACCATGGTGCTCGTTTCCTCCTGGCTTTTTCCACCCCAGAGTCCTGCTCCCATCCCTGCTCTCGTTCCTATTCCCATTCCTTTTCCCATTCCTGCTGCTTACTGCAGGGTCTGTGACTTTTCTGCTGTCTCTCTGCAGTCCACTTTGCAGCAGTAATTGAAAAGGAGATAAGAGGAGCTGTTGCTGCCAGCCCTGCTCACCCTGCTCTGCTTGCAGTGCTTTTGCAGGTGCCTGCACTTTGTGTGTTGTCATCTCATTCCTGAATGCCTGGACCCAGCTCCTTTATTCCTGCCCTGCCCTGTGTGCCACTTGGCGTGCCCTCAGCCTCCCCAATGGTTCTCTGCTTTGATGGCACCATGCAGCAATGGCAGCACAGAGATGACTGTCCCTGTGGGTCTGATTCCAGCCCGGCATTCTGTGATTCTATAGAGCAGGAGGTACAGAGCAATACCTGTGGATTGCTGGTCAGGGTAAGGAGGAAGCAAGGGAAGGATCCTGCACCCACTGTTCCCAGCCCCATCCCTCCCCAGGAGGCTGCAGGTACCGACCTGCACTGTGTGTTGCCTTTCTAACTACAGCCATAGTGCTGCCTTGCAGTGTTGTCTTCCACTCAGTGTCGTACAACACAAAGGACTACATGTGAGCAGATACCAGAAATGGCACAATCACACACACACCTTATTGTTGAGTACATTTTACACTCAGCAAGGAATGGCCTCATCTGGAACAGCGTGCTAAATCGCAGCCCAGCACCCCCTCCCTACCTCCTTAAGAGCACAGTGCCCTTGCAGCACAAACATCCACGACACTTCAGCACTCAGAGCTCCTCACAGCCCTCCCAGCATCCATCGTTCCTCCTGCTCTTCGCAGTCCTGCTTTGTGCTGAAGTGCAGATCTGCACTTGAGAGATGCAAAAGAGACGTAAAGTGCCACTTGGCATCCGCAGTGCCCTCACATGGGGAATAGGACCAACAAGAACCCCAGCCCTGCAGCATTGCTCTGTGTCCCTGCAGACCCCACTCTGCTTTGCTCTGGCTCTGAGCACCGACCCAGCTGCAATCCAGGCACACATCAGCTGACAGAGCTGAGCTTCGAGCCCTGCTCCTCCAGTGGGCCTGTTGCTGAAGCATCACATGCTTCTTTCTGGTGTGGTTTATTTTTTTCCCCTTTTTGTGATCTATAAAAAGCAGTCAAAGTGCTCCAGTGGGGCACCAGCACCGACGTCACCACTGTGAGAGCCACTTCCCTCTGGCTCCTATTTTTAACCAACCTCCCGGCGTCCCCGCTGCCCACACGCTGCTGAGAGCTCTCCAAAGCTTAACAGCTTTGACATTTTCCTTTCTGTTTTCCTTCAAATCCATAACATCACCCGACTGAGCACTACAGCCCGTTTGCATCCTACTGCCTGCACGTACACATCCCCAGCCCTAAGGCAGCAGTGGGCACCGAGGCATCCTGCTTCCATGCATGGCTGCGGATGAGCCCAACCCCAGCCCACCCCCCCCATACCCATGCCCATATCCCCAAGTGCCACATCCCTACTGTTCTGAACACCTGCAGGGATGGTGACCAATCTCCCTCCCAGGGCAGCCGGTGCATCACAGCTCTTTCAGAGCAGAAATTGTACCCAAATCCTGACTGAAGACTTCAAAGACATTCGGAGGGTTCATTCTTTGTGCTTCCCATCTCACGCACACCCACCCCTCTCTCGTATCTGCTCGGCACAGTGTGCGCAGAGCAGGGCTGGCATTACCACAACCACACTTACTTCTTCCCCTCCTCTGGAGCCCAAAGCTCTATGGGGTTCAAAGGCCCCCAGCAGCACGCTATCATCTCCGGGTGGAAGATTACAGCCAGTACTGCAAATTGCACAAAATGCCTTCCCAATGATGGAGATTGCAGGGAGCCTGGGAAAATTACCTTTTTCATTAAAGCTTAAAAACACCGCAATCTCAGCCTGTGCCTGAGATTCCAGGAACTGCTCAGAACAAGGAGAGCAGGAAAATGGAGCCAGGTGTGCTGGGACCCCGTGACCGCTCCTCTTAAATCCCCACACCGTGGCTGCTGCTGAGCTTCCCGCAGCACACAGAGACAGGGAGAGCTGCACGAGGAGCTGTGAGTGGGGTCTGTGGGCTGCCTGGGCTCTGCTCTATGCCCAGCTAAAGGTAAAGCTACCCAGAAGTGATGGGGAGCACAGCAGCAGGTGGCAGAGCCCAGGGCTCCAAAAGCAAGATGCCTTTTGCCCAAGACCTTGGGGAAGATGTAGAAGGCGAATGGTGTAAGAAATGTGGGGGTTTTGAGAATTTACTCGACTATGGAAATACATTTTCTTTGGCAAATCAGAGAAGGGAGACAGCTTTGGCCCGCAGCCCATCCCGCTTTATTGCTGAACCGAAGCCAGTAATAAAATTAGAGAAACAGAGAAAAATACAGCACCAAAAGCATAAAGAAATGGGGGAAAAAAAAATAAATATATATCTATGGAACCGGTAACAGTAAAGATAAATCACAAGTATGGCAAAATGTGTACGAAATGCTAAATAGATCCTGGTGAAATGCTCACGGTCAGCAAAGCAGGTGGGAATAGGTGACATCCCACCACGAGCCAATCCATCAGTGGGACACCAGGAGATGAACGCGGCGCAGCTGCTGACTGCAGGAGCAATATGTAGAGTAGTACATATTTTCTGGTCTTTACATGAAAAACAACGTGCTAACTGGGGATCAAATGCAGCTCAGCATGTTTTAAAGCACTCGGTGCTGCTGCATTTGGATGCATTGCACCGGTGTGGCACAGCTGCTCTGCTTCCTATTGCTGCTCCACTCGTATTTCCTCTGCCCCGATCAATTTCTTCCCTCATATTTATCGGGCAGCGAATCCTATTTCTTGAAGCAGTATAATAGTGGGGTGCTAAAGAATTTCATTAAGGTCGGTGGGAACAGATGCATCCTGGCTTTGAAAGCATTACTTCCAATTGAATCACCCACGTGCATTCACTCTCAGGCAGTCCATTCTACGGGGGACACTTAATAACAACTGCTCCTCTTCTCTGCTTGCTCTCCTAGGGCACAAATCTAATACGCTGCTCTCCAGCTCCAGTCCCTGTTGCATTGGCACTGAGTTTTTCCCAGCAGCATGGAGCCCGGTGCAGACGTTCAGTGTTGGCCATGCAGCACTCAGTGCTGCTCTCCTGCTCGGCACCATGCGATGATCTGCTGGTATCTGGCACCCAGAGCCAGCATCTTCCCCAGATGAAAGCAGAAAGTGCACGCAGGTGCTGTGTCCATCAATACAGATTAATTGAAAAGAGCCCTCTCCCCACGAAGCGTTCCATTAAGAAAGATGTGCAAAGAGCCCTTCTGCTGCCACCTGACCTGTATGCACGCGCTCTGCCCCTTTTTATGGCACACCTGTAAGAACAGATTTCACGCCCCGTCGCTTTGCAGACAGCTGCATTTACTGAGCTGTGCTGGGTGAGCACATTGCCACCTTCAGCTGCTCCCCAGGTGTGGGGCATGAAGGTACAGGGGGCTGGGACCCGTCCCGAGCACTCCTGCATGCTGCAACTGCAAACAACCAACAGCAGATCTGGGGAGCTCTTGGAACATGCTCTGTATAGAGAATCTTTGCTCTTCCTTTTTTCTGCTTGCTTTGTCTGAATGGATGAGTGCCAGCTGGGGGGGGGGAAGGAGCAGAGGGCACAAATCCAACCCCAACCTACCCAACCATACCTGTAGCCTTATGTGACCTCAGCGAGGGAAGACCAAAGGAGCTGTGTCCTTTGAAGAGCTCAGGGAAGAGATGTCTGTCACTGCGGCACTTGGAAACTTTGCTGCATTATTACTACAGGAGCAGAAGGGATTTGGCACCATTGGCACAGTCGGTGCTGCCCCAAGCTCAGGCACGTGCCATTCCTCTTCCACTTTCCCTTCCTTTCCTAGTTAGCACAACACACACAACATGTACCTTTAAAAGCCACCTGATCCAAGTGCCTTGCAGTGGACAGGGATACCCACAGCTCCATCAGGGGCTCAAAGCCCCGTGCAACCAGATCAAGGCCAGCCACAGTGGCCCCAAGTTTCTCCCTCCTTGAGATGAAAATCTGAGCACCAGCAGGGAGGGCTGTGGGCCATGCTGCTGTTTGCTTTGCATCGAGGTGGGGTGGATGTTCACTTCTAGCAGGGGCTGCAAACAGAGCTCCTGCAGGCTCAGGTTGCTGCTGACTGCACGGTGCTGGAGGAGAGGTGCCAGCAGGCAGCGCACGGGGTGCATCTGTTAGGGCAGCTTCAAGGGTACACTTGAAAAATTAAGATACAAGTGAGCGTCTGCAGATCTGAAATACCACGTCCGTGTCTGCGGCTTTGGAGAACGGGCTCAACAGACAATGGAGCATCTGGTTGCAAAAAACGCAGACAAAGCCAATAATCAGCCTGATGCTTATTTTTATATCATCATTCACTGCGGTCGCCGTGCCCTGCCTCCCGACTAGCAGCCGATGGGAAGGAAGGCGGTAATGGCTGCGGGCAGCATGGGGAGCACACAGCAAAATGCAGTCCTGTGGGAAAGGCAGCTGGGCTGAGTCCCTGTTGCACAACCTCAGTGCTCCCAGCAGTGCTGGGATAGCCCCATAGCACACAGGGTGCCTGCAGTGCAGTGTGACCGGGGCAGGGTGCTGAGATCCGCTGCAGTCGGCGTTGGCAGGGAGAAACAAAATGACCCGAATGTAAGCGACAAGTGGTGCTCAAGCAGGAAACGGTGCCTTGCTGAACTCTGCACATAAAATGAGTGGAGAGAGTGGAAAACGTCTGAAGCAATTTGAAGGAGTTTATTGAATCCCCGCAGGGAGCTCCAGATGGTCTGTGTGGCCAAAGCCGCGCTTGTTGCTCATGCAGAAGCTGCACTGAGTTTTCAAGAGCATTCCTGACAGCAGCGCTGTGCAAAGCCCCACAGCCACGTTTCCCCACCAAAGCACTTCAGGGCCCCCCAGCACCGCCATGGGACCCGTCCTGCATGCCCTGCTCAGCTCACAGCCTCCCCATGCTGTGGGAATCAGACCCGTTCTCAGCCCTGTGTTGCTGCTTTATGATGGCAATCTGTTGTCATTGAGCCCTAGGCTCTTCCATTGGGTTTTTCAGCCACGTTTGGGCTGTGGCAGCAGATCCTGCAGCATTCTCCCTAAAGTAGGAAGAAAAGGATCCTCCGTTGTCTTTCTCCTATTTGCGCATTTTTAATTGGACCGTAAATCCCACTTTGTTGTGTTTTAGAAGGTTATTTCCCAATAGAACCGTCTCTTCTCTGATGAGGGCAGAGATTTATTACCTAATTTCCGAGCTTTATGTTTCCCTTTGGGTGTGTTGCTTTAGCAGCTCCCTGGTTACACAGACAGCCCCTTTTCCCCATCACTTTACAGCTGAATTTCCTCCAGCTCCTCCTCACATCGTGGCTCTCTCAGCATCTCCCCAGGATGCACCCTGGCCCTCCCATGCCCCATTCCCACCTTCTCTCTTTGAGTTGCCCATAACCAAGCACTGCTCTGCAATACTGCAGTGCTTTTACAGCTCTGGCCCTGGGCTCTCTGCACAGCACCTCACGGAAAGGACATCTGAGGGTTTATTTTCATACCCCCACAAAGAACGTAGGGGTGACCTTCAATCCAGCTGGTGATCATTAATCAATGGGTACAGCCACCACAATGCCCTACAGGAGCAGCCAGAAGCTCTCACCACTCAGCAATGTTTGAACCAATGAGGAGCAATTGGAGCCACAGCAGTCTGGGGTACCAACACCATGTAGCTCAGTGCTGAAGCCAGGTCCCCAGATGGTCCCCCCCCTGGAAGATGAGCCACTCACAGACCCCTCTGCACACCCTGGTGGTGTTTGCTTAAGGAAACACCTTGCTGGCATACACCGAAGAAGCCTCATTCTCTGCTGTTATATCAGCCTGCTTATACAAAATATTTCAGCACAGACTTCAAAGGTGGCAGGGGAGCCCCAGGAGCTAATTGGCCCCGTTGTTTCCAGCACTGCTTCTGGCACAGCTCTGTAATCAGAGCAGGAGCAGCGTCAGCTATCGGTGTGTGACACCGCTCGAAAGAATGAGAGCTCACAGAATAATTCAGCACGGCTGAGAAAAATGGGCTTTCTTCCCCCCCTCATGGAAAAGGCTGCAATGTTTCCACCAGTGCTGAGTGAGCACCAGGAGGACCACAGAATCACTGAGGCTGGAAAAGCCCACCATAATCCCTCAGCACAGCCCTGGCTCACCCCCCTACCCAATGACCATGTCTCCAAGTGCCACATCTCCACGGCTCTTAACACCTCTAGGGATGGTGACCCACCACTCCCTGGTCAGCTGTGTCACTGCATCACTGCTCTTCTGAGAAGCAATGTTTCCTAATATCCAACCTGACCCTCTCCTGGCACAGCTTAAGGTCATCCCCTCACATCCTATTGCTGCTACCCAGAGGCAGAGGCTGACCACCCCCTCATCACAGCCTCCTTTCAGGGCATTGGACTGCAGACCCTGTTTGCTCCAAGGGTTTGGGTTACAACTGCTCTGCAGGAAGAAATGAATGAGTCTCATTCATTTCTTCTAACATTGGCTTAAGTGAGAGAAAATAGGGAGCCCAAATCTATGCCTCAGATCCGGACACTCGTTTCAGCAGCACGGCATGAAGCTCAGACAGGATCCTGTGGGCTCAGAGAACTCAGCTGGAATGAAGAGCACGGCATGTTAATCCCGTTAGGGCTTCCACACTCCTCCCGGAGCGTATTGCAGTGTCATTACTGCATTAAGGCTCAGCTACACAAAGAAGAAGCAGGGGCTGAACCAGCAGGATTTGGGGTTTCATGAAGCCTGCTGTCTCCGAGATAATGCATTATTTTCATCTCCGTTTGAAAGCATTAACAAAAAACGTGTTAGCTCAGTGTGAACGCTTTAGGAAGAGCCTCCCGAATGCAAAATGCTGAGCGCACAAGCTTGAGTGCACCCAAATTGACTCACGTTCTTGGGGAAGCACACACTTAATTACAACCATAGAGAGGATTATGGCTATGAGAAGTGTTCGAGGTGAGCGTGGAAGGGCACAGCCATGGGTGTGCTGGGAGATGGCTGTGAAGGAGGCATGGATGGGGTGATGGGTGCACACAGCCTGAACCCAGCAGCAGCAGCACCAGGGTGAAAAGTAGCCTTGAAACATTACATCCAATGAAAGGGGCAAGTTTTGAGTAAGAACGCATATATATGGCTTCTCCTATCACTTCTATTGGTAACCCTTTGCCCATGTGCTTCGTCTCATGCTTCTAAATAATGTCAATATCAGGTTGGATATTAAGAGAAATTACTTCTCAAAGAGTGGTGATGAATTGGCAGGCAGTGCCCAGGGAGTGGAGGGTCACCATCCCCAGAGGTGCTCAGAAGTTCTGAAGCATTTGCTATAGCTTTCAGCTACAAACACAGCCACTTCCTTGGCTGCCCTGCTGCCTTCCAGCTCCCTGGTCTTGCTCGCAAAGCAGCTGCTGTCTGAGCTCACACACCTGGAAGGACATGCAGGCATTTGAAAACGTCACTGGAGAGAAAAGCTGCAAAGAGCTCAGTACCAGAGGGCTCTGCCTGGCCAGTCAGGCTAATAATTCCTCCTCTTACCCTTAGCTTAATGCTTTCAGTGCCTGCCTGAAACCAAGAGCTCAATATCAAGCACTACTTCTCCTTCCCTGCTCAGCTCTGTGCCGCTCAGGGGCAACAAACACCCAAACCAGCAGAAGCTGTTGCCTAAAAATAAAAGTGGTTGTGAGCAGCAGCTGAGCACCCCCAGCTCAGCCCCTCACCCCATCCCCAGCTTCATTTTAGGAGCAATAAGTGATCCCCCAGCTGCCGAAGTGCTAACACGGCAGTGGTTTGATTCCTTGCTCCCATTGCTATTCCACCTGAGAAAAGCAATTACAGCCGAGAGCGTGTCGTGCTCTGCCTGCTGCCGTGGCCCCGGGGAACCAGCACAGTGCTCAGCCCCAGCTGTGCTCAGCTGTGCTGCAGGTGATGATGCTCAGGATGGAGCCCAGGCAGAGCAGCCCCGCAGCACACAGGGCTGGTGGGCGCATGGATGCCAGTTGGATTTTTAGCTGCTGCTGGCAGGGAATGCACAGAAGGGAGCGAGATGTTGGCTGATAACTGGCACAGATTTCCACCCTGGGAATATCTGTCCTTTCATCAGCCGAGGGTTTTCGGTGTCTAAGACAGTTCCAAGGCAGCACAAACCCAGGGTTCCTGCAGAGTGAACCTGAGACCTTTTCCTCCCTAACAGCAGTTTGCTTTCTTTTGAAAGGACAAATAGGGGGGGATGGCCCTGAGCAGCTGCATTGCCCTGGTGCTGCCATGGGCTGGGGGACAGCAATAGACCTTATATGGACCACGCTGAGCTGGGCTCAGTTCTGTGACCCTTAGCAGAGCCCCATCCTTCTGAGCCATGATTCTACCACCTGCAAACAGGTTTCAAACCCGCTCCTTCCCCTCCTTGCCGTCGATAGCTGCTGTCGTTTTGTCTCTTTAAACTAGAAAGCCACAGCTTTCTCTTTATAGTACAAAGCCCAGCGAAACGCTGAGCAGTGGGGTTATTCCAACTCATTGTCTGCTGCGATGAGATTGAGGTCAGGCCTTGAAGTATTTCCACAAACAGCATTTAAGAAGCAAAATAATTCACACCGCGCTCCCTGTGAGCTGCTGCCTGAGAGAGAACTGCATCCCTGCCCACCCCTCCCTGCATGGGAAGCAGGGAAGCTCTGAGCAGCTCACCCACTGCCCTTCATGTCTATGGGACACTCAAGTTCTCCTGCTGCTCCAGGCGCATCCATCCACTCCACGTATGGTTTGTGAGGAGAGAGTGAGGGGTGGGGAAATGAAATCTATTACAGAGCTTTCATCTCTTTCCCTGCAGAGGAGTTTGGGCAGAGGGATGCAGCAGAAACCATCTTTGCAGAGAACTCTTTTTTCCCCTATCCCAGTGCTTTCTATTAAGAAGAGTGAGGAGGAACAGACAGGATGCCAACCAGGAGGACCCCAATATGGGTTTAGGTTCTTCAGCTCCGAAACGGATCTCTGTTTGCCAATCAAACTCCGTATCTATCAGGAGCAAATTCTCAGCAGGTGGCACAACAATCTTGCAAAACCGAACTGTTAAATATTTAGGGCAGATGACAAACAATATGTCATAATATTTGCAGAGCCGCGTTTGCTATTCCGCGCCTCGTCTCGCCGTTTTTGGAGGCATCCACTGGAGAATGGGAAACAATTGACTGCCACTATTTGGTTACATTGTGAATGAAGTGCAGGATTTAATTTGGATTCCTTAAGCCTAATATTGCGATGCTGCACGCCAGGTGGATTTTAACATTTATTAGCTGGGGCCTCGCAATGAATATTGAAGAGGAATTTAATTAACATGCAGGAACTCTGACTTTAATTGGGTTGAGGGTTTTATTTCAGGCTTCATTCCAATGTGGGACACCTCTATGTCCCATTGCCACTTCTAGGCAGTGCTGGCAGGACAGCTGCTAAGCATTCACAGCCCCAGAAAGGTTTGGGGAGCAGAGCAGTGACGTAGCAGGGAATAACACAGAGCAACACTATGGGTTAGTTCTGTATCAGTGGCAACCCAGCAAAAACAAATCTAGATCTACATGCTCCTGTCTCATGCACCCAGCTCTGCTCCCACCTGCACCCAGTACTGCTATCCCATGCACCTAGCTCTGCCACCCCATGCACCCAGCTCTGCCATCCCATGCACCCAGCACTGCTATCCCATGCACCCAGCTCTGCCATCCCATGCACCCAACTCTGCCATCCCCTGCACCCAGAGTTGCACCCACCCGCACCCAGCACTGCTGTGCCACTCAGTGCACTGGATAAACCTGACTCTTCCCAGCATTTCCATGGCCCTTACCTTGATGGAATCTACTCCTAGGAGACCACAATGATACTTTTTAATTAATTAATTAAGCCTGATTGGAAAAAAAAAGCTCAACCCCCCCCCCCCCCCCCGACAAAGCCTGTTTCATTTTAATCACGTACTATGCAAATGAGAAATGTAAATATCATTAGGAAATCTGTTGCTCACTTAATTCCTTTCTGCTGTAGCACTGCAGAAGGCCTTTGATCTCCACTCGGTGCTTTGATCCGCTCTTGGCCGGGGCTGCTGTGAGGGCACAGAGCTCACCCCGTGCAAACAAGGAGCAGTGCCAGGAGCTGAAGCAGCCCCCACCCCGACCCACAGTGCCCCCACATTGCCCCAGTGCACCAGCAGCCCCCCCAGCCCTTCTGTTCCCCTATCACAACCCAGCAGTGGGGACACAGAAGCAGATCCATCCCTGTAGTTCCCTGCGGGTATCCCATTGGACACAGCCCCTCAGCCTGCCCCAATCTACTCCTCGTTACAGAACGAGCCGCCAAATTCCATTAATTTCTCATTTAGTGAGGCTAAAGTGCTGATACGTACATTTTAGCTACAGTGCTCTTAATCAGTTAATTTAACCAGAAACATTAATAATGTATTTCTTTGCCACTTGACTGCTCATCCGTTAAACGGCTTATCCATAGGAGAAGGATGTCACCCCTCGTGACATGGAGTACCTAATACAGTGCGAATGAAATAAGATTTTGCATATTTAATGTCAGGATGAAGAAAGAGGGAGATGCCGTCTCCTGGGAGCTGAGCTGTGAGGCTCTGAGCCGAGCTGGGCGTGCTGCCCTGGCAAGAGGAAATCCCTCCTTACGGGACATCAATTGCATAGATCTCATTTTCTGCTCGGGTTCATCTCCTTGGCATTACTCAGCAAATACCTGGCGGTCTCTGGGCTGTACATTGAGGGTAGCCTTGATGCTGACATCACCCCCAGGTCCCTCATTAGGTGGGCACAGACCAAGGGAAGCTGTGTCCAGGGTTGGAGTGTTCTGTGGTAGCAGCTCCTTAAGGAACACAGAAGAATTTGGAGGGGAATAAGGAGTTATTGCTCTTCTTTTTCTCTGTAGTGATACTGACTTTGCATTCGGTTGCCTCCATCCCGTATGGGACTATTGCAGTGGCCGTGTGCTGAGTGGGAGGTCCTGTTAGTGACCTCCAGCTGCAGCAGGGGAGGGTCAGGTTGGATAGTAAGAGGGTCAGGATGGCTAGTAGGAGGGTCAGGTTGGATAGTAGGAGAAATGCTTTCTCAAAGAGCAGTGATGTTGGCACAGGCTGTGCTGGGAGTGTTGGGATTACCATCCCTGGAGGTGTTCAGAACTGGAGGGATGTGGCAATGAGGGACATATGGGCATGGGGGGAAGGGGGGAGGCTGGACTTGGGGTTCTGAGAGGGTTTCTCCAGCCTGAATGATTCTGTGATTCTATGAGTGGGCAGTGTTCACTCCATCCTCAGCACACGACTTCAGGGAGCTCCCTTTGCTTTCCACCAGTGTTTTCCCACACAGAGCAAGGCAGCACCATCCCCTCAATGCACCATTCCCAACAGTGGGAGTAAAGTGCCAAACCTCCCCTGGTGGGTGCATAGGGCAGGAGATGTGCAAAGCTCAGCCCTGTGCTCACACCATCCCTAAACAGGGTGCAGCAGAAGGGGACGAAGTGCCAGCCCAGGGTTCAGGGTGAGGGGAGGCAGCAACTCCTGAGCTGCACCCAGCAAGAATGATTTCAAACCGAGCACTTCTGCCAGGATGTCACACGGAAAGGCTGTCAGAAAGCTGTCTAAATGTGTTAACAACACTGTCAGCGGGGGAGAGAGAAGTGTTATCAGAATGGTTGTTCTTCAGAGCTAAATAACTCTGCGATTTTGTGCGGAGCAGAAGACGAGATCACACCACGCACTGAGTGCTGAGGGAAGCTCTTGCTGAGGATGGAGCTGTTTGTTTTGTTAAAAAGGGGAAGAGGGGAGAAAGTGAAAAGCTGAACCACTCTGACTTTCCTCACCCGGCTTCCTGCAAAGCTGAAAGCAGCTCTGGTTGCACCCAAGAGAGCAGAGCTGAGGGGTGAAGCAGAGGATGGGGGTTGGATAAAGCTTTGCTCTCCTGGCACAGCTTTGGATTCCCACCATCCCTGGTCGGGATGGGGCAGCAGTGCTGGGATCAGCACAGGTTTGGGCTCAGCTGTGCACAGCCTTTCCCAGAGCTCCACATCCCAGGCAAGGCTTCAGCCTTTTGCTTTGAGTTCTCGTTATGAATTGCTGCTCAATTCCCACCTCAGCAGCAGTGTCAGTGGCCATCCAGTCAGACCGAGTAACACAAAATAAGAAGACATGAAGCAGATCCTAATTAGTGCGCTTTCTCATTTGCTGATTGACATTCTCTGGAGAGCAATTAGCCTACTCTAAAGGGAAAAGACAAACATTTACTTAACCTGCCTGGTGATTGATACCTGAACTCCAAGAAGTCAGAATCCCAGCCATTGCTGAGATATGATGACTCAATGTTGCTCCCCATGCCTTCCCAAGACAGTGCAGAAAAGCATAGAGCATGGAGCCCAGACAGTGACCTGCACTGCCACTCAGTTGCACCCCGACCATCCTATCTTGTACTCCCCAGTCTGCTCCACCACCGACTGCTTACAGTCAGTGCTGCATCCAGCAGCACTCTGCATACTGCACTATTTCCTATAGGCTGGTTGCCAGATCTGGTTCCCATTGTTTTTTGGGAGGGGAGGAAGGGAAATTACATGCAAACAAACAGAGTCTGAACCTCTGTGTGAACTGAGCAGCCCACAGCATTGCAAGGTGGATCTGTGTGCCATTGCCTGGGCAAGGGAATAGCACAGTCCCTTCCTGGAGGTGTAGTGAGCAGCAAATGCCCTCTGAACCTCTGCAGGACACTGCACAGCAGCACTGGGTGCTGTGGGTGAGTGGGAGGAGGAGCTGTGATCTGCAGAGACAAAAAGCAGCTCTGAGAAAAGGCTGCCAGCCTCAGATCAGGGAGCAGCAGCCACTGATCTCCCCAACACTTGGAAATAACTTCAGCAGCGTCACAGAAGTGGTTGAGTGAGAGGCAGCCACACCAGAGGGCCTTCAGTTTTACTACCTCTGATAAAACTGCTTTACAAGTATATAAAAGTGGAAGCTGCTTTGCTGTTGGCTTTTTACAGCCTGCTGGCTCCCCGTGTTCCATACAAGGAGCTCAGCACAGCTCCGATCCCCCTGCAGCCATCGCACCCTGCAGAGCTGGCAGCCCCTCTGAACTCCCCCTGCTCTCAGCGCCATTGGCAATACCAGTGTGCCCACAGAATGGCCACTTTATGTTCATTTTGAGGGTAAATGTTCAGTTCTCAGACCTTGCTCCGACTTCCCTGTGCTGCTCAATGGAAGGCTGCTTGCTGGTACCCTGCAGTACATTGCAATGAGGGGTGCAGGGGGTCCCAAGTCGCTCCATGATCTGCAAGCTGATGCTATCCCACAAATCATCCCCACTTCGCTCAAATGGAAAAGCTGCAACAATTATTTTCATAATTAGCTGCCTTTTCAAATTAATGCCAGTTATGCTATGTAATCATGATGAAGATTATGCATTAATCAGCTGTTCCAAGCCGGTTATTAGGCTCTTTAAATAATGATTGCAATGAATATATCTGAAGGAGAGACCCAGAGCCAGGAGAGAGGCAGCACACGGCATCCCTCAGCACTGAGCACTCAGTGGTGCCTGCTGCTGGCACCTCTGTAAACACAGATTTCACCACGTCCTGGTGTTTGCAGCACCCAGCAGTGCAGCCAGAGATATATGGCTCCTTCCTGCCTGCTCCCACCGCCTGGTACTAAATTCAAGCTATTGGGTAGTTGCACGGAAAATTTGTTTCTGTCAAAAAACCTATTATATCCAATTGGATGTCTGGAATGGGAATTTATTTGGGCTCAAGGAGCAGTAATCCACATAGGCAGACCTTCTGTATTGTGCCCTAATAAGACGTGCTGCAAAGGAACTCTGAAAGCTCTGGGCCTCGTGTCAGCAGCTCAGTGATCGATGTCACACCAACCCAGTTATCATTCCGGGATGATGCTGGAAAACAAAAAATCCTTTGCTACAATGTTCTGGGCAGTAAATCTCTGAACAGAAAGGATGAACCTCATGCTCACTTTATTCCTGTTTATTGTTTCTAGTGTAATACTGAGCAAGAATCTTCTCTACCCTGTGAAACTCGGATGAGCTACCGGAGTGCACAGGCTGATAGGGGTGAATCCATCTCTCAATAACTAGAGGTTTCAGTAGGATCCAGTGAGCATGGGGCTCTGGGACGACCATCCTGGGCTCCTGCCCACACTGTTGGGTGTCCTACATTGGTCATAAGTGACTCCTTGGAGATCCCATAAGATCGAAATGGGTCTCCCGAATCTCTCCTTTACTCTTCCCCCCATTGCTCGTGTTATTATCGAGACCTAAAACATTTTTTTTTTCCCATTGGAGACATTCAGTGAACAGCCCCAATATCTGCAATGAAATCCTTTAGGTCCACCTTAAATTGAAAAGGAAGATTTCCTTTCCACTAACGAACCCAGAGCCCATCTGTTACCAGTTGCACTTGCTTATCTCGCTCATCCATTAATTATCTTGGTTTACTTTTTAATAAGATGGAGCAGGGTTTGTAAGCCTTCCCGCAGCTCTGCGTGGGGCTCAGGGCTGTGCCCACAATGATGTACGAGTGCATAATTTACAGCCACCCCGAGCTGCTTCCATTAGGTTGGCTGTCAGCAGGGAATTGAGGACAAGACGTAGCAATCCAGAGCCGAGGAGCCAGGCAATGCCATGACATGAGCTCGCTGCCCATGGGGAGGTGTAATGGCATGAACAGCTCCAGAGCACTGGGTAACATGCATCCGAGATGTGCATTATTGAGCAGATACGTTGTGGGGTAGGCAGAGCTCCACTGGCCTGAATTAAGGACTTGGATGAGCAAAAGTGAGGAATGATGGAAGATGGGAAGGGCAGCACCTACCAAACACCC
Source organism: Excalfactoria chinensis (assembly GCF_039878825.1). Lineage (NCBI taxonomy): Eukaryota > Metazoa > Chordata > Aves > Galliformes > Phasianidae > Excalfactoria > Excalfactoria chinensis. The sequence continues at coordinate 3,626,899 of NC_092846.1, forward strand.
CCATAAGCAGAACCATTTCCTGATCCTACTGCAGCCTGGGGAACGCCGCTGATCAGCTCGCTGATGGCACAGCTCCATCCAAGCCTTCTCACCCTTGCTGTGCCTCACCATAACTGCAGCATCCTTTTGTCTTCCAGGAGGGATCTTTGAGTACACCGATGGCCCCAACACGCAGGTGATGAGCGCAGAGGAGCAAGCCTTCAGATTCTCCGCCAACATCATCAACAGGAACAGAACGCTGCTGCCCAACACCACGCTGACCTACGACATCCAAAGGATCCACTTCCACGACAGCTTTGAAGCCACCAAGAAAGGTGAGCAGGTGATGCATTCCCCATGTGCTCAGCATAGAACTGACCCTCCAAGGCACTAACACGGGGCAGCAACTGCTCCTTTTGTCCTCACAAAGCTCCTTTCAGTGCTTGCTTCTCATCCTGCACGCGGGTCTGTAGGCCATGCTGTGTTTATTTCATTGTATCCCCAGCAATTCAAACCTCCACGGTGCAGAACGTCGGCTTCCTTTCTTCCAGGGCATCAGCCTCTTTCCTAAGGCCTTGCAATGAAGCAGAGCTGTCACAAAGCCCCACGCTGCCCTTTGATTTGGAGGGAGGCAACAGAGGCGACTGAGAAATCATCTGTTCCTGTGAAAAACTTTAATGTTTTTCTTTCCCCCCTCAAACTGCCTCCAGCCCTAAATGCAGTTGTTCTGCTTTCATTTCTCAGTGAAAGCTCCGGCGGAGCTGGGGGAAGCATTATTCGGCAGAAAAAAAACTCTATTAAAACTGATGGGAAAAGGCATTTGTCAGGGCAATTTGGGATCATTTCTGTGCTCACACCCAACACAGCCCTAATGGTGAGCTAACCAGGCAGCCCCCATCCACACTCCCATTAAGAGGTAATTACCCTCTGGAGCATATTCAGCTCTGATCAATGGAAACGAGCTGCTCTGAAGGGGTGTCAGCATGTGTGCACCCCATGGGGTGGGATTGAGGGGGCTCAAGAGACAGGAGTGACTGGGTGGCCTTCTGGCTGCACATGGGTGATGCCTTTCTTTGGCTCAGTCTGTCCATCCCCCCTTTGCTCCCACCCCATAACGCTGCCTCGCTGTGCTGATGGCCTCTCCCCCCCCTTGCAGCCTGTGACCAGCTGGCTCTCGGTGTCGTAGCGATATTTGGACCATCCCAAGGCTCGTGCACCAACGCCGTGCAGTCCATCTGCAATGCCCTGGAGGTGCCACACATCCAGCTCCGGTGGAAGCACCACCCGTTGGATAACAAGGACACTTTCTATGTCAACCTTTATCCCGACTATGCCTCCCTCAGCCATGCCATTCTGGACCTGGTGCAGTACTTGAAATGGAGGTCAGCCACTGTGGTTTACGATGACAGCACAGGTAGGTGAAGGAGGTGCTTTGAAAGGGGGAATCTGGGAGATTTCTTATGAGTCCCATTTAGGAAGTGCTCTCAGGAACCCTTTTGGAAGCCAAACATCACAGTGTACAGAATACCCTGGGGTCCCTCCCAGAGCTTTCCATCCTTGGGCACATGGAAGCCAGGGCTGGGACAGAGGGATGAGGAGGGGGAGATCAGAGCTGTGGGGCAGTGCCTGGCCCAGCTCCATGGCTGCCATTGGGGATGCACTTTCCCAACTGAAAGCAAAGGCTGTTCTGCAAAGGTTTTTTTGTTGTTGTTTTCTGTCTAATTCTGTACAAAAAAGAAAATAGCTGGCAAAGTTTTTCACTTAAAGAATTCTATTGATGGTTAAACAAAGCAAAGAGCAGCACAGCCCCATAGATTGAAAAAGAGCAGAAAGAAAAGACGCATTGGAGAGCCTGTCCAACTTCATTCCACTAAACCAAATGGTTTCTTTAGGGGAGGGCTGATGAGAACACAGTTTGACATTCCTGTTTTGCAAATGTGGGTCACAGTATGTTCCCTTCATGGCACATTCTAATGCACTTCTACCATGCACGAGGACTCGCTGTGCTTTCCCTGCCTGCGATAGGCATCTGCTGAACTCCTTCTTGCAGCATCAGATACCAAACAGCTCCCGCTCAGCTGCATTCAGCACAGCTTTGTACCTTCCACAATAAAACAGGGATGAATTCAAAGGACAGAGAGATGGTTACGAGTTGTGATTAAGTGCCCGCTACGAACCATGCTATTCATAAATCTAAGTGCATTTTCCTTTTGTTCTTTTGCTGTTGTGCATGACAAATACCGCGGGTTTTAATTTGTCATGTAGATAATTATCACAGCCCGTCCTTCCTCAAGGGCATCTTTGCTTAAGAAAAAGCAGTTTGACAACAGAGATGACCAAGCTTGGGAGCAGCCCTATTCCACTCTTCCCACCCAGCGCCAGGACCCAGCTCTGCCCTTTACTTTGATAGACCCTTAAGTACTCAGGGCAGGGAGAAACAGCTTGGGCAGGGCAGCCCATCCCGTAACGCTCTGGGTTTGTCTTTGTGCAATGCCTGAAGGCCTCATCCGGCTGCAGGAGCTCATCATGGCCCCATCACGATACAACATCCGCCTGAAGATCCGCCAGCTGCCGCTGGACACGGACGATGCGCGGCCGCTGCTGAAGGAGATGAAACGGGGCCGGGAGTTCCGCATCATCTTTGACTGCAGCCACCTGATGGCAGCCCAGATCCTCAGGCAGGTGAGCGGGGAGACGTGGGGACACAGGGGAGGGGGATGTGGGGACAGTAGGGGTGGGAACATGGGCTCAGTCCTGCCTACAGCAGAAGGTACAACGCATGCATTCCATTCTAGCTCTCCTAAGGCAGCCTTGGGGCCATCCTGTACAAATGCAAAAGTGGCACCACTGAGCACCGAGGAAAATGTCAGCTCTAACTCAGCCCCACTCCTTGCAGCAGGGAGGCAGCCATGTCCTCCCAGGCACGGTGTGTGGTTCTTGCACTCTAAGCCAGTGATCTGCTGTCACCATCTCCCCCCTCCTTCCCTGTCTCCTAGCTCAATCTGGCCCAGCTCCTCTCACCCAAGTGCCATTACATGGCAGGGTCAGCATCAGACAGAGGGAAACGGTCTCAGGAAGAGTGCTGCTCAGATCAGCCCAGCAAGACGCTGCCACACAGATTAAATAGATGCCCTGAAGGGCTGGGAAAGCAAACAGAGAAAGAGACTTCTCCTACAACCTGCTTGATGCAAAATGAAGAGAAATCAGAAAGCCTAGGAGGGATTATTAAAGAAAGCAATAGAAGGGACTCATTGTCTCCTGCCTATTATTTTAGCATGCTAGCTGTGCTCGGTGCTGTTCACTTATCATGTGGTTTATTATAGTTTATTGTGCCATCTGCTCCGCTCGTCGCTGCGAGTGCAGTGTGAGGAAGATGGAGGAGGGGGGGGCTGCAGGGATGGAACTTCTCCCGAGCCCTTCTGTGTGTCAGCAGGGTTTGCTCTTTTGTCAGGAGTAGCAGCCTCTTCATTCCTTCCCTTCCTGGACAAACAAATCACTGCAGGACCCTACAGGATTGCTCTACCTACTCACGGGTGTTATCTGTGCTCTCCAGCTGTGCCCATTTCTGGTCACTTTACAATGCTGTATGCCTATTCTCTTGCTTCCCAGCCCCTCTGCTCCCTTTGGCAGCTGTCTCCAAACAGTTGCAGCTCTTCACAGCGCACAGATGTGCTGCCTTCACTTTGATGGAGTTCCCATCCCATCCTGGGGTTCACCAACTCCAGGTTCCCCATGGATTTATTTCCCCACCAACCCAGATGGCAGCTGTGCTTGTGCTGCAGGAGCAAGGCTGGTTGGCTGCAGCGGGACAGGGCTGCCATCCACCACCACCTCCTGGACCTGAACCCCCCTATTTGCTCCTCTGCTTTCACGTGGCCTCACAGACACCTCACATCCCCTATTTCTGCACCCAGCTGTGCAGAGCCCTGCAGACCACAGGCACGAGGCACTCAAAAAGACATTGCCAAGAATCCCGGGGTGAAGGCTCACCCCAGAGGTACAATTTCAAGGCTCGTGCTCTCCATCCTTTCCTTTACCCGTGGTTTTTTGACATCCTGCTTCTTTCCAAACTGTCACTTCCTTCCTCGGAGCGAAATTCTGCCCTAGTAATTTCAGTAGAAAACAAGGGAAGTAAACATCTCCTGGGGGACGTGAAGTTGCTTTCCCATCAGTGGAGATTTTAAAGTGCTCCTGCATGTGTTGTTCTGCAGAAAGCACGCTCACAGTCAGCACCACAGGGAGAGCCACGACTGCTTCCTCATGATGGAATCACTGAATCACTGAGGTTGGAGAAGCTCTCCAAGATCCCCAAGATCCAAGCTCAACCCCAGCCCACCCCTACCATGCTCATTGACCGCGTCCCCAAGTGCCACATCCCCCCAATCCAGGGATGGTGACCCATCACTCCCTGTGCAGTCCATGTTGCTCCTTGGAGAAGAGTTTTACTCCCTCCTTTCCCTCACTAACAGCCTTTCCCTCCTCTCCCCTAGGCCATGGCAATGGGAATGATGACGGAGTACTACCACTTCATCTTCACCACGCTGGTAATGTATCTGCTCTGTAATCCCAACCATCCCTACACTGAGGGGCTGCAGGGTGAGGGATGGGATGCTGGGGAGGGATCTGGGCTGAACAACCCAGCAGAACCAGCAGCAGCCCCACCACCCTTATAGCCTCATCCTGTGTGCTCTGTAGAAAGGACTTGGCACAAGATGAGCTCTGCTCCCATTCTCCATGGGCCACTTCTTCCCAACACCAGGAGCCATTCTGGTCTGGGCTTTCCAGCATGCTGCTTTTGTTCCGGCTTGGGCTTCTATTGTCTGTTCTACTGTTGAGTGTTGCTTGATTCTGAAAATCCAATTTCTCTCCCTGCCTTTAGGAAAGCAGCAGACAAAAAGTAACCCTTAAAAACTGCAAAAGAAAAAAATTTATTTTTCAAATGCAAAAGACATTTTAATTACCCCTGCTACTATTATCTATTCCAGGCAGCTTTAAGCATTTCCCAGATAACCTCCTATTAATCAGCCCCAGCTGAGCCTAGAGTACATTTCATGTGTAGGTACAGCCTGGAGGCGGGAAAAGAAGAATTATAATAAATTAATAGATAAGCAATCACAATTAATGCCACTTTCCTGAAATAACAGTTATATCATGGGAAAGATATTTTAATCTGTCATTCCTTAAGGCAATGTTTTCCTAGCTTGCAACGCATGTGCTTCGGCGTCTACAGTACTAGACCCATGGGGTGCTAATGAATTAGTCTATTATGTTATACTGAATGTTTCTAAAAGGTCCCCAGTCGATACTGAGTGCAGTGCATCAACACTTGGCACGAAATGCTGCTGCAGTGGGCTCAGCAGCACGGCTCTGCTCAGTGCTCCGGCAGCAGCAGCCCCAGCCCAGCTTCCCCTATAGGAGCACAGCTCTCTGTGCAGCTCTGCTATCCCATAATGTCCTGAGATTTCCCAGCCAGCTTTGGAAAGCAGCTCTTTGCAAACGTGCAAGCCAGTGTCCCAAAGGAAGCAAGGATCCTCCCATGCTTTGTGCAGAGAGAAACAGAAATCACAGCCCCTCCAAGCTTAGGCTGGAGAGTGAGCATATGAGGACGTCATGCACCACGAGTGCCCACCCTGAGTGCCCCATGGGGAACAGCATCACTTGGGAAGGGGTATCCAGAGCCCCAGGAGCAGAGCTGTCCTGAAGGCAGAGGGATGGAGGGGAGAATAAATCTGCAGTAACAAAAAATAAGTGTCAAAAGAGAATGCTGATGAGGTGGAAAATAGAACCAGATGTTCCAATTTGTGGCTGTACAGGAGTGGAAAACGCGGGAGAAACTGATAAGGCAATTCCCCCCTCTGTGCCTGCTCTGAGGCTCGGTGGGGCTCTGCACTGCCCAGCTGTGCTGGTGGGAGCACAGCCCAGTGCTGCACAGAGCAGAGGACCCCACAGCAGATATATGCATGCCTGAGCTTAAGCAGCTCTGTGTGCCAGCTGTGGTCATTGTAACCTATCTGAAAGTCAGCATACAACCAGGCCTGTGCACTGCCCTTTAATGCGATGTGAGGTTTGCACTTGCCATTTTTCAGCAGGAGAACAAAAAAGCAACAAATGCCCACCCCAGCCCAGTCCCCGTGCTGTGCTGCCCATGATGAATGGCACTGCTGGCTGCTCCAGCAGGTTACAGCCCAGCATCCATCAGCAACCAGCCCAAGGTGCAGGGTCATGGGGGCAGCACACAAGGAGAGATCAAACCCCTAAATCTTAGGAAAGCAAAACAGCTGTAGGAACTCAGATCTCCCACCAAGCACCAAGTGCTGGCTGCTGGTGAGTGCTGATTGTGTTCTGCTTTGCTCAGGATGCTGCATTTCAGGGCCGGTGTTTCTGCAGCTGCCTGTGGGCAGAACAGAGCTTGCTGCTGTGTCTGGGTGAGCACACAGCCCAGCTACATCCTGCTGGTACAGCCACAACATACAAAGCAGCTCCAAAATCTCTGGCTGCTATGCATCCCATGACCCAGCTGCACCCATGCAGCTCTCCGCTCCCATTCAGGCTGTGCAGGCCCTGGGCTGTGCCTTGGGCTCATCACTCAGCCCCACAGCAATAATGGGGCACTGAGGATGGTCCCTGAGCTGGAGTCCATATCAAGCTGAGCTCCGGAGCCAGGAGATGCATTAAGGAGTGCCCGTCCTTGCTGTGTGCCAAGCCATGTCCGTGGGCCAGCTGCCAGCAGCTCAGGGCTGCCTGGCTGGTGGGGTTTATTTTTCAGTTGCATAAAGGGCACTCTCATTCATTTGCAGACTGTGTAGGCTGGTTGGAACGTCGAGAGATGCGTCTCCGTTCCTCTTTGATAGCTGTCTGCAAACTGGCACTCTGGATTCAGAGTCATTCCACTATCCCCAGCACCCGGAGGGCTCCGGTGCTCACAACAAATCCTCTCCCATCACCTCCCAGCCCCACCAGCACACAGCAGCATGGGTGGCAGCAGACAGCCCTGCAGCATCGCTGCCTTCCACCCATGGGCTCTGCCATGGCACACACACAGCCCAATGCAAAAGAGACGAACAGCCCACAGCTAAACCCAATGTTTAACTTGGTTTCTCTCTTTTAAGGATCTTTATGCATTAGATCTAGAACCATACCGCTACTCTGGAGTGAACCTGACTGGTTTCAGGATCCTCAACGTGGAGAACCCCCATGTGTCCTCCATCATTGAGAAGTGGGCAATGGAGAGGCTGCAATCTGCACCCAAAGCAGAGCTGGGGCTGCTCGACGGTGTGATGATGGTACGGGGCGTTGTGGTGTGGGGTGTGCTGAGGGTACAGGGTGTGACAAGACATGGTATAATGGGCTGGGGTGTGGGGATGTGGGGTGTGATGGGGTGGGGTGGGGTGGTGCAGGGTGTGATGGTGGTACGAGGCACGGTGATGATGGATGGTACAAGGTGTGATGATGGTACAGAGCATGCCAATGGCACAAGGCATTCAAATCCAAAGTCTTCACTGCTGCCCAAAGACAGAGCACAATGGGGTTTGTCTCCCCAGGCAGCCCCCAGAAGGAGCAGAGCACATGGCTGGACTGGGCCAGGCAGTGTGCTGAGATTGATGCAGGGAAGAAGAGCCACAGCTATGCCCAAAGACAGCTTCTGCCGCAGCTTTGATGACTCCTTTTAGGGCCTGATGGCAGCTCTGCTCCACTGAGTTACGGCTCGGAAGGTGCAGCACCTGCTCACCCATCTGTCTTCCCTGCAAGGCTGTCTCTGGTCCCATAACTGCTGACTAGCTGCCTCCCGATCCTTCCCACAGGTAGCACAGCTCCCAGACTTTCACCTTGAGAGGTCTCCTCGTATCCCTCTATTCTGCTTTATTTTCCCTAGGAGGACAGTCTCATCACTCTTCTCCTTTTACTCCTCTGCAGTGCTGCATGCAGGGGTGCAGAAGGGTCTCAGCACTACAGTAACTCCCCATTAAATTGCCTGGCCATGTCCTCGTGCTCCTCTCCCAGCCCCAAACACACAAGGTCTGTCCCCACTGCTGTGCCAGGAGCCTGCAGGACAACACTGCCCACTTGTCACACTTGGATTCCATGGGCACAAGGACGGTGCCAACACTAAAGGATTTTCTCCATGCCCACATCCTGATGGATATTCCCCTTTGTTTGCTGTGCCATTTGTTTCCTTGTGCCCTTGATCAATGTTTGGAGGAGAGATGGGGCACCTTGTGGTACCCAAAGCCATCACATTCTCCCTGGTTCAAAAGCTGATATGTGGGCAGGTGTTGTGAACCTGTGATGTGTTGGCTGGGTTGTTTTGGAAAGTTCTCCATGCACAGGGACAAGCCACTTTGCTTTTCCCGTTCTTCTTTCCCTTTGTGTATGAGCGCATAGCTAAGATGCTTTCATATAAGGCAGCTTTACATTCCTTAGGCAAAGCAGATGAAACAAGAAAGCTCTGTTTCTATCTCCTACATTTAGAATTAGCTTCTCCATTTGACAACACAGCAGTCCCAGCACCAGAAACAGCCCCTCTAGATGCACACAGACAGATGATGCTGTGCCAAGCTCTGATTTCAGGGCAGAGCTGTGCTCTTTCAGCCTGAAGAACAGAAACCCTCTCTGCTGCGCCTCTGCCCTGTATGCATGGATGTCAGCAGTGCTCTGCAGAGCCACAAATGTTGTTCCCTTCCCTTTAGACAGACGCGGCCCTGCTGTATGATGCTGTGCACGTGGTGTCCGTGTGCTACCAGCGTGCCCCGCAGATGACGGTCAATTCCCTGCAGTGCCACCGGCACAAAGCCTGGCGCTTCGGAGGTCGCTTCATGAACTTCATCAAGGAGGTGAGAGTCCAGTTTGCAGCTTTAATTGCTCAAAATGTGCAACATGCCTTATAGACAGCCCTGCAGCCAGCCTGGGCAGCACAGCCATGCAGCTGTGGGAGCAGCGAGAGGGATTGCTCCCATCACAGGCAGAGAATGAACCTCCTCTTAATCGGCTCTGCAGATTAAATCTCTTCTCTCTCTGCCACTCTCTCTCCCCTTTTTCATGTTTTGTTCCCTTCTGCGGAAAGCTGCTCCGACTGGCTGCCAAAAGACAGTGTAAATAATTTGTTTGCTTGGTTCCTTTTGCAAATTACCCTGAGCTCACACACCACTGCCCTCCTGTCACCAACATTCTGGCACCAACACAGGGATAACTGTGCCCCTATTGCACCCCGAGCAGCACTGCCACACACTGTGAGCACGGCTGCAGCGATGGCCGCATTGCCACCTGCTGAGGTCACACCGCAGAAGGGCCAGCATTCCCACAGCTGCCTGCTGCTCGGGACATTCAGGCTCCCATTCCCCTCAGGAGCATCAGCATCCTGCCAAAAAGCAGCTCTTAATTTATGAGCACAACCTAAGCTGTCCCAGAGCCGGGCTCCCTGCAGCCCAGCCATTCATCAGCACCACAAGGATAAATGCAACCCGCAAGGATGCTGTGATGAATGCAGGAGTTTTGTACTGAGTCATCACAGCCCAAACAGCTGTCGGACACAAAAGGTGTGAACCAAACCCAGCACGGGGACTGCAGAGCGCTCTGAACATCTCCGTCTGCAGAACGCATGGAGGTGGTCATTAATTAATCATGTTCTTTGGGGAGAAAGAACCAGGAATGGGACTAATTAAAAGATAGTAGAGCGGAGGGGCGATAAGCTTGTTTATGATGCCAACTGACAGCCCTGTGTTTTTCCTCCCCCATATCAGGCCCAGTGGGAAGGGCTCACCGGACGCATCGTCTTTAACAAGAGCAGCGGTCTGCGCACAGATTTTGACTTGGACATCATCAGCCTGAAAGAAGACGGCCTTGAAAAGGTAGGCAGCATCTGATGCAGAGGAGATGGCTGGTGGTTGTGTTGTTTCCCTGTTTTCTGGGTTTTATATATATATATATATATATAAAAAGGAGATTTATTCTGCAAGATTTCTCTGATCTCTCTCCATGTCTCCGCTGTGACTCACTGCCCCCGGAGCGATGCGTGGCACATTACAGATCCCAGCTGCAAGAATGCTTGTGGCACTTCTTGGGGACAGGGCAGAGAGTGGAGCAGAAGAAATGCTCACATCAGCCATTAACCTCTGCTCACCCAGCCCGGGGAAGGGAGGGGGGGGGATGGATAAAACCCATCCCGTCCAGCTTCTTGTTCAGCTTGCTCACAGAACAACAAACAACCCTTGAAAGCATTATCTTAGTGTGATTTCCACAAGGAAAATTGCTTGGAAATGGCACTGGCTTATTACAGGCTAGGTTCTGGAGGATGTACTGTGTAGTTTCATTTGCCTCTGTGTTGTTTAAGGGATGATAAAGAAAAGGCAAAGTGTGTTTTCTGGCTGTCCCAGGAGCTGGGCTGCAGCCTCAGCCCCTTGTATTGCTACAGGTCTTGGGGGGACACCATGCTAACACAGCAGCCTCAAGGTGAGGTCTGTTTGTTTAAGGCAAAACAGAGCAGCCCGAGGCTGCCTCATGGCCACCACTGACCCCCACTGGGCTCCAAACCTGCACATGAGGACACCCAGGGCCAGAGTGATGCTGAGTGTTGGCTATGCTGAGGACTGTGCAGCAGGTTTGCATGCTCCGGGGCAGCCATCCATCCACACTCTGGAGCCATCTGCTTTCAGACAAACACAAGGTGCTGGACTGGCAGCAGTGACAAGGCACTGAGCCCTGTGCCTGTGGGCATGGACAGGGGATGGATCCCAAAGGGACACCAGCTGGGAGCAGACGGGAGCAGCCTGCAAATCACCAAAGGGAGCAGATGCCTCCTCAGGTTGGGGTTAGGAATTAACTGCAGTGCTCACAGGCTGCTTCCATCACATCCCAGCTCCTATCCCATCCCAGCTCCTAGCCCAGCCCAGCCCAGCTCCCAGCTCCATCCCCATGTTGCACATCAGTCTGCCAGGTGCCCCATAGGAGCGCACTGTTATCAGTGCTGTGTGCCACACGCCACCCACAGCTCCATATATATTATGTGCAACTTTTGTCTGCAGCAATCCCAACATTTCACAGCTCATCTCATTGGCTGAAAGCTTCCTTTGGGCTCCGGAGGGGCTCTTGAGTATCGATGGCAAATCTCAGCCGACTCCGTGCTGCTGTCAATGGTTAATCTGAAAGAACAGAATGCCAAATGGCAAACAAATCCTGCTCGGGTTCTGCATTATGTAGAACAGCTTATGTCTGTTGAGCTTTAGGATTGCACTCCTGATCCCGATACCTCCTGGATGTTCCAGGGATTACCGGAGCATTAACTAAACCTAATTACAAGTGCTTTGACTATCTGAGCCTCACAGCTCTCTTAAGGCACTTGTTTTCTTTTTTTTTCCTTTTCTTTCTGTCATTTTTTCTTTTTAAACTCATTACTTCAGCCTTAAGTTCCATGGATTTCAGCCTCATCCCACACAGCTGTAAGCAGGGGGAGACGAGCTCAGACCCCCCTGTGCCCATTAGCAATGCAAACCTTTGCATTGCAGCTGCTGGGATGGAGGTGGGGGGGGAGCAGAGGGGCTTCACCTCTAACACTCAGAGCCTTTCCTCATTCCAAAGCCTGCTGCCCCCACAGCACGCTGTCATGATGCTCCTCCAGCCTCCAGTGCTGCACGGTCCGGGTTAACAGGCTTAGAGCTGCCCGGCCAGCTTCTCTAAATAGAGACATGTTTTGCTATTTCTGGGTCAATAGACACCTTCAAAGCCTAACGACTTATTGAAATTGACAGCTGGAGAAAAGCAGAGCACCTGGAGGAGCCGGGGGGGTGGAGGAGCTCCCCGCAGCTCCCAGCACCTTCCTGGCAAGGCCCCATTCAGGGAATTAAAAGCAAACTTTGATATATATTTTTGCTCCCTTTGGTTCTGCTCTGCCCCAGCCCAGAGCTGACAGTCAGTGTGTTCTGACACCCCCTTTGGTTGGGGGAGACAAGCTGATGTCGGCTTTGCTTCCAAATGGATGCAAGTTCCATTTCCAGGCAACACTGCTGGTGTTCCAGCAGCTCACCTCCCATCTGCTCACTTCCTTTCAGGTGGGGACGTGGAACCCCTCCAATGGTCTGAACATCACTGAGATCTCCAAGGGACGAGGGCCCAATGTCACGGACTCACTGAGCAACAGATCTCTGATTGTCACCACTGTGCTGGTAAGAGACCGCAGCTCTTCCCCTGCTCTGCCCCCAGATCAGCAAACCCTCTGCTCCCTGTGTGCACCCTCAGGGAGTCAGGGTACCCCATGGGGACCCCCAAGGCTTCCTTATGAGCTCCCACAGCTGGGCTGCACAGTGTCCCCCATCAGGAATGCTGGTGTTCTGCACAGTGATACCAGGAACAGCCCCAGACCGGGCTGAGCTGTGACAATCGTGTTTCTTTCCCTCTTCTAAGCACGTCTTTGATAAGCCAGCTCTGAGTAATGCCATTACCCAGCAAAGCACGGCTGCTTAGCGGGCCCCTCTGCTGCCAGCTGTCACGCTGCATTTTGTCCGCACGTTGGCTATTGGATTTGATGGCAGGCATCAGATCAGAATGAATTTTTATTTTCTATCTAATGAGTTATGACGAGTGGCATTGGTTTGGATACGGCCGTATCATACAGTGCTGGTTTGTGGAGTGCCACCACGGGAGGAACAAGGAGCACCAACCCCACACAGCCGGCTCACAGCCATGCTGGGGGACCACTGAGGCTGAAAGCTTTAGGCTGTGCAATCCAGGGCTGTGTATGGGGTACACAAGTAACAAAACAAAAGGCAAAGGGAGGGCAAGGAGTATGTAGGGGGGATACTGGGAGGTACAGGAGCCCACAAGGGTGAGGTGAGGCCATGGGACCACAGGAAGGACAGGGATGGATAGAGCTGAGAGCTGGGGAAGGCATCTGTCAGGGTCAGGATGGACTACAGGGCATGGAAATGTCCACTTGGGGTGACCTCCAAGACCAGGATGTAATGCAAAACGATGGGGCCAGGAGGAGACCTGTGAGCCATCTGCCCCTGGTTCACTTCTCTTTGGCAGCACTTCCATCCCATGCTCTGCAAGGATGGACAACCTGCAAAACACACAGAAAGCACCAGTTCCTATGGGCTGTACTGAGCCCGGTGCTGTGCACAGGGTGAGGGAACCCTGCAGCCCACAGGGAATGCACTCAGCCTCAATCTGCAGTCACTGCACCTTCACAGACCGGGCTCTAAAAGCCCACATCCCTAAACTGTATGTGCATTTGAACTCTGCCTTTGTCCTGCTGTGCTGGAAAACCAGAGGAGGAACCTCAGAAGGAAAAGCATGAAAGGTTATTTTTTCCCCTTTTTGCTCATATCACAGCAACTTGTTGGAAGAGAAATATTACCCCAGCAGCCAGCAGCGCTCTCCCCAAGCAATATGGGAACTGTGAAGTTATGAAATTGAGGGCACCTTCACTGAGAAATCGATTAGCAAACCGAGAGAGCTTGTGAATTGGATGTCTGGCCATTTTCAGTAATAAATTGTGAAATAGTCCGTGAATAAGTGGTTCACAGAGTTCAGAATTACCCCCTAGGAAATGTTTGAGACCTGCAGATGCATTACTGAAGCGGGCGCCGTCCTAATGTTCAGCGCTTCGGCTGTTAAATATGTATGTAATCCCTACAGCGCTTCCCAAAATTAATAGTTCTTTATGGCTGCACTGGAGCTGCCGTATTTATATCCAGACCTATCGACTGGTCCGATCCACAAACAAAGCACTAATTCCAGAGATAAAACATAAAGCTGGGGAGGAGGTGTTGGGGGAGCAGGGTGTAACGGAGCCATGTGCCAAACTCAGCCCCGTCACAGCGGTGCCCCTCTGTTGCTCTGTGCTTCTGCAGACCCTGCTCTGTGCTGCAGGCAGACACTAGCCCCATCCTTGCTTCCCAGCACGGTGCCGGAGCCTGGCCCCGCCGGCAAGGACACCAGCCTTGTGTGCAACCCTCACTGTGGCCATTTATCAGCTGCTGCTTCCTCCGCCTGCCTCCCAGCTCCTGCCCGCTGCTTCCAAGCTTTTGCCATTCCCATCTGTCCCCTCCGTGTTTCCCCCCTCGGGCTGCCCTTGTGCCCCCCATTCCCTGCCCTTGGTGGCTGCCCATGCCTGATGCCATCCCAGGCCGTGCCGCTCGCTGCACCAACACCTGCTATCCATCACCCCACGGGCATGGAGCACTTCTCCAGTTGGAGCTGGTGCCCCAACCTCCCCATTCCCTGCATCCTATAGTGAGTGCTTCGAAATGGAACAGAACCAAACTAGGAGCACATTGAGCTGCAGCAGCCACGCACAGAGCCTGCTGGGCTCAGCCCCAACCCCACAGCAAGGGGGGCACCCGACCGTGCAGGGCTGGCTCTCCTATTCATCCCCCTGACCTTGCACTGCCCCTCAGCACTTCATTTCAGAGCATGAAATGGATATTTTTGTCCCTGAAATCCCACCAAATGGAAAACAGTTGGCCGCTCAGAAGAGGCAGAATTAAATTTTGTGGGGTAAACAAGGTTGCTAATTAGCTGCTGTGCCGTGCAAAGTTAATTTACTCTCAGCGTGTTCCCCGTGCCAGCACAGCCTGGCGAGCTGACCCTGGAGCCAGGCTGAGCCATAATGGGGTCTGTGCTGTCTGTGCCCAGGAGGAACCCTTCGTCATGTTCCGTAAATCTGACACGGCCCTGTTTGGGAACGACCGCTTTGAGGGGTATTGCATCGACCTGCTGAAGGAGCTGGCCATCATCCTGGGCTTCACCTATGAGATCCGCCTGGTGGAGGATGGCAAGTACGGAGCGCAGGACGACAAGGGCCAGTGGAACGGGATGATCAAAGAGCTCATCGACCATGTGAGTGGGGCACGGGGCTGCAGTGGGGCTGGGGCACAGCCAGAGGGCACGGGCAGTGAGTGGGGCACAGCTTTCTCCCCCCATATCTGCACTTTTAACAAGGCGGCTTGCAAAAGCCCACTGACACCAGTGTAATTCCAGGGGCAGCCCTGCTCTTGCAGCTGCCAAAAGGTCACTTAGCCTGAAGCCAGGACACACAGCCAGGCGATGCTGAACTCCCAGTCAGGTTCTGCCTCCAGCACATCCCATGCTCCCCCCCAGGCCCACTCAGGGCTGTGGTGTTTGTACAAAGCTCTCCTTCCTGGAAAAGGTCTTTGGAAGAAGAGACAAGGACAGAATTTACCTCTGATCCCAGGCAGTAGCTGCAGCCCTACAGCTACAGCGCATCCCTCCCTCCTTCAGTCCTGTCCCAGTGGTGCAGCACACAAACCCCTTCCCAGCCTCACTGACACCTCCCAAATTCATCTGCTGCATTTGCAGAAAAAAAGAGACAAAAATAATCTCTTGTACGTAGCAGCCGTGATGCTCTTCCAGGCCGTGTGAGAAGGATGCGTTTGCTTGGTGAGTCACTTTGGTAAATGAGCTTTGCTGTGAGCAGATAACAGAGCATTGTTTCGTGGTGAGACGGCAGAGCTGGGGCTCAGGGATCTAGGTTGTGTTTCCAGATTCATCTTGTCTGCCTTAAATGACATTGGACAAGTTGCTTCTGTGCAGTACTCGCTCCATCTGTAAAATGCAGATGATAATGATTATGTCCCTTAGAGGGACACGGTGATGCTCCATCAGTTTGAGAAGCACACGGCAGTCCTTAGATGGCTCATCCTGGAGAGGCAGGAGGATGGTAAGGGCTCACAAGGACAGCCCTGGGGACCAGGACACGTTGTCTCACAAGGGAAAGTGCCACAGGCTGTGCAAATCTGCTTCTGCGCTTCTGCTTCCAGAAAGGTCCGTGCAGCTCCAAGTACAGATTGAAGGGTCTCTTACACAACAGCCCTGTTGTGTGCCCTGAGTGACGGACGTGACACGGATGTGTGACACAGATGTGTGACATGGATGTGTGACACGGGCTGTGTCCCCTGGTAGCATGCCAGATCACAGCATCCCTCGGTGCCAAGCAGGTCCCTGCTCCCAGCACAGCAGCCCCGCTGCAGATCGCTGGGGAACAGCTCTGAGCAGGAGATGAGATATGGGGAACAGCAGTCGTGCTGTCACTTAGCCTGACCCGTGTCACTTCCAATGTCCTGCAAGACGTTGCAGGGCTCTCAGGGGCTTTTCTCATCTTCCCAAGGCTGAAAGCTGAGAAGATATGGGGAACAACCTCATTAAGTCATGCCCTGCATTCACGGTCAGTCCGCACTGAAGCATTTCTTGGCCACTTAATAAAACAGTACATTAACATTCAGCAACAGCAAAGGGCCAAAACCCTCTTCTTGCAGGTTTCTTTGCAAGCAAGCATCAGGCTTGCACTCTGCTCTGACAGGTACAGCTGGGTGCAGGCCAGGCAGTGATTTACAGCTGCTGCCCAGGCCCTGTCTGAAGCCATTCTTTTCCTTATCTACATGTCATTGCTTTTTACAGCAGTGTTTATGTAAAGCATTAAAAAAAGGGAATCTGCAACCAGATGCGGCCGTTCCTTAGCAGCAAAACTCCTTCTTACCATGCAGGGAGAGGAACAACACCTGATAGGCATGAGGGAGAGTTCAAACCCATTCCATGCTTCTTAGGAAAAGTGCTGGAGATGGCATTCAGACACAGTGATGGGAACAGCACATTGCAAGCTATCTCCTTCTCACCTGCACAAAGCAGGGGGGCTTTGGGAGCTCTCAGCACACAGGTAGGGGCAGCTCCCACCCCATGGGTCCTTCTGCTGGTGCTGTGAGATGCCCAGGCAGTGGTGCTGCTTGGGAGATGTGATGAATGAGTTTTGGGGTGGTGGTGCTCAGCTCACAGCGGTGCACACTGCAGAACATGGTAAGGATGGGCTGTTTGCACAGCATGCTGCACTGCTGCCTTTGGAGTCGTACATCCTTCCCCCGTCCCTTCTGATCCAGACATGCCTGCCCACAGGCAGCGATGCCTCGGGCTATCGGCCCTTGTGCAATTGCTTTGTTTCAGTCTGGCCTTAAGCATAAACAGGAAAAGCAACAGCAGTCGGAGCCACTCACAGCCTGACCCCATCCGTGCCCCCCAGGAGCAGATCAGCCCCAAGCAAGCAACCCTCTGCCCTGCACCCACCTGCACAGCAGCGTCCACCCTGCTCTGCATCCACAGGCAGTGAGCAGCAAGCTGCCAACAGCACATCTCTGCCCCGCATCAGCACTGAGCTAAAACTGCTGCTTATTCCTAGGAATTATTATTGATACAAGCAGAGCAGCTCTGTGTGCCGCGGCCCATCCATCCCACTTGTAAATCGTAGCTGTCTGCCCAGCAGAACGGCTGCAAATCTTGTGTGTTGTTTGTGGGTAGGACCCACATAAAAAAGCACAGCGTGAATCGCTCTGGACATTTTGCACAAACTCGTTCACAAATAAAACTTGCCTTCTGCTGAGACACTACAGATCAAATTTCCATTCAATCTGAGAAACTTCTTGTGGGAATAAAGAAGGCGTGAAAAATAATAGGGTTTCTAATGGAAATCCCTGCCAATGGTAACTATAGAGAAGATGTAATGTCTATCCTTAGGGACGATTTATGACAGCTGATTTAACACTTTCACAATAAATGGGCATTTATTGACGGCACGTTCTGGCAGAAATACATATTGCACCACATTGCCACGTTCCCATTAGCGCTGTGCACCGGTGGGTGTTTATCTCAAGTGCCGCAGAGTGGGGATTCATCTGGGAGCCACTGGGCCAGTAACAGCAAAACCAATTGCTGGTGGATGAGGCTCTTCTTGTTTTGCCTCTTGTTTATGCCCTGCAGGAACTCGGCATGGGGAGGAGATGGCGGTGAGCCCCAGCAGCGGGCTGCATTCCTCCTTCGTGCCCAGCACTGATAATTGGGTGCATTCAGACTGATCAGACCAATGGAGCAGCTGATTGAAGCGCCCTGCAGTGCAGGGAGCAGCCCCAGCTCTGTGCTGGCTCCCCGCTGTGCCCTCCCTGGTGCATCCCGAGGAGCCTGCTTGCTGTCACTGTGATCCCTGTGACACCCTGAGGCTCAATGAGAGCCCGTTCCTTCCCCGAGGGTCTTCCCTAAATAAAAGATTGGAAGAGCCCCAACACTCCCCAATTTGGCCCAGCTCCCTGCTTGGGTTCCCTGCCAGCATTCCCAGTGGGGCTGTGGGTAGAGCTGCACCCAGCAGGGCAGCTGCACCTGGGGATGCCCTAATAGGGGATGAACGTCTGGGTGCTGCCAGACAGAGCTTGGATAACAACCCAGCAAAGCACGCACTATTTACCTGTCTCTCAGGCAACGCACGCCTAATTAGTTTATGTCAACACTGAGCTCAGATTGGCAAAATAAGCACCGAGGCAGCTTACTTGCTTGAATAAATATATGTCCTAGTGCTCTGCTCCATAGGGCTGCAGAGCTTTGGCCCAACACGGCCTCATGGAGCAGAGCTGCAGATGGGGCTGCGTGGTCCCAGGGAGCAACATAGAGCTCTGTTGGGAACATCGGCTCCCTGGCCTCAGTTCAGAGCAGCACTTGAGGAGATCCATAGCACTCAGAGGGTGTGCAAGCTCCGAGAAGGCAGAAGCATGTGCTTAAGTGGCTTTGCTGGATAAGGGCCTTTAAGCCGTTGGCACTCACCGTAATTCCTCATTTCTAATAAAAGCCATTTAACCGTGCAGAGCACAAAGCTGGGGATGGGAGAAAGAAGCATTCAAGGCCCGGTTTGTGACACCCAGATCGTGGTGGCACATTGTGACCAATGGCAGCTGCACCCTTGGGGGGCTGACCCACAGCCTCTCCATCAGCAAAGCCTCAATCAGAGCCACCTCTAGAAAAATCTGCATTGAGAAAAAGGGCATCAAAGCATCCCATCCTGTGTCCTGTGGGCACAGCGCAGCCTGGGCTGCTGCTTCCTTCTGCCCGTATGGGACACGTGCTGCTGAGGACGTGGGGCTGCCATCAGATCAATGGAGCTGCTGAAATTGACACAGTAAAATTTTATTTCAGCTCTAAAAATGTTTTTTGATCCTTGGGCATCCATGCAGATTTTTCTCTTCTTGTTTTCTGGTGCAAAGCAGAAGCTCCTGGCCAGCATTCTGCTTGCTCCATCATTCTGACAGCTCTGGCTTGCAGGATCTCACGCAGGTGGCTGCTGGCCCTGGCCTCAGCGCTGCTCCTTTCCTCCCTCTCTCATAGATATCAGGAGCCAGATCCTTCACTATCCCCACCAGCTTGCCCTGCTTGTGTTGGGACACACACAGCGCTGGGTTTGGAGCTCTCTGGTGAAGGCAGCAAGGACAAAACCTCTGCAAACCCTGTGTCCCAGGGTGCAGAGCAGGCAGCAAACACAGCTCCACGTGCTTGGGAGCAGGGCTGGAGGGATGAGGATGCTCACTGTCTAATGGCTTCTTTCTCTCTCTCTCTCCCTTTGTGTCTCCCCCCCCCCCCATGCTGTGCATAGAAAGCTGACCTGGCAGTTGCTCCTCTCACCATCACCCACGTACGGGAAAAAGCGATAGACTTCTCCAAGCCCTTTATGACCCTGGGGGTCAGCATTCTGTACCGGAAACCCAACGGGACCAACCCCAGTGTGTTTTCCTTCCTCAACCCTTTGTCTCCTGATATTTGGATGTACATTCTCCTCGCCTACCTGGGGGTCAGCTGCGTGCTCTTTGTCATAGCCAGGTAAGGGGATGCCCACAGGGACCCGCTGCTCCCCACACCCCACAGCATTCTGCATGCCCACTTCCAGCAAGGGCACAGCCAACCCACTGCCTTCCCCATAGCAAAAGAACGGAGAGCGCGTTGCTACGGACCCGACGATGTGTCTGTTTACAGAAATTAATATGCATCTAATTAACATGTTTTAAACCTCTATATTTAAAAGCAGCGGAATTTGCATACATTTGCATGTGTTATTAATTTCACGGCGTCTTTTGATGAGATTCACAGGCCAGGGTTGCTCTGCATACGTGATGCCGCCTCCTCAAAGCAGAACAAAGCCTTTGCTTGCTCTTGGCCATATCCCTGGCCACGCACACTCCTTAGGTGCTCAGATACGTGGGTTGAGCCCCAGGGAAGCCTGCTGCACACCTCCAGCCATGCAGCGGTGCTTCACGAGGGCCCTGTTGCCCCCCAGGGCTGTGCCTCCCTATAGCACAGTGCAGAAGGCAACCCCTTGCCTCAGCCCCTGCCATCCATCAAGCAGTCAGAGTAGAGATTAAACATGAAACTGCAGTAACTAGAACCCATTAACCCTCGTGTTCCAACAAATCTGCAATTTTCAACCTCCCTCAGGTCCTCGGAGGCTTTTAGAGATGATTTCCTGAGTTTACTATGTAATATCCTAATTACACATCACAGCAGTTGTCAGAGGAATCCCTGCCTGGCAGACAGCACCAGCCCTCCCCAACCCACCTGGGGGGCAAAGCTGTTCCATCCCTGACCCCCCACCACAGGGGTCTCATGTCCCCTGATGGCAACAAGGGTCCCCAGGGCTGCGGGCTGCAAGGGAAGCATTCTCCCTCCTGGTCCTTGTGATGCACCTCTGGCACGTGGCAGAGCCATAGGGAGCAGCCCAGTGCTGGTGCTCTCAGCAGGCAGGTGCTCACCTGGGACAGAGAAGCCTGCTAATTACAGGAAGGAGAAATGCTGTGATGATTAATGGAATTTCTTCACTTTATGTCTCCGTCAGCCATGCAAAGCAGAGCTAGATGGACTGTGCAGCCGTAACGCCTTTGGCTCCAACGCCATCAATTATAGAGATGCTCGCACAGCTTGGAATTACAATTCAAAGACAGTTTTAACTGTGATGAGTTTATTTCTCCCTACTCATCTGAGTACCAAACCAGGCCCAAATGACCCAGATCCCCCTTCCAAAGTGTGTTCATTGAGACTCTGTACCCACACAAGGCACTGCAGTATAGGACAGTCCAGGCAGCCCCTACAACACTGGTACCCAGCACTGCATAGCACTGCATGGGCTACACAAAGGCTGAAACACAGCCCTATAAACAGGTTCTTCTCCACATGTTCTGCTCCTGACACTCCTTCTGCCTTCAGATTCTTTTAAGGCATTCCATGTAACCAAGGTACTGCAGGAATGACAGAGCATTAAGAGCTTTCATGGGGGAGATATGAGATGTATTTATCACACTCAGAGGCAACACAGCCAATATCTGCTTTTGACCCCAGCCAGGCCTTTCAGATTGCAGCCTCTGGAGAAAAACACTCAGCATCACAAAGCCTTCACTCAGAGCTGTGAGCTCCAAACCAGGCACCAGGGTCCTGTGCTGCTGCTACAGCCATAGGTCAGTGCCACTCACGGCCAATCCAGGGGCTGCTCAGAGGCAAGAAAGGATGGATGTGATCCTCAGCCTCTTTAATCAGCCTTTATACTCCCAGCCCTGGAGAACCACAATGCCAATGGCTCCATGGGGTCCCCTGTGAGGGGACACAGCCACCACCCATCACCTCCAGCACATCAGGGTGGGGATCGATGCTCATCTTAATTGCAACCAGGACTGGGTGATCCGTGGGAGATTTCTCTGGAGGTGCAATTTAGACTCAGAAGCATTCCGTGTCAGATCTCACCTTTAACTAAGCCTTCTTTGAAATGCTGCTCCCCCGCCATAAAAAAAAAGAGACAAGAAAGTAATCAGGGGTTTTGATGAAATATTTCTCAGTCCCTGTTTTGCACCTGGCTCATGGTGCATCATGAACAGCCCAGATTGCAGCTGCATGGAGCCACCAAGCAGTGCTCACTACTTCCTTTCATACCCCCTTCCTTCTTTTAATGGTCCTGCTGCTTTGCAAGCACTGAAGGCAGTCGCTGCTTTGCAATTTTCTGAATGTTTCCCTGTAATCTGAGCAGCACCGGTAGGTTCCCACTTGGAGACCTTGAAGTTCTGCATCGTGCCATCCTGCCGGGCTCATTTCATCTCAGCAATTCCCTTTCTGTCTCACAGCCCCACCACAGGCAGCCTGAGAAAGTTTCCATCCTGCACAGCTCCATCCTGCTCCATATCTTGGGTGCTTCCTTGGATTGTGAGCTCTTTGTGTTGGGACAGAGCTGTTGCGTGCTCTGAGCACATCCCTCTCCATGCCTGTGGACACATAAAGCAGAGCACCAAACCTCCCAAGGAGCAGCACATCGAGCATGAGGCTATGGGGGAACATTGCCCATTGTGAGCTGCAGGCTGGGCTCTGCCACGGGGCTGCTGCAAAGCTACAGGGATTTCAGAAGGAAGAGGAGATGATAACTAATGCTTGGTTCCAGAACAATTACGTCAATTATGGTTTTATTTGAATCTCTGCAAAATTTAAGATCATGCAAACAAACAGCTCTATAAACTTCAGCATCCCTCCTATGGGGCATCCTCCATAGCCATTGGTTAACAGAGGCAGAGCCTGTGGACTGCTCCTGGGTAAGATGAGTGCAGGGATGACTGAATTCTCTCTGTTTTGCCCATGAATAGAGGGCTGTCCATGGAGATTCCCCCTTGCAGGAGTGCTCTCCTATGGCCCAAGCATCGCAGCAGCCCACAGAGTTCCCTGCACCAGAGCTCTGTGGCAGTCACCTGCAGGGTCAGTGCTGCACCTCTGCTCAGAGGCATGGGATCACAGCTGCTCCCATATCTGTCGTGCCCCATCTCTGCTGCAGTGTGGGACTGAGAGGCTCACAGCCATGCTGTTTACTGCCCAAACCCTGGCGCTGAAATTACCTTTTACTTTAAGGAGCTGCACAGGCAGATGGAGCAGCAGCTCTGTGCAGCACCAAGTGTGCACGGCCCGTGTTCTGTGATACATCTCAGCTAATGAGCTCCTGCTCTGTGTCCCCATAGGTTCAGCCCATATGAGTGGTACGATGCACATCCCTGCAACCCCGGCTCGGACATCGTGGAGAACAATTTCACCCTGTTCAACAGCTTCTGGTTCGGGATGGGAGCGCTGATGCAGCAAGGTACAGAGCTCCCTGCTGCTTCTCCCACACCGCCTTTTTGGTGTGGCTTTTCAGACGTACAGCTTCATTTCTATGTGACAGGAACAAGATAACATCGCTGTGTCTGTCAGATCCAAGCAGAAACCACAAAGGGACACTGCCAGCCCCGGGCAAAGCTGTCAGGGTGTGGGGAGTGGGGCTGCTCTGATCAGGCACAGCCCACAATGGGGCTCCTACATCCGTGTGCTCACAGAGCCCCCAGATTTCTTCTGGGTGAGAGCAGCACAGAGCATCTCAGTCTCTTTTTTCCCCCTTTTATGGGCATGGGGTCAAAGCCCATCATCCCAAGAGCTCACAGCCCCACTGCAGCCAGCTCACGTGTGCCCTGCTAACAGTAATTACTCTTAATGACATGTGCAGGTGTTGGAAGGAGCAGATCCAGAGCTGCCATGGGGAATCACAGTGCAGGGTGCACAGGGGCAGTGCCACACACAGCAGCAGCCCTCCAGCTCTGTTAGTTCAGCCATGTGTTTAAATATGTGATCTCAGATCTATTGCAGAAGACAGAGCTTTGTGCACTTTGATCTGTCCCCGTTTCCATCCTTGTGTGGTCATTCTGTGCAATGGGAAATGGCTGAGAGCCCTTCGAAGCATTCCCAGAGCTGCTGGTGTGGGGTACCAGCATGGCAAGGAGCTTAGAAACGGGCACAGATAGGATTACAGCTGTATCTATGGATGCAACAGAGCAAAAAGAATGTATAGAGATGGAATGAATAGAGTAAATCCATTAGGAAGACAGCATGGAGCGAGCCTGTGAGCAGTGCTGAATTGAGGAGCAAAATAGAGCTGTGGTCTAATTGCAGAAAATCCCGGAATAGGAATCAGTGGAAAACATCAAACACTCATCCCATTTTATTTATCCCACAGTGGTGGTGGCAGACAGCAAGTAACAGACCCACAGCACTGCCCCACAGCAGTGGGGCTTCTGCCCACACTAGCCCCGATGGGCAGCGGATACATGAAAAGAGCTGTATTCTTTTTAACTCAATTCCACATCTAAGAAGAAAAACACATTTCAAAGGTAGACTGATGTCACACCTCCCTGTGCATCAAAGGGCGAGGGATGGAATGGAAGGGAGAAGCATCTTAAGAAGAACTAAAGCAAACTGCAAACCCAATGCTTTGCTTGCCGGTGCCTCCTTGCTGCACTCAGACAGGAGAAAAGCTGCACTCCACACCAGGCTTTGATGCCGCTGCAACAAAATTGCTCTGCAAAGCCCAAATTGCTCTTTGTTGCAAATTCCAGGTTGGATGTATCCTCCAAACGTGGCTGTTTCGAACCCAGAGCTCTTTCCTGGCTTTAAAAGGTGGCTTGGGTGATCACAAAAATAGCACAAGCCCATTTAGTCCTTCATGTTTGCTCAGTAAAAGTCATTCCAGACCCGTTACACCTTTCATGCAGCAGAATCTCCAGCTTCCCTGCTTCTAACCATCATTCAAAGCACCGGACCCTGATAGTTCCTTTCTTTCCCTGTTTGATTTCTTTTTCCATACCTTGTGTATTTGAACACACTCCCTGGAGTGAGAGCTTTGAAAAGAGATCTGTATGAAAGCAAAGCTCTCTTTAAATGGCAGAACAAACCACTCATCAAAGTTCATCAACGGGCTCCCTATTTCAATCTCATAAAAGATGCCTCGTTAATTACTTCGGGTTTGAATGTTTCCTGTAAGTTGTGCACCGTTACCCAAGGTCAGCAAGAAAGGGACAGAAGGACCCACTGATCTCCTCGCATGCATCCGTCTGGATGATGTGCCTCAAAAGCAGCTGGCTTCAAATGAGCAGCTGTTACAGTTTGACAGTGAAACCTTCATGTATACGTACATATACACGTGGATAATGCATATAAAACAGGTCCCTTCTCTCGTCCCATCCCCCCTATCCCCTCCTCCCAGGCTCTGAGCTGATGCCCAAGGCTCTCTCCACGCGGATCATTGGTGGCATCTGGTGGTTCTTCACCCTCATCATCATCTCATCCTACACGGCCAACCTCGCCGCCTTCCTGACAGTGGAGAGGATGGAATCCCCCATTGACTCAGCAGACGACCTGGCAAAGCAGACCAAAATTGAGTACGGGGCTGTGAAGGATGGTGCAACCATGACCTTCTTCAAGGTGAGACCCGGCTCGGGCACGGATGCTGCCTCCCCTCTCCAGCAGGTTGTTCCTGCCTGCTGTCTTCATTAAGACATTAACCCCGTCACTTTAGCTCACCTAAATTCACATCACAGCTAAATCCTTCTCTCCCACTTGCTAATTGATGTCGCAATTACAAAATTACAGCAATCTGACAGCTCTGGGGGGCTGTACCCAGCACAGGCTCAGACACTCCAACCTACAGCAAAGAGGATGGATGCTCCTTATACTAAAGCCTATAGAAAACTCCTTCGTTCCCTAAGAATCCCCATTCCCACACCTCACAGACTGCCATTCCTCCAGCCTGGGCCACACTGTGCTGCCTCGAAAAGGGAAAGAAACCCAGAGACTCCAAAAGACCTTTGGAACCTCAGTTGGCCTTTAAAAACACACTTGTAGAAAAGAGCAAGTGAATAAAGGAATGGAAATGAGGGGTGATTAACCTCAGCAAGGAGCATCCCAGCTTGGAGAGGAGTTTGAATTTAATGGTGACCTTAAAAAGCTGTCTTGCAAGAAAAGGCCATGGCAGAACACAGAGGCATGCTTTATATTCTCGGTGCCAAAGGTATGAGAGGATCCTTGCACACTACCATGCACGACTGAGCTTCAGCTTACACACACTGCTGGTGTTACATACACAAAGGTTTTCCTGGGTGGTGTATGTATATTCAATACTTGCCCTCCTTCATGAAGGTAGGGTTCTGCCTCCTTAATGCCCTGTGTGTGGTGGGGGGTCTGATGGGGGCTCTAGTGGTCTGTAGTAGTTCACCTCACCATGGCTGCTGGCTGAGCACAATGCTGCCTTCTGAAGGCACAGCCATTGGAAGGCACAGCCTTTTACTGGGGTGCTTTAACTGCTTGTTCCAATAAGAGTTTTATATGGAAATAAAAGGAAACTATCTTTTTCTTTTTTTTTTTATAAACCAAGGACACAGCATCTTTATGGCTTCCTATCATTATGCATCAGAATCATTCTCTGGGCTTCTAATGGGCACTTGGCACAGCTTATTGCTGCGGCACATTTCCCTTCCTCTGCGTTCTGCCATTGCTGTTTGGAGACGAATACCAGCATTGCCCTGACACACACACATGGGCACAGCACAGGGGATGCTGCACTCACTCAGTGCTGCACTCACTCAGCACAAGCAGCTGGCAGAGCTGTTTGCTGACCACCCTGAGACCCCCACCCTCCCTCCAAACCACAGCACCGAGAGCTTCCCAACCACATCAGCAGACTGCCACTGTCACCAGAAGAACCTCGGAGCAGCTATTTATTTCCTGGCGATGCAGATTGAGTTACAGGAGTAAACAGATCAATTAATTTGGGAGCAGCATCTCGCTTTCATTGCGGATCATGCCAGGAATCCTTCATATCATGCAGGAGATGCTGTCTCGCTCTGAACAAACGTGGGGTTTAATGTGAGGGTGTGTGGATGTGTGTACACAGACATTCACTTGTACAGAAATGTTAAATCCTCCAGAGTAAGTATCTTCAGTTGGGGAAAATCAATTTATTTTTTCATACAGGCTGGAATTGAAAATCGTCAGCCTGAAAGTTACTTTCTTGCCAATTTCACTGATAAAAAAGCATATATGTCTTGGCAAGATGCCTCATATTGCCTCGTCTAAACTATTCCATTAATTTATTTGGGTGACTGCTCTTGAAGCATTGGTTATTAAAGGCAGCTCCTGAGCTGTGACTCTAAAGAATGAGCTCAGAGGCGTTGAGTTCCTGCACTCCCTGCACACAGTGGGGCTGCTGCCCACCTCTGCACTCCCCTCACTCAGCTCCAGGGCAGGGGCTGCTCGCCACCATACAATGCCTTAGGGTGAAAAGGACCCCAAGGATCATTAAGTTCCAACCCCCTGCCTGGGTTGCCTTGTTGCCTGGCTGCCCAGGGCTCCATCCAACCTGGTCTTGAGCACCTCCAGATGTTGTATTCACATCCCACAACGTGAATACAATGCATGTACTCACTGAGTATCAACTCAGTGCTAACAAATTACTGTGCATAACGAGGATGGGTTTGCTTCTGGGACATCACCCACAGCCCACAGATAAATCAGACCATCTGAAGTGAGGTGTGAGCTGCAGCTCCACATTCCTCCCGCAGTGCCTGATTGATGGCTGCTCTCACCATGACTGACAAATGCTTCTAAATTGGACTTCTAACAAATAGGCAGCTCTATCAAACCGCTGGTGCTGCGCTGAGAATTACAGCTGGCGAATTTTCACTTGGAAAGGGACTGCTCTTATCTCCTGTTAGCCGAGTTAAAGAAACTAACTGGAAATAAATTCCCCATGGGGAGGTGGAGGGTTGCAGACTGCAGAGCTCAGCCAAAGCAGAGATGTACCGAGCTGTGCTGAGCTGTGCTCTGACCTTGCAGGCACAGCTCACCCCAGGGCTCTGTTTGGGGAGGATGAGGCCACTACAGCTTGCTGGGCAGGCACAAGGCTGGGGCTGCAGCAAGCAGGAAGGTCTGCAGCCCAGGACCCTACGCTGGAGCCACACAGCATCCAGCCTGCTATTTCCAAACACAATGAAGTCCCTGCAGCAGGTCAAAAGAAGGGATTTAAGAAGAGCAGAGAAGAGAAAAGTGGTTTTTTTTTTTCTATTCCAGGCAGCCCTGTCTGGTGTAATTTAAGCTGCCTGAAGAGCTACAATGCCTCATGCAAGTCCTATTAGCTTCACTAAATGCAGCCTATTGATTTTTTGCCAGTTTATTTTGCTCTGTGCTTTAAACTGGGAGAACACTGATGTTGTTTAAGAGCCCTGTGTCAACACCCAAGGAGCATTAAATGCAGGAAGAGAAAGAGCAAAAGGGAGAGCCAGTGAACCCAGAGGCCTCTGATCTGAACTATATAAATGTTAAACAAGTCGTTATCGGCAACTCGAGTGCGCTGTTCATTTCAATTACCCATCGTAATGCACAGATATTTAATAATCCTTTTGGAGGCGACATTTCTTGCTGCTCTTTGAGGCTTGATAGATGCCACAAATCTGGCTCACGGGCACTGGACCGGATTTTCAGGCAAGGGAGATTATCCTGCCTCCTGAATGCAGCTCGCTCCCGTACCGCAGGTTCATCAGCGGATTATAACGAGTCTGAATTCTAATTGACATCAATGAGTCCGTGGCTGTTCCAGCAGGGATGAGCCCATGGGTCAGCAGCAGAGGAATGGCTCGTCTCCATTTGGCACTACTGGGCCTGGGGTGCTGGATGGGTGACCACAGCCACAAGCCCACATGCTGAAAGAAGGAGGTGAACTGAGCACAAAGAGGGGCAGTCTGGCTTAGCACGTTTCCCCTTGTATATATATGTATACAGGTAGAAGCAGCCAGAACCATGTGCAGGATGAGCTCCCATCCCCAGCACAACAACAAACCCAGAGGGTGGTCACGGGCAAAGGCTGTATTTAATATGCTATGGAAAGACCAAAAAGAGCCACATTTCTTCTCACCCACTATATTTCCTAGAAGAAAAACCTGCCTGTACAAAGAGCAACGTTCCTCCTTGCTATCAGAATGCCTGCTGCTCATGGAAGAATACCCTATTTTTAACCAGAAGACAATCTTCTCCAATATTTCCAAGCCTCTGTTGATTTGGGTACGTTAAATTTGCTTGGCAGTTGCACACAGCTCAGAGGAGACGTTCCCTTGTGATGCTTGGGGAAAGACAGGAATACAACAGAGCCTGCGAGAGAAAGGAAAACAGACTTTCCAAAACATTCTCTGTCTTCTCTCATTGTCGTGGGGTGTCCTTTTTTTATACTGTAAAGGTGCATTTTTCTTCCTCTCAGCAGACAGGCTATTAATTCTTATTTTTGTATCATTTTCCCAGAAATCCAAAATATCTACCTTTGAAAAAATGTGGGCTTTCATGAGCAGCAAACCCACAGCTCTCGTTAAGAACAACGAGGAAGGGATCCAGAGGACCCTGACGGCCGACTACGCCCTGCTGATGGAGTCCACCACCATCGAATACATCACCCAGAGGAACTGCAACCTCACCCAGGTCGGGGGGCTCATCGACTCCAAGGGCTACGGGATTGGGACCCCCATGGGTAAGTGGCCATAGGGAGACAATCCTCTCCCAGCAGCCCATTTCCAAACACCAAAGCTCCTATGGACCACCTTCCCAAAGAGAGGTCTGGAGGTTCTCTTCGCCGGGAGGACATCCCCACTTTGTGCTGTTTGCCCCCAGGCTCACCGTACCGGGACAAGATCACCATCGCCATCCTGCAGCTGCAGGAGGAGGACAAGCTGCACGTCATGAAGGAGAAGTGGTGGCGGGGGAACGGCTGTCCTGAGGATGAGAACAAGGAGGCCAGTGCCCTGGGCATCCAGAACATCGGCGGCATTTTCATCGTGCTGGCAGCAGGTTTGGTGCTCTCAGTCTTTGTGGCCATGGTGGAGTTCATCTACAAGCTGCGGAAGACGGCAGAACGCGAGCAGGTACCAATCCCTACACCTCCCTGCTAGCCCAGCATTGAGGATTTCCCTTTCCTGAGCCCACAGCACCCCTGGGTGCTTTCCCCATGCTCCCTGCCTATCCCATCCTGTGGACAATGAGTGCCCGTGGCATGGAAAGGCAGCCTATAGGAGTGTCCTTCCTGCGTGCTGCGGTGCAGTAATGGGAAGTGCATCCGTGTGCACAACCACAGCAAAACAGTCAGCCTGTGTGTCAGGGCAGACAGCTGCAGACACCTGCTCACTGCAGCAGGACTCTGCCTCTCTGATTCATAACCCTACCAGCCCCCAGCAGCAGGGATCACACAACAAGCCCTCCAGAGCTCAGCCGGAGTTAGTGTACCCAATGTACAACTTTACCAAGGCAAAGAGGGTCAGCCCCAAAGCTTGCACACTGCTAAAGTCCCACTGAGCACAGCTGATCACAGAATCACAAAGTCACTGAGGTCAGAAAAGCCCTCTCAGCCCCAAAGTGCAACTCCATGCCCACACATCCCTCAGTGCCACATCCCCACCATTCGGATGGTGACCACACCGCTCCCTGGGCAGTCTGTGCCACTGCATCACTGCTCATTGGAGAAGAAATCCCTCCAAATATCCAACCCCATGCCTTCAGTACACCCTAAACCTCTGCTGCTGCAGAGCTGAGCTCCAACACTGCAGGCATGGGGCAGTAATGGACCGTTCTGTCCCTCCTCTCTGCAGCGCTCCTTCTGCAGTGCAGTGGCTGATGAGATCCGGCTATCGCTCACCTGCCAGCGCCGGGTCAAGCACAAACCTCCACCCCCCGTCATGGTGAAGGCAGATGCTGTGATCAACATGCACACCTTCAACGACCGGAGGCTGCCAGGGAAGGACAGTATGAGCTGCAACACCGGCCTGACGCCTGTGTTCCCATAGGCAGCGGGACCTGGGGGTGGGAGGGAAGGATGTGCAAAGGATGCGCTCCGAAGTAGGGAAGAAAGGACTTAAAAACAACAACAGAAAAGAAAGGAAATAAAAGGGGGGAAAAAAGAAAAAAGAAAAAAGAAAGAAAGGGGGAAAAAACCAACAAAGCTTGGTTTGGTTCATTTCAAGAACAAGGCCTTTCAACACAGCTGCATCCATCACCGGCGCAGAAGCAACAACGTCAAAGCACAGACTGCACTGCACTGCACTGCACTGTGGCTCTCGGGGCTTCTCCCTTTTGTTTTTCTTGTTTTTTTTTCTTGCATTCCTCATACTTTTTTACAGCTTTGCTCCTTGGCCTCGTGCAGCCCAACGCCCCACCACAGTCTGATGTTTACACAGCGAGAACAAGCGGAGGCACAACTGAATTGAGCCAAACTGAGCCCTGGCGGGCAACGAGGAGCCCCCGAGCACAGCTCCTCCAGCATGGCAATAAAGGGACACGTTGTCCATCGGGTGTGTATGGCACACCTGGGAGCAAGGGACAGGAGAAGCCCCCCCGACGCGTTGCAGCTGCTGGCATGGAGGAGGCACCTCAGCTGCCATCAGTAGAGCCCACAACAGAGCCCAGCAAGCTGGAATGGAACTGCAGTGGGCAGGAAGGGGCTGGCATGGTGTGTGTGGGGACTGCGAGGAACTGCTGCCAGCCTGGGGCTGCCCCAATGCCCCACACCACACAGGCTGGTTCCTCCCCCTGCTGCCAGGCAGCAGAGCCCATGGGCTGCAGCAGAGATGGGAGGAGAGCTGTGTCCCAGAGGAGGACAGGACAGGTGCCATGAAGCTGGCTGAAGCTCTGTGTTCACACCTAAGCATCCTGGTGGGGTCCCAGCACACGGTGCCAGCTCAGCCCAGTGCCTCTCACCCACCCACAGCTCCACACAAATGCACTCATGTGTTCTTAAGGAATCTTCCATGCACTGTGTTCTTCTTTTCAGGTTGCTAACCCAGAAGGCTGGTCCTGAGCACCAATCGAGTCAGAATTACCAAAGACCCCTCTGCTAACCGAAAGGAAAGCTGAGCAGCGCCGCTCCGCTCCGTCCCTCCATGGGAACACAACCCATTTCTCCCCAACCAACCACTGCAAAAAGAAGCAAGCAGACCCACCATCACCCCGAGCACCACAAGCACACGAGCACTGCAAAAAGTGCTTCACAGCTCTGCTGCAGACACTGGTGTTGAAGGAAAGTGCAGCCCCAGCCCCTGCCCAGCATCCCACAGCACGGGGGGGCTTCTTCCCACCCTCCATCAGTGAGGTTTCCTTGGAGCTGATCCCAATTAGCAACCTAGACCAAGGGGAGACAGCTCTTTTCCCCTCCCCCATTACCCCCTACCTCCAAGCAGAATTTGTCTTTATTTTGTTCTCCCCCGATGTAAAGAAATAACGTAAAGACCCGAACCTAAAAACGGATTCGTCGTAGTTTGACTCAAGCAGAGATATGCAAAGAATTCACATTTATTTCCACTTTCTCATAGCAATTGTGAAAAGTCAGAGCTGAAAGCTGCCTCCTCACAGTGCTCATATCACCATGGTCAGTTTGCTGACTGGGCACCCACTGCTGAGGATGCACCATGAGCACAGCTCTGCTTCCTGAGCTGATGGGCCCCCACCAATGCTCCTCAGCACCCCAGGGCTGGGCAGAGGAGCAGAGCTGATGCTCCCCTTGCAGATTTATAAGCCATTAGACAGAGATTTTTACAACCACGGCAAAGATAAAAACAAAGCTTGAAACCTGCTTTACATGTGCTGAGAGCAAACCACCCCCCAAAGCAAAGCATTCACTTTGCTTCTCTGCAGACCTCTTTTTTTTTATTGAGCTAAATATCACCACTGCCACGAGCACCGGTTATTCATCTTTGACACCAGCTCAATTTCCTTTTACTCACAAATGCCCCAGAGTGACAGGTGAGCACCAGCACTGCTCGTGCTGTCGGCCAGCAACACAAACCACTGCAGCTCTGCCTTCTCCCTTCTCTCTCCAACCACACGCCAGCACTCCACACACCCGTGTGGTTCGGCCACCACAATCCTGCTTGCTCCCAGGAAGCATCAGCTCTACTGACATCATTGTGCTGCTGGGCAGGGAGCTCAAAGTAGAGAGACCACCAGCCCCATGCCCTCCCAGCCCTGCTCACTGTGCTGGGCAGCTCTGATCTCAGCAGTATGCAGGAGCAGGATGGAATGCAGCTGGGATGCAGCTGGGATGCAGAAGGGATGCAGATGGGATGCAGGGGGAATGCAGCTGGAACGCAGCTGGAGCTGGGCTGTGCAGTGCTGTGCAGGCAGCAGTGAGGAAACTGGCAGATGGCAGAGGGGAGACCCCATAAGGCGCAGATATGATGACAAAGCATCAAAGCCTTTTGCAAGCTGCCCTGTGACCTGCTCATGGCTACCAGCCACCCACATCTTAGGGATCTGACTTCCAACTTTCAAGCAGGTTCATTCCTTGCTTGGAGGGCAGAGGGACTGAAAAAGTGAGGAGGAAACAAATAAAACCACCTTGGGGCTACGGAACTGTACCCACAGTGTTGCCATCCCCCTTCACTGTCCCTTTCTCACCTGCTTTCTCCTTCTTTTGTGGGACAGAGCAGGGACACATGGGCAGATCCTTCTGGGGCTGCTCTTTTATTTAGGCTGATCTGATGAGAGCTGGGTAAAGAACCCAACACTACAAACCCATGGGACCAGCACACGGAGGGGCATCACTCAGCCCCACAGCTGCCACCCGTGGGGGTCCCCAACCCACAGCCTTGCAGTGTGGGATGCCCTGCAGTGCCCACACCTCCATCAAACAACAAGAAAAGGATAGAAAGAAAAGGAGAAAGGAGAACAAAAAAAGCAACCAACCAACAACGACGGCAATGGAAAAAGAGCGTGGAAAAAAAATAAGAAGGAAAAATAGAAGGGAAAATAAAAACCCAACACAAAAAACAAACAAACAAACTGGTCTCCTTGACATTCAGGGGAATTTCCTTTGTGGACATGCAGAATTTCTATGAATATAGTTTTTTGTAAGCATTTTGTAACGATTTTGGTTTCATAGTAACTGTGTTACTGGCTGATCATTCGAGGCTGATGTAAATAAGATTTCCAAGAAAAGAAAAAAGAAAAAAATGCCGATTATTTTCCTTTTTAAGACACTGTGATCTATCGAAGTGCACAGTTTGCTGTATGAAGTCATATGGTTTTAAATTTTAAATAAATAAAAAAGAAAAACAAATGGTTTCTAGAAAACAACAAAACCCGCCCCATTCTGTGCCTGATGTCTCCATCTCCCTTACTTGGAATGTTGCTCCTAATTGCAGCCAGCCCATCACAGCCCACCCATGGACCACAGGGAGGGACAGCACTGCATGGCTGTGCTCAGTGCAGGGGATGGCACAGCCGTGGGTGCATCTCAGCCCTTTTGGGCTCTGTGCTTGCATTGAATTGCCCCCAAAAGCTGCCATTCCCTGGTCAAAAGAATCCCTCCCCGCTGTAATTATTTCTAAGGGTCATCTGATAAAACTCTTCATCTCTATGTTTCACACCAGCCCTGGAACGACATCGACGTCCTCACCAAGGAGGACCCTGCAGAGCTCTTCTTTTTGTTCTGAGCCCTGATCAGCATGCAGAGGATACGGCAAAAAGAAGAAGGGGAGAAAAGGTAAAAGGAGCCGATGCCTTCTCATGGCTCCTTCAGCACTGGGGGCACGTGGGGTTGCTGCTGGGAGCCTCCCAAGGCACCGCGCTGTGCTGGCTGCGGCCATGAATCCTTATCAGCAGGCAGTAATTAACCCTGTCACTCAGCCCGCACAGTGCTGCCAATCACGTGTGATGAATATTTCATCAGACGATGGATTTCACTCATAAAAAGGCTCCGTGCTCCCTGCGAGCATCAGTCCATCCCATTGGGCAGAGCAGGGTGAACCCCAGGGAACACAGGTCCACGGGGCCTGTCTGCATTGTGGATTCCTAACCTGCATAGCCTGCATCACAGTGGAACTGCTCCATCTGCAGCAGCATCCTCTGATCCCAAAGCAAAGCTCCAATCCCATGGCACGAGGACAGAGGACACCAACAGTGGCCCTATAACCACTGGGGTTGTTACATGAAGGAGGGGCACAGGGCAGAGCACAGGGTGAGGGCATCACTGCAACATGGGGAAGAGGAGAGGCATATCACGCAGGAAGGCTCTGGGTTTCAATGCAAGAATCTCATTCTGCTTGTGGCTGAAACCTCTCGGAGAGGCATCACTAAAGTGTTTAAGAAGCATCTGTCATTATTAAAACAAAGTTGCTTTGCAATTTTACTATTTCGCTGCAGTTTCATTATCTTATGCAAATGAGCCATCTATTCCCTTCTGTAGCGTGGGCTGCAACGGGACGGGAGCCCCAGCGAGACTATTTATTACCAGCCTCTCACTCTCGAGATTATCAATTGCAAATGAAGGAGCATAAATACATCTTCTTTAGCTGCTTATGCCACATTAAGGAACACGCTCGCAGCTAATGGCTTTGCAGCTCTCGCCTATTCAAACAGGAGCAGAGCACGGGGGGACTCCTTTGGTTGGCAGCAGAGTCAGGCTGGTGGGGCCCAATGCTCAGCACTGTGCTGTGCCACCAGCACTGAGCCCAGCCATCGCCACGTGCCCCTATCTCTGCCACCCAGCAGCCTCCAGCTTCAGCAGCCACCGAGGGGCACGAGAGAAGAGACAATTAGCAAAGGAGACAGCCAGGCTGTAATCAATATGCGATCTGACAGGCTGCCAAAACAGTTGTATTCTGCAATGAGAATGCCACTGCGCCCTGTGCCCGGCACAAGCACCACTGCAGGCTGAGGGATGCTGGGTGCAGTGTAATCCCTGCAGGCAGGAATAGTGCAGGGCTGGCAGCCAGCACACAGATATCCCCCCACAAGTGGGTAATTGATGCTATCTAGGGCCAGGTTATTGCAATCAGCATCGCTCTCTTTACATCAGCATTCTCCACAGCCGAACCCTCTTGTGTTCCAGAGGGTTAGAAAATGTTATTATCCAGACAAACCCTCTAATTCCAACCAATTCGATTAACCAGGAAAATGAAAATGACACAAACAAAGCTGTCTGAGATTCGGATGGCTCGATGGCTTCCTGCTGCTTTGATTTACTCCTAACTGAATATACAGAGCACACCCCAAGCATGTTGGTCCACCAGCACTGGGAACAATGTTGTGCTGGGGCCCCTGCATCCCCATGGCTGTTCCCATCAGTATCTCCCAGTCCTCCTCACCCACCTTGAGCTCTCCAGATCCAAGCTGTGCTCTGAGATCATCTGGAGACACTTTGCTCTGTTACGTCCTGGAATATGTAAAAGTCTCCCAGAGTCTGGTGACAGGCCTAAGGCAGAGCTCTAATGAGGCCATCAATAACCCAGAGCAGCTGCTCAGAAAGAATTCAGCTGTTCAAAGATGGAAAAGTCCATTAAGTTTATTGCATGAAATGTTGGACATGGTTTAGACAGGGGATCACGGCCAAATGATATAAAGTACCAAAAAGCTGCCAAATGGAGCAAGTGCAGGCAGGACGGGGCATTTTTAAACTGTCATTGCCCCAAAGGGAGAAGCAGACCCATTTGTCTGGTGCTGCTGTCCAGAAGGAACGTCTGATGACAACTGCAGAGCCACTGCTGAGCTCACACAGCTAATGTAGGAGAACAGGAATAGAAGGTAATTATCCAAGTATTTCAGTAACTGCGGCAATTAAGTATTGTGGTACCACTTGGAAAACACAGCCATAAAACAAGAAACACGAGGAGCTTAAACATACTGCAGTGGTGATGAGGGGAAGCACGTCCTGCTCGCACCTCTGGGCTCCCTGACCTCCCCATGGTGCAGATGCATGCTCCCAACCCACAGCCTTTAGAAGCTGTGCTGCTGAAAGCAATGGGCAGCCAAGCAGGGAGGGCGTGTTGAGGGACACGGGCATATCAAGGGGGGGAGGGACACGGGCAGTGTGAAGGTGATGGGCACAGGATGGAGGCAGCAGTGCCATCTGGGGACATGCTGGCTGCAGAACTGGAGGAGAGGTGCTGGAGCTGAAGGCAATGCACAGCAAATCAAAGGACCAGCCACTGGGGAGGCATTAAAGTACAACACATGGCTGGCCCCGGCGGCTGCTGAAGGATGGGATAAAAAGAGGGACAAAAGAAGAGACTCAAAGAGTCCTATTTTTAGGCAGAGCTGCTGGAGCTCAGTGCTGCTGGTGGCCGGGCAGTGACAGCCACCAGGTGTACCCGAACTATGTGCTCAGAGCCTGTGCTGGGGGGCCCAGCCAGGTTTCATGACAGCCCCTCTGCAGGGAACCAGGAGGATTAATTTGTGGGGGTAAAGACTCTCATCAGAGCCCATAAATAAAGACTGAGGCCACATCTTATCAAAAAAAAAATAATCCTTTTCTTCCCTCTCCAGGTGCCAGAAATTCCCACAACGCTGAGAAAATAGAGAACAATTTTTAAGCACTGCTCTAGCAATAAAATACTGATCTCCAGCAAATGGAATTCGGAACATACAACAGTGGGCTATACATTATCCTGCCTAAAGCCTCCCCCGAGGGAAACCAGGTTATCAAAACTTCGCAAGGCTTAATGCAAACGTTGCTCCTTCTCCTGCACAAAATGCCACTATTTGGGGGGGGGTTGGCAGCGCACTGCAGAGCCTGACCCCATCACCTCGGAGCTGCTGTTCCTGCAGCAGGCACTGCCCAGCACTCAGCACTGGGAAAAGGTCATTCTCATGGTGCCCTTCCTGCTGCAATGCAAGCTACCCCAGATTGGGTTCACAGAACCAGCGTGCTTAAGTGAGAATAGTCATGAATTGCACTATGGGGGCTGAGGGGGATCAATGCAAAACCCTGAGTAGGTACAAAGCAATTGCTCCCGTGCTGCCCTCACTATCAGGCTGGAGCCAGCTGCACCCAGAGGAGCACAGCAGAGCTGTTTACCCAGCTGCATGCCCATGCATGGGTTGTTTTGCTTCTACCTGCCTGCCGTCTGTTTTAAACATCACGCATCTCTCTGGGGTGCCTCAAAAGGCTGATCCGCAGAATCCAGGCTGAGTGTTTGTTTTGTTCTGCTGAGACGCCGTATTTAGCAAGAGGAGACCTTGAGAAGCCTAATTGAATTAGAGGAATCCAACTGCTCTGCAGGATGAGGCTTCACCCCTCTGCTGCTGGTCAGGGGGGAGCCGGGGGGGCTGCTGTGTGTGCACCTATAGCTCACAGCCTCATTGTGGTGTCTACAGAGGGAGATCCCACAATGGGAGGCACAGTGATAACTGTCACCTACCTCATCGATTTTAAGACAGAAATTATGTTTCCTTTTCTTTCCCCTGAATAACACTGGATTCATTCAGAGAGGGCATCGCCTGGAAGGGGATGGCTGGGCTGAGCTGGAGGATGGATGCAGGCAGCAGCACCAGCACTGATGAGCTGAGAGCCCCAGCAATGGGGTGGGAATCAAGGAGTGAAGATGGGAATCTTCTGCTGCACTGCAGCCTCACAAAGGGATCACCAACCAAAACCTGAGCTGCCAAAGACAAGAAATGTCGAGCAAAATAACACTTGCCACTTTTTTCCCCCTTTTTTTACTTGTTCACAATTAATTTGGGCCTCGCATTCCCCCTAAAATGTGGAATGATTTCTTCTGTGGTCCCACAAGAGACATTAGGCTGCTGGAATACCAATCCAGTCCAGGCCTTCCTGAGATTTCAAGTTAATCGCACTGATTGCAGCTTTATTTACTCACTGAGGTCTACTTAGCCCTTCCTTTGTTGCTGTAAAAGGCTTGTTATTCTCTTTAATTGAACCGCTTTTGTAAACTGCATGCATTCCCACTAATTATTTTCCTTGATGAAAGTGGAGCTCCTCATCACTAATGCTCTCCTGAAAGCTGTCATCTGGCAGGGAGCAGCAGGGCAGCAAGCATGCCAAGCTGGGCAGGAGGGGCTCAGGACCCGACCACACTGAGTGCATTGCAGGGATGGGATGATGGGAGCAGCAGTTCGAGCTGAGATCCAGCCTTCCACTGAACCACGAGCGATAAAGTGCTCTGTGTACATCACGATTAGTCAAAGGCTCGGGCTTGTTGAAGGCATTTGCCTTTGAAATGCCAAGTCAAAAGAAAGTGACTTTTGAATGAACCTTTTCTCTTTCAATAAGACAGTTAATTTCCCTCAATCCAGCTTCAATTCAGTATTTAAAAAAAAATCAGAAACGTTTCTTTCAGCTCCCAGACAATCAAAGCGTTGTTTGATCGAGAGGTGTGCCGTGATTTTGTCATTCTGGCTGCACTCAGAGCATGGGGAAGAAGTGAGTGGGGCAGCGGGGGAGGAGCGGAGCTCTGTGCCTGGAAGGGTGAGGTCAGGGTTAGGGTTAGGGTTAGGGTTAGGGTTAGGGTTAGGGTCAGGGCTAGGGTTAGGGTTAGGGTTACGGTTACGATTAGGGTTAGGGTCAGGATTAGGTTTAGAATCAGGGTCAGGGTTAGGGTTAGGGTTAGGGTTAGGGTCAGGGTTAGGGTTAGGGTTAGGGTTAGGGTTAGGGTTAGGGTTAGGGTTAGGGTTAGGGTTAGGGTCAGGGTTAGGATTACAGTTAGGGTTAGGGTCAGGATTAGGTTTAGAATCAGGGTCAGGGTTAGGATTACAGTTAGGGTTAGGGTCAGGGTTAGGGTTAGGGTTAGGGTTAGGGTTAGGGTTAGGGTTAGGGTTAGGGTTAGGGTTAGGGTTAGGGTCAGGGTTAGGATTACAGTTAGGGTTAGGGTCAGGATTAGGTTTAGAATCAGGGTCAGGGTTAGGATTACAGTTAGGGTTAGGGTCAGGTTTAGGATTAGCATTAGGGTTAGGATAAGTTCAAGGTCAGGTTTAGGGTTCGGTTTAGGTTCAGGATCAGGATTGCAGTGTCCAGCCCATAACAGCAGCACCAGATTGCTCCCACATCTCACTGGGGCACAGCTCTGCCCAACCTCGCTTCACTCCCCAATCAGGTGAGCTCTGTTTGCAGAGATGCTGCAGACACCTCCAGCAGCTGTAAATACACCACAAACGCTTCTCCCCACTTGTGTATTCACCCTCCTTCTCAGCAGTTCCCCAGGTATCAGGTCAGTAGAGCTGCTGTAGCATTCAGTGATGGTGACAGAACCGCTCCCATCTCTGGGGGGAACTCAGGAAGCATCAGTGCTGAGTGTGACACAGGTCAGGGCAGAACGATCCGCTAACCAGATTAGATGCCTTTCATAATCTCTGGAGAGCACTCATAAATGCATTACCGGATTTGCATAACAACAGGCGGTTTAAGTGGCGCACAGAAGGAACAGATGATGATCTGCTAAACAAATGTGCCCGTCTGAACACGGCGCTCGTCCCCCCCAGCAGCAGCAAAGCAGCACAGCAAGCAGGGACCCAGCAGCTCCAGAGCACGGCTGCATAGGGATGATGGGGCCCGAGGAGGAGCTCATGTGCCTCACACAGGAGATGCAGACAACGGGCAGGATGGTTGTGTGGGAAGCTAGGGTCAGGTAGGCAACACCTGCATGGGGATGCTGGGCTGGAAAGGAGCAGGACTGGAGCAGGGCTGGGGGGAAGAGCCCGAGGTTAGAGCTGACTTTGTCTGTCGCTCAGTTCCACAAACACTAACATTATCTCCTCTCATCCAAAGGTATGTTTTGTGTTGTGTTGGTTTTGTTTGGTTTTGTTTTTTTTCCTTTTTTCAAAGAAAACCCGACTGGAAATGACAGTCTTTGCCGTGACA
Source organism: Excalfactoria chinensis (assembly GCF_039878825.1). Lineage (NCBI taxonomy): Eukaryota > Metazoa > Chordata > Aves > Galliformes > Phasianidae > Excalfactoria > Excalfactoria chinensis. The sequence goes on from NC_092846.1 coordinate 3,667,136, forward strand.
CAGAGGGCTATTTGCATTCCATTACACATCTCCCCCTCCCCAGATGTGGCGAGAAAATTACACACTCAGCTCAGAGGAGCAGCTGGATGCCAACCCCAGCCTCACCTCTCCCAGGACTAATGAGACACTATCAGGAGAGAGGCTTTGATAGCTCAGCACATCACAACAAAGAACCTCGGGTCACGCCTGCAGCCGGGAACATTGAAATGAGACGACCCCAGTTTTAGAGCAGGGCCACTAAGTGGAAAGCTTGCTATTTTGGGTAGACACAGAAGAGTCCCTGGCGTATTTCGAGCTCTAGGAGGACTGTCGTGATGGGCAGTTCTAATGAAACCTCAGCTGCAGAGCTATTTACACAGATGTTTTACCGGCATATAGTGCGGCAGGCTCTGCATCGAGACCTTCTGATGGACCCAGGCCCAATTATCTCCCAAATGTTCTTCAGCTTTCCTCTGACTAGCGCTAATGGACCCACTTACAGCTACAAATAAAAATTGCTTAGCTTTAAATTGGACAAAATACTTCTCTGTGTGTTCATGTAGGGGGCAGGGTTGGACTGGAATAGCAGAGGGACAAAGAAGAGCAGCAGGACTTGGCTGGATTGGCAGAACATAAAGAAATGAAATATGAGAATTGCAGCAAAAGCCCCACTTAAAGGGACTATCAAACCGTGTTTATTGAGAAAAGCTGCACAACAGCTCCGAAACGCCCATCTTCCAAGCAGCACCCACACAGCACCACGGGCAAACAGAGCAAAAGCACACAAAACAGATGGAGAAATTAGCAAAGAAAAGGAAAGTTTTTGGCCTGAGCTGTGCGTTTCCTCCCAGTCTGAATAAGCACCGACGTGGACGCTGCTCTGTGTGAAACAGCTCCAACTGAGGTTAAAGCTCAGCAGTGCTCTGTGACTGCACTGCCCGGGGGGAGCTGCAAGGAACGCTGTGCAGCAAGGCAGCACTCACAGCTGCTACGCAGAGCCACCCGCAGGCAGCTCCACTCCATCCCAAGGGCACTGTCACCTGCTGCTGACCTTTGCCTGCACATCACACATCAGACCTCGCTCCAAATCCTTCTTCTCTTTGGGATCTCCTTCTTTGCTCTGGTACATTGCCCAGCTCTTACCTTGCAAAGATGTTCATATTGCTTTCTCTTCCATCTCCCCCCATCTCAGCACTGAACTCTGCCATTTCCTCTCTGGTGTTGCATCTCTACTTGTGCAAACTCTTCTGAAGTTTTAGATTTCCTCTACAGTCGGTCAAATTCAACACAACCCAGAGCAAAGCAGGGACTTGCCTTGTTCCATTGCCATTCTGTGTGATCCACAGAAGGACCATATATGAAGGACCGCATTTTCAGCAGGACAGCCTAACTCTGGGGTCGGCACAGAAGGCTTGTGCTCATCCCATCCATGGATTTCCACCCCAGACACAAGGAAGAGCTGTCAGCTCCCAACTGGTTTGACTGACCCCAAAGCCAACTCCAAGTCAAACTCAAAGTTAACCCCAAAGCCAACCCCAAAGACAATCCCAAAGCCAAATCCAAAAGTCAACCCCAAAGCCATCTCCAAGTCAAACTCAAAGTCAAACTCAAAGTCAACCCCAAAGCCAACTCCAAAGCCAACTTCAAAGCCAACTCCAAGTCAAACTCAAAGTCAACCCCAAAGCCAACCTCAAAGTCAACCCCAAAGCCAACCTCAAAGCCAACCCCAGGCTCTGCTCAGCTTGGAGACATCAGGATCTGTGCACACTGTTAGTACAGAGCTCGGCACGAAGAGGCCAAGTCAGCAACAGCCCTGGTAGGAGCTGTAATAGGGAGGAGAGAGGCTGCTGAAAAGGAAGTGCCTGTTCTGACAATAATCCTGTGCTGTTTTTTTCCTGAAGTGCTTTTAAAACTGAAATAACATCAAGTTAGAAAGCTCACACACCACATTCGAGGTGCAAAGGGGTGAAAATTAGCAGCTGATGGGAATTTTCCGCGAGTGCTTCTCAGAATCAGCTTTGACAGAACTTGCAATTCCAAAGAATATTTCCTGACCATTTCATCTGTCACTCCGGGTCAGGCAGGGAGATGGAAAAGCAGCCGGGTTTGAAAGGAACCAGCTTTAGTGGAGGAATCGGGACGAGTGCGCAGAGCAACAGGAGCAGAGTGAATAATGCATCATTTATTCACGAACTGTCAGCTCGCCTCTCCTCTCTGAATTGTCCCGGCTTCCTCTGCTTTATCCTTCAGCCGAATAACGCGTGTGATGAAATACCAGCTGTAATTCATTTCGGAGCAGTAGCCTGACATTACAAACAGCTGCGGTTGGGCTCAGAGGCCACAAGATACATCATGTTTCTGGCTGAGTGAACACAACCTCGCGGCCCTCGGTCTCAAGCCTGGGGGGAGGGCTGAGCTCGGGGGGGGGGGGGATGCTGTTGTGCTGCTGTGCACAGAGCGCATGGGGAGAGATGGGGGGCACCCCAAGGAGCCCTCTGCCATGGCAGAGCCTGGTGGGATGCCATGGGGCAGCAGCTCTGGGCCATGGTGAGCAGCGTGTCCTCATGCTGCAGCTTCATCCCAGCTCTGAGCACATACCTTGGGTGCTCAGTGTGTTATCTGCAGGAGCCCTAAGAGCGAAATGTCGTATTCAAAACCATGTATTCATAGCTGGCTAATCACAGCTTAATTACAACAGCTCAGCAGGCTCTTGTAGGAACACCACGTCTGAGGCGGTTCCACTAGGAAACTTTATATGAGATAAGCAGAAGCATCAAATTGCTTCAGATGTGTGAGAAAAAAAAACTATTTAGTGTTAATTGGGGCAATTACCTTTCGGCTAATTTGCATGTCTCATGAATATTAAACGCATAATAGAAAGAAAATGATGTGACTGGCCAACTGCTGCCCAGAGCAGTGCGTGGGGAGGAGGGAACAGCACCGGGCTTTGATGCATCCCAGGCAAGGGAATCCTCAGCAGAGAGCAGCCAAAGCAGCACCAGACCTGCAGGTGCCAATGGAGCCCTGCTCCAAGCATCAATGTGCTCACTGGGCACTGAGGCACTCAGTGGAAGTTGTGCTGTTTTTTCTCCCAGGAGCACATGCTGCTCCTGTTTAGAACTCCCCTTTGAGTCTGCTGGGAGCAGATTTCAGCCCTGCGGTGGGCAGTGCATCTCACAGACCCCTCCTCTGCTTTCATCATTTACTGCTACTAAAGAATCATAACAGAGCTATTTACAGCAGCCATTAAATAAGGCAATATTTCAGCATTGATTTTGTGTCTTTCCCGGCAGCGCACACATCTTTTGATAACTCAAAGCCTATTGATTTTTCTATAAACAAAAAATTAATACCCGCAGCAGCAGAGCACAGGGCTGGTCACAGCAGTGACAATGCAGGGCCTGATGTGCACTGTAGGAGGACAGAAAGGCAAAGGGAAGGGGGGGGGGGGGGAAGCAAACACACTTGTGGCTGTCTGCCTGGGATTAACTACAAGCAGGAAAGGATGTCTGAAGAGCATCAAGAGGCACCACCTGCTTCATGCTGACCTCTCAGCTGCCTGGGAAACACTCTTCATTTCCTTTATTTATTTGTATTAAATTCCAGCAGTCTTTGGAAAACCGGGAGCCAGCACTAAGCACCAGGCACAGCGAGGGGCTGTGCTCATAGTGGCTGCAGCCAAGACATGGATGGCACAGCATGGCACAGCATGGCATGGCATGGCACAGCCTCCCCTGCAGGGTCAGCATGGCACCACAGCAGCTTGCAGCCCAGCTATGGGCTCAAAGAGGAGCTGGTGCACTGACAGTGCGCCTGCATGCGTTCTGCTTCTTGCTTATTTGTGTTTGCTGGGTTGTTTGCAAACGGCTGCTGGTTTTTGGCGGGCAGCTTTGGATGGCAACACATCCCCGGTTTGACAGGGATGATTGCTGGGGGAGCTGTGAGATTAATAAAACAAAAGCAAATGATAGGGCAGCCGTGCCATCTGCTTTTGAGAAGACAAAGGGGTCAGGGAAGCTGCTCTGCTAATGACGATAAACGCTTCTCTCTGTGCCATGACATTTGTAAGCCAAATTTACTGTAAAACAAAAATTACTCTCTTGGTTGTTTTTTTTAAGCAACAGGAGTGAGCTCATGGGGTCGCTCACTAAGCAAGCCAATCTGCAAGTTAATTCGGACCTCAGGCTCCTTAATGAGGCTGAGCAGGGCAATGCAGCTCGTAGCGCTCCCCTGTTTGGGTGTCTTTTTTGATTCTTTGTCATTTTGCATTATGAGAGTCACAGGAAAAGCAGGGGGGGCAGATAAAGGAATCCAACCAAACCCTAATGGAGAAACCCATTTCCTTCCGACAGCCAAGCAGTGTGACAGACAGTAATGGATTTCATACCCGCCTGATGCAAAGCTTATGTTAGGCTCAGGAAAATTTAGTGATAACAGTTTATCAACATATTGATGGAAGATAATGGGCTCCCGTCAGACCTGTCCGCACTCCTCAGCCTGTCAGCTATTCCAGGCCCGTACCTACGCCGGTCTCTCCCTCACATTAATCCCCACTGGCACCATGTGCCGCAGGCAAAAGCCATGACACGGGATTAGCATAACGCCTTCAGCTCTCCATGCACAGCAGCAGCTGTGAACCCAGCGCAGAGACCTGAAGGACACAAATCCCTTCTCTGCTACAGCTTCCCATTTCAGGAAGAGCTACAGAACTGAGGTTCCATGCCAGGAAATCTGTCTGAAGTGGCAAAAAGTCAACCCTAATTTTGAACCGCACTCTGTAAATAATACAAATAATACAGATGTCATTATGAACATAAAACTAACCCAGGAGGCTGCGCTAACAGCATCAAGGCTGGTGCAGGACCTGGATTAGCGGTTCATGGCATTGTAAAAGGATTAGTGGGACTGCACTGAGATGAGGGATAAGATGGAAACAAATCTGCATGGATGAAGATGCAAATTCCAAGGGTGTGATGCTTCTTCTTCTGCCCTGAGCCTTCACAGCTGCTGCAGAAGAGGAGCTTCTTTGCTCAGGTGTGAGACAAGGGCAGTTGAACCACCAGTTTAGTTCTGATGGGGCCAAAGCTCCAACACAAACATGGAGTTCCCTCAATTCTCTCCCTCTGCTCCCCATGCTCCCAGCACTCACACCAGTGGCTGCATGCAAACATCACCAACGCTCACCCCCACCCTTTGCAGCAGTGATCACATACGTGACACCGTGCTGCTTCTCCTGCTCATACCCACATGCATCCCCAGCACAGCATGTAAATAAACAGCCGGTGGCACGCAATTTATCTTCATTTGTCAGCAGTGACAGGATAACTCACTTGTGACTGCCCCGCTCCATCCTCTCCTCACTCACAAAGATTGATGCTCGTGCAGACATCCCCACAGTGGTTGCCAGCCATCCACATTCCGCTTTGTTCTGTGGGCAAACCCTATGGCCTTACCCTACAGCCCTGCCCCACGGCCCTGCCTAACAGCTCTGTATTGCATCCCTGCCCCACGGCCCCTTTCAGGCCACAGGAAAAGAACAGAAGCCCCAAATGTACTTCTCGAACTTTCCTCTCAGTTCAGCTGTTTGGTCCAGTGGGTTTGGAGATGACTCACAAGAGCTCCTTATTTCCAACACAGCTGGCGGTACGGAAACATCTCTCAGTGCTTATGGCACACCGGTACCCAGGAGCTTTCCATACCCAGAGTTACAATTATCAGGGAAATACATAATGGAATGAGCAAACTGTTTAATAACACACACCTGTATAACAACATTAGCAGTTGCCACGCAGCAGAATGAGCGCAGCCCCTTTCCTGGCTATACAGGTGCTCCCCAGGTTTTAAATAAGATTGCGTGTGCTCCGTCATTATAGCAGTGATGTGTGACACAGCCCCAGCATCCCTCACTCCCCGGAGAACAGAATTATCCTTTATGCCATCTTTAAGGTAATGACAAGATTACTATTCTCACAGCGAGGTAATAATGAATTAAGGTGATGGCATTTCCCAATCTTACATCTAGCCAGAACGGATTGACTTCATGCCAACCCCTCCTGCTGCTGCTCACCCATCTGATGGTGTTGGATGGACCAAGCTGTGGGGAAGGCTTCAATCCCTACAGCGTTACTCTGGCTACAGCATCCTTGAGATCAGCATCAATCAAAAGGTCACGTGTCAGCATTATAAGTACCAACACGGCTTACCCATCTGACCTTAATAAAAGGAACCAGCTCTCTTTGGGGTTTGGCCACGTGGCACAGAGAGCTGCTGCCACCGACCCAGCCTGCCTGTGCTCCCATCGCAAACGTTCAGTGTTAATTTGTAAGCGAGAATTGATGCACATTAACACAGCCTAAGGAACATGCTGTGAACATTTAGAGCTGGAGCTCCCATACTGCGAGGCTGACAAAACCGAGCCCGGCGGCGCGTTATTCTTGCCAACATATGCTAATAGCAAAACATGTTAAAACTATTTTTATTTCAATACCACCGTGGACTGATTCAAAATTAAACCCAAATTCACACAGCAAAACACAGAGAAGCGGGTTGGCCCCGGGCTGCCAATGCCCTGTTGCTGTGATAGCAGCGATGCACACGCAGTGCCTGGTTCATTTGCTCAGCCAGGAGCACCGGCTGAGCCCCCACCCTCCCCAGTGCTTACAGCTGCATGGAGAGCACCTCGGGATGCAGGAGGTGGCAGAGCTCCTATAGAAGGAAATAAGGCATTTCCCTCATCAATATAAAGCAATTAGCGCAGAACTGAGCATCTGTAAAGCGATTCACCTCTAAACCGGTCGCTCCCAATGCAGATGAGGTTGGAAATGAGGAATGCTGAAGTGCTTCAGTCCCCATCACCAACAAGGAGGAAGGCTGGTGAAGGTCAACTGCAGACCAACACCAGCATGAATGGAAAGCAAAGACCCAGGCTGAGGCTGCTCCATCCCTCCCAAGTGCCCATTCCTAGAGGAGCAGGAGAACACAGCAAGCTCAGCCCTGTGCTCATTCACATTCCTCTGCACCGGGGTTGCAGATTGCACTCAATCACATCCACACCTACAGCCGTTCTGCTCCTGAGTGTTCTGATTGCGGTTTATACAGCCACTTGCAGCTGAAATTACACTGCCTACAGCCCTTATTGATGGACTGGCAAGGTAATTAAAAAGGAGGCTTTTCCAAAAAAGCTTGTATAAACATTGGGGGAATAAATCCATACGATTACTCTTTAAACTCGAAGAAGGACAGAGGAGAACAATCCTCACTTATAATGATGTTCTAAAAGAAATCTATTAAACCCGATAGTGCCGCATATACCTGACGTATTATGAATGTATTAATATCTAATCATTTTTGATAAATATTAATAGGAGCTCACATCTGAAGGAAGCTGAAACCTACGTTCTTAATTAATCCAGAACTCCCTTCACCTCTAAAAATACACATAATCTCAGGCCAGTGCCCAGAAGCACACATTGCAGGACACCTGTTGGAACACAGTGCTCTCCATCGCCCGTCTTCCCCTCTGCAATGGTCAGAAGGTGGGCAGTGGTCCTGCTGAGGGCTGCCCTGCTCCCACCTTGCTGCCAGTCCTCCCAGTGCCATGTCCTGCAGCCCACAGGGCAGCTTTGGCTCCCATAGGGAGTGTAGGTGTGGTGTAGGAGCCGGCCCTGGAAGGCAGTCTGGCACTGCCATGCACTGGGAAGTGAAGGGGAGCATCTGCCCAAGGACTGGCTAACACACAACAGATGGCTTTTGTTGGAAAGGTGCAAATGAGAAGCTGCCTGCGTGCAAAATTGTTTCGCAAAAGGCATCTCTGCTGTTGGTTAAAGGAAGGATTCCTTCCCTCTAAGAAGGAAGAATAAGTCCCACATCGTTATTAAAGGTATTACCATGGCACCGTTATTACAGTGTTTTGTTGTTAAATGATTTCAAGATATGCCTTCCTCCATCAATCAAGAAGATAAAATGCTCATTCTAGTCACAGAGAGGATTTCAATGGGCTTCAGGCAAGCACAGAACAGTTCTGAGAGCAGAAACCAGGCATTACTGCACCAACTGCCCACACAGACACGTCATTCAGGTCAGTGTTTCCCCAAGGTGTCACTTCAGTTGTGCTTTCTACACCCTTCAGGCTCTGCAAAGGGTGAACGAATGGAACTGATACAGCAAGCCCTTCCTTGGCTGTACATCACTCGTTTCACACACTCTGCTGCCCTGAGCTCCACCAACACCGAGCCCACAAACGTCACCGTGGCTCAAATGTCACGTTATTAAAGCGCGGCTTAAGTAAACACAATAAAAACCTTCAAACAGTAGAAGGAAACAGAAACAAAGCACGGCTGTTGTTTTTTAATCTCATTTGACCAGCTGCTGAATTCATCTTCCCTTTTTATTTCGAGCAAACTCGGGACCCGGTGTTTAAAAATTAAATTCTCCCTCTCTGCATGACTCACTGCCTTGTTAACTGCTGACCTACTTTAGCTGCCAGGCTTCGCATTGTTTCGCTTTCTGTTCCTGATTGATCAGGTTTTTGCTGCAAGCACAATCTTCAAGACCTTCCTCCTGGGTTCACACTTCACTCATCTCTTGCATTTTCCGTGGGTTATTCTAAGAGGCACTTTCACGCTGTCATCCCATACAGAACTCGATGCCTTTTAGGTGCCAATTGAAAAGGTCTCCTCTCTGCTATACCTTTCCCATTATGCCTAATGTGGTCCCTCGTTAGATGCGCAGTCAAAGCCATTTGTAAGTCAGGAACACAAAGGCCGTTCCATTGAACCCTATGCAGTGCATACACAGCCACTTCAGTGCCCTTCTTTCTAGCAAAAGCCACCAAATAATTAAGAGCACACACCAAGAGGTGAACGTGCTTCATGACAGCAATTTAATTCATGGACGCCAGCACTTCCTCAGTGATGAAGAGGAATTTGTCTTCATGTGGCTCTGCTGCAGCCCACGGAGCAGGAGGAGCTGGGCAGTGCCCTCTGCAGCTGCCAGGACCCAATGGGAGCATCCCCCCTCTACACAGCTTCTCCAGCTTCTCCAGTTAACTTGGGGGAGACCCGCCAGCGTTTGCAGTTCCTATTGCAGATTCATAGGACTCAATGACCAAAGAGATCTCCAGGTGCCAGAGGGACACACTGCGGTCTGCTCTGCCCCATGCACTGGGAGTGATAGGACAAGGGGGGGATGGTTTTAAACTGAGACAGGGGAGGTTTAGGTTGGATATTAAGGAGGAAGTTACCCAGAAGGTAGTGACGCACTGGAACAGGTTGCCCAAGGAGGCTGTGGATGCCCCCATCCCATTTGGAAGCATTCAAGACCAGGCTGGATGTGGCTCTGGGCAACCTGGTCTGCTGGTTGGTGACCCTGCACACAGCAGGGGGTTGGAACTGGATGAGCACTGTGGGCCTATTCAACCCAGACCATCCTATGATTCTATGCACTGCCCTTGGTAAAGCTGCAGCAGAACTGCACCATCTCCCTGCGATCCCTAAGAACGCACCTGGTGATCTTTAGGAGCTGCAATTAGCACAAAGCCAGCACTCCAGCTGATGCCAAATGCCACTTTCTTAATTTTTTTTTTTCTAATGACCTTTACGTGCTTCTGCTTTTCTCCTCGTGGTATTTCAACCAAACACCCGGAATCTCTGGGGAGAACAGAACACTCAACACTTACTCTGTGCTACTTCACAGCAACGGCCTCCAGAATACCCAACCTCTCCAACCTCTGGAGACACAGCTAAATGTCACCTAGGAATTTCTCCTCTCTTGAGACAAATTAACCAGGGATGGAGCTCAGGTGCACAGCTGACAGCTGCCATTCAATCTTCCATGCCGTCTTTTTTTCCCTGCTCTCGACAATTCACTCTGCGTTTCCAGCAGTCGGAGCCAGCAAAAGCACGCAGCAAGGTCTGCACTCTGCATTGGGATGCAGGGCTGCAGCAACAGGGCAGGGTGGGAGCAAAGGGAGCACAGCCCAGTGCAGCTCAGCACTACCACTTCTCATTCTGCAGGTGCTAAGACCATTGCTTCACTCTTCTTGAGATCTTCCTCCTATTTTGGCTTGCAGCACTTTGCCTCCTGCCTGCCCTGCAAAGGAGCCCCCACAGCCCTGATTAAATGAGTGAACTCCGTCCTGCTTCTGCAATGCTTCTTCATCACTTCTGTGTGAATCTTTAAAAAATACCTTAAGGAATCATTACTAAACAGAGCTCAAGGCACACTCCCTCGTGTGCTTGCGGTGTATGTCCTTATAGATCTGTTGAAGCAGCATTAGTGGAGGTTTGCAACCAGCTGGCTGATAACACCTCTGAGAAGCTAATGTAAATTGACAAGAAGATGCTAAGTGATGTGACTCGGGTTGCAAACTGTGAGAGCAGCTCGTCTGCTGTCCTTGAAAGCAATTTCTCTTACGGGTATTTCGAGCTTATTATTTTAGAAACCAAATTCACATATCTGCAAATGATGCACAGGTTTCTATTGGTGATGACTCCATCCTAGGAATGCCCTTGATAATCGGTCACCTCCCTGTGCAGAGCAAAGCACAGCATCAGGGTGACAAAGCCGAAGCTCTCCCTAATGCAGTAGATCAATCACTTGACTGAAAGATACACAGACACAGAAAACACGCTTTATACTTGTCATATTCAAGGGTAAACTTCCAGCACTCGAGGAAGCTGCTGAGATAATTCTGCAAAGCAGACAGTTGTGCCAACCTCGGTGTCTAATCAAAAGAAAAATATGTTGTCTGTTTAACAATACCAACACCTGGAGACTCCTCCGAGCTGTTAACCCATGGGCACAGATCAAAGGCATCTGGAGTTTGGCTGAGAACGCACATGATTGAAAACCCATGATGTAAATTTTAGTCATTGAAAAGCCAAGCCGAGCCATCAAACAAAAAGCAGTGTCTGTGTGCTGACATATCTGGGAATAGACACGGCACTTTTCAGGTGATAAATAACCCGAGAGCACAGGCTCCCATCACAAGCAGTCCTGCTCTGTGCTGCAGCCTGATTCCAGCCGTCGGAAAGTTCAGCCCAACTTTACTTGGGCAATAAGAGCTGAAGGTCACACTGCACATCACCACGATGACACATCTTAGAAGTGCTCCAGTAATCCCTCCTGAGCAGCGCTGCCATCACGTACATGGGATTAAGAGATATCCAATGGTGCAGAATGGTGATGAGGTCCTCTGAGCGTCCACTTTTGCTGGTGAGGGCTGGGAATGCAATGAACGGCAGGCAGGGAATGCCCATGGACACTGCTGTCAGACAGGAACAGATTAACTATTAGCACTAATGGAAGTTGTACAGGGAGGGATGTAAACCCTTTGCGCTGTACCCAGGGGCACTCTTAGGCCTCCCATCCTATTCCTGGTTGAAGCAAAGCTGGCTCTGCTAGGGAAAGGAGGCCCAGCAATGCTGCCCACTGATTGCAAACATTTCATCACATCTTAACTCTGCAGGGAAGGATTGCTTCAGACTCGGACTCCTGGTGCCCTTTGCAAGCAATGACAGCACAGCCCTCGGAGTGCAGCAGTGCCTCGAGTGTAAGCAGCCAAAGGAGAAGCCCGGAACAACCTCCAGGATCTGCACTTTTGTCTTTGTTACAGTGACCTCCAGAGGCACTAGGAAACAACTGAAGCTCCCGAGCAGCTCATTCACACCTACTGGGCTGCACGAGAGAAGCGTGAGGTGGAAATGAACACCGAAAATAACCTATTCCTGGAATAAAACCCCCAGCAAACCCAGCTCTGAGGTTAGAGATGCTGTAGCTCTGGAGCACAGATCCTAACGATCTGAGTGTGCTGGAGGGTAGATGGAAAGCAAGCCATATAAAGCTGCCATCTCCATCTGAATAAACTCTACTCTGCTGAAGGATTGGAGCAAGGAACGTCTCCCCTGCAGCTTGCAGTGGCACAGGGCAGCCCAGAGGTGCACCATTCTGTAACCACACAGCACTGCAAACAGGAGGGGGGGGGTGTAGGGAAGCAAGCATTGCATTGCATTTCCTAACCTTGTTTTTATTTCCTAATAGAATTTCCCATCTCGGATGGTGTTTAGAAAGAACATTACGCAACAACTCATTAAATTCTTCATAACTGCGGTACTTTATTCCAGTTTAAATTGCAGACATAGCCTATTTTTATGCAAACAAATACTTTCCGAACAACTTTGAGCTCCTGTGTACACTAATTAAATCTGTCACATGCACAGTGGAACCTTAAATTATATTTGTTCAATCCTTCGGCAGTAAATGGTGCTTTGAACTGAGTACACGATGAACGAAATTGCATTTCTTGTCCTGCTTAGGGGAAGGGATGGGGAGTAGAATCATAGAATCATAGAATGGCCTGGTTTGAAAAGGACCACAACAATCATTTGGTTTCAACCCACTGTTATGTGCAGGGCTGCCAGCCACCAGACCAGGCTGCACAGAGCCACATCCAGCCTGGTCATGAGTGCCTGCAGGGATGGAGCATCCACAGCCTCCTTGGGCAACCTGTTCCATAGCAGCTTAAATGCAATTCTCTGCTGTTTTGTGCTCGGACAGAAGTCAACCCTATAAATCACTGCGGGGCTGTTCTGTGCTGTGTGGGTACTGCAGGGCACAGCCGGAGGATGGGAGGGAAGCACCCAGCTCCGCTCTCCAGCCCAACGCTTTATCTGCGTGCAGAGAGCAGCAAAGTGCTGAAGTGGTGCCTGGCTGAGAAAGCACAGCGCACACCTTTAAGTAGCAGGAGTCAATGGGAACGGTCCTTATTCCTGCAATGCGCGCTGCGCTCCTCACGGTCACAAAGTACTTCTGATTGCCCCTCGTTTCTGGGAGACCAGCATGCATTATTCATAGCAGCAGGCAGCTCCAACAGAAATACCCCCTTCGCTTTGCATCCCTTCGCTTTGCGCTGCTTTTGAAGCACGCAGAAGCTCAGCTCGGTGTTCTGCTCCAGGGAGCGACGCCTGCAACCCAGCGCTGCTCCAGCGTCGCTCCTCTCTGCACACAGGGGCTGCAGAGCTCCTCCATCCCACGTCCAGATCATCCCTTCAACTCAATGTATTTTTAGACACGCCATTAATATTTAAGGAGACAGCCCACAGCAAGTTAGATAGCATAGCAATTAATTTTTAACTGGTGACATTTATAACAGCATGTAACTGCTACCTAACTTGCTGTGGGCTATCTGGATAAATGTCAGTTAAATATCTAATAATTCCTTATAACTTAGTATGAGCATGAAGAAAAAGGAAGAAAAAGCGCCCCGTAATTAGCCATTATTTGCAACATTTAATTGAGATTTTAATTTTGGCATTTGGGTTCCTTTGCCCCCCCTCCAGCCTCTGAGGCCAAGCGATTGTTGGTCGTTTATACATTGATTCATTCAATTAGTTCCTCGTCATTCTAAAGCCATGCTGGCAAGGTCTGAGATACAACAGGGAAAGCCCCGAGTGATGCTGCAGCAGCCTTGCAACAACACCCAGCAGCCATCCCAGAGCCTCCACCAGCTCCAGCCAGGTTTATTCACCCTGAATTAACCCAAATGGTTCGAAATCAACCGGCGATTTAAACACTTGCTTCCACTGAAACAAAACAAAAGCCACCACAGGATCCATTCATCTTCCCTGCAGTAAAAATGATGCATACCCGCAGCACTCGCTGAGATGGAGTTTACTGTGATTATTCCCCTTCTCCCGCAGCGCCCCATCTCCCACCATCCCCCCCCCCCAGACACACACAGATGCCATTCAGAAAGCAATCATTAGCTCAGGCAGCAGGGAATGCTTCCCATCCCACCATTTATCAGCTGCCTATGGAGAAGTGGTGAGTCTCCTGCTTGAGATCATCTCCAAAACTGAGGGCACCCGCAGCCCACAATGGAAACTCTAAGGCCGACTGCTGGATGGAGGCTGCATCCCCAGCATTGCAACTGTGCATCCCCAGCACTGCAACTGTGCATCCCCAGCATTGCAACTGTGCACCCCCAGCATTGCAACTGTGCATCCCCAGCATTGCAACTGTGCAACCCCAGCACTGCAATTGTGCACCTCCAGCATTGCAACTGTGCAACCCCAGCACTGCAACTGTGCACCCCCAGCATTGCAACTGTGCATCCCCAGCATTGCAACTCTGCACCCCCAGCATTGCAACTGTGCACCCCCAGCACTGCAACTGTACAACTCTGTAGGCACTCTGCTTCATTCATGTGCGAACTAAGAAGAAATACAGAGGAGAGAGTAATGCCTTGGCCTTAAAATCATGCTGGCACTGTGAGTTGAAGTCTTTCTGGCTAATTAATTAGCGCTGACAAAGGATAGTCCAAGTCAATGCTAAATATGTGCTATGTGCAGGAGCTATTCCTCTCAGTGGCCCTAAATAACGGCTGCCTGAATTGAAGTCTATACCCACAGCCAACACTGCAGCCCAAAAGGAGAGGGGTAAGCAAAGCACAGCTTGGGCTTGGGCAATGCTCAGCACTCATAAGGGCTCCTTCCCACTGCTCCCTGTGCTGTCTTCCCCCCTGCAGACCCCACTCCCCTTCCTTAAGGGGGCTTCCCCATCTCAGCGCAGCACCCACTGCTCACGCACAGCCTGATCCCACTTTGCACTTCATTGCTAACATGGCCCAGTGTATAAAAAGCTATTGAGGCTTCATGGAAACACACTGCTTTGGAAACAATTCTGCTTGTACATCATACATTTTCCTGTCATTTTTATTCCCTTGGTATTTTATTACTGAGAGATATTTGCATGAAAATAGAATCTTTGTTTCATAAGAATTCATCTGCTTCTGCTATCCTGGTCCTGGAGGAATTTACGGTGAATGAACACTCTGTATTTCTCATGTTCTCACACACACAAAAAAAAAATGCCAATTATTTAAATTATTGTATCTTCTGGAGGCTTAATTTCCCACCATGAATCTCCCATTCAATCAATGCCACCGCAACCTCGAGGACTGAATGGGGAGTAGAGCTAAGCAAGCAGCGGCTGCAGGAACACGGCAGTGTATTGCAGCCAGCCAAGGCTCCAGAAATGCAGGGCTTCCATCCCGAAGGGGGCTGCCATGGGATTGGGGCTGTCAGAAGCATCATGAGCTGTGAGATGGGGCACCACAAGGAGGGGATGAACGCCTGCCATCTGTCTGTCAGCACCAGGCAGTGCCCTTCCCCGAGGACAAGTCTGTGCCCCAGAGGTGCAATGGGTGGAAATGAGCACGTTGGTGTTTTTCATAAGAGCAAATGACTTTGGGGAGCCCGCCTGTACCAACGTGCTCCTCACGTTTCAGTCCTCAGAGCCTTAATCAAAATTTGCTTTTGAGATGCTTTTCAAAACGTTCACAGCAATATTGTATTTTCCAGGGGCTACAGGAAGAATATTTGCAATGGAAAGGAAAAAAAAAAAGCAATAATGGCTTTGGAAAGTAACGTGATACAACTTCCAATTAAAATCTTTGACTTGAAACCCAAGGACTTCATAAAGTGGAATCCAGGCTTTGTGGAGGGGAAATGAGGGTTTGGTTCCTGGAGTACATCTGTATCACAAGGCAGGGCTCTTCACCACCCCAGCCTCAGCCATCCTCCTCCTCCTCCTCCTCCTCCTCCTCCGGGCACTGCTGAGGATGCAGGAGGAGCAGCACACCTGTACTTTGTATCCATGGGACCCTTCCCCATCACACAAGGATTCACCTCACAAGACCTCCTCCTCCTAACCCTCCCCTTTCAGCTGGAGCTGCAACATCCCAGCCTGGTTGCTGAGCTCCCTGTTGGCTGTTCTGCCCTTATTCTGCTGCGGGTGGGTTCCTCTACAACAAAAATAAGCCGTTCTTAAGTCCCAAATGCAGAGGCATTAATTCTTAGGCCAGAAATCCAAGTAAATCCCATGGAATCCTCAGTCTAGGATACTTCTGAACAGGCATTCGGTTCTCTTCTCCTTACTTAATTGAAACAAATGCATCCATTTAAATCTACACGTCTTCCAAATTTTCTAATGCCTCCTGTAATTCACGCCAATCTTTTATCACTTGAAAAACAATCAGGTTCTTTACTTGCCTAATTCTGTTTTGCTTGCTCCCAGGCAATTTAGATCCTGAACCACCGGCTCGTGCACATGTTCATTAGCCTCATCCATTTAGCTGCTTGGGCAGCTGTGCTTTTAAATGGAGCTGAAAAAAGCTGCATGAACGCTCCCTCCCAATGCAAGCTGGAGGGATGCAACCTGCAGGGTTTGCTCTGGCAGAAGCAGCTTTCCCAGAGGCAAGGAATGAGCAATAGAATGAGCTCTTCTGTTGGAGGCTGCAAATTCTTGGGCTTCCTGCTCGCGTTTCCCCATCTCCTCATGTCAGCTGATAAGAGAGAAAATCTCACTGCTGGCTTGAAACAAGCGCCAGCTCACTGCACCGAAACAGGAACAAAGAGTAATCCGAAAGTACTTGCAAAGGGGTTTTACAGGAGTTTCACAACTCCGGCAGATCCGAAGTCGAACGTGTTGAAAATCATCAGCAAAACAAGCCTCCTTCCAACCACAAAGCAGCAGGCTGTGAGCTGTGCCCTCTGCACATGGGGACGTGGGTCTGCACTGCCCTTCCTGCACGGCTGCACTCCTGTTGTCCAGCATAGCACTGCAGTGGAACTTCTGGCTTTGGAACCCAGCTTCGCTTGTGCTGGGAGGAATAAAGGGCCAGGAAACACATGGAGCTGCCTGCAACATCTTGCTGACTTGCAGATGGAATCAAAGAGCCGAGCAGTCCCACGAGGCCACCTCCTGGTCTTCACTTGAGTGAGATCGTGCAAACAGAAGGGCTAACAAACCCCAATTAGTGCTCAGGAGCATCTCCCTGCACGGCTCAACACGCAGGAGGCTGCTTACAGTGCTGTGGTGTCAACTAATAGTTAAAAGTCAGCTTCTGTTCTCATTCCTTCCAGATGAACAGAGTACGGCCGCATCCGGCTTTCTCCTCGATAACCAAATCAAGCATAAAAACCAACTGCAGAACTGCTCATATTGCACAAGAAGACGCGAGACTGAGCTCAGCAATACAAAAAGCAGTTGGGCCATCATTTGCTAACAGGCCAAAACTTCAGTACCCAAACAGATGCGTTCTGCTTTAGGAGGGTTTGAGATGCCTTTCCCACACTGCTGCAGGAGGGGTTTGCACAGCATGGGATGCACCACCCAGCCTGGAACACAGCAATGAGTTGGCAGCATCCTTCACCTTTCCAAAGGGCATCCCCTCATCACACACCATTTCCAGCCCTTTGCAACAATAGAGGACTGGGAGACTGGCAGCTATGTGAGCAATAACCACTGAAAGCTCCAAATCTGCTGAGCCCACAAATTAGGATGGGTTTACTATGAACCCTTTGGAACAGATGGGTTCCAAACACACTCCCTGTGTGTCACCCCACAGCAGCACAGGGTAAGGGATCACATACAGCTCAAGGTACTCCAGTGGATCTCAAGTTCTGCTCGCCCAGAAGGCTCTGCACATCCCCTCCTGCTGCTGGTGATGCTGCTTTATTTCTCCTAAGGGAATGAATGAACACATGAGCACCTGAAACAACGCGTGTGTAATCCACCAACAGACACAAAAAGCCCTAGGAGCCTATCAGTTCTGACAGCAATTTCCCCAGGGCTATCCAATTACAATACAATGAACTAGAGCTACTAAGAACCTAAAACGGGAGCGTATGTCTCTCTGATACAGAAATGAGCCTTAAGCCACAATTTAAAAGCCATGCATGCAACGTAGAGATATGGGATGGCTTCTGAAGGGGAGGATGGAGCAGAGCTGTGGAGCTGGGGGGGGTTGCACAGCCCCAGGCACAGCACAAACAGCACAGGGGGCTGCTCAGAGCCCCTGCAGGAATGGGTCCCTGTGAAGCACTCATTAGCAATAATATTACATCCTTCCTATCCAAATAGAGTACTGCTGAAAGCCAGGATGAGGAAAAGCACTTCAGGTATTTGGGGTCTTTTTGGGGGCTCCCCCACGGCTGTTTGCAAACAGGTGCGTAAACAGCACTGCACTTTGGAGCTGCAAACAGCTGGTTTTCATACAAAGGGTTCTCAGCCTGAACTCAGCCCCCACCTGATCGTGCTAATCACTTCACCTGGTGCTCATCAGCCCAATGAAGTGCTCCTCATTGTCATAAATCACTCCGTTTAACAAGGAGTGCCATAGAGCTCTGCCACCGGCACCATAAATTTGCAGGGCACATAGAGAAGCATTTTGCCAGTGGCAGAACCCGAGGAGTAAAATATTGCCTCATTTGTCGTCCCTCACCGCACACAGAGCTGCAGAGGCAACAAGGCCTTCTCTGCCTTCAGTTGCATGTGCAGGAGTTTGAATGCAAGGATTTATTTGTGTAGGTTTTTATTCAACCAGAAGATGCCAAAAGTGAAGACAGAGCTGTCCCTCAGGCTGCTGTGTCCGACAGCAGCTCCTCGGGCACAGCACAGGTAATTGGCCATTAGGGCAGAGCTGGGCTGTGGGCAGCTGAATGCACTGACCGTTGGGAGGGTGGTGCAGCTCATCCTTGCTTCATTTTTCTGCTTCTCTGTGTATATTTTAAATGGTAAAATCCTGGCTGTTGATGCACGCTCACCCCTCAGGCCCCCAGGAGCATTTCTGAGCCACCCCCATTGCAGCCCAGCTCAGCCCCAGCCCTACAGCTCAATGCAGGAGGGCTGGAATTCACTTTAAAGCATTAGGATGGAGCTGCCCTGCAGTCAGCCCATTGGAGGATTTTAAGTATCTACAGATTAAATGGATGTGACTAAAAATAGACACAAAATATCGCTTTGATTCCGCTTTCGGATGGGGAATTTGCTCGTGCACCGCTGCCTGTGTTAATTAAGGGCTCGTGCAGGCTGGAGTTTGCTCGTGCCACGAGTTTCAGAGGGAGCCTGCACACAGAGCAACGGTGTCAGATGGCACAATTGGACATGGATGGAACAAGCAACGGATGACATTTGCATCTTTGTTGTTTGTGACAGCAAAAGGAGGTCCTGCTGTCAAACAGCTCCAAGTCATTTAATTCCAATGAAGAATTTAGGATTAAAAGATAAAAGTCGTCAGCTCGGTGTTTCAAACTCGCCCTGCCCACCCCTTCCAAGCAGCACATGAAGGGCCTGAAGAGATTATGTCTCCTAAGCATGGAAGACATGGCAAGAAATTGATTACATGGTGATAATAGGAATATGCTAGCTGTTTAGGTGTCAAATGAAACATAATTCTGAAGAGTATTTTTGCCTTTAGAATAATACATCATCCTTCCAAACTGCCACGAGCTCCCCTGTTATTAATGCTCCTCAGAACGACGACAATTGAAATGATAATGCGTTTCTAAATTAATATTGCATCTTCCCATTTCGGTATCTGATGAGCTGTATCAAAACTTCATTAAATCACTCCATTTCGCCGGCTACAGCCCATAATCAGCGCTGAGACGCACATCTGTGCTCCATCAACCCACGCTCCCAGCCCCGTGCTGCTCTCCCAGCCCAGCTTTGAAGCACAGAACCCACCTCCATGGTGGTTCCCATTACCTGCCCTGTTAAATAACAGCACCCAGCTGAGGGATCGCGCCCCGTTAGGTCAGAGTCAATTCATTAGGAAGCTGATTCAATACTTGTATAAACTTCAGTCCCACGGCCGGGCTCTGCTCCCCCCTCTTGTTTTTGTTTATTGTCAAAATGGGTTGTAATTAAGCTGTCTGTGCCAAACCAGGATTATACCTGCCTTTTAAATTAAAACGGCCCCTTCAGCGCCTGCTGATAGATGCAGCTAATTCATTTCAACTCTCATTTCAAGACGGACGTTTCCTTTTGAGCTTGAAGCTTAATTACTCGGTCAGAGCCCAGGAGACCACGCAGAGCAGCGCTGCTGGCCCCATGCAGAACACTGGGACCCCCATAGGGACCCTCAGCTGTGCTCCCATGCACAGGGTCCCCTCTGCTCCCACACCAGCTCCCATCCTGCTGCTGCACAACCAGAAGAGGCAAACGAAGCTGCAATCCTGCCAGCATTGCTCTCAACAACCAGTGCACAAAGGAGGGGATGCAACAAAGTCAGACCCGGTGACTACAACACTTCTTTTCCTGCACACAAGGCTTTCCATCAAGAAACCCCAGGGTGGCATTTATTTAAAGGCAAACATCACAACGCATTGAGTTCCACCCTTGGCCCCAAGCCGTGCTGCAGGGAGCGCTGCTCTGCTGCTCAGGGCTGATGGGCCCAATCAGCTGCAAGCAGAAAAGCCATAAATCGATCTGGAGCAAGGACTAAGAGATTGATTTTTCTTAAAGTTGGTGTATAATGGCACTCCATCTGATGGGACAGATCTGGGGGAAAAAAAAATACATCAGCTGTTAATTTGCATTAATGAGCCTTAACAGCGCTGGCCAGAAAGTGATTAAGGAACTGTGTAGTAACCTCAGTGTCCATCAACACAGAAGCGATCCCAGCAGCTCCCCAGGCTGCAAGCAAAGCAGCAGCTCTGCTGGGACAGCCCACGGCCCCCTCTGCTCCCCAAACCCACATGGGCACGTTTTGCAGCTGCTGCTTCCAGAGCTACAGCCTCACTTTCCCTATGGAGTAATCCAAAGCAAAACCCATTTGCTTTCAGGCTGGCTGAGGCTGCTTTCACTGCTGGGGAATTCGGGGCTGAACGTTTTCGTTTTGAAGGCGTTTCTCATCGCTTAGGATCTCAAAGCCAGGAATAAACGATGCTTCTTTTTTCCTTTCCAGCATGACTTTGCACTAAAACACGACCCAGCAGAGCCTGCCTCCTTTCCAAGGTATTTCATTGCCTCCAAATCGTCTCTTTGGTAAGTTGAGAAGATAAAGGGGGGGGGGGGGGATTGGATGAAAACACATCAAAACAACAACGGAAATGCACAACAAGAGGAGAGTTTGGGAAGCGTGGCTGCAGCAACGTTACATAAAAAGACTTAACGAGTTCAGTGGGAAAAGCAGCAGACACACTCAGCAATTCAGCTGCGAGGGATTTTAGCTCGCTTGCTCAACAAATAGGTTGCAGTGGGACTTCAACTTATTCTGTCACTTGTTAATGAATCGCAGCCCTCTGCTCTGTTTTTTTTCCTCCCTGTTCTATACAGGCTCAGGGCTGCCCTCCCAGCATTCGGGCATTCCTCACGTTCAGATTCAGGCACTGCAGTCAGCTCTAATGTTTCTCTTATGCCAGAATCCGGGATGCTCAGAGATCCAGACAGGTCAGATAAAAGCATGGTTGGGAAATGGACTGAACAGACACGGAGCAGAAAGCTGAGCGTGAATTTAAAATGCCATTGAAATTAGAAGTCAAAATAAGGAGAAACGCATCGATTTCTGGAAGAACTTGTTATAAAAATGCCAAAGTAAAACGACCCGTTAAAGGATCCTTTTACAAACCAAAAGCTGTTCAACTTTGAAGATATTCCACACCCCGAGGTCTGCTTTTAATCCAAACCCAGCTCTGTCCTGTTTGTGTTTCCCTTTCAAAGGGAGATGCACTAAAAACAAGGCGTTGCTCAGCTCTAAACCGGTTTAGGAGATCCGTTTTTATCTGCTCTCCTGTGAGCGAAGCCAGTTCACCACAGCCACTGGTCAGAGCGAGGAGCTGAGTTAATAGGAATATTGGCCTCCTGTAAGTGTTGGGGGCAGAGCTGAGGAGGAAAGAGGAACAGCTGAATGTGGGGCAGCCGGTGTTTAACTCAGCTAAGGAGGACCAGTTGTCAGCACACCAACCGAGGCAGCCATTTGAGGACGGCTGGATGGTAATTTTCCTCCAAGGTACCCAAATTACAGCTTTTACACATCCACGATAATATTACCCAGCTGCACAGGCTGGGCAGTGGGCTGCCACAGAAACCCTCTGATTTGTGTGTTAATGCACATGCTGCTGCCATGCAGAGCCCCACACTCAGTGCCCCGACCCGCCTGGGTCACTATGGGCTCCTCATCCCCTCCTCTCGTGCCTCCCAGGTTGCAGATGCTCACCAGCAGCAGCTACTGTAATTTTCACATCGTAATTAGCATGTGATGCTGCTAGCAGAGAGAGCAGTGCATTCTTACAGCCCGGGTTTACAAACCAGCTCCTGCTCCACATGTGCTTTGCAGGAGTGCAGTGCAGCTCTGTCTTTGTGGGGCCAAAATCCACCCCGAGCTTCTGAGCAGCACTGAGAGCTGCCCTGGCACTCAGCTTTGGCACAGCCACACACCAGGCAGCAGCAGGGCCACCAGGGAACGCTGGCAGGGATTGCTGCACAAGGGCTACAGAAGTGCATTGGTGCCAGGCTTTGTTCTGTGATTCATTATTCTGAGCTGCTGAATAATTCAGCATGCAGGATTGATGGCATATGCCACCGTGACACGTCCCATATGGCACCCAGCTCCCCCAGGACCAGAGCTCTCCAGAGGTGACAGTCCAGCACCAAGCAGCAGGCAGGAGCTGGGCATGGGCTGCCCCTGCAGCACAACAGCTGGGAAGCCTGGGCTGATGGGGTCCCTGACCCACAGCAATGGGACAGATGGGGGGTGAGCTCTCCTGTTTGTACTGCAGGGGCATCAGAGCTCCAGCCTCATCCCAAAACATGTAACAGAGCAGCTGCAGATGTGCCAAGGCCAATGGTTTGTGACTTCAGCTCCCCACAGCCTTTCATTGGTAAAGGCTTTAATCTTCACTCACTTTCCTAGGCAGATTTCAATGCATTAAAAAACAAAATACAGAGGGATCTCCCTATATTATTTACTGTAGTACGAAGCACAACTGCTCATTTCTCTTCCCTTCTAAACCAAAGCCAGACCAGGACACAGAATGGTGGTATCCAGTGATCTGAAGATGGCACCAGGGTGCTGGAAGGGTTTTGCCATTGGTGAAGAAGAAAGGACCAAGTCCTGGAGGGCAGAGAAAACTCTGTGTGCTGAATGCACTGAGCCTGCAGGGACAGGATTAGTACCAGCATCTTCCCACATCCTAATCAATAACAATTGAACGGAAAGTGATAACCAATTCAGAAGATAGAGATCTCACTAAATTAAATTAACATGTACAGTGTAATCAACATTCATTAAGCCAATTTAGTCAAGTGATGACCTCAGCAGCTTTTAATCATATACTTAAATGTCAAATCAATATGTAGATTTGGGATGAGTCCTTTCCAATTACATCCCATTAAAAAATTTGAAGTAAATAAAATGTAACTGAGTCACCTGTGTCCAAGGAATTCAAACACAAAGCCCCAGGCCAGGCAGCCCCCACTACCAGCAGCAGACACTGCATTGCTCTCCCTCTGCACTGCCAAAGGATGCACACTCGTACACACACACACAGCCTGTGGCTGCAGAAGTGGAGCAGATTTGTGGCACGCTGGTGCATCTCCCCACCCCACCATGCAGGCTGGATGTCTGGGCAAGCAGGTGCAGGCTTGCAGCAGTGCCAAGGACCCAGAACGAAGAGCACAAGCAGTGCCAAGCAGCCAGCCTTGGCAGATGTTGCTGGTGTCACAGCAAGAAGCTCCAGACCTGATTTCTATTCCTGGAAGGAAATGCCGTGAACAAGTCCTTGCGGTTTCACCTTGCCATCACCTCCTGCATCTTCCCTTGCAAATAGAAATCCCCCAGCTTTTCTGCTATGGGGAGAGCAGCTAACATCACACCAGTTTATTTATGGGGCAGCCATTTGAATGCAAGAAGCAAGATGAAGGAGAGAGAGGAGGAGAGGGGGTCAGCCAGCAAGCTGTGCTCTGCACCACAACTCTCAATGGTTTAACTTATCAGACTCCTCATCAAAACCTCCCTTACGTGGGGAATAAATCTGCTTTAATGTATCATACCTACCGCTAACTCACGGAACTGAAAATCTCATTTCATGGGCTCCAGGTTTACCAGATTACAATTCCACTGCGGGGAGTTTAAGTAATACAAACTGCTCATCAAATATTAGAGGCAAGAGCAGTATTTTCCTCCCAGCTGCCCCCCAGCAGCATGCAGTGACACGGCTGCATCCCCCAGCCCTGCACAGCCTTGCCGTGCATGCACAGAGCCTTGATGGCAGCAGCTTTCCATTGGTGTGCTTATCTAAAGGGAAAAAGCATTTCCTCCAACAATAGCTGCGGATTTATGATCAACTCAAGATGTCAAGATTGCTGAGAGACACCCTCTTTAAGGCTGCTGTAAATTGTTTAGACAATGGGAAGTGACAGCTTCTTTTATAGCTTACAATGGCAAACCCAAGATGGAGTGCAGATGTATTATTTTTCAGGTAAAGAGACCAGTGAATGAGTATCCTTCAAAGGGAAGCAGGCATCTCCAGCACCGTGTATTTGGTTATTCCCTGTCTGTACTCATAATTCAACCCACTGAACAGCAGTTTAACTCGCTCCTGCCCTGCTCTCGTTGCAGGGCTGCTCCGAGGTGCACAGGGATGGCTGCAGAGTTGGGCCAGGAGCCTTGCTGGGATGCTCCATGAAAATCTTGTGCCTCAGCCTTGCCTTTACTCCCCAGTTTGTGTCCTTTATTCACAGCTGAGGATCAGCTTTATCCGACTCCATCATGTGGAAAGCAAAGCGACGAAGCCTAAGTCGCAATCGCCTGAAATCTGAATTAAGCAATCAACTGATTAATTACTTGACTTCTGTCTAATAAAGCTAAACATGAATGATACCATCCCATTGCATTCCATTGCTGCAGCCTGAGGTCCCCCCCTGCTGCATGGCATGGAAACGAGCAGCACACTGCAATGAGCAGACGGGGCCACCAGAAACACCCTTTATCACCGCCTGGCCTTGTTTGCTTTTGATGCACACCCTGTAGAAGTGGGGAATATCCGTGCATACATCAAGCTACAAACAAACAGGACCATTTGCACACCGAATGCCAGGATGTTGTGGACTCTGGCACAGAATGAGACGTTATGATTTAACAGTCCTTCATCAGCAGTAAAGTAGATGCAGCCCATCGTATCTTTCAGATTGATTTCGCACTGATAGATGTGAGGCTGTCATTTTGGTCAGCGCTCCCAAATACATTAATCCAGTCTGAGGTCATTCTGGGCTCATTTAAAACAGCTTAATGTCTCTCTCTGCCCCTGCGATACATCTGATAAATGGCCACTGGAAGACAGTCTATCCTGAAGCGTGTCACGGCCACAAAAACGAGGGCTGTCAAAAAATCAGCATTAAAACTTGCTCCATGTGCTGCTTCTCTGAAACCCTTTAAATGGCACGGACTGCCTGCTGACATTAATCAAGGGTGACACATCCTTTGGAGGGCCGTGTGTGTGTGCATGTGTGTGTGTGTCAAAAGGAACTTCTTCAGATCCCAAAGATGTGAATCACCTGGAAAGCAGCACAGGCACGGTGCTATGGCAGGGCTTTTCTCTTGCAGCTGATTGCAGTGCCTTGCCATGCTGCTGTGTGCTACCTGGGACCGGGAGAAAGCTGAGAGGTCCCAGGAACCTTGAGGTTCTGCACGTTGTTTTCCCTTCTTCCCCTTAAACAGAAAACACGCATTTATTTTTAGCTGCTAAAAAAAAAACCATCGCCTGCACCTTTTCCTGACCCAGAAGCCTTCAATTATTCTCCGCTTCTTCTCCCATCAACCACTGTGACCCTGGGAGAGCAAAAGCAACAGCACGTTGCCAAGCACTGCTGCTGGAGGACAGCCCAGAGAAGCCCCCCCCCCCCCCTCCAAGTGCCAACAGCTGGAGGGGACGTGTGGGGCAGTTCTCCTTAATAACAGGCAGTCCTAATTTCAGCAAGGGAAAAAATAAATGGCTACAGGCCTGTATAATCTACACATCAGCACAACAAGATGCTTAGTCAATAAAATAGTTCAACTAAGTGATCTCAGCGTGTAATTCCATAAGGATTTTTTATTATTATTATTTTTTTATATTTTTTTCAAGGGGAAACGCTATCATTTCCCATTTCTGTTTAATGAATCATGTGAATTATAGTAACATTACAAATGGTTCTCTTTGCAGCCTATTAGTTTGTTTCTGTAGGGTTCTAATGGAAGACATGCTTCATTTAGATCTTAGCTTGCCCCTAAGCCATCAAGAATAAATTGTATTATCATAAGCAGTTACCTTTTCAAATGATCTTATCAAAAGAAAGTATCCTGCATTGTTGAGGAGGGTTATTACCATTTTAGGGGAAGTGCTGCAAGCATTTTGCTTTCCTTAAAGTACAAATTGCAACAGCAAAGAGACCCAGGGGCTGCAAGTGCTGAGGCACCCCCCAAGGGTGAACATCTTCCTGATAACATCCCATCCACAGTAAAGTGAATCATTCACAGGTTGACTTTAAGGCCACGGGCAGCAGGTTGGAACCCCGAGCATCACAGCACCGAGCCTATTTGCCCCTCCTGCTGAAACCAGAAACCACTGCATCTGGGGAAATGTGGCTGTGTTTGCTGAAGCACACCTTCACAAAGAGCCTCTTGTCCAGCACGGAGCACAGGGAAAGCAATGATATTTTATGCATCTGAAGAAGGCTCTGCTCTGCCTTCCCAGCCTGCACAGTGCCAGCTCCACGACTTTGGCATGGATCAGCACTGCTCCCCAGTTAGAAAGCAGGTCAGGAGGCACCGAGGCTTGAGCAACATTTTAGCATCTTGTTATCCAAGTAACTAAAAAGCAAAGAATAAGATCTCTGCGCCTTCTGAAGCCCAGCAGGATCACTTGCTCAGAGCAATAAGGGCTGTCCCTCCTTATTCCTGCCCAGGCTGCACAGGGAAGGGGCTTTCACAGCCACAGTGGAGCCAAGAGGATCCAGCAGCCCAGGAGCCTTTATGGGACCAAAACATGATCTGGCTTTAATTGCAAGTCTTTCCAGCTACCAGGCTTTTAATTGTTTCTATATAAGCTTTGCCTAAGAGCTATTTTAATTCCAAGCAGCTGTCTTTCAAAAGAAAACAAATAGCAACAAGGAAACAACTTAATATGTAGTGCTTTCCTGTGATGTCTCATTATTGATTGAGAAGGCAGGAAATAATGAAGTCGCTGAAAAATGCCTTTTGTTCCTCTGAAAAGCCACAGCAGTGGGATGCGAGGTGGGTTTGTGCATCTCAGCCCAGCAAGAGGCAGCTGCCCACCATACCAGGCAGCTGGGGATGGTGAGCAGTGAGTCCAGGTGAGGTTCTGCCACTTCAACCAGTGCTTCTCCAATACAGCCCTGCTGGACGTGAGGGAGCTCTCCCACTCGGAGGGGCTTTTCATCAGTTATCTCAACCCATCTGGCTCCTTTTCCAAGTTGCATTGATTACGAGCATCCTGTGCCCTAGAGATAAAAACCCAGCCCCATTTCCCCCCTGTGCCTTCTCCATATTGGCTCGTAACGTGATGAGACTGGTGATGAATAGCCTGCTGGGAAATCAATAGGAGCCCAGACATGTCACAGCCCCAAGATTAATGGAAGTGACTTGGCACAGAAAACTCCCCATCATCTGCACAGCCAGCCCACAACGCCTGTCAGTTCAAGTTTCCTTAACCATGGGCACAGCCCCGACTCACACGGCGATCCTCAGCACAGGAACCCACCAGCAGGTAAATCTAAACCAGGAGAGATCTGCAAGATTGAAGAGGATTTTTCTTCCCAAGGACTCATGGGGTGGAATACAAAAGCGGCTGAGCAGAAGGACCCAATGCTGCCCTTGTAGACTGGTTCTGCCAGGACAGCAGCTGTATGTCACTAATGACTGATAATGGGGAAGACTGGAAGATGCCCACCACGCATCCTTCCCACTCAGTCCTGCACTCCCAAACAGAGCAGCTTCCTTCCTTCCCTCCCAGCCCAGCTTCCCCTCCCCCCCAGCTGAGTTAGCCCTGCAGTGATTACAATCCCATCTCAGTTAGGAGGAAGCTGGACATGTTTATCACCTTGCCTTCCTCGATCCCAGTTCTCCTGTCCTTTCAGCAACAGAAAGTTACTCAAATAACTTTGTGTTAATTCTAAGAACTGTTTCTTAATTTCTTCCCAGCCCCTCTTCCTTCCTCAGCAAGCAGAAAACAGCATTTGTGGCTGGAAAGCTGTCAGCTGGTTTTGCTCTCTGGGCATCTCCAAGGGTTTGGATCAAGGCACAACAGATTGGGGCCATGCATGAGGCATGACGGCCAGCAGCACGCCTGCAATGACTCCCACAAGCATTTCAGCAGGCTGAACTCCATGTCTGAGCAATGTGACAGCAGGTAGCATCCCCACCCATAGCTACAGCAGCTTATCCAGACATTAAGCACCTTCCCCAAAACACAAGAGCAGATGGCCCACCAAGGTCACCCAGGTGCTCTGCCTTCTCCATGAGATGTGTGCAATTATCCAGTTATCCTGAACCTCATTCTGCTGCTTCCCAGGGTGCTGATTAGCTTCAACTATCACATTTCTCACGTACATCTAATTTCAAGCACTTTACCCAACCTGTACAGTCCTCCTTTTGCCCCCACAAACCCACACAATACACCCACAGTGCAACATACAGCTGTGAAGTCTTAAAGCACTCCATGGAGCTCAATGGGCACCTGGCCCTGGGTCCTTTGCAGATGCAAAGACACTTTGGTGTCTTCAAGCACAGCTGACTCAAAAGGCTGTAAGATGAAGTTTAAAATGCACACCAGCTCCCACATAAAGCCTGGATCAGAGGGTCCCCTGAGCACCAAGCTCCCCTTCCCCCCCCCCCCCCCGCTGTCAGAGCTCAGTTCTGACCCAACACAACATGAAAGAATAATGAGGAATATCAATATTTTTTAATGTGACAAGAAAGCCATTCCTCAGCCCTGCTCCTTCCTGACATCTCCAGGGCCTTTAGTGAAAAACCTTGAAACTTTCAATCTATAATGTGCACCCAAAGGGGGTATAATTAAAAGTGCTTTTGATTAACTATCATATAGCAGATAATAGCTGCCATTAACTACAGATTTACAAGGTCATGCAAACTCCAAGAATCCATCCTATCACTGTTTCCATCCCAGCGTGCAGTCAGAGGCTGCACCCCAACCCAATGCTCTGCACTGCACCACCTGCAGCCCAGCACTCCAACAGAGATAAGTGGGTCCCTGTACTTCACACCCCCTTGCTGCCCAGCTCCTGCTGCCTTGTAATAAGCTAAAGTGGGGCAGGGTGTGATGGGCAGCAACCCTGTTTGTTTGAATGACTTGATGCGCACCTGGTGATCTTCGTATTTGCACTCTGTGCCAGTCCTTCCCCAATGGACCACAGCACTACCAAGTCCTGCAGCAGCACCGTGCAATGCAGCTCACTTTGCAGGCTCTGCGGCAGCACAGCTCTGTGCATGGAGAGCTGCAAGATCTTTAAACAGAGCACAGCAATCCCTGCAACCAAGTCCAAAGAGCTGCACTGACCCCCTTCTCCTGGAGCTGCACCTTCCATTGCAGCTCACTCCAGGCCTGCAGGAACATTTTGCCACTCAACAGCAGGAGGAACTTCACGGTTAACGTAGCCAGGTGCTAAATAAATAACAATTTGGTTTCCAACCTGTTCTCATGGGGCTCAGCAAGCACACAGAACAAAGCTGCCCCACTGTATGCAAAACAACGGGTCTTGCTGGAAAGCCAACCTGGATCCTGAAACAGAGGAGTGGGAGGAAAATGAATGAGCGTGCGTGTAAAATATAGATAAGAAAGCAAATCCCAGCTGTCTTCCTTATCAGCCCTTCCTATTTCTCTGGCAAGAACATGCAATTTTGAGCCGTAATAGCAAAGGTTGGAGTGACTGATGTCACATTTGAATGATAGTGCTATAGCTTCCTCCTTTATATGTATCTGAAATAGGAATCTTGGAATCTGTTCTCTGGGTACCATTCATTTTCCCAATGCTTGTCTTAGTCCCTCCTTCTCTACAAAACGCACCTCTCTGAGATAAATACCAATAGGGCCTTGGTGTGCTCAGAGCCCTTTAGAAACAGCGTATTAAGTATCCTTTCAGTGAGCTATAATTTGTGCTCAAACATAAAGAAAACGGAGACCGTGGCATTAAGATTTACCCAGGCCGCAAGCAAATCCCTGCTGTAAGAAAGTTCCTTCTGCCTAGGTGTGAAACATGCACCTAATTCCTTCCTAAAAGGACCAAAGAGCCTGCTGGCACTGCGGAACATAAAGGTAACAGTGCCATTGTATTGCATCAATGGGAAAAGCGTTAGCTCAGAGAAGAAGCAAGTAGGTCCATATGGTTGAATGGAACAGCTGCCCAACTCAGGGAGGGACTCCTGGGGACTCTGCCTGGAAGAGAATTAAGCAGAGCAAGCACATCACTTTGCCAGGCTGTCACAGCTGCTTTCAGCCTACAAGTTCCCTCTGAAAACTTTATAAAGGATCTGCTCAACAACACATAACATGGCAGCCTTGAGCACACACTTCATTCCCACTCGGCCCTCGAGAGTTATTTCCCTAACCACGAGCGTCAGCTCCACACGGGGACAGTATCACCCACAATCAAATCTGTATGAAAGAAATAGGGATTTCCAGACAATCAACAGTTCTGCAATGCAGCTGTGAGCAGGAGATGAATTAGTCTTACATCTCAAACCTTAAACCTATGCTTAATGCGCACCTAAGGACGTAGCTTAAACCCGACGTGTGCACAGTAGTCGGGATGCTGACTAAATTAAGGTGGTAAATAGCTGTAGAAAGACAGATTGGGTGAAATAAAGCCAGAGAGTTGTGACAGCATCACTTTGCAGGGCGGGAACGCAGCTTTCAACAACTCACATCTACTTCTGTTCTACAGCAAGGGCAAATCCAACCTGTGCTGCACTGATGGAGGAGCAGCCCTGCATGGCTCTGCACCCAAAGACTGAGCTCTGCCCCTGATTGATAGCAGGAAATTGAACAGCACGAAGCAGACGTTAGGAAATCTGATACATATTGTTTGGAAATATAATTGAGCTTTAATCGGAGCATGAGTTTTTTCCATTCAGAAGCAAAGATTTCTCCACTTGTTTATGAGGAAGATTCAGCGTTACAAATGACGATCACAGCCAAGATAAATGTTAACCCACGTTATGCCTTTCCTCCTGCACACAGAGCAGGTGGCATTCATGCCCCCAAATCTTCCAGCCCTGCCACATTAAATGCAGATACACCATCAGGTGGGCAGCAGGAGAGCCAGCCCCATTTGATTTGCAGAACAGTCAACATTAAACAACACTCACATACTTCCCTTTCCTTTTCACAGGTTTAGTTCTGCATTTGAATGCAACAAGCACTCGCACTTAAACTGTACAAACATGTGCTCCTTTAATCAGCTTCGCTAACAAGGAGCTGCCGGTATCAGCCAACGTTCTATTAAGTCAAGGATGAGCATTAGAAATTCCTATATTGCATCAGGTCAGGGCCGGTGCTGGACTTGCATGCTAACAGCTCAGCCCTCCTGCTGGATCTTCCTATTAACACTACTTCAGCTGTGCAAACAAGATAGTAACAACACTCCACTACGCAGCAAATGCTAAATTCAGATCCCGGCTCCGTGCCTCATAAATTTTCATCCTGGCATCACTTCTTGTTCTTTTTACAGCATTTTAAAAATGTAGGTTATCCTTTGCATGTTAAGCAGGAGCGATGCTATCAGATGCCTGGGTTTTACAGCAGCTGAGATGTTCCTAAGCTTGATGAACTGATCTCAAGCAAAATACGTTGTGTCAGTTGTCGGCTTTGCCAGTAGATCAGGAGTTGGCATTTCAACTGGTTTGTAAAGGTATGATGTGAAGGATGCTCTTGAAAATCCACCTGGCAAGGTGAGGTTAATAAGCACTATAAAGAGAATGTCCCCATGTAAAACACTTGGAGCACCCATGCTCCAATCCAGTACATTGAGGTTCCCTTCTTCAGGAGCTCCAAGATTCTACATAAAGCATCTCATACAGCATCTCATTCCATCTGTGTGCTCCTTTGCTTTCCAATAACCGACGACATTTACCTCCCTCCCCATGTCACACCACGCTGTAAGTCTGCACACAGCCAGGTAAAACTGCCCACATTTAAACACAGCGTTTGAATGAGCTGCAGGAGCAGGTCGCACTTCGGATCTGAACTGTATCACTCCCAGAAACAGTGGATAAACAGAACGGGTTGTAACTCAGCCCCTGTTTCAACACTGGCAACAGTTACTTTTCCAAGGGCCTGTTTATTGGAACAGCTACAGTATAGCCCTTAGAACTCTGTTATTGAAAGGATATGCATGGTAACAACGTATGGAGATATGCAGCTTTTAAACACTTCTAGTAGGAAACTAATGGAAGCAATAAGGCTCTGAAACCACCTCTAAGTGAAAGGGATTCACCTTGGAATGCACCATCCTATATCTTCCACATTAAGTTCCCTATAAAGCCAGCAGAGCGCTGGTGTAGGAAGCACTGTGCCCTACAAAAGGCCAGTTCCCCATAGCAGATGCTCATGGCTCAGCACAGCCCAGCCCATGCTGCCCAAACCCAAACCTTCTCTGCATGCTCCATAGCAGGACGGTGGGTTGGGATGGTGATGCAGCACTGCTCAGCATGGCAGCACGTCCCACATCAGGGCAGAACTGAACAGAGCAGCTCATGTTGTGAAGCCATCCTTAAACTTAAGCCAGTTTAACCCAGTTTGCCTCCCAGAGCTATTTGTATTGCTTGGAAGCCATAATTTCAAAGCACAGATGGTTCCTGGAAGGAACCAAAACAAACTGTACTTCAGCCGGACTGAGAAGCGTTATATGGAAGCATTCTGTTTTATTATTTGTTTGGGTTGGTTTCCCTTTCCTCCCCCCCAAAAATATCACTGAAGTAATTTGGGATTGAAGATACAACAATCAGTTCAGCTCAATCCCATCCCCTCTCCCCCATCCTTTGCCTCCCAGCCGTCCCATCTGATACACCTCATCGAGGCCAAGTCCTTCTGAAAGGAGAAAGGACAAGAATTAATACAACAATATTCCTATGGAGTCTAACATTAAAAAGCAAGAACTGAAAAACTTAAGGAGACAAAAACCCATCTCTTCACGTAAATACTTGTAGTAATAGATGAAAAGAAATTGGGAAGTGCCGAGTGTATCACAGCCTTGTGAGATTATATGCGGAAACAAAATGCAGCTCTAAGCTTGCTAGATGGCACCAAGAGCTCTTTACCTTGATCTCACTTCGTTTTATTCGTATTTGCATTACAATAGCAGCGAGAGGCTGCAGCAGAAGTCAGCACACCGTGTGCTCAGTGTTTCCCAAATAGCAGAAATAGATGATTCAGGTTCTGAAAACCCCCCCGAGTTCACATTTACAATGATGGGAAGAAGAAAGATTCTAATTAACTTCGTGCCACAGGAGCACACTTGAGCTCAGGCACTGAAACTGAGCTCAAACGGAGCAGCACAGCCCCAGCACTGGATCCCTCCTGCAGGGCTGTGCCCGCTGCTGCTATGGGCTCCCTGCTCTCAGCCCTTTGGAAGGTGGGGATGGCAGCAGGATGAAGTTGCTGTACGTGCTGCTGCAAGTTAATGAGGCCTCCAAACAGTGGACTTCTTCTGGGTTTTTATAACCCACGTGCTCAGGTGTGTTTAAACACTTCTCACACTGTCAATAAAAGGTCAAAGGCAAAAAGTAGTGGGAGGCAGCAGCAAGGTCAGGGGGCAGGAAGCTTTAATTTCCATGGTAAGCAATACCAATAAGCCCCGAGTGCAGCCTGGGGAACACACACACCTCCTCCTCCAGCAAACAGCCAGCAGTCACTGATGCTTTCCCTGCATCCACTGCACAGCAACGAGCTGCAGGTAGCAGGGATGGCAGCACCCATCTTCTGGATGAGGTTTGAGACCGAACTGAACTCTGCTGGCTTAATTAGCGAACCATAAATAAACACCATTTACAAGGCCTAAACATTTAAAACACCCTGCTTAAGCATCTAAAACATAAATGCTTTAATTACAGACTAGCTCAAGATTTACATAACACTGGGATAAATGCAGTAGAGCAGCTGTCTGTGAATATTTTACTCTGAGATTGCTCCCCAGGTCCGTGGAGCTGTGAGGTTAGGAAGGAGGCATCCACACTGCAGCATGTCTGCTCCCCTCTCCCTGCAGGGTGACCACCCAGCTCCTACCACCAACCCTACTGGCTGGCCAAGAGCTTTGTGGCCATGGAAGGGCCCACAGTGAACCCAGATACTGGGGCTACTCTGCTGCTGTGCCATCCCCTCATCTCCCATGGTTCCACTCCATATCCAGCTATGTGGAATGAATCCCCCAGCATTGAGCCTTGAAGCAGACCCCCAGTTCTATATACGACCAGTGCAAGATCTGCATCTCAGAGCACTCTGGTTTCTTATGAGCTTCATACAGGTGCTAGAGCAGCTCCTGGAAGCACAGCTAAGATCACTACTGCAGCTGATGCTGTAACAAGGCAACCTAAACAAGCTCTTGCTCCAAAGGGATGCAACAGGAAAGCCACTGATGCTTCACCCATGACCAAACCCCACCTGCATTCCTATCCCATCAGGAGAACTCAACACTCCTCCAGTTCCACTTAGCATAACGTGCTGTAAGCAGAAGTACCCAAGGGTTCTTGTCCCGAATATTAACATGATGGTCACATCTCTCTTATTTAATGTAAAACATGAGCAAACAGACAGTAACTGAATCAGCCTTCCAAGAGCAAAAGCAAGGCAGCCAATTTCACCTTCAGATGAGTAACGCTCCCTCTGCTAAATCTGTTGAGCATCTGCAATACACTGATTGCACTTAAACAGCTGCCTTTAGAATGCTAAACTCTGCTCTGCCTACATCCAGCACTTCTGAACAGGCAGCACAAACTGCCCAGGTTGGTTTTTTTTTCCTCCTTTCTTTCTTTTTTCTGCTGGGAATAAATGGAGCAAGTGATTTTTTTCCCCCCCTTTAACTACAGACCAGAATCTTCATTCCAATTAAAGTGACAGGAATCTATTAGTTAAGGAAATAAAATCCCAGCTACAGGAAGGAAAAGATACTTAAGCCTGTATCTCAGTTCATCCTCTATTAATGGCCAACGTTTGAAGCCTGGCAGAAATCTCTCGCATTTATTGTTATGAGTACATTAAGAATTAATGGCGGGCAAAGCAATGAGTGAGAACAGCATCTTCCTTCCATCCTTCCCAAAGCAATTCATGGCTGAGGCAACCAGAAATGCATACAGAAGGAACATGAGAGCAAATAGCAGCACTGCATGGCAGAGCCCAGCTCTTGGGGGGGATGAACAACAGATGAGCTGGGAGCCATGGGGAGAAGGGCCGCTGTTTGCTGCTATCAGAGATGGAATCAGACTCCTGCACCCATACAGTATGACACGTTCTGCTTCTTCTGGCTTCTCCCACTTGAGGTTGCCACATTCCAAAGGGTTTACACCATTGCAAGAAGCCTTCAGTGTATCCAGTTTGTATTATTTTCCCTTTTCTGCATGCGTTTGATGCCCTGTTTCCAGATGTTGGGCCCTAATAGGCGCCAGACGCAACCATCTTTATGGGATACTTCAAAGCATTGAGAACCACCTCAGATCAAAGCAGCTCATTTCTATCAGCGTCAATAACAACACGCGCAGAGTGCCTCCGTGAGAGGCTAAAGCTTCATTTGACTCCTTGTGTAACACATCATCCAGCAACAACACGCACAGCAGCTCCTGCAACCCACATCTCCTACTGAAGGCAATGCACAAAGAGCCTACAAAGAGCCTTCCAACTGGGCTCCTCACCATCCCAGTCCAGAGTTTGGAGGCACCAAACGGACTCAGAAGTGGGTTCTGTTACAACCTGCTTCTCCAGCACTCTCACGTAGAAGCATTTACAGCAGTTCTGCAGGAAGGAGTGAAATTAGAAAAGCCCGTGAATAGAGCAGAACACACATTGTGGTACATTTAAATGCGGTCTTTTCACACTAAACAGTGAAATTAAATCAAGGGGGAAAGGAAATCTTCCAGCCTTCAGAAGGTTTCAGGAGTGACTCGCATTCATATCTGTGTCTACATCTCTATATTTGAGCACACAAGGGATGGGAATGCATCAATTCCATCCAGCAAACGGAGTTAATTCTCATACCGAAAATGTGCCATCTAAATTCCAGGAGGAATAATGAACAGCGCTGGAAAAGAGACCAAGAAAAACACGATAAGCAATTGAAAATAGCTTTCAATGACTACAATGTCTCTTTCTCTATCTGCTGTTATTTCATTTGCTGGAGATATGGCCTCTTGCCCAGCTTGCTGGAGTAGGTAAAGCAGTGCAACCTATCCGCCATCTGTTCCAATTGGACACGCAGCCTGAAGGAGAGCTATAAATATGCAGAGAACTACAACAGCACCCTGATGGCATAGCTGGATAACAATGGCTTTAATTTTTCATTTGTTTATTTGATTTGCCTGGAATAAATGAGGCAGTGGAGCAGCATCCGGAATGAAGGAAAAGAGAGGAATGAAACTTTAGGGCAAAATAAACCCATTGGAAACAAAGCTGCATCTTTAGTTTCGATGCTCATTGGGTCGCTGAGCCCTTTTTGCTCAGCCCTCTGCAGCTCTTCCATGCATGGGATGGGGATCCTGCATGGTGTGGTTGCTCTGCTGAGCCAGGCAGTTCCAGGGCTCTGTCATTCACAATCAAAGCTTCTGATTTAAGGCTTGGAGCAAACCAGATGAGCTACTGCCCCAAAGGAAACAAATGATGCCATTGCATTTTGCTAGCAAGGGCTTTCAAAGCTGTTTTCCCAGACCTTTGCAATTCAATGGCATGAAGGGGAAAAAAAAGACTAATTGCACCTGCAGGGCAAGGATGGGCTGCTGTAAAATCAGGAGAACAAGAGCTGCCATCATTGCAGATGACAGCAAGCTGAAGGCAGATGAATTCACACTGCATCTCTGCCTATGTGTGGGACCCAACAGCAGATTGAGGCCTTCAGAACTGTTAGTCGCCATCAGAAGTGAAGGAAGAGGAAAAAGAAAAAGGATAATTAAATGTAAAAGGTTCTTTCTGAAGGAAAACGGCCTTATATCATTTTGAATGCTTACAATCTAGCTGACTCCAGTGTTTCTCGTGATGACTTCAGCAACTTGCAGAGCAATTTAGAGCTATGAAGGGAGCTGGGAAATACAACCTATAGTAAAACTACGTCGATTATCCCATTTGAAGAGAGAAACACAACAGATGTTCTTGACTCCTGAGGAGAGCCCCATAAACCATGCGTTCATATGGGGTCTGACCATGCCACCACCTGCACTGCTGTGGGCCAGGGCAGCAGAGCCCCACTGCTGCTGGGACACCATTGCAAAGCACACACAGACGAGCTGCTGTTCCAGTACAGAGCAACATCCAAAAGCACTTAGCATATAACTCTATGGGAGCCCTCCTCCCATAGCAGAGACAAACCCATCTCCAGTGAGGAGCAGAGGCCATTCAGGTCACACATCAGCACCTCTTGTTTGGTAGGAGGCCACAAGATTGCAAAATCCATTGGAATTAAGCAGCTCTCCCTCGCACCTGAGCCACCACCTGCAACTAATCCATGCTTGGCCACAACCCACCTGGCTCCAGGCAAGCTTTGCACACCTGCAACCACCTCCAGCTCACAGCAAATCTCTCCCCTCCCCCTGTGCCTCTGCACTCGGCTCACGTGCAGCACCACACCACTGCCCCACGTTCTACACGTGCAGAACCAGTGTTAAAAAGCCATGCAAACTCTAGCAACAAGCATGCAGAAAACCAGCAGCTCAGCTCCAACCCAGGAGCAACAACTGCCTTTGCTGCAACGCTGCCAGCAGAGGCAAAACCACAAATCACAGCAGGGCAGCACCCAGCACACCCCAGGAAGCCTTCTCCATTACAAACCAGCATCTCGCCTTAAAACAAACCCCGCTGCCAGCAGCAAACGGCCACCAGGCCTCGCACCGCGGAGCACCGAGCAGCGCCATCTCCTTACTTTTAGACGACAGCAGTGCACCCATTGCTCCTCCCGTGGCAGCTCCACGTGCAGCAGGGCCGGGGCGATGTCTCTGCGGGCTGCTCCTCCTGCAGGGTCAGCTCTGTATCTTCAGGGTAAGGGTCCCTCCATCCCCGCATTGCCTGTAGGGCTCCGGGAGCGTGCAATGGGGCTCAGAGGACCCCGCACGAGCACAGTGATACCGGAGCACGTGCGAGCACGAGGCACAGCTGCAGCAGGACGGGGCAGCACCGTGCAGGCGGAGGGATCCGGGGCGGTTCGGTTTGCAGAGTAACCAGCCTCCAGCAGGTAGGGTATCCCTACGCCTCGGGAGCACGCGGTGCTGCTGGCTGCAATAGGAATCCTTATCCCTGATGTTCACACCGCTGCTGATATCCTTCGGGGACCCTGCAAAGCAGCCATAGAAAGTCGTGGGATATCTGAAAGTACTGAAGTGCTTTTCTCTTCCTTCTGAGCTTTTTGGGGTCGCAGCTTGGGGGTTGGTTTATTTTGGTGATTCTAAGGGCTAGAAAGGTGGAAGGGCTGCCTGTTAGTGGACACGGCAATGAAGGTCCTTACAGAGCCACCAGACCTGCAGGTGTTTCAACCACACAGAGCCAAGAGCCCGATGGCAGCTGAGTGTTGGCACCTGGGCAGCTCACAGAATGGGCTGGGTTGAAAAAGCCCACAAGGATCATTTGGTTTCAACCCCCTGTTGTGTGCAGAGTAACCAACCACCAGACCAGGCTGCCCAGAAGAGGAGAGATGGGGCAATGAGGGGAAAGGAGATGGGGAAGAGCAGCAATGAGTTGTGCTCAGCAGTGAGCAGCGCCTTCAGTGTTGGCACAGTTTGGGCTCTGAGGTTTCTAAGCGAAGGAGGAAGGTTGGGCGAAGGGAGAGAGGAAGGAGGAGTGGGAAAGTGAGGAAAGGAATGGGGAAGCTGATCCCAAGCGCTGTGAAAAGGTCATCTGCTTCGATATGAGTAATTAATTTTCGTAGAGCGATGTTGAAAAGGTTAACTTGATTTATGGAATGCAATTTAATTTAAGATGTGTTGTGTACCTTGTTAAAAGGGTCCAATTACAGCTGCTAATTCTGCGGATTGACACATGAGCCACGGGCTGATAATAACCCGGAGTGAGGGGGAATGGATGCCTTTCAATAATCAGACGTGGCCTATTGAAGTTGGAGGGGGAAGGGTAGAAATGTTAGAACAACAACTGCTCGCTTTGTATCCGGATCCCACAGTGCTGCCTTTCATTCACCTGCACTGCACTCCGTAGCTCTTGCAAGTCATTGGCTTGCACTGAGAGCAGCAGCCCCAAAGCAACTCTCTGCCCGACCTGCGGTGAGATTGGAAGCTCCTCCAATGCTTTCTGCTGGCATCCAGTGTCTCTCCCTTTGTCTTTTGCAGCCCCTCCTTCGCTGAGCAATTAATGCAGAGCACATTAATGCACAGTGACTAATAGCTGGGGAGGGAGGCAGTCCTGCGTGTGGTACACGGTGTTGTGAGCAATGTTCTCCATTATTCCCTCCAACAATGAGCCTGCGCTCGCTTTGATATGCTTAAGATTAATGGGGGAACAGTTGTAACCCAAAGAACTGGTTGACAGAATACATTTCCCTATGAAGAGCCGAATAAATGAATTGATTATGCAGCTCCAAGCTGTATTTGTTCCCTGTGTGTGTTGATAGGTTTTGGCCAAAGCTGTGTGGGTACAAATGGTACCTTTGGAAGCATTGGTCCAAACTGCTTGTAACAGGCACCTGCATTGTGTCTGTTTGAGGGCTGCTTGGCTCCGGTGTGTTGGTGAGCAGCAGAGGGGCTGCTGGGGGAGAAAGCAAGCAGCTAAAATAAACTCCTGTTGCAGCACATCACGAAGCTCTAACAATATACAGGCCCTGCATTCCAAAGAGAGGTTGCAATCAAAAGCAGAAAGGAGTTTCCAATGTCAAAACCAGGTGTGAGTACCTCCAAAATACTGCAGGCTGCGAGTGCTGAGCAATTGCTGCGTGACAGATGCTGTCTCCTTGCTTCCTGGTACCCTCTCATGCATCATTTGTCAGCAGTGTTTGGGGAAAACAGGCTGAGATGTGCTCGGGAAGGTCTGTTTGTCGATAAGGGCAGCATTTCTGCTCCTTGGGTATTACATCTGCTGGGGAAGCATCTCGGGCTCACCTAAAAACCATTAATGAGGTGCTGTACTGCTGGGGAAATAAATCAGCTCTTTCTGTTCCGTGGCATTGGAGATGAGCAGCCTATTTTTGTGTGACATTGAGCTCTGAAACTTGGACATTTCGAGTGATCCCGAGGTTCTGAATCTTTCTATTGCAGGGTGTTGATGGTGGGAGAAACTGCTGCTGCCTTGGGTAACCCCAGCTGCCCTCACCTTCCCTTCTCTTGGCTTCCCAGCCCAACTGCTTTATACAGCTGTGACCAATTTGCTCTGCAAACTTCACCTCGTGGGAACTTCAGCTCTGTTGATGTCTCAGGAAAGGAATATGGTGATGACTTAGCCCAATGGATGGGGACACCAAGGCAGTGAGGTGGCTGTTCCCTGCTCTATCTCTGCCCCATCACAACAGCCATCCATTGCCCTCTCTCGTGTCCATCTTAGCATCTCATGGGGCTCTTTCTCATCCCGAGAGGATTCTGCCTGCAGAGGAGCAGACAATGATGAGCATCATCAGATGAAAAAGCTGCTGTTCATATTACCAGAATCTGTCATTTCTCAGCCACAAGGAACACTTAAAGCAAATTACCTCAATTAAGAGAATAAGAATCAGGGAATGGCTCGAAAACTGTTGCGTTCAGATAGGATGCGTGGTGCCTGCTTGTCATTTGGGGTTTAATATTTACTTCTGTTGATGAGATTTTGTCACGCTCTATTACAATTCATAGGCTTGTGTCTCCAAATCTCATGCACCAAAATGCTTTGATTTATAAGGGTGTGGGTTCTTCTTTTCCCCTGCAGATTCCCTTTCTGTGTTGCCAAACGCGGTCAGTGGTGCTTAGCTCCTAATATTAATAGGCCTCTTTTAATTGTATTGTCTCACTCAAGAAGTTGTTGGCTGATGGTGAATGCACGTTTCTGGCTGCAGAGCTGAAGGATCACGCCTTCCTCTTGGGTCATTGGCTGCTTTGGACCTTTCTGCCTCTGTTTCACATGGGACCCCCCAGCTTCACACCTCCAAGCTGTTGCTTTGCTTGCTTTCTCATGCCCTGTTCTGTGGCTTCTCCTTCCCACCACCAACACCCACTGCAGCCCATCTCATAGCATCCCTGCCCAGTGCTCCCTGCTTACCCTGCCCAAGGAACTACAAGCATGCCATGGCTTTCCACTTCCCTTTTAAGGGTCAGGGTGGGATGATTCCTTATTGATTACTTGATCTGTGTAATTGCAATCAAAACGACGGGGATTTCAAGCCTGATTGACTTCAAATTAGGAATCTATTGGCTTGGCTGAACTCCTAATCAACAGGATTAGGAGAGAACATCGTTTGGGTCTGCTTTTTCTCTGCAGGCTTCATTTTAGGTAACGAAAGATTTGACAGCAGAGGTCTGCACAGGGAGGCACTCTTTCACTCTGCAGAGCAGGGCTGCTGAGTGATTGAGCTCCTTTATTCCTGACCACAGGTGTGTGTGTGAGCTGTGTGTACAATGGGCATCCAGTGCTTGTGACCTCTTCCCAGTAACAGTATGTATGGGAGTGGGAATGAGCTGGGAGGAACTGCAAGGGGAGATGTCTGAACTCAGACAGTGCTTGCAGCTCTATTGGGGTGTCTCAGTGATGTCCATAGGGATGACGGGTGCTGTCAGCCCATGTGTGAGCTCTCAGCTCGTGGCAGGCAGTGGGTCTTCATTCCTACTGTGTTGGGCATAGCCAGGAGTGCCTGGATCCTAAAGAGGGACTCCATCGTTCCATGGGGTTGAGGCCAAGGGCTGCGCTGCACTGGGTGAGGGATGCTCGCTTCACAAAGCCTCCCAGGCCCAGAGTTTGCCTGTCTGCCCCCAGAAACTGAATGAAGGAGCATCAGCAGGCAGGGAAAGGGCTTTTTTTTATTCTTTTTTTTTTTTTCTTTTTTTTTCCAAAATAGGTTTTCATTTAAAAGATGCCAGAGCCAGCAGATTAGTGTCTCGACTATATAGGTTTCCTAAAGATAAGGCAGAGAAATTGATTTCAATTACCAAAGTGGATAGACAGGCTGCTCTGCTCTCCCCAGAGGATTGTTAACCCTCAAGAGACAAGAAGTAAAAACCAGCATGAAGTTCAAAACCCCTCCCCGTCTCCTTGGGAGCAGCTGTGTCTCTCACACTAGCATAAATCCCCACAAAGGGCGAGAGGCAAAGAAAGAGGGTTTATTTAAGGATGTACTATGATCCTTGTGATACTTGGGGATTTCAGCCAGCTTTCAGGTCCTTCAGCGAGGCTCAGGAGGCCAAGGGTTAAAGCAGCTGCGGGGATTAAAGGATTTGGTGGCTGTCAAGCAGCAGGTTCTCCTTTGGAAGTGCAGCCCGGCTGCTGGGAGGGTTTGCTGCAGGGCTGAGCAGTGCTGGGCTGCAGCTGAGCAGCTCCTCTCCCTGCGGGGTGGTGGGCTCTGCTGGGACAGCCCTCAGCACAGGGGGCACGTGGGAGGCTGTGCAGGGAGAGAATAGCAGGGATAGGGGCTGGGATGGCAGGAAAAGGTCCTCTATGTGCTTCTGGAGAGGGAAACGGCCTCTGAGAGCAGGGGTGGGATATGGAGGGGATAGCTGCCAGGAGGAGGACCACAGCTGTTGCAGGAGGTGGCAGTGTGTGGATGGGGCTGGGAGAATGTGCTGGGAGGGCTGCTCCTTCTGACAGCTGCCATTGCTGCTCCTGCATTTACACACCCAGTGATTGCTGAAACATCTCCATAATTGTGTCCGCAGGGTGCCTGCTTTCCTTCCCTCCTCAAATTCAATTCTCTTTTCTTCCTTTTTTTTTTTTCCCCATAGCTTTGCTGCCACTCAATAATGGGCACCTTGCAATAGATTTTTCTGCTGTTCACTTGCTGGGCGTCTTTTGTCCTCCCATGGGGAGTTGTGCCCCCGCAGGTCTCACAGTGGGTTTCTCAGCTGGGATTCTCACAGGCTTTTATTGCCAGCAGCCATCTGCTCTCCCCTCCGATTACTCCAACTCATGCCTTTGATAATGTGCTTTACAGGCTTCACCTGCAGCTCCTCACTGAACCTCCATGCACACTGCATGGTCCACACAGGGTGTCTTGGTGTTGGGGGGGGGAGAGGGGCTTGCTGTGGTCAAACCTGATATCACACATTGCTATTTCAGGGCAGGAGGAGTGCAGGGGTGCTGTGCTATGGCAAGAGCAATGGGATGAGTGCATTGAAGCCATCTGAAACACACAGCCTATCAGTAGGACTCCATCCCAGTTTTGCTCCTGGGGGCAGCTCAGCAACAGCAGCTTTTTGTCCTTTTGAAGTGCAATCCCGTATCTCAGAGAAGCACCCCGTGATGCTGAGGGGGTGTCACGGAACACAAGGATGGTGCAGGACCTCGTGCTTGTGCAGCTTTACTGTGCCCTGCTCTGTGCTGAGCGTGGGACCTCAGTGACACAGTGATGGACACGGACACGTTGCCACCATGGATGCTAATTGGGTAACGTTGGGTTTCAGCCACTCAGTAGACACTCTCAGCTGCTGGCATCATTAATGCTGGGTTTAAGATGACAGAGCTTTAATTGTATGGGACAAAGGCGCCCGGTTCTGTGCTTCGCTGATCAATCCCAGCTCATAAATTGTGGAGGAAACAAAACTCCTTTGCGGTGCTGACAATTAAGTAACATCCTGATAAACATCCCCCTTTTGTTTTCTATAAATGAAAATGCCTTTATTCCCACGGAGTCGGATCGTGTAACAATAAGATTCACTGTCCCCGAAGCTTGGTTAATTAAACACAGCATTTGCAATCTACCCAAACAAGCTGTTTTATGCGAGCTGATAACAGGGTTTCCATTTCATAATGTGAACAATTGGGTTATGCAAATGCCAGCGTTTTAAGCCCCCGTGATCTGTTTTTGTCGCCTTATTATCTGTTTCTGTCTGCAAACTCCAAATATAGACATCCCAATTAAAGCAGCTAAATGCCATTAAACCCAACTAAAGATGTTTTTATCAGCCCCAAACTTCCACAATCTCATTAAGAATA
The DNA here is from genome assembly GCF_039878825.1 of Excalfactoria chinensis. Lineage (NCBI taxonomy): Eukaryota > Metazoa > Chordata > Aves > Galliformes > Phasianidae > Excalfactoria > Excalfactoria chinensis. Next base: position 3,711,214 of record NC_092846.1, read on the forward strand.
AGGTTTGATTTTGACCTTTCCCAGCCCAAACTCCTCTCCTACGTTCCCATCTGCGGGATTTCATCCTCCCACCGTGGCTCCCATTCCTCAGTGCTGTTTTGAAGCCCTTTGGGGATGGGGAGAACCCATTCCTCTGCCAATGCTGCGCCCACCCGTTGGTATGTGAGTTGTTATGGCAGAACCTGCCACTCCAGATTGGAATCAGGATGGGGATGAGATGGGTGGGAGATGCAACCCAAGCTCCTGGAGGTGCAACACAGTGCAAGCTCACCCCACGTTGCTGGTCTCATTTCCACCATGGGGCACACGATGTGTTTGCTGTCACAGCATGCACCGAGCACATCTCCTACCTGTGGATTAGCAGCTGTTTGAGTGCTCCTCTAATGGGATTGGTGGATTCCTCCCAGTTTCCCCCCGGGAGGATGCAGCCTCGCTCCAAGCAAGCTTTGCTCTGCTTCCAAAGTGCAGTAATTTAACGGGATATCAGCCGTGTTTGCTGCAGCTGTCAGTCACCACGACAACAATATTAACACTCTTGATATCTGTGTTGTGAGCAGCAGAGAATGTAATATTCTTGAGGGAAGAAGCAGCAGTCGCTCCAGCAGTTGCTCACAGCCCAAGTGACTCTCGGTTGAAGTGGGAGAGGTTCAAACTGCATTTTAAACACGGAGGCAAAGAGTTGCTTTTAGAGCGTAAAGTGACTTGAATGAACTTCAGGCTGACAAGGGGAAGTAAAGGGAGCCGCTGGAATAAATGTCTGTGTGAGAAGGGAACATTAGAAAGGCAAGGAGAAAAATACCAACCCGCTTTTTTATTCCAGGGTATTGACTCTGTAAGGGTAGATTTACATTCCTTTAAGCATGCAGAGGGTGATTTAAAGGGGATTTCTTATCCCTGTGGCCTCAGCTGAGCACTTGCAGTGGCTCAGAGTGGTTCTGTAGGTCCCAATGCTGGAGCACCACATGGGGTGACCCCAAAGGAGGTCCCAGAGGGGTCTGAATTGTGGGATCAGAGAACCAGAGAATGGTTTGAGTTCAGATGGACCCTGAAAGGCCATCTGGTTCCAATGCCTTCAATGTACAGGGGCACCCACAGCTCCATCAGTGCTCAGAGCCCCATCTCCTGACCTGGGGTGTCTGTTCTGCTTTATCCCAGCTGAGGAACATCCCACGTTATGGGTCCTGTCCTGTGTGCCAGCAAAAGGCTCTGCAACAGCATGTGACAGAGAGAAGTAATGGAGCCAGGAGGACGGCTTGCAAGCTCATCCATCACAGGAGAGCCCGTATTATCAGTGGCAAACATCCCTTTGCCTTTGTGTAATGGGGCAGTGAGCAGAGCACAGGGCGCTGGTGGGGGGCTGCAGTGAGCAGAACTCAGCATGCCAGCAAAGGAGCTGCTGCCTCATTGCCAAGGGACCCTGCAGCAACAGTTGTTAGCCGTGCTATCAGCTGCTGCTCTCAGCTCTAAAATAGAAAGTTTTGTTGCTAAAATTAACAGCACACCAGCTGCAAGGAAGGAAAGTGGGATGTGGTTCTGATGACTCCAAAGTGCTGGCGAATGGGATGAGGGCTGCTTTATTGCTGGTTCACTCCCTGCTTGCTGGGTGACTTTTGCATTGGAGGAGCAGCAGCAGCACGGTGGGGAATTGAAAGGCAAAATCAGGCACTGGAACACAAAGCAGGGCTGGCTGGGGCAGCTCCTGGGCAGACTGCTGAGCAGTTCAGCTCTCTCAGGATGGTGTGTGGGACTGAGAGCAGCTTCTCAAGGCAGAAGGGCAGATGGGAAGCCATCGTTTTGCAAGCAGTGTGCAAAACAAGCCAAGGGGCCGGAGCTGTAGTGGGCCCAAATTTACCTCATTTTAAGGATTCCAGATGGTGAAGAAGGTTTGAAGGAGGTGTTGCAGCCCCCGAAGCTTTCCTTTGGATGCTCTGCTTGGAGTTCCACCATCAGGACCATGATTAGCTGTGACTCCCACTGCTCCTGCTTTGGGATAGCGTCAGCTGCCCTGATATCCCTAAGAGAACACAGTCTGAAGACTAACACAGATGGTAAATCAATTCTTACATCTTCCCTCCCTCCCATTTTATCAAGCTCCTAACACCGTCCTGCTGGGAACGTACTTATGAACCATAAACATCTGTCAGTTCGCTGCATACAATTCCCAGCCCACAGCTGATTTCCACCCCCCCACTCCCTCCCCTCTTTCTTTGCCATCTCCCTTTCTGGCAGCACTGGGTACATTGGGATGACTGGAGCACAGGTGCCCTCAGGCAGAAGCTGGCTGACATTTTACCATCTTGAGAGCTCGTGGCTGCTTTTCCACCTCCAGAGGCAGAAAAGAAGAAGTCAGGCTGGCTTTACAGAGAGCACTGTTGCTGTTTTATTTTATTTCCCAGCAACATTCACATAGTGGGATAAAGTGCCTTGCACACGGGAAGATTTAGTCCCTCTTCATAAAGTTCTATATTACAAGTGAAAGGGGAACAAGCACGGGCTGGCAGCAGAAAATTGAATTAGCTCAGCAGCACGCAACACAAAATAAGATAAATATTGCACAGAAACATAATTGAAGCTGGATTATTTATCCTCCTTTCTCGTGTTATTCGTCAGGAAGTGTGAGCTGCAAGTTGCAAATTAAAACAGCTCTTGATCCGAAAGCTGCTTTAAAATATTTTCGGCCTTGAGATCCTTTGAAACAATTATCTCCAAGTGTCATCAAACAGACAAACCCCCGTTCGAATCGGGCTCGGGGAGGTAATGCATTGCCAGCCTCCATCCATGGTTTGCAGGCATTTTAAATGATGCTTTTTAATCGAGATTTGTTCCCCTGGGGAACAAATTGTTCCATGCTGCTGAGCCAGGTGTGTGGTTATGGGATGGTTATGGGATCCCTGTGCCCTCCCAGCAGGGATCGGCCCAGGGGAGGAGATGGGCTCTGTGCTGGATTATCCTTGCTGGAACAGAAGGGGAATGCTCTCCTGAGCCCCAAAAGTCTCCCCACACTGGCTGGGCTGTTGCTCACCAACACAAGTCCTTCCTCCATGGAATAACCCCAAGCTGAACACCTCCATCCTGCAGCCCTGAGCACCATCACCTCCCGTGATTAACCAGGATTCAACGGAGCATTCATCCACGTCTGGATGAGCTAAGGACTAATGAACTAATTAAAGAGCCTCTTTTGTCTCAACGAGGCAGATCGATACCTTATTACTGTTACCATGAGAAAAGAAACAGGAAGGGAGGCCAGAAACTCTGCTTCTGCAGAAGGGTTTGGAAGCTGGGGCTGAGGGAGATGGGGCTGAGGGATGGTGACCTCAGTAAGAAGTGCTGGGAGGAGAAGCACACAATGAACCCCATCCTCTTGAATGGAACAATGGGACTGGATGGGACATGGACCACAGCAATGAAACCAACTGGATCGTTTTCTGCTTGCAAGCCTCCCCTACAGACAGGAATAGGCAACAAGAAGGGAGACGTGGGTGGAAGTAATTTACCAGAGTGCTGGAAACCACTGGCCCATGTTTTCTGATATATTTTTCTTGCAAGAGTGACCACATCCAAAGAAAGCATCAAGCAAAACTCACCCTGTGCCTCAACAACGGGGTGACGCACTTCTCATTAGTGTGGAGGAGCCGGGTGATAATTTTGCTTTGACTCCCACTGCTCAGCTTGATAACTGCAATGTGAGTCGCCATCTGCCCGGCAGCCAACAGCAAACAGCATCTGCATGGAAATGGCTGCAAATGGGACCCAAAGAGTGCGTGCTCCACAACACAGCCAGACAGCAAGTCGTGTCTCTTCTGTGCCACTCACAGCCCAGTGTACCCAGTGCCCATATCCCATTCCATCAGTACCAGCACTGTAGGCAGCAGTGGACACCATCCCCAGCTGTGCCATCATCTGGGATGCTGAGCTCAGCCACTTCAGCCTTAATGTACCCAGCAGGCTGACTGCAGTGAGGGCAGATCAGTCCGCCTTTCCAAAGGACAGGCTTTCACCCCAGCATCAAACATCTTTCCTGCAATGGGATTACATTCGTGCAGCCCTGCTACGTATTCCCACTGTTACAAGAGGGCAAACACTCCATCCAATAATGTTGACTGTTCTTATTGCAAACCTCCACCAAAGACAAACACTTGGAAAGGTCACCCATGCGTTGTGCCCCACTGGGTGGATGGCAGCATACAGGCACAGCATTCCACTTCTTTGTGGCAGAAGACATTGGGTAGAGTTGTGGGGGAAGGAGGGTTTCTTTTGAGGGGAGCAGCTTCTGTTTTGCAAAATAAACAGAAAACAGCCCTTGTGAATACAAAAGCAAAAACATAAAGCATCAAAAAATCCATCCGCTACCACGTTGGAGCCATTCTGCATGGGTCCTCGGAGTCTCTTACTGTTTGAGTTAAGGCTCCTTATATAAAGTTTATGGGTCCCATCGGGGTGTTTTTAGTAGATTACATTCAAACCAGCTCATGCAATGTGGGTATGAAGCAGTCAGTAAATCAGCGAGCTGAGCTCGTAAGCTGGTGCATGGCTTTCACAATGGGTCTCAGTGCTGGTATAATACCTCTTATTATTAGCTGACATCTGGTAAACAAAGATCCTGCTTCTGATACACATTGTCGGTGCTTTTATAGCCCCGGCTTACACGCAGTGCTTGGGAAAATTGCCACTTTAATAAGGAGCTGAAGATCTGTCTGCACAACGGCAGCAGCTCACAGCGCAGCACTGCAGCCTCGCAGCCCTTATTCCTCCTGATGCTGAGAGGTCAGACCCAGAGGATGATGGCATCAGGACATCGCAGACCGACTGCAGCTATTGCAGCCAGATGGAGGTGTCTCTGTCGGTGCACAGGATTTGTTTTAAGGTCTCCCAACTTTTCTTGCTCCAATCGAGGTGATTTGGTTCCCGGGGATGATGGGTTTATATGGGCGCCATGACTCCGGGCTGGGCCAGCTGGTGGCTCTGACAGCTGTAGGGGCTCTGTCTGCTCCTTGATGCTGCAAACCAGAGGCTGCTTCACTGTAGAGGCTTCTATCCCTGCCAGTCACTTCCACAGCGCTGTGTCATCATCTGTTCCAGCAGATGCCTCCAATCCGAGCTGCCCCACATCCGTGCCGTTGTTGCTCTCAGCAGTGCGCTTTGATGTAAGCACCAGGCTGCTGAGCAGCATTGCTCACCCACACTCCTGCTACAGCCAAGAGCAGCAGCGTTGGGATCTGCCATCTGCATGAGGTGTGCTTGCTTTGAAGAAACAACACCCATTTCTTTGATACGTGGCATCAGTCGATAACGTGATTCGCAAGGGAAGTCGCCAGCAAACCATCCTTGTGTTGGCAGCTGGGTCAAACCCACTGCATCCTGATGGATCTGATGGATCCCTCCCCACTCACAGGGGCAGACTGAACATCTTCTATTACCAAAATCTTTTGGTTCCTAATGAGCACCGCCTGCGTGGCTTCTGTCCACTATGTGCCACAGCACCATCTCCACTACTTCCTGCTAATTAGGCGCAGTCGTTTAATTACAGGGAGACAAACTGCAAACTTTGCCATTTTCCTTCCCAGTTCTCACACATATTTTGGCTTTGAGAGCCCACAGAGCATCTCCTTCACAGCTGGAAGCCAAGGAAAGCTGCTCCTTTCTCCCCGCTTCACATGGCAAGAGCTGCATCTGAGCGTTGGCAATGTGACCGCAGCGCTTTGGGCCTCCAGAAATGGGAAAACAGAATGGTTCTCCATTTAAAACCCGTTTTTGAAGCTGTGCATTTTTAGAAGCTCAGCGAATGCCTTTTCTGCAGGGAAAATCTGTCGGAATAGACAGTTCTGAACAAGGCTGTAATTGCCATGAAGTAAATAAACAGCTCTCGTTATCGGGATCCGCAATAAAAAAATGCTGAGAAAAATAACATTCTAAGATCCAGAAGCATATCTGGTTTTTGATAAACACCTCTGCGAGTGGCACGGCTCCCCTCCCTCGGGCCCTGTCCTTCCTTGCTCGTTATGCTCTGTGTTCATCATCAGAGAGCCGCGTAATTCAGATGGTGCAGCAGATAGCACTGCGTGCAGCATGGCTGCAAATGGAAGCGTCGCTTTGATTTCCATTAGGCTTTACCTTGCCGGGCTCCTTCTCATTGTGTGCTGCCATAAATGACCTCCCAGATATTCAGGTTCAGATGTGAAGGTAAATTTAAAGTCCTGAAATTTCCATCCCGTGATAAAATGGAATCATAAAAAGAAATCGCTTTCTTCTGCTAATGCCTGAGCTGCTTTGGGCTGTCACGGCAGCGCTACGAGTAGATCGTACCTGGTAATATATAAGCGTGGCATTCAAACCATGTGTGCTGATTTCTCTTGTCACAATATAATACAGCAAACGCATGAACGAATCAGTAGATGAATTGTTCCACATTCATTGCTATTAGTTTTACAGCAGCCGGACAGATGATTGCTAGCATCAAGTCCATTGACTATAGCATTTGATGAAGCAGCCTTCACTTCTCGGTGCCAAACACCCCCCGGGCCCTCATTGAGGCTTGGGAAGGTGTTATCCCAAAGGGAAGGGTGCAGAGCTGCAGTGATGGGAGCTGGGCCAGCAATGGCAGCAGTGAGCTCACCATCAGCCACAGTGCACATGTTGCTGGTAGCCCATCATGCTGACAGCTGTGTGCATATAGGATGGGGCTAGCTCTGCTCCCAGGCCTGTGCTGAGTGCCACAGACCCCCAGCATGACCCCCTGCCCCATAGATGGGGCGTTTCTCAGCATCTTCTGCAAGTTAATGAATGGATGGGCCCAGAGACAGAGCTCTGCGTTGAAACATAAGCAGCACAGAATGCGGTGCTGCATTACAGAGCACAGCACTGTGATATTACATGGGATGAATGTTCTCGTGTTCATCTGCAGGAGAAATTTATCTACTTTATGCTGCAGCTGAGAAACATTCGTTCTTGAAACTCAAGTAATCTTTCTTTAGAAAACAACTCCCCAATTACTAACGTTACTTATTGGATTGGTTGCTTTCTCTATTAAATGGGACACGGTGCCAATCAAATCAGATAATTCAGCCACAAAATCAATGGCACCACATTTACTCAATCAAATACATTGCTTAGTAAATTATATCCATATGAAATTAAATAGATGAATGTACTCGCTTCTCACTGGAACTGGGCTTCATAACTTTGGCACACGCAGCTTTAAAATAAGGAAATCGATGAGCAAGAGAGAATGTATTTGACATCAGTCACTGCACTTAATACATTAATTTCTTCACTAGATTAATCAGCTATCGATCATCCTTCAGCCTTCCGAGAAGCCAAGCACATGGAGCTCTGCCCACCAGAAACCTCTGGGGTGGGGGCTGAGCACTGCCAGCCCCCACCCCAACAGCACCCTATGAGCTGAGTGCATTGAATGGGAGGCGATCCCAAGCACCACCAGCCCCCCCAGCAGCACCCTGTGGGCTGAGTGGCTGCACTGGAGCCACTGTTTGTGGACAAGCACCTAACCTCATTATGAGCTCCTAACCTCAGCCTGGTGAGGGCTCTGATTTACACCCAAACTGCTTATCTCCATTGCTCACCCCCTGCTTCCCCTTCTCAGCACCGTGCCAGCAACACAGCTGTTGTCTGTCTCCAATAGAAGGGAGAAAATAAAGTGGTGGGGAAGGGAAAAAGCACAACAGAACCACATGATGAGACACACCAGAATAGAGATCGTCAAAGCACGTGCCCTACTTTAGGAGATGCTGATGCAGGCGCACTGAGTTTGTAACCAGAGTCAGCTGTAGGGAGCAGGGATCTTCCTCTGCCCTGAAATCAACTCTGCCAGCACTGCCCGGCTTTGAGGAGAAGATGACAAGGGTGATAAAATTAATTAGCAAAGCAAATGACAATCCTCCAGCCGGCCTGAGTGGCTCAATGTGTTACCCATCACCGATGGCTTTATCTCCCCACAAAGAGGGACACGCTGCTGCTGAAGGTTATCACAGGGGATGTGACAGGCACAATTGTTTCCATTTCACAATTCTGCATGACAGAGCCAGACAGGTTATTGAAACAGCAATTTTCTGGCTAACACATGCCTGCCAGTCAAGTGAATTAGTAAATGCAGGCTCTGCTCACATCCTGAAGTTATATTAAAGCCGTGGATGAACCGGAGCCTTCTCCTCGTCTGTCTGGGCTCCCAGCCCAGCTCCTGGGGCAGACAGGGCTGTGATGTGACCCATTGGCAGTGGGATGGCCTCCAAGCAGTTGGCAATGGGAACCATCCCTGTGCCTGCAGGCAGAGCCACAGACACCCTTCAGACCAAGGCAACCCAGGGGCTCCATCCCCTCTGTGCATGGAGGGGCTGACAGATAAAAGTGTCTCAATTTGTTTAGGGTGATACCTTTAATGACAGCACAGCTCATAATTCATCACCACGGGGTCTGGTGTGGCTCTTCTATTCCCGAGGATAACAGGAAGTTATTTGTTTCCAGTCACAAAAAGACTTATTTTCTAGGAAACAAACAAGGAGCAGACGTCCCTCTGCACCCCAGGTCACCAAAGTGATCCCATGGGCAGGTGGGCCGCGTGATTCCCATTCATTAATCTCAGCCCATCGATTCGCTCACTCATCAATAAACCCACTCACACCGGAGCCGTGTAAGCCAGGCCATTCAAATGAACACAGACAGATCTCTAATAGTCACCGCCGCTCTCGGAAGGAACAACGCAGCTTTCTTTCCAAATGCTGAGGCAGTAAATTAAAAAGGATCGGTTTCTTGATTGGACTTTTCCTGCAGCTGCGAGAGCAGCAGCCCATGCAGGGATGGGGGAACCATTGGGACATGGGGAGCATCCTTCCCATGGCAATGAGATCCAAGTTCCCCCCCTCCCCCAGGAGCAACGGGAGCTACAGGTGTGCCACAAGCATCTCTGCAGTGTAATCCTTTCCTGGTATCTTTGGCAAGACGCCCCATGCTTATCAAAGCAATTTAAAGCTCAAATAGCTGCTGCTGACGTGGGGATTTGTTTGATAACTTGGGGGTCAAAAAGCACTCTGGTGGCTTTTCCTGAATGCCCCTTCCAGCTTTCCAGAGCAGCAGCAGAGGGTGACCTGTAGCCACATTCTGAGCACTGCTGCTGGAAATGAGCATTGCACTCTGTGCCCGTCAGGGACAAGAGATGCAGCTGTTCCTTTTGCTTTACCACCAGCAGCAACGTGCAGGCTGTGCTCCAATGAACACCGCTCCGTGTATTGCACTTTGATTATTGACTGTCCCTGTGCCATCAGCTCTGCCCCACGGCCATGCTGGGGAGACCCTCAGGCCTCCCAGTGCCACCCCACAGCCCTGCTGCAGCAGGAGGCAATGCGCAGTGATGGATGACCTCCGAGGTGCTGCGCCCGCTGCTTTTACAACACTTAATGAGGTAAACTAATTGTAAATTGCAGCAAAATGGGAAACTTAATGACACTTCAGCTCTCGAAAAGGAATTTAAACACTGAGGAACTCACTCATATTTTCCAGCCTTGGGAAGTAGGGGGAGCTCAGTGCTTACAATGGATGGGCTTCCGTGACCAGGCTGCTCCTCCCTTCCCATCTCACTGGGAATGCTCAGGTCCTTCAGAAGGCTGCAGACCTTAAATGGATGGGCTCTGATTTGGACCATCCCCTCCAGCATCTCAATGAGGTCTCTGTGCCGGTGGGGATGGAGTGACAGAGCTGTATCTCTCAACTGACCTGAGCGTGTGGGGTTTTTCCATCTGCCATCCTGCAGGCCAGCAACGGGCTGAGTTTTCTGTGAGCTGATGCAGAACCTCTCCTCGCCCTTTGATAGACCTGGGAAGTTTTGCACATTCAAATATTGACCTTTTAGTAAATCCTTTCAGGCTCCCCCGGGACTGCAGGGAGCAGGAGCTGGCAGGACACGAGCAAGCTGAATATCATTCACTTTAAGCAGCTCGGAGATGTTCAGGGGCATAAAACCTTTCAGAGCTCCGCGTGGCATTTTTCAACATGACGCTTCCCTCCAGAAAGGTCAGGTGGGAGTTAAACCTGGGGCCCTTCTTCCCTCCATCTTAATCAGCCCATGCAGGCGCTTTATCACATTTCCCTCCTGTCTCCTGACTGATACAAGTGATAATCATTCAGATGCTGACTCAGCACCTCCCTCAGCTCTGGGCTGCACTGAGCAGTGCAGGCAGCACCCAGCACACCATCCCTACAGCAGCAGCTCTGCTCATTTTGCAACTGCTACAACAGAAAAACCCACAAGGTTCCAGTGAAAGCATCAGAGAATCAGGTTATCCAGCCCTAACTCTCAGAATGAGGGATGGAAGTCAGTGGGGCAGGGCTGGAGTGGCCACTCCTGACCATATGGGCACAGTTGTGAAGGATGCTCGGGGAAGGACGGGTTGGCTGTGAGCTGCACTTTGTTGCCCAAGCCAGGCAGGGAGCACAGCTGTTCAGCCTCCCGATGCTTCTGCCTTTGAAGAAATGTCCTTCCAATGCACGGGTGTGCTGTGCTGGGGGTGGAAGGCTTGACTGTATTTCAGAGAGGAATCTGTCATCCTGAGCGCTCGGCTTGGATGCAGCCCTGCTGGCTGTAAGCAGGTGCTGTGCCCAGATTGATTCCACTGCCGAATCTCAGCTGCAGTTTGGCAGCTCCACGTTGTTGGAATGCTTTCTCCTCTCCTTGCCCTCCGTCCCTCCTCTCAGGTGAGCTGCTCACATCTTTCCATCAGCCTTTCGCTTCCCCCAGTGTTCACGTTCCCATTTCCAACAATTCACACTGCTTCTCCCTCGTGCAAAAAGCAGCTTCCATAGGGAAATGATGCAGAAGGAGCCCATTTGAGTGATGTTCTGGTTCTCCGCTGCAGTTTTAGACTGGGAAAATCCCTGCTAACATTCACCAGCTGGTCGGATGTTTGCTGTGCTCAGGCACTGAATGGTGATATTCTAAAAGCCAAGGTGCTGCGTCACGTGTCAGAAGTGGTCAAATTAACTTAATGTGACCTTTAAACCCGATTGTTTAATGCCTCGCTTTGGCATCCAGTTTGATTTGCATCCAGCCATCCAGACACTCAGCCTGACAAATGGCTTTCCTTCCAAACTGCCTTGGAAGTATCTGAACTTAATGGACTGTAACATTTATGAACATGGGAGTTCTCTCAGCGGCTGCACGGGGTTATTGATGGCCCAAGTGGAACGCTGGGAGCACATCCCAGCAGCGCAGGGGAGCAGAGCTCTGCAGCACAGCCCATGTGGGCCTGCTCTTCAATGCAGGCTATGTCAGCCATGGAGGAGCAAAGACAGAGAGCGAAGACTTGAGAAGCAGAGCAGCCCAGCTGCAGGGAGAAGCTGAGATGTGCAGACCTGTGCCAGCATGGTGGGATGGAGGGTGACATTCACAACGGGGTGCCCCTTGGCACTGGGATTTACCTGCAGCACAGGGCATGCCTTCACCTACCTGGTGTGCAGAGCACAGCTCTGCTGCACCATTGGGCTCCAAACCACGATGCTCTGAGCCCCATGGGGAGCTCTCAGTGCTGCAACGTCCTCATTGGCTGCACATCTCCAAGAGTTAAACACCTCGACGTTTGGAAATGCCCATTGATGTTGTAATGGCTGCAATTCCATCGCGCTCAATATTTATCCAGCAACCAGCTGATAGCGGCTGCTTTGGCACATAATTAAGCGAAGGAAAGCAAGTCATAACGTTTAGCAGCGGCGTCGCTTGAGTGTTCAACAATAGCTGGGAAGATAGGAAGGCTGTGCTACTAATAATAAATAGAGAATGTCTTATTAGGAGGTGTATTTAGTTCCTGTGCGGCGAATAGCTTCAGGCACTCCATTCCCTTCTATTTCATTTCAATTGATAGCATCCGATTGGCACCAGGGATAAAACGGGGAGAAAATGGAGAAAGAGGAGAAAATCGTGACACAAAGATGAAGATGAGAGGAAATCAGATTTGTATCTGTGAGCAGATGGCTGCCGAGCCTTTCCTGGCACCATCCTCACTGTCGGCCTGGCTGGGAGATGCCAATAAGCAGCAAGAGATGCAGATGAGTGCTCCCCACTTTCCCGGACAGACGGGGATGGAGGTGCTGCTCAGAAGGCAATCTTTCATTTAAAAACGTTGTGCAATTTATATCTCGTGCTTGACAGAGCATCCAAAAGTAATTTCAGTGCTGTGTAGAGTGCTGCAGTTCTGTGCTGAAGTGGCAGTCAGCGCCGGGCCGGGTCCTTTCCCCCTCCCTCCCTGCTCTGCAGTGCTTTAAATGCAGCAGGGCTGTGCTCTGATGGCAACTGTGGATGTGCCAGCATGGGAAGGTCAGCAGCACAAAGGCTGCTTATGGCTGGAAACTGGGTGGATCTGGTGCCAGGAAACAGCATTCAGCCTTTGTGAAAGCCAAGAGAGAGGCGTCAGGGCAATGGTTTGCTGCGGAGGAGAAGCCATTCCAAGCAGCTTTCTGCCCATTGCAGACACTGCCTGCCCTGCTGAGCATCCCATCCTAACAGGGAACACAACTGGGCCTTCTCAATGTAAGCATGAGGGGCACAGAGCTCCTCTTTTAGAGAAGGTGCTCTCCAGGCACTGAGAGCCGCTGTACCCCCAAGCACCAAAGCTTCCTGCTTCCTTCATTGCAGGGTGACATTGCAGGATGTCTGCAGCCCCTCCATCAGTCTGTGTGCGCTGCCGAAGCCCAGGTCCTGCTCTGATTGGAAGTTATGCAAAGAATGCACAGTATAAATCATAGCGTAAATCACCCGACTGAGCTTTGTCGGGGTCACAAGCAGAGGGAGCCTGGGAGCCTGGTTCCCTTCCAAAGCCATAAATCATCCTAAAGCGATTCCAGGCTCGCCGGGGTGCCCTATAAACCTTGGGAATGCTTCCAGCAGTGCTGGCTCTCATCCCGGAGCAGGATGGAAGTTCCTTAAAACCTCATCAGTTCCACCTGAAGTGTCACCTGTTCCAAAGGCGTTGGATGTGAACTTCTGGAGCACCTCTAAGGGGAATTTCAGCCCTCGGGGGCAAAGCAGAAGGAATCAGAGGAGAATTCAGCTTTCTGTTCAGGAAGAAGTGAGCCAACATGGACACTTATGCTGGACTCCGATCAGCCTCCACTCAGGGCAGTGTAAAACAGGGATTATTGATGATAGAAATGATGCTGGATTCCATTGATTTGGATGAGTTACCATGCAAGAGCTGCAGGAGGGCTGGCCTCGGAGACCTGCAGGTCACTGACATTGATTTCTCTTCAACCTTAAACCACCAGGTGCAGTTCAGCGTATCAAGACAAGGTGAAGGTGCCACGTGGGAACACTGGGTCCATTCTGCAGCACCAACGTGGCACCAAAGGGCCTCCATCAGAGAGCAGAGAGGTGCCCGCCACCATCCCCACATCATCCTATGCTCCCATGGGACCTCTGCAGACCTTCCAACCCACACTGGCTGCTCTCAGTTCCCCACCGTTGCTGCAGGGCTTTGCATTACGGTTTCACGTAGCGAAATATCAGACAATTATTATCCTTTTTTTTTCTTTTTTTACAAGGTTTTGGTGTTGTTTCTTTCTTTCTTTTTTTTTCCCCTCCCTAAGTGAACACAGCGTGTTTTCTGATCTGCATTTGCCCGCTTTGATCATCTGTTCTGCAGATCAGTTTCCATGTTTAGAGGTACAGCAGCACATGTAATGAATGCAAATGCAATGCGTGCAGAGATAAGCGTCGGGACTTCAGAGCCTAATCCTCCCAATCTCGCACCCCGATACAATGTTTTCATATTTAATACATTCTGAGGGATTTTGCTTTTATAAATAATGAACTAATCTCATCTTCAAGGCATCACTTCGCCGTTTAGGCCTTAAAAAGAGAAAAAGGGGGGGGGGGGGGGGGGAAAGCAATGCTCTGTACTCGGATGGATCTATTTTAACCAGTATCAACTGCTCTCTCTTTGCTATGGCATTGCTGCTCCCCACACAGCTCTGAGATGCTCCCACAGCTCCTGGCTCTCACTCGGATACCCCAAAGGTAAAAGACCCACTCATGGATCTCAGAGCCCATCGCTGCCCATCCCCTATTGCACCACTAGCAGAGCAGCGCCATCCGTTGGGAGAATTGAAGATAATTGACCATTGCATGGGAATGTGCTTCAGTTGGGAGCAGAAACACAGCTGGGTTGTTTCCAGGCCAGAGGGATAAATGGGTTTCTCCCAAGCGTGATGTTGACTCTCACTAGATTTGCTCCTGCTGCCTTATGAGGGGATCGGTGCCCCATTGCAAGGTGGCTGGGAGCAGGGCTGGGAGCAGGGCTTTCCTCTCCATCCCACCCATGGTCACTAATGATGACAGCAGCAAAACCTCCCATAGAGCAGAGCTGTGCCCAGAAATCCCAACATCTCTTCCCTGGGCTTCAGCATGCTCCCAGCCTGCATCCAGCAAACAGAGTTCAAAGGGATGAAGCTGCACTTCAGGTGCTTTCCTTTCCCCTTTCCCAAACCCCACGGAGGAGCAGCACATTGGGCCGTTCCCAGCAGCCTCTGTCTGCTCTGTTCTGCCGTAATTACTTTCTCCTCTTTCTCCAGCCAACCTCCAAGCGCTGCTTTGCGAGGGGAATTGCTATTCCCTTGTCAGGAGATGGGATTCTGGTGTAATTGAGAGAGAAGCAGCGGCCTCTGCTCCTGACCAGGGCTCCCTCCTCCCTCCCACTCACCATTGTATGGGAAGCAGAAGCCCTCAAGTTATGCTGGACAGACTCTTGGAAATAACCTTTTTCATCTCAAAGATCCTGCTGAATTTTAGATTAAAAAGGAAGCTTTTCTTTCAATAATGTATTTCCCCCTTGGCTCCCTGGCTATCAAGTAACTTTCCCTGCACCGAGAGCTCAAAAAGATGAAGCTTCCCCAAATTCAGATTCATGAGCTGAATCCCACACCTCCCCGAAGCCTGGCTGCGGAGAGCAAAGGCAAGCAGGGCATGAATTTCACATTAAGAAGAATAAATAAAGCACAACCTCTTTTCTTTCCTTCTCCCTGCCCGTGCAGGTGAGATGGGGTTATCAAGCACCGTTTAAATGAGCACGTTGGGAAGGTGAGGGGTCACCGTGCTCTGTGTGCAGCTCAGCCCCTCAGTGCTGTGTTTGGCCTCGGAGGGAGCTCAGCATTGCTGTGCATTGTGGGTCTGGAGGGCAGAGATGGAATAATCCATCCCTTTGGCTGCACCCTCCCAGATCTTTAGGTCTTGGAATAGCACTGGGTTGAGCAGTGAGGGGCAGGGGATCCCCTGAGCCGGGCATTGCATTGTGTGCTCACCCTCTGTGCGGCTGCATGTGAAATAACATTGGGGATAAACTTCCATGGAGCAAACAAATCACTCGTGGTGCTCTCAGGGACACCGACTGGCTGCTCGGAGCAGGGCAGCCCTTCTCAGAGCCCATTCCCACAGCAGTTCCTTTGGGAGTTCTGATTTTCCCATCATTACTGCTGTGTAATGAGTACCTGCAAGCCACAAAATCACACCACAGCCTTTCATTTCTATGTTCAGACATGGAAACACCAAGCAGGACCAGCAGTGCTCCCACTGCTCAACGAGGAGCCCCAGCAGCACATACCTGGGGCAGCATTGGTGGCTCCATGTCAAGGCAGGGCTGTATTCCTGCACGGCGCTGTGATGGATGCATGCTGCAGGGCAGGTTTCAGGGCACTGATTAATAGAGCAACCCCTATAAACCCCCAGCCCATGTTGGCACGCAGGTGCGCCCGTTGCTTTTGTTTAAACAAGCAACAAAAAGCAAAGGCATATCCAGAGTTCTTCCTGCTTTTTGTACCACCTAACCCTGCCCGGACAGCACCTGCTGAGGGCACTCAATGCAAACAGGGATCTTCCATTCTTAGCACTGAGTATTTCCAACACGACGACAGCAGCCGACAACGTTGAGGCTCCATAAAGCAAACGCAAGGTTCTAATTCATGCACGGAGCAAACGGATCATTGCTCCTGTAATAAACTGCTCAGAGTGGGTAGGATTTATCAGCAAGAGGGTTGCCCTTTGCCCATTTTGATTTCATTTTGCCTTGTTTCGCGAGGTGCCGAGTCAACAAACGATTAAATAGGAGCAAATATTTCTCCACTGGAGTTTGATCAGGTTACCTAACGCCGTTACGAGATGGGATGTAATTGCTTCTGGAAACAAAGCTTGTTTTCTACCAGCGTCCTCAATGAGAGAAAATGAATGTTTACTCCTTCTTGAGTAAAAGAGGGGGCTGCAATGTGTGCTGTGTCACCAGCCGTCACTGTGAGCACAGAAGGAGGGAGGCTGCTGGTGAGAGCTGGGTATCCCCTCTCCTGGCTGGCAGTGGGGCAGGGGCTGCGCTCGGGATTGCCCGCAGCACATTGCCTGCTGAACTCGGGATATTAATTACACTCGGCAGGATGAGGAGCTGCTCCTGCTCGCCAATGCTGCCATCTATAGAGGCTGTGCAGCAATACAGAGCTCTGCTCACCCGACACAGCACCAGCAGCAAGCCCTGGTGGGATGTCCTGCAATGAGAGGAGCTCAGCACTGCATCCAGGGGCTGAAGGGCACTGGGAACCCCCCCAGGAGGAGCTGAGCTCTGTGCATTTGCAGCCACCTCCCTGTAATTGCAGCTGCCAGACACAGTAGATGCAGAGCAGCCCGTAAATATTGCAGCTCTTTTATTATTATTATTATTATTATTACTGTTTATTTGGAGCTGCCTTGTGAACAGAGCCACTGAATCCTCAGAGCATCTGCTCAGAGCAGGCAGCATCCCCTTAACACCACTGCACACTTGAGAACTTCTCCTCTTCTCTGTGGGAGCCCCTGGTAGAATTTAACTGATAGAGGCACCTCCCACAGCTCCGGCTAATGATCACAATACAAATGGCATTTGCATGCCATGTTATTCCTTTAGTGTAGGAGATGATCTGCACAATCATATCCATTCATCCCCTACAGCTTGTTTTCAATCCATCTGACACAGATCCCCAGTCCAGGTAACACCCAGCAGTGGTGCAGGTGGGGCTGCAGAGCCCCATCCCTGCCTGCCCTCATGGTGGCAATGGGTAAAAGATCAATAAATAGGAAAGATTTGGGGCAGACTGTGGGGTTTTAGGGCCAGTTTTAAGGGGCAATGCCACCCTGTGCCCCACTGATTGATCAGATCCTCATGTAGCCTAAAAGCTTATGGGAAAGGGGTGGCTCTGGGTATAACAAGTTCAAAACAGCCCCAGTTTCACTCATTGAAGCTTTTCACATCTCTGCTGCCCTGGTGTGTAACGACAGCAAGCAATAATGTTTGAGCAATGGAAGTCCAAGTGACACGAAATCAATGCCCTGATATTGGAATTCCGGAAGACTTTGTTAAATGTTTTGTTTCTTATTGTTTGCTCACTGCAAATCCAGACAGCCTCAGCAGAGCCAAAGGAGCTCATGAATTAAAAGCTCCCGGCAGCAGTTTGATAATAGCATTAACACTGTAAAACACACCATTGGGTCAGCCACATCAGCGTTACGGCACTGGGGAGAGGAGCAGAAAACCAGGCTGCTTCCTGGAACCAGATAGAGGGAAAGATCCCCTCCTCTTAAAGGGAGATGTGAACCTTCCCCCGCTGGGAGCAGCAATGGGAGGATCTGAGCTGCTGTCTATGGGTCCATCCCTGTGCCTGTCGGACCATGGGGTTGCATGGACAGGATGGATCCCAACTGCTCTGCTTCCCAGCAGCTCTCTCCTGTTGTATTCGCTTCACAGAAGGGATATGAGGACCCCAGGGATGTGGGTTGCTGCCATCCCTGCATCCTTTTGCCCTTCAAGTGACATTTTGGGAGACCTGGGAGCTATGAAATCCCAGGAGCTCCATCCATTACCGCCCCGACCAGCTCTGCAGAGATTTACGATGGGTTTTACCACCCGTGGGAGCTGCAGTGTCACATCTCCATCCCTAACTCATCCCCAGGCTGAGATTTACAGCCCTGTACCATCAGTCAGTGCTGCCAGTGTGGGATTGGGCAGCAGGGAAAGGTCAACCAGTCCCACCCAGCCCCCATAGGGACCCCCAGCCTCCAGGAGCCCTACGGCCAGCACTGCCCCACACTGGGTCAGCTCCATGGAGATGGATATCCCATATGGGATGGTTCCCATGTACCTCTGAGTATGGACTGTTCTCATGGTGCCTGTGTGCTCCCCAGTGTTCCCCCAGTCCTCCCCAGTGCTTCCCAATGCTCTCCCAGTGCTCCCCAGTGCTTTTTCCTCAGCCTCTCACCCCACACAACCCCATCGTGGCACACACTGTCCCACTATGCCCACCCTGTGCTGCTGGAGGACACACGGTTCCATCCATGCCCCAGACAGCTCGGCGTGCTGTGAGCTCGGTGCCGTCTGGCTCCCAGTGCATGTGAATAATGCATGGTGCTGCTCTGCCCGCAGCCCCACTGTGTGTCTCAGTGCTGATGCAGAAGGACAGACATCACTTCCAAATGGGTGATTCAGAAGGAAGCACTCCTGACTCCCTCCCTGCTCTGTTCACCAGCTCCAAAGCTCCAGCTCTGCAGGCCCCAGTACATCCCAGTATGGAGGGTGGGTGCAGTGGGGCATAGGGCTGGGGCTGCTTTTGTTGCCACGTGGCAGCGAGGAGCTGCTGGAGAAGGATTGGCTTGCCAATGTTGTCCTTATAATGCACGTGGGAATATATTAGCTCGGAGCCTGGGTTACGAGGAGAGCTAATTAGTTAATCCATGTAAAGTGCTGTAAGGCTCTCAGACAGAGGAAGAGCAGCTGACGGTGGTGGGGCTCAGGAGGAGCTGTGCTGATGCAAAGTGAATTTCAGACACGAAATCATTACCGTGCAGTGTGGGATTACAGAGAGGGTTCATCAGAAGGGAAACTTCAGCTCTGAGTGTGTCCCTGTGAATGAACATCACCTGCTGAGAGCAGCTCTGTGATCCCCAGCACTGCAGGGAGCTCAGCACGGGCTGCTGCTGCCACCTACGGAGAGAGGGGCCTATGGAGAGTCCTATTGGGTCCTATAGAGCGAGTCCTATGGCATGAGTCCTATGGTGTGAGTCCTATAGGGAGTGAGTCCTATGGGAAGAGTCCTGTAGTGTGAGTCCTATGGTGTGAGCCCTAGGGAGAGAGTCTTATAGAGAGGAAGTCGTAAGAAGATCCTATAGAGTCCTGCAGAGTCCTATAGAAAGAGAATCCTATGGAGTGAGTTGTATAGAGAGCAAGTCCTATGCAGTGAGAGTCCTATAGAATGAGTCCTATAGAAAGTGAGTCCTATAGAGAGAGTCCAGTGCAGAGCAGGACCTATAGAGAGTGAGTCCTATAGAGTCCCATAGAGAGAGAATCCTATAGAGTGACTTGTAGGGAATGAGAGTTTTATAGACAGTAAGTCCTATAGAGAGTCCTGTGGAGAGCAGGACCTATAGGGGGTCCTATAGAGAGTCCTACAGAGAGTCTTATGGTCGGGAGTCCCATGGAGAGAGAATCCTATATAGAGTTCTATAGAGTGAGTCCAATAGAGAGCATAGAGGGTGGATGCTATAGAGTCCTGTGGAGTGGGGATGGGATGGGATAGGATGGGATGGGATGGGATGGGATGGGATGGGATGGGGTGGGATGAGGATGGGATGGGATGGGATGGGATGGGATGGGATGGGATGGGATGGGATGGGATGAGGATGGGATGGGATGGGATGGGATGGTGTGGGATGAGGATGGGATGGTGTTGAATGGAGGGCAGGCCCAGGGATGGATCCCCCACTGCACCACACTGCAAAGTGCCACCTGCCCAGATCCGATTGCTCACGGTGCAGATTGCCTCTTGACATTAATTACGACGTAAACGTGTGGATTAGCAGTGCCAGGTGAAGAGAGGCACAGCACACTTCACAGGGAGCAGCTCCGCCGTTCTATAAGTTGCCATAGAGATCTTCTTTTTTTTTTTTCTCCTGGAGAAAAAAATAAGGTGATAATAAAGCAAAACAAAGCAGTGACATCCTCACATCCTCCCATCCCACCCTCTGCTGGGGCTGTAGGCACAGTGACCTCGGTGGCACAGTGCACATGGGGAGCGTGGGGCTCCCTTTGGTGCTCCAACCCCTGGGCCACTCGAGGAGGAGTTCAGTTTTTGTTGTCTGGATCTCTGCTACAGAATGGTTAAGAAGAAAGAAAGAAAATGAGAAAGAATGGAAGAAAAAAAACTCCTTTTTCACTTGAGATTAAAGATGCATGAGCAGAATGGAGCGGGGCCGTGAGCCGCAGAGGCTTTGAAGGTGAGCAGAGAGCTCACAAATAAATCAATCCACTGCCTCAGATCTGGGGCCAGGAGCAAAGCAGCATCAGCCTTAAAGCCCAGGGCAAGCAGGGGGGGCACAGCCCCTGGGCTGCTGTGGGGTCTGCCTGGAGCTGGGACCAGGGGAGGTGTGGGGCAGGGTGGTGTGGGGTGGGATGTTGTGGGGCAGGGTGGTTTGGGGCAGGGTGATGTGGGCTCTGCCCCCAACCCACACCAATGGGGCTGTGCTGTCCCTGCACTCAGTGCCCCAACACAGCCCCTGATTGACACCGCTCTGTGTTCTGCATTGCGCCTCAAAGGAAGCAGAATGCTCTTCAGCCTCTGCTAATAGCACCAGGCACTGCCCCAGCTTCTCCCTAATGGCAGCCGAGGAGCAATATCTGTACCATAATAGCTGAGAAACAAATTCCTCCTCGCCCCCAGAGAGGGCTGATTATCTCATGGAGAGCTGCATTAGCAAATCTCTATGACACGGAGTGACGCTGATGCCTGGGAGCACAGTGCTGTCACCCAATGGGCACATCTCCTCACCCACAGCTTTCCCACCACTCTTAGGTCCCTCTGTCCCCATCAATCTGCCCCAGAGCTGAGATGTCCTATAGGGATCTATGGGCTCCATAGGTGCTGTGCAATGGTTAACAACCACAGTCAGTGACAGCAATGCCTCCTGGCCCTACAAACCAACATGAGCTCATGGCCTCCTCCTGCAGTCCCTATGAGTGAAGGAGATGGGATGGAGGGAACAAATGGAGTTCCCCGGAATGGATGTACATTTCCATTACGTTTATGTGCTGAGTAATTGGCAGTAATGCGGGAGATACGGGCGCTGTTGCTGCGGACCAGGCTGCACTGGAGATGGATTATCCCCATCCGTCATTATCCGGTCGTCCCCACGGCTGCTCCGATTGTAGAACATGATTTTAATAACCCCAGGAGGCAGGAATCATTTTTCTTTTGTCACTTAACAACTTGGTACCAATGAATACAAAGGGGGATTCATTTCTGGAGGAGGAAGTGGAGCACCAGCGATGCTCTCCTCTGTATCCCCATAGCTTCCATGAACCACAGCCCCAGCAGCAGCACCCCCATCCCTATAGCATCCATGGGGCACAATGGGGACTGCAGGCAGCTCGTGCAGGTGTGGACGTCAGCCGTGGAAAAAGCCAGCAGTGGGAGACTGGCAAATCAAATTACAAGGCAGCTAATGAAAGTAATGGGGAATGAAGTGCTGCTGGAGGCGGCGTGGTCGGTTCCCATTTCCACGTGTCACTGCGTTTCAATTGGGGATGTTTATAGCCCCGCAGAAGCGGTGGTTAATTGCTCTTTGTGATGAGCTGAGGCGTAGCGGAGACTCCACAGGGCCGGGTGCTGCAGGCACTGCTCCCAATGCTGGGTTGCTCAGTGCTGGGTGCTCAGCAACAGGGCGCCTGTTTGTCTGCAGCCACCACCTGGGTGCACGACCTCGATATGCAGGCGGTGCTCATGGGGTGAGGATGCATAAGGTGCAAGTGGGTCCTGCCCCAAAGGGTGTCCCTGGGGGGATCTTTGGAGCAATGGGGTAGGGAGCAATGGGGCAGGACTTTGTGCACAGCTGGGCTTCATAGGGGAAAAGGATGGGGATGGAGATGGGAATGCAGGTGGGGAGAGGAGGGCTGGGCCAGGCGGAGGGCCTGGCTGCTGGGTGTCACAGCAAGAAGCAGCTCAGACCCCTCCGTATCCCTTTGGCATCTCATAGATTATGGAAGAAGGATGGCAGTGGGGATGGCCTGAGGATGGGGCAGTGCCTATCCTGTGGGCACAGAGTGCAGAGGCACCATAGGAGCGGTGCTGCTGCCCCATGTGCTGCCCTGGAGGGTGCCAGGATACCCAGTCACAGCAGGGGCACTTCTGCCCCCACCCCATGCATGGACACATTGGGAACACCCAGATCTGACCCCCTGATGCCTCCTGGTGCCCCCACACCACCCCATCCCACAGACAGCCCTGTGGGTGTATGGATGTGACTCAGTGCCAGACAGGAACTGAGAGCAGCATCACGGGGCCATTAGCTCCACATACACCCCATGGAGAAGTGTCCATGGATCCGACCCATGGGTGGGGGCATCCATGTACCCAGAGGTGGGTGTGCAGCCCATGGCTGTGTGTCCCCCCCTGCATGTCCCCATCCCCATCTCTGCACAGCGCAGCTCCCAGTGCTGTTATTATTGTTGTTGTTGTTGTTGTTGTCCAACCTCAGCGCTCACAGCTTTCGCCATCCCTCACTGTTCCCACGGAGATGCCCGCGTTGCCATGGTTACCACACCGCCATCCCAGCTGTAAACATCCCGCATAGAGCTCAGCTCAGTGCTGGAACCAGGGGTTGCTACACACAAGGAAAGTGTCGCAAGGGCAGCTATGGGAAATAGCCCCAGTGGGGCACAGCACCCGTGGGACCACAGCACCCCAAGGCCCAGCCATTGGGGCACCCAGATGGGTTTCTCTCTCTAGATGTGTGAGCTCTGGATCCACAGTCCTGCTTGGAAGGCAGAGCTGTGAGCAGGACCTGCAGCAGGAAGGTGTCACTGAGGTGGGATGGGGAGGTTTGGGGCTGGGGCTGAGGGGAGCGATGCTGAGAGCAGTCAGTCCCAGCCCCATGGTGGGTGATGCTGGGGGACATGGGCGATGCTGGAGGCTCATGTCCTGTACCCAGAGCCCCTTTGGGGGAACAGCTCTGTAGGGATCTCATTCCCACAGCCCCATCCTGGCAGCCTCATCCCCACAGTTGGTTGCAGACGGGGTTGCATGAGCACCAAACACAGCATGTGCTGCAGGTCCCGTAGTAAACAGTTTGCACAACTGGCACCGTTGCGAAGGCCGTGGGTGCGTGGCGGGTTGGGCAATGCCTTGTTGACCCGTGGGACGTGGATTTCCCCGGGGAACAGACAGCACTGAGCAGGACTGGCATTGCCCTGCAGTGGGGCATCGCCCAGGGCCAGGAGCTGCTGACAACTCTGGCCTCAGCACCAGGCCTGTGGGCAGCATGGGGAGGGCAGCCCCTGTCCCCATGCCATGTTCCTATACCATGTCCCCCCTGCTGTGTCCCTATGTCCTCCTGCTGTATTGCCATGCCCCCACATCATGTCCCCATGTCCCCCTACCGTGTCTCTTCACTGTGACCCCCCGTGCAATCCCACTGGTGGGGCCCCATCCTGTAGTGAGGGAGAGGAATGGGGCTGGGTGCTGCTCCCCCCGGGATGCGTGCGTGCCATTCTCCTTCCTGCGGTGCAAGGCAGCCCAGCCTGCAGGGAAGTGTTTTGCAATCATCTCCTTCAGAGAGCAGCAATTAACGGCACTGGTTTTGAGGAACTAACGGTGAGAGCAGCATGCTGGCGAGCAGGCAGAGCACAGAAAGCCATCGGGAGATGGAGAGCAGCACCGGGAGCGGGTAGTGACAACGTGGGACACAGAAGGTGCAGGGCAGAGGTAGGGATTGGGCATAGGGTGCACCTTGTCTGCATATGGCTCTGCTGTCCCTGAGCGTTGGGGTGTGCGGGTGCCATATGGGGAGGATGATGTTCTCCCCCTTGTGCTGGGTGCTGAGTGCTGGGTGCCAGCACAGGGCAGGAGCCCGGCACCAGGAGGATGTGCTGGGATGGTGTGAGGAGAAGGGGAGAGCTGGCATCGGGTCCAGCCGTGGATACAGAGGAGCACCGGCAGATCCTCCAGGCCCTGCAGAGCTGCCGGCCCTGCTGCAGTGCCCTCATTCATCTGTTTCCTTCTGCCAGCTTATCTCTGCGGCACAACCTCGGCTCCCCCCTCACTCTGACCACAAATCTCTCCAGCAGCAGCCGACCATCCTGCGATACGATCAGCCACGGCGCAGCGGGGCACGGGGCTCTCGTGCCACAGAACTGGGCAGTGCGGTGCCAGTGAGCACAGTGTGCAGGGGGGGAGGTTGTTCTCCATCAACGCCCGGCTGAGCCCTGACCCTGAGCCCCTTCTCCATTCACTGCCCCCCACTCCAGGTGATGCCCGAAGCACAGAGCAGAGCATGGCCAGGCGTGGTGCTGGAACCCCCCTGCTGCTGTGGCTCTCCCTGCTGCTGCTCCTCAGCCTGAGCGGTGAGTGGGGATCCGTCCCAGGATGGGGCCATGCAGCTCTGCCCAACGCTCAGCTCTTCCCCTCCCGTGGGGCCCCATGCAGGAAAGAGGCCCCTCCATCCTGGATGCTACAGGGCTGACACGTTTCCTCGCCTGCAGGGACCCAGCAGAGGGGAGCAGAGCTGGACTGTGCCTCGGTGGCCGTGGACTCTCCGGTGGTGCCAATGGGGTCAGCCATCACCGCATCGTGTACCATCCGCAGGGAGCACTGCCGGGGGCTGGAGGATGGGCAGCCACGCATCTCCTGGCTGCTGGACAATGAGCCGATGGCTGGGAGGCAGCGCCGTGGTGTGGGGGGCACCGAGGTGTCTGAGTTGAGAGTGCCTCAGCTCAACCACCCACAGGCCAAGCTGTGGTGCTGCGTGGAGTGGAACGGCACCAAGCAGCGGGTCGGCATGGCTGAGATCCGAGCAGGCTGTAAGTGCACGGCTGTGCAGAGTGCCCATCTGCTCTGCAGCGATGCAGCACAGCGGTTGGTGGTTGTAGGGCTGCTTTGGGGCTATCCCATCCGGGGTGTTTTGCTCAGCTCCTCTCCTGGCTGCTCTCCCCAGACCCTCCCGGCAAGCCCTCCAACCTCAGCTGCCTGCTGGACCTTGGTGACTATGGGCTGACGTGCCGCTGGCAGCAAGGAGCTGACGGCCACCTCCCCACCAACGTCATGCTCAAGTGTGCCATGTAAGCCACATCCCAGCCATTTCCCCTACAACCATCCTCATACGGGCATCAGATGGGCCCAAGCCCACCCCATCCTCACTGCAGGAGCAGATCCCCAGCGGTGACATGCTGCACCCCACAAAACGGACGCAGTCAGTGCACGGTGCCGCGGCGGCTGCTGCAGCTGTACCGCCCCATGGAGCTCTGGGTGACAGCCAGCAACGTGCTGGGCACAGCCGAGTCAGAGCGGCTCCGCATCGACCCCATGGATGTGGGTGAGTGACAGAGATCAGGGATGGGGAAGCTAATTAGCAGCGAAAGAAGGACATTAGAGAGCCATTAAAGCATGCCGGGCTCGCAGGTCATATTTTGCCATGATGAATGGCTTCAGGAGATGAATAGGTGCCATGGGCATGCTGCAGAGCTGCGCCGTGCGTGCCCGAGGGTTATGAGGCAGCAGTTGACCCGCTGCACTCCACAACTCTCTCCAGCAATTGATTACCCATTTATTCAGGAGGTCTATGAATAATAAATCCAGCTCCCATCAACTATTTATTGGAGGAACCTTCCCGAGCAGCATGAAGCTGTGCTGGGCATGGGTTGCTCAGAGCACAGAGCTCTGCATCCCTGCAGCTCGTTGCACTCCGACTCCTGTTCCTCCCATGTACTCTTGTCCTGTGGCTCTCCCCGCAGCCAAGCTGGACCCCCCCACCCTGCAGAGCGTCCACTCTGTGCCTCCCCAGACCAACTGTGTCACCCTGACCTGGGCCCTGGCCCCACGCAGTGCACACATGGAGCTGTGCTGTGAGCTGCGTTACCGCGCTGCCGTGGACCCCTCCTGGGATGTGGTGAGTGCTGACGGGGGCAGAGCCCATCCCCCACCTCTGCTCCAGGTTCCCTGCCCTGGTTCCTGTACCCTGGGGCTGTGCTACGGGCCCAGACACTGAGCACAGCTGGGGCAGCCCCCACTTTGTGTGCCCTGGTGGGGAAAGATGACAACGGGACGCACACGGTGACTCAAAGGGGATGGTCGTGGGGATGGCAGTGTCCTCTTTGGTGCTCCAACACCCGGCACTGACCCCACTCTGGTTGCTCCCAGGTCACAGGCATTGCAGGCCATGCAGGCACTGTGCAGCACTGTAAGTTCCTCTTCGGGATGCTGTACCACTTCCAGATGCGGTGCCGGCGGGACTCAGCACGGGGCTACTGGAGTGAGTGGAGCTTGGGCAGGAACTACACTACCCATGAGAAAGGTCCGTGGGGGGCTCCAGGGATCCTGCCCACCCCTGGGCATTGTGGCCATGGCACAGTGCTGCTCTGCTCTCATCCCCCTTGTCCCCCCTCACAGCCCCTGAAGGGAAGCTGGACGCATGGTGGAGCACCCAGCAAGCCATGGGCAGGATGGAGGTGCAGCTGAGGTGGAAGGTGAGAGCAGGCAGGCAGAGCTAGGCATGGCACAGCACCATTATGGAACTGAGCATCTCTGGCATGTTCTGTGCCCTGTGTCCAGGCCCCACGGCCACAGGAGGCAAATGGGCGTGTGCTGGGGTACCGGGTAACCCTGGGGTCCAGAAGGAGAGGCAAGGAGCCACAAACTGTCTGTAACACCACCGACACCCAGTGCGACTTCACTGTGCCAGTGAGGACAGGAAGGGTCTATCTCTCAGCCTACAATGCTGCTGGAGAGTCATCAGCAACCGAGATCGTTCTACTGGAGAGGAAAGGTGAGGCAGCACCGAGCTCCCCATAAGGTACAGAGCTATGGCACAACTGTGGCTCTGGGAGCAGAGCTGGGATGCTCTCTGCCCTCACCCTGGCTGCTTATTCAGGTCAGGCCCTGGCTGGGCTCCGGGCTGTACCAGGGGGTGAGCACAGCCTCTGGGTGCACTGGGAGGCAGCACCGGTCCCAGTGGTTGCCTACGTGCTGGAGTGGCAGCAGGTGTCCTCAGAGCCCAGGCACTGCCGTGTGTGCTGGCAGTTGGAGCGCAATGGGACCACTACCACCACCCTCATCCAGGGTAAGCTGGGGGCTGCTGGGGGTCCCAGCCCTCCCAGTGGGCTCTGCAGGGCTGTCTTGTGCCAGCATCCATCCGACACAAAGCCTGCACTGAGCCCACTCCTCACACTCCCACTTTGCTCTGGATCCTGACGCCGCTCACAGCACAGGGCAGTGGGGCTGTCAGCAGTCAGAGCCCCTAGACCTGCTGCCCCCCTCTGCTCTCTGTTGCAGACAGCATCGAGCCCTTCCAACAGTACAACATCTCGGTGTACGCCCTCTACAAGGATGTCGTTGGGACCCCTGCCCACGTAGCAGCCTACTCCAAGCAGAAGGGTGTGTGTCCTTCTAGTTCTTTGGGGTCCCGGAGGGCTCACCAACCCCACCACCCTTGCATGCATGTGCCCATAATTTAGGGGCTGTGCAGAAGGGCTCAGCTCTGTACTGTGCCCAGCCTCATGTTTTGCTCCATTTCAGCACCATCCCATGCCCCAAAACTCCACCTGAAAAGCATCGGCAAGTCCCAGGCTGAGCTCAGCTGGGAGCCAGTGGCAGTGGAGCTGCAGAATGGCTTCATCACCCACTATACTGTCTTCTGGGCCAACAGCACTGCAGAGGTGTCCAGTGAGTCCTAGCCCAGCTCCCTGCCCTGCCTGGTTGCTATGGGGGATGCCAGCAGCCCCTGTCCCAGCCAGACCTGGAGGTGCATGAGGCTTTGCTGTTGGGGCTCTGGGCAGCCTGGCATGAGGTGCCCATGACCGTGGCTAAGCAGCAGAGCCACCCCAGCCTTTCCACCAGCTCCTGTGTCTCTCCAGGTGCCGTTGTGAATTCCTCCCTCAGCTCCTTCACCATCCATGGCCTGAAGCCATCTACTCTCTACAAAGTGCACATCATGGCCTCTACAGCTGGTGGAAGCACCAATGGCACCAGCCTGACGCTGGTGACCACCGTGCTAGGTGAGGCCGTACTGGTGGGGATGGGACCACGTGGCAGAGGTGCCACCAGTGTCCCCACATCTACAAAGGACACTTGTACACTCCTTGCCGTGACCCTGTCCCCTGTCTGCTTTCCAGATGACATGGAAATCCAGTTCCTCTTCCTGACGCTGGGGCTGGTCTTTGTCCTGCTCATCATCCTGTTGATCTGCTTCCAGAAGAACGGGAGGTGAACACTGGGAACTACACCATGAGGCTGGGACCCACCTCTGCCCTGTGCTGGGCACCCCCAGCCCCAGTGCTGGCCCTTATGAGGCTGGAGGAAGCAGGGAGGGCACACCTCCTTCCTGAGGTTCCCCTGACCCCTTTCTGTCACCCCCAGGGTGAAGAAGCAGTTCTGGCCCAACGTCCCCGACCCAGCCAACAGCAGCCTGGGCACGTGGGTGCCAGCAGAGCAGGAACCCCTGCAGACCCCCGGTGTGAAGGAGCCCGGCCTGACGACCATCTCCACTGTCACAGTGCTCGATAAGGCAGTGGGAAAGCAGGCCCCCACGCAGGGCAAGGAGCCCCCAGCCGAGCCCCCTGCCCCAGCCCAGCCCTACATGCAGCAGCACAGGCCCAGCACACTTCAGGCCAATGCAGGACTGGGGGCAGAGCCCGTGCAGTACGTGCAGGTGGTTGGGGGCAGCTCCCAGGGCCCGCAGCACGTCGCCCCTTGCCTCTACCTGCGCTCCAGCTCCACGCAGCCCCTGCTTTCGGATCCCAGCCCCGAACCTTATGAGAACTTCTGGTTCCGGGGGGGGGGCCCGAGCTGTGCCCGGGGGAGCCTGGAGGAGCCGCTCCTCGACTTCCCACTGCTGCGGGGGCTGCAGGTGAGCGGGGCCGAGGAGCTCCACGACTTCCAGCCCTGCTGAGCCCCGCAATGAACCAAACCCGCTCCCCTGCACCAAGCCGGGCCTGGAGCCCCACTATGGGGATGGAACCCCATAGGGACCCTTTGCTGTCCCCCTCCCACCCTGCGGCGGCTGCTGGCCTCCATTGCCCCTGCTCTGCCCCAGCAATAAACACGGAGGTTCTCGGTTCTCTGCTCGCACTTCTTGTGGCGATGGGGGGAAGGTGGGGGTAACGGGGGGGGGGAACCGTGGGGTCTGAAGGCACCGAGGAAAAGGAAGCGGCGCCATCCACTCATAGATTCACGCCCCAATCGATGCGCTCGGCAATCGCTCGGCGGCACAGCCTGGGTCAACATGGCGGCGCCCAGAGGCGAGGGGCTGTGAGGCGATGCTGGCGTTGGGACACGGCTTGGCGGGGGTCGCCCGCGGGGCCCTCACGGCAATGAGGGTCGGCCGAGGGACGGCTGGGGCTGGTGAGAGGCGGAGGGAGCGAGGAGGAGGAGGAGGGAAGGAGCTGGGTGTGCAGCGATAGGAGAGGCCGGGCCTGCGGTGGGGTGGAGGTGCCGGGCTGGGCCTGGGGGGCTGTGAGGGGAGGGGGCGGAGAGGAGGAGGCAGACAGAAGGCCCAGGGGGGTCATTTGTGGTCTGAGTGCGCTGACTTGTTTTCTAGTGCAGACCGGGCAGCGTTGGAGCAATAACCTAGATAGGAAAGTGCAAACAATGTAGTAAACTAGATTGCTCAGTGAGAACAGTGCTGGTGGGTTGGTGGTTGATGACCTTACAGGGCTTTTCTGACCTCAGTGATTCTTATCAAATCCTTGTTTTCTTTCCATCCAGCCTGCAGCCCTTTTATTCAGACAGCAAGATGTTACGCCAGGCCTGTGAGAAGAAAGCTGAAAGGTATATTCACTCAATCCCTGTCATCTCAGCTTCGTCTCTTAAGTTCTCAGTTCTTCTTTGGAGCATTCAGTCTGTTTTCTTTGCAACATGTTTCCTCTGATCTAGTTGGCAGCCATGTTCAGAGCTCTGGCTTTGTACAGCTGTTCCTCAAACATGGATCTTTCCCTTGTAGACATCCCCAGCCATTTGGATGACCTCTCTCCAACAATGTTGAAGAAAGACTACGCCAATGTCCCAATAATAAATAGGTATGATACAGTGAAAGAATTATCAGTCTCTTTGGAGCTTTGTATTTTATATGCATGCAGCCAGTTTGTGGAGCCTGTCATCTGCTCATTAATTAATGTTCTGCGGTCACTGGTATGCACAACAGTTGGAAAGTTGTTTGAAAGTCAATCTGCAGAAGCAGCCACTGATTAGCAGTGTGTTAACTTTCCTAATGTAGGAGCATGAGTGCTGGTTGTCCACATCCGTGAACTTTGTTGTGCATAGAAAAAGAAATAATATTGGTGTAATGATCCAGGCCTGTCTTAGACTCATGTGCTAAAGAGAATATAATTGAACAACTCAAAATGCACGACTGCTTCCAAAACTTGGACCTCGAGTTTTGCATTTGCGTGCTTTGATTCTAGAGCTGCTCATGTGTGGTGCATGGAGAGCCCCCAGTGGCGTGAATGAGACTTTCATGGATCTTTGAAGAAGCAATTCTTAAAAGTCATTATTTTGTTCTTGGCTACTGAACTTGGTGGTTAGCCTTCAGCATCCATTTTGCATGCGGTGTTGGTTTGGAATTGGATCAGACTTCACTGTGACTTGAAATACTTCATGCTGTTCTTTTCCAGGGCAGCAAAACTAACTGATGTTTGTGTGATCTCAACCGTTATTTTTCTTAGGAATACTCAGATGGTTTATGTCTGAAAATTCTGAGGAGGGGAGGAGAATTGCTGCAAACTTGTAGAATAAGTTGAGGAAAATTAATGTGTTTTGAAAACCCATCTTTGTTTATGTTGTTATACTTGTTTCTAAGCTTATAGACTAATCTTCTTCCTCCTTGTAGTGTTGACGACGTAGTGAAAAGATTATTGTCACTGGAAATGGCAAACCAGGTTAGTTTCGTTGCACCTGTATAAAAACTAGATGGATTGGCAAACACATTCATGTAAGACTTACCTATATTGTTAAACGCCCTACATTTACTTTCTGTGTTGCTCAGTAACTGCAGCTATGGGGCTATTAAATACACAAAGGTAATAAGTCTTGCATGCTTTTAAAGTTTTAAAGGCCTCTTCAACACCCTTCCCTTGCAGCTTTGGGATGCCTGGACTCTTCCTTTGAACAAGGGTGGTTCTGTTTCCTGCTGAAATCTTTTTGTGCTCCCCCCCCTGCTGTGCTCTTTTTTCTTTTGCAGCACGTCTTACACCGTTTGTGGTGGACTTGGAGTAAAGCTACAAAGTCTTTATCTGGGCATTTGGGAAAGGATTTGGGATGGCTCAGACATACAGCGTTCATCAGAAAGTGATGAGTTCTTTTGTTATTCACAGAGGGAGAAAATGAAGATAAAGATACAGCAGCTGGTAGAGAAGGTCAGGAGGTCTCCCAGTGACGATGGCTCCTTTGAGGTGCAAAGTAAGTTAGAAGAAACAGAACCATATTGTTGGCAGATGATAGTTCACTTCGCTTTTATTCGGCTGTTCCCACCCCATTACTCCAAGTTTCCTGCAGCAACAAGGAGAATCTCTTTCAGGAGAGCAGCTGGTAGGCAGGTGGACCTGCTCAGGGTTTGGGAATGTGGCCAGGCAATGCTCACATCACTGACAGAGGGAGCAGTTCGAATACATTGTTAGAAGTGCCAAAGACATCCAAAAGGTGCCATGAAAACAGGTTGCTGCCTGCTGACAACAGGGACATTTTGTCTCAGATTATTTATCCATACAAAGGTCTTTACAGGGTGTGTTGGAAAGTCACTTAAGCCTTTATGGTACTATCATGTCATTACTCAATGTGATGTGAAACTGCCTCTTTTGTCAGTGTTTGCTCGTAAGGGAGTCTTTTATGGCTCTGCTTCATGTAGTTAGGGTAAGGCTCCTCTGAAATAGTCCGTGCTGCTGCAGCCCTTTTACAGTGATGTACATCCGTCAGTTTTGTTTCCATGGCTTCTGCACCTGCAGCATTCCATCTACGACTGAATGAACTGGGCATGAAAAGAAAAGCGAATGGCAGAACTTGAGCTGGAAGATCACTCTCTGAGTTAGGAAATTAATTCTTTTTCCTGGCCATATACATCTTTTTTTTTCCCCTGAAATCATAACTGCTCTCACACAGCTCCCTACATCTGTCCTTTACAGCTGCTATACTGACTGCCAAGATACGCACTTTTGAGGAACATCTTCAGAGGCATCCCAAGGTAACTATCAGTAATTTGAGCCCACACGTCTGAGACAGCAGCTGTTCAGATGGTTTCCTGAGCAGAGAACAAAAGGATTTTAATGCTGGAGATTATGGCTTTCCTGAGATGGTCTATAAAATAGCAGTAACTGTTCCTTGCTGTCAGTCTGGGAAACTGCTGGCTCAATTGCAGCTGCGTTTGCACCAACTGAAATGTGGAATGTGTTCTTTTTGGTTACTGAGTTGTTGGAGATGGCTGAGCAGATACCTTGGAGCAGAGCTCAGCTAAATCTACTGATAAGGTTCCATTGCTTTGCTGTCAGCACAACTAATGGGATTTTTTCAGCCATATTCTCCCTCTGTTCTGATGTAAAAATATTTAGTGGACAGGACTTTGTTAATGTCATAATGGCTGTTTCCCTATCTAAAACTACATGGGTTTGAAGCAGAAGTTCTACCAAATAGCAGATAACACATTTTGAACGTACTTGAGCCTATTTTTAGATGAATTGCTTGTAAAGTGGAGGGAGATTGCTTCCATGAGAGAGAGCCTTGGATGGCACGGACCAAGCTGTGCGTATTCTCTTCCAAGGAACAAATCAAACTGTCAAATAGAGCCGAGTCAGATTTAAAGTCTTTGTTATTTCTGGAACTATACATCTTAGGGAAGAGAGCTTTTAGCCAATAGACCTCCACTGCATTCCTTGCCACCAAGACACTGATGCTTGGAGAAAGCAATTTCACTGCAAAGTAAATTAAGTCTTCCTGAATCTTCTTGTAGTGACCTAATGTTCTTGCAATATCTGCGAAGAAAAATTGCTCTCAGATAATGTCCTTAACCCGATTGTGTCCTTTTAGCCATAATCTGTTCAGTTCTAAGTGATTTATTGGGCTGGAAGTGCAATCCATCTGCAGTCTGGTGAAACTTAAAGTCTTTTGCAGGATAAAAACAACCGTCGTCGCATGCTGATGGCCATGGATCGCCGGAATAAACTGCTTGCATATCTTCGCCGGGTCCGCTACGATATCTTTGAAAACACCTGCAAGCAACTGAACATCCAATACACACCACGACCTGCCTATTCCAGGAGGGTCACCAAGCGTTGGGTTGTTAAGAAGGCTTTCTGTGTCAAGGTATGGAGCGAGAGAGAGGAGAAGCTGTATGGCTGGAGCAGGAAAAGATCTTGTAGGGGATGCAGCTGAAACAGATAGGCTGACAGAAGCCGATAGATAGAAGTCCTTCAAATCGGTGTTTGAAATCTGAGGAGACAGTGGTGATGTAATGACTGTCGGGCTCAGCAAAGGCAGCGAAGCACACACTGAGGATGTGCTTAAGAAGCTCAAGTGGAGCTGCTGGTTTGCACCTAAATAACAGGCTGTTTGCAGCCCCCTATGGAGATGGGAAGGAGCTGTTCTCACTGAGGAGATGCCCTCTGTCCTCTGCTGCAGGAACTCGGGCCATGTGTTCCAGCAAGCAGTGGTGGTGGGATGGCCGTGCTGGGCAATGGACACCTTTATCCTTCCATTTCTCCTACATTCTTACCATCTTTATGCAGGTTTATCAGGAGGCGAAGAAGCTGAAAGCAGCAGAGAGGCTGAAAGAGAGAAGGAAGTTGCAAGAGAGAGACGGAGCTGCAAAGGAGAAGCAGGTTCAAAGCGAGGGGACATCCGTGTAGCAGCACATTGTGTCTGCGGTGCAACCAGCCAAAATAAAGAGCTCCAAAAAGCAAAAGGCCTCTTTGCTTCTATTGCATGCATGCTCCAAACAACGTGAGTGCACTGCAGCGCGGTGCAACGCCCGCCTGCTTTCTGATTGGCCGCGCCTCTACCGCCAAGACGGCTCCTTCTGATTGGTTGAGTCGTTGCCTGGTGACGGCGGCTGGCGGCTAGTGACGGGCATCATGTCGGCTCGGACGCTGCCGCTGCTGTTCCTCAACCTGGGCGGAGAGATGCTGTACATCCTGGACCAGCGGCTCCGCGCCCAGAGCATCCCCGGAGAGAAGGCTCGTAAAGGTGAGCTGCCCCGTTCGAGGCCCCACCGAGCCCCGGCTGCCCGCGTCGGGTCTGTGGGGCGGGGGCCAGGCCTTGGGGCCAGGCCTTGGGGCCAGGCCTTGGGGCCAGGCCTTGGGGCCAGGCCTTGGGGCCAGGCCTTGGGGCCAGGCCTTGGGGCCAGGCCTTGGGGCCAGGCCTTGGGGCCAGGCCTTGGCCTCCCCCAAGCGGCAGCGGGCCTTAAGAAGAGAACAGGCTTTGGAAGCACTCAGCAGCAGGCAGAGATCTGTTGTTCCATTCCACGTGGTCAGTTTCTTGCTTATAACTCCTTTAATAACACAGGAATGGGCATAGGCATGCTCACCTTGGAAGGACAGAGCAATAGAGCATCACTCAGCCGTAGAGCATTTCAGTGTGTCATCAGAAGGAGCCTTGGGGACGTGGTTTCCCCCCTCCACGGTGTCACAGCTCTATCACAATAGTTCCTCATGTGTTTCTGCTGTCTGAAAACAGAGCCCTCTTTAGACATTTCACAGTGTTTTCATAGCAGTGCTGCTGGAAGGTGTTACTGAAGGTCATTTGCAAGAGGTGTACAGTGGGATAGAGCTGGCTGTGCTCGGAAGGGGAGCTGGCACTTTCCCCTCTCTGCTGCTGGTTGTGTAGCCTTCAGTTTGTAGCTCCGAGTGAACTGAGCTGTGTGTGGTGAATATCTGAATGGGGTCTGCACCATCCCTGCAGGCAATGAGTTCTACTACCTTACTGTCATCTTCACTGAGGTGTTTCTTAATGCTTAAAGCCGCTCACTGAAATATTGTTCACTAATAAGTGCAAAAAAAAAACCAACCCCAAAGCAACAAAACCTGCTAAATTGAAATCAAGGGTGACGTTTTTAGCTCTGTTGAAGCACCAAGGGAAGAACAGGGTTTTGTGTCCCTTGAAATAGAAAGATGGCAAATAGCAGAAGAACATCAGGCACCAACAGGGTTCTTTCTTGCTAAACATAGAATACTGATGAGAAAAAAACAAAGACTATTAGTTAGATTATCTCTTTTTTTTCTTCTCTTTATTTCTTTTATCCTTGAAACTCCCGTTCTTACTTCTTGAACTGATGTTTTTGTTTTGTATGCTTCGTGTAGATGAATGGACAGATGTGGACAGGAAACGAGGTACTGTAATCTCCTGGCTGCATGCAGTTGACAACACCACTACATGCACACATGAGGCTCGTTGTATGTGAACACACTGTATGCTGTTCTGCAGCCCTCCAGTGATGGTGTCAGGGAGGAGTGATATTCTTCAAAAGATGCTTTAGCTGTAAATAGGAAATAGTTCCAAAAAAAGACAGTTTGTCAATTTAATGAAGGTGATGTCTGTAAACAGATCATAACCTTTTATCATCGTGGTTTTTTTTCTAGCCAAAATGATACACGTGGTTTTCTATCTTATCAATGCAAGCAAATAATTGTGTCGGCATTGTGAAGTTTTTCTGCTTACTGGCAAGAACACCACCTGTATATAATGCATTTCTCTGTGATATTTCTAATTCACTGCTCAGGGTTTCAAAGAGTGAACTCCAGGAGAGATTCAAGGCACTTCCATCCAGCTGCTTACCCATCCCTGCCAGTGGTCACCATCCTTGCAGCAGAGTGATCATAAAGGAGCATTTATCCACACTTCAGCCAAGCTCATCTTGACTTGAATGATCACCAGGGATGGTCTGAGCTCAGGTTTTGCAGTGGAGCTGAGGCGTGAGTGTGGTTTCCTCCTAGATTCTGCTTGCAAACGGTGGCCTCCAGGGTAGGGGTGCAGTAAGCAGCTGGATGAGAAAGTAAATCTCTTAAATGATCACGGTTTTTTTCTGTCAGGTGAACAATAGCGGAACTGCCATTGTCTTTAAGCAGCTCCCTTTTAAGAGAGATCAAGGTTATGATTTCTCTTTTGTTTTTTCAGTGTAAGTCGTTTGTGGGTTCTGAACATTCACTGAGGGTAAATACTAATAGCTTGGATTTATCCCCCAGCTCCTCACTACCATTGCATGCTGTTTCTAAGAACGTGCCTTTCCAGCATTTAATATCTCAGAAGTATAAAGGATTACATGTTCCTCTCTTTTATCGCATCCAAAACAGAGATAAGTTTTATAAAATCCTGCTTTATCAGATTCAGATGATAAAGGCACAAAAATAGATCCCTTGTTGACAAATTCTTTCTTGTGAGAGAAAAAAGCCCAGTCTGTGAGTGCTGCTCTTGGGATGATCTCTGAAACATGGACGTAGAGCAGCCAACAGAACCTATGGCTGCAGATAAAGGCAGCCAGCAAGGCACTGCCTGTGTCAGCCTTATACAGGAGCTACAGACCTACTGCAAACAGAGTGTGTGACTGCCTCGGACTCGTACCATTCCCTTCACTGTCTTGAGTGTCTTTGGAGAAGCATGAGCACAATCCAGATGTAAAGACTGCAGTCTCATGTCATGCATACGAGCCATGTTCCGTGACGGCACAGTAGGCGTTGGGATGTGTCTGTCTGCAGTGACATGACACATGCGGGCAAAAACCTCTGTAATCCTCAGCTTATCTTCTGTCCATTGCATTGTCTGTACTCGGTTTCCCTCTCCCCATCCCGGTTGATGAAATCCCCCTCTGCTAAATTGCTTTTCTGCTATGTTGCTTGGCGTGCCATTACCCCTGAGCTAACGCTCCTTTCTTTTTTATTTTCCATTGTTAGAACGGTGTAAGTATGTCCTTAGGGACTGCCTATATGCCAAGATCTCTTCACTGTGCCATTATCAAGCGTACCTTGTGAGGTTTGCCCTTCACTGTGATATTTTATGTCTTTCTCAGTGATTTTTCATAGCCAATACAAGAGATTTTAATTTAAGAAGATAATCTTTGAGGCTTCTCATGTGGTTAATGCAGATTCCATTCCGAATATCTCCCAGCTGCATTTGCACACTGATATTGTTTGTCTCCTGACAGCGTTGGTTATGAGTGACCCTCTTAAGCTGGAGAAGTCTTTGTGCAGACAACGCATGTGGGAAACTTAAAGTATTCTTCTTGATTGCAGAAGTTCTTATTTTTCTCATAATTGATTACATGCAAAATTCAATATATAATATTGCATCGTGTTTTATTTTCCCCGTTGAAAGAAGGGAGGATTTTTGCATCACGCTGCAAGTAGAGGTTGTTTTGCGGCTGGTTCATCTGAAAAGGGTGCAAGAGGAGGGAATTCTTTTCCATTTGTAATGAGGTTTATTTTTAATCCACACTTCAGAAGGCACTCGCCCTCTAGAAACAGCTGTCAGCGTCCAGGTGCTCGGTATCTATGACAGACCTAGCAGTGTTCCCTAGGTAATAATCATACAAGAAAAGATGAAGTGAGTGGTACATTAACTTTGCTTTGCTTTTTCTTTGTTGCTTCCCCTGAGATGTCTCTAATCCATCAGAATTAGCTATCATTACAAGCTTCAGTAGCAGTGTTCTGCTTAGGGAAATTCGTGCTTGTACAATAATCTCTGTGACTTGAAATTGATGTTTTTTTTTCAGGGCTTTCTGATAGGGAAATAAATGTTTGTTTATGGTAACGCTGTAGAATGTATCAGCTATATGATAAAGGCATCGAATCCAGCAGGAAAGCTGGGGTGCTGTGTCTGCTTGGGGCTGCAAAAATGCTCTCTGTCTCCTTTGCATTAAACGCTCGTGAAGCAGAGCAAAGAGCCCCCAGTGAGTGCTCCTGACCCTCACCTAGTCTTCAGTAAGTCACACAACCACCTCTAAATTCATACTTCAGAATGAAGCTCAATAAGGAAGCGCAGACTTCTCAGCTCCTGGCTGGCCCTGCTCAGACTGCAGTGCTGGGAATGCGCCCTTAAATACCTGTTGGTTGTAATCTGGGTCAGGGCATTTCCAGTCATTCCCAGGCTTCTGTTTAGAAGAGAAACAAAGACTGATGGTTTTAAGGGCAAAAAGGGAACAGGGAGAGAGAATTAACTATGGCTTGTAAGAAAAACAACAACCCAGGCTGATGAAAACAGTCTTCTTAGGAAGCAGAACTGAAGCTTTTCCAGATAATACATGCCAGCACAGCCTGTAAACAAAATTATTTTAAGAGAGGATAGTGCTAGTCATCACTGCAAAAACAAGACAACAAAGTCAGCCTTATTCCCACTGGAAAACAAGGTTTGTTGTCTGCAGCTCAGAAATATTTCTGCCTCAGGGGACAGTCAGCAGAAATCTGCTTGCTTAGAACAACATGGCACCGAGAGAAGTGCCTGAATTAAGGCACGGTGTGTTCCCCATCCTGCTGCTGGTGTGGCTCTGCACCCTCGTCTCACAGTAAGTGTTGTGTGAGCCCACAGTGTCCGGGTTTGTGTGGAAGGATGAGGTGAGCGCTGTGTTTCTGAAGCAGAAACAGATACTCTCTGTCTTTACAGTTATGAATGACATCATCACAACCATGTTCAATAAAAAATTTATGGAAGAGCTGTTTAAACCACAGGAACTCTATTCCAAGAAAGCTCTGAGAACCGTGTATGACCGGCTAGCTCACGCTTCAATCATGAGACTGAACCAGGCGAGCATGGATAAGGTAAAACAGTTATCTGTGCTGTCCTCGCTGTGCTGTACTTCGGTGCTGTTTGCAGGTTACTTTAATTTGGGAGCATTAAGACTGCTGGAGAGACCAACGGGAGCAATGGCAGTGTCATTGTAGAGGTGTTATTTTCTTGGGAAACAAAGCTAAAATGGTTTCCTTACCATTAAGCATGTGCCAAAAGAAAAGTAATGTTTAGAACCCTTTCTGCACAAGCATGGAATTGTTGCTGTGTGTGTTGCAATGGAACCAAAATCTCCCGTGTTACTTTGCAGCTGTATGACCTCATGACTATGGCTTTCAAGTACCAAGTCCTGCTGTGTCCCCGGCCCAAAGACATCCTGCTGGTCACGTTCAATCACCTGGATGCCATCAAGGATTTCATCTGCGATGCCCCTGGCATTCTGAACCAAGTGGATGAAACTTTCCGACAGCTGATTGAGGTAAGAATGTAAGAATCCTTAGCAAGGTGGTAGAATACATAGAGAGATTTTCCTCTTCCAAGTTGGTCTTAGAGACTAACTGCTGCATCAGGCAGTGCCCCATTGAGTGTGGAGCTTGATACAGCTCCATGTACCAAGCATGGATTCAGTGGCATGAGTCCCTTATAAGGCCTCACCTTGGGGTGTTTCTCTTCCAGGTATACGGCGGTCTCTCTGCTGGTGAATTTCAGCTCATCAGGCAGACGCTCCTCATTTTTTTTCAGGACATGCACATAAGGGTAAGAGTCCAGCACAACTGGTGGGTTAGAACAGAAGGAGGTTTGATCGTGGTTAGAATATGAAAGTGTCTCATTATAATCACACCACATTTGGTTTTGTTACTTGAGCTTTTCGATCATCTCGATGTGCTTGTAATTTCAGCCTTCATAATTTCACACCCTGAGCACATCTAGTACAATGATACCGAATAATTCTAAGATGTTCTGGAGGAAAAAAAATACTCCTAATTGCCTGTTTATTTCAAAGGCGACCGTGTAGAATAATAGAATTCTGATTCAGGTTTACATTAGTGCATGTGTCTGGGAAACCAACCCCAATCTAGGCAGGAAGACTGCAGAGAGTTCAGAACAGAAGAAATGTAACTGATTTTTCTAGAGGATGGGATGCTCTTTTGCAGGTCTCCATCTTTCTGAAGGATAAAGTGCAGAACTCTAATGGTCGTTTTGTGCTGCCAATATCAGGCCCTGTTCCTTGGGGTACAGAGGTGCCGGGACTCATCAGGTGAATACTGTTTGCAGTGCCTTGCATGTGTGGCTGCTCAGAAAGGAGCACTCAGTGCCAGAAGCTTAGAGTGTCTCATGTATCAAAGATAGCTGAACCTCCAGGAAGTTGTTGGTAGGGCAAGGTCTGGCACTAAGTGACCCAGCAATGAGATACTGTGTGTCTGGCACTCCCTATTCCAGTAAATTAGCTACTACTCCTTAATCCTTTAAAAGAGATATTTACCAGTGTACAGAATAGGGTTTTATTCCCTTTATTTTTGTACAGTAAGCAAAGCGTACAGGACTGAAAATCAGTAACAGATCGATTAAATATGTTTCAATATTGGGTTGTCTTTAAGGATGTTTAATTGCAATGGAGATGAAGTTAAAAGAATCGAGTTCACCACTGGTGGAAATTATGTTGCTCCACAAAGGGAAGGATCTTTTGAACTTTATGGAGACAGAGTTCTCAAACTTGGAACAAATATGTAAGTCATTTTTGTCCTACATAGGAATATGAAGTAAACTGTGATTATGGATTTGTTCAGAAGCACGTCTTCAGCCTCGGATGTTTAATTTTTGCATCTTTGGCATTATCAGCTACTTTACAAAGTGATTGTGTAGAACAAAACGCACAGATAAATGCATGCAAACAGCTGTGGGAAAGAGCCACAGTTTGATTCATGACTATAGCAGAGCTGAAAATAGTGTCCTCATTGCGTACTGCATGTTCTGCGAAATGGAAATGAAGTTTAATTGCATTCAAGGGATTATTCTTATTCCCTTCACATTTGCCGTAGGTAATTCTTCCATCTTCAGAATAAGAGTTAGTTATGTTCTTTCTTATGGCTTTGTTGCTTACATGTTTTAATGCCACCATACCCTGTAAAACAGAACTGTAACCTCTCAGTAGCTTCCAGTCCTCAGAAAGAAATACCCTGAAGTCACATGTAGGTCCTGTGCTGCTCCCTCCTATTTCTGTATCACAAATAAATAACAGGTTGCTTTTCCTGCTGTGTTCTCTCTAGGTACAGTGTTAGTCGGCCGGCAGAGACGCACACGTCAGGATCATCCAAAACCTTGGCATCCAGTGCAAAGGTTACTGCTTTTCTGATGCTATCACTGGTAGAACTCATGACCCCGGCAGCAGTGTGTGTCAGTAAGGCCTGCAGGTGGTCACACGTGGGAGAGGGGTTTCCTCTGGGCAGCTTCACCGCACCCATCAGACTTTACATTCTGTTTCCCCCATCTCTTAATAGCTGGGGTCACTGGATCAAGCACATACAACGACCTTCTCCAACTTATTTCATCCACTGGATAGCTGCACTGTCTTCTCTTTCATTTATCTGCTTTCTCATATAACAGTAACATCCGTTTAGTTTGTGCTCTCAGGGCACCTCTTTACTTGTTTCTCTCCAAACCTCAGCAGTTCTCCATGACCCCATCTGAGTGAGTCTATGGGCACGTTTCCCTAAGTAATAGTAGACATAAGCTGATGAAGTGGCCTGCTGAAATCTTGCTTCCTCTTTTTAAGTTCTTCAGAAAACAGGGAGCTGAGTTTGCTGATTTCACTTTGATTTAGCTGGAAAACTGCCTTGTCCTGGGTCTAGAAATTCAAGCAACCACCTTATTAATCCATGACTGATAATGATGAGTTGCCCGTACCATTAACAGTACATGAATGTGTTTGTGTATATTGAGGTAATATAGTAGCTTTGTTAGTCCTCTTTTTCCTGGTAATCTGACCAATGAACCCATTGCTGTTTTCTGCAGGAGAATATAGCCCCTAACCCTCTTGCTAAAGAAGAACTGAACTTCTTGGCCAGGCTGCTGGGAGGTCTGGAGATCAAGAAACCTAGTGGCAGCGAGACGGGATTTCGACTGAATTTATTCATGACGGATGAAGAGGAAGAGTATGCTGCAGCTGGTTGTGGTCTGGGGTTTGTG
Source organism: Excalfactoria chinensis (assembly GCF_039878825.1). Taxonomy (NCBI): domain Eukaryota; kingdom Metazoa; phylum Chordata; class Aves; order Galliformes; family Phasianidae; genus Excalfactoria; species Excalfactoria chinensis. The sequence goes on from NC_092846.1 coordinate 3,753,136, forward strand.
ATTTAGTGGAACCTGGAGGCTGAAGCTGATCCTTAACAGCTTTAATACTGCCTTCAGTTGATGCTGGTGGTCACCAGCACTGACAGGCACCCTTAGCTTTCCTGTCGTACAGTCACTTCAGAGAGATGCAATAAGTGAGGGGAGGTGAGGAGGCAGATAGGCTGGAGCACTGCAGCCCCCTCCTGGCAGGGAGATGTTTCCACTGCTTTACATTTAACATCAGAAAACCCAAAGCAGGGTTCAGTCTCCAAAATGGGATCGACATCCTAGTTTGCCTGCTAGAAACAGCAGTGCTGTCTGAGTTTCTTATGAGTCGCTTACCACTTTCTTGCATGGGCCATAGAAAAACACTACTGACCTACTGTGGAACGGGTGGGATGTGACAGGATGACACCACATTAAGCTCTATATTTTCAATTAAAGGCAGGCGGCGCTGACAAGACCCGAGTTTTCTTACAAGGTTGTGAACATTGAAGCCACTGAGGTACGTAGGGCTGCAATTCACTTACACTCAAACCACTCCTCCGCTACGAAATGAGCTTTACGTATCGCCGGTCGCTGCGGGGCTGAACCTTTATCTCTACGCAGGAACCGGCGCGGCGAGCGGAGCTGGAGCGTATCCTGGGGGACCTGCAGGTGGCGGAACCGTGCGGGGAGAGCTGCGGGAAGGGCGAGGACCTGCTGGCGCTGATGGACGGGCTGTGAGCCATTAAAGGCGTTCCTTGAAGCCTGACTCCGAGCCGCCGGGCGGGGCGGGACCGAACGGGGCGGGACCGAGCGGGGCAGCGCGCAGGCAGGGCCGCCCCTTCCTGCCGCCGGGCCGGGCGGTGAGTGGGCCGGCGGGATGGAAAGCGGGGTGTGCGGAGGGAGGGGGCTGCAAACCGTGCGGGTTGGGGGGCTGAATGTGAGGGGGGGGAGTTGTATGTGAGTATAGAAGGGGGGCGGGGGATGCGCGAGGGAAGGAGGCAGCGAGCACCCCCGTGTGCGAAGGGGGGAAGGCGATGAGCAATGCGAGGCGTGCAAGGGGAGCAGGCAGCGTGTGCCCGTGTGTGCGGACAGCCGGTGCAGCTGCCAGGCCGGAGCGTGCCGTGCTGCTGCCCGGTCCTGCAGGTCGGGGTGCTGGTGGAGCTCATGGCGCAGCATCTCCCTGTTCATCTGCCGCAGCCTCAGCATGGAGGTCAGCCACTCGGTCAAGGAGCGAACCATCGCCGAGAACAGCCTGGTCATCCTGCTGCAGGGGCTGCACGGCCACGTCACCACCGTGGACCTCCGAGACGAGAGCACGGCCACGGGGCGCGTGGCCAACGTGGATGCCTTCATGAACATGAGGCTGGCCCAGGTGACCTTCACGGACCGGCGAGGCGAGGTGTCCCAGCTGGACGAGATCTTCGTGGCGGGCAGGAACGTGCGCTACGTGCACATCCCCGACGGGGTGGACATCAGGGCCACCATCGAGCGGCAGCTGCAGGCCATCCACCGCGTGCGCTACTTCGGGGGCCGCGATAAGGGCAGGAGGGAGTTCCCTCGAGCCAAGCACAAATGAGCCCCGCTGCCTCAATGGGACAGCCCGGCTCGGAAGGGCCGGTGACGGTCGGCTCCATCTGTGTGACTGGCAGCTCCTCGATCCCTTTTCTGGTGGTTTTCCAGCTCTCAAACAAAGCCCTTTTGGCCACAGCGCTCGGCTCTGCATTCATCCTTGGAGCCCCTGGGGCCCACCTGCCTACATGGGCCTGCTCTGAGGGTGGGGATGGGGCAGTGCATGGAGGTACTGCTGGGCGGTGGGCAGCGGGGAACAGCGCTGCTTTGCTGTTGATCCCCACGCTCGCAGTGCTGGCTCTGCAGCCGTTACACATTGCAGCCTCCCCGCTGCCCGCACGCCGTTCTAAGGCCCGAGGACCGCGAGCGGAGCGATGGGGTGGTTGCCATGGCGGTGGGGCAGTGCGCATGCGTGGGCGGGGCGGGGCTTGCAGAGAAAGCCCCCGCTTCTCTTCCAATCGCAGCGCGTTCGGATCCGCCCGCTGACCAATCCGCTGGTAGAGCAGGCGCCAATCAACGGAGAGAGTCGTTCCTCATCAGCCAATCAATCATCACTTCTCGCCACCGCGCAACAGCCAATTAGGGCTCGCCTCCCATCAAGCTCTCGGCACTCCTCTCCCAGCCAATCACAGCCGGCGCTGCCTCTGCCGCCCAATGAGCGCTGCCGTTCCTTCATGGAGACGGTCCGGCCTCCAGGGGGCGGGGCGGAGCCGTTGGGGCGGGGCCTGTCCGGGCCGTGCGTCACTTCCGCTGTCAGGTGGCCGCCGCGGAGCCGAGCGGAGGCCGCGCCGGGCGCGGGGCTGCGGGGAGCGGCCGCTCCGGCCCCGGGGCCATGGGTGAGTGTGGGCCGGGAGCGGGGCGGCTCCTGCCGCTGTGAGAGGCCGGAGGAGGGTGTGGGCCGGGGGGCACAGCCGTGAGTCTGGGTCTGTCCGGGTGGGGCCGGGGGCTGCGTGTGGGGGGAACCATCTTCCATCACCATCAGAGCGGCCCTCAGCGCTGCCCGTCCCCTGCTGAGCCGTGTGGGCCCGGCAGGAGCTGCGTGCAGCAACACAACGAACGGTGAGGGTTTAAATAGAGCTCAGAGCTCCGTAATGCTGGAGGGAAGGGCTGCTTTAACCTGCGGGGCGTTACGGGGCTGTCTGCTCATGGAGCCGCATAGAGCTGCCCTATAGGCGCTTCCTGAAGGCCTCAGCTCAGCCTGCATTCAGCGCTGCTCTGCGTTCCTCCCATTGGCTTTCACGTTGTGCTGGTGTCGCTTTCAGCGTGAAACAACCCGTTTTTGGTTAACAACACGTGCTTGTTTCTTGTAACCAATGCCATCTATCAACGTGCTTTGGTGCTGCAGACAATAGTAACGTCGGCACGGTAGGATTTACCCATGTGGGTGACGTCGCCGTTTCTCCCCTATCTCAGCAGTGCTGATGAGTGGGGCATTGTTAGCAGCAGCCACACCTGGCTGTAAAAGTGTCAGCACGTGTGAGTCACACGCTGATGTGTGTGTGTGTGTGTGAGGAAAGTCCTGCCATGCTGACGGCCAGGCCTTGCCCTGCACTGAGCAGCTGGAAAGGAAAATAACCCCCCACAGCAACACGCCTCCCCCCAGGAGGAGGGGATCCTTGCACCCAGGATGTGGGGCTGCACGGGGCCGTGCTGCTGTATGCAGGGGGTGAAGCTGGAGTTCGGTGTTTGTGTAACGCAGCAGGGAACTCCCTGCAATGAGTCCTTGGCGAGCCCTTGTGTTGATGCATCAGAAGGGTTTGGAGCAGCCCAGCCTGCTGCCAGCTCGCCGTCACGGCGCTGGAATCCTGTGCTTTGGAGCTCCCTGGTGGGGGCTGGGAAGGGATTTCCTCTCCTCCAGTGGTTCTGCACATAGAAGTGGTGTTGTTCCTGCAGGGCAGTGGTGCATCCCCAGCACTGCCTTGTGCCCAGGGCTCTGGGTGCTGCGAGCCTGGCTCTGTGCCTCCCCCACAGCTCACTTGGTGCAAAGGGAAGGAGCTCACTGGGCTCCGTGTTTCCAAGAAATGAGTGACTCAGGGCTGCTGTGTGCTCTGGAGAAGGCAGCTCTTCCCGGAGGGGCTCGTGGAACAGCGCAGGGTTTGGTTCTATTGCTGCTTCTGAGTCACCCAGCGGACTTTTTTCTTTGATTATTTGTATTTCTATTGCAGAACTGCTGAACTTCCTTAACGTTTGGTGCTCTTTCTGGCTCTGTACCGAATGTTGCCATGTTGGGCTCCCAACAAAACCCATAGCTGTCCAACAGACACCGCTGGGCTCTTATCTGCCACTGCCCCAGCGCTGCCTTGTCTCCTCTCTATCACTTCATTTCCTTCCATTGCAGAGACCAGCTCCTCGGTAGGACAGCACCGCGGCCTTTGGCACTCACCTCAGTAATCATAAGCCCAGACAAACCCTCTTTGTGCCCCTGTGAGATAAAGCAGCAGAAAGCCCCGCTGAGTCTGTGTCAGCTGTTCCAGTTCCTTAACTAGGTTCTGTGGTGCTGAGTAAGCTCACACCCCAAAAGTACTGTTTTTGCAGCTCCTGCTATTAACAAAGGCAACCGGACTGCAGGACCTGCTTGTTCCTCACCCTGAGATGCACAGGGCAGCCTCCTGTTCTTGCTTTCCTTTGTTGCTGTGCTGGGACGTTGCGTGGCAGTTCAGGAATTAGACAATCTCCTTAAGCTACGTAATTAAAAGACATTAGATCTGGGCCTCCACGGTTATTTGATGAACGGTTCTATTAAAGCCACGATGCAGTAGGAAGCTCTGAATGCACTTCTCCACTAAGGTTTGGATCAAGTCGGTGATGAATTCCCATCTTAGACTTGCAGCCTTGTTGTCTGAGCCCGCTGGTGTCACAGATGGTGGAGCGGGGGTGGCAGAGCTCAGTGTGAGCAGTTCCTGCACTGAAGGGGGTGGGGAACCACTGTGTGAGCATCCATGGACCTGCTGGGAGGGAAGCTGTGGCTCTTTGGTGGCGTTTGGGATAATACTGTGTTGAGATGGATCTTACTGATGTCGAAATGGGGTTCCTTTTGAAGTGGGAAGAGCTGGGAAAGCTCAACGGTGTGAGGCTGCCTGTGGGCACAGCGCTGCTCATCTCCGTGTTGGGATTGCTCCGTTGCAGCAGGATTGGGTCCTGTGCTGCCTGCTTGCTGTGTGCCCATCACAGAGGAGTTCACCTTGCAGTGCTGTGGGGCAACGGGCAGCTGGGTCCTGCTGCTCCTTGCCTTGAGGTGTCTCCACTCACAGCCTGCAGCAATCTTAAAGCCAGACTTCTATGGAGCTGCTGCTTGCAGGATGCAACGCAGCTGTTTGTGTCTGAGCAGCAGCAGCTTTGTGTCGGACGAGCTTCTGGCAGGGCAGCCCCTTGGAGTGAGAGCTTTGCATCAGTGCAGCTCAGAAGGAGATGGATTTGTGGGCAGAAAGCAGCAGCTGGCTCTGCAGGAGGGAACCTCCCGCTCTGCATTTGTGGCTTCTACATACAGTGCCTTACACCCTGGCTCACATCACTCCTTCCAGCCCCATGCCAACCTGCTGCAGCACAGCAGGATCTTGCACAATGAAGCCGTGGCCCTTTGACCAGTTTCCCTGCTCTAATCGGGGTTACACAACATGCAGGAAAGGCAACAGCTCTGCTCTCTCACAGCAGCTGCCTCTCAGTGCTCTTCCTTTGCCCCATGACCTTCACTTAAAGCACTTTGCCTGCTCTGTGCCTGCTGGGACCCACAGAGCCCTGTGGCTTCTGTGAGCCGTTGTGCTTGATGGGGATGTAGGTGTGCTTTGGGGAGGGGGGGAAGGTGTAGGTGGTGCAGGTCCAGTTCTGGAGCATTCTGTTCCAATTCAGACCTTAAGAATCAGCTCCTGTGATGGTTTAGCAGTGATGAAGGCTCTGTCACAGCAGTGCTGGTGCTGCTGCAGCCGGGGAGGGCAACACAAGAGCACCATAGCATCAGGTGCATCTCACTTCATGTTGCAGAGCCCTCGACCTTCCAACCAACCAGGCTTCTCCGAGGTGAGGACTCCTGTCTCCTGAGACGCTGGAAAACCTAGTTTGGGAGAAGAGTGAAGTTTCAGTTGATGCTGAACTACGTGAGTCCTCCACTTTGTTGTGTTTACCATAACGCCGTTTGCACCAGAGGTTCCTACCCGGCTCCCGTTGCACAACGCTCCTTATCTCAGAGTTTCTGTGCACTGGGGTTTCTCCAATGGAAATCTTACTCACACGTTGCCAGCAGGGAGCAGAGGATCACACATTGCTCACACATTGGCTGTGGGGAGCGTTGGGCTGGGGGTGATGGGGAGCAGGAGGGAGAGTTCTTGCTCAAAGATCTGAACTCGGGGTGGAATCCAACAGTGCAGGGGGGGTGTAAATCCGCTGGAAGATTTCTCACCTTATCTCTGCTGCTATCTCTGACCTTGGTGACAGATACTGCTCCCTAATTAATGCGATGAGATCACTGCTGTGTCCACAGATATAGGGTGGGGTTGCCGGAGGGTGAACGTCCCGGCTTCCTTCGCAGCGTGGTTGATTTGTCACTCTCTTCCATGGTGAAACTTGGGGACTTTTTTTAACCCAAGTGCAAGCCAAAATATTTGATCAGCTCATAGGGAAGTCAGCAGGGCTTGGCTGGGACTTGCTTAGAGAAAGCAAATGGATCTGGGCTCACTTCCTCCTCTCCTAGAATGAATGCACTGAACTCCCTGGGCTGAATCAGAAGCAGCCACGCAAAGGATAAGTGCAGCCTTAGTTTGCAGACTTTGTTTGGAATAGATGAATGAAACAGACTTGGGTTCTGCTGTAAAGCAAGCTCTGGTTATTTTTCACTTGGTTTCCCACCACATCTCTCAAACCTCTTGTCTAGGAAACGTTGCTTTGAATAACGGAGCTGATTTATACCTTGAAACGTAAAATCAGTAAACGAAAGCCTTCCCATGTGAAATAAGGGGTAATATAAGGAAATTAATTCAGTTGCTCGCCAACCTGTGATCTTTTCTCTCTTTCAAGAGCCAAGGATGAAGCGGCGAGCATCAGACAGAGGAGCTGGGGAAACATCCGCTAAGGCAAAAGCTCTTTGTACAGGGATCTCTGGAAATAATGCCAAGAGAGCGGGCCCTTTCATACTGGGTGAGCAGAGGGGCTTCTCTTCATCTTTCATTTTCAGCTGGTTGCTGTTGATGGCAAAACTGAAAGCAGAAGGCAAAGCAGATGTGTAATGTAGAGCCTCGCAGCTGGGCAGCTCCCTTGGTATCACAGAGCAGCAGTCTAAGAAGTGATGGATTTTCAGCTGGAAACCAGCAGCAATCAGTTAGCTGATTTGACATGGAGCGTCCTCTGTTCATTTGAACTTGCAGCATGGAGTGATCCACGTGCCTGAGCAGTCCCTGCAGAGGTGGTGGTTGGGTTGGGAGGAGCGGTAGCAAGAGTTGCCAGGGCTGTTGTTGGTGTATGCAAAAGCTGTATGGTTCAGGCATGCAGAAATGTCAATTTCACAGCATTGCTATATGTGATTTTTTTCTTTTTTGGCCAAAGATTTTGCAGTTAACAACTCAAAACACTGCCCAGAACGGGTTCGTTTTTGTCTTTAGATCGTGGTTTGCAGAAGGACTCTTGGTGTCCTGAAAAAAAAAGAGAGCTTGATTTAAGCTAATGTAAACTGTGTGACACTTGGATACTGATGTAACCCTGAATTAGTCATTGCTGCTTGAGGAAAACAAGTCTGTTTTTGCTTTGTGCTGTTAGGTCCACGTTTAGGTAACTCCCCTGTGCCAAGTATTGTTCAGTGTTTGGCAAGGAAGGATGGGACAGATGACTTTTATCAGCTAAAGGTAAGCAAAGTGCAGGGGCTCCAGCTCTTCTCTAACTTCTGCTCTCATGGCAGTGCTTGGTGCAGGCTGAGCTGAGGGAATTGGCTGCTGAAACCCTCGGCAGGGCAGCTCTGCAGGCAACGCTCTGGGCTCGAGTTCAGCTCTGAGCTGAGGCTCCCCTGGGGCTCTGCAGTGCTCTCCCAGAGCTCTTAGGTCTGCTCTGCTGCACCAAAGCAGGAAGGGCCTCTTGGGTTATTGACAGAAACCACCCGAGCCTCTTCGGTGTTATTCAGGCTCATGCTATGCATTCTGTGCAGCTCTTAGTTCAGACAGGCTTGTCTCAAGTGCACAGATACCAGAGTAATTACACCCAAGTGTTAAGTACCCATGTGATTACCTAAAGTGTGAGAGAGCTTTGGGGGGCATTTGTTTTTTCCTTTATTCCTTTGGTTCTGGGAGTTGTAAAAGTCTTTTTTTCCTTTTCCCTGAAGATTCTCACCTTAGAAGAAAGGGGAGATAAAGGAATAGAAACACAGGAAGAACGACAGGGCAAGATGCTGCTGCACACGGAATATTCTCTCCTTTCCCTGCTCCACAATCAGGAAGGAGTGGTTCATCACCATGGGCTCTTCCAGGTACAGCTGGTGACCACAGGGCTATGCTGGTGATTGCTGCTGGCTTGAGCTGCTTTTGTGTGCTGTGCAGTTGATGCTGACCCCCTTCTGGTACACAAAGAGTTCCCAGCACACCGAGGATCCTCAGCGCTGCTTCAAACAAGCACGTTTTGTGGCAAGGCCTTTGGGGTGTTGTGTGTGATATATAACAGGGTTGGGATTTGGGAAGTGTGAGAACACTGAAGACAAGGCAGATGCTCAGCACACCCTCTGATCCTCACAGTTTGACAGCAACTGCTGTCATATTGCACCTGGGGCCTGTAAACCTCATGTAATGACATTTATGAGCTGCCTCCCTGCTTTACCAGCAAATTAACTTGTGCTCACAGAGCACCCTTCAGAACCGAGGTTGTGTTTTATGGCGGCTGCTAAGAAGGAGCAAAGTGCCAAGGAACTGTTTTGGTGTGTTGAAACAAAGCAGTAAATGTGCTGATCAGCATCCCCAGTGAGTGAACGTGCTGTTAACTCCTTCGGGGCTGCTTGTGGATAGGAGTTCCCACTGGGATGCTGGTATTGCTTTGCTTGCTGCTTACGTTTTGCCAACAGACTTTGCACTCCAAGCTGTCTGTGCTGTATCTTAAATAAAGCCAAACGTCCAACTTGGTTGTATCCTGCTCAGTGTTAGGAAAGAGCAGCTGATTTTTCTGTTCTTCTTATTAATGATCCGTAGGGTTTGTTCAGGTTTTACCTAAAGTTGCACGTCTTGGTGTCAGAACTGCTGTAAGCCAAGAGCACAGACTTTCTCTGGCTTCTTCGAGCAGAGATCATGCATCATCTCTCTGAAATCCTCACTTGGGACAAAGATCAAGCCCTGTAATTGCTTCCACTTATTCTGGGATCAGCCTGTATTTATTTTCTAGTGCTCTGTCTGATAGCTGCCTGAGCCATTGCTCATGTGTTTGCTTCCCTGCAGGACCGAGCTTGCGAAATTATAGAGGATCTAGAAGCCAACAGAATGGTCAGAAAAATGAAGAAGCGCATTTGCCTCGTGTTAGACTGTCTCTGTGCTCACGATTTCAGCGACAAAACAGCAGATCTGATCAATCTGCAGCATTACGTCATTAAGGAGAAGAGGCTCAGTGAGCGAGAGACTGTCGTGATCTTTTATGATGTGGTACGAGTGGTGGAAGCATTACATAAGGTGAGGTCTTTGCTGTTCCTTTCAGTGCTGGAAGACTTGGTTTTTCCCATGTTAAATATCTCGGGACTTCCTCACGTGGGCTGTGGGGAGGTTACAGAGGATGGAGCTGCGTGTCAGTAGCTGTGTTCTGTTTAAGCCCTTGTGCCCCGGGCCATGGGAGCTTCCCCTCCCCTTTGGTTTCTCAGTGTTGTAGCATGGAAGGGCCAGCTGGGCTCAGTGGAGATCGGGTGAGCTGTGTTATGAACCCAGGAAAGTGGTGGTTGAGGAAGAGAGCAGAGGCTGATGAGCTGCAGGAGGCACTTCAGGCTGTTTCCCTTTGAAACACAAAGAATTGATTCTTTTGAGTTCAAAGCTCAAGTTTACAACCTATCTGCTGTGAAGCGCTGCAACGAGAACAGATTCTGCTGCTGTTTGACCACTTGCTCCATGAAAAGGAGTTTCCATCTTTAAGCTTGGGTTCTGATGTTCCACGTAGCATCAGCTCTGCCTTTCTTAATTGATATCTAGAAGAGAATGTCCGTGATGTCTGTTTTGTAGCCTGAGAATGAAGAAGGCCTCATTTCAAAGGATAGATGCTCAGTGCTTTTATGTAAGCATCACATTCAGACCCAAATGCTTTTGCTCATGTGACACAATTCTGTATTTTACAGAAAAATATCGTGCACAGAGACTTGAAACTAGGAAACATGGTGCTAAACAAAAGGTAAGTGTGCTGGAGAGTCCCTCTGCGGTGCTTACCCTGAAGCAGATGTTTCTGTAGGAACAAAGCTGGAGGCGGTGCTCACTCTGTGAGAAGGCTGAGGGACGTGGAGGGGAGCTGTGTGGAAATACAGACCCAATTCAGGGCTATGCAGGCGAATATCCAGCAATGAATCGAGCCTGATGGAGTCAGTTCTGTCTTTGTAACACTCGGTGACCTTGTGTCAGCGTTTCCTGTTGGATTGTGGCTTCTGAAGACTAAGTTTTGTAGTAATCCAGAAACCTGTAAGAGAAGCAGTTCTTACAAAAAAAAAGAAGGAACTAAAACATGTGGAATGGTTCTGTTTGTGTAATTCACTTCCCATCGTGCTGCAGGAACTCCCAGCGCTGCAGGGATCATAATCACAGCACTGTTCAATCTCTGGCTGCTCTGCTGCTGTGTTGTTTTTTTTTGCTAGCAGCAAAATATTTACTTATCTAAACAAAGTTCTTCTGTCTGTATGTGCTCTTGAAATGCCTTCCTTGTTCCCATCGGCTGCTTGGTGCAAGGCTCAGCACAGCACAGAGATGCATCCGTGGGGCACAACCTCAGTGCCAGCAGGAGGCAGCCGGGTTGGGGTGGCTCTGCTGGGTGCTCCTTGCAGCTTGGTGTGTCTTATCTGTGCAGTTACTCAGCTGGCGAGTTCAGATCCGTTGCTGTATCCTTCAGCATTACATTGCTGGCTCAGTATTTTGCACTCGCCTTAGGAATGAGTGGAATCCATCTTTTCACACTGTTGTTTTAACTGTGGAATGAATACAGACTTTGGAAGGCTTTGGGTCCTCAGTCTCCCAGTCTGTAGGAAGCAAGTGGGTCCTCTGTGATTGCAGCTCGCTTTGCTCTTTTTCTCCTCCCTGATACTGTTTGAAAGCAAGCAGGTATGACCTACCGAGGCTGGTAGGTTTTCATACTGATTCCCATATTATTGAAGAGCCAGACGATCTGGGTGATGTGGAAGTTGAAATGTGGTGGTAATTCTGGAATGGGTTCACTTTCCCTTGACAGTTGCATTATCTGACACTGGCAAAGCCATACTTCCATTGTAGGAAGCTTCCTGTGGCTCATTGCACGTGCTCCTTGTTCACTCATCCCTCTGCTTCTTCCCAGGACTCATCGGATAACCATAACAAACTTCTGCCTGGGGAAGCACCTGGTGAGTGAGGATGACCTTCTGAAGGACCAGCGGGGGAGCCCTGCCTACATCAGCCCCGATGTGCTCAGCGGTAGGCATCGCTTCCTTTGTGCTGGGAGTTCACAGCCCTGCATATAACACATCTTATTCTGGCTCTTCAAGTGTTTCAGGCAGGCATTTGGGGTGCTGGGTTTGCTCTCACCCAGCTGATCTGTGGTGTTGGTGGCTGCCTTTACAGGTGGGACTGTGTGTTTATAGTTCCTCTCCATGTAGGCTCTGGTTACTAAGCATTAGCTCACGTTGTGGAGTCATCTCACTGAATTGCTTTTGCTTGGAGCTGTCTGTCTGTCTGCAGGGTCTCACATGTTATTATGGGAAACTGCCTAAAACACCAGCACCAAGTGTTCCTGTGCCAGTCTGCAGTGCAGGGCAGCAGCCCTCACAGAATCCTTGCCATTCTTTCCCTAGCGTGCCTAGAGCACTGAGAACACCTCTGCAGAAGATTTGAGTCATCCCTTACCAGTCTGTGGTCTCCCAAGCAGTTCTATATGGGTGATACCCTCAGAGGGAGCTGCTTTTTTTCTGCTCTCTGTATCAGACCCAATAGGCCACCCCAGTAAATTCACTGTCAGGTTCACAGGCAGCAGCAGCCAACGTAGCTGAGCTCTTCCATCATCATCTTCCAGGCAGGTCTGAGGCTGCTTCCCCTCCTGGGCAGGACTAGGCCAGGAAGGGAGGCAGAGGCCGGCAGGGAAGTGGAATTCATGCTTTTTGCAGGCCTTTCCTGTTCTGCAGGATATCCTGAGGCCCCTGGAACCAGATGGGTGATGCAAGCCAACTGCTTTGCAGGAGTGTGGAGCAGTTGCAGCTCAGCTGGAGAGTGTATGGAGCTGCTCCTTCCTGCCAGCCCGGGATGCTGTCAGTGTCCAGGCTGCACTGATGGCTTTGAATGGCCTCTGTGCAATTGCTGCAGGGCTCCTGTGTGCCTCAAAACTGCCCCAGAGTGGCTCAGTCTGCAGATTCCTTTTGGAGGCAGAAGTTATTTGGGGACATCTCCAGCTTCACCATCTGCAGGATCTGAGCATCCCTCTGTGTTGCTAAACCTCCTGTGCAAGGAGAAGCTGAAAAGCACAGAGAATTAATCATTGTTTTAGTTGCTGGGAGAAGCTGCCTATTGTGGAGAGATGGTTTTATGGCTGCCGAAATGTCACTGCAGGAAAAGCTGGGGGAGGAGGGAGAGGTGCCTTTTTTTTTTTGAGCGTATAAAGCAGAGAATAATTAGTACAAATAACAAATGCTGCAGCAGTGACTCACTGCGTGAGTCAGAGGAAGTCCTTCCCTCCGTCCTATGCTGCGGTGCAGCACTGGAGTTTGAGTTCTGAGCCTCACGCATGCTGATGTGTGCTCAGTTTGAGCAGCACATCCATTGCCTGGCTGCTGGGGGGGGCAGGTTATGCTTCAGAAGGGGGGAGGATCAGATATTGGGCTGCTCCGTGTGCTGCAGAGAAACCAACCCTGATGATTTGCACCTCCTCTCTCCCTGCAGGTCGACCGTATCGTGGCAAACCCAGCGACATGTGGGCTCTGGGCGTCGTGCTCTTCACCATGCTCTATGGCCAGTTCCCCTTCTATGACAGCATACCTCAGGAGCTCTTCCGCAAAATCAAGGCTGCCGAGTACAGCATCCCTGAGTGAGTGCCACCTTTTCTCCCCCTCCCCTATAGGTGGGCTCAGGCTGCTGGAGATAGCAGCAAGAAGAGCTGGGATGTGTAATGTAATGGTGAGGAAGGCATCGTGGTGCAGGGTTCAGCTCCAGCTTAATTCTGTTGGCTCTGAGCTCTTGTAGCTCCTGCTGCTGGTGCTGCCCACCTCAGACCCGGCCTCACCACTCATTTTGTCCCCAGGGATGGTCGGGTGTCGGAGAACACTGTGTGTTTGATCCGAAAACTGCTGGTTTTGGATCCGCAGCAGCGCCTGACGGCTTCTGAAGTGCTGGATTCTCTCAGCTCCATCATTGCATCGTGGTACGTTGCAGAGGATTTGGTGTCTTTGAGCTGCGTTACAGCAGCTGCACTCAGAGAGGTGCCAGGAGGACTCTCCAGCAGAAACTCACCCCGGCAGTGTGTGATTTATGCTGCCCCCTCCCCAGCACTGTGACCTTCTGTCTGCTCCCAGCAGCGCATCCAGGCCAAGTTCTTGTTCTGCCTGTTGAGTCAGCAGCTCAGCCTGTGATTCTTGGAGCTGTGGCTGTTTTCTCTCCCACCTGTGAGAGGCGTCGCTTCCACATCCTGTCTGAGAACAGAAAAGCAAAGCCCTGGGGGTGGAGGGGAGACGGGTGGATGGGGAGGGGGTAGCACAGCTAAGTGTGGTCCTGATGGTGTGCTGTCCATGCAGGCAGTCCATGTCGTCTCTGAGCGGCCCTTTGCAGGTGGTGCCGGACATTGATGACCAGGTGGCCAACCCTGAACACCCACAGGAGGTAACATGAGTGGTGTGGGGTGTGTGTTTGTGTGCTGGGAGCCGGGCTGTGCTCTGATGGGCTGCGCTCTGATGGGCTGCGCTCTGATGGGCCGCTTATCCCCCAGGCCAAGGTGACGGAGGAGTGCTCACAGTACGAGTTTGAGAACTACATGAGGCAGCAGCTGCTCCTGGCCGAGGAGAAGAACACTTTGCACGAGGCCAAGAGCTTCCTGCAGAAGAGGCAGTTTGGGAACATCCCCCCCGTGCGCCGCCTGGGCCACGACGCTCAGCCTATGAACCCTCTGGATGCGGCCATCCTGGCCCAGCGTTACCTGAGGAAGTAGCTTCCACACCAGTGGGGAGGAGCAGAGCATGCCCTGCAGCCCACAGCCCAGCAGCAATACCGGGTGTCCCACGGTGCAGAAATGATGTAGCAGTTCAGAGCTCTGCTCGGGGGACACGCAGCAAAAGGGGAGAAGACTTTACACAAAGCTCCTTTTGGAAGCGACCACCGGCCTCATCATCATCATCATCAACGGCGTCTTCTGGAATCTTGTTTTTAAAGCGAAGCCTGGGTGACTCATCTGCTTCTCATCACGACTGTAATCTACCTCTCTTGTCTTTTTAACCGTGCTGTTCTCTGGACCGAGCAAAGCCCTTTAAGGGGGGGAGAGGGGGGAGGAAAGGAGACTCTCTCCCAGGGTGAAGCTGGCTTTGTTGGCACGAGAGTTGCGGCTGTTGTAGCATGGAGAGTCGGCCGATCGCATTCGCTCCATATGGTTTGAATAAGCTTAGATTTCGATCCAGGTTTCTTGAAAGTCACCATTTCCTGAAGCCTCCCCCCAACTCCCCCCCCCCCCCCCCCTACAACCTTCAACCTGCATCGAAGCTCTTTCTCTCCTTACCGTGCCCCCCCCCATCCATCGTGCTGTGGCTGCGCTGCCCTGGCTTGGCCCAGCACTCCATCACAGTTGGCACAGGGATGAGGGTTGGCCCTGCAGGCCGTGGCTGTGCAGACCCCTCCCCCCCTTTTATCATGGCTGTGGTTGCTGGGGGGGCCCTCCCCCCCTTTTAGCCCAGCCCTTTTAGTTTGGTTAAGATTCACCTTTTCATCTTTTTGTTCCCGTGTATCTCATCCCAGGTGCGGTTCAAGTTGCATTAATTCTCACCTAGTTTTTATTTCACACTTCAGTTGTGGTACAGATCTAATAGATGGGTTATAATGTGAACGAGCTGCCCCCCCCTCACCCCCTTTTCCCCCCCCCCCATCATCCACCTGAGCTCCTCCGTGCTCCAGTGGGGATGAGCAGCAGCTCAGGTGTAGCATTGCCTTCTCTTGCCCCTCGTGGTGGAGCTGCTGCCTGCTCACGGCTGGAGCAGCAGCCATTCATTGCTCCCCAGCTGAGCCAGTAGCTTCGAGCCCTCGCCTTATTTATTGAGCTGACAGGTCTGTCCCCTGCCCTGTACCCCCCCCCTTCTCTTCCCAACCCCCTTTATTCCTCCCCATCTCTTTTCCCTTATCCCAAAGTCAAAGCAATACTCTGGGGCCTGCAGTGCGCTGCGATACGGAGCTGCCATCGTCGGGGGATCGTGGCTGTGCTGCAGTGAACTGGAACCAGGGGGGGATGGGGGGTAACAAGGGGGGTTTGGGGGGGTCTTGGGGGGGGGGTCTGAGGGGAAGGATCTTATTGTAAGGAAAAGGAGGAAAAAAAAACCAATAAGAGAAAGCAAAGCAACCAAAAGCCGTTTGTATAAAGATGTTATTTTTGTATCGCATCCAACCTCCTCCTGCATGTCGGCAATAAACGTTGGTACGGAGAGCAAGGTGCTCACTGAGCCCCGAGGTGGGGGGGTGGGGGGTGTGCAGCCCCATTGCAGTGCAGCCCCATTGCCGTGCAGCCCCATAGCGGTGCAGGGTCCCAATTCACCCGGCTGGGAGGGGCTGTAGGGCACTGAGCTGTGGGTCCCCACTGTTAGTGCTGCTGTTGGGAGCAGCTCGTTGCCTTGAAGCTGTTGGTGCTGCTGGAGTCAAAGCGGAGTGTGAAGAGCCCTGGGGCTCAGCACGGCCCCGCAGCTGCTGTTTGCGTCTGAAGGATGAAGTGCAGTCGGTCCCATTGCAGAGATGTGCAGGTAAGGAGACCCTCCTGCAGTATAAGGGCTGTGTTTGTGCTTTGGAGCTGCCCCCATTCCCCATAGCTCTGTACCATCCTGGCCATGGTGCCTCCCTGAGCAGCAGATGGGGCTGGGATGGGACTTGGGCCCATGGCTGGGAATAGGACAAGGCTGCGCTCCGTGCATCCCATGGGAGCGGGACGGAGCTGCCATTGGCTCCAGCAGGGAGTGCTGACCGCCAGCCTGCGCCGAACTATTTCCTGTTGCTGCAGCGTTAATGCTAAACAGACCTTTCTCTTTCTCTCTGTCTCTCTACAGCCCAAAAGTGAGGAGGCTCCGCTGCCGTCCCGGTGAGTAACAACGTGGGCTGATGGGGCACCTCGGTCACTTCCCAGCCCGAAGGTACCGGCTCCGTGCTGTCCCATACCCGGTGTTGGGGCGTGGGGAGAGGGCAGGCCGGGCTCAGTGCTCCGGGACGCGGCTCTGAGGGCTGCAGGGCTGTATTTAGGGATATGGGGTTGTTCAGTGCTTGGGGATGGGGATGGGAGGGGGCTGAACTCACAGCGCTCAGTGCAGGGATGGAGTTTGGGGGCATCACAGTGCTGGGTGCTGCAGGGCTGACCTGGTGCTGCTGCTCCGGGGGGGCTCAAGGGGACAGTCCCCATCCTTATGGCCACCGCAGGCCCTGATCCCCCATCCCAGCAGTGGCCCCAGGGCTGGGCTCTGTGCTGGTCTTCTCTCCGACCCACAGGGCTCAGCATTGGGGCTGCTCTGCACGGAGGGCGCTGGGACCTTCTTGGTCACCCCGCCAGCCCTTGTTATGGGGTATCATCCCCAGCGCCTGGCTCTGCCCGGCCCCACTGCAGGCAGCTCCGGACTGTCCAGGGCCCGTTCTGCTGATGTGTCACATTTTCTGCATTTCTTTCCTCATTCTTTCGTCCGTGGAGACGGTTCTGGGAATTGAGAGCTTCCTTCTGCCAGGGCCTGAGCGCTGCATCGCCTCCACCCCATAGCACGGCCCCATAGCACGGCCCCATAGCACGGCCCCATAGCACGGCCCCAGCCCCACACTAGCACTGGGGGGGATCCTGGGCAGGGGGAGGTGGGTCTGTGTCTCCCTCTGTCCCCTCCCAGCACTTTCCCATAGGAAGCTCAGCACTTCACCCCATGGCAGCATGGGGTCAGCGCCCGCCCCACGTCCCTCCCTCTGCTCATCCCACCGCTGCCCTTTGCCCCATGGCTTGTCCTTGTCGCTGTGCCACAAGGCAAACAGCCGAGGCTCGTGGGAGGAGCCCTGGGGTGCACAGGCTGAGCAGGACCCCATCAGGTCCCACCCGGAGCTGTGTCCCACGGCGGAAGGCCCATCCCGGTACCGCAGATCCGCTTGGAGGAACCACATCCTGCCCAGCCCTGCAGGAAGGGCAGAGGGTGTTGGGAGCTGCACGGTGCGCTCAGCACCCACCGGGCTCAGCTCCCTGCCCCACTCAGCCCATGTCCCGCAGATGCTCCACGTGTGCTGACCCCCGAGGCCCTCAAAGCCATGGAGAGCCGCAAGCAGAACATGGAGCTGCTGAGCAACAGCATGGCCGCGTACGCGCACATCCGAGGTGAGGACATTGGGCACAACCCATTGGGGGACCCCGAGGTTCCTGCCCACCCGCTCAGCCCCGCTGTTCCAAACCTACAGCCAACCCGGAGAGCTTCGGGCTGTACTTCGTGCTGGGCGTTTGCTTTGGGCTGGTGCTGACGCTGTGTCTGCTGCTGCTGCGCATCTCCTGCCGGCCCCGCACTCAGCGCTCGGCCCGGCCCGGCCCCTCCGACCTCAGCGAGGACGATGATGATGATGATGATGATGATGATGAAGAGGAGGACACGGTGGATCGCGCCGCCTCCGAGTCGCTGTTGCCGATGACCGAGATCCCGTTGGAGTGTCACGGCCCCGGGGACGGCGCTGCTCCCATCAACGTCTTCGCCTCGGCCGAGGAGCTGGAGCGGGCGCAGCGCCTGGAGGAGCGAGAGCGGATCATCCGCGAGATCTGGCGCAACGGGCAGCCCGACCTGCTGGGCTGCGGGACGCTGAGCCGCGGGCTGCGCTACTGAGCGGGCACCGGGAGCACAAGGACAAACAGCTGCACTTGGAGCCATCGGTACGAAGCTGGGCGGGGGGCTGAGCGACCCCTGGGATGCAGGCAGGGCTGGTGCTGCCCCCAGCGCGGTGCTTTGTGCCGCTTCCCATTCGTTTCCATTCCTTCCAGCTCCGGCCTTTCCGACACCTCCGGATGTTTCCCGGTGGGCTCAGAGCTGCGCCCCCCCCCCCCCCTTAATCGGCCCACGTTGCTCCCATCCCCCCCCCACCCTTCGCCCCTCCTTCCACCTCGACCAAAATAGCTCCATCCCGGCCCCGCCGGATCCAGATGTTTTCCAGATGTTCTCAGTCCCACGCCGGTGGCCAAAGGCCAAACCGTGCAAAGGGCTGCGGGTGGGAAACGCTGCGGGGGCTGCGAGGAGGAGGAGGAGGAGGAGGAAGAGCCGCGGCTCCCAGCGCTGCTCCCAGGCGGCAGTAGCGACCCCACGGCATCAACCCCACGGCAGGAACAGCCCTGCGACCCTCCTATGGAGCCCTATGGGGCCCTATGGAGCCCTATGGAGCCCTATGGGGCCCTATGGGGCCTTTACTGGGTATGGAGGTGGAGTGTCAGAGTAAAGCAGGGGCTGCCAGCAGGACAGGAGGGTGAAAGGCAGAGAGACACAGAAGGAAGCGTTACAGCCAACCTCAGCGACTGTGTTTTATTTGTATAAACAAACGTCGGGGGGTTTTAAGAGGAGCCGTTTGAGTCCAAACAAACCGAACCCTAATCGGTGTGTGCGGGGAGGGGGGGGCACAGCAATGGGGTGGGGGGCACGGATTGAAGGGGGTACAGCAGAGCAGGCCATGCCTACAGCCTGGGGCTGCCACCAGCTGCTGCTGAGGGCTCTCATTGCAAGCAGGAGCCATAAAGCCGGGAGCAGGACAAAGGGGGGGGTGTGGGGGGGTGGGCTGCCTTCATTGTTATAAAAAGATGAATAAAAAAAGACTGAAAAAAATCCTCATTTTGACCTTTTTTTTAAGCCTGGGGGGATGAGCTGCCTTAGGAAACTGTCAGCAGGGGGCTGGGGGGGGTCAGCAAGGGGGGGGGGGTACAAAGAAGGCAGGGCTGCAGCACACAGCAGGACTAACACTGCACACACAACATATGGGGGGGGGGAAGGAGGGCAGCTGCTCCTTTTGCTTTCAAACCACGCTCATTCTGCTGCCCCTTGGCCAAAAGGGGAAGGGGTTAAAGGGGGGGGATGTTAAAGGGGGGGGTGTTAAAGGGGGGGGTGTTAAAGGGGGGGGTGTTAAAGGGGGGGGTGTTAAAGGGGGGGGTGTTAAAGGGGGGGGTGTTAAAGGGGGGGGTGTTAAAGGGGGGGGTGTTAAAGGGGGGGGTGTTAAAGGGGGGGGTGTTAAAGGGG
Source organism: Excalfactoria chinensis (assembly GCF_039878825.1). NCBI lineage: Eukaryota > Metazoa > Chordata > Aves > Galliformes > Phasianidae > Excalfactoria > Excalfactoria chinensis. Next base: position 3,772,229 of record NC_092846.1, read on the forward strand.
GGGGTGTTAAAGGGGGGGGTGTTAAAGGGGGGGTGTTTAAGGGGGGGGGTGTTTAAGGGGGGGGTGTTAAAGGGGGGGGGTGTTAAAGGGGGGGGGTGTTAAAGGGGGGGGTGTTAAAGGGGGGGGTGTTAAAGGGGGGGGGTGTTTAAGGGGGGGGTGTTTAAGGGGGGGGTGTTAAAGGGGGGGGGTGTTTAAGGGGGGGGTGTTAAAGGGGGGGGATGCTAAAGCCCCCCCCCATTAAAAGGTGACATTAAAATAAAAGAACAGCGGTTTGGTCCCAAGGAGTCAACACTGAGATCTTTATTCACATGCTTCAAACGCTTCATCTTTTTAACGTAAAGAACCAAAAATGAGGTTGTGGAAATGACCATCGAATGGATGTTCCTACGTAAAAAGGCCTAAAAAGGGTTAAAAAGAACTGAATACACAACAGGGAAAGGGGGGAGGGGAAATGGGGCTGGGGGAGCCAACCCCGAGCTGCACTACTTCAAATGATAAAAGAGAAACAAAACCCATCAACTAAGGGGGGCACAAACCCAACCCCACGGCGCCTTCAAAGCCTGTTAGCAAAAGAAACCCCAAAGAACAAAGTGAGGAACAACCATCCTGGGAGGGTGACGGGCACAACAGCCTCAGGCAGCACTTCCAACCTCATTCAGTCCGTCTTTGGGAAGAGATGCGCTCGGTGAGCGGAACCCAAGCAGAAATGATGCATCAGTTCTGACCCACGTGGATGGGGGGCAGAGCTCTGACAAGGCAGGGAACTTGGGGGTTACAGCAGGGCCCCCCAATAGGGGCTCAGCTCCTGGGGCCGCCCTGAGGCCCAGCACAGCCCACGTTGCTCCCGATACCGCGGCTATTCGGCCGCAGACTGCAGGCTGTCTTTATCCTCCCTGTTCTCCGTCCCGCTCTCGTCGTCTTCGATTTCTCCTTCTTCCCCACTGAATTTATCGTGGGCCCATTTGGGGCTGGTGCTCGACTTCCTGAACATGAAACGGCCTCGGCCTCTGGGGAAGGCACCGCGGCCGCGGCCTCTGCTCACCCACTTCTCTGCGCCTTCGCCCTCGCGGTCGTCATGCTGTATGGGAGGAAGGTAAGGACAGCGGTGACACACAGAGCTCAGCACACGGGGAACCCAGCTACACAGTCAGAGATAGAAGGCAGTGAAAGGAAGGCCAGGCTTTATCGTTTGAGATAAAACCATGTTGTTCCACACGCTGACACCTACCAGGTAGTACTTCTTGCTCTTGGGTGTGTATTCAGGATCCCAATCCTCCTCTCTGCTTCTCTTCTGGAAGTCGTTGTTGCCACCGCTGTTGCTGTTGTTGTTGCCTGAAAAGTTGCCTCTTCCCCATCCTCTCCCCCTCGCCCTGAACTGCTGAACAACGAAACGTGAAAGGAAAGTTAAACAGCTGCGCCAGCATCGCTCCCTTCCAAAGCACCAAGAGATGCGGGGCTGCTTCTGACTGCACTGCAATTGGCACGCGGGGTGGGGAAGCACTTACAAAGGTCCCTCGGGCTCTTCCTCTCTCATTTGGGCCTGTGAATTCCTTAGTTCCAAGTCGGGACTTGTCAAAGCCTGAGCTGCTTTCCTCCCTCTCCTCGCTCTCCTCGGGATACTCCTCTGCTTTCACTGAATGCGAGGACCGTGATGATGATGAGCTGGATCTGGATCTCTCCCGCACCCTTCGGTGCTTCCTGTTCCAGTGATAGGAAATAAAGGGGGAGGGGGAGGGGAACAGCACCTGGATTAATCACTCAGCAGTAACCTGCTGGCTAACAGCCTATTGGATCAGCCCCCATCAGGACAAGGCTTTCCTTCTGCTATGAGAAGTCACAGTTCAGCATCATCCATGACATACAGATCTAGTGGAGGCCACAAGGTTCCTCAGCCCTGGTTCTGCTGCTTTTAAAGCAGCCCACTAGGAGATAAGGGCCCATTTGAGACCAGCAGCCTCTATCCCTTCAGCCTCCTTCCCAGGGAACAGGCATTCATTCACAGACCTTTAGTCACACAGAAAAATTAAGCTAATAGAAAAGGACCAAAGTGAACTTGAAGCAAAGTTCAGCGTCGCCATTGACTGTAACTGGAACAAGAAGAAAAAGGGACTTACCCACTGTGACACACGGCGCCTTCCCATTTACCTTTACCAGTTTTACTTTACGTTCCAGATAGACACAATGGCATCAAGAAGGGATCATTCACACCTCGGCAGCAGTTACGTCACAGGTGCACAAGCACATAAACCCGAGGCTGCCTCCAGCTTTAACAGCAGGCACATGAAACGCAGAAGGAAAAGGCTACGGGGTTTCCTACATACTTTTTCTTTGAGCCTTTGTGACTTTTCTCCGTTTTCTCAGTCGATCTTTCCCTTGAGTGACTGGAATCCCTGGACTCCACCGACTCTCTGGATTTATCACGTTTAAGATCTCTTTCCTTATGTTTTTTACGGCGCTCGATATCAAGGCGCAGGTCAACAGGATCATCCTTGTATTTCCCTTCAGCCTATAAGGGCAGGGATGGGGAGAGATTAACACACGGACCCGCAGCACCTGCCATTCAGTACCATTACTTTACTACTGACTGCACAAACTTGTGGAGAGCTGGGGTTTATCTGAATGCTAGCACATCACTGTGCATCCTGCAATGGAGCATTGGCTATAAACTCAGCTTTGATCTGATTTCAGCCTTTCTACATGTTTAACTCTTTAAAACGGCATTAGAACAGCCTGCTCATAGGGGGAACACTGACACTTATTGTACACCACAGCCAGTGAGATGAGAGCAAGTTGGAAACCTAATGTGTGTATGTGGCAGAAATGCAGCATGCCAGGAATGCTGGAAGGCCTGGAGACACTCGTCACAGGGCAGCAGCATCCAGCAGGGCTCTATAAACTTAAGGAGAAGCAAAAGCTGTTTGCCAGCTTGGAGTCACCTGGGGCAGCAATCAGTGAGTGCGCCAAGAGATGGAGGCCACTGGAATGCAGTGATCAAGGCTGTTTATTTGGCTGTGTTGGCTTTAATACCCCATCAAGAAGGTTTGCTCTGTGGCAGACAGCACCCAGAGAATGGCTCTTCCCCTTGCCCAGGGGGCACCACGTGGAAGGTGCCCAAAAACCAACCAGCTCTACAACAAGCACCCAGCTCGTGGTCTGTGTGTGTCAGCTACACAGTCTGGTAACGCTTGCTCGAGGTTCAATTGAAATGGCTGCCTAAACGAACAGCAGGCCACAATGGTTTCCTTAGGAAAGGAGTTACCTGGGGGTGCTCCGAGAGCTGCAGCTCTTGGCTGAGGTTCTGCTCTGAGTGCACAATGTGAACTGACAGTGCTGAGGTTCTGCCAAACGTTTACCCAAGCAGCAGTGGGAACCTGCACACCACGCTGCCAGCAACAACACAGCCCCCACAGCAACTGCATCTACACAGCTCTAATCTCGGGAAGTGCATGACTCGATAACACAACAGAAATGAGATTAATCGCCTTGAATGAAATACAACAGGATTAGTTAATTCTCCAGCTATTAAACTTTTTACTTACATGAGTTTCTAAACACTCTTTTTTTGTTTGTTTGTTTAAATAAAAATGCCAAAATAACGCAGGTGTTTTGGTTGGGTTTTTTTTTTTTGGCTCTTCTACTTTCCCCAGGCAAAGAGCTTTAATTTCTACTCTGAGAATACAACTGCTCCCAACACGGTGGATGGCAGATAAGTGACAAACTCAGCAGCAGCTCCCTTATGTGGCACAGCAAACACCTATTGGGTTTGGGAGGGCACGTCTGTTTCACGGAAGGCTGGCGAGCCGTTTGGAAACCAGGTTTATAATACACTCTGCCAAGCTGATGCTCAGAGTTCAGGCCCATCAAATCCATCTCACCATCGTCCATGTCAAGCCACCAAGTGTTTGGAAAGAATCGAAAACAAATATGAAACAAGTAAGGTTTCAGCAGGACTGATCAAAAATATCTCTTCAATGTAAATATGCACCCAAGGTGAATACACAAAGGTTACAATCCCAAACATTGCGTTAAGCCGCTTCTAGGATGGTTTATGGTAAGCAATTATGGCTTAACGCGAGCTACAGCTAAACACACTGCATTCCCAAAGGTCTGCTCTAGGACAACAGGTGCTGAATGTTAACTAACAGCAATCAACAGAAACGGTACAGCGAGTTGTTAGAACAAAATCCATCACCCTCTTAACAGTGTATTTCGCTTAGCTAAGTATTTAGTTTTACTCTCCTCTCTTTGACATGCACGTCTCTTTGAAAACATGGTTGGCAATATTGCATGTATACAATTGATTTGATAATACTTACAAGCAGACAAATATCACAAAAAGTCTCTTCTCTCATCATGGGCACTTGTTCCAAAAATCCTCTCATTTTTCTCAAGCTCACCTCAATTGATTTGGGGTCATTTACCATAGTCTAACCACTTCACAAAGGTTGTTGATACATTTTTAATAAAAATTAACCCTTTGTAGTTCATTTTTAGAATTATGCCCATCCTTAAAAGAAAAACACAAACTTAAGTAGAGAGTAATTTAAACAAAAACATCACTGTTAAGTTCATGCCCAATGCACTCATTTTGTTGAATTAAAACTAAGCAGAGTGACAGTTCACCTTGAAGCTGGGATCTCTGGAGCTTTTCGATTCCTCTTGAGAGAATCCATGCTTTCTAAAAGTACTGGGAGAAATATCTATCCTCCTGCAAGCAAAGGAAGCACAGAGAGACCATCTTGGTTACAAGGAGACATCGGACACGAAAGCTTAAGATTTGCTTTAAAGGAGACTGTCATATATTCCCAAAGGGATTGGAAAACTCATTTTTCCCCACTTTTGATGAAGCTCCTACAGAGCACCTTAAGTTCTCTGAGCCAACTGTTCTCCTGATGTGAAGTTACTGCTCACTACGTATCTGTTCAAGTTCTCTTCCGGATGTAGACAAAAAAAACATCTCACTTTTTCAAGTTGCTTACCCAGTAACATCTAAAAGATGTCAGGTCTAAACGTCAGGACTCCAACGACAGCCCAAGCCATTGCCTCCCCTCCAAGGCATCACTTCTTGCTCATGGATTTAATAACTGACTTCCTTAGGCCGGGTAGGAGATCAGATATAAGACTAACACGAAGGCCACGCTGTACTACTCCCTTAGCCAGGCACAGATAGACCCATTTGCTCCTATTTTTTGAGTTATTCCAGAACGACTGTAGAGCTTAAAGCCTGAAAGCCCTCCTGCCACGCCACCAACCTGTGAATTTCAGGGCTCTTTTTATTTTTAGCTGCTTCTTGTTCCATTCCTTTCTTTAGGTATTTGGTAAAGCGTTCGTTCAGCGTCATTCCTGACGATCCAAAGTGATGCTCTGTTGGAGGGGTTGAGTAAACAATGCCACAACATTAATACCATTTTTTGTAAAAAGAAAGAGCTCGTCAGTCCTACAGCTTGGTCAAATCTAACAATGGTTGTCTTCCACCACCTCAAGGGAAGTTTTACAGAAGGTACAGCCAGACTCTTCTCAGAGCTACATGATAAAAGGACAAGAGAGGATTACCACAGGCTACAAGAGAAGTTCTGACCACATATAAGGAAAGCACTCCCTCCCAAGCCCCCACCCCCAAGTGAATGTGGCTGAGCACTGGAACGTTCAAGCTCGACACCACAGATTTTCAACATTCAACTGGATTCAACCCCAGCCAACGTGATCCAATGCATATGCTAGCACTGCTTCGAGCAGGAGGCTGAGTTAGGTCTCTTAGAATCACCTCCACCCTGAATTATTCTATCGCTACATCATCATCAGTTGCTTTTGTTGTCTACAACTTATCTCCTAGAGAACAACTTTCCAAGCATGAAAAGCACTCATTTGGGCAAAGTAGGGAGGAGTGAACCTCCATGTGAGGACACGCAGACTTTGACCTACCTCTTACATGATGGACTATGGTCACTATGTGTTGAGCAAACAGTTCAGAAGGACTTCGCTGAGACTGAGCAGATTGAATATGATGAAATATGGAACGAAACTCCTGCTCTTTTTTGTTGCTGTGCACAAGGTCACGACACAGCTTGCGTTCCTGAGCAAGGATGCCACTTGGACTAGAAAAACAAACAGGCCACACAAAACAGAACACAGGAATCAGTCCGAGATGACTAACGTTTCAGAAGTCAGAAGCTGACTGCATTTTTTTTCCCCATGTAATGCTATGAAATCACCTGCAAAACATCCAATAGCTTAAGCAGACCGCTCATTTAAATCCCTGAAATACACTAATCTAGGTTACTGTAGTAACTCAGATCACTGCTGCTCTGTACAGACACTGAATGCTGACACGCCGTGAAACACAAGCTCCTTCTGAACCACGGCTGGCTGCAATCCTCTGCTGCTGCTCCTAAATCCCAGGTTAACTTCTAACATCCCACATGAGCACACGTGAACACTTACTGGCTGCTTGTGTCCCAGCGCGCTCTCTGAAGTACATTTTACTGTCTCAAGATTTCTTGAAACAAGGCAGAAGTGGCTGTCAGTGCTTCCTAGAGTTTCGGTAATGCTACGTTGAGAATAAGTGTAAGTGCTCTCCAGAGGAAATGCCATTTAAGCTGCACTGTCATTTCACTGTACCTCTAATTTTCTATCAGCAAGAAGCCACTAAGCAGCCAGCTCTTTCCAGAGGCCGTTGTAACACAGAAACTGATGCAGAAGCACTTACATTCTGAAATGACCTTACATCTAGTTGTAGGAAAAAAATCAGGACAAGTTATTTAACCTTTGGACTATACCTTCATCATCTGTACAGTGGCAATCCCTCCAACCTCCCGCCATACAAAGGGGCCATACAAGTCCTCCAGTGCCACAAAAATTCAAGCTTCCATCAATGAAAAAAAAATGCAAAATGTGAAGTAATATTTATCAAATATTACCAAACCACGGCAGACACTTACCGCGCAAGATCTTCATCAAAGGAATCCATCCGAATATTGACCTGGGCCTCACGAGTAATGGAAAAGGAGGACTTGCCAGGAGCCAGCCCATCTCCTTTGGAACCTGGCTTCTCCTTTACCTCAGAGGCCTTCCTTGGTGGGGGAGAAGAGCTTTTTTCCTGGCTTGTTTTATAAGTGGTCACCCTGAAATTCTTTTCAGGGACAAAGCCCCGGTGACCCGGCTCAGCTCTCTTGGACGCCGGCCTCTCTTCCTTCTTAGATCTCTCCGAGTAGCTCTCCTCCTCCATTTCCTCAGACTTTCTCTGCTTCTCTTTTCCAGGTGGCAAGAACACCACACCTTCCCACTTGCCTTGCCTATCCTCTTCTTGACTTTTACTCGATGTTGCCACCACTTTCGACATAAATTTGGGCTCATCATCAAAATCCGAATCCTTACGGCCCTTGGCCTTTTCTTTCTTTTCCTGATCATCCGATTCCTCTTTGCCATAATGACTTTCCTTGTGGAACTCCGGGGCCTTTGGCTTGTCAAAGTCATCCCGGAACTTGTAGCGCTTGGGTGACTGACTGCCACGGTATCCCTTCTCAGAATCTGCTTTGGATGCATAGGAATCCGATTTTGCCTTTCCATCTGTTGATCCCACCTCAGAGAAATTCCCTTTTTCTTTATTTTTTTCCTTCTCAACGTTTGTTACTTTCTGATCTTTGTCTTTCCCATTCTCTGCCTTCTGCTCTTCCAGATACCTGTTCATAAAACAGATATTACTGTTAGTTTTCTTATTAAAGAGAAGTCAGTATCTCAGTGAAAAGCAGCCAGGTCTTACAGAACATCAAGCTATGCATGTACAGAGGGCTCTCACCAGGCCCTAAGCAGTTAAGATGTACAGCAGATTTCTCAGCCTTGACTTAGGCTTTCAGATGTCGATAAATTCAACAGATGTAGAAGAAAATGGATATGCAGAACTGATGAAATGAGGCTTAAAACAAATAAAGCAGCTTACCCACAGATGTATTTGAAGGAAAATAGTAACATCTTACCCAATCGGTTTATTTACTTACAAACCTGCTTCAGGAGAACAACACATCAAAACTTTCAAACTGGGCTGTTCTGCTTTAAACAACATACTGGAAATAAAAGGCTCAAAAGCTACTTCAAATTTGGGATGCAAGTTTCATAGGTAAGCTAAATATTTCATGACAGACTGCAAATACAAATAAAAGCAAAAAGGTTAACAGAAGAGAATATTTACTTTGCTGGGAGAAGACAAAACACTCAGTGAGAACATTTCATCACAAGATAATTTAAAGCATCGAAGTTATGTTTTAAAGCAGTCATTAAGCAAAACCTTAGCTTTAAGGAAAGAGAAGCAAAGCCCAAGGACATGAGTCCAGAGCTCTGGAAAGCCCAAGCCAAAGTCACACATTTCTCCTTTCCTTCTTTAAAGTTCGGACATCCCAGATAGGGGAACAGTCCAAAAATAACTTAAAAGAATCAACTTTAAAGCACTTATGAATGCTTCCATCCCCCGGCACTCCCCCAGCCTCAGTCCAGCTGCAGACACTGAGCAGTGTGCACAGGGAGAGCCTGCCCACGCAAACCACCTCATCAGAACACAAAGGAACACATCACTTGCCTCTTGGAGAAGGCTCCTCCACCAGGAGCTGTGCTTTCCTCCTTCTGAGATGCCCCATACATGGAACTGATTGGCGTTGGACTTTTGCACACAGGGCTCTTTCTTGTTGGACTCAAACCTGACGAGCCGTGATCAAACGGACTCTGATGAGATCCTGCCTGAAAGGAGGTGCTGCTCTGCGACGCAGAGCTCATCTGAGAGGGGTTGGACAGTGGGGAGCTTGACTTCTGCAATGGACTCGGCCGAGGAGAACGCCGCCTCACCACAACTGATTGCAGAGGGCTTTTTAATGCAGGGCTGCGCTCCCTCGGGCTGAGCTCAGGTGCAGCAGCTCTCGATGCTGAGCTGCTACCGTAGGTGGACACATCTTGCCATGGTTTTGATCCCTCAGACGACTTGGCATCTTGAGCAGCTGCTCCTGAAAACGGCTGCTCTTTAGAATCATCGCCTTGGTTCTCTCCTGCAGCCTGAGACGCCCGGGCTTCCTTGGAAGATGACTTCTTCTCCTTTCCAGATTTACGCTTGGAAGACTCAACTCGGCTGTGGTTGGAGGAAGACCGAGAAGAGGAAGATCTCCTCGACCGATCAGATGACGACTTATCCGAATTTCTAGAGTGACTTCTAGACCTTGGGGAAGGAGACCTTCTCTTGGGTGAACGGGAGCGGGACCTCCCTCTCCGAGGGCTGTAAGCTTGGCGGTAGTTTTGCCAGTTAGACCTGTAATTCCCATATCCTCCTCTGTTATATTGGCCCCATGGATAGAACCCTCGATTTCGGCCTCGGAAATAATATGGTCTCCTGTATCCTCTGTTATGACCTCTGAAATCCCGGTTCTGATAGACTCTTGGATGGTTCCTTTCCCTGTTATGAGATGGAGAATATGACCTTGAACGGGACCTAGAACTGATAAAAAAAAAAAGACATGTTGTTATTATTGGCAATAATATAAGAAGGGCAATTCAGGAGCATACGGTGCACTGCTCTAGAGATCAAGCTCCAAAAGGTGAACCAGCTGCCACAATTCCAAAGCTCCAACTCAAACCAACAGAGGGATGCAGTCCTCTGACAGCCTGACACCACGAGGTGGCAATGTTTGGTGCTCCCTCTGCTCACTTCCTCCTGACATGAAAGCTCTGGCTATTGAGAAAGAATAGAACTGAATCCATGACAAGTCCAAAGCCTGCAAGAGGACTGATCTAAAAGATAAAACATTAAGGGGGAACTGTGTCAATGGCTCTTCCATTTCAAAAATACACAACTGCAGTTGTGTAACTGCTCAGAAGCCCCACTGTAGCTCAGGTTTCAATGCCATCTTCACAGCGAGGATTTGCCAGCTAATACCTTCTGCTTCGGCTCGAAAACACCCACTACTATGCAACAGTTAAAGTCACAAAGAAATCAACAGACATCAGGCAGACTGACACAGCAACAGGACTTAGAAAACACAGCCAGTCTCCAGAATGAAGAGCAGAATAATTGCTGTGACCCACACTGCAGAACCCAACAGATCCTTATGCCAACAGACCACGTCAGACTCACCTCAGCGAGCATCCCAACGCCACACAGGAAGATTTGTCTGTACTAACTCCCTCCATACTAATTATTTAACATTCTCTACAAAGCAGCAGATTCAGCAGCAGTACGAAGGCAACAACTAATGCTGGCACAAGCTGCCTTTGTTTTCAGCTACTACAGTTCCTTCACAGCTAGGCAGATCATCCCGAATGACAATACGTTTTCCAGCATTCCAACTTCCCTCTGCAAAGAACTTGCTTTGATGGAAGTCTCCGCCTCTGAGTTCTGTCATGTCCCCTCGCTCCAACTGTATGTTTATTACAGTCTTTGCATTTCAAAAAATCCCTAATTGTTAACAGTTGCATATGTTTACAGACTACTGATTTCAGGACAAATGTTACTCCTTTAAGATTATTGAAAAAGCAGCTGGACAGTTTTATTCCCAGCCCAACTACAATCTCTTTGCCAGATACAAAACGTTCAGCTGAAGGGAAAGGAAAAGGCAGCCATCCTGACAAGACAAGGAAGAATGGGCCTTTAGCTGGCCTGACAAGAAGCAGTTCAGGGGGGCAAAGCAACTACTATGAACATTATGGATTTCTCAAAGCTAACTGCAGTTAAATTAACTTTCTCTACTTCATACAGCCAGAACTCGTGCTTTCGTTAACTGACTGCTGTATGCTGAGTAGAGGGGCAGGGAAACAAACAAATTGCCCCTATCTTTCCTAGTTGTGTCTATTAACTGACATGGAGACTTGATTGCATTTTTAAGACCCAAAAAGCATGCAACACGTGCAGAAGTCTCTCAAGTCTGGGATCAATTATATCAAAAGCCTAAGGAAAAAAAAACCTTGAGATGTTTAACAACACAAAGGAGTATGTTTTGCTATAAATCTTCCCCGCTCTGACCACAGAACAGCTGGCCGGGGGGAGCAGAGAACCACTCACCAGGAACTGGCTGGGCATGGTCAACAGGTGGTGAGTGATTAGACTATATCCATAGAACAAGTGGTGCACATTTTTTAATCATCAATATCATTTTCTCTTCCTTTTCTATCCTATGAAACCGTCTTTGATCTCAAATCAGAAGTTTCCCCCCACCTCCCTCAACTGCAGTGCTTAGCTGCCTGCCAGGTTACACTATAACACATACAGGTTGGCAGGAAGCACCCTAAGACGTAGGACACCGTCTGCCCTAAAACGTAATCCAAGGCTTCCATGGAAAAGAAGGAAGAGACAAACCACCTGACCAGGAAGAACAGTCATACCCACAGACCTGAGAGCTGCACACACTCACCTGAGCCTGCGTTTCCTCGAGCGTGAAACAGAGCGAGAACGGGAACGAGATTTGGAGAAGGAACGTGAGCGTGACCTCGATCCGGATCTCGAACGAGAAGAACGAGATCCAGATTTGGATTTGTTGGTTTTAGACATCTTGAGAAGCACTCGTCAGTCACACCTGAAGGAAACAGTGAAATGAAAGTCACTGGAATGTGGAGTCATACCTGGGGGAACAGGCAACACCTGCAGCCTGAGCACCGCAGCGATGTGAAGCTCAGTAAGGCTGCAAATATGGGTGCTTCAATTGGCTGTCTGCTACCAGCCACATGCAGCTGAATTCAGAACAGAACATCTATTTCAGTCAAAGGAGGAAATCTGCAAAAAGAATAAGAGGTTTTCACCCAGAATATTTATGAGATTGAGTGCTACATTTGAAAGCAACAAGTTAATGGAAAAACCAGGGACAGGCAGAAGCCATGCAGCTAGCTTCGGCATGACAACCTTTAAAGAGACATTTAATTTCAACCACATCACCAGCAATACAGACAGCACCAACAGGCACGTTTTATGATCTCTTCCCACAGGACTGGCAGCAAACCTAATGTACCAGGGTGACAGGTCAGAACGGCTCTGGTGTCACTTCTGCCCTGCAGTTCCTCTGCTTGCAGTGGTTGACCTATTTAATCTCTGGTATCCAGCCATAAACAAAATTCCTTAGAATTTAACATTCGATCTTGTTGCAAAATATGCTCCAGGATTTGATTCCCTGCTGGTTTTTCTTTCAGTTTAGTTCTTCGGTCGAAATGGAAAATGCTTTGGTCCCTGACTTGGAGAAGAGGAAGCGAACTCCACTCCCTCACTCCTCAGATTAAGTTTCCCGTTGCTATTTGCCTTCACAGAAACCCGAGAGCTCAGCTGCAGGCTAGGAAAGGAAGCAGATGCCAGGGGGAGCTGGTGTTGGGATTCTCGACTATTCCACATAGGGGTTAGTGTAAAGATTTGAACTCTGCAATGCCAGAGACAGTTGACGAAGCTGAGAAGAGAAACTGCACTCATTAATCAATACTTAAGTTTCATTCACAACATAGGAAGCAATTTATCTAGCGTTTAACAGGCCGCTGACTTCCCCACCATCTGCATCATTTGCTTCCCATGAAGGAAAGCAAGACTACTGGAAGACCACATTGTCATCACATCAGGCAATTTCTGCATGAAAAGCCAGTAATGGCTTTGGAGAGGTTTCAGCAGGTGCTTCCCTCTCAGCACTCACCTAGGTGAGCCAACGAATTTGTGGCCAGATAGGAAAACCACCTTCAGCAGCTTGGCAGGCTGATCAGGTTAAGATAATGAGGAAGTAAAATGGCTGAACTGCAGTCCAATGTGTACTGCACTTAGTACCATCACCAAATACAAAGTGAGGTCAGTTCTAATCCCTTCAACCCCTCCTTAAGCTGCTTACTCCTGTGCCGATGAATCAAGTCAAGGAACTGATCCAGCTGCAACGTCAGTTAAAAAAAGGCAGCCAAATATGAGTCCACGAAAGTCTGGAAAAAGATCTTAAAAGTATCACCTGCTTGAAGCCATTTACATCTTTGTAGTGTACCTGGATTCACAGCTCTTACTAACCAAACATTACTGTGGTACAGGTGCCAGAAGTTCCCTTGCTTTTGTAGTTATTTTTAATCTTTGCCGGTGCTTTTCGAGTTGCTTCATTCCTAACATGAGGTAACTCCCAAAAGAATAGGAACTAAACTTCTGGGTTCTATCAGTAATCACAAGGTTAAGCAAACCGAGTGTTGGAGCCATTTCATCTCCCACATTAACAGGGAGTTGTAACCCTACTGCGATGTACACACAGTCCTTCCAACAATTATTTACTTACTGAGATAAAACGAGTCCAGGTGCTCAAAAAAACAGCTCTGGAATACTCTGTTCTTACAGTGCTTCCTAAGGATGGCTCTGACTTTAGAGACAGCTGTAAAGGAAGTGAAGATGAGCTGTGAGAGCAGCACTGGCTGCTCACTTACCTCACCAGTTCTGTTTCCTCACTGAAGATGGTGCTGGGCTCCCAGAGCACACAACCTCACATAGCTAACACAATCCTTTGCAAAGCATTAGAAAGTAAAGCATGGCTGCTCCTGAGCAGCAACTGCAGCAGAAGCATTTACACAGTGCTGTGGTGACTCCACATTAACAATCTGCTCTGAGAGGGGTCAAGTTTCCTTTCTGTTTGCAGCGAGGCAACCGCCTTCCCATAGCACTGACTCCCTCTACCTTAAAAGGGACACAACTGCATCTACCGACCAACAGGTTTTCAGATGGAAAACCAGCAGCCTGGAATCTTCTCACTGACAACATTTCTTACATTTGGAGACTATTACAAGAATCAAAAGTTTGCCTTCTTCATTTCTAAGTCCACTCACTGCAAACCATCATACTCAGATAACACAGTAATAGAGAATGCTCTTACTACTAAGCCACTTCAATGGACTTTGCCCAGAAAAGAAACTTTTGTCATGAAACAGTGTCAGAGAAGTTAATGTTTCACAGGCTTTATGTCTTCTGACAGAACTCAACTCAGCTCCAAGCAATGAAAAAAATCACTGCCAAGTCCACTGCTGTCAGAAACTTCCTCTGGGCACCCAAGCCTCACAATAGTTTTACACTGCTTTTCAAGCAGCCACTGACTGCAATCAATGCTTTGCACAGCAGCACGGGCAACAAAGAGAATTCAACTGAGTTTAACTTGCGGCATAGCCACAATAAGAGATGGAAGAAGTACATTCCAAATCCCCGGACAGTTTTACCACCTTTGAAGATCCTGTTTTCTGTGGTGTGCCTACCTGCTCGAGCAGCTTCACACTCCGCACCCTTCAACAGTCAGTTTTACCGTCTGAGTTGTGTCAAATATGAAACCAGGAAACAAACCTGAAATGAGAAGATAATACATTGAAGCACTCAGTATTTACAGGATCACTTTCTGCTGTCAGCAAGCAAAAGGAGCCAGCTTCCTCAGTTCCAATTTCAAGTGCAGCAGCCTTCGTCCCAGTCAAGATCCTTCTCTGCAACTTTAAAAACTCAGGAAACAGAAAATCTGAGCAATTAGAAATGCAGTCCTACAGAGATCGTGCAACTTACAGCTCCATAAAAACCACCACCTCCATGCTCCTTAATTCACCTGGAAGAGGTAAGTAAACGGCACCTGCAGATGGCAGGAGGCTGCGGTAAGAACAGTGCCTGAGTATTAGGTAAGATACGATGAAAGATAGGAAATCAGAAGAGGCACTGAGCAGAACTCAGCAGCAACCAACCACTATCTTTAGCATGGACAAACTACAGATCATCAACTACAGATGTCACCAGGGTTTTACTGCTGCAAACTGTGCCTTAATGATGAAATCTGAGCTAGAAGCTTCAGCGCAAGGAACCAGAGCTTAGTTTTCTCTAAGGGCAAATTAAAAAGAAAAGAAGACCATGGCAATTACAACCATCACGAACGCCTATATATCAGGTTGAAAGATGAAAATAACCATCCTAAATCAGTTAAGCACAGCACCCAGCACCGCTGCAGATTCCATATAACGGCTGGAAGATTATTTATAGGCTCTTCCAATAAAGATTGATTCTGCAGATTGTTTCTTTGAACGAATCCTTTCCAAACTGTGTGACCAGCTGCGAACCAATAGATGAGTTTATTTCTGACACCAGTTCCTTGGCTATAATCTGTTTGATACATCTTTGAGCTTTAAAAGCCCTACGTTTAAGTGTTAGTGACAAGGAGCTCAAAGAAAACGTCCATTAGATATCAACATGTACGGCTCTGGAACAGAAGTCAGGCAGCTGTTGTAGGCTTGTACTCTCACAGCACAGGAACCTATGGGGTTACCGGCCAAGCTTTCACTTCTCTCTTCCAAGACGACAATGAAATGCAAACAGCAAGGAGGACACATGCTGGCTGGCTGCACAAGCTGCAGCATCCTCCCGTCACAGCTGAAGCTTTTCCTTCCCTACCAGCACCTCACACCACAAATCACAACGGGCTAAAGATGGCCTGGAGGTGAAACTCTGAGCAGCTCCATTTGCTCACACATCAAGGGAGCACTGGCTACCAGAGGCTCTGTTATTCCTGCACATGCAGGACAGCATCCCCAGGGCCCCCAACACCCCACAGCCAGGCTGGGTGGCACTCAGGGCTTTTATTCTTTGTATGGATGCCACAGCTTCCGGTTACCATGGAGTGAAACACTGCAAACACCATTCTCAGCTGGCATGAAATGTAATCCCATGAGTTTACTATTCATAGCTCTGACATGATAAAGCTAAATTAAGCGGGAGCTCTTAACTTTCCCTGACCTAGTGGCAACGACTCCCCCTGTCACTCAGCCCCTGCTATAGGGCTCTGTCCCACCCAACAGGGGTGGATGTTTCCCTTCTTGCAATCGTGGAGCCACAAACCCAACCTGCCAGCTGCCAACAAAATGGCACCCGCCTGTTCCAGCCACTGCTCCAAGGGGACTGCAGCAGCAACGAGGGGAGAAACAAGATGAGCCCTTGTGCTGAACCCAACCTGCTCCCTTCCTTCATGAAAGCCACTAACAAGCCTGCAGCCAGACTTCCTCCTTGCTGAAAAAGGAATCTGCTGCTATCAAACCTTAAGTGGGATCAGTTCCAGGTGCACACAAGTGCAACTCAGTACGCGTAAACTTCTCCAGATAGAAGTTGAAGGTCTGCGTAATGCTTAAGCAATTAACAAGCTTGGACATGGCAAAGTGCCTTTTTGCCAACACAGAGCCAAGCAGGCTTAAACAAAAAGCAAAATCTTATATGGCTGAGCACCCATATCCTGGTGTTCAATGCACAGAAACCTGTCCAGGCAGCCCTCGCTGAAGGAATGAACTACGGACTGTTTTATTCCCCCCCCACAACATGGAACTAAGAATGAGAAGAACAGAAAGGCACCAGCATAAACCCAAACACTTCTAGAGACAAGGAGCCACAAGCAGAGAGAGGCATGGATTGAAAAACAGCACACACCTGCTGCTGTCAGCTACAGACATGCCACATAGCAGCCAGATTTACCACCGCTCTGCTCCTGTGCAGCAACACCCTAAAGAGATACCAAGAGGAACATGTTACACTGTGTCCTCGTTGAGGCCAAGTTGCTTCTTTACAGTAAACTACCAGGTAAGCACCAAGAGCTTCTCGCTTCTTTATGCCAGGATGAGAAAGGATGCTAACTGAAATGCTGCTAACTGAAATGCCTGCAGGTCCACACAGGATCCCATTGTGCATCCTGGCAGCATTGCCTTGCACCTTTCTCCTCATCACAGGTGGAAACCCCACATTCTCATACGTACAAGTGCACAGAGTCTGATAATACTCAGGACACTAAGGCCTATCTGCTAGAGCACTGCCTTGAGAGCCATGTTTTTAACAGGCAGTGCTAATTTAAGGCCTGCTGAGGTAACTCAGAAAGCTCATTTGTTATACATGCCTCTCCCTACTCCTACTTTAACAAGTTGTTCACAGTGAGGAGAACGTGAAACCAAAATATACAGAAGAATCCTGCAGGAAATCAGATATAATCACAAGGCCCTGGAGTCTGCCAAGTCTTCTGGGTCACAAAAGCATGAACTTTTGACAGCTTTCTATGCTAACTACCTGATTTTATCCTTTATCTGCAGTTAAATGGCCTAACTAGGAAGGCGGCTCATGAAGCCTGTTGCTTCCTCGCTGTGCTAAGCACATGCAAAACGACAGAGCATTCAGAGCTCCTGAATTCCTCCAAACACGCTGCTAAGCCTCAGCAACCATTTCTGCAGCCTCTGCAATGCAATTTGCAAGACCCATTCCCACAAGCCGTTTTCAAACAAACGGCAATCAGGTTCCACAACCAAAACCCACACAGAAACCCTCCTCAGCCACAGCACCAGCCAGGAGCAAAAACCAAAAGACACACAGGAAACAGACCTAAAGTTTCACCTCGTCCTCCCCATCAACAATTACATTAATTAACCATCTGACCTCGCTACCAGAGGGAAGGAACATTCCAGGAGCCCTTTGCAGAGGGTAATGGGGTGATGAACTTGTCTGTGCTCTTTGGAAAGCTTGCTGAGTGACCCAACAGCCTCGTGCACACACACACTCTGCCTTCACAACGCTGAAGCAGCAGCAGACAGAGGCCCTCCTCCTCCCCCATATTCAGCAGTTCTAACGTCCATCTACAACGCTTCTCAGCAGTTCTAATGTTCAACGCTTCCCAAGCAATCGGGCGTATTGCTCGCTTCAACAGCGCCCTCCCCTCAGCAATAACGTGTTTGAATCAGACGCATTAAGGCACACGAGGACGAGCACTTCTTACACCCAGCACACAACAGGACTGAGCGCTGCAGGGCTCCGAGCTGCCCATCCCCTCCCCGCCACCCCCGGGGCGATCCCGGCGATGGGATGAACCGCCCAAAGGCCCGGAGCGGTGCGAGGCTCAGGGAGACAACGGGAACCTCCGTGTCGAGGAGCCCGGATGAGGCGCCGCGGAGAGGCCCGGAACGGCCCCAACCGGTTGTGTGCCGCGAGAAGGCGGCGCTGGGCCCGGCCCGACCGCGAGGCTTCCTAAGGGCTGCGGGATCGCACCGAGCGCCGCCGGGGCTGGAATGGGCGGGGGGGGGGGGGGGGGCGCGGTAAGGCCCAGGATGGGAGGGGGGAGGAACGACGAGCAATACGCGGCCTGCGATGGGAGAACGGCCAGAGCGCGTCGTGCCCGCGGGCCGGGAGGAGAGAGAGGGCAGGGGGTCGGCGGCGGAGCGACGGAAGGGCGGCGCCACGTTGGGCCCGCGGCACTCACCGGACACAGCTCCGCCTGCGGCCTCCTCGGCGCCCAGCCACCTCCACCTCCTCCTCACGCACTTCCGCTTCGCGCCCGCCCGTCGCCCGCTCGCAGAGGATGCCGGGAGAGGAAGTCCGGACCCCCACAGCGCTCCTCCCCTGGCAGGGCGAGCTGGACTACATAACCCAGCGAGCCTCGCGCTGGGCACAACGTCACTTCCGCTTCCTGTTTCCCGCCCCTCACGCCACCAAGAGGGTGCGGCTTCCGGCGTGAAGGCAGGCCGGGAAATGGCGGCGGGGCCTACGAGGTGCTGACCCTCATAGTCCGCTCCGTGCATTGACAGGCCGCCCCTCCTCACCGCCCCCATCCCACCCTTAAGGCCGCAGCGAGGCGAGGCGTGTGACGGCTGTCCATTTTTATTGTTATCCGGATGCATTAACACTGTCACAACGGCACGGAGAGCAGCGTGTGGGCCCGGCCTCCCCCCAACCCCCCCATAGCCATGTATCAGCCGAGCTCTATTTACAGTATTCACATCCATTGGACCCAGCGCGTTAAATCAGCACGGGATGGCAGCACGCGGCTGGGGTGAGCGGAGGGGTCGGGCTGATAAGGTGCATGATGGCGGCGTGTGGTTTTGTTTGTAAAAAGGAACAAAAACGAATTAAAAACAACTGAGAGAGGAAACCAGGAGGGTCCCCCCACACGGTGCGGGGCTGAACGCTGCCATGTGAAGAGCCTTGTTGCTGTCCGGGCTCCTCATGGCGAGGCCGGGTGGGTGGAAGGGAGCAGCGAGGTGCAGGGAGCAGCGAGGTGTTCCTTCTGATCTATGGGTGCTCCGTGGGGACGGCGGCCGGGCCTCACAGCACCTCTGTGGGCACAGGAGCTGCAGTCAGAGCTGAGGCGCCATCGCCCCCCCAGCCCCCTGGGAGCTCCCCTGCCCCTCACCTGTCACCTGGGGGGGTTTGACCACTGCCTGCTTCAGGAAGGGCTCCTTGTCGCCGAAGGGGATGATGCTGCTGGAGCTGCCGCTGTGGTGGGAGAGCTCCAGCAGCTCTGAGGAGCCCTCGGTGCCTGAGAAGCCGTTCTCGTGCTTGCTGGGCTGCACGCCGTTCACCACCGGGGCTGCCGCATCCTTAGCAGCAGAGCTGTGGGGCAGTGGGTCGGGTTGAGCTGGGGTCCTGCCAGTCCCCGGCCCCATTCCCACCCCCGTGCTCACCTGGGCTGCAGCCCTTCGCCTGCTGGGCCCTTCAGTGTCCCCAGTGTCCCTGCGCTCGGTGTCTCTGTCTCAGGGAGCTCCTCTGCCTTTGGCATTGGCCCTGCTCTCTTCTCACCACCTGGAGATACAAGCAGAGCCCAAAGCTCAGGGAGCAGGACGGGGATAGGGGCTGTGGGCACTCCCAGTACTGAAGCAGGAGGGAGCTGTGTACCTGTGCCGTGCTCCTGCTCTGCTGCTTTCCCGTTCACTATCTTGTCTTCCTTCTTCTGCAAGTAAAAGGAGAGCAGTGAGGGCTCCACGGTGCTGCTGTCCCCAGGCAGCTCAGGATGGGGTGTGCAGAACAGGCACCCACCTTGGCATCTGCTGCATCCGATTTGCGCGTCCGCTTCATGATCTCCTCCAGGCGCTGCAGGGCAGACAGGGGCTCACACGCGGCTCTCCCCAGCAGGACCCTCACCGTGCACTGGGCACCACCCAGCAGCACCCCCAGCCCTCACCTTCTTCCTCTCCAGCCTCTCCTGCTCCTCACGCTGGAAATGCTTCTCCCGCTCCAGGCGCTGCCGTTCAGCCTCTTCACGTGCCTTCGCCTCGGCCTCTTCTCTCTGCCAGGTCAGCAGGTGAAGTGGGAACGGTGGGGATAAGCTTCATCTCATCCCACATCCCATCCTTCCACCCCACCCCTCCTCCTCCCCGCAGCCCCACACCTGTCTCTGCAGCCTCTCCATCTCCTCCCGTTCTGCCCTTGCCTTCTCCTGGGCCTCGCGCTCCTCCTGCAGCTGCCTCTCCTCCTCCTGTTGCCGTGCCAGAGCTTCCCTGCGGCTCTGCTCCTCCGCCGCCCGCTGCGCCCTCTCCTCTTGCAGCCGCCTGTGGGGACACAGGGGTCCTCAGTGAGGTGGGGGGCACCATGGCCGGGTTGGGGTCCATGGCTGGGCACTCACCTCTCCTGCTCCTCCTGCTCCTTGCGCTCCCGTTCCTCACGTTCCCGTTGCTCACGGGCCTGGCGCCGCTTCTCTGCCAGCAGTCGGGCGGCCTCCTCCCGGTCCGTAGTGCCGGCTGAGGGTCTGCTGGGGGGGCTGTGGGCTACGGGGGCTGCGGGGGCTGCGGGGTGTGAGCAGCATCAGTGCCGTTCCCACTCCTCCTGCCCCCTAACCACCATGTACCTACCTGCTGCCGGCTCTGTGGAAACCCTGGCTGGTTCGGGGGTGGCTGAGCCCTTCTCCTCCTCCTTCCTCTCGCGCCCTTTGGCCTGGCCATCCTGCTCACCCCGCTCATCCCGCACCTTGGCCCGCACCTTGGGGGAGGAGTGGGCACTACGGGGCAGGGGCGGCTTGTGGGGTGAGCCCAGGGCTGGACTGGGGGACGCTGGGCGGGTTTTGGGGGTAGCAGGAGATGAGGGACGGTTCTTGGGGCCTGGGCTGCAAACAGAACCAGAAGAGAGATGAGCAGGTTCCCATGGCCACGGGGCTGGGCAGGGTGCAGTGCCAGGTCCCAACCTGCTGTCAGCTGTGGGCAGGAGCCGGGGCTGTGCGCCAGGCAGTGACTGCCTCTTCTTGAGGCTGCGCTCGCGGGACAGTGCACTGCGCTCCTTGGCGTTCTCCCTCTCCTTCTCCTTCTTCTCCTTCTTCTTCTGTGTCCAACAGAGAGATAGCATCAGCACCACGCCGCTGGGCTCGGCCAGGAGCCGGCCATGGGCTGTCCCAGCAGAAGGTGGCACTCACCGGTGAGGATTCAGCACGGCGACGTGGCGTCACATCGGGGCTGCCAGCTGTGCCCCTCCGTCGCTCCCAGCAGCGGTGCGGCAGGCGGTGGTTGTGGCAGGGGCTGAGGGGGCTGGCAGAGGCCGAGCGGGGGCACACGGGCACTGCAGGGATGGGAACGGTGGCTGTGGGATCCCACCATGGAGCACTCCCAGCCCCCTGCCCCATGCAGTTCCGTGCCCCCCATGCTCACCCTGCTCCTTGCCATTCCCGGCCAGTGTCACGGCGCTGCGGCTGCGTGCCAGGAAGGACAAGGTGGGCGTCATCAGCCGGTCCACTATGCTGCTCTCCCAGGGACTCAGCTGCAGGCTGCGGTCTGCAGAAGGAGAGGAGCCCTTAGCACTGTATGGAGCCCTGCAGCACTGACACCAACCCTCTGCTTGAGCCCCACGGCTGCCAGATCCCCGCTCCCGGCACTGACAGCCATGGCACCGCACGTGGCACACAGCACTGAGGCAGGATGACGACGTATGCCCACAGCAGCATTCCCCCTCTCCATGCACCCTGTGCCAGTGACACTGAGCCCCCAGTGCACTGCAGGGCTGCCACCGTGTGCCCCTGCACCAAGGGAGAGGGGCTGAGGCCACCATGCAGTCGTGGCACCCAGGGGATGGTGGCCCCCAAGCATGCTGCTGGCCCAGCTGGGCACGGTGACACTGCCAGCTGCATTGCACTGCTGCCCCAAACACCCCACAGCCATGTGGACAGCAGAGACAGCAGCACTGTGCCCCCCTCCATCAGGACAATGCAGTACCCTGCTGCTGGGAGGGGACAGCACAGAGACACTGGAGCAACACTGGGCACTGTGTCCAGCACCAGACCAGGCGCTGGCTGCTCAGCACAGCCCCATGTGCCCCCCCTGGCTGAGCCCCAGCATGAGGCCATCAGAGCTGCCTGCATCAGCTGCTCCATCTATTTATACCATCCGGCGCACGCCCATCGCCAGGCAACTCAGCAGCACAACAGCACGCAGCCCCACGGCTCCAGCAGCTCAGCCAGACCTCAGCGACCTCACGGCACCCAGCGCTGCACCCACAGCCCCCAAAGGGCACACAGTGCTGCACCCACAGCACCGCAAGGCACTCCAAGGTGTCACAGTGGGCACCAGCCCTGCAGAGGTGGTGCGAGATGCATCTCACACAGCCATAAGGCTCCCAGTGCCATCCTGGCACCATCCACCTCCCAGCCACTCTCCATAGCTGGGCAAGGAGCCGGCGCCAGCCTCCTCCAAAGCTCCATCCTCCTCTAAAACAAACAGCACACGGCTCCTCCTCTCCATGGGCACTGTGCATGGCACAGCCGGGCCTGGGGGGGTCCCTATGTGGGGTGGGGGGGCTGAGCCGTGCCCCCCTGCACTGCAGGGCCATGCAAAGGGCTCTTACTTCTACTGGGAGAGTTCCAGAGGGTGGCAGAGGATTTGGAGAGCCGCTTGTTGATTATAGAGTCGACGTGTTTGGGGAGGTTTACGGCGGACACCGAGCAGCGGCTCGCACCTGGAGGAGGGAAAAGACACAGGGCATTACAGACCGGGGCCAGGGTGGGTCCCCGCATGCAGCATGCACTGACATGGGGCAGTGGGGCTGCGGGGTGGTGGGAGGACGTGGTACACACTGGTGGTCAGGACAGGCTGTGTGGCACAGTGCCTGTGTCATGCAGGGAGCATGCAGGGATCTCGGCTCTGGGAACCACAGCCCTGCCACCGTGGTGTCCCCAAAACGCAGCCCTGGAGCCAGGGGACTGCGGTGGCTTAGGGGCAGATGAACACAGGATCCTACAGCAGCACGGGGTGGGGGGCAGCAGGGAAGCAGAGCCTTCAGCTCTGGCCGAGCAGCCAGAGCCCACCAGTGGAGGAGGGAGCAGCCAGGTTGGGGGGCAGCTCCACAGAAGTGGCATGGAGCCCCATACAGCAGGTGTGCATCCGTCCCCAAATGCTGCACGACTCTCAGCAGGGCACAAAGTGTCTGTGTGTGCACCCTGAGCATGCACTGCCAGCACCCAGCGCCGCACACACAGCCACCCCACGGCGCAAAGGCACTCAGGGAACTGAGGACACGGCGCTGCCCATCAGCCACAGCCCAGCCCTGCCCCCTCAGCAGCCAGGCTGCACCCCCAGCACAGTGACCCCATGGAGAGGAGCCCCACATTGAGCATCCCGCACGGCACAGCCACGCAGCTCCGATCACCCCCACGTTGGCACCGCATGCAGCCGGGTGCCGTGGGGACGCATCACAACACACACCCTAACACCAACAACAACACGATGCCTTCACGGAGCTCCAAGCCCCACACAACATCCCCGCACGGCGCAGTGACCACAGATGGGAACAGGGAGAAGCCGTGGGGTCCTGCTGGGCCCCAGCGCAGCAAGAGGGGCAGCAGTGCGACGTCGCAGCAGGGCAGCACTGCAGGCACTGAGCTCGCCGTCCCGTCCTCGTGCACTCACCATCCTTGTGTGCAGCAGAACCGTGGTGCAGGGCTCCTGCCCACGACCACCGCTGCTGCCGGATCTCTGCCCACGTCTTCTTGGCCGAGCGCTGGATGGCCGCCTCGTAGCGCTCCTGTCCGGGAGAGGGACGGGCTCAGAGATGGGGACCTTCATTGGGCAATGGGGCCGTGACGCCCACCCTAAGGCACACGGATGTGCCCGAGGATTCCCGGACGTGCTGCTGCAGACCCCATATGGAGCTCACCCATCCCATCCCCACCTTGTTCTTCTCCAGCTTTTGCCTCTGTCGCTCCTCCAGCACCGCACGGCGCTTCTCTGCCCGCAGCCGCTGCTCCTCCAGCCGCCGCCGTCGCTCCTCCAGCTGCCTCTCCCGCAGCACTTTGGCCTTCTCCTCCTTCTCCAGCCACAGCGCCCGCTTGGCCGCTGCAGGGGGGAGCCCACGTGGAGCAGTTACAGCCCAGCCAGGGGGATGCAGCACCCCACGCACACAAAGAGCCCCACGGCCGCAGCGTGGATGCGTAGCAGCAGCATTGAGGGTTCCCCAGGCGCATGGGGCCGGCAGCATTGCGGTGGCAGGGAGGAGTTAGGGAGAGGACAAAAGGGAGCCGGGAGCCCGCGGAGCAGCTCGGAGAAACAATGGAGGAATGAGGGTGGAAAGAGCGCGGGGATGAGGGGGCCCCATGGGCGGCGCGGGGGCTGCGCAGCCCCACACATCCACGGCCCCACACATTGCTGCCTGCTTGAACCCACCCAGATGTGGGGTGCCACCCCCAATGTTGTGCAGCGTGCCCGGAGGGGACAAACCTGCAAGTGCAGTGCTTGCACTAATAGCTGCTAATGGGATTGCCATGACCCAGCCAAGCTCCTTAGCTCTCCCGCCTGCCCCTTCCCATCCACTTTCCCTCCCAGCCCCACTCCTCACCCAGGTACTTGGCTCGCTCCTCTCGCCGCTCCTTCGCCTGCCTGTGCCGAGCCTGGGCCTTCTGAACATCTGCTGCGGGGAGACACGGTCAGAGCAGAACAAACCGCACCCCGGAATGGGGGGACCCCACATGAGCAGTGGGGCGGACAGCTGCCTTCCCCACAACCCTTCTCCAGGGCACCCACCTTGCTTGGGCCTGGGGCTGGCAGCTGAAGATGGCGATGCAGCAGCTGGAGTGGCACGGTCACCTTTGGGGGTCACATCCTTGGGGGTCACGTCCTTGGGGGCAACATCCTTGGACGGTGTATCCTTGGGGGATGCATCCTTGGGGGGGACACCCTTGGAGGGCGTTTCCTTGTGGTGAATGTCCTTGGAGGGTGTTTCCTTGGGGGTTTCATCCTTGGGGGCAACATCCTTGGGGGGCTGGGCTGTGCTGCCTGGGGGGCTCTTGGCATCGGAGGGTGCCCCTTTGCCAGCAGTGGGGGCCATAGTGGTGCTCCCATGGGGCAGTGTCTCCGCTGAGCACGGGGCAGTGGGGACGGGCAGCGGGTGGCTGGCAGTGCTGGGTGATGCCTCTTCTTTGGGTTGCTCTGTAGTGCGAGGATGGGGGGGCGCAGGAGGGGTCTTGTCACACCAGGGTGGGACACTCTCTGCTGAGGGAGCCACAGCTGCAGGGATGGGTGACACGGGCTGTCCTGGGGGGGTCACGGCTGTGGGAACGGGGCAGAGCTGTCCTGGAGGAGGGGTGGCCATTGGGGAGGGGGTCACGGCTGGGAGGACGGGTCGGTCACGCTGCAGGGGGCTGTCTCCATGCGTGGTGTCCCCAAGGGGGGGGGGCAGCACGTTGTCTCCCATCGGGGACGGTGTCTTCCCTGCAATACAGAGCACAGCAGGTCACCATCCCCAGCCCACATCAGGCACTGGGGGGGGGATCAGGCACTTCCCAAAGGATGCAGGGAGCTCCCACTGTATTGGAAGGGCGCAGGATGGGCTCAGGCTGTCGGCCTGACGTCACAGCACAGTGCGTGTCCCCTCGCAGCCATGAACTCATGGCCCAGGAATGCACACGGCGGCCTCGAGAAAACAACTCCTCCCCGAATGTGTGGGGCTGGGAGTCCACTCAGCTCTGTGTGTACTGACCCACATGGAGCACCGGCACTGAGCGGTGACCCATATGGGGGTGACCGGTGCAGGGCGCAGTGCAGCAGGAGCACCCTGCATGGAGCAGCATGTTGCTCAGCCTGTCTGCTCTATGCAAGCACTTCGCTTAGGACCACAGCCCCAATTCCTGTGCAGCAGGAGGGGTCGGTGAGTCTGCCCAGCCCGGCCCCATGGGCAATGCCACTGCTGGCACAGCCATGCACATGACCCCAGCTCTGACTGCAATGAGGACACTGGGGACCCAGCGTGTGGTCCTCCCCACGGGGCGATGTCCTGCCCCACTCACTGTGTTTGTGGAGCTCTCTGCAATCTTCAGAGAGGGGCAAAGTATGGGCTGTGCAAACACGGCCGGCGCCGCTCCTTCACACCGGAGCTGGGTGAGCACAGGGAAAGCCCCAGGCTGCACCGCATGGGGGGCTGCACCCCACCAGGACCCCCCTGTGGGAGCATCGCTCCCCGGATGGGCTCAGCACAGGACTTGCCCTCCCGCTGCTTTCCGGCTATTTATGCTGCAGGAAGGAGGCCGTCGTCTGCTCCAACACACCCACAGCCCCAGCACAGACAGAAAGGACAAGGGCTCCCACCCATCCCCACTCCCACCCGCAGGCACTGCAGCAATGCAGCCCATGGAGCCACCAGCTGAGCCGGGACGCCACTCAGGCTGACAGCGTGCAGCAGATGGACATCCCAGCCCATGGACATCCCAGCCCATGGTCATCCCAGCCCATCCTTGCAGCGTGAGGAACAGCACTGAGTCCCTACAGCCACCCATAGCCACAGGGCATGGAGCTGCCACGCAGCCCACGGGCAGGATCCGTCCCACCCCGATGGCCATAGGGATGGCAGCGCTCAGCGCCGCGGGGCACAGCCACAAACCCCAAAAGCCACAGCCCAGGAGCAGCCCTGCGCCATCTGTCCCTGTCGCTGCCGCAGCACAGCAGCTGCCCTGAAACCCAACGCTGGGGCATTCCAGAGGGGATCAGCTCCCAGCCCCAAACACTGCGCCCCACAGCCCCCAGCCCTGCTGTCCCGCAGAGGGGACATCGCCATGCACATCCATGCTGGGATGGGAGGGATGCCGGCCATGGAGCAAGCCATGCCTCGAGCTGGCCCTGCTGGAAGAGAGCTGCGGTGATGAAGCCCACCCAGCTCCTCTCGGGGGTCCCAGTGCCACCAACACACCCATGTGCCACCCAGTGCCACCGGCACCTCCCGCCCTGCACGCGGCCGGAGCTGCTCATCCAGGCAGAGGCAATTCCTGGTGCAATGAAGCGCGAGCACATCAAAACCCCGGGGGGATGGAGAAGGCGAGCAGCCCGAGCCCAGCACTGCAGCGGGGCCCTGGGGGGGCTTCCCATTGGGGAGGGCAGGGGGGGCAGCGCGGCGCCTTCACCTCAGCTTCCCCCATGTATCCTCACATACAAGGCCAGCCCCAGGTTGTTCCTGGCTGCTGGGACATTGGGGCTGACCCCAACTTGGAGCTGGGATAGGTACAGTGCAGCTCATCCACGGTGTGCCAGTGTTGGGACCATGGATGGACTCAGAATGTTTGGCCACCACCGCCCCAGGGCACACATCCCTGCATGGGGTGGGAGATGGCTTCTGTGATGCCCAGGGATGAGTTCCTGCTGCAAAGCTCAGCCCCAAAGCCACCAATGGCTCTGCAGGGCCCCGTGAGGACACACGCATGTCCTTGGGGGACTCGTGTCCCCTCTCCAGTTGTGTCCCCAGCCTCAAAGGCTGAACCTCCAGAGCTGCTCTGTGTCCCCATCAGCTCCCAGTACCACCTGCATGGAGCAAGTGTGGGTACCCAGCAAGGACAGGGGCTGCTGAAGCCACCAGAGCCCTGTGGGGTGCACAGAGGTGCACAGAGCCCCTTTCCCTCCCACTGCACAGCACTGTGCTGTGCCCACTCCCACTTGGCTCCTGGGGATGTGCAGCATCACGCGTTCCGGGGTGGTGGGCACAGTGAGTGTCCCCTGCATGTCCCCATCAAGGGGTCTTTGCTCCTGCTTGGGAGCCAGCACTGCAATGGGGCACGGAGACACGGGGTGCAGGGGCACTGTGGCCAGTATTGATGTGGGGAGCTGGAGAGCAACAAGGGGAACTTGGGGGATGGGATCTCACAGCCACAGCTGGGGGGTTTCCAGGGCTTAGAATCCACCCAGGGGAAAGCAGAACGTGCCAGGACTGCTGCTGGGCTCCATCAGCCCCAGAACCAAGGCACAGGGCCGGGCTGTGGGCAGCACCTGGCTGCCATCCGTCTGCACAGCAGAGCAGAGACAGGAGCTGCCCACGTCCTTGGGGTGACCCCACAGCAGCCAGCACAGCACTGGGGAGCAGCACAGCAGGCAGGACAGGGGCAGGGATTGTGGAGAGCACCTCCAAAACGTAGCTCCTCTATTAGGTGGGCACCTACCGGGTGCAATGTGGGATCCCAGGAGGCCGCCCTCCCCGCACTGCTGTGTCCCCAGCCCCGCTCCCAACCAGCTGAGGGCCGTACCAGCTATTTTGGATGTGGCACCACGGGGCTGTGCCTGTCACATCGCTGCTCCGTACGTCACATCACGTTGGCTCCATCGGGCTCTCCCTGCTCTCCCAATGCTGGCACTGGCGGCCGATCAGCTGCCCCGCACCCCCCTCTGCCCCGTGCCAGGAGAGCCCGATGGGACCCAAATAAGCACCGTCTGTGCTTGCCCTGTGCCCTGCTGGTTCTGCATCCCACTGGTGGCCAGGAAAGGGGAACCCACCGTGTCTGGGGCTGCTGCAGGGTGAGACATGGAGGGTTCCCCGACCGAGGGGTGAGGACGCGCAGCTCCCGCTTTGCAGGAGGATCCGTGCGCCGAGCAGAGCTCCCCCATCCCCGGCAACCTCCGATGCTCGCGGGCGGCGCTTTGGGGCGGCAGCTCCCACCCGGGCAGCGAAAGGCGCAGCGATGCTCGGCGGTGTCGCGGATGGGGGAGCGGCGGGTGGGACGTAAGACAAGATGTCTGCAGCGCTGTAGGGCGAGCGCAGCTCGGAGCGGGCACGCAGCTCTCTGCGCTCCCCGAGAACCACCGCACGGCGTTGGGGCGGCACGCAGCCCTCCCCCGCGCCCGATGAATCACAGCGCGGCGCTGAGCGGGGCCGGGGGGGGCTGGGGAGAGATGGGGGGGGGGGGGGAGGGGAGGGGAGAGCTTCTCCTCTTCCTCCATCGGTGGAAGCGGTGCCACAAAGCGCCGCTCGGTCGCAGCGGGGCCCGGAGCAAAACGGGACCGCCGCCCTCCGCCCGTTCGCACCGGAGTTCAGCCCGGGGCAGCGGGAGGGCAGCGGGAGGGCACCGCCGGGCGCCGCTCAGCCCCACCCGGGCCGCCCCCGCCCCGCACCTCCCCGCAGCGCTCCGTGCGGAGCTGAGAAGCGGATGGGGGCGATGCCCCGCAGCCCCACCGAGCGGGCTCCCCAAGGGCACGGGATCCAGCGCTCCGCGGGGCCGGGGGCTGCGCTCCCCCCCCACCCCACCCCCCTTCTTCCTCTTCTCCGCCAAAATGGAGGGGCGGCCCCGCGCCGCTGAGCTTTGTCCGCTCCCGGCCCCGCGTTGCGGGCGGCCCCTCCGCTCCTTCCGCTCCCCCCACCCCCCTCGGCTCCAACCACCTCCCAGCCCCGCACCGCATCCCCCCGGCTCTGGGGCCACCGCCCGCACCGCTACGGAGCACCGAGGCCGCATCCCGCGTCCCCACCCGCCCCGCGCTGCGGCTCCCGGCCGTTACCCCCCCGCCGCCTCCCGCAGAGCCGCATCCCGCACCCCCCGCCCTCCCCGGACCCGCATCCCTCACCCTGCCCGCTCCCCGCAGTACCGGGCGCAGCTCGGGGTTGGGGCTCCCGCCCGGCTCGGCCGCTCTCCATGGCGCGGGGCGGTGCAGGGGGCCGGGCCGTTCCGAGCTGCGCCGCGCCGCCCCGCTCCCCCCGGCCCGCGGGGGAGGAATCTCGGAGCTCCCCGCCCCGACCCCGATGGGGTGGGATGGGGATGGGATGGAGCCGAGATGCTCCGCCCGACATCACCGCTCCGGGCCCCGCTGCCGGTGTTAGAGCCGCTCAGCTCCGCGCTCGCCCACCTCCATCCCTCCTTGTTTTCTTCCAAAGGTTGTGGCTCACAACCACGCTCACCTCTCCCAGCATCACCTGGAGCCGGTCCCCAGCGCGTATGACGCTGAGGGTGAAACCTGCCCTGCCTGCACAGCCACCACCACCCGGGTCAGCATCCCCGTCCCCCCCAAAGGGACGCTATTTCCATCCCAGAGCTCCATCTCCACCATTTGTGGGGCCTCACCCCCGTCCCTTTTGCCTCCTGCAGCCCCCAGCAGCGGCTCAGCACCACGGGGCAACGCACCACTGCACCGGACCGCTCCGCATCTCACCCCCACCGCAACAACAGGGACACCCGCTGGGTCACAGCACCTTTGGGTGCAGGAGGATGTGGTGATGCACAGTTCAGGTTCCTGCAGGCATCGCCTCATCAGAGGCGCCTGTTTTGGGGATGATGTCACTGCCAGGAGATCCCCTGCCATCCCTCCTCCTGCCAAACAGGTTCCTCAAACTCTGGCCCTCTGCTCCATGAATGTGCTCCTCTGACTCAGCCATGGAAGCAGGCAGGCCCAGAGCTATCAGAGGGGTGATGGGGGGGCTGGCCAGGTCTGGGGTCTGTGCATGGATCAGATGGGGTCACACAGCTTGGCACACCCTTGGGCTGGAACCAACAGGGACCTGCTCAGTGCCACCATATGTGTGACCACCCCCACCAAATCTGCGTGCCCCTCTCTTGGCATCACCAACTGCACCCAACGGGCTCCCGGCCTGGCTCAGAGCTGGGCTTTTCCCCACATTCCCAGCAGCTGCCCAGCCCCAAGGGGATGGGAAGGGATGGGGCACAGCCCTGTGAGTCTCAGGGTGGCACTGGGGAACAGCACAGAGCAGTGTGGGGCATGGACCCAGTAACAGCACTGCAGAGCTGTGCCAGCCCCACTCAGTGCCTCACCCGAGCAGCAGCACTGCCATCATCGATTGCTCTGCTGCAGGCACAGCACTGCTGCTGGGGGTGCTGGGTCCAGCTCCCCCCTCCCCCTTGTTCCCATGGATGCTGGGAACTGCTGCCCCTTCCCGAGCTCATGGAAAAATCAATGAGCTCATCACAAGCACCGCACAAGCAGAGCTGCACCGCTTGGCTGCGCTCCCCAAAGCCCTCAGTGCTGCACAGACCCCTGGCCCAAGTTACGACCCCCAGCCCTACTCCATGGAGAGGGGGCTGCCACAGGTCCCCCCCAGCCCAGCCCCGGCACTGCAGTTTGCTCCAGAGCCTCACCCCAACCACTCAGTTTTGCTGCCCCCGGGGTGCTGAGCACCCCCAAAATCGAAGGGTAATTACGTCTGCAGCACTGCCCCGTGACTGTGGCAGGATGGGTGCAAACG
The DNA here is from genome assembly GCF_039878825.1 of Excalfactoria chinensis. Lineage (NCBI taxonomy): Eukaryota > Metazoa > Chordata > Aves > Galliformes > Phasianidae > Excalfactoria > Excalfactoria chinensis. The sequence continues at coordinate 3,803,364 of NC_092846.1, forward strand.
GGGATGGGAGAGCAGCAAACAAAGCCCTGCTGGCAGGGCTGACATCATGGAGCAAAGTGCTGCAGGACTCCCCATCCTGACCCCTCCACCTCACACCTCCTCCTCCAGCCCCAGGACTTTGCCCCTCCCCACAGGCTGCTCCCACCCCATAGCTCTAAATACCAAGGCCAAGCTGAACCCCAAAACGCTGACACTGATCGCTATGAGATCCTGGGGGTGAGGGTCTGTGCCCTGAGCTGCTTGCTATGGGGCTGCTGCAGGATGACGCCTGGCAGGAGCCGGTGATAAATGGGCCTGCATCAGGCTGAGCCCTGCCCTGCCCCAGCTCTGTAATTATCCCGGGCAGCATCTGTAATTAGTGCCCTGATGTCATGGTGCTGGGCCTGGGCTGCCTCACATGGTCCCTGCAAGCCCCATCTCATCCTCCTGCCCCATGGCTCAGGGGTTGGGGGGGACTGTTTCCCCACAATGACATCCCCAGAAGATCCCAAACCCCTGTGCCCCCCCCAGCATATGGCTGCAGCCCCACACCCATCCCATGCCCGGCAGCCGCCGGACCCACGTGTGCCCCAGCCCTATTTATAGCTGCCCAGCCGCCTGGGCCAGCTCCAGCACATTCCCCACACCGAGGGGGGAGCACCTCCCCCCAACTCCAAGCAGGACAGAGCTGGATCCGTCCCCAGGAGGGAGGGTGGTTGCACAGCCCATGGAGCCAGCATGACAAGGAGAAAGGCCTGAGGGGCAAAAGTGCAGCATGAAATTGGCCCTGAATGGACCAGAGTGTTGGATCTGACCCTAGAGCAGCTCTGGGTGCTCTGAACTGGAGCAAAGAGTGCTGGGGTGGCACTACCATGTGGCTATGGGCACCTATAGGGCATGCACACAGCATCCTGGAGAGCAGAGGGTACTTTATTGCAAGGCAGAGCACTGTGCTCCCCCTGTCCTGCACAGCCACTGCACCTCAGCCTTCCCTCCAGCTCCCCACACCCCAGGACCCATCCCCACCTCTAGCAGCTGTGCAGCGCCCGGGCAGCCCCAGTGACACTGAACTTTGCGCTCAACACCTCTGAGGGCACCCGTATCTGCTGCCCTGGCTGCTGCCCACCAGCAAAGAGGGTGAAGGCTCCGGGCTCCAGCTGCCATTGCTGCATCCAGACGGCACGCTGGGCAGCCAGCACCCCAAAGGACAGCTTGGTGGCACCACCAGCCTGAACGGCCACGCGGCGGAAAGCCACCAGCTGCCAGCGCGGCACCGGCACAGATGGCTGCTCCCAACGCAGGTACAGCTGCACCACCTGCAAGGAGGGGGGTCAGCAGGAGGGGCCCCATCCCTACCTGAGCCCCACAGATGGCCATGGATGAGCAGAGCAGCCACACTCACCTCCTCACTGTCACGTGGCCCCGTGTTCTCCAGCACCACCGACACGGAGAGGTTGGCGCAGATGGGCAGCACTGGGGGGCTCAGCACCAGGTCCCGGTAGTGGAAGGTGGTGTAGGACAGCCCGTACCCAAAGGGGTAGAGCGGGGCCTCCTGCCCATAGTAGCGGTACGTCCGCCCCTCCATAGTGTAGTTCTCCATCGAGGGCACCTATAGGCAGAGCAGTGCCATCAGGAGTGAGCACGGTCCCCGGCGACTCCCCGTGGCCATTGAGGAGCTGTGCCCTGCCCTCACCTGGTGCATGCCTGCAGGCCATGTGGCTGGCAGCCTGCCTGCAGGGCTGGCCCCCTGCTCACCCAGCAGGACGCTGGCAATGGCCAGGCCGGTGGCCTGGGCAGGAAAGAAACAGGCCAGGATGGCCCCCACGCCGTCATGCGCCTGCGCCCAGCTCACATCCAGAGGCCCCGCGTTGAACAGCAGCAGGATGACGGGGTGTCCAGCAGCTTCAGGAGAGGGGTTTCACCATGAGCACACCGCTGGCATTGCTTTGGGGTTGGGAGGGGGACGTGTGCCCTGTCCCTTACCCACAGACCATGTGCAGTGCCCTACCTGCACGCACAGCATCCTGCAGCAGCTGCAGCTGGTGTCCAGGCAGGGACAGGTCCTTGCGGTCCCTCGCCTCCATCTCCACATCTATCCCTGTTGGAGGGGGAGCCAAGGGACACCCCACTGCACCCCATCCCCACATTCCCCACATGGCAGTGTCCGTGCCCTATTGCTTCCACCTACCCGTCCCCAGGCACACCAGCACCACATCAGCTCCCCGCACCACATCCTCCACCTCAGCCCGTGAGTATACCCTGCACTGCGGCTCCCGGCAGCCCGCGGCAAAGCTGACATTGGCTGGCAGTGTTTGCAGTCCCCTCCTGTGTGGGGCACAATGGGGTCAGTGCACCATGGGGAGAACAGCCCCAGGGAAGGGCAGAGCACACCTGAGGTGCTCCCAGGGCTGAGCACAGCTGGGTGCTCACCGCGGTGTGTAGATATACTGTGGCTCCGGCACCGGTGCGTAGTCCCCAAACAGCACACGGGGGTTGTCTGCAAAGGGACCCACCACCTGTGGATGGGAGAGGGGTGAAGACAGGCACCCACAGCCCCGTGCCAAGGAGGGGATGCACTGGAGTGGAGCAGCCCAGGTCTCACCGCCAGGCGCTTGCCGTGCAGCTCGCGGAGCGGCAGCGTGTCCCGCTGGTTCTTCAGCAGCACGAAGCTCTTGATGGCTGCCTCCAGAGCAAGGCTGCGGTGCTCAGGGCTCTGCACCACGCTCAGCTCCAGGCTGCTGTAGGGATTCATGGACGGGGGGTCGAACTCCCCCAGCCGCAGCCGCGTGTAGAAGAGGGGCCTCACACGGTCACGCAGCGTCTGCCAAAACCCCAGCATCAAAATCTTCATCACGCTTTGGGCACAATCGAGGCACAGGGCTCCTCAGCACCAACCTCCAGAGTGATGTTGCCCATGGCCAAGGCCTTAGGGATGTGCATGAAGACGTTCCTCTTCATGCCGTAGGACAGCTCCAGGTTGAGGCCGGCGTTCACCGATGCTGCCCCATGGGAGACAAAGAACCGCTCGCTGTGGCCACGTGGCACCCGGGCACCCCGCTCCCATCACATCCACTCACCAATGGCCGTCTCCAGGAAGGTGTGTGTGTAACGGTGCCCCAGCAGGATGAGCTCCACAGCCCCCTCGTCGCTCACCACGTAGCCCTCGAAGCCCCACTCGCCCCGCAGGATGTCTGTCAGCAGCTTCTTGTTGGCACAGGCAGGGACGCCGTTGATCCTGTTGGAGAGGGGACAGTGCAAATGGGGCAGTGCCATGTATTCCCCACTGAGCCCCCCCATGCTCTGTACCTGTTGTAGCTGCACATGAAGCTGTAGGACCCGGCACGCACGCATGCCTGGAACTGGGGCAGGAAGGTGGTGCGCCAGTCCCGCTCCAGCACCTGTGGCAGAAACAGTCAGCACTTGGGGGGCACCCGCTGCCCCATGCCCCCACCACACTCACCTTGGCATCAAAGCTGAGCCTGGAGACAGGGATGTTCTCAGGGCCACCGTGCACGCTGAAGTGCTTGCAGCCAGCACTGGCCTTGATGTAGCGGGGGTGCTGACCCTGCAGCCCCTGCACGAAGCTCGTGGCCAGCTCTGCTGTCAGGTACGGGTCCTCCCCGTATGTCTCCTGGATCAGAGGGACATTGGGTCACTGCGCTTCCACAGCCCTCCCACCCCCACAGCCCTCATCCAGAGCTGCTGCAAACACAGTCCTGTGGGGCTGGGTCCCACCCTGACCCCTTCCCCATGCCAGCACCTGGTTCCTGCCCCACAGCGGGTGCCTCATGATGTTGAGCACAGGACTGAAGCAGCTGAGCCCCGTGTGGTCATCGTAGCGGCCGGCAGCAATGAAGGAGTTGTGCTTGGCACGCACTTCGGTGGCCGTGGCGTTGGCCACTCGGTACACGAGCTCAGGGCTGCAGGGACAGCAGGGAGGTGTCAGTGCATGCAGGTGAGCGGGGGCTCCACCCCACAACGAACACCGCCAGCTCTTGTACCTGAAGGCGGCGGCCAGCCCCAGAGCTTGGGGAAAAGCTGTGGCCCACCCGGGTGCCTCCGCATCGCCCCGCAGGCACTCGGTGTTCCAGTTGTAGGGTCCGATGCCCAGCCGTGGGATGGGGGGAGCGGGGCCGTTCCCCATGGCTCCCCCTCTCGCCATCTGTGGGCCCACAGGTGCTGAGCAGGAGCTGGGGGCTGCTCCCCCACCGCCCGGCGTGCCCTCACCTGCAGCACCATCTCGGCGGGGGTCAGACGACCCAGCAGGTCCTCCAGGCGTTGGTGCCAGGGCAGCGTTGGGTCTCGGAAAGGAAAAGGCTGTGCCTCAGCCCACCCAGAGCCCAGCACCGTGCACAGCAGCACCGCCACAGCTCCGAGCCACGCTGACACCACGCTGGGATGCATCGGGACGGCAGTCCTCGGGGTCGGGACACATGGGGCAGCAGCTCCGCACGGCATGGCTCGGCTCAGCGCATCGGGACCAGCCCCCTCCCGGCATCCGCTGCGTGCTGCTGCTGGGGCGGAGCGCGCTGAAGCCTGGCCCTAAACCAGAGCGGGGTTCGGAGCGCTCCTCGGCCACGGGGAGGAGAATGGCGGTGTGGGAAGAGCCACGTGTGCGCAACAGCGAGGGGGTGCCGTGAGCGAACCAACCCAAACAGACCCTCCATATGGATTCTCCCCTCCCGTGCTCTGGTGCAGCCGCCCATCTCTGCCAGGTTACAGATGGCGGCTGCGTTCTGGCTTCCAGCCCACTCCAAACACCCCCCGGCCAGGGCAGCTCCGCAACGGGAACCGGCAGAGCCGCCCCGTGCAGCCAGCCCGGCTCCAGGTGCAGAGGGACCGCCCTGGGCTCCAGCAGAGGCTGCAGCTGGGCTGCACCGGCTCAGAGCAACTCCCGCCCCGCTTTCGGACCCTTGCAACTGAGATGTGCTGCCAGCAGGACAAGCAGTGGCAACTAGAAGCCAAGCCAGAATCACCAAGAGGCCCCACATCTACCATTGCCATCAGGAGCTGCTCAGCGGCAGCTGGATGCCTACGGGCCCTGCATGGAGCTGAGCGCTCGTTGGGATGCGGCCTAGCTCCTCGCATAGGCCCTGCCGCAGGCCGCCCGCCACAGCGCCCGCCGGAAGCGGAGTCAGCTGACCGGCTCCGCACGACGGGATTTGTAGGCGCATCGCGGTCACGTGATGCAAGGCATGCCGGGAAAGATGCCCCTCCCACCCTCCCCCACATAACGCATGCGCACTCATCGCGCGCGTTGCACTGTGGGGCGTGTAGTTCTAAGCGCGAGGCGCAGCGCCAGACGGCGAAGGGGCGCGGACTACGAATCCCGTGGTGCTTTGCGGCGCGGTGCTTGCGGGCGGGAGGGCCGGGCGAGGCAGCGGGCCGGGCAGGATGTCGCGCCAGGCCGGTCGCGGCACCGAGAGCAAGAAAATGGTAACGGCGGGGCCCGGCGGGGCCTGCGGGTCCGTGTGCCGCCGCAGGGAACGTCCCACAGGGCTCCGGCTTCGGGCCGGGCCGGGGGGAGCCGGAGGGGCCGGGCCCGGTGTAGGCCGCAGCCTGTCGTTGCTATGGGCGAGCTGTGACAGGGGGCCCTTAGTAACGTCAGTAAGGGGAAGGGTTGCGTTGCAGGCGGGATCCCGGTGGGGCTCGTAGCAGCGGGTGAAGCTTCGTGCCTTGACTCTGTAACAGCCGGGGGTGGGAACAGCCCGGTCTCCTCCATCCCCCTCCCGGTCTCTTTCCAGGCCCCATCTGTACTAAAATCGCTTCAATCCTTCCCAATAATCCGCCCTTTCTCTGCATGTTGGTTCCGTTTCTGTGGCAGCAGAATTAAAGGAGAATCCCGCTTTGTCATTCTGGAGCGAGGGGAACTTGAGTAAGTTTTATCCTGGACGGAGGCTGAGGTGTAAGTAAAGCAAAGCAACAACCAGCCTGAGTCGGTTCTTCAGCTCTAAACACGGAGCCAGATTAGCAGGAGCTGCCTGGCTCCTTTCGGAGTCACCCGGTGGCTGGTTGGCCTCATGTGTTACAATGACAAGGTGGAATTCTCTGCCTCTTCTAACAACCCTGGTGTCTCTTTGTTGGGTGTTGGAGTGACCCGCTGCTCCTCCTCCTGTCTGTCTTGGCTTGGTGTGAACTTGAATGACGTGCAGTCGGTGTTGTCACTTAACTCTGATGTTGTCTCTTTTCCCTTCCTTTCCGCCTGCCTGCTGCTTTCATTCTGTAGTATTGGTATTTGCCATTCATTTCACCTTCTGCATCTATGCATCTCATGGTAGGTGACAGGCTTTTAATCTGAGATTAGACTTTCTCTTAATGTTTCTGATTGCTAAAACCAAAAGCAGAAATGAAAGTTGAGTTATGATGGCTTATTTGCTCTGGAACGCTTGCTTTGGATTCTGTGGAAAGCTGAAGCCTGTCGTAGCCTTTGTTTTGCAGCCGTGTAATCACTGATCTGCTTCGTGGCTCCCAAAGGAAACGTGCTGTGAATCACAGGAGCTGTGGTGGTGGCTGTGAAAGGAGACACGATCCCATTGTGTCCTCTGTAGATCTGTGCGGAGTGCAAGTAATGCAGCTCCTAGAGAGAGCACAGAGAGCAGGGATGCACAATGTATCTGCTGACCTGACCTGGAACACTCCTTGCTCTTCCTCTTCTGGGTCTGAGGAGCTGATTCTAGTGTGTAACTTACGTGCTTCTGTAACCTTCCAGGGCTGAGATGAGTACCACTTTTTTCTTGGCAGCAGAATCTAGTAGATCTGTGAATGGACAAGCGTGTTTTGTCCTGCTGAAAAGACCAAAAATTAGGTCTGTCCAACGTTGCCAATTTGCAGCGCATTTCTGAATCAGAGAAGAGGCACAGTCTGAGCTGCAGGCCCCTTCACCTCCAGGTCATTGACTGAAAGAGATTCAGGTCCTTGGCAACTGCACGTTATTTCCTGGAGCTGGTCGGTACCGTGTGTGAGATGACCTGGAGGTGTCATTCCAGTTATCTGGGAGTGTCCTCCTTAAGGCAGAGCTAAATAGCAGCTCGCAAGACGTGCTGAAAATGACTATGGAGTGTGAACAGCTTTCTGGTTTGCCTCTTCAGGTCAGCCGTGGGGCATGCTAATAGCAGTGCTTCTGTGGAGAGAGGGAGAGAACAAAAGTGCTTGAGTGCTCTCTTGTTCCAAGCAGAAAGAGGATTTCTCTTTCCAAGGAGGCTGAAGTTGCCTTGCCAAAATAAGAGCTGGGACCTCCTACTGCGCAGCAAATACCTTTGACATGGCAGCTTTCTGTTCCCCTTCCTCAGGCCACCCGAAGCAGCGCTGGATGTAGATGCAGCAGTGCTCTGTCAGTTTTCATTTTGGCTTGTGCTAACTCCTTTTTACCTCTGCCTAGAACTCAGAGCTCTTCACGCTGACGTACGGCGCTCTGGTCACTCAGCTGTGCAAGGACTACGAGAACGATGAAGATGTCAACAAGCAGCTTGACAAAATGTGAGTGGATCTGCTGCAGCAGAGCCTTGTAGGAGCTCAAGTTTGCTATGGAAACAGGGCAGACTGAATCTTACTTAGCACCGCTGCTCCCCAGCTTTATGCATTTCTTTCTCCACTGTTGTCTTCTGTAGGTGCTTGTTGTTTTTCTGAAGCCGTGCTCTTTAATCCATAGCCTGTGTTCCCCTTCTGTGTTCTCACAGGGGTTACAACATAGGAGTTCGGCTGATAGAAGACTTTCTGGCTCGATCCAATGTTGGAAGATGCCACGATTTCCGTGAAACTGCAGATGTTATTGCAAAGGTAATTGTTAGAGCCTGGCTCCATTGGGCTGTTACTGCTGCTTGCATTTATTCCAGTGGCACAGCCAGTGTGCTGGGTTTTATCATGGGAAGTCATAGGATTTCAGATTGGATTCTAGTACAAAGAGAGAAAGTGAACGGTGAGAAACATGTTCTGAAATGTATTTAGTTGACGGCCAATAATAGAGTTTATATTCTGTTTGACATAACAGATAGCATTTAAAATGTACCTGGGCATCACTCCAAGCATCACCAACTGGAGTCCTGGAGGAGACGAGTTCTCTCTGATCTTAGAAAATAACCCCCTGGTGGACTTTGTGGAGCTCCCCGACAACCACTCCTCTCTCATCTATTCCAACCTGTTGTGTGGAGTATTGCGAGGTGCCCTGGAAATGGTGAGCCAACATCTCTCTTCCAGCAGGATATGAATAATGCAGGTATCTGCAGCACTGATAATTGGGCTCTGATCTCTGAAGGGACTCTTGGTTACTCTAGAGGTGTTTTGCTTGTCTAGGCAAGGTGCCTGCAGTCTGAAAGCCAAAATGCAGAAAGAAGGTGTGATCTTGAAAACGAAGCCTAGAGCTCTGCATTACACATCGTGTCCTCAGAGCCCTTAAGCTGCTGCTTCAAGATCAGGCAAGAAGCTGCTACTATAAAGGAGATAACAGCTCTGCTTTTCTCTCCTATCACCCAGGTTCAGATGGCCGTGGATGTAAAGTTTGTCCAGGACACGCTGAAAGGGGACAGCGTGACGGAAATAAGAATGAAGTTCATCAGGCGGATTGAAGACAACCTTCCAGCTGGTGAAGAGTGAATCACAACCCAGTCTCCTTTAGGGCTGGTGGGGACCAGCTGGTGTTGGCCATTAGCTTTCATCACAGATCTGTAGGGATCTAGTACCCCCTGTACATTCAGACTGACTCACTGACTGTTTAAGATGTTATTATATTCTTCTACTGTTACTTCCATTTTCTGTAGAGGACAATTATCTAGTTGCTGTTTGTTCCACAGGTTCATTCTGAAGCTTTTTCATGTCGTTTTCATATCCCCCCTGGGAACTCTTTCTACACTCAGTTTCTAATTGTGACGTTTGGTTGTGCAAGAACTGCTGCTCAGACTCTAAAAGAGCTCCAGTCTGTCCAAACCTGAATCCAGGTTTTATAACTCGTATTGGAGACTTAAGGCAAAAGAGCCCATTGACTTAGAATTCACTTGGAGATAAGTGCATAGCATTTCTGTAGACCAAAGCACCCGAGGGCTGTGTGCTGACTTCACAGAACCAGAAACTCAGACTAACAACTGGAAGGTATTAAATGCGTTTCGGCAAAGTATTGCCTGCTCTCCTGTTACAGCACAGAAACGCTGCACAATGCGGAGGAGGCGGCGGGGGGATATTCTTACACAGATGTTTAGGCTACAGCAGGATTTCCCACGTTACTTGAATTGGCAAGCTGCGGCAGCCTGTAACACCTGCTGCTGTGCAGAGCAAAGCAGCATTATATCATACAAAGCAAGGTGATGGAAAAATCAGCTTCCTCCACCATCCTGTCAAGGCAGAAAACAGACATTCAACTCTCGAATCACTTTACGTAGCATGAAGGCACAAACCCGCAGAGAGAACCAGGAGCCTGAAGCTGTTGCCTCTTAAGTGGCACAAGAGGGGAGTTGTCAGGCTGGATGCCTTTGTAGGTTTGTGCCTGAGTGTAAGGTGCTAGAGAACACCTTTTTTGCCCAAGGGAGTCCTCCAGCCAAAGGGTTTGGGTGCCAGGTTTGGGGTTCGTAGGTAGAAAAGCTGAGTTGTTTCTCATCGTTGACCATGATAAAATCATTTGAAGGCTGCGTTTTAAGAGCTGTTGCATTAAAAAGGATCCCGACGTCAACCGGTTTCCCTTTGCTTTCTTTGGGTCAGAGGGGCTGCAGCGGGCAGTGCGGGGCTGCCTCCCTGCCCAGTGATGGGAGCACAGCACCAGGAATGTGCCGGCTGTGTGAAAGCTGCTGCTGGGAGGCATTGTGGCTGGAGGTGCTGCTGGGGGCAGCGCTGGGAAACCAGACAGTCAATGTTTGCTTGTTTGAGCAGCAGCCTTTTGCTGCCCCATGAATACGTGTACATCAGCAGAGACTTGTCAGCCCAAGGCTGCCTTACAGCTATGAGATGCTATTTGGGATCATTCACAGCCATCTCGGGAGGCTGCTGGGCCCCTTCCTGTACCCTCAGCACAGACACTGCAGTCAGCCATGTGGTGCTGTGAGTGTGAGTGGGAGCAGAGCAAAGCAGAGCAGCAGCTCAGATCGCACAGAGGCTCCATCCCCAGCAGGAGGGGCCGGGCAGCAGAGCCGGCAGAGGGTGCTGAGAGCTCGCCAGCTCCGGCTCCTACCCGACTGCTCGCAGCGCTCAGCCCCGGGGACTGAAGTTGCCGTGAGCTGCTGCCCCTGTAACCGCCCTGCGGGGTCAGCTGCCCCCAGGATGAGGATTTAACCACGGCAGGGGTTGTCCCCGAGCCCTGGTGGCATCGCGTTTTGGGTCTGGGCGCGGGCAGGCACAGCGCTCGGGGGCTGTGCCACCTTCAGCCCCATCCCAGGGTGGGGGGAAGAATGGGGGGCAGGTGAAGGCTTTGCACTGAGGGGCACCGAACCATTGGTGCCAGGCACAGCGCAGCCAGGCATCCTGCCAGCAGCTCCTGTGCTGAAGGGGCTTTTCCCCTTGGCTGGAGCTGGTGAGCATCACAGCATCACGTGCTGCCTGCTGGCCTGCAGCAAGAAGCGAGGCTTGTAGCCAGCACAGCCCCAAAGCACACCCAGCACAGCCCCAAAGCACACCCAGCACAGCCCCAAAGCACACCCAGCACAGCCCCAAAGCACACCCAGCACAGCCCCAAAACACACCCAGCACAGCCCCAAAGCACACCCAGCACAGCCCTAGAGCAGCCACTGTCTGTCCCCACATCCCCTGGGCTGCTTCCTCACAGCTGCTGCAGCCAAATGGGCCTCTCCATGCACCCAAAAGGGGCTGCATGGCACTGCAGTACTCACATGGGGTCATCGTTCCTCCATCACTGAGCAGCAGGATGTGTGAACTCCAGACCCAAATTGGTCCTAAGAGGAGCAGCTGGGTCAGAACCAGCCCAGGATCTCTGGAAGAACAAAAAACAAAAATGGCATTAAGCAAATGAGAACTGTCTATTACCAAGTAGCTCACTGTAGGCAAGGGAGAACATGCAAAAAGCTCTGTTTGAAACCTACTAAATATTACCATGTGCTGTTTATAGGAAACAAATGGGGAAAGGCATGCTGCATCCATAAAAGCCTGAACATGGTTGGAGTTGGACTGAAGCCTTTCCACGGCTCTAGGTTATTGAATACCCTCCGCTTTCATGTGGTGCCAGCCCTGACCCCTGGACACATACCACGAAGGGGAAAGTTGACTTGTGGGAATAACAGACATTCCTGATGGGCAATTTAACCTGGCAGGAGGAAAGGCAGCTTTCAGCTCCTCGTATCTGTGTGATATCTGTGTGACAAGAGGGGAGATCACCCCAAGGGGAAGGGGTTCTAAGACCCCAAGCAATGAGTCCCCTCTGCAAGGCCATATCCTGATCCCATACACAGCTCCGGTTGCTGGCAGTTGGATTTGCAGAGTTGCTGTTGCAGTGCCCAGAGAGAACAGGAGCTTTTCCAGCTCTCCTCCTGCAGAGGAAGGGTCACAGAGCAGCGCTGGGCACACACTGCTGCTAATCCATCCCAGGAGGGTTCAAGCTCCCAGCACTCAGGGCTCTGCTTCTGCTCTGCTGATGCTGAGATGGGGATCTCTTTGGGAGGGACACATTTCCAGGCTGCTGTCCTCACTGCTGGGGCAGCTCCTGCAGCTGTCAGCCAGATGTGCAGTGCTCACTGGGGCTGCATAAAGAGACGTTTCCCCCCCCTACCATGGCTCAAGCACAAGGATGGCAGCTCCCCAGCAGGGTGATGCTGTGCAGCCCAGGGATATTTCCCCAGTGGATATTTGGTCACATCCCTCCTCCTTCCCCCAACACAGAGATGGGAGCAATACCACTCTCCTATGCTCTGCAATACCGCTCTCCTATGCTCTGCAATACCACTCTCCTATGCTCTGCAATACCACTCTCCTATGCTCTGCAATACCACTCTCCTATGCTCTGCAATACCACTCTCCTAAGCTCTGCTCACCAGGAACCCCCCCCCCCCCCAGCTTACCGTGCTCATAATTGGGTTCACACTTCACCATTCTCCCTCCTGGTTATTTGCTCTTCCTGGGAAAATAAATAAATTAATGGGGAAAAAAAACCCCACCACCCCCAGCCTATACTTGCAAACACAAAGCCAGATTTCTAAGCAGGATCCCATTGAGTCACAGCTTAAGCAAACCCCAGGGGTGGGAGGGTGGGTTGGGGGCCCAAGAGATGGGATACATTGGGGGCATTGCAACAAGGTGAAGGAAACTCCCCAAGCAGCACCAGACCCTCAACCAAGCTGTTACATCAGGCTTTATGGCTGCTGGAGAGCCAGCATCCTCTGCTCCCAGCCCAAGGCAGACCAAGAAAAGGTAGCATTACAGTCTTAATTAGCACTGTAATTAAAGCCTGAGGATCTGCCTGTACCTGTGTGGGTATGAGGAGGGAAATGGTGGAGTGCTCTGTATGTCCTCCAGCTGCACCCAATGGGGTTGTAGGGTGCGGAGCTGTGGGCAGCACAGAGCAGAGCCCGCCCTGCTGGGTTAAATCTGCCCTCCAGCAGCTCAGGGCTCAGCCCAAGGTTGCTCACCATCCCCATGCATGGGAAAAGGGCACTGATGCTGGTGCCAGCAGGTGGCTGTGGGCTCCAGGGGGCTCCTCCTCATGGTTTGGGGGTTGAGATCAATGCCAGACCGCAGCACCACAGCCTGGAAAGCCAGGATGTGGCCCGACCTCTACCCCAACCCCATCCCACCCCACTGCGGCGAGCAGCTGGCTGCAGGCAGACCTGACCTGGATGGCTGCGGCGAAGGCCTCCGAGCCATTAAGTGAACAGAGAGAGGAGAATAACCACGTGAGCATTGAACAGCATTCCCCTTCCCTAAGCGAAGCACAGCCCTGGAGCTTTCATCTCATCCCAGAGCCCACTGACATCCCTGCACGCTGCGCCCAGCCCAGACGTGGGAATGCACACAGGGAAAGTGCTCACCAGAACAATGTCCTGGTTTTTTTTTCAGCACACAAAAAATGGGTTTTTGCTTTAATTAGTGCCGGCGCTGACATCCAAAGGGTTTGCTGGGCATGGGGCTGCCCTGCCCCAGGCTCTGGCTCCATGTCTCTGTCCTCACAGTGAGCACCACATGGGCACCCTCTATCCATCCCCACGCTCAGTGCCTTGCAGCAGCCACATCTCTGCTCCCCACAGCAGCCAGGCAGTGCTGGAGGATGTGGGGTCCCATGGAGGGCAGTTGTCCATAGCCCCTGTAACCTGATGGATTCCCTGAGCACTGGGATGTCCTGGTCGGACCTTTCCCTGCCCAGCACACAGCAGAGAGGCAAAGGGCTGCGCTGGGCTCCAGCACCCCCCGTCCTACACTTTTGCATTCCTCCTTCGTCCTTCAATCCTTGGCTCCATATGTGCTAGCATCCCATAGGCACCACCATCCCATGGGCTCCAACATCAAGCATGGGCAGCAGCATCCCCTAGGCATCAAGCATCCTATGTGTGCCAACATCCTATGGGCTCCAACATCCCCCTGGGTGCCAGCATCCCTCAGGGTTGTGCATCCCCCCACCCCATTCTCTGCCATCCCACATCCTTCCATCCCACCTCCCCGAGCCCCCTGCCCCTCTCCACCCTTTGGCTGCTCCAAGCTGTGTCCCAGTGCTGGGGAGCGCAGTGTTAACATGGAATGAGGAAGCAAGGAGTGGGCACCCGGCATGGAGACAGCTTGGCACAGGCTGTGGAAAATGGAGGCCTAGAGAAATGTGACAGCAGGCTGGACTCGCTCGCGGTACCACACAGGCGTAGTTAAGCCTTCAAGCCTGCCATTGTTCTCCCCTAATTATTCCCACTCCCTGAGTATTACACCCCATAATTCAGGAAAGCTGAGTAATGGAAGAAACAACAGCAATTTTAATCTCTCAGTACCGGTGGTCTCCACCAAAAAAATGCTTTCAAGAACTCTGTGGTCTCCACTTCCTCCAGTTGGTGAGCGGTGAAGGGAGGGAGCGTCGGTCACCGCTCCGGGAGCAGCATGGAATGGGACTGCATGGGACCCCAATGGCACCACGAGAGATGGGAGAGCCCCACAGGTACCGTGAGCCCCGTGCTGATGGTGGGGGGTGAAGCTCCATGGGGATGTGGGGTGAGATGGATATGGGGATGTGGGGACAGAGCTGGGGATGTGGGGACAGTCAGAAGTGAGGATATGGGGACAGCCATCCCCATCCTGCTGCTATGGGAGTTGCGATGCTCACAGCGTGGGGCTGGGAGTGGGAGGACTTGAACGAGATGATCTTATTGGTTTTTCCAGCCTTAATGACTCTGTGATTCTAGGAAGATCCCTTTCTATTTCAGCACATTGCCCATCAGTCACATTCAGGGCTGCCCAAAGCACCAAACATGCCCAGCTCTTCCTGCAGGCCCAGCAGCTAACGAACCTGCAGTGAATTAAAACAAGTGCTTTCCTTTCTGTTTGATGTTTCTGCAACAGCAAAGCTCAGGGCAAGTGAAGAAGCGGCACACGAGGCCAAGCAGGGACAGTCACAGCCCAACCCACAGGGCTGGTAGCACTGCGCAGTGCAGCCAAGCAGATGGAGTAGATGCTTTTGGGACCTGGAGTTCAGCATCAGCCACACGATGCTCAGCACACAGCTTAGGAAACACATCCTTGCTCCACATACATCCAGGGCAACAGCTCTGCTGCTGATCCCTCAGTGCTATGTGACAAACAGGGAAGGTATGGGGACAGGTCACCCTGAAGCCACCCATAGGGGTTATCCTGATGGCACATGGCTCAACCCAGTGCATCCTCACTGCATCCAGGACAGTCGCTGCCCCTCTCCATGTCCCTGAGGTCCCCGAGGTGCCCAGCGGTGGCATGGGGTGACCCAAGCAGCAGAGGGGTGAGTGTTGCCTCTGTGTGGTCCTCATCCATCTGGATGTACTTACAGCGATTGTGAAAAGATCAAAACTCGTCGGGACAACCTTGAATCCCAGCACATTTTTGGCATTTTTGAGGACTGGTGTCTCAAACCTGACGGCAGGGAGGGAACATGGTTGGCATCACCATGAAACCTCAATGCAGCCCATGAGGATGCTCTGCCCCACATCTGGATGCAGTGGGCACGCAAAGCCCCTTCCCTGCAGGGGCACGAGGTCTCTGCACAGCACTGCCCAGTGGTTAATGACTGACCAACACACTCAGCTGCTCTGAGAGGTGTGGGGCTGTGCAGTTCATCATCACCTCCATCCTTATAGGGATGCATGGCCGGAGGAGGCAGAGCAGTGCCAGCACTGCTGAATGGCTCAGTCATGGCAGCAGTGGGCTCTGCTGGCTGCTCCCTTGATCTGCCTGGAAAGGGGCCACGTTCTGCTTTACAACTAAAATAACACCTTATTTCATACAGGGCCAGAGCTGCCGGAGTGGGGCCATCGCTGCACTGCCACAGGGAGCAGCAATGCTGGGGGTGGAGGGGATCAACAGGGGCTGCTGTGTCCCCAAGTCACCTGTCCCCATTGGGGCCCAAGACCCCCCCAGCCCTGCACCCATCTATGGGCTCCGTGTGGTGCTGCCCCACACCATGCTCTAGGCACAGCAATGCCCCACTGCCCAGCTTCCCATGGGAAAGTGGGGCTGTGCCATGCTCCAGGCTTCCCGTCCCAGGGAATTCAATGGGTCGAGCCCATGCCCCACTCACACGTCTGCTTCAGATCCCATTGAAAAGGGCCCATTCCACCCCTGACCTGTTGACAGCCCCAACAATAGCGGGGCAGATAAAAATCATAGAGCAACACGTGCACCTCCCTGGGCTGTGCTGCTCACAGTGGAACCCAACGGGGCCAGGGCTGAACTCTGCCCAACCTCAGCACCCCTGGGCACCCCAAAAGCACCCACAGGTGCTGGTGCTGTGGAGCAGAAGGGAGCACAGATCCCAGCTCTGTGCTGCAGCTGGACCTCCTTGGAGAGCGACCCCCATAAAACGAAGCAGCAGCTGTTCACAGGATAATAAAACATTATTTTCTTTTCTCTTTTAAAGCTGGTTTACTGCAGCAAGGTTTCAGCAGCACAGCGGCAAGCCAGCAGCAGCAAACCCATCACAAGGATGCTTTGGGCAGGTCAGTGCCCTCACCCTGTAGGTGAGCACCCATGGGAGCACCCAGCTGGCTGTGCAGCACAGACCCAGTGGGATCCCCATCCTGGAGCATGAGCACCCCCAGGGATGCAGCCCTTGGAGGCAGATTTACAAGCGAGCAGCCAAGGGGTGTTTATGGTGGGCTGGAATGCGTGCTCTGAGCACGTGATGAGTTTACAACGTGCCAACATGTGGATTTATTTCCAGCCCGTTGGCAGCGAGTTAATCACAGGAAGGTGCATGGAGAGGTGACAGGGAGAGGTGGCACTGGGGATGCGGGGTGATGCTGTGGGTGCTCACCCCATTGCCATTGACGGCTGTATCCTGCAGCAGGGTTTGCATGTGCCTGCTTGGAAGTCACGGTGCTGAGTGGCAACGTGGGTCACTTCAGCCCTGGTGCCCACCCCACTGTGGTCCCTGCACACCTCCCTGGGCACAGCCCACAGCCCCCTCTGCATTGCTGTTGCAGGAGAGGTTTAACCTCAGCTGCTTTGCAGCCCACAGTGCTGCCCCCAAACAGGGACTGGAAGCTCCCACCTGCGCCATCCCCCTGCAGCACAGGGAGCCTTGGAAATGGGAGTGCAGTTTTTCCATGCATTATGTATATAGGAGGGGAGCCAGCTGCCAAAGTAAATACAACCCTTCCCATTCCAAAAATGTCCTCCAGGAATTGTAAAGGATCCTGGAGCAAGCATTCTGTCTCAGATCCTTTATGCACATAAAGCAGCTTCGGTGGAGCTCTGGCAAAACCCCCTTGTGCCGAGAGGGTTATTTTTATGACAGGCACCAAAGGCGCTGGGAGCCGGGCATGGCCACGCGCACCCTGCACAGAGAAACAATCCCAGTAAAGAGCTTTATAGCCACTGAGGAATGTGGAACCTCCACCAGCCCGGCCGGGGCTCACAGAGCTAATTGCTTTGGGATTTGCTCTTTTGGAAGAGGGGGGGGGGAGGTCGAGTCTCTGCGGTTGCAGGCTCGGAGGGTCCCAGCTGCCCTTGTGGTTCATTAGGATGCTGAGTGGGAATGAGGGATGCTTTGAGGAGGGCGGCAGTGTTTGTGGGGTAAGGGAAGGAGATGTGTGGCTCCCTCTGCTTTCTCCTGTTACAACCCCAGGCTGAGCCCCCCCAGGGCAGGGGGTGCTGCTGGGGACCCCTGGGTGCTGTGCTCTGGGCATCGCCACGCTCATCTCAGCTGTGTTTTCTTTGCTGGTCTTTCCTTGCTCATTTAAGTGACTTTGGAAAATGGGATTTTGGCTCTTAAATCGTTCAGGGGCTTTTGAAAATTTTGACTCTAAATACTTTCCGAAGTGCATTTGTATGAAGTAATTCTCTCCAACCTCCCACAGTGGTAGTCAGATTGCATTTAATCCATCACTGAATGTTCCCGAAGGCTGCGAGTTGGCTCCACGCGGCACACGGAGCCGCGGCTCTGCCGGCACCGCGTTCACCCCAAGGCTGCTCCCACCTGCTCAGGGATGCACCAGGGCTTTGCCCTCCCTCCTCTCACCAGGGACAAGGGGCTGGTAGCGGGCACAGTGCTGCGATCCCACCCCATGGGGAGCATCACCCACGCAGTGCAACCCAACCCAGCGCAATGGCGCAGCATGCAAGCAGCAAGGCTCGGTGTCACCTGCTGGTGAGGACACGTTGAGCAGCACGGCCAATGGTTTGGGTGAACAGAAACGTGCCTGGCCGCATTCCTGGCCCCCATTTACCCCAGAAAAGCACACAGTCCCCCCCTTGCAAATGCCACAGCTTTTCCTGCCGAGTGCTGCAGGCTCGTTTTCAGAGCGCAGCCACCCGCCTGGTGGAAACATGGAAACGATATTCCAGTGCACAGCGCTGATTTGATTACGTCCGTGACCCACCGAAATTAAGTTAGGGCTGAAAACAGCCTTAGATTGAATTATTTCCTTTACTCGCTCTGTCTGCACAGAGCGCTGGGGATGGTTGAGACGTGCTTCTAGGGGAGCACAGCACGGCCGGACCCCCACATGCCACCCTTTGCACACAGCAGGGCTCCATGCACCTGGATCCCAGCTCCACTGGGAGCTTGGGGTCACTGTGCAGCACTGGCATGGCAGGCAGGCGATGCGCTGCCAAAGGTTGGAGACAACAGAGCCACTAAATCCTGTGCTAAGCCCGGCTTCCTCCTGCCAGCAGGGAGCTGAGCCCTGGGCAGCACATGGCACTGCAGCTCTGGATCAGCCATCCCGGTGCAAAGCTGTGTCCAAGGGCTGTAGGAGGGGACCTTCAGGGATGGCACTATGGGGACATTGCTGAGGAACAAGTGGGTGTACCAAGTGATCCCCTTGGGCTGCAGCTCGGCCAAAGGGCAAGAAAAAGGGCATAGAGGGACTGAACAGGGGGGTGATGACAGGAGGGAGAGGCCAGAGCAGAGCAGGGCTGCGGCCGATGGTTCGCTCTGTGGGACAGAGGAATGTCTGTGCTGCTAATGAGTCTGTTTGGAGAGGAAATGCTTTGCCAGTGAGAGCTCCGGTTAAACGAGGCTGGTTCGTTTCTGCAGGAGCTGCTGCATCCGTGGAGGCCCCTCCGTGCTGTGCCCCATTGCCCCAGCCCTCGGATCTGCAATGGGGTTGGGATGGAGGCAGCATGGGGCAAGGAGGGGGCTGGCACCTCTTGGAAGAGCCATCTTGGTGCACACAGCACCCACACAGAGCCCTGTGCCTGCCCAGCTCCATCCCGGCCAGAGCACATCAGCATTCCTGGGAGCAGGGTCTGGGGGACGGCATTGAGGGGGGATTAGCTGTCTGTGCTCCCCCCCACTCAGGCACTTAATACAGAAAACAAACAGCCTTGCACACCCCGATCCAGACGGGTTTTCTCTGCGTACGTTGCCTGGGAGACCCTAATCTGCCTCCCTGGGCACACTGGGGCCCTGCACCCCCAGGATGACACCGGAGGGTCCTCAGTCCCCAGCAGCTGCAGTGGGGCTGGTGGCTGGTGGTGGCCCTGCTGTGCGGGCACGAGGCTGCCAGCGGGATGTGGTGACTGCTCTGCATTGAGAATGGCACAGTGGGCAGGGAGGGTTGGGGAGGGGGGAGGGGAGTTGAGGAGCATAATACAGAACCGTGTTGAGCCACAGAAGGCGTTTTGGGGCAGTGATACCCTCCCACCATAGCAAAGGAGAGCAGGATGTACTGCTCACACCGGTCTTATGCCTGTTAAAGGAGCATGTGGGTGGTTTGGGGCAGTGCAGGAGCAAGCTTGCTCCAGGCCAAGAAGGAGAAAGAGGATGGAGCACCCATCCATCCCATCCACTGCATGCATCCTATCCATCCCATCCATCCCATCTCCTCCCCAGCACCCAGCAAAGCTCTTGGGTGATATTTTCTCACCCCTATGGCTGCTATTTCCAGCACCAGCATCCCCAGGGCTCTGCACACCCCGACACCCTCTGGGGGGGTGCGACCTGTGGGGCACTGAGGCAGGGATGGGGCCGGGGATGGGGGGAGAGGGGAGTGACTGCATTGACGGATTGATTTTGCTCACTGTCTGCATGCGGTGATTGGGAAGGAGTAACGCTGGGAAAGAATCAAGGGAAAGTGATTAAATAAAGGAAAGTAAATCAAACTATTTATAAAGATGGAAGTAAATTAAAAGAAAAAGAAGAAAGGGGAAGGAAAAAAAAGAAGGGGAGGAGGAGGGGGGGAATAATGGGGAAAAGAAATAGGAAAAACAAAAAAAAGAGAAGAGGAAAGCCTGCCCGCCGCCCGCCCAGCCCGGCCCGGCCCGGCCCGGCCCCTCGCCCCCTCCCTCACTCCCGCACGGTCCCGCTCCGCCCCGCTCCGCGCCCCCCGCACCGCCCCGAGCCCGCAGCCAGAGCGGCCCCGGCCCCGTCCCGGCCCCGCCGCGCCCGGGGCAGGCAGTACCGTGCTGTACCGTGCTGTACCGTGCTGTACCGTGCCGTACCGTGCCGTACCGTGCCGTACCGTGCCGTACCGTGCCGTACCGTGCTGTACCGTGCCGTACCGTGCCGTACCGTGCTGTACCGTGCTGTACCGTGCCGTACCGTGCCCAGCCGTGCCGACAAGAGCCGTGCCGATCCGAGCCTGGCCGCCCCCCGATGCGATCTTGAGCAGCGCCGGGCCGAGGTAAGGTCGCCCCGCGCTCACCTGCGCGCACGTGTGGCCGCGCTCCGCGCTGAGCTCCTGCCCGTCCGGGTCAGCAGACAGCGCTGATCCCTTTTTCCCTTGCGGAGCGCACCCCGAGGGCTCTTCCAACCCTCTGCCCGGGAGAGCTGCTCGCCCGCGCGCTGCTCTTCAGTTCTTACGAGCTCTTATCACCCCCCGTTCCCCCCCCCGGTCCCGTTTAATCGCCCCCCGAGCGCCGTCCCGGTGCGAACAACGCAGCGCGACCCGGCACTGCCCGACCGCATCGCGCTCCCAACTTCGTGCGGGACCAGAGCGCGTTTGTGCGGGCAGAAGGGGCTGGGGAACGGGCTGAGCCCTCTGGGGCTGTGCCCGTGTGGGGCTGGGGTTGCCCTGGCTCTATGGGATGCGGCTTCACCCTAAAACATCGCCCCGAGCAGGGATGGGGGCAGCTCGTTCCCGAACACTTGGGGCAGAGCAAGGTGCTTCTTGCATTGAAGAGTTGCTGCTAATTGGCTCCTGCTCTGAGCATTCCCAATGACCCACCGAGATCCCCCCGGCCGTTCCCCTGCGGGCGCAGCAATAACCCGCTGCCGCTATTTTCTCATCTGCGGGCGGCTTTGCTATAGGGAACATGTTTAATAAATCATAAGGCCGGTGAATTCCTGGGATTTTTATTGCTTCTGTAAAAATGCAGTTTTGATCTGTCTGCGAGGGACACTGGAAACAAAGCGGCTCCGTGCGGGGACCGAACCCTGCGTGCTTAGGGCTGGGAAGGGGGGGAATGGGGCGCTGCGAGACCCCCACATGGGCAGTGCCCACTCCGGGGGTGGCACAGTGCTATGCCGGCTGTTGGGGCTGAGTGCTGAGCTGGGGATATGAGTGTCAAAGAGGGGGGATGTGAGCACGGAGGGGGAGATGTTGCCCCCCGGGGCTGCGGCATGTAGCGTGATGCCAGGGAGCAATGGCAGCCCCAGCCCCAGCCAGGCTTCGGATTACATTTTTCTTCCTCGCCCTATTGCCTGGGGGGGGGGGGGAGAGAAGCAGTGAAAACAAAACTGTTCCGAAAAGAGAAAAAAAAATAGAAAAGAAAAAGAGATTCTTGCAGGAAGAATCACCCGGTTTCCATCAGCAGCCCCCCCAGAACCCCACAGTGCCACACTGCAGGGCGTGGGGCTCCCCGACACGCCGGGGAGAAGGAATGAAAATAAAGCACTTTTCCCTCTCAGCTCGATCCAGCCGGGGCTGAGGATTGAAGCTGAGAGCTGTCAGGGGCTCCTCGGGTCTTTGTTAAGTGCTGTCATCGGGGGGAGCTCAATGCAGAGCTGCCCCATCGGGTCCCATGGGTGTCAGCGTGCTGGTGACCCTGCATTGGGCTCCTTCCCCTCCGTGCCTTTGTTCCAGGCTGTGCAGAGTCTGGCTGTGGGGAGGGAGCTTTCCTTTGTACGAGCATTTAAATTCTTTGCAGTGATTCATATATTCCATTCATATGAAACGCAGTTTGTGCGGAGTGTGAATGGGGACTGCTGGGGGATTTTGAAGGCAGTAAGCCCCAGAAGTGTCAGAAGTTATTCACACCTTGGTGAAATCAAGGATATTTCTGTCCGTGGCTCTTGGCAGGGACTCAGCACAGCGTTGGGTTTTTGGTTTCCCATTTGGAGAGCAGCTTTGGGGGGAGCACTGAGGCTGCAGTCTGCTCCGGCATCGGGGTCACAGCCCCCCAGCACCATCCATGGGGCTCCAGGCACTGCTGGGCTGTTCCTGTGGGGTGGCAAAGGGCAAACATCCCTGCCTCCCTCCAGGGCTGCTCTGCACCCGCTGAGCTCATGTGGTTGAGAAATCCCTCTTTAGCATTGCTGAAGGGGGAATCGGGCTCATAGCAATGGCCAAAGTGTCGGAGGGTCAAGCACGGCCTTGGGGGTATCTGTGTGCTCTGGAGCACAGGAGCTGTAAGGGAGCTGTATGGCTGAGGGATAGAACTTCCATTGGTGGGCTCCCATCTCCATCCACGGGTGCTGCACTGCACTGAGCTCCCCATGTGCTGAGCACACAGCACAGCTCTGACAGCACCGGGCACGGCCACCTGCAGAACACATTAACCCCATGGAAGGGGCGTGAAGGGCCCTTCCCTTCCCCTTTCTCACACACTCCCCCTGTCATTCTCTCATATTTCAGCTTGTCTGCAGCTCGGAAGGCAGCAGAGTTTCCATTCCCCTGTGCTAAAGAAAGCGTCTGTGACAACAGACCCAACAGCCCGGGAGGGGAGGGAGGAGGAGATGCTGAATTGCAGTTGTTTTTTCCCCCAGTTCTCCCTCCCATGTTCTCCCCTTCCATAGGGGCTGTTGGGCTGACACAGATTCCCCCAGCTATGCTCTGCCCTGGGCTCTAATTATGGCAATTAACTGCCTGTTTGGGGGAGCTGGGGGGCACCAGTGGGCACTGGCTTCCACCCAGGGGCTCATTGCCTCTCTGCCCTGCTCTCCCCTGGATATTCTGTGGGGGCTGACTGGAAAATCCCAATAGGAATCCCATAGGACAGAGCCCCGTGGGGCTGCAGGTGACGCCAGGAATGGGGACATGCTGCTGTCCCCGTGTGACGGCTGATGCCAGCAGACACCATAAGCCTCTTTTCCCCCTATGTCGGAGCCATCCCTGAGTCACATCCCTGTGCCTCACCCCCTCCCCGGGGCTGTCTGCTCTCTGTACAACCCCGTGCATCGTCTGCGGACATCAAAGCGCTGAGATCAAACCCAACTGTGCGGGGCCTTCTCGGCTGGATGGGTTTCAATGTCCTGAGCACATCTGCTCGGGGTCGTGCCGGGCAGTGAGGTCCGTGGGCTGCAAACCTCGGGTCTCTGTGTGCATCCACTGCTGTAGGAGCTGTGCACTTCCTTCCCCACATCCCACCCCAACCCCCCCGTGTTCCCTACGAACCCCCCCCAGCACTATTTCCAAGTACTGCAGACAGGAGTTGAGTGTTGGTAGGAGAGGGGAAGGGAACAAAGCAGCCCCAAAGCAGCTGCACGGGGTGCTCTCCCATCCCCTCAAACATCTGCGGAGGCTCCGTGGCCTCCCGTGGCCCCGATGTCATCTGAGTTCACTCGGTGCTGCAGGAAGGAACCTCCGCCAAATCCCCGGCTGCTGTACAGCAGGGTCTCATCTCCTCTGCCTCCCCTGGGGCCGAGCCCGTCCCTCGGTCCCATCCACAGATGTTTGTCCTTAGAGACTCTCCAGGCGCTGCTGTGCGGGACAGGGTTTGGTGAGCAGGGAGGGAAAAAGGCCCTCTGCGTTTCCACCTGCTGCTCTGAGCAGGCAGCGAGGGGATGGAGAGGCACAGCCAGGGCTCTCCCACGGTGGGTGCTTTGCACTGAGTGCTCAGCTCTTGCACTGGGGTTCAGTGCTCACAGCCCCATAGCAACGCCTCCATCGTGGGGAGGATATGGCTCCAGAAATGCCCCCAAACTGCAGACCCCAAAGCTCGGGTCTGTGGGGCTGCACCTCCCGTGCAGATCTCCCTTGGCGGCTGCTGAGAGCTTCTTTATTGTTCCTGCGGAGGGTTTTGTTTCACTGCTGCCTTCCAAGTTCCCAGGGATCTAAATTGTAAAGAAGGGGTCTTGTAAAGAGCCCCATCCAGATGAATGAGACGATACCGCCGGTATCGAGGTGAGATCGATCCCCTCCTTTATGCGCAGACAATGCAGCCGTGGGAGCAAACAAGGACACAGCCTTTCTTCTGGGGCACATTAGCCTAAATCAGAGCCTCCTCTTTGTTTCACCCTGGAACCAAAGCCCTGCAGCTGGACCGCCTCGTGCCCAGCTCTGCAGACATACGGGGCTTCTCCCCTTCCCTACAGCCCCGAGCTGCAGAGGGTCAGCAGTGCCAGGGTTGCCCCATTGCCACAGGAGCAGCTTTGGGGTCAGCCCTGCACACAGCACCTGGTGCTCAGGGCAGCTCTCAGCCCAGGTTTATTTGAAGGATGCATTGGGATCTGCAAGCCTGGGGCCGATTTATGGCTTCCCATCAGAATGCTGTGGTTGCATTCAGCAGCTGGGGCTGCACTTTCCCCTTGGGGACGCTGGCACAGCTCTGTCCCCACTCCTCGGGGTGAGAGCCCAGAGGCTGGGTACACATCGGGGCACGGCGCTGCCGAGGGGATATCGGTGTCAGGACAGCACAGCAGTGCAGATAAGGCAGCAGAGCCCTGGCACAGCGGGAGCTGCAGAACTCTGCCTGCATTCCACATAGCTTTAATTTCACCACTTATCGCCGTGCCTCCGGCTTGCTCTGAGTGCTGTGGGGTCAGCAGTGAGCTCTGCCATCCCACCTCTGTGCGAGCCGCCGGTGCCCACCGAGGTTAACTATGTGGGCTTGTGCCAGAGCAGCATATTTTCAGCCTCAAACACGCATTGTCCGTGCTTTCAGAAAGGTATTCTCTGTGCCAGCCGGGGCAGAACCGAGCGCCCTGTTCTTGCTGTATCCTGATAGCACAGCCTGGCACTCCAGGTCCGATCCCCCACATCGGGGCTTTGGGTTACAGCAGCGAGACTTCTGTCTGCTCCTTGCCATCAATCCCAGCCCTCTGGGGCCCACAGAGGTCCCACTGATAACCTCACCCCAAAACCTCGCCTGCGCTTTGCTTTGGGTTGATGCGTGGTCAGGGATGCACTGAGCATCCCGAGCAGCTTTGGGGCTGGGGGGGCTTTGTGGTTGTGTTATGCTGTTGCTCACCATGGCATTGAGCACCACGAGCCCCGTGAGCAGGTCCTGCATCCCCCCATCACACTCACTGTGTTCCTCACCACGGGGCTCCCTCTTGTAGTTATTCAATGTCAGTGATGAATGCAAACCATGAGCTCAGGTGAGCTCCTCCATCAGCAGATGGGCAATGATTTGTCATTATTTTATCCCCATACCGGTCCTTTCCTCCCTCAAGGGAAGGTCCATCCAGCCTATAGGACTGACCCCGTGCCAAGCCGTGCCCGGGCAGCTCTTTGATGAAACGTGGGGCTCCTGAGAATTAATTTCATTCAAAACATTCTTCTCGTTTTTCTTAAAGCACAGCAAATCCGCCGTGCTTACAGCAGGAATGCACCCGGAGCGCTGCCGGGCAGACCTGAATTCCCTATAGTGCATGGATGGGGTGGGGGCTTCGCTGGTCCCCCCACCAGGAGCACACAGGGCAGCCCCTGCCTTGTCCCACTGCAAAGGAAAGGTGGGTTTTTCCCCCCCTTTTACACCCAGATTTTGCTGTTTTTCCTGGCAGTCCATCAGCGACGGCAGTTTTGCCCCCTTGGCCTCTGGTCTCTTTGTGGGGTCGGGGTGCAGACAGAAGCTGCCTCCCCCTGTCTGGCATTTGGAGGGCTGTGGGAGGAGGAACAGCCCCCTTTGTCCCAAAGGTCAGGGAAATGCCAGTGAGGCCGCAGTGTGGGTGACTGCCAGGCAGGCTGCAGCAGCTGGTGCCGGGCGCTGTGCAGTCTGTAGGGTGGGATGGATCCAGGATCCGATCCCGGCTGGGCAGAACCCACTGTGGGTTTTGTGGGGCAGCTCTGTGCTGGCTGTGCTGCTTTCATTTGGTTACACTGAGCTTTCTCCTATTGGAGACTGGGGGGTGCAGGGCCCCCGATGAGGGGCTTTGGTGAGCCGGGCTGCAAGCCGATCCCCTTCTGTGGTTTTGCTGTTTTGGATGATACAATTTGTTATTCCAAGAACTACCCAGCAAATGGACCCCATTAGCCCAGTCCCCAGAGCAGTGCATTGCTCACCTTGGGATGGCTGCAGAGCCCATAGCCCAGCATGCAGGGATGGGGGCTGGTTCTGCAGCACCCCGAGCTGGGCAGCTCTGAGCCGCTTCAACTGGAGCATCCTCACCCCAGCCAGCATCGCCTCCCGCCATGCAGGGATGCTTCTGGCTCTGCTTGCGTTGGCTCCGCGGGGCTTTTTCCTGCATGGAGCTGGGCAGGAGCCAGTGGGTTTATAAATAAAAGCATCGGACACCTCTCTGGGTGGTGCTGGAAGTTCCTGAAATAGCCTCACAGCTCCGCCAAGGCTCGCGTGGCCGCGATGTTCAGCGTGGGGCAGGGCTGGTTGTGCTGCTTGGTGTTGGGCTCAGAGCCCCGTTGGCATCACCCACCCCAGCACTGCCCCCAACCCAACCCGCCGCTCCCGGAGCCCTTCCCTGCGCCATTCCCCACACAATAGCTTTGGGTTGGATGTGGATGGCTTTCTGCTCTTGTATTATTTTCTTTTAGAATTGTCCTCTAGAAAAATAGGATGAATAGGTCGACTTAATTCTTTCCCCATGTCTCGTTGCCGCATGTGAAGTCCCATAAATCCCATGCAGGCCCAACAGTGCTGCAGCCAGAAACCCAGAGCTCTCCGGGGCATGGCACGCTCAATCCGGGGGTCTGATGCTGCCCATTTCCTAGAACCTCACTCTCCCCATTTCCTAGAAGGCAGAGACACAAACACACCCAGGGCTGCTCCCACGGGCACTGGGGGCACAGGCTGGAATGGCTCTGCCCGGCACCTGGGCTGTTTGCTGCTCGGAGAGGTGCTTTGTTTCCCAGCAGTGCCCTGGAGCTTTGCTTTCCTGGAAGCCCGTGGGGTGCCCTGCATGCCTGTGCTCTCTGATGCCATCCCTGCCACTTGCACAATTTGGTAACAGAGATGGGATTGATGAGCTGCCTGCTCGCCCTGGGGACAGCGCGTCTCCGTAGTGCTGCGTGGTGACGGATGTGCCCCGCTCTGGGATCCCATGTGATTTCCAGTCCTCGGAAGGCGCCTGGTCTGAGGTCAGCCTTGGGGCAGGCATGGTGCCTGGCTGCCCCCGCAGCCCCATAGCATCCTGGACCCGTGGGGATGGATGGCGTGAATGGTGTCCCGGTGCTTTGTGCCAAAGGACACTGTGTGAAGCGGAGATGAACCGCGCATTGCCTCATCTCCGCTCCCCTGGCACGGGGCAGTGGTAGCAAAGGGACAGTGAGGGGACGGCCCCCAGTCTCAGCCCTTGAGGCTCCGTCTCGCTGCCAGACTGGTTTATAATGGAAACAAGAGGTGGCCCCAGTGGTGAGGCCGGGCTGGCACCGGGCTGTGCGTGGGGTTGGAGCACTATGGGGTTTGGGAAGCGGGTGCTGAGCGTGGGCAGAGGGTGGCTCCCGCATGACACCGCCCGGAGCGGAGCTGTGCATGGAAAATAGGAGCTGAGTGTTTTTCCAGCTTGAAGCCTAAACAAAAGGTTTTGTAATAAATGCATCCCTCGGCCCCAGCTCTGCACCCGGCGCTGCCAGGACAAAGGCCAAGGGGCAGAGCTGTCCCATGCCCCTGTGCCACGGGGCACTGCCCCGCGCCGCCGCCAGCTTTTGGCTTTTTCATGCAAAACCTGCCCTTAAAAGCTCCTTCAGTGGGGTTTTGTGTGCTGTTGGCCAAGGCAGGGTGCAGAAATGTGGGAAAGAGGTGAGCAGCGGGATGTGCGCGCACCCATTGGCACCAGCCAACCATGACCAGGGGGGTCGGGCTTCATTTCCTACAAGGCGGGCATGTGGCTGCGTCCTTAGCAGGAATGGAACAACCCTGCCTGCTCATCTGAGGGCTAACAGAAACAAGTAGGTCCCAGCAAGAAAACACACTGTGTCTTCTTCACTGATTTGCACCGCTGCTTGAACTCCAGGTCCCACATTTTGCTTGGCTGTGCATCAATGGTCGTAAAGACAGCTGAGTCCGGAGCTCTCTGCTGCACTGGGAGCAGCAGCTGAGAGCAGAGGTTGGATTGTGCTGGGAATTAGGAGCTTCAGAAGTGTGGTGTCAGGTAGACAGCTGCAGATTGGCATAACTTGGGGTTTAAGGCTTTGTGTTCAGCTCAGAGATCAGCGGTGTGTGGGTACGTTGGGCACCGCTGGGGACATGGTGCTGAGCATCAGAGTGGTGGGTGCTGGCCAACACTGGGTCCTTCTGTTGGGTGTGTGGATGGATGGATGGATGGATGGATGGATGGATGGATGGATGGATGGATGGATGGATGGAGGGATGGATGGATGGATGATGGAGGGAGGGAGGGAGGGATGGATGGATGGATGGAAGGATGGATGGATGGATGATGGAGGGAGGGAGGGATGGATGGATGGATGGAAGGGTGGATGGATGGATGGAAGGATGGATGGAAGGATGGATGGATGGATGATGGAGGGAGGGAGGGAGGGAGGGAGGGAGGGAGGGATGGATGGAAGGGTGGGTGGATGGATGGATGGATGGATGGAAGGATGGATGGAGGGATGGATGGATGGAGGGAGGGATGGAGGGATGAAGGGATGGATGGTTGGATGGATGGATGAGCTCTGGGTTGGTGCCTCAGCTGAAGGGTTCAGAGGGAGCTGGGAGGTTTGGAGCACTCCCCAGACCCTGGAGAAGCTGGAATTCCCTGCAAGGCTTTCAGCTGTGAGACAAAAGAAATGTGGGAATGACAAAAATAAAAATAAATATATATATATAAAAACAAAACAACAAAACCCCAAAACTCCTCGAACTGAAAAATCAAACCAGCTGATTTCGGTGGTGTTGAAACATCTCGTGACAACGTTGGACACATTTTTTCCAAACATGATTCTGGGAAAAAAAAAAAAAATGGAGAAGACCTGATTTTACCCAACCCTCCTCCATCCCGATGGCTGCTCACGTGCCATGGGGCGCACACGGCATCTCCCCAGCACAGAACGGAGCCCCGCTGTGCTGCTTCACCCCACCACCAACTGGGCTGTGCTGAGAGGGGGGACACAGCAGAGCTCACATGGTGCCCCCCAGGCCCCCCCTTACATCCCCATTCTCAGCATGGAGCAAAATGAAACCGGAGCCGGCGGCGGCGCGGGGTGGGAGCGCGGTTTCTGGTAGCGCCGTGTCAGAGTTTCCACTGCACACCTCGGGCTTTCTGGGACCATGAGGCGGCGGACATAAATTCAATTACATGGAATAACATAAACGAAGGGTGTCTGAGGATGGGGGTGTGAAACCCGCCCGGCACAGACCTGCTCGGGGAAGGGGAGGGATCAGGGTGGGTGAAAACAGGCGCCGTGATGGAGCGGGGATGCAGAGCGAAGCCCTGGGGGTGGTGGGGATGGGGGCACGCAGGGCGCAGTGCCTTGAGCCGCAGCCATGGGGATGGGGTGTTTGGGGCTGGCTGGGGAGGAAGCCGTCACACTTCTTATTTGTTTTAATGGGTTAATTGACAGAACGCAGAAAAAAAGTCACATGCCTTAAACCCATGAAATCCCCTGGCTGAGGCTGGGCTTGTCAGTCATCCTTATAGGGCACAGCGAGGGCAGGACCAAGAGAGGGGCCCCACTCCGGCTCTGTCCCCCCATAGCGCTGGCCCCACACCTGGTGCCATCCCCAGCACCCTATGGGGATGAGCAGGATGGGGAGCCAAGAAGGAGCAGTGCCCGGGGGAGCGGGGCCAGCACCTCACTGCCCGGGAACCCAATCCTTCCTGCCCCCCCTCCCAGCAGCCGAGGCTCCCGGTCCTGAAATTTATTTGAATGTAAACCTAGCTCTAAGGCAGCTTTTTCTCATTTTTAAACTATTTCATATCAATCCTTGGCCTGACATTTGTTTTCTTTGAATTTGGTGGGGAGCGTGGTCTGCATTGCTGAGGATATCTCCTCAGGAATCTTGGCAGAGGCTGCGCCGTATCTTTGAAGAAAGAGCAAATGCAAAACAGAAGGGCCGATATTAGAGGAGCACAAACAAGATTTCCCTGCACTTAGCCCAGAACCAGCAGGGCTGGGGGTGCTGGGGGTGGCACAGCACATCCCCAGTGTGGGATGAGCCCATGGCAGCCCCAACTCGGGCAGTGTTTGTGTCCCCAGATGGGGGTTATCTTGGTCTGGGGACCACCAGGTCCTCATTGCCTGTAGTGTCACAGCACAAACACAGGAGGGAATGTGACTGTTGGGGTGGGACAGGGAGGAACAGTGAGATGCTGCAGGGCATCTGCTGAAGGCTTCCCAGGCACAAAGTTACAGCACATCCTCAGCGCCTGCCCAGAAACCGAGACGACCCATCTGCATGGGACCAGACGGATGCTATTACATTTATTTATAAAATATACTGTATCAAAGAGGAGAATAAAAGCACTCCAGAGGAGAAGGGAGGAGTGCCAAGCCGCTTTGCCCAGCCTCAAACCAGTGCTCAGTTTTGGGGCTCAGCTTTGGCTGAGGTGTGGACAAGGATCCACAGCTCCCTCTGGTCCCCAGCAGCCCCAAGCCCACCTGTGGCTCAGCTTCCCACTATGGGTGATGCTGGGACCTCAGCAACCCCAAACAGAATGCAAGGACTGAGCCCCAGTGATGCAGGGTCAGGTGCAGCAGGGTGCTGAGCAGGTGCTTGGGATTTGAGATGCTCAGGGCTGATCCTGTGCAGCTGTTGGCGTTCCTATACCACTGCAGGGCGCTGAGAACATGCAATAAATAACACAACTCCCTCAAAGCTCCCACCCTGCAGAACCAACCTGGGGACAGAGCCCCATAGTGCAGGACAGCACAGCATAGCTTGCAGGGCTGAAGGCTCCAGCCTAGACCACAGCATACTGTCACCAAACCAACATGGCACAGCTCTGGTTTGGAGCCACGGTGCCCAGCAGGTGATGCACAACATGGATGTGACCCATTGGCACCACCACCCTCACTGAGCAGCACCCAGCTCCCAGTCTGTGCCTTTGGTTTTGGGAAGGCACCATTCTGCCAGGAGGAGGAGGAGGAGGAGAAGAAGAGAGGAGGGGAAAATAAAAAAGAAACCCCACAAAAATGTCTTCATAACAGGAAACGTCTCATAAAATACCTGTGGTTTGGCATGCGCAGTCTGGCTGGTCCAACTATGCACCTGGCAGGCAACCCTGCTATTAGTGCTGCACAGCCTGAGATTTGGCAGAGCTGGGGTTGGAGCCGGAGCCCTCCATGGGGCTGGGTGCAGGGGAACATGCCCACAAAGACCCATAAGTCCCTGTATCCCCCCCCTAAGGGTGCAGGGAGTCAGGCTGAGCCCAAAGCAGAGCATCCTACACCCAGCTACAGAGCAGACCCAGCATGCTGCTTTTAAGTCCTGAGCAGTTTTAATTGGCTGAGCTCTTAATTGGCTGAGCACAGCTGGGTGAGGAGCTGCTCTTCATGATCCTAAAGCTGCTCTCCTTGTGCGGAGACCTGCAGCACTGCCAGCACCCACATTGCCTGGATGAATCACACCACGGTGTGGGCACAGCATTGCCAACACCGCTGCGTGCAGCACTCAGGACCCACCTGCTGCTGGATGCAGTGAAACAGCGGTTCGTGATAAGGGTTTTAAGAGCAGAAACATCACATTTGGACACACTGGGACCTGAGTTTTCCAGGCCGATCTACATCCCCACCAATGCACACCCACAGCTCTGTGGGCACCGTGGTGCCACCGTCACAGTGCGCATCAGCTGCGATCAGCCCTGAGTTTTGACAGCTGGGGGGGAGGGATTAAGGCCTGAGCTGTGCCCTGTGGCAGCCTCACGCCTTGCTGCTCTGCGGCACACGCACACCCAGGGTCACTAATCCGCCTTAGCCGACCCCTGACCCCGCAGCTGTGGGATCAACAGTGGCACCAACCCCAATGTCAGCGCCGCAGTGGGGATCTGGGCTCCTCAGCACCACGAGTGGTGTGCAACGTGTGCATCCGTGCCACGTCCCATGTGTCATCCCCTTGGGACATCGCTTTGGGGCAGGGTGTCCTTCCCATTGCTCCCCGCACGTCGCACGCTGCACGTTGCACATCACACATTGCACGTTGCACATCACACATTGCACGTTGCACATCACACATTGCACATGGCCTGGGTGTGCCGGGAGGCGAGTTAGGACAGGGAGAAGCACCCAGAGTGGGATGTGCATCCAGCTCTGCAGCAGCTGTGCACAGTGCAGCTGGTTGGTGTGCAGCTTCCTGCAGCCCTGTGCTTGCAGCCCTCCAACTCATCCCGCTGCAGCTCTGCTCCTCGCCGTGCCCTGAGCTGCCCTGTGCGCTCTGATCGCCTGCGGTAGTTGTTAGTGCAGCAGGAGTTAATTAGCACGGAGCCCCCAGCTCTGCAGTTAATTTGGCTGCAGCCCCTGCCTGGATCAAGTGCTGTGGGTGGACACGGCCAGCACTGACTGCAGCACGCTGTGAGCTGGAGTGACTGGGACGAAGGGCAGTGCAGTGTGCTGTGCCACATCATGCCGTGCCATGCTGTGACATTCAATGCTGTGCCATGCTGAGCTGTGCCAAACAATGTGATGATGCCATGCCATGCTGTGACATTCCATGCTGTGCCATGTTGTGCCACGCTGCGTCATCTGCTGTGATGCCATGTCATGCCATGCTGTGCCATGTGATGTGGCAGCATGCAGTGCCGTGCTGTCCAATGTGATGCCATGCCATGCCAGGCCATGCTGTGCCAAGCAGTGATGCTGTGCCACCTCATGCCATACAGTGCCATGCAATATGATGCTATGCCGTGCTGTGCCATGTGATGTGATGCCATGCCACGCTGTGCCTTGCCACGCAACATGATGCCACGCAATGCCATGCCATGCCATGCTGTGCCATGCCATGTTGTGCCATGCCATGTTGTGCCATGCCATGCCCAGCCAGCCCTGTACCAGTCCCAGCCGCGGGTGCAGCGGGGCAGCAGGAAGCTGTGTGCAGATGGGGTGGGATGTTTTTCTTTCGTCAAAGAAAATGTTTTCTTGTTCCCTCTGATGAAGGCTGGGCGAGGCCCTGGATCCGCGCGGTGCGTACAGCAGCTTTTGGCTGCGATCCGGCGTCATGCATTAAGGCCTCTCTGTGCCAAACCTCTCCCTGCGCTCCTGCACTGCTCAGCCATGCACTGCTTTGGCTCCCACAGCCCGTCCTGCGGAAACACCGTGCTCTCTCTCTCTCCCTTTCAATAGCTCACTTTTCGTTTTCGCCTCCTTTTATTATTATTTTTAAAGCACGCGTAGCACAAACCCAATCATTTACCTCCTGCTGGAGGCCGTCCAGCCCCGTGTTGGGCTTGGAAACCCTCCCTGCTGTAGTTTTTTTTT
This sequence comes from Excalfactoria chinensis, assembly GCF_039878825.1. Classification (NCBI taxonomy): domain Eukaryota; kingdom Metazoa; phylum Chordata; class Aves; order Galliformes; family Phasianidae; genus Excalfactoria; species Excalfactoria chinensis. The sequence goes on from NC_092846.1 coordinate 3,836,624, forward strand.
ATTGCAAATGACCGGGGATGGAGCTGCTGGATGGGACCCGGTGGCGGCCAAGCGCAGCCCACCCACGCGCCGATGCCGCCCCACGTTTTCTCCTTGCAATGTCCACCCAGAGATGGGGATGTGTTTTGCTCTGCGATGCTGCGCCCATCCCCATGCCCAGACACTGATCCCAGTGTCCAAGCACTCCCGGTGCATGGCACAGGGATGGGCACAAAGCGGTCTCAGCCCTCCTGGTAGCTCATGAGCGTGGCCAGAGGTTGGTAAAGCTCCGGTTGGATCCAGGGTTGCATCTGGGATTGCTGTGACCAGCACTGATGGGGCTTTTACTGCTGTTTAAACAACTTCTCCGCTTCACTGACCTCCAACCACCAGCTCGGATCCCCCGCAGACCGCCTGTATTGACTTTAAAATAATTAGCCTTGGAGTGAGCGGGCGCTGCGCTGCCTGCCGGCCCCGTCGTTAGTATCTAAATAACAGCAGCCATAAATCAGCCACAGCCCTAGGAACAAGTGCGGGGTTGTGTGAGCGGGGCCGTGCTGGGGGCTGGGATATGAGGCTGGGGGCGAAAGCAGAGAAGGTGCCAGGGCTGTGCCGGATGGTGCTGGGAGCACAAGGCACAGCCTGTTTGCGGGGCTCCCCCGGCCCCACGCTCCTGTGAGAACAAGGTGACACTTCTTGTCTCGGCTCTTGGACTCCAAGTGTGAGATTTTTCTCTCCCCGGTGCTTTCATTGCGTGCCAGGGGTTTTTAACACGTCCTGCTCACGCGGTGCCGGGGGAGTGCGGCGGCTGTGAGCTCTGAAGCTGCGCCAGGGGTCCCTTGTGCTGTGCCAGGGGTCTCTGTGCCATGCCACCACACCTGACCAGGGGTCTCCACACTGCATCAGGGGTCCCTGTGTCATACCAGAGATCTGGGTGCCATGCCAGGGGTCTCCATGTCACGCCAGAGGTTCCTGTGCCATAGCAGGGCTCTCCGTTCCATAACAGATCTTTGTGCCATACCGGGGTCTCCAGGTCATCTCCTCACAGCTGAGAGCATGTAGATCATCCCATGGGGACGCTGTGTCATGGGGGGACAGGGCTGGGTAAGGGCTGGTTGGCAGAGAGGAGAGATGGGGAAGGAGAGGATGGGATGAAGTCAGAGCCAGAGGCACGGGGGTCATTCCAGGTAAGGCAAACAAATAAATAGCTGATTCAGGGGTTTGTTCTCCTCTTTTATTTAGCAGAAACCGTATTTTTACAGCTGCAATCCCTTAAAATGGGATTTTTTCCCCCCCTTAAACAGATCCCTGTAAAATAATGCTTCATAAAGAGCAGCGTTCCTCTGCTAAACCCTGCAGACAAACAGCAGCGCGGCGCTCCTCCTGCCTCCTGTCGGACCCATCCGACACCTGCCCAAGGAGCAGCCTCGTTCCCTTTGCTTAACTGCTTTCCTTTTGTTTGTGTTGATGTATTTATTTCTCCCCTCTTTTGCTCCCAACTTTTCTTCTTCATTTTTTTTCTCATTGCTGTTTCAGCAAAAACCATTCAGGAAATTCCGACCAAATCCCAGCACACACAGCAGCCCTGCCCGGCGGGGAGAGGCAAAGAAGGGCTTAATGCTCATTAATTACCACCACGGGTCGATTATTGCGAGGAGGAGGGAAACAAGCAGCAAAGCTCCTTGCCATCATGTGTCCTTTAAGCTTCCGAACATAATTGCACGGAGAATAATTGCAAATCAATCTGTTTGCACACGTTGCTGGAGAGGGAGAGGTGTCTGCACACAGCGTGTTTATATCCAATGAGGGGACCCTTCAGGCTGGGGCTGCTGCTCCCACATGGGGCTTTCCCTGCAGCCATAAAGCAATGGGTTGGCATCCTTGGGGGGTTGGCATCACGGTGCTGCCGGGGTCCTCACTGCTGCTCTGTCCACAGGAGCATTGTGGAGCAGGATGCTGCCGGACGCTGCGGTGCTGCTGCTGCTGCTGCTGCTGGTCGGCCTTCGTGTGGCTGCAGCTGGAGGAGCGGCTGGATACGCGCAGGTCAAGTACATGCAGCCCATGGTGAAGGGGCCCCTGGGACCCCCGTTTCGGGAAGGCAAAGGGCAGTACCTTGGTAAGGGGCGCTCGGAGGGGGGTGGGAGGGTGGGGGTGATGCTGACTGTGAGACCAGCAGATCTGCCTGCAGCATCCCATAGCACCCTATGGCATCCCACAGCCACTAAGCTCTCCCCATCACACCCAGACCACCACCCAGCACCTCTGAGCAGGTGCTTCCACCCCCCAATAAAAGCCCAAGGGATAGCAGCATAGAGAAGCTGACCCCTTGGCTCCTGCCCTGTGCCCCCCCCCTCCTGGTCACACCCCCGAGGAAGCTCACTCTGGGAGCCTGTGCACAAAGCAGCCCCGCAGCCCTTTGCTCTCTTCCTCCCATCCTGCCCATTTGCTCTGTGCTCATCCTCCACCTATCCTGTTTTCCTGTCTGTGTTTCACACCAGTTGGGAAAGGAGAGAGGGCCAAGGCCCGAGATGGGAGACCCAGCCCAGCATAAAGAGAGCAAATGAGAGCGATTTCCTCCACCACACGTGTTAAATCAATCCCCACCAGGCGACATGTGCTGCTCTCAGAGGCACTGAGGTCATTGCAGGGAACAGCCAGCCCAGCTGCAGCTTCCAGCTGAGCCACAGCCCTTCATACCCGCTGGCTTTGAGCTGCCCTGCTTCCACCTTGCCTGCTTCCACCCTGTGCATGCACATCCTGCCTGCTTCCATGCCATGCATGCACGCACTCTCTGCTTGTCCTTGCTGCAGAGCCCTGCTCTCTTTATGCCCAGTCCTGGAGCCAGCCACTGGGATCAGGCAGATCCCTCGGGCAGTCCAATGGGGTAACAGCCACCGGGACCCCCGGGTTCACTCAGAGCTGGACCCTCCAGGAAGCCCAAGTGTTGGCTCTGGGAGGAGAAACTGGAGAAAGCTGAGCTGCTGGTGGCTGATTTACTGCTGGGAGGAGCGGCTTATCAGGAGTTCAGCTCAGCACATGTGTCAGGAAACACACAGCGAAACCTGGAGCCGAAACGTGCTGGGAGCCCCCATTCCCTGCCCCCTTCTCAGCTGTTCTAGAGCTGCTCTCTGAATCCCAGCCAGAGACACAACCTTCCAGCACAGCCTCACCAAAGAGCAGCACTTCAGCTGCTGATGGGCCTGGATTCAAGCATCTCCCTGCTGCTTTTCCTGCTTTTTTCCTCCTTCCCTGCACATCAGGGCGGCTCGTTCATGCTGGGGGGATGCACAGGTGCTGGAGTGGGCACAGGGCTGCACTGATTCAGGACAGAGCAAACAGCAGGTGGAAGACCCCTGCTGAGCCCCCCAGCTTTCACTGCCCACAATAACAATGGGAGAGATGGAGGCAGGTGGGGATACCTGTAGCTCCTGCATCTCTCTGAGCTCCATGCTGTCTAACTGCTCCTTTGGCAAGGCACATCCCTGCTGACCCCCTGCCTTGCACAGGGCCATGCCAAGCACTCTGGTACTCCCAAGCCTGATGTAGGGGCCAGTACCCCAATTTGGGGCTGCAGGTGCCACATAGTGAGACAGACAGGGCTGCCTGCCTTGGGGTGCCGAGCAGCTTCCCCAACCCCAAAGTAGAGTCCAGGATGAACAGATGCAGCCGTGGGCAGGGGCTGGTCACTAGGATCCATATGGCAGTGCCCATGTGCTGTGCGGGGCCGAGGCGAGAGCTCATAGAACTCCTTCCCCCTTCCCCTGCCCCAGCTGGCTCGGAGCATTAGCATTCATGGCAGCTTTGTTCATGCTTCGAGGGGAACACATAACCCCATGCTGCTGCTGTGAAACGCGGAGCTCCGAGACATGCGTCTGTGGTAAGACATGGGCTTTTGAAATCGGATACCGCTGGGGCTGCAGTGTCCCAGTTTCTCCCCACTAACGTCCCCGGTTTGGTTTTCCCGTCTGCTTTTTGGCCGCCTGCAGGCTGGCAGCCCCATGCCTGGCCTTTCTGCTGCGCTGCGCCGTGCGGCTGCGTGAGCGAAGCTTCTCTCCTTCCACGGGGCTCAGCTGTAGATCCTCGTTCTGATCCCATGCAAAATGACCTAGAAAATTCATTCTTTTCAAACCATGGCAAGAAGGAACAAATAAAACCGGGTTGGGGATGAGGAAGCGGGAGGGGGGGAAAGGAGGAGGAAACACATTGAAATCATTTTCCGGATAAAAAGTTTTCCAGAATTCAAGCCCCAGAAATGTGCCTTAATGCTGCCCTTCACGTCTCCTTGCTTTCCCACACGGCTTTCTGGGGTGAGGAGCAGAAATACAGCAGCAGCTCCACGGCAGATGTGCTGCATTGCAGTGCATGGGGCAGGCTGAGTGGTGGGGATGAGCACTGCCAGCTGCCACCCTGCTCTGTGCTGGGCTGGGTGAGCTGGAGGTGCCGAGTTCTCAGCCCTTCACGTTTCTATCTGTGCTCCTTCCAAGCTCTCCCTTCATTCTGAGCTTCGCCCAGAGGGATTTTGCTGCGTTTCCCCTTTCTCACCCATTCCCCATCTCATGTGTTGCAGCACCCGCCTGCGCTCAGGGGGTGATTTATGCTCACGTCTGCGCTTTTCGCGCGGAGCTGCGGTGGGCATGTAATCTGGCCCTGCTCTCTTTGTAGTCTCTCAGCCCATTACTTTCTTTCTTATATCCGTTTGCAAAAGAGCTCTATAAATTCTTGGGATGTCAGGCGGCGGCGGCTCGCTCCCAGCTGGGCTGACTCACTTGGACGCGGTCGGGGCTGCGATTCCCTCGCAGCTATTGGAGCTTTTCCTCCATCCTCAGCGCTTTTTCCTTTGTAAGTTTCTCTCCACCTCTCTGGATGGGGCCAGAAAACAACACCGGCGTGTCTTAGCGAGTCGCACATCACCTCTCAGGGCTCCCAAGTACATCTCAGCATTCCCTCTTTAATCCCAAAGGGGACCCAGCCATGCACAGGTCTCCAGGCCCCAACCTCACGGGAATCACTCAGGTTGAAAAAGACCTTTGGGATCAACCCAGTCCAACCCCAACCCATCCCACCACGGGGCCGCATCCCTCAGCCCCAGAGTGCGGCAAAATGGAGGTGCTGCCAACTGGAGGCACCCCAACGTGGCAGCCCGATGTGCCCCCAGCCAGTAAAGCTCTGTGCTCTCTTCTCTCCGCAGATATGCCACCGCTGCTGCCCATGGACCTCAAAGGGGAGCCAGGACCACCAGGGAAGCCCGGCCCACGTGGCCCCCCCGGGCCCCCCGGATACCCAGGAAAGCCAGGCACAGGGAAGCCGGGCATGCACGGTCAGCCGGGGCCTGCGGGGCCTCCTGGCTTCTCTGGCATTGGGAAACCTGGCATCCCAGGACTGCCCGGCAAGGCGGGTATGAAGGGGATGCCTGGAGCCAAGGGTGAGCCTGGCATGCGGGGAGAGCAAGGGCCCAGAGGTCTGCCCGGCCCCCCAGGGCTGCCAGGGCCCGCTGGCATCTCAGTCAATGGGAAACCAGGACCCCAGGGTGGCCCGGGGCTGCCAGGGTTTCGGGGTGAGCCTGGCCCCAAAGGAGAGCCGGGACCCCGTGGGGAGAGGGGGATGAAGGGTGAAAATGGAGTGGGGAAACCAGGGCTGCCGGGGCCAAGGGGCAATGGTGGCCCTCCTGGCCCTGCAGGGCCGCCAGGACCTGTTGGCGTTGGCAAACCTGGCCTTGATGGGCTGCCTGGAGCACCAGGGGAGAAGGGGGACATGGGCCCCCCCGGGGGGCCAGGGGTCAGTGGGGAGCCTGGCCCTGCAGGGCCACGGGGGCCGCCCGGCATCGATGGGATCGGTGTCCCGGGTGCCGCAGGGGTGCCAGGGATACAGGGCCCAATGGGGCCAAAGGGGGAACCGGGCATCCGTGGCCCCCCCGGTTTGCCGGGTGCCACAGGCTATGGGAAGCCAGGCATGCCCGGCCTCAAAGGAGACCGCGGGCAGCCCGGGGTGCCGGGAGCCATTGGTGATAAAGGGGAACCTGGAGTTGATGGTGAGCCGGGCGAGCAGGGCCCTGCTGGTGTCATCGGGCCACCAGGACCACCGGGGTCCATGGGTCTGCCAGGCAAGCACGGGCTGCCAGGCCCCAAGGGTGACGCGGGGCCCAGTGGGCCACCAGGAATGCCGGGGATGCGGGGTGACCAGGGCCCAAATGGCTTCGCAGGGAAACCAGGAGTGCCAGGAGAGAGGGGCCTGCCCGGCTCACAGGGCCCCCCCGGCCCAGCGGGCCCCAAAGGAGAACCGGGCTTCATCGGCCTCCCCGGCGTGCCGGGATTGACGGGTGGCCCCGGGCCCAAAGGGGACGGTGGGATCCCGGGGCAGCCGGGGCTGAGGGGTCCCTCCGGCATCCCCGGTTTACAGGGACCTGCAGGGCCCATGGGGCCTCAGGGGCTGCCGGGGCTCAAAGGAGAGCCGGGGCTGCCCGGGGTTCCCGGTGAGGGGAAGATGGGTGAGCCTGGCATGGCCGGCCCCATCGGCCCACCAGGAATGCCGGGAACACCGGGGCTCAACGGGCCGCCCGGCCCCCCTGGGCCTCCTGGGCCACCGGGAGCACCGGGGGTGTTTGACGAGACGGGCATCGCGGGGCTGCACCTGCCTGACGGCGGCGTGGAGGGGGCCGTGCTGGGCAACGGCAAGCCAGGCAAGCCGCAGTACGGCCGAGGGGAGCTCTCTGCCCGCATCGCACCCGCCTTCACCGCCATCCTCACCTCCCCCTTC